>NC_083226.1:161003714-162203714 GCF_032191835.1 Heteronotia binoei | reverse complement strand
CAGCAAGATATGAGATTTTAAAAGGCAAAGTGAGATCTTTGGGACATAGTATGCTTGTTCCTCTCTGATTAATATGGACATAAGAGCTAAAGGATTGAAAAGTTCTGAAAAGAAATTTAGATAAACAGTTAACTTGGATTAATTTTTAAGAAGACAGGCAACGCAATTATTTTGCAATCTGGTAGATCTGCTCTTAATATGTTTGTTTGGAGAAATTGCTTATATTGAGATAGATAAACTAATATGCTCCTTTACCATTTTTCTTTCTTATCTCTCCACTTTTTACGTTATTTTAAATTTGATCTGTTTCTCTATCCGTTTGAAATATGTAAGTTAGAAGGAGTTAGAGTGCCCCAGATGGATTGAAATGAAATCAGAAGATTTTTTGGTCAGACATTTGGAAGAACTTCTTGACAGAGTGGTTCCTCAGTAGAACAGGCTTCCTCAGGAGGTTGTGGTGGGCTCACCTTTGAATATTTATAAGTAGAGGCTAGATGGCCACCTAGCAATGCTGATTCTGTGAAACCAGGGGAGGGATGGTGGCTCAGTGGTAGATCATCTGCTTGGTAAGCAGAAGGTCCCAGGTTCAATCCCTGGCATCTCCAACTAAAAAGGGTCCAGGCAAGTAGGCGTGAAAAACCTCAGCTTGAGACCCTGGAGAACTGCTGCCAGTTTGAGTAGACAATACTGACTTTGATGGACCAAGGATCTGATTCAGTATAAGGCAGCTTCATATGTTTATATAGGCAGGTCAAAAGAGGGAGGGCAGGAAAGGATGAGTCAGTACTCAGTTCTCATCTTCCTTTCTTGCATGCCCAGGATAGTGCTGTTCTCCACTTTGGGGTCAGAAAGGAATTTTCCTGCAGGCCAGACTGGCCCAGAGATCTTGGAGGCTTTTTGGTTTTCATTGGGCATAGAGCAGGGGTCACTGGGGGAGTAGGGGGATAAATTAAGTTGTGAATTTTCTGTGTTGTATAAGGGATTGGACTAGATGACCCTTGATATACCCAGGCCCAGTGCATGGGGTTCTGCAGCCCAAGGCTAAACCCCATTGCGTGCCCCCCAAGTAAAACTTTTGTGTGTGCAAGCGCATGCACGGCATGATGATATCACAGTGGCATCATCACGCTGGGCACTCAGTGCCACTCTTTGAACATATGAACATATGAAGCTGCCTTATACTGAATCAGACCTTTGGTCCATCAAAGTCAGTATTGTCTTCTCAGACTGGCAGCGGCTCTCCAGGGTCTCAAGCTGAGGTTTTTCACACCTATTTACCTGGACCCTTTTTTGGAGATGCCAGGGACTGAACCTGGGACCTTCTGCTTCCCAAGCAGATGCTCTACCACTGAGCCACCGTCCCTCCCCAACCGTCCCTCACCGTCCCTCAGATCTCTTCAGCTCTGAAGGATCGGGGAGCTCCTCTGATCCTTCAGAGCTGAAAGAACGCTCAAGCTTTCCCTTCCCTGGCACCTTCAGAGGACATCTGGGGAGGGAAACGCACCTCTTTCGGCTCTGGGGGATCAGATCCCTCAAAACCAAAAGAGCTCAGAGATGGCGCGAGTGGGGAGGGGGCACCCGCCCCTGCTGGGAGCTGGTGCCCTAGGCAATCACCTAGTTCGCTGACTCCCACATGACGGCTCCGGATATACCTTCCATTTCTATGTTTCTTACTAAAAATATTTTTGATGAGTATTTGTGTGTGTGTGTGTGTGTGCGTGCATTGCTCTGGAAGTCATGGTGGACTTCTGGCAATTCTTAGTAAGGCTTGAATGTTCAGAGAGATGACTTGCTATTGCCTGCCTCTGCATCCCAGCTTTGGTATTCCATGGAGATCTCCCATTCAAGTACTTGCCACAGTTAGCCCTGCTAAGCTTTTGAGATCCATAAGCTTGAATTTTATGTACCTTATAGGCTGTCTGCTTTTTAATTTCTAAAGGATAATCTCCTACCGTATGTGATCTCAGGCATAAAAAGACACAATAGGGTCTTTTCTGTGATGGCACCACTTATGTGGCGTGTCCGCCCTAGGGAATTTTGTTCATCCTAAGCCTGCTCTCATATCCCGATAACCAGTAAAGAACTTTTGAGGCCTTAAACCCCCTTAAAAGCTACCACAGACAGCTTGATTTGGTTTCTGCCCTCTTCCCTCCCTCCCCCTTTTGTAATTTAGCATCTGTCGTGACTTTCAAATAAATTTGACTGTTGTGGCTTTAACTGGTTGACTGTTGCTTCATTGCTTTTGATCTTTATCGTTGAAATAGCGTGCTGTTAGCGGCTTGTTTTTAAATAAAATGGAAAAGCAGGCCTCAAATATTTAAGTCAACACACACGGTGGTCTCCAGTCCAAAACGCCAAAATGTCCAGGTGAATGCCCCACAGTTATGGAACTTCCTTCTCTTGGGAGACTCATCCGAATCGGATCATCAGCACCTTTTGGAAACATTTTAAGAGCCATCTGTTTTCGCTGGCTTCAGTAACCAAGGAGGAGAATTTTAAACTCAAATCCCATATAGGCAGCAGTATTTAAAGAGATGGGTCCAGGTTGTGGAGAATGACTTCTAAAAAAAAATCGGAGAGCCCAAAAGAGTACGGAATGGTACCTCACCTCCTCCCCCCTCCCTCAACAGTGTTCTTGCATCAAAACCATGCTGTGGGAGGGGGAGTTATTTTGCTGCTTCACTCCATGTAGAGCAGCAAAACTGGTGAAATAACTCATCAGCAGCATTGTTTTCGCACGGGGAACTCTTCCCCTCCCTCCAAATGTGTCGGCCTTTAATATCTAAACCGGCAGAGGACTGCCACCCCACATCACTAAAGAGCTACAATTATTATGCGATCACCATCAGGAAAGAAGAGCCCTCCTATATCGAAGTTGTACAGCACCATGGACTCTTTTAATTGTAATTGTATTTTATTGGTTTTAAACTGTAAATATAAACATCTGAACTGACTGTTAGCCAGCCTGAGTCCGCTTGCGGAGAGGGCGGGATAGAAATTTAAGGTAATAAAATAAATAATAAGGTAATTTATTGTTTTAACAAGCAGTACAAGTATTGCTATATCAGTTGCAGTCTTCATTCAAAATTACAATGTACAAAATAAATGAGTAATAGCAACATTTTGTTTTCGTTATTTCACTTAAGAACAGTATTAAGTTTTTACAAATGTTGATAAGTAATATCTATGAATATAGTGTTTACATACATTAAAGAAACTGTTGATTAAAAATAATTTTTGTTGACTGTTATAGATATAAACTTGTTAAGGTAAGATAACACTACCCTTACAACACATATTGTCTAACATATATATTCAGAACATTTAAAAAGTAACTATACATTACAAAAATACAATAATTATTACTGTTAATGAATTACTAACAATTTTAACAAAGCTGTAGATCTGTTGCCACTTTTGGTATTTCATTTTGGTCTTGCAAATATTCAAGTATCGGGTTCCATATTGTAAAGAAATCAGTGTACTCAGGTTGTGGTTGGAACTGGGATTTAATGTTGTCTTGTTTTCAAAAACAAGCAAAATTTACTAAAAATTACTAAATTTCAGAAATGAAATTAACCCCTCAAACGAACAAAGAATAGCCTTTTTATCACATGCCATTTTTATTACATGCTGCGAAATTGTCAATAGCTCAAAGATGGAAATCGGATAAACCACCAGACATAAATTTACGGCACTCAGAGTTATGTCTCTTATGCATAATGGCACAGGTAACTCTTTAAAATTTGAGATGTATAGTTTGGCCCGTATGCTACAATCCTAAAGACACTTTTCTGGGAGTAAGTCCTATTGAATAACATAGGGTTTATCTCCGATTACCCTTGCTGATGATTGCTCCCGTAATCCAGAGAAAATTTGTCATGCCAAGTTAGTAACAACTAACGCTTCTGTCCATGCATGGTTACTTGGAAGGTTACTTGGAAGCAATATTCCACTAGATTCTATCAGGCCCCTTTCAAACAGCCTTTGTATTATGCTTTAGTAGCTGGTTGCTAATGGATTTTTTTTTTTTTTTTGTCATTTCAGACAGACGCATTTTAGTAACCAGCTGCTAACAGATTTTATTTCCCTTCTCATGCAAAGCCACTTGCATCTGGTTAGCATAGCATGGTTGAACCGCTTTTGAGAGAATCTGTCTTCTTCCGTTTTCACCTCTTCTTTTGCTTCTGGACCGCTGTGGTGTGCTGTTTATAATGTCTATAGCACTTCCTACAATGTCACCTCCCCCCCCCCCCCGGCTTTTTTTTGCAGCAATATAGTGCTCAACTTAGAACATTCAAAACAAAAGTTCAAGGAAGATAGCAGCACAAAAAAGTCATGATGACCTCTGATGACTGACTCCTACTGGGGGCGTGGAGGATACTCAGGGACAGAAGAAGAAGAAGAAGAAGAAGAAGAAGAAGAAGAAGAAGAAGAAGAAGAAGAAGAAGAAGAAGAAGAAGAAGAAGATGATATTGGATTCAAATCCTGCCCTATACTCTGAATCTCAGAGCGGTCACAATCTCCTTTACCTCCCCCCCCCCCCAACAGACACCTTGTGAGGTAGGTGGGATTAGGAGAGCTCTTACAGCAGCTGCCCTTTGAAGGACAGCTCCTACAAAAGCTATGGCTGACCCAAGGCCATTCCAGTAGGTGCAAGTGGAGAAGTGGGGATCAAACCCAGTTCTCCCAGATAAGAGTCCGTGCGCTTAACCACTACACCAAACTGGCTGCTGGTATTCCAGAGAGGTCCCCCACCCAAGTATCTGCCAGAGTTGAACCTGCTTAGCTTCCAAGATCTGATAAGATTGGGCTTGTCTGGGCTGTCCAAGTCAGGGCAGTATATAGATATATGTCAACCGGCTGTTAGATAATTTCTTATGGTCAATTTTAGAGCAAAATCTACTGGAAGGTAATATGTGCTCTGTCTCTCTCCCTCTAAATCACCCTGTGAAGGCTTAAGTATAAATAAGAGTTGACTTTAGGAATTGTGTCAAAGACATCAGCCATTGATCTGACACAGATGCCATTTGCCAGGATCAAATTTTATTTATTATTTTTAAGATAACAAGTTTTATTAATTTTTTTCTACATACTACAAACAATAAGGGAAGGGGTTGTGGGATACAGCCACAAGAGCATTATAAGTTCTACATATAATTATCTTTTCTCTTAAAATCATCACCAGTAAGCCTTAATCATGTCATTATAAATTTTGCACACATTTTTAATATTTAGTAAAACATCTCTATCTCAAGTTCTAATATTTCTTCTGAACCTCCAACATTTTTTCAAACAATATATGTTTTATTTAAAAAAACCTGAAAATAAAAAATGCTTAAAACATTAGCACTTGTTGGTCTTAAAGGTGATTTCTTTGTATTTCTCCTGTGGGATCCAGGGAACTGGGCAAAGGAAGCTCTGGCTTTTTCCCTCCCTCCCCAAGGGACCAGGAGGGAAAGAGCCTCAACCAATGGAGGAAATTGAGGTTTTGTTCTTTAGCTCCTGTGCAACTGAGTAAGCCTTGCAAAGCAAGTTGAGATGCAGAAGGAAGCAAGAGAGAGGGAGAAGGAAGCAGACAAGAGTCAGTTATTCAGGGGCCTGTTAGAAGCCCTCCAGGGGGCCTGATAGGAGCCCCTGGGCTGCATGTTTGACACCCCTGCTCTAGGTATTACCATTAACTCTGTGGTTTGTCATTTCCAGGACAGCTCTAGGAATACCTGAAAACTATGGTTTCCCAGCAATTCCTAGAGGTACATTTTGTCACTTATGATAACAACTTCTGGTAAATACATGAGGCTGCACTGTATTAAATAAATTATCTCGCAATACTGTGCCCCCCTATATTTTTTACCAAACCTTACAAAGTAGGCATTCACATATATAGAAATTATGTGCACAAGAGACAACCACAATGTTGTGCATATAATTTCTATATACATGAATGCTTATTTTGTAAGGTTTAATAAAAAATATATAGTATTCATAAATTTATAAGTTTTGAGTTACTGTTTGTATTATTTTTAAGGCTTGTTTCATATGGGTTCTCCCCACCTCCCTTTCATTGACTTATATCTCACTTTGTTTCGGATAACCTCCAGGTGGTGGCTAGAGATCTCCCACTATTACAACTGAACTCCAGACAACAGAGATCAGTTCATAGGCTTCCCAATCCCCAGGACACAGCGGGGGATCTCCTGGTTTTACAGGTTTCCCCCCATCCCCCAACCAGCTAGCCGGTGGGGGAAGCCCCACCCCCCACAGCCCCCACAGCTCTAGATCTCTGGCAGTTTTAGGGAATAATGAGGAATTGATCCACGGATATCGGGGGCTCTAGGGGGGCTGTGTTTTGAGGTAGAGGCACCAAATTTTCGGTAAAGCATCTAGTGCCTCTCCCCAAAATACCCCCCAAGTTTCAAAATGATTGGACCAGGGAGTCTAATTCTATGAGTCCCCAATGAAGATGCCCCTATCCTTCATTATTTCCTATTTAAAAAGGTGTGCTGTCCCTTTCAATGTGATGGCCAGAACTCCTTTGGAGTTCAATTATGCTTGTCACACCCTTGCTCCTGGCTCCGCCCCCAGTGTCTCCTGGCTCCACCCCCAAAGTCTCCTGGCTCCATCCCCAAAGTCCCCAGATATTTCTTGAATTGGACTTGGCAACCCTATCAGTTCACTTGGAGAAAATGGCTGCTTTGGAAGGTGGACTCTATGGCACTGAAGTCCCTCCCCTTCCCAAACCCTACTATCCTCAGGCTCCACCCCCAAAATCTCCAGATGTTTCCAAACCTGGAGCTTGTAACCAATACTCCCTCTAAGCTGTGGAGTCTTGTGAGCAAAAATTTTACATTGTGAGCTACTGGCATTAAAGTTGGAGCTACCGCATAAATTAGTTGCTCTGGGGCTATTTTTCCTGAGCTAAGACAAAAATGTGTGAGCCAGAGGCTAAAAAATTGTGAGCTAGCTCACACTTAGAGGGAACACTGCTGGCAAGCCTATGCCCCCCACACTTCATCGCCTGGCAACCCAAACCACTTCCCCATAATTCCCAAGGCAGCTTACTCAGTATAAACATACACTGTTAAAAAGATAGCTAAAACACACACAAAATAAAACAACGTACATCAAGTTAACTGAAAACTTTCCTAACATCTATTTATATCAGTGACAAGCCAGTACAGTCAGCTTCCCTAACCAGCACGATCTCTTTTTTTTCCTGGATTCCTTTTAGATTCTGTTCACAAATGCCCAGGGCTTTTTTGTAGCAGGAACTCTTTTGCCACACACCCCTGATGTAGCCAATCCTCCAAGAGTTTACGGGGCTCTTAGTAAAGAGGCTACTGTAAGCTCTTGGAGGATTGGCTACATCAAGGGTATGTGGCCTAACATTCAAAGGAGTTCCTGCTACAAAAAAGCCATGCAAATGCCCCTTGCCCTCGTCCTGCTAGTAGGAATAAAAATCTGTGCCTATAACCTATCTCTTTGGAAAAGCCCAGATCTTTAATTGTGGCAGCTTCTCTGGAACGAACGATTCACGAATCAAGGGAGGCCCTCTCCAGAGGCACCTCCCACAACTGCACCCCCCCAAAAAAGTATAATTAGCGTTAGGCTATCCGAGAGGAAACTGAACACGTTGCTCCACCGCTGCCAAATAAAATTAAGGCCCAATTATTGATAAATGAAGAGTGGTTTGTGCTGGAGCCTGGCCTGCAGTTGGAGGAAATACATCTGTCATTTGGCCTGCGCGGGAGTCGTTCATGTGTGCCTTCACATCCTGTGCATCTCTGGTGCATCTGCAGATTTTGTGCTGAAATTCATTTAGCTGTCTAACTAGATTTGGTGCTGGATGCTTTGGAGGTAGCGGGTATTTGGACTGACAGATGCAATTCTAGGCTGAAATGATGTGTGACATGACCAGCTACCCTGCATATTAATTATTATCGAACCGGGAACAGCTGAAGCTTAAAAACTAATGGTCTATTCTCTTATCAGGGGGTTGAGGGTGTGCACGCATGGGCCTGCACATACTTTTCTATACTTCCCTTTCATCAAACAATTGCTCTCTGGCTCTGGGGCAGGTAGGAGATGCTGTGGATCAGCGGGCCATTGTTGTGGAGGGCATTTATTATTATTGCTGTGGAAATTAGAATGGAGGTGTTTCAAACGTGGCAAGCTGGATGGGGGAAGCATCCCTCTTTTACCCTTATGCAAATTGCAAATTCTATAAATTGTGTGTGTGTGCGTGTGTGTGTGGCAGAAGCTGATTTGGGGGGAAGCTGGGGAGAGGGTTCCATAAATCTTAAATGAGTAAAATAGTTTATTAATTCCATTGTCAATTGCAAATGGAAAACAAACATTTGTTAAGATGATAAAAATTGCATTGTCTGCGCGATTGTTTTGAAGCCGGCTCAGAGCCGTCATCCGCGAGACTTATTTATCCCGCTGCACTAAAGTTTGATTTAAAGTTCATGTAATTTCATCATCTTATTGTAGGGAGAATTGAAAATAAATGTCACCTTCAAAGAGAAGAGCTAATGGAGTTCTCCTTCTCTTGGCCCCTCCCCAGCACTGAAGTTCTGAGACAATATTCTGCAAGCGAAGCATTAAAGAAACATTTGCCCAGTTGAGTCCCCCCTCCTATTTCTTTCCTTTGGTTTGGTCACATGATTCTTTAGCAGAACATGGATCTAGGTAAACTCTTGTTGGGAACTAGGTGTCAACCTACAAACGGGCCAGATTCCCAAAACTGCTTGTACCTGTGCTTCCTCCATCATGGCTCCCGTCTCTTGGAATAGCCTTCCTGAGGAGATTAGGACACCTCCATCTTTACTGGCCTCCCACAAACTATACAAAACTGAAGTATTCGTGAGGGCTTCTCTGCTCAGATGATAAGGCTGCATTGTACAAAATGGCTCACAAACTTACCTGGGTAAACGATTGGGACTGTGTCTATACTACCATGTATAGCTTGTTGTAGTAGGAGGAGCCTATTATGTAATCGCTATACTGCTTAATGGGTCATGTGAATACTTATGGTCAGGGGACATTTACTAGAAAAAGAGCTACCGGAACTCATTAGCACCACTCTTTTGCATATGCCACACACCCCTGACATCACTGGAAGGTGTACTAAATTATATCAGTTCAGCAACTATCTTAAAATGCTTCTTGAATTATAATTGTCATAATAAAACCTTACCCCAACATACTTTTAAAATTACTCTCTCCTATGTGGCCACAGTGGCATGAGGAAGATTTCCATCTGTCTGCTTTATATGTTTTGGTTATTTCCCCATTTTTTTGTGTGGAGAAATATTGGAAAGTTTGTCAAATCTTAGAATTCAGCAAAGTTTGCACAAGGGGTTTGAACAATGGAGCCCAGAAGCAAGTATTGGGGGGGGGGGGGGAGGGTAAGAAAGAAAGAGCACAATCAAATTTAGAGGTTCCGGAGCTCCGCTCCTGTGAACTCCTGACCAAAATGATACCTGCTTATGACATCTTTCAGTTCTTTCTGGTGGTTTCAGACTTCTAAAATTCTGATGCATTAGTTACCGAATGTCCCCTTTTGTTGATTGTACTGACCCACAATGTGTAATTTGCCTTGAGTCCCTGGGAGAAAGGTGGATGGTAAATAATGTAAATGAATAAAAATGAATAATTTATTTCCAGTAGATTAAATAAACTTCACTTCATGCTCTTAGGAGAGCAGAAGTAGTGCTTAGAAGCCTTGGTGCAGAACTAGGAATACCCTCTTTCAGCTCCCTACATTGCTGTGAAACTAACTGAATGACCATGGCCTGTTCTCCCACAGAACAGCCTACCTGACAGAGATGGCATGGAGTTTTGAGAGTGGCACGGAGATGGGGAGGATCATGCATGCCACTCTGATTCCTTATAGTAACTGTGCACCATCAGATCGCAACTGACTCAAGACAAACCCTCGTTTATGTATTTTTCGAGACAAGAGATGGTTTGTCATTGCCTTCCACTGCATAGCAACTCGGGTCATTCTTGGTGGTCTCCCATCCAAGTACTAACTGTGGCCACACCCTGCTTAGCTTCCAAGCTCTGAGATTGGGCTAATCAAGGCTATTCAGGCTAAGTTTTTGGGTGGTATACAAATACCCAGATAAATATCTCCAGATGTTAGGGTAGGGACTGTGGCTCAGTGGCAGAGCATCTTTTTTGAATGCAGAAGATCCCAGGTTTAATCCCCAGCATCTCCAGTTACAGGATCTAGGTGTAGGTGATGTGAAAGATCTCAGCCTGAGACACTGGAGAGTCACTGCCAGTCTGAGTAGACAATGCTGACCTTGACAGACCAAAGGTCTAATTCAGTCAGTCTAAGGCAGCTTAATCTGCATTCGTGTTCTGGAATCGGTGGTCAGGTTGAACATTCCTGAGAGCCACTTTGATCAGTTGTCACTGAAGAACTGAATTAAAATCTCAACTATTTGTGTCTTTTGAAGGGTGCTTTGACTCTGCAGAGCTTATATCTTAAAAATACTTTTGTCCTCTAAGGTGCTATTGACCTTAAATCTGACAGATCTCACCTGAATTGACGTTAGACATGTGGCTACTCATGTACACATGAAAAGACTTCACTTGATGCTGGCTTACACCTATCCACAGTCACATTTTACTAGCAGGGAGCTGGAGGACTATAGTGACGATTCAATTTTCACAAATAAGATGTTCAACAATTGAAGTCACCTTACTTGCAGTGCCTGTTGTTTAGAGATAAACGTCCCACATGATTGCATTAATGGTACGTTCGCAACACGAATTGAGCAATATTTTAAGTGTTTCTTTTTAATCTGCTCACTTGGCAGCCTTCAGCATGGCTGTTGGCCAGCTAGCCGTCGTTGGCACGTGTTCACCGTTTTCTGGCTTGTTTGGATAATGTATGCCCCAAAGTCATTATGAGCAGGACATGCATCATTTAAAACCAGCGACATTTTGAATCCATCGTGTTGGCGCATGCTCAGAATTTACTGGATTGCACTAGGTTCCCCAGGCAGCATGAAAACATGTGGAGTATTTGCAATCAAATTTTGAACACTCAGATCTCTCTTTCTTTCTTTCTCTCTCTCTTCCTTTATTTATTTACTTTAAATGTGTATGCTGCCCACTCCATATGGACTCCGGGCGGCTCACAGTCATAATACATAACAACAATATCTTAGGGTTATAAACACATATAAACAATTTAAAATTTAAAAGACTTTAAAATGGTGCTATAAATTTTTTTTACATAGGTGGACCATAGGTAATATAGGCAGACCAGCTTCATCATAGTTCTTAGTTCTCTATATTACTCTATTAGGTAATAGTAACTTATAGTCACTTATTCAGTGACATACTAGTGGCAGCTGTTCACACATTAGTTACTGTACTTTCTATCTATCTATCTATCTATCTATCTATCTATCTATCTATCTATCTATCTATCTATCTATCTATCTATCTATCTATCTATCTATCTATCTATCTATCTATCTATCTATCTATCTATCTATCTATCCCACCCTTCCCAAAAATGGGCTCAGGGCAGGTTACATCAATAAAATTTGCACAAATATAAGAACAAACTAAAACAATCAAAAGCAAAATCTAAAATTTACAGAAGCAACATTCCAACAACAGCCAGGTCAAAAACCTAAATCTTGGCTGGCACAGACAAATAGCAGTAGTCAAAAACAATTCCTGCTCAACTGGAATTCACAAGTTGGCCTGCATGTGGCAGGGAGGCCATGTTGATGTTTAATGATGTCTGCCACCTCAACTAAAGGCCTGGAGGAACAGCTCTGCTTTACAGGCCCTGCGGAATTGCAGTAAGCTCCACAGGGCCCGGATCTCCAATGGGAACTGGTTCCACCAGGTAGGGACCAAGACGGAAAAGGCCCTAGCTCTAGTTGAGGCTAAGCCTCAATGATAACAAATGCACTCAGCTGAGAAGCTGGGCAGGCAAAAATGGAAAAGTCTGGAATATTAGGCAGAAAAACCATTCCATGTCTCCTACTAGGAGACCTGAAACAGCACCTTTTTTTCAACTGAATATTTTTTATCAGGTGGGTTGGGCAAATGAGAGATGGAGAAGAGACAACAGCATCCCCAGGAATGCAGTGTAAAAACATGCAAGTGCAAAACATTTGCAATGTAATTTAGAACAGGGGAGCAGAGGTCCATCAGAGGCTATTAGCCACAGGGTACTGATGGATCTCTCTGTCTGGGGCAGTGATGCTCTGTATCCTTGGTGTTTGGGGGGGGGGCACAGTGGGAGGGCTTCTAGTGTCCTGGCCCCACTGGTGGACCTCCTGATGGCACCTGTTTGTTTTTTTTTTTTGCCACTGTGTGACCAGAGTGTTGGACTGAATGGGTGGATGATCCAGCATGGCTTCTCTTATATTCTTATGAAGAACATTTCAAAGATTCCATTCTTAATTTGCAATAAAACTGTGATTTGACAGAGGCAAGTTTGCTGATTACTGATTGCCAAGCCAAGCAGATTTTCTACTGCTGAGCCACAGGCATGGTATAAATGAAGAAAATAAATGAATCAATTAAAAGGTTACCTACTTGAGTCAGAAATACAATTCTGAACCCGCAGATCTTCCATTTAACATAATAACAATGCCCAGATGTTATTTAAAATGTTGCACCATTTCAGAGGAGCACTGATTTTCCTTTATATGAGATTTTGGTAGCTTTTTTTTTTTTTTTTAAATCTTACTTTGGCAATGATGGGATTCAGTAGCTCAGTGAGAAAATGTGTTCCCATATACAACTTTGGAATACCATTGAGAAGCACAGGTGTGTCTACTTTCACCTCCAGGTTCGCTCACCTGCATTGTGAACATCATATAATGATATGTTTGTTCTGTCGGTGACATATTTGTGTTTACAAAAGAATACGAGAGAAACAATTGGTGCTAGGTAACTGGCATGCCAATTCATGCCAAAGTATTCCCCATTGCTAGGTACAGATGTGAAACTTGGACGATGAAGAAAGCTGACAAGAAGAAAGTGGATTCATTTGAAATGTTGGAGGGGAGTTTTATGGATACTGTGGATCACCAAAAAGACAAATTAGTGGCTTCCAGATCAAATCAAGTCTGAACTTTCCCTAGGAGCTAAAACAACTATACTGACTCTATTGTACTTTGATTACATTGTGAACAGGGTCGGATCTAGACTGGCACCCTAGGCAAGGCTGCATCTACTTGCGCCCCTCTGCTCTCTCTCTCTCTCTCTCTCTCCCTCTCTATCACACACACATACAGAGGCCCATAGGATAGAATGGAGGGATCAGGGCGCTGCTGTGGTGGGACCCCAGAGAAGGGGTTTAAAACCCCTTCTCAAGCATTGTGCCACAGTGGCAGCCTGATCACTCCATTCTGTCCTATGGGCCCATAGGATAGAATGGAGAGATCGGGCTATCGCTGCAGCCCAACCCCAGAGAAGGGGTTGCCCTGCCAGCCTGTGCCTTTCAGAGACTCCAAGAAGTGTGTGGGGGGAGAGATCATTTTCTTGCTTTTGCAACTCAGGGTTCAAAAGCAGGAAGAAAGCCCCACTGGCCTGTGCCTGAGGGTGGGGGTTGCCGTATGATCCAATTCTGCATCCCTGGGCTGTTGGCACCCTAGGTGGTGGCCTAATTTGCCTAGTGGGCAGTCAGGCCCTGATTATGAGAAGACAAGAATCACTGGAGAAGACAATAATACTAGGGAAAAGTTGAAGGCAGAAGGAAAAGATCAAGACATGAGATGGATGGAGCCCGAGGGCGGGATATAAATTTGATAAAATAAATCACAGAAGCCACAAGGACCCTCAGTTTGCAAGACCTGAGCAAGGATGTTAAAAACAGGATGTTTTGGAGAACATTAATTCATAGGGTCGCCATAGGGTCGCCATAAGTGGAAAGCAACATGATGGCATGTAACACACAACCAACTGGCAGATCTTTTCCAAGAGACATCTCAGTGCAAGAATGTTGGGTCTTTCTCATGCAAGCTCATTGTAGGCAAGTAGCAACTAGCTTACTCTGAACCAACCTCAGTGTTGGTTCCAGGGCTTTTTTTGATACTGGAGGGATGGTGGCTCTGTGGGTAGAGCATCTGCTTGGTAAGCAGAAGGTCCCAGGTTCAATCCCTGGCATCTCCAAAAAAAGGGTCCAAGCAAATAGGTGTGAAAAAACCTCAGCTTGAGACCCTGGAGAGCTGCTGCCAGTCTGAGTAGACAATACTAACTTTGATGAACCAAGGGTCAGATTCAGTATAAGGCAGCTTCACATGTCCATATGTCCATATATGAACGCAGTCCTGGCGGGCTTGGTGTCAAGAGGTGTGACCTAATATGCAAATGAGTTCCTGCTGGGCTTTTTCTACAAAAAAGCTCTGCGTGAAACAATGGTGACATCAGGGGTGTGGCCTAATATGCAAATAAGTTCCTGCTGGGCCTTTTCTGTATGCGTAACTGTGTTTGAAATTATTTTTAATGATTTTATTTTATTTCTATTTTTATGTATTTTAAGTTGTTAATTGCCCTGAGCCCGTTAGGGGAGGGTAGGTTATAAAGATGATAAATAATAATAATACATTTTAAAATCCTTGATTGGCTCCTATAGAAGATTTCTGCTGATTCCCATCCCCCCCTAATAAGGTGTCTCTGATCTTTACAAACAAATGCATTACCCAACACTATTAGTTGTAATGATGTGGTGAAGTTTCAAATGAATACATAATCTGAATTTCCCCTGGCTTGCGATGCTCATTTTTATCACCAATTGATCCCCCATGCTCCTAAATTATTACTTCATTTGCAAGAAAAAAGATGTATTCCAGACTTATATGTCCCTTTTGTACTGTGTGATCAAGATCAATCAGGTTATGTAGACGAGATCAGTGGCTTCTGTTAGCCCCATGCTTGAAAGTTAGGTTCCTTGAATATCTTGCTCAATGTCCATTAAATGGCCTGATTCCCACAATTCTCAATGATATCTGAGGCAATGTAATTGTAACTCTGCTTTCTCTTCCCAGGTGTTCAGTTGGAAATTTTCATTATGCTTTGGACCAAGCCATGAAATTGAGATCTGACCTCTCTCATATCCTCTGGCTAGTTGTCAGCTCTGGGTTGGGAAATACCAGAGATTTTTGGGGTAGAGCCTAGAAGGGCAGGATTTGGGGAGGGAAGTGATAGCAGGATATAATACCATAGAGTCCACCCTCCAAAGCAGCCATTTTCTCCAGGGCAGCCATTTTCTCCAGTAGGCCCAGTACTAAGAGCCCTGTAAGTTCTTGGAGGATTGGCTACATCAGGGGTGTGTGGCCTAATATGCAAAGGAGTTCCTGATACAAAAAAGCCCTGCCCCCTTCTCTCCTCCAAATATTTCCAAGTCATTCTGTCCTCACAGTGTCTTTATCTATGGACAAGAAACAACTTTGCAAAGCCATTTCAGGATTTTTTTTTTTTTTGGGGGGGGGTCCAGTTTGGTGTAGTGGTTAAGTGTGTGGACTCTTATCTGGGAGAACCGGGTTTGATTCCCCACTCCTCCACTTGCACCTGTTGGAATGGCCTTGGGTCAGTCATAGCTCTGCCAGAGGTTGTCCTTGAAAGGGCAGCTGCTGTGAGAGCCCTCTCCAGCCCCACCCACCTCACAGGGTTTCTGTTGTGGGGGAGGAAGGTAAAGGAGATTGTGAGCCGCTCTGAGACTCTTCGGAGTGGAGGGCAGAATATAAATCCAATATCTTCTTCTTCTTGTTGTTGTTGCATGATCCCAATCAGAATCAGACCATTGTGTGATTGATGCTAAATTGCTAGGTAAACCTTTGTGTGATTGAAGTTAAATTGCTGGGTACACCATTCCAGAAACTCTTTGAATCTTGTCTGATTTAGCATGGTCTCAGACTAGATCCTAGACTGGTAACCCTCCATGAGCTTCAGGGGACAAGGCTAGGCATCATATGACATGGCTAGGTATCATATGCGTAACCAGAAGTGATGTCATGTTTTGTTGCAATTCTCTTTGCTGTTGTTCAGTCGCACAGTCACGTCTGACTTTTTGCGACCCCATGGACAAAGTCATGCCAGGCCCTTCCACCATCCTCCAAAGTCTGCTAAAATTTGTGTTTGTTACATCAGTAATGCTGTCCAGCCATCTCTAGCATTCTCTAGCAGTCTCCCAAATCTCTATTGCCATGACATATGATATCATCTTTGGTTACACTGGAGCAGGAGACCACCAAGCCTGGTAAGTCCTCTGTCAGGTTCCACTGACAGCCCACATCCATATTTCTTCTTGGGACACACCCACCATCCCGTTTCTTGTCCATGGAGTTGCCAGCCTCCAGGTGAGGCCTGGAGATCTGCTTTTACAACTGATCTCCAGCTGGCAGAGATCAGCTCCCCTGGAGAAAATGGCTGCTCTGAAGGGTGGACTCTATGACATTGTTCCATGCTGAGGCCCCTCCCCTCCCCAAGTTCCCTCTCCCAGATCCATCCCCAAAGTCTCCAGGTATTTTCCAACACAGACCTGGCAACCCTACTTGTCTAGCACCCATAGACCTCTATGGTATTGAGGAAGACCGCTCCACTCTCCATACTCATTCTCACCCACATTGTCAAGGTTATCCAACCCTGACCAAACAGGCAGGAGACAGTTTTTGACAGAAAAGTAGATGTTTGCTTACATCCAGGGCCACCAGCTGTTACATACGGCCAGATGCCAGCAGCTACATCTGGATTGGAGCCCAAATCTCACTCTCCTTCTTGCTTTTGAACACACAAACACACACAGAAGTTTTATATATATATATTTTTTTTTTTTTTTACACTTTATACTTGTAAATCAGAAGGTAGATGGGCACACCAGTAGTTTCAGCTCTGGTGGTTTTTAGAGGAGATTTGAGCTAAGAGTATTTTCTAACACTGAAGTATTGAAAGAAACGGCTTTAAAACATAGAGCTCAGTTTTAATACAGTTGCTTTGTGCCCCGTAAAAGCAGAATGACTCGACGCCCCTTTGAGGCTTTTGAACAGCTCAAGGTTAGCTACGCACACTTCTGGGCTGCATGTTGTCATAAACTACTTAATGCCTTTGGTGATGTCGTGGTTATTAAGCCACATCAACAGCAGTCGTGTTATAAACTTCTATTGATCATGCATAGCACTTGAACGGCTGCAGTTTCTTATATGAATAGAATAAATGGGTTACTTTGCCCTTCCCCACCTATTAAACTATAGAGTTATCAAGGGACACAATAACAGCTCATAGCGCAGCCATTTATTTTTGCAGGTTCTGTATTTGGCCATGTTTCAGCATAATCACCTATTAATCTGGTATTTGTTATGTAACAGCAATGTGTAATATTTATACATTGTAAAATAAAGCCAGGCATTTAGAAGAACTTGATACTTTCCAGTTTTGTTTTGTTTTTTAAAAATCTGCTCTTTCCCCCATTAAGCAACTGTGTGGCACATTTTCCTTCACCCAAATCCTCACAGGTCCCCCCCCCCTCCCCCAATTCAACCTGAGAGTATTCAGCTTCTGAGACTGGTATTCTGCTATATCCAGCGAGTTCATCCATGCATGTAATACGCCAGCATTTCCCTCCACAAATTGACTGGAAAGGATGGAAGGGATTGTACTAGTAGTGGTCTCAGAAATACAAAGTACTCCTGTGTTTACTAGAGGTGCTGAGAGATAGTGGAAGAAGCAACTGAGAGAGCAAATTCCCATGTCTAGGGATAGCTTAATTAAATTCAATAAAGATTTCTCTCTCTCTTCTTTTGATGATCAGAGGAAAGGGGAGGACACCTCTTTAGAGTTTAGTACAGACCCATTCCATATTGCTTGGATATTGCTATACTTTGTCTAAATATTATCTGACTACCATTCCAATATCCCCTTGTGTGTTTTTCCAGGGCTGTGACTCAAACGGATTAAAGTTTTTTAACCTGGAGAAGAGAGCCTTTAATTTAAGATACTACAGACAGGGCTTTTTTTGAGCAGGAACGCACAGGAGCGCAGTTCTGGCTGACTTGGTATGAGGGGTGTGTGGCCTAATATGCAAATGAGTTCCTGCTGGGCTTTTCCTGCAAAAAAAGCCCTGTGCGAAACAATGGTGATGTCGGGATGTGTGGCCTAATATGCAAATGAGTTCCTGCTGGGCTTTTTCTACAAACCACCCCCCTCCCCAAACTACAGAAGCTTGTCTATGGATGTATTTGTGGTGGTGGAAAGTGCCGGCAAGTTGCAGCCTACTTAGGGTGACCTCATAGAGTTTTCAAAGCAAGAGACATTCAGAAGTAGTTTGCCATTGCCTGCCTCTGCATAGCAACCCTGGTAATCCTCAGTGGTCTCCTGTCCAGATACTAACCAAGGCTGACCCTGCTTAGCTTCCAAGATCTAGAAGATGAAGAAGATGAAGATATTGGATTTATATCCCGCCCTCCACTCCGAAGAGTCTCAGAGCGGCTCACAATCTCCTTTACCTTCCTCCCCCACAACAGACACCCTGTGAGGTAGATGAAGATATTGGATTTATATCCCGCCCTCCACTCTGAAGAGTCTCAGAGTGGCTCACAATCTTCTTTATCTTCCTCCCCCACAACAGACACCCTGTGAGGTAGATGAAGATATTGGATTTATATCCCACCCTCCACTCCGAAGAGTCTCAGAGCGGCTCACAATCTCCTTTACCTTCCTCCCCCACAACACACACCCTGTGAGGTGGGTGGGGCTGGAGAGGGCTCTCACAGCAGCTGCCCTTTCAAGGACAACCTCTGCCAGAGCTATGGCTGACCCAAGGCCATGCCAGCAGGTGCAAGTGGAGGAGTGGGGAATCAAACCCGGTTCTCCCAGATAAGAGTCCGCACACTTAACCACTACACCAAACTGGCTCTCCACACCAAACTGGCTCTCTAACATGACTGGGCTTTGTGGTAGTCACTATGAAATTGTCTGTAAAATACACATGGTTTATTACAAAACCTGACAATACACTCATTTGGGAGTAAGTCTTAGAGAGATAACATCTCTAGACATTTTTGGGAAAAATGAAAAAATTGGGATTTTGCCACCACCACCACCCCCCCCCCCCTCGATATAAATGGAATTTTGGGCAAAAATTGAAATATCTTTATAATAAAAGCACTGTGTGGTAGCCAAATGCAGGTCTCCCATTGGCTGAGGGATGTGCATCAACCATTGACCCATCAATTGCCACTCAAGGTCTGTTGTGTTTCAGTGACCAAGGAGAGAAAGAAAGCTTTCCCTAGATTGGCTGATGGAGAGAGGAGGGAAACTGCCACAGAAAGCCTGCCCTTGATTGGCTGAGGGAGGGAGGAGCAGGGAAATAGCCACGGAAAGCCTCCCCTCTATTGGCTGAGGGCTGCACCTCCTCTTCCCCTGGGGAATCAAACAACCAGAGAGACATAGACCAAAAAATTCCATCCCTTCCCAGCAAAACAATGATGTTTTATTCTAGATACCAAGCGAGGGGTGTGGGAAGAGATAAAGAAAGAAAGAGAATATGGCATCCTGTGTTTAAGACCAGGCCACTGGGGAAGTGCCTTTGCTCTCCCCTCAGTGCCTGTTGCTAGCCAATCAACTTGGTTCTGGCAGTAAAAGGTGGAGGGAGGGGCTTTCAAGACCAATTTTGGCCTTTGAGGGAGAACTCCTGACTATGGTTGCCAGCTCAGGTTGGAAAATTCCTGGAGATTTTGTGGTAGAGTCTATGGAAGCCACACTTGGGGGAGGAGAGAGGCCCCAGCTGGGGATCCCCCCTCCAAAACAGTTATTTCCTTCAGGATGGGGAGAGAGATATGTTGTCTGGAGTTCAGTTTTGATACCAGGAGATCTTCAGCCTCCATTTGGAAGTTTCCTACTCTAGGCCTGGCAGCACCCTATAAATGACTTCATGCCATCTGACTGGCATGACTTAACGAGGTCTGGCATTTTGCTCCTGTTCAGCAGCAGCCCCCCTATGACATCCACTGTGATGTGATAGTCAGTGCTTCAGAGCAGGGTCTGCCAGACCCAAATTCCTGCTGTGGAAGCTGACTGGGTGATTTTGGACCACCTACATATTTCAGCCTAATCTACCTCACAAGGCTGTTATGCAGATCAAAAGCGGAAGAGGAAAATGATGTAAACTGCTTTGGTCCCCATTGCAGAGAAAGATTATCGTTTTCCTAGGTGGAGGCTGCAAGGAGGAGGGAGGAGATAGAAAGCTGACATCAGAAGGGCAGATAAAGGTAGGTTGATGGTTACAGCTGCCGTCTTGACATACCTTGCCTCCCTCTATCTTTCCCTTCCCTTCCCTTCCCTTCCCTTCCCAACCCTCCCCCCCCCCCAGGACATGACATTCACCCACAGCAAATTTCTAGTGGCCATTGTATTTCTCCCCACAATGGGCATTATTACTAGTGTACAATACTTACCTATCAAACCCATTTACTGTTTTAAAACATTGTATATAAAATGTAATATTGTGTTAATTGGCATATTCATGAAATTTCAAAGTATGAATTGCTGACTTTTCTACTAGCAAAACTGCAAAGAAAAAAAATGCTATCATGTCACATCTGACTTACAGTGACCCCTAGTGGGGGTGTCAAGGCATGAGGCATTCAGAAGTGGTTTGCCGTTGTCTTCCTCCATGTCATGACCCTGGTTTTATTATTTCAAAATGTATGCCATAAAAAAATCTGATGAGTATTGCATTTTTCCAGTGCAAACTTTGGGGTATACTAAAAATGTATCATGATAGCATAGGGTGCAGTAGAATGGAATATATTTGCAGAATATATTTTGGAATATATTTTGCTAGAAGATCTCTCAGGCTAGCTTGATCTCATCAGATCCAGGAAGCTAAGCAGGGTTGGCCTTGTTGTGATCCGCCCTGAGCCCGCTGCAGGGTGGGCAGAATAAACATTTTAAAAACCACTTATCTTTCTCACTTGCCTTGAAATCCCTGACTGGGGTCTCCATAAATCAGCTGCAACTTGACGGCACTCCACACACACACAGGTTTAAACAAATAATACAAACCTGAATCATGTCCTCACTAGCACTATTAATCTGTGGCTAACAATATTTGCTTTACAATTCACTAAACTGCCATATAAAACCCTTTAGCTAATTCCGGTCTGAGATATGTACATGCAAATTATTCTCCAAACCACGATCATGGCACCTAAAATACTATCAACCTCATTGCTGCCTATGCTTCCACAGATGTCAGTCCAAAGTGAGAAAGAATGTGCATTCATTTTAGAAAACGGTGCCAAATCAGCAGGCAATAGATCCCTTTTTGTGAATACAGACATGCTTTGATCAGCTTCATAAAAGATAAATGGCAGCAGGAGTTTTTCCTCGTGTGAAAATGAAGTGATGGGGAATACTTTTGATCTGCGCCTGTTATGCAGATGTTTAGCTAAAGATACACGGGTTCTATGTCAACAAAAGTGGGGACCTTTGGGTTATATTCTGCTGTAGGAATTACATGGCCATTATCAGGGGTGGAATTCTAACAGGAGCTTCTTTGCATATTAGGCCACACACCCCTGATGTAGCCAATCCTCCAAGGCTCTTGCTTGTAAGCTCTTGGAGGATAGGCTACATCATGGGGGTGTGGCCAAATATGCAAAGGAGCTCCTGCTAGAATTCCACCCCTGGCTATTCCACCCCTGGCCAGATCCATTACTGTGGATCTGGATGTACACATATATCCTACAAATAGGATTGACAGCTCAGGGTTCGGAAATACCTGGAGATTTGGGGGATGGAGCCTGAGGAGGCTGGGGTTTGGGAAGATGAACCTCAGCAGGGTACAGTGCTATTGTTAGAAGTTTTGATATGTTTAGCAGAGTAATGTGGAGTAAACCACAACTAATAGCCAGGCACACGGTTTAGCTTAAACAAAGTAGTTTACTTTACTAATGGGGAAAGGGAAATGACTGGGAGTTCTAAGAAAACAAGAAAAAGGATTCAGTATCCTATCTGACTCCTTAACTACATGTTGACTCTCTCGAGTCTTTACTTCAACTGAATGGAGATCTGAGGACTTAAGGCAAAGGGCAATAAAAGTAACCAAATGCTTTCCCCTCAGACCACCACCCAAATATATTGATTAGCCAATTAGGGCTTTTCCTTTCTGGTCACTATGCATATTGACACCTAGCCTCTGGCGGGAAGTACGTGCAAACATTCTCATTGGCTCCTACCACTGACTGACTAAACATCAGCATGCATAAACAAACAATTAATTAACTCATGACGACAGGGAGTGAAATTGAACCAAAAACCCAACAGCTATAGAGTCCTCCCTCCAAAGCAACCATTTCCTCCAGGGGAACTGATCTCGATCGTCTGTTGATCAATTGTAATAGCGGGAGGCCTCTAAGTGAAAAAGAAATGCAGGGGTGGAATTCTAGCAGGAGCTCCTTTGCATATTAGGCCACACACCCCTAATGTAGCCAATCTTCCAAGAGCTTACAAAAAAGAGCCTTGTAAGCTCTTGGAGGATTGGCTACATCAAGGGTGTGTGGCCTAATATACAAAGGAGCTCCTGCTAGAATTCCGCCCTGGCCAATTGAGAACACTCAGGAAAGGGAGGAAGCAAATATCTGAAACAGGAAGGGAAAAAATGAGATGATGATGGTCCTGATCTTAACAGTCATGCTCTCCTCTCACCAGCCCAGTGACTCAGACTTGGAATATTCAGGGGAGAAGCCTGAGGAACCAAACCTAATGACTGAGGAGGGCCAAGGGGAATATTGAAGACCCAGCACCACTGAGGCACCTTCTGACAAGGGTCCAGTTAAGAGTCGTGGTTACGAGCGGCAGACTCTAACCTGCAAAACCAGGTTGGATTTCCCATTCCTCCTCCAGCTGAAGCCAGTTGGGTGGCCTTGGATTATTTATTTATTATGTATGTATTTATTTATTTTATTCGATTTTTAGTCCGCCCTTCCTGTAGAACAGGCTCAGGGTGGGTTACATTGTAAAAAACAGTCAACAGTAAAAACAGTAAAATACCAATTTTAAAAATATAAAATCTAAGCTTACAAAGATTAAGGCGGAAGAATTCTGCCTCACAGATGTGACCTATTGTCCAGGTCCAGCAGATCTTGTAGCGCTGGGATGGAGTGAGGGATGGATTAGTCACAGTTCTTGCAGAACTGTTCACTCAAGAGCAATACTCTCAGAGCTTTCTCAGAGCTTCTCCCTTGAATATTCCAAGCCTGAGTCACTGGGCTGGTGAGAGGAGAGCTGTTAAGATCAGGACCATCATCATCTCTGCCTGCTTCACAGTGTGTCTGTGGGGAGAGGAAGGGAAGGAGATTGTAAACTGCTCTGAGTCTCCAAGTGAAGGGTGGGCTATAAATCCAGTCTCCACTTCTTCTTCTTCCCTTGTAAATCTTGTTGGTCTCTCAAGTGCTACTGGGCTGGAATCTAAAAATCCTGACACGTCAACAAGGCTACCCTCTGAAACCCAATGGCAGGAGTTCCATTTTTGATGCAGCGCTTCCTTATGACTGACTTGTATGATTTGTGACTGACTGAACTGTTTGTTCAAACAACTGCTTGGCTAGGGAAGCAGCAGCACAGCAAGGGCAGGGAGGAAAACTCCGCTGAGCTGTCTGAGAACATGAATGTGGGGGGTGGGGGGGAAAGCCAATTGCGCTGTACTGCACAGCTAGGGAGGAATATGTCCAAGTAAACTGCCAAATGGCTGGGAATGTGGTCTGTCAAAAAAGAGGCTCCCTGTTTGGGACTGGCAAACAGGACATGACTCAAACCTCACATTTTTGAGAAGTCCCAAACAAGATTACTAACTGCCCCCCCCAATAGCTTTATTGAGTCAGAAGGATCAAAACCAAGAGAGCATCGTGTAGCCCAGCATGATGATACAGACCAGTTCCAGGTTTTGAGATAGGCTTCCCAACCCTCCCGCCCTGGTGGGGGACCCCAGGATTTCCACCCTCTTCCCCCGCTCCCCAAAAAACGGAAGCGGGGGGAGGGGTGGAAACGGCGCCGGGGAGCATGGCGAGTTGCCCCATCCCAGAGCGGGCAAGGCCGCCGCGCCGCTGCTGCCCCCTCCCCGCCCACCGCAGCTACTCCTCCGAGATGGGCCCAGGCTGAGCCCATTTCGGAGGAGCAGCCAAGAGGTGGCAGCAGCGCAGGGGAGGGCGAGGCAGGCCAGGAGCATGGCGAGCTGCGAATCAGGGCCTTTCTAGGACCCGGACTCGTGGCTCGCCACGCCCCCGGCCCGCCTCCACCCCCCCCGATTCCACGGTGGAGCGGGCGAGGCCGCCGCGCCGCTCCCGCCTCTTCTCCGCTCGCCGTGGCTGCTCCTCCGAGATGGGCTCAGGCTGAGCCCATCTTGGACGAGCAGCCACGGTGAGCGGAGAAGAGGCGGCAGCGGTGCAGCGGCGTCGCCCGCTCCGAGATGGGGCGGCTCGCCACGCTCTCCGGCGCCATTTCCCCCCTCCCTCCTAGCTCCACCCCAGTGTCTCCTGGCTCCACCCCCAAAGTCTCCTCGCTCCACCCCCAAAGCCCCCAGATATTTCTGGGGTTGGACTTGGCAACCCTATTTTGAGAGGTCCCAGAAAGAGACTTCACAGGGGCCCCCCTCATCAATTTCAATGAAATTGCTGAGCAGTCAGGTTAGAACAGATAAAAATACTTCTTCACCCAAAGGGTGATTAACACATGGAATTCACTGCCATAGGAGGTGGTAGGGGCTACAAGCATAGACAGCTTCAAAAAGGGATTGGATAAACATATGGAGCAGAGGTCCATCAGTGGCTATTAGCCACAGTATGTTGTTGGAATTCTCCGTCTGGGACAGTGATGCTCTGTATTCTTGGTGCTTAGGGGGACACAGTAGGAGGGCTTCTAGTGTCCTGTCCCCACTGGTAGACCTCCTGATGGCACTTGGAGTTTTTGGTCACTGTGTGACACAGTGTTGGACTGGATGGGCCGTTGGCCTGATCCAACATGTCTTCTCTTATGTTATTATGTTCTACCCACCAAGAAGTGCCTACACATGCCCTCTTTCCCTTTGGTGCACCTGAATGCCTCTCACCTGCCTCTGCTTGTGAGCTCTCCCACTGCCCATGCTTACCACTACCTGGTCCTACTGGTGGACCTCCTGATGGCACCTGGGTCTTGGTCATTGTGTGAGACAGAGCATTGGACTAGATGGGCCATTGGCCTGATCCAACATGGCTTCTCTGACATTCTTAAGAGCAGAGGTCCACCAGTGGCTATTAGCCACAAGGTATAGATGGTACACTCTGGGGCAATGATGCTCTGCATTATTGGTGCTTGAGGAGCAACAGTGGGAGGGCTTCTGGAGTTCTAGTCTTGCTGATGGACCTCCTAATGGCACCTTGGTTTTGTCCACTGTGTGACATAGGGCGTTTTCGCACTGACCTTCAAGTGGCGCAACCACCCTCTTCACACCGGAGGATCTGCCCGGATTTCGCACAAGAAGCGCCGGCGCACCCAAAAGAGCCGGCTACTTCCGTCGCGAAACCCGCTCAAACGTTTTCCTGCTTCTTGGCGGTTTCCGTTTGAGCGGGTTTCGCGACGGAAGTAGCCGGCTCTTTTGGGTGCGCCGGCGCTTCTTGTGCGAAATCCGGGCAGATCCTCCGGTGTGAAGAGGGTGGTCGCGCTACTTGAAGGTCAGTGCGAAAACGCCCATAGAGAGTTGGACTGGAAGGGCCATTGGCCTGATCCAACATGGCTTCTCTTATGTTCTTACGTACCTGCAGCTTTTTTCTCAGTAGCACTGGGTAGTGAGCACAGCGCTACTGGGCACATTCTGGAGCACTAGTGTGTGTGGGGGGTCAACAGCAGTGGACCCTACCAGAAGCCCTGGGCCTTGGCACCTGCCCCACCTCAGGGTATACTGATGCTGGCCCTGGATTGACAGATCAGGATCCAATAATAACCCCCATCATGCCAACTGCCACGTTTCCACAGAACACCACACTAGTTTTATAGAACCCAATCCAGACAGTTTGAATGATCAAAACCCGCCCACAGTAAGTGGAAGGGATGAGATTCAGGTAACCCATCTTGAGGTGGAACCTGGAGATCTTCCAGAATTACAACTGATCTCCAGACTGCAGGCATCAGTTACCCTGGAGAAAATGGCAGCTTTGGAGGGTGAACTCTTTGGAGTAGTATAGCCCACTCAGATCCCTCCCTCCTCCAAACCCCGCCCTCCATAGACTCCACCCCAAAATCTCCAGAAATTTTCTGGCCTGGATTTGCATAGCAGTGAAGCTGCTTATTGCTGACATTAAACAAATAGTATACAACTTGTAAATGTTGCTTTATGTGATTTTACGAACTGCACCTCAAATGCACACAAGAGCAGGCATAAATTACTTTGGAGAATATAATTTATTTTGGACAAAATAATTTTCAACAGGGAAAAAAAAAAAGGAACGGGGAATCAAAATTAAAAGAGTTTTCAACTAAACATTCGAAAGACCTTCCTGAGAGTTCTAGGGGTTCGTCAGTGGAACAGGCTTCCTCAGGAAGTGGTGGGCTCTCCTTTGGAAGCTTTTAAACAGAGGCTAGATGGCCATTTGAGAGTAATTCTGATTCTGTGGTCTGAGGCAGATCATGAGAAGGAGGGCAGGAAGGGTTGCATCAGTGCTTAGTTCACATATGTATGGAGAGCCAGTTTGGTGTAGTGGTTAAGTATGCGGACTCTTATCTGGGAGAACCGGGTTTGATTCCCCACTCCTCCACTTGCAACTGCTAGCATGGCCTTGGGTCAGCCACAGCTCTGGCAGAGGTTGTCGTTGAAAGGGCAGCTGCTGTGAGAGCCCTCTCCAGCCCCACCCACCTCACAGGGTGTCTGTTGTGGGGGAGGAAGGTAAAGGAGATTGTGAGCCGCTCTGAGACTCTTCGGAGTGGAGGGCGGGATATAAATCCAATATCATCATCATCATCATCATCATCATCATCATCTTCTTCTTCTTCTTCTTCTTCTTCTTCTTCTTCTTCTTCTTCTTCTTCTTCTTCTTCTTCTTCTTCTTCTTCTTCTTCTTCTCATGGCCATTTCTTATATGCCCAGGCAAATGGTGCTCACCACTTTGGAGCTGGAAACAATTTTCCTCCAGGCAGTTTTGCTAGGGATCATGGAGGGTTTTTGCATTCTCCTGGGCATGGAACAGGTGTCACTGGGTGTGTGTATGTTGGGGGAGGTATTTGTGAGTTTCCTGCATTGTTCAGGGGGTTGGGCTAGATGACCCTGGAGGTCCCTTCCAATTCTATGATTCTATGAATGTCCCCCAAACAACATGGCAGTCTGTTTACATTTCTGCTACATATGTATGGAGATATTATCCTGCAGTGATTAGAGTGGTGGACTAGGATCTGGGAGACTCGAGTTCAAATTCCCACTCATGCTATGGAAGCTCACTGGGTGACCCTGGGCCAGTAAAGATAAAGATGCAAGATAAAGATGCAAGGGAGCCAGTTTGGTGTAGTGGTTAAGTGCGTGGACTCTTATCTGGGAGAACCGGGTTTGATTCTTCACTCCTCCACTTGTGCCTGCTGGAATGGCCTTGGGTCAGCCATAGCTCTCAAAGTTGTCCTTGAAAGGGCAGCTTCTCTGAGAGCTCTCTCAGCCCCACCTACCTCACAGGGTGTCTGTTGTGGGGGGTGGGAAGGTAAAGGAGATTGTGACCAATCTGATACTCTGAGATTCAGCATATAGGGTGGGATATAAATCCAATATCATCATCATCATCTTCTTCTTTCTGACTCTCAGCCTGGACTAGTTCACAGGGTTCTTATTATGAGTATTAAATGGAGAACTGCATTGTAAGCATATCGGGAAGAACAAGTGGGGTATAAAATATCTAAATTTACATAAGGTATAGGGTACAGTTTCTAGAACACAAAAAAATCTGTTAGTCTGAACAACTGAATATTCAAAAGTTATACGCTTGATCAAGTTGCCCTGATTTTTTTTTAAAAAAATGCGTTTTGAAACAAAAAAAAACAGCAAAAAAACCCCCTTTTACACAGATGTTTAACTTTCTCCAGATGTTCCTCAAGGTATCCATGACAAGTTGGCTAATTTCTTGTAGTCATTCGGGAGGCGGTGGCTCTTTTCGCTATCTTGTTTAATCTCTTTGTAAAAGCACGGGGCTGGTTTTTTTTGGAAGAGGAGATGGGCTGCTGCGTGGAGCTGCCAGAGGGAGGCTGTGTAAAAGGATTGCTACGTTGTCAAACGCTATAATGTGTTATGACATAGATCGGCTGTTGTTTTCCAGTCTCACCGGAAAGCTTGTGGAATCTCATTTCTTTGACTGTATTAAATTATCTGCAAATGTTGTCCTTTAAACTGACACCCGGGCTCTCTTTCATCAGAACGCTGAGACATGGACTGCATCAATGGGGGAATCGCTCCGAAGCTATTGTTTCTCTGGAGGACTGGTGGTTTACCTTTACTTTTGTATCAAACTAACTTAATAAACACAGGGTTAAGGGACAATTGTTACTATAGCAATCCCCATGGAAACGGAGAAATTGCCACAAACAGCCGTCCTCCCAAGAATAGCCCCTTCCAAGAGCTCCACAGTGAGGGAAGCACAGAGAGAGAGAGAGAGAGAGAGAGAGAGAGAGAGAGAGAGAGAGAGAGAGAGAGAGAGGGAGCTCTTTAAGCAATTTTGATTCTAAATCCAACCGAATTGCAACTGCGGTGGAAGTTATAGAAAATAAGAAGACTTAACATTCTCACTGAAGAAATCAATATCCATGGCTGGAAAAATTATCTCCCATTCTCTCAACAGGCAAATTTCCTTCCATTTTACGTAATCCCTAAAGACTATCTTATATACTGCCCCAGGGGTATCTTAAAACAAGACATCTTTTTATAGAAGAAGACTGAAGACTGCAGATTTACACCCCGCCCTTCTCTCTGAATCAGAGACTCAGAGCGGCTCACAATCTCCTATATCTTCTCCCCTCACAACAGACACCCTGCGAGGTGGGTGGGGCTGAGAGAGCTCTCTCAGCGGCTGCCCTTTCAAGGACAACTCCTGCGATAGCTATGGCTGACCCAAGCCCATTCCAGCAGCTGCAAGTGGAGGAATGGGGGGAATCAAACCCGGTTCTCCCAGGTAAGAGTCCGCACACGTAACCACTACACCAAACTGGCTTGACCCCTGGAGGTCGGCAGCCCTACATAATTACCAATTTAAGGTTGCCAGGTCCCACCTTCTTCCCAGCAGAGGAATTTTTGGGCCTTCCTGGGAGTTTCTGCCCCTTGTGCAAAGCAGGCACAGCATAATGACATCTCCTGGAAGAGATGTCATCACACCATCACATGGTGATGCTCTAGTTTTTAGGCAAAACCATAGTTTGAGCCCAAATTTACCAGAGTTCCCCCCCAAAAAAACCTGGAGCATCACCATATGACATCAGTGGCGCAATGATGGGTCTTCTGGGTGATATCATTGCACCACATTTCAGGGCATTTTTGTGGGAGTTGGAAGGAGTCCGCAAAAGCAGGGGAGCCTCTTTCTGGACCAGAAGACTGGCAACTGGGGTGGAATTCTAGCAGGAGCTCCTTTGTATATTAGGCCACACACCCCTGATGCAGCCAATCCTGCAAGAGCTTACAAAAAAAGCCTTGTAAACTCTTGAAGGATTGGCTACATCAGGGATGTGTGGCCTAATATGCAAAGGAGCTCCTGCTAGAATTCCACCCCTGCTGGCAACCCTGTAACCAAAGCTTTTCTCATAGAAAAAGTCCAGCAGAAACTCATTTGCATATTAGACCACACCCCTTGACACCATGCCAGCTGGAACTGCGTTCCTGCTCAAAAAAAGCCCTGCCTATAGCCATTTTTATTGGCACTCTCCAAAAATGGTGTTCACCACTTTGGAGCTGGAAACAGCGGGAGGGACTGTGGCTCTGTGGTGGAGCATCTGCTTGGTAAGCAGAAGGTCCCAGGTTCAATCTCCAGCATCTCCAGCTAAAAATGATTCAGGCAAATAGGTATGAAAAACCTCATCTTGAGACCCTGGAGAGCCGCTGCCAGTCTGAGTAGACAATACTGACTTTAATGGAATGAGGGTCTGATTCAGTATAAGGCAGCTTCATATGTTCAACTGGGAAGTGAAATCAACATGCTTTTTCTGTGCTCGTAGAAGTGCACAGGTGCAACCTGAAAACATAAGTCTCATAGTGAAGAAAGATATTTGAGTAGCCTTGCTTGCATTTGCATGAGCGTTAAGGTATTAGACTACTAGGTTTTTTCAGGCTTCCATGGTGTTTTAATTCAGTTAGGGCAGTTAGATTTGAGTCCAGTCGCACCTTAGAGACCGATAAGATTTTTTAGGTTATCTGCTTTCAAGAGTCAAAGCTCCTTTCAAGAGCCACTTTGGTACAGTGGTTAAGAGTGGTGGACTTTAATCTGGAGAACCAGGTTTGATTTCCAACTCCTCCACATGCAGCCAGTTGGATGACCTTGGGCCATTCACAGCTCTTTCAAGACTCTCTCAGTCCCACCTTCCTCACCTGGTGTCTGTTGTGGGAAGAGGAAGAGAAAGGAGATTGTAAGCCACTCTGAGACTCCAAGTGAAGGGCAGCATGTAAATCCTCCTCCTTGAGACCAGGGTCATTTTATTTCAATCAGAAGGTGGGAAGAGTCTTTGTAAAGCAGTGGTCCCCAATCATTGTGATGCCGGGGACCGGCACCAGGGCCAGCCCACCCTCCACAGACCCAGGGCTGGCAGGGTGGGGGCACCAAATTCGGCCCCACTCCCTGCAGTGCTGTGCAGCCTCCCCGCCACCCTCTGCAGCCGTGCAGCCTCCCCGCCACCCCCCTATGGCCATGCAGCCTCCCCGCCACCCCCTGCGGCCGTGCAGCCTTCCTGCCCCATCTTTCGTTGCAGTGCCTCCTCCACCACCCTCCATTTCTACCATTTCAAGGCAGAAGAAAGGGCAGTGAAGCGCCGCCTTCCTGGCCCCTTAAAGGCAGACCGCTCCCCACCCCGCCCCCCATGCCGATCTCCATGGGAAAAACCTTTGTAGCAGCGGATGGCAACCCGCTGAAGAAGCGGCGCCAGCCTTGTCTCCACCCCACTTCCTTCCCACGCCCAGGAAGGAAGTGGAGAGGAGGCAAGGGCAGGATCCCCTGCTCACACCTGGGAGTTAGCAACCCCAAAGCCAGTGCCGGATTAAACCTTGTGGAGGCCCCTAGGCAATCAAAATCTTGAGGGGGCCCCCCTCATAAATTATCTCAGTGTCTGAGCACCTGCCCCACCTCCCATGCCCCCTGCTGCAGCCTTTAGAGTAGCCAGGGTGTCAGCTTGCCCAATGGCAAGTGGGCCCCTGATGAAGTGGCCCTGCTTAAACTTTAGGAAAAAGGAAAGGTCCCCTGTGCAAGCACCAGTCGTTTTCAACTCTGGGGTGATGCTGCTTTCACAACGTTTTCATGGCAGACCTTTTACAGGGTGGTTTGCCATTGCCTAGATGACCCTAGAGGTCCCTTCCAACTCTATGATTCTATGCCTTCCCCGGTCATTACACTTTCCCCCCAGCAAGCTGGGTACTCATTTTACCGATCTCAGAAGGATGGAAGGCTGAGTCAACCTGGAGCCGGCTACCTGAACCAGCTTCCGCTGGAATTGAATTCAAGTCGTGAGCAGAGGGCTCCGGCTGCAGTACTGCCACTTTGCGCCACAGGGCTCTTTATAAACTTTGGAAAATATGTTTAAAATGTTAATGGCCTTTTAGTAGCTTGAGAATATAATAGATGTTCCAATATTATTACTGTAATACAACTAAAATTTATGTTGTATTAAGGTTGGCAGCCTCCAGGCGGGCTCTGGGGATCTCCCGCTTTTACAACCGATCTCCAGTTGGCAGAGATCAGCTCCCCTGGAAAAAAATGCAATCTACGTTTACATTTATTATCTCCTGTATACTGCCAATAATATGTACAATATATGTACACTGTAATCACTAAAATATATATACATTTATTTTGCAAAAGTTTTAACTGCACCCTTTTCCCACTTACATATTTTTGGGAATTTTATTTATTTATTATAAAAATTAAATGATAGCCTTAAATAGGGTTGCCAAGTCCAATTCAAGAAATATCTGGGGACTTTGGGGGTGGAGCCAGGAGACATTGGGGGCGGAGTCAGGAGCAAGGGTGTGACAAGCAGAATTGAACTCCAAGGGAGTTCTGGCCATCACATTTAAAGGGACAGCATACCTTTTAAAATGCCTTCCTTCCATAGAAAATAATGAAGGATAGGGGCACCTTATTTTGGGGCTCATAGAATTGGACCCCCTAGAACAATCCTTTTGAAACTTGGGGAGTATTTTGGGCAGAGGCACTAGATGCTATACTGAAAATTTGGCGCTTCTAACTCAAAAAACAGCCCCCCCCCCCCAGAGCCCCTGATACCCGCAGCTCAATTCCCACTCATTCCCTATGGGAATTGTTCATGGAGGTGCATAATGGCTGTGGGGGTGGGGCTTCCCCCGCTGTCCAGCTGGCTGGGGGAGGGGGGAAGCCTGTAAAACCGGGGGATCCCCCACTGGGACCTGCGGATTGGGAAGCCTAGCCTTAAAGTTGTTAGCAGGCCTCCTACGTCTCCTGGTAACCAACATTTTTAGACCCAGTCTGCTACTGCCTGCAGGCACCTAACCTGAGCCTGTTAGGGGACGGTGGGATATAAATGTAATAAAATAAAAATAAAAAAAAATTCTTAAAAGCCCTTTTGACTAAGCTGCAGGGGAGAGAGGCAGAGAGAGGCAAACGTGGCAACTACGCCAGCAGCAGCCGCACCAGGCAAGCAGGTCAGGCAAAGGGCAGCTCAGCCTCAGTTGCTGCCTGCACATTCAGGCTGGGAGGGCTGCAAGCAGGGGGGAAACCAGGGGAGGGAGCGGGTCCGGGGTCCCTAAAGGTGTGGTGGCCCATAGACCAGTGCCTACTAGGTCTAATTGTTAATCCGGCTCTGCTCAAAGCCATGGCCCTCCATTTGCAAGAGCTGAGAATGGCTGCTAACTATAAGACATTTTGGTGGACATAAATTAGGGTTGCCAATTCCCAGGTGGGGGCAGGGGATCTCCCAGTTGGAGGCCCTCCCCCCTGCTTCAAGGTCATCAGAAAGCAGGGGGTGGGAGGAAATGTCTACTGGGCACTCCATTATTTCCTTCAGGGCCCTATTCCCAGAGGGTATAATGGAGAATTGACCTGTGGTTATCTGGAGCTCTGTGGGGGCTGTTTTTTTGAGATAGAGACACCATCCATAGCGTCCAGTGCCTCTCCTCAAAAGATCCTCCAAGTTTCAAAAAGACCATGGGGCCCAATTCTATGAGCCCCCAAAGAAGGTGCTCCTATCCTTCATTATTTCCAATGGAGGGAAGGCATTTAAAAGGTGTGTGGTCCCTTTAAATATGATGGCCAGAACTCCTTTTGGCGTTCAGTGATGCTTGTCACACCCTTGCTCCTGGCTCTGCCCCAATGTCTCCTGGCTCCACCCCCAAAGTCCCCAGATATTTCTTGAATTGGATTTGGCAGCCCTAACATCAATTCATAGAGTTGCCATAACTTCGAAGCAAATTGACAGCACTTAAAACACAAAAAGAGAAGGCCTGCATCCTGGATTGCTCCTAGTAACCTGGCGCCTTTTAAAAATCTGTTCAGTACAGTTCTCCTTATCACTCCCGCTCCCCCTCAAATGTACAGCATTCCCTTTCGGGAGGGAATTGTTGTGCTCTCTAACAATGCAATGTATTTTTAGAATTGTCCAAGAAACAATTACAGGTTCCCAGTGACTGCAGAGGCAGAGAAAAGCCAGTAAATAAGATCTTAGAGAGAGACATTGATTTATAAGAGGCTACGGGGGTCTTTCAAGCCTTTCAAAAGGATGGGAGGAACAGGCAGACAGAGACAGCGATATATTCCAAGACTGCCTTAGGGACAGGGAAAAGACTCGCAAGCACCATGGAGGAGCAAACAAAATCCACGGCCGTCAAATGTGGGCATTACAATCTCTCTCTCTCTCCCTCCCTCCCTCCATCAAGCCACAGCAGACTTATGGTGACCCATGGGGATGTTCAAGGCAAGAGTCATTTAGAGGTGGTTTGCCACTGCTTTCTTCAGCACAGTGACCCTGAACTTGCTTGGTGGTCTCCCATTCAAATCCTCATTGGAGCCGACCCCACTAAGCTTCTGAGTTCTGACAAAACTGGGCTAGCCTAGGCTATCTAGATCAGGTCAATATCTTACACTTTCCCATTTTTAAAAGGTGGGCTTGATCTGTAACAACCTGAAGAGAAGTCCTTTGTCAAGGAGGATTTTCTCTCTTTTTTTACAAAGATTCTGTAGGAATCAACCTTGCTTTTTAGCTTTTTCATCAATCAGTGAATCAACTAACTGCAGTTCAATTACAATAACGGTAACAACCAGGGGTGGAATTCTAGCAGGAGCTCCTTTGCATATTAGGCCATACCCTCTGACTTAGCCAATCGCCCAAGAGCAAGGCTCTTTTTTTGTAAACTCTTGGAGGATTGGCTACATCAGGGGGTGTGGCCAAATATGCAAAAGAGCTCCTGCTAGAATTCCACCCCTGATAACAGCCTTCTTCTTCCACCTGTAGATAACTCGAAGAAGAAAAAGAGGAGGAGGAGGAGGTTTTTATACCCTGCTTTTCTTTTTTAAGAGCCCCAGGGTGCAGAGTGTTAAAGCTACAGTATTGCAGTCCCAAGCTCTGCTCATGACCTGAGTTCGATCCCTGGAGGAAGCTGGGTTTTCAGGTAACTAGCTCGAGGTTGACTCAGCCTTCCATCCTTCCGAGGTTGGTAAAATGAGTACCCAGCTTGCTGGGGGGAAAGTGTAGATGACTGGGAAAGGCAATGGCAAACCACCCTGTAAAAAGTCTGCCATGAAAATGTCGTGATGCGATGTCACCCCAGAGTTAGAAATGACTGGTGCTTGCACACAGACTACCTTTATCCCCAGCAAAGTGCTTTCTGGAGAAATGACAGTCATTTCCCCAGAAAGCACTTCCCTGGGGGCACCTTCTTTGGGGGGGCTGTAGCTCGACCCCCATAAATCCAATCCTCACCAAACTTGGAGGGCAAGTAGAGGAGAGCCAGCTGGAGATCCCCCGTGGGTTTGGCGTCTCTAGCTTGCACAGGATCTGTTCTGTACACTCCTGAACCCATGCCTGTCAACATGACTGATGGTGACATGGAATTGCAACCAGAAACTCAAGTCTTTTCTCCTGTCCCTGCCCTCAACCCTCTTGCCAGTTCAGAAGAACCGTAGGTTCAGAGGAGTACCCTCAACTCATATGGGGACACTAACTCTCCCATGTAAAGGGCAGGAAACCACCTTGACCCATCCCGGAAAGTTGTTTGTTCCCCCTCCTGCTCTCTGCTTGTGGCCATTGTGGTTTGGATTCCATGGGCAGGTTGATTAAAGGATGGGGTGGGGTGCTGAAGTGTGGAAAGTACCGCCTTGGGGCAGGGGGAGTTTTTGTTAATGGCCTCTTTTCCCCCTGCCAAGACCGTGATTCACATACTGCTCACATTAGTCAGGGATTAATGGTTCCATTCCAGGTTAATTGCATATAGATTTAGGAACCTGATCTTACACTAAGTAGCGGCTGGAACAGCTGTGTCTGAAAGGAGGCAAAATGTTAGCAGGTGCCTTACAAACTCTGATATTCGGTGCCCTAATAAATCAGCCTCTGTTCGGAGTGGCGTTTTGTAGAACAACCCTGCGATTCAAGAACGGGCCCACCTCATCAAGGGGGCCACGCAGGGCATGCCAAAATTGAGGAAGGGGGCTAATTTTGTTTTCTTTCCTCTTCGTACAGGAAATGTGAGATTAGATCTCATTGGCTGGGCCGGCAGGCTGAAAACGCTATTTATTTTCAAGGAGGGGGGCATATTTGGGTTGTGGGATGCTAACAGCCACCCTCTCCGACTTATTTGCCGGCGGCTCTCCGGCCAGCCGCAGAGAAGCTGTTTGTAGAGGCAAGCCTCCAAGAGGAAACACCCGTAAACGCCGCTCCTCGGCCCATTCATTCCCCTCGGCCCGTGAACAAAGGTTCTGTGATGAATTCCTCCAACTCGCGTCACACTGAGCTGCATTCAGAAAGACCGTGTGCTGTATCTGCAATGAATCTGTCCCCTGATCCGAGCCAGGATTTCAGAGTAACCAGAGTCACAGGAAAAAACAAGTCTATTTCCCAACTTCTCCTGGACTAACAAAGGGCAGGGATTCTGCAAGGATGCAGAATGGGAGGGACGGTGGCCCAGTGGTAGAGCATCTGCTTGATAAGCAGAAGGTCCCAGGTTCAGTCCCTGGCATCTCCAACTAAAAAGGGTCCAGGCAAATAGGTGTGAAAGACCTCAGCTTGAGACCCTGGAGAGGTGCTGCCGGTCTGAGTAGACAATATTTTGATGGACCGAGGGTCTGATTCAGTGTAAGGCAGCTTCATATGTTCATATGAAGAGCTCAAGTGTACTTTGGCTGTACTCCTGTGTTAAACCAGGAGCAATAAAATTTCCCCATCTGTGTTGGACTTGGGAAGTCTCCAGTGTTTTTGCCTATGTTCCCCCCCCCCCTCCAATGGGACCTTTCTCAAATTTGCATTGGGATAGCCAGGGTCAGCTCTGCCACTAGGCAAACTAGATGATTGCCTAGGGCGCCGGCCTTCTGGGGGTGATGAATTGGGCACCCCCCTGTGACTCAGTGATGTTCCCAGTGCAAGGGGGGTGCCAGAAGTTAGCCTTCCCTAGAGTGCCAGACCGTTTAGGGCCAGCCCTGGGGATAGTGTAGTGTATTGGTTAGCATTTCAGATTACGATACAGTTGCCAAGTCCCCATGTCTGCCAGCGGAGTACTTTTGGTACCATAGAGTTTACCCCCAAATTGGTTGAGCATCCCTGTGTGAAACCATAGAGTTTTCTGCAAATTCCTAGAGGGTCCCCACACGATGTGTCTGGCACAATACGTCACTTCCGGGCATTGGGGCTCTTTTGGGGGCTGGGATTCTCCTGGCAACCTCCTCCCCACTGGCAGGTTGGGGTCCGCCAAAGTGGGGGATTTCCAGCCCTCAGCGGGAACATGGTAGCCCTGGATTAGGACTGGGAAGACCTAAACTGTTTCTACACAGGGTTTTTACCCAGGTGAAACACAGAACGATGGTGGAAAGTGCCCCCAAGTTTCAACCGACTTATGGTGAACCCAAATAATTTTCAAGGCAAGAGAAGTTCAGAGGTGGTTTGCTGTTGCCTGTCTCTGCGTCATGACCCTGGTGTTCCTTGGAGGCCTCCCATCCAAATACTAGCCAGGGCTGACCCTGAGTCTGAGATCTGATGAGACCACAGTAGCCTGAGACATGAAGGTCAGGGCCCCTTTTCACTGGTGGTAGAAAGTGCCACCAAGCTGCAGGTGCCAGAATGTGACCCCATGGTGTTTTCAAAGGAAGAGATGTTGAAGAAGATGAAGATATTGGATTTATATCCCGCCCTCCACTCCAAAGAGTCTCAGAGCGGCTCACAATCTCCTTTCCCTTCCTCCCCCACAACAGACACCCTGTGAGGTGGGTGGGGCTGGAGAGGGCTCTCACAGCAGCTGCCCTTTCAAGGACAACCTCTGTCAGAGCTATGGCTGACCCAAGGCCATTCCAGCAGGTGCAAGTGGAGGAGTGGGAATCAAACCCAGTTCTCCCAGATAAGAGTCTGCACACTTAACCACTACACCAAATTGGCTCTCCAGATGTTCAGCGGTGGTTTGCCACAGCCTGCCTCTTTCTAGCAGCCCGGGGCATCTCTGGTGGTCTCTCACCCAAATACTTACCAGGGCTAGGGATGCCAGCCTCCGGGTGACACCTGGAGATCTCCTGCTATTACCATTGATCTCCAAGCAGGGCTGGCCCTGCCCCTAGGCAAACTAGGCAATCTCCTAAGGCGCTGGCCTTCTGGAGGCACTGAATTGGGTGCCCCCATATGACTCGGTGATGTTATCAGTGGGGGGGGGGAGCACCAGGGGTCTAGAGCTGGCCCTGTCTCCAGGCAACAGAGTAGGGCTGCCAGGTCCCCAGGCTGGGCAGGGGAAATCCTTCCCGGACATCGCTGGCACGATGATATCACTCAGAAGTGACATCATTGCACCGTGACATCATGCACCGGACGCTCTAGGAGCATCCAGGAAAACTCTATGGTTTTCCTGGACGCTCTAGCAATCTGGAAGCAAAACTCTATGGGGCCTTGGCAACCCTACAACAGAGATTCATTCACCAGCAGAAAATGGCTGCTTTGGAGGGTGGGCTTCATGGTAGTTTACCCTGCTAAGGTCCCTCCCCTCCCCAAACCCTGCCCTCTCCAGGCTCCACCCCCCAAATCTCCAGATATTACCCAACCTTGAGTTGGCAACTCTAACCAGGGCTGATCCTGCTTAGCTTCCAAGATTGGATGAGATTGGGCTAGCCTGGGCCAGTTAGGTTGGGGTGGGGATATTAGTGCTGCTTTCGAAATGGCTGGTGTAGTGGTTAAGTGAGCGGACTCTTATCTGAGACAACCGGGTTTGATTCCCCACTCCTCCACTTGCGGCTGCTGGAATGGCCTTGGGTCAGCCATAGCTCTCGCAGGGGTTGTCCTTCAAAGGGCAGCTGCTGGGAGAGCTCTCTCAGCCCCACCTACCTCACAGGGTGTCTGTTGTGGGGGAAGAAGATAAAAGAAATTGTGAGCCACTCTGAGACTCTGAGATTCAGAGTGAAGGGTGGGATATAAATCAAATTTCTTCTTCTTTTCACCCCGAGTATCCCATGTGCACATGAATGGCTGAGATTGGGAATGATGTGTTCTGATCAGATCATGCAATAATGTGGCAGGGAGTCATTTCTGGCATGCAGGGAAGAGCTCAGCATGAAGCTGCCTTTGTAGAGGCATTGGCACACGTTTCTGCTTCAAGTGCTGCGATGAACGCCGATCAATATGGTTGGGCCACCTGTCTGCGATGTCACATTCTCCATTTGCTGGCACCGGACCTGACAGGGCTTCTCTATCATACATCATCTCTACTAAGGGAGTTCGTGACATGCCCAGGCAAGACCTGAGGTTGCCAACTGTGGCTCAGGAAAGTCTTAGAGATTTTGAAGCATCCGGGGAGGATGGAGTCTGAGGAGAGGAAGTGGGAATGTGACACTGTAGAGCAGGGGTGGCCGAATTTGCTTAACTTAAGAGCCATTATAGAATAAATGTCAGATGTTTGAGAGCTGCAAGACATGAACATCAGATGTTTGAGAACCACAAGAAAAGGAAGGAAGGAAGGAAGGAAGGAAGGAAGGAAGGAAGGAAGGAAGGAAGGAAGGAAGGAAGGAAGGAAGGAAGGAAGGAAAACAATAGATGGAGAGGAAGAGGTGGAAAGAAAGCAACTTTAACTTTGAATGCATTCTTCAAATTGCTGGTTGGCTTGGCTTGAAGAAGTGATAAGCATATGGAGCAGAGGCCCATCAGTGGCTATTAGCCACAGCGTATTGTTGAAATTCTCTTTCTGGGGCAGTGATGCTCTGTATTCTTGGTGCTTGGGGGGCACAGTGCGAGGGCTACTAGTGTCCAGGCCCCACTGATGGACCTCCTGATGGTGCCTGGGGTTTTTTGGTCACTGTGTGGCACAGAGTGTTGGACTGGATGGGCCATTGGTCTGTTCCAACATGGCTTCTCTTATGTTCTTATTTAAAGAGACGAATGCCTTCTGCAAGCCAGCTGACAGGGCAGTGGGGGCTTCAAGAGTCACACAAGATATGTAAAAGAGCCACATGTGGCTCTCGAGCTGCAATTTGGCCACGCCTGCTGTAGAGTTCACCATCCAAAGCTGCCGTTTCCTTTAGGAGTACTGGTCTCTGTAGTCTGGAGATCGGTTGTAATTCTGGGTGAACTCCAGGCCCTGTCTGGAAATTGGCACCCCTCCCCCTTAGCCTGCAGGATGGTTCAGTATCAGAGGACTGGTGCCTTTGTATCTAGCCCAGTGTACACTGGAGGAATATAGAAGCCACAATGTGAAAACTGTACATTCAAGACTGTAGCCAGAGTGGGATAGGATGAATTGTTTTGCAGCTGCTTTTGAAGCCCTGTTTCGACTCATCTAAGACTTTTCATTAAATGGCATTAGCTTTGCAACATGGCAGTTTCTGGTTAAATAATGGATCTTGGTGTGTGTGTTTTCTTTGTTATGGAATAGGAAAATCCCCAGAGATTTTAAAAGATCCCTGTCGGGGTCCAGAGCATGGTTTAAAGGTGGTTATGGATAACTTAAAGCACATGAAAGCTCATACCTTGAATAAAATTTTGTTGGTCTTAAAGGTGCCACTGGACTCTAACTTTATTTTAAAGTTGCAGTGGGTAACTTCGTCAGTCTGGGGCTGCATCATGCCCAGCCAGGATATCACCCTCCAGTCAAAAGCAATTTATCTGGGGAGAAACCATGACTGATTGGTGGATCATCTGCTTGGCATGCAGAAGGTCCCAGGTTCAAGCCACAGCATCTCCAGTTGTGAAACTCAGGTGACAAATGATATGAAACATCTCTCACTGTGAGACACTGGAGGCCTCCTGCCAGTCAGAGGAGACAGTTCTGATCTACTGACCTTGATAGATCAAGGCCCTGATTCAGTATAGGGCAACTTCATGTATTCATTATATATAAGGTCTTTAAGAGACCAGGCTATGGTTCAGCGGTACAGGTTGACTCCTCGACATCACCAGGGGTGGAATTCTAGCAGGAGCTCCTTTGCATATTAGGCCACACACCCCTGAAGTTCTTTTTTGTAAGGTCTTGGAGGATTGGCTGTATCAGAGGTGTGTGGCCTAATATGCAAAGGAGCTCCTGCTAGAATTCCACCCCTGCGCATGACCATATGAAGCTGCCTTCTACTGAATCAGACCCTTGGTCCATAAAGATCAGTATTTTCTACTCAGACTGGTAGCCTCTGTGTGTTCTTAGGCAAAGTTCTTTCCTATTACATACTGCCAGATCCTCTAATTGGAGAAGTGGAGGACTGAACCTGAGACCTTCTGCATATCCAAGAAGTTGCTCTGTTGCTGAGCTATGGTCCCTTCCAGAGAGCCAGTTTGGTATAGTGGTTAAGTGCAGTGGACTCTTATCTGAGAAGAAGAAGAAGGTATTGGATTTATATACCACCCTCCACTCTGAATCTCAGCATCTCAGAGCGGCTCACAATGTCCTTTATCTTCCTCCCCCATAACAGACACCCTGTGAGGTGCGTGGGGCTGAGAGAGCTCTCACAGCAGCTGCCCTTTCAAGGACAACTCCTATAGAGCTATGGCTGACCCAAGGCCATTCCAGCAGGTGCAAGTGGAGGAGTGGGGAATCAAACCCGGTTCTCCTAGATAAGAGTCCACACACTTAACCACTACACCACACAGGCTCTCCTCCACGATTCCCCACTCCTCCATTTGCAGCTGCTAGAGTGACCTTCAGGGCTAGACCTAGACTGCTCCAGCCATCCCCTTCCCATACCTGCCCTCTGCTAGCTGCTCTCCCAGATCACCAAGGAATTTCCCACCCTGGAGCTGACAACTTCAGCACTTCCTGTGCTCCTGGAGTTGTTTTCAATCATAGCTGCAGCAGGCGAGGGTCAGAACTGGCAAAGGGCCCAAGCTCCTCCGCAGCTCTGCATCCTTTCAGGGATCAATTTGGCTCTTAATCAGGGCTGACAATTAGGCTATACGGTTAATATTTTTACAGCTGTTTTATTAATAACACATACAGCTCATCCAGCCAGGATTTGTTGGAGACACCTCAGGAAAATGAATGATGTAAATAACAGATGGGAGCGGAATTTTCTTACAAACAGGCATAAAGATATTCCCATCTTGTTTAGAAGGAATTTAAATAGACAGATTGTAGATAAACAGGCAGACCGAAAAGGAAAGGAGGGGAGAATCCCTGGAGGAAGGGGAAATGGGTTGGCGGAGAGGTGGGGAGGAGAGACTTTAATATATAGACGGCACAATCTATAGCACGCTCCCCTTTATCTATTTTCAGTGCAATGCCATCTATTTGCATTGCTCGAAATACCCACTTGAATTGAGAAGGCATCAGTGGCAAAGGTGACCGCCGCGCACGCACAGACGCACATGCCAGAGTTGTGGGCTCATGAAAACAGATGGTGCTGAGAAGCCAATGCTTCTTCAATACTCATTGCTGCTATTTCTCTGTGCCTCGCGTGCTTTGCCTGTGTGGGCCTTTCTTTTGGTGTCCTCAGCCTTGTTGAATTTTTCCAGCAAAAGGGTAAAACGGTGCAATGTGAAACCCTAGCGGTTGGGACATAGGGATGTCAATCCTTGGTGTGGGGGCTGGAAATCTCCGGGCTACAGAGATCAGTTGCCCTGGAGAAAATGGATGCTTTGGATGGTGGACTCCTTGGCATTGTACCCCATTGAGGTCCCAACCCTCCCCAAGACACTTATCTGGGAGAACCTGATTTTATTCCCCCATCTGCAGCTGCTGGAATGGCTTTGGGTCAGCTATAACTCTTGCAGAGCTGTCCTTGAAAGGGTAGCTTCTGTGAGAGATCTCTCAGCCCCACCTACCTCAGAGGGTGTCTGTTGTGGGGGAGGAAGGTAAAGGAAATTGCAAGCTGCTCTGAGATTCAGAGTGAAGGGCAGGCTATAAATCCAATATCATCATCATCATCATCATCATCATCATCATGAGAGCCAGTTTGGTGTAGTAGTTAAGTGCATGGACTCTTATCTGGGAGAACCGGGTTTGATTCCCTACTCCTCCACTTGCAGTTGCTGGAATGGCCTTGGGTTAGCCATAGCTCTGGCAGAGGTTGTCCTTGAAAGGGCAGCTGCTGTGAGAGCCCTCTCAGCCTCACCTACCTCACAGGGTGTCTGTTGTGGGTGGAGAAGATATAGGAGATTGTAAGCCGCTCTGAGTCTCTGATTCAGGCAGAAGGGCAGGGTATAAATCTGCAATTCTTCCTCTTCCCAACTCCTCCACTGCAATTCTTATTCTTCTTGATTACCCACTCCTCCACTTGCACCTGCTGGAATGGCCTTAAGTCAGCCATAGCTCTCGCAGAGGCTGTCCTTGAAAGGGCAGCTGCAGTGAGAGCCCTCTCAGCCCCACTCATCTCACAGGGTGTCTGTTGTGGGGGGAGAAGATATTGGCAATTGTAAGCCACTCTGAGTCTCTGATTCAGAGAGGAAGGTGGGGTATAAATCTGCAATTCATCATCATCATCATCATCATCATCATCATCATCATCATCATCTTCTTCTTCTTCTTCTATTAGGATTGGTTGCCAATTCCCATTTGGGAAATACCTAGAGATTTGAGGGGCAGAGCCTGGGGAGGGTGGGGTTTGGTCAGGAATGGGAGCTCAGCAGGGTCTAACGCCATAGAGTCCACTTTCCAAGGTTGCCATTATCTCCAGGGGAACTGATCTCTGTTATCTGGAGATCAGTTGTCATCCCAAGAGTTCTCCAGCTCCCACCTGGAGGTTGGCAGCCCGAGGACACCAAGACATTCTGAAGCACACAGATCAGCTGCAGAGGCGGGGAAGAAGGGTAGGTGCCCAAGTCTCATTTATAAATGGGTTTGGAAGGTCTTTTTTTGATGCTATGGAACCTAGACACCCAATGGAGTCCTTCTAGGGTTCCCACCTCCAGCTTGAAGAATTCCAAGAGATTTAGGATGGAGCCTGTTATGTATTGCATCTCACTGGGTTCCTGTTGCTTGAGCTTGAGACAGGCACTCCTTGCAAACCAGGATCCTGAAGCCTGGATGAACTGGCCAATCAGGATGCTAGGCATGTAACAACTTGTAACAAAGAGATGCAAATGAAGGATTCTGGAGTAAGCCAATCAGGATGCTAGGCAAGTAACAACTTGTAACAAAGAGTTGCAAATATAGCATTCTAGAGTGAGCCAATAGGAGTAACTGTTGCATGCTGGGTGGGTGGGTGTGTGATTAACCATGGCCAGAGTGTATATAATGACTGAAGTGCTTGTGCTGTTTGTGACTGTTTCTTCTTGCAATAAAGTGTTCTTAGTAGAAAGAGCTGGCTGATCTCACTTTATTTCAGAGCCCAGGGACGTTAGAAAGTAGGGAGGAGATGGAATTCCTTGGGGACATGATCCTGTAGAGTCTACTCTCCAAAGCTGACATTTCCTCCGGGGAAACTGATTTCTGTTGCCTGATGATCAATTATAATTCTGGGAGGTCAGCAAAGGTGTCAATGGACTTCATGGCACCCACCGGCACTATATTGACTCTTGCCCTAGAACCTACAAGCTTCCATCATTAGGGTTACCAGGTCCAATTCAAGAAATATCTGGGGACACTGGGGGTGGAGCCAGGAGACTTTGGATGTGGAGCCAGGAGACATTGGGATCGAGTCAGGAGCAAGGTTGTGACAAGCATAATTGAACTCCAAAGGGGGCTCTGACCACATTTGAAGGGACAACACTCCTTTTAAATGCCTTCCCTCATTGGAAACAATGATGGATAGGGGCACCTTATTTGGGGGCTCATAGAATTGAACCCCATGGTCCAATCTTCTTGAAACTTTGAGGGTGTTTTGAGGAGAGGCTCCAAACACTATGCTGAAAATTTGGTGCCTCTACCTCAAAAAACAGCCCCCCGCCGAGCCCCAGAAACCCGCAGATCAATTCTTCATTATACCCTATGGGAATCGGTCTCCATAGGGAATAATGGAGTGCCCAGCAGACATCCCCCCCCCCCGCTTTCTGATTACCCTGAAGTGGGGGGAGGGCCTCCAAACCAGGGGATCACCTGCTCCCAACTGGGGACTGGCAACCCTATCCATCATCAGAGCACTGTTGTGACATGAAGGCTGCAATCATGCACATTAAATAATGCATTTTCAATACACTTTTAATGCTCTTTCAAACTGGATTTTGCTAGTTCACACACCAAAGAGCCAGTTTGGTGTAGTTGTTAAGTGTGCGGACTCTTTTCTGGGAGTACCAGGTTTGATTCCCCACTCCTCCACTTGCACCTGCTGAAATGGCCTTGGGTTAGCCATAGCTCTCGTAGGAGTTGTCCTTGAAAGGGCAGCTGCTGTGAGAGCCCTCTCAGCCCCGCCCACCTCACAGGGTGTCTGTTTAGGGGGAAGAAGATATGGGAGATTCAGAGAGATGGGTGGGGTATAAATCTGCAATTCTTCTTCTTCTAAGATCCAGGTGGAAAGTGCATTAAAAGTGGATCGAAAGTGCATTATTTCGTGTGTGTGATCGCAGCCGAGATATCATCAGTCGCTGGGTGGGCCAGCAATAGCCCAAGAGAGGTCTTTTGTGCCCCAGCAGAAGCTTTCCTGAGGACATCTGCTTGGTCACTGTTGAACACAGGATGTTGGATGGGATGGACCTTTTTCACCTGCTCCAGCCAAGTCTTCTTAACGCTGTTCTGTTCTGAGTCGTGCAAGCTTTTTCAGAGTCAAGGAGCGGAACAAAACAGGATATTTGAATCATGCCTAGTTCCTCTTGCATTGTGTGGTCAGCTGTCTTTGCTTCCAATGGCCGCCCCTTGGAGGAAGCGATTGCAAGACAAGGGTCGGAAGGGGAAACGCTAACTTGGCCATCGTCGTCAATAATTGGGACAATAGCGAGCGTGCAGGGTTTGCGGTAAACAAGAACCTTTGTCTCCCGGAAAGAGTGCTGGTGAAGTGTGTGTATGTTTGTGTGTTGTTGTTTTTTTAAAAAAGGAACTGGTCGCTCAAAGGGAGGCATCTGTGAAATATTTGATTTCAGTTACGTTGCGGTTGGACTGATGAAGCCACAAGTGAGCACTTAGCAGCTTCAGCTGCGTCGGCTGCAAACCTGCAGAATGAGTGGTTAGATAACAGACTGGATATTCTCTTGCACAGACAGGCTGATTCCTCTGAGATTTCACTCCTGGGGCTGTCAAGGCAGAGTGCTGGCAAGGAGGAGAAGATCACTGCAGATTTATACCCTGCCCTTCTCTCTGAATCAGAGACTCAGAGCAGCTTACAATCTCCTATATCTTCCTCCCCCACAACAGACACCCTGTGAGGTGGGTGGGGCTGAGAGGACTCCCACAGCAGCTGCCTTTTCAAAGGACAACTCCTGGGATAGCTATGGCTAACCCAAGGCCATTCCAGCAGCTGTATGTGGAGGAGTGGGGAATCAAACCCAGTTCTCCCAGATAAGAGTCCATGCACTTAGCCACTACACCAAACTGGCTCTCAGCAAAACTAGGGTTGCCAAGTCAAACTCAAGAAATATCTGGGGACTTTGGGGATGGAGCCAGGAGCAAGGGTGTGACAAGCATGACTGAATCCCGAAGGGAGTTCTGGCCATCCCATCTAAAGGAACTGCACACCTTTTAAATGCCTTTGGAATAATGAAGGATAGGGGCAGCTTCTTTTGGGGCTCAAAGAATTGAACCCCCTGGTTCAATCTTTTTGAAACTTGGGGGGTGTTTTGAGGAGAGGCAACAGATACTATGTTTGGTGTAGTGGTTAAGTATGTGGACTCTTATCTGGGAGAACTGAGTTTGATTCCCTACTCCTCCACTTGCAGCTGTTGGAATGGCCTTGGGTTAGCCATAGCTATCACAGGAGTTGTCCTTGAAAGGGTAACTTCTGGGAGAGCTCTCTCAGCGCCATCCACCTCACAGGGTGTCTCTTGTGGGGGGGGGAGAAGATTTAGGAGATTGTAAGCCGCTCTGAGTCTCTGATTCAGAGAGAAGGGTGGGGTATAAATATGCAGTCTTCTTCTTCTGTGCTGAAACTTTGGTGCCTCTACATAAAAAAAACAGGCCCCCCTCAGAGCCCTAGATACCCATGAATCAGTTCTCCATTATACTCATAAGGTATAATGGAGTGCCCAGCAGACATTTCCCTCCTCCCACCCCTGCTTTCTGATGACCCTGAAGCGGGGGAGGGGAGGGCTTCGAAACCAGGGGATCCCCTGCCTCCACCTGGGGATTGGCAACCCTAAGCAAAGCAGGGAGAGCCCAAGAGAATCACAGGAAGGCTCAGCTTTTTTCTGTTTGTTGAAATGATGGGAAGGGAGCACACTAGTTGAATGTATGTGAAACACTGAAGTATGTTGGAATTTTATTTTTTTTTAAAGAAAAAAGGACTTCACAAGGAGCCAGCATGGTGCAGTAGTTAAGAACAGTGGGCTCTAATTTGGAGAAATGAGTTTGATTCTACACTCCTCCGTCTGAAGCCTGCTGGCCAGTCTCAGTCCTCTCAGAATTCTCTCAGTCCCTCCTGCCTCACGAGGAGAAAAATCGAAGGTGATTGTAAGCTGCTTTGAGATACATGAGGCATGCTGGGTGACTTTAGGCCAGTCACGGTTCTCCCAGAACTCTCTCAGCCCCACCTGCCTCACAAGGAACCTGCTGTGGGGAGAAGAAGGGAAGGAGATTGTAAGCTGCTTTGAGACTCCTTACAGTAGAGAAAAGTGGGGTATAAAGCCCACTCTTCCTCTCTTTCCCTGTTTGTAGAAGTACTCAGTTGGCAGTAAAGAGCACTACTGTGAGAGGACATGTGGGTCACCCCTCCCCTCAGGATCACTTCAAGACCCAAGAGTCCACCAAGATTTTTTCACACTAGCCCACCAGATATCTCTAGATTGGGGATGTCAAACACGCGGCCCGGGGGCTGAATCAGGCCCCTGGAGAGCTCCTATCAGGCCCCCGAGCAACTGGCTGCCATCTGCTTCCTTTTCCCTCTCTCTTGCTTCCTTCTGTATCACAGCTAGCTTTGCCAGAGTTGCTCAATTGCACAGGAGCTACAGAGCAAAGCCTCTGTTTTCTCCATTAAGAACATAAGAGAAGCCATGTTGGATCAGGCCAATGGCCCAGCCAGTCCAACACTCTGTATCACAAAGTGGCATATATATATATATATATATATATATATATATATATATATATATATATATATATATATATATACACACACCTATATATAGATATATGTGTGTATATAGATATATGTATGTGTGTATATGTATACACACATACATATATCTATGTATGTATAGATATATGTATATAGATATATGTATGTGTGTATATGTATGTGTGTATACATATATCTATATACACACACATATATATATATGTGTGTGTGTGTATATATATACACACACACACACAGTGGGTAATAGCCACTGATGGACCTCTGCTCCATATTTGTATTCAATCCCCTCTTGAAGCTGGCTATGCTTGTAGCCACCACCACCTCCTGTGGCAGTGAATTCCAGTGAATTCCACATGAATTCAACATTGGCTGAGGTTCCTCCCTTGGGGAGGAAGCGGGGAAGGAGAGCTTGTTTTTCCAGGCTCTTTCAGTTGCACAGCAGAGCTACTGAGCCAAGCCTCTCTTCCTTCTGTTGGCTGAGGCTCCTCCCCCAACTGGTTCCCTGGGGAAGGAAGGCAAGAGTGTAAGAAAAAGCCCCCTTCTCATACACATGGACATTGTGATCAGCAGTATGTTTGCCAGGGTGCCTGGAGTTCTGACTCACACACATCTGCTCTAAGAAGTGGACTTTGCCCACGGTTTCTAAGGCTTATGTGAATACTATAAGTCTCAGCTTTGCAGCAGCATTCTACATCTCTGGATGGGTGTTAGCCAGAACTACAGACGAGCCTCCAGCCTCTCCTTGTGTGCACAATCTTGGCCATTGCAGTGGAAGAAGCCACGCCACCATGAACTGTACAGGCAGACAGTTTCCAGCCTGTTTCCATGAACCAAAGGCTAACACCACCAGAATCCATCTTGTTTTCCTGACTCCATTACAGCACAGCAAGAGACTCATGTATCCAACAGCTGCTTCAACTTCTGCATAAAGCAATCAAGCTTATCATAGGCAGGAATCCTGTCAGACTGTCTAAGCCTTTGTGCAACGGAACTCAAGACAAAGACTGGTGCCAAGAGAAGATCAAAGAGGAGAAAGAACATCTTCACCTAGAGCCAAGTTTCTTTGTATAGACCAGGTGTTACCTAGGTAGCAATTTGGCCATCTACTGTCACCTTTTTAGATAAGTTTGATAGACTTAAGTACCCCTCCACCTTAATAATTTTTCCCATTCTTTCCCTTAATGGTCACCCTTGGCCCATTGTTACCTGGAAGTCCAATCAGGTAACTAAGGCCAAGTCTGCTCTTTGGCAAGCTATGAGCATCCAATCAGGGACCACCAATTAACTGGCTATTGGCTACTGCATAAGTCCAGCCCTTATGGTCATTGCAGAGCCTCCCCTTTTCTGAGGTCATATACCAGCTGACCACCTGTCATCTGCCCCTGTACCTCCCATCCCCTAAGGGCTCAAGGTAGTCCTTATAACCTGTGACCCAGCTCCCTACAGGTATGCATCTAGCAGTACCCCATTCCTGCTGTTTAGATACATCCCCAATTCTTGGCCAGTTGAGGGTCCCCTTCCCCCTAGTCCTCGTTTGTCGCCGTTGGAGCCTTCCTTGAAGACTACGATTGGTAATTATCACCCTGTTTGTCCATCCTTATGTTACCTCTATGCATTTCCCTCTATTTTTATTAGGACTGTATGTGTGTTATATGTATCCAATACCTTGTATGTGTGTTCTATAAGTTTCTGTAATAAAAGCATAATTGTTTTACTTTATTAGTGTCCTTGGTAAATTTAACAATAATTTCTGGAGGTGGAATCCTGTACACATAGATTCTAGATCCTTTTTAACAAAGGTGCTCACCTGTTAATTCCCCAACCTCTTTTGAGGGCATTTTGGCTTACAAGAGCCAGAGCTTCCTTTGCCCAACAATGTTGTGAGCCGTCCTGAGCCTGCTCCGGCGGGGAGGGCGGGATATAAATAAAATGTGTTGTGTTGTTGTTGTTGTTGTTGGATCCCATGGGAGAGATACAAAGAAAGCACTGTTAAGACCAACAAGTGCTAATGAATTAATCATGTTTTACTTTAAGTTTTAAAAAATCTCTGATGGTGTTGTGTCCTTTATAAAGTTTATATCTCCGCTATCTGGCCTGGCCTGACAAGGTCTCATTCAGCCCTCAAGGACTTTAATATTTTCTCCAGGGGAAGTGACCTCTATCACCTGGAGAACAGTTGTAAAGGCAGGAGATCTCCAGGTCACATTTGTGAAATATTCTACAGATTAAATATATGGAGGCAAAGGAGTGAAAACACAATAGGAAGGGAAAGCAGAATTTGGCCAGTTTTCCATCAAAAACTTGCAGCCTTTTGAATCTCTTTTTCTTTTAAAAATATCTGTTGGGAAACTGCTATTTTGGCCCTGAACAAGTGGCAATCACCCTATCCAGTGGTCATGAAATCTGGAAGATATTTTTTTCTGTCAAGTTGCCACCTTTTTATGGTCACCCTCAATGTTCCCTCTAAGCTGCAGAGCCTTGTAAGCGACAATTCTACTTTGTGAGCTACTGGCATTAAAGCTGTGAGCTGCTGCATCAATTAGTATGCTCTGGGGTCAGCCTTCCTGAGCTAAGATTAAAATGTGTGAGCTGGAGGCTAAAGATCTGTGAGCTAGCTCAAGCTAACTCAGCTTAGAGGGAACACTGGTCACCCTGTAGGGTTTTCAAGGCAGGAGATGTTCAGAAGTGGTTTGCCATTGTCTACCTTTGATTCTTGCCTCTGGCCTTCCTTGGTGGTCTCCCGTCCGAATACTAACCAGGGCTGACCCTGCTTAGCTTCCAAGATTGGATTAGATCAAACTAGACTGGGCCATTCAGGTCAGTCTAGAACAGGGGTGTCAAACATGCAGCCCGGGAGCTGAATCAGGCCCCCGGTGGGCTCCTATCAGGCCCCCAAGCAACTGGCAGTCACCTGCTTCCTTCTCCCTCTCTCTTGCTTCCTTCTGCATCACAGCTTGCTTTGCAAAGGCTTGCTCAACTGCACAGGAACTACAGAGCAAAACCTCTAGTTTCTCCATTGGCTGAGGCTCCTACCTTGGAGAGGAAGCAGGGAGGGAGAGCTTGTTTTTCCAGGCTCTCTCAATCGTAAAACAGAGCTACTGAGCCAAGCCTCTCTCCCTTCTATTGGCTGAGGTCCCCCCCCCCATCCCCTGGGGAAGGAAGGAAAGATTCACAACTTCCTTTGTGTTTGTCTGTGTCCTTTATAAAGTTTATATCTTGCTACCTACTTTTAATAGGTACATACATGGCCTGGCCCAACATGGCTCAATCCAACTTGGGCCGGCCCGACTCGACATGGCTCAGCCCAACAAGGTCTCATTTATGTCAGATGCGGCCCTCATAACAAATGAGTTTGACACCTCTGGTCTAGAAGATATTTGTTTGCATACAAAGAAAGAAGGTTGTTGATCCAACCACCAGTTTGGACAGCTTCACTTTTTTGACATGGGAGTCAAAGGCTCAAGAGTTAATTTCAGGCATGTGATTTTAGCTTAGGTCAATTCAAGCCCGTGGACTTGCCTTTCATTCACTGAAAAGCAAGAAAAATGGTGGCTTGCACCATAAACGGAGGCTCTTAAGTTTTTGTTTTTCTTTGTCTCTGGCCCTTAGCTGTCGGCTTCTTTACGGCGAAGGCTGCCAAATAGTCACATGCAATTTATAGTTCCGTAAACAGACAGTGAGGCATAACAATTTAGCACAAATCATGGGCAAATCCTATGGATTTCCAATTTCCTTTGTTGGGGGAGGGGGGTTCCTTTGTAGTTCTGATTCAAGGGTAAGCATCTGTAATTGATTTGATCCGTGGGGAACCTGAGTTATCCACCAAATGGCAAAGAAATAGGGGGATGAGGTGAGGAACTGATCAATGCCAAGCCTCAGTGGAAGGGAAACCTCAAAGGAAGAATGTTTCACTGATCCACCAATCATGTGTTTTGTGGGTGATTTCAGAGGAAGGATGTGTAATGATCTGGCTCGCTTTTCTATGTCTGCCTGAAATGGAACAGAGGACATTAAAAGTCTGAACTACCATCACATGATCCTTCTTTAACAGCCTCGTCAGGTTTAAAGGGAGCCCCCCAAAGGCGGTCTCAAGAAACTTTGCTACTAGGGTTGCCCATCTCCAGGTGGGGGCAGGGGATCCCCCGGTTTGGAGACCCTCCCTCACTTCAGGGTCAGAAAGAGGGGGGAGGGAGGGAAATGCCTGCCAGGAACTCCATTATTCCTTATAAAGACCGATTTCCATAGGGTATAATGGAGAATTGATCTGCAGGTATCTGGAGCTCTACGGGAGCTGCGCTTTGAGGTAGAGGCACCACATTTGCAGAATAGTATCCAATGCCTCTCCTCAAAATGCTCTCCAAGTTTCAAAAGGATTGAGCCAAGGGGTCCAATTCTATGAGCTCCCAAAGAAGGTGCCCCTATCCTTCATTATTTATAATAATAATAATAATAATAATAATAATAATAATAAATTTTTATTTATACCCTGCCCTCCTCGCCAAGGCAGGCTCAGGGCGGCTAATGGAGGGAAGGCATTTAAAAGGTGCATGGTCCCTTTAAATGTGACAGCCAGAACTCCAACTGGAGTTCAATTGTGCTTGTCACAACCTTGCTCCTGGCTCCACCACCAAAGTCCGGAGCTATTTCTTGAATTGGACTTGGCAACCCTATTTGCTACAGTGGATTCCCAGAATTCAACATTTTGTCTAAGATCTGAATCCAGTGTGCTAAAGGAAAATGCTTGATGGGGAGGTGATAGAGGAGAGGAGAAGCAGCAGTTGCCAAATTCTCCAGCTTGGAAAAGAGAAACAGGCAAGGTCAAGAGATCATGAGATGGGCCATGGCTCAGTGGTACGGCACCTGCTTGGGCAAAGACCTGGAACTAGGTGATGTGAAGGACAGGAAGTGGATGGGGCCAGGTAGGGCTTTTGCCTAGTGAGGATTCTGAGTGACTATTGGAAATTTAGGCGGTTGTGCAGATTTTTTAAGATGTTGCTTTGGCAACAGCTGCCACCCCAGTATAAAGATCCGCACTGTGTTCCTGAAGTTAAGCAGTGGCAATCATTTTGTGGCAGGCTCTGCCTCCTGTGGCAGCCATTTTGTGGCAGCCACTTTGTTGCTGTGCCCACCATGCCATGTCAGAATTTCACATAAGCCTGCAGGCTCAAAAGATTTGGGGACCTCTGTGCTAGGGTGTCTTAAGTAAAAACGTGCAAGAACCAAGCTTGTTCCTGGCATCAGGTATGCATCTCCTGTTTGCCCTTCCTTTTTCACACCAAGAATTGCAGTAAAACACAAACTCTGTTTATGCATGGTATATAAACTAAGATGAGCAGGTTAACTGAGCTAATTCCCCATCCAATAACTGGAATTAAACCTTGAACAGTAGAAGCAAGACTGACCCGTGTACCTGAATTTGTATGTCATGGGTAACCAGAGCTCATTTTAAAACTGTGACTCTCTGCATGAGATGGGAGGGAAGAAAAGCAAGCCCAGCACAGACTAAGATTGCCAACCTCCCCTGTGGAAGCAGGGTTCTCCCACTAACAGGCCTTGCCCCCACAACTGATCCAATGACCAGCAACGGTAATTCCCAGAAGAAAGAGGAAGACCCAGGCAATGTTGCCAGTGATATCACTTCCAGCATGCACAGGAAGTGACATCATCATGCTGGCTTTGTTCAGGAAATACTCTGGTATTTGGGCAAAAACTCTATGATGGAAGCCATTTTTTACCATAAAGCTTTTGTCCAAATACCAGAGCGTTCTCATGATGTCACTATGTGATAACATCACCTCCAAAGCGCGATGGAAGTGATGTAGTTACATCACTGGGGATGTTGCCTGGACCTACCTCCTGCTCCTTGTATTCCCCGCCCCCATCCCCTGCCATTTGGCAGGAGTGACCTGTCAACCTTAGCTCAGGTCTGGGACTGGCACATTTCTGTTTATTTTTTAATTCTTCCTTAGCCACAGTTGAGTAAGATGTCTTACTGCTGTCTAGGCCTGAGGAAAGCCATTATTATTATTATTATTATTATTATTATTATTATTATTATTATTATTATTATTATTATTATTATTAAAATTGGAGCCCCTTTTGCACCCCTCCAAATCCTTGGTAGGTTTCACTTGAGCTAACATTTACCTCAAAGTTTTTTTTTCTTTTAGGAAAAAATTCAGTGGCAGCTCCTAGACATAATGTATGCAAGGTTCTTGGAATGCTCCAAAAGTGCTGTATAAATAGTCAGTATTATTATTATTTTGACAGACACCTATATAGACACAGATTCAGGAGCTTCGTTAAGGTATCCAGTTTGGGGGCTGGGGAAAGAGGAGAGCTTGGCACGGAAACGCAGATCTGAATTTCACGTATTAATGGTACCAGATGGTGCCACCACACGGTTTAAGAATGAGTTGGCTAGTGAGAATGTAACCTTTAGTAACAGTTTGAGGTAGTTATATCTGCAAAACGATAGCTTTGATTCACCTAAAATGGTCGGGCAATTAATTATATTGGTGCAACATAAAAGAAATCTAAAGGGCTCCTTCCTCAGCCATCTGACGACGGGCTGCTCTGTGACAGAAACCCAGCGGGAGGCCCAGGAAGAACTCCAAGGAACGGTTTGACAGCCACTCTGACTGAGAAACCATCTCTCCATTCGGAGCTGGCTGAGTTTTGCCACTGGGGAGAGTTGTGAGCGGCTCCCCTAGGTCAGATATCATGCGCTTTTTACTTCGAGCAAAATATCCTTCAGAATAGTATTATTTATGTAGCAGACTTCTGCATTGCTTCTCCAGCATATCTGTGCCAGCTGGGTGATGCATAAGACCAGATTCTAATCAACCCCACCTTTTCTCTTTTCCCAGTATTTGCTTTCCACCATCATTTCCTCATGATGCTCCAACAATTTCCCCTTATCTCTATGGTAAAGAGAGCCAGTTTGGTGTAGTGGAGAGCCAGTTTGGTGTAGTGGTTAAGTGTGCGGACTCTTATCTGGGAGAACCGGGTTTGATTCCCCACTCCTCTACTTGCACCTGCTAGCATGGCCTTGGGTCAGCCATAGCTCTGGCAGAGGTTGTCCTTGAAAGGGCAGCTGCTGTGAGAGCCCTCTCCAGCCCCACCCACCTCACAGGGTGTCTGTTGTGGGGGAGGAAGGTAAAGGAGATTGTGAGCCGCTCTGAGACTCTTCGGAGTGGAAGGCGGGATATAAATCCAATATCTTCTTCTTCTTCTTCTTCTTTGGTGCAACAGTTAAGAGTGTGGACATTAATCTAGAGAACCGGCTTTGATTCTCCAGTCTTCCGCATGCAGCTACTGGGTGTCCTTGGGTCAGTCACAGTTCTTGAAAGAGCTGCTCTCTCAAGAGAAGTTCTCAAAGAGCTCTCTCCGCCCCATCTACCTCAAAGGGTGTCCGTTCCGGAGAGAGGAAGGGAAGGAGACTGTAAGTCACTCTGAGAGTTCAAGTAAGGGGTGGGGTATAAATCCAATCTCCTCCCATGTACTCTTCTAACAATCACCCACATCATAGGTATTCACTGTAGCAAACATAAAAAGTTTGTATCCAAAGTATTTCTCAAGAAATACACACCTGCCTCTCAGCTCTTATCAATAATGTGTTAGTTGCTGCAGGAGCCCTCTCAGCCCCACCTACCTCACAGAGTGTCTGTTGTGTATGTGGGGCGGGGGGGAAGGTGAAGAAGATTGTGACCGCTCTGAGACTGAGTATAGGGCAGGATATAAATCTAATTTCTTCTTCTTCTTCTTCCCAGATAAGAGTCCACTGCACTTAACCACTACACCAAACTGGCTCTCTGGAAGGGACCATAACTCAGCAACACAACATCTTCTTGGATATGCATAAAGTTCAGGGATCAATCCTCCACTTCTCCAGTTAGAGGATCTGGCAGTATGTAATAGGAAAGACTTTTGCCTAAGACCACAGACAGAGGTAGGCAATATTGATCTTGATGGACCAGTGGTCTGATTCAGTAGAAAACAGCTTCATATGGTCATGTGCAGGGGTGGAATTCTAGCAGGAGCTCTTCCTCCTCCTCAGGAAATGCTGAGCGCATCATTATAGAGGTCATTTTCTAGCCATTTTAAACTCCATTCCTTACCTTATCAAGGGTGGAGAACTGGGACCAGTCTCTGCCTTCCCAACCAGCATCACTTTTGTCTTGTCCAGATTTAGTTTCAGTTTATTCACTTTCATCCGTGTGTTCACATTCAGTCAGACAGTGGCCCAAGACCTCAACTGCATCACCAGAGGATTTGGATAGAGATACAAAGAGCTGAGGGTCATCTTGCCATCTTGCATCTTTTCTCCTCATATCTGACAAAGGGAGCTTTGACTCTTGAAACCCTGAAAATATTGTTGGTCTCTGAGATGCCACTGGACTCAAATCTAACTTTTGTACTGCGGATCAACATGGCTGCCCTCTGAAAGTATCTGCCATTTGACGACATCTTATTCCAAAGCTATGATTCGATTATGTAATAATGAGCATGTGTAAAATCTGCTGATGGCATGGTCCTATGTGGTTCATCTGATGGTGGTATGTTTAGCAGCATCCAGGGGCAGAATTCTAACAGGAGCTCCTTTGCATATTAGGCCACACACCCCTGAGGTAGCCAACCCTCCAAGAACTTACAAAAAAAGAGCCTTGTAAGCTCTTGGAGGATTGGCTACATCAGGGGTGTGGCTTAATATGCAAATGAACTCTTGCTAGAGTTCTACCCCCGGCAGCATCCAGTGCAAAAGGCACATCCCCCAGAGGGTCAAGCACTGCAAGATATTCTGCCTCAGTTCAATTCAGGAGCTTCTGTTTAATGATCCTGGGTGAAATGGCCATGACTGGTCTTATCCTCCACAACTGCTTTTTCCCTCTTTTTCACAAACTGTTATTTAACATAGCTGCCATCATGACACTGTGTGGGAGTAAATATCATAAGCTAATTAGATGTTGTGTGAAAAAGGACTCCCATTTTTTCAGTTCTCTTCCTACAGCCAGTCAGCTCCCTTAGGTGACCCTGAATTAAGAGAGGAGGAGAAGAAATAGCTTTGACTTTTATTCTCTCCATACTGTATTGTAAAGATTTTTCATGTGACCCCTTGAGAGCCAAACTCCATGTGAACATTATCCTATTGATCATATTGATGGCACAGTTTAGAGATTTAGGAGAGGAATTGGAACAGAAAGGAATTTTGGGAAGGGGAGAGACCTCAGCAGTGTATAATGCCATAGAGTCCATGCTCCAAAGCCACCATTTTCTCCACAGGAATCGATCACTGTAGTCTGCAGACCAGCTGGAATTCTGGGAGATCTCCAGGGGACACCTGCAGGCTGGCAACCCTAGTCTGCAAATTTGCAAACAGTGACTCAGGGGGCGCAATTTCAGTGGGGAAAGCGGGAAAAAAGATAACCTCCATTAACCACTTCCATGGCATAGATGGAACTTTCACATTCCAGGGGAGTAAACTGCTGAACAGCAATGCCAGAAGACAACATCAAGGGAAGGTCTTGGCTTCTATGCTCTCCAGAGGAATAGATTGGCTACCGTGTGAGACAGATGGCCCATTGGTCTGATCCAGCAGGGCTCTTCTTATGTCGTTATGTTAGATCAGGGGTGGCCAAACTCTGGCTCTTTCACACATATTGTGTGGCTCTTGAAGACCCCACCACCCCTTGGCCAGCTTGGAGAGGGCATTTGTCTCCAAGCCAAGTCAGCTAGAGGCTTAGATAATGCACTTAAAGTTAAAGTTGCTTTCTTTCCACTTCTCCCTCCTCCGTCCCTTCTATTTGCCTGCCTTCCTGTCTTGCTTCTCTCAAGCATCTGACGTTCACGTCTTGTAGCTCCCAAACCTCTGACATTTATTCTATGTAGTGCTGATGTTGAGCAAGTTTTGCCACTTCTATGCTAGATTGATTCTGGAGTCCTGGCTATCGTTATCTCACTGTAGATTCTTTCTTTCTTTCTTTCTTTCTTTCTTTCTTTCTTTCTTTCTTTCTTTCTTTCTTTCTTTCTTTCTTTCTTTCTTTCTTTCTTTCTTTCTTTCTTTCTTTCTTTCTTTCTTTCTTTCTTTCTTTCTTTCTTTCTTTCTTTCTTTCTTTCTTTCTTTCTTTCTTTCTTTCTTTCTTCCTTCCTTCCTTCCTTCCTTCCTTCCTTCCTTCCTTCCTTCCTTCCTTCCTTCCTTCCTTTCCTCTCCTGTTCTAATCAAGTCAGTTACATTCTTGCCTCCTGACTTCTTTCTTTATAAGGAAGCGTTACTCTTGAAAACTCATACCCTGAAAATCTTGTTTATCTCCAAGGTGCGACTGGATTTGAATGTAGCTCTCTTGCTGTTGCTTTTAGCTCGAAGAGAAACAAAAGGTTGAACATCGTTTTAGAATTTAGTCCTGTATCCATCACACACACACACCTCTGTGCTTTACTTCAAAAGCTTTTAATAACCAGCGGTATACCCAGTAGGCTTATCCAGTGGAATGATCAATCAAATGTTTCCCTGAAAGATTGGTATCAGCTGACTGATAAAAAGCAAGCTCTGCTCCTACCTTCTAATGGGAGCATCTCAGGAATGTAACAGCAAGTCAGGAATGCCTCCAATACAGGGTCACAGGGCTACATGTCATGCAGCTGGGTTATTGAGAAATGCCTTCTCTTCAAAATACCAGAAATCCTGTCACCAACCCAATAACATGTGTAGCCTTTTGGAGCCGCTGAATGTAAATAAATCCCTTTATTTAGCAATAATGGTGGAGCCCTACTGTAACTTCAAACTTATCAGCCAGGAAATTCCCAGATAAGGCTGATATTCTAACCTCTAAATGACCACGGGGAGTATCTTCCTTTGTGACTTATCACAGCTATGTGAATTCTTCAGTCTTTGATGAAGTTTGGAATGGAAAGCACGGGCTTAACAGAACGCTGCTGGGAAAATGGGAGATGATGTCTTCAAAGAAGTGCAAACCACTGGCAACTTCTCCTGTGGATGGTCTAAACTCCAAGGTTCATGGGAAATTCATCACTAGATCTGCAGTCTTGAAACTTTTCTTAAAGAAAATGTAGCCATAGGGAGAGGTTTGGTTTGGATCAGAATAATGCTGCTCTGCCTTTCCTTTCATGCTATTTCACAAAGAGAAGTCTCCGTTCCCAAACAAATAGGTATAAGAACAATATGATCTTATATGCTGGATCAGAACACTGGTCCATCAAAGGAGGCTTTCCTGAAATTTCCTATTGCTTGGGGGAGCAGAGAGTTGTATAGATTAATGTTATGGAAACAAAACATGGAAATGTGGGGGTCTGCCTTAAAAGAAACAAAATGAAAATTAATATAGAAAGATCTAGGTGGGCAGCCGTGTTGGTCTGACACTCCATGATTATGATGGATACATTTACACATCAATCACCAATTCTGACATTCTTATTTGCCTCACTGTTTTCCCCTGGACTTAAATCTAAATAATTATGACTTTATAAACTTAGCTTGTTATTCCTGTTTGCATCTGTTAAAACATTTCACTCTATTGGATGATGTTGTTGTTCAATCGCACAGTCGAGTCCGACTCTTTGCAACCCCATGGGCCAAATCCCTCCTGTTTTTCACCATCCTCCTAAGTCTGCTCAAATTCATGTTTGTTACATCAGTAACACTGTCTAGCTGTCTCAACTTTTGCCATCCCCTTCTTCTTTTGCCTTCTGTCTTTTCCGCATCAGAATCTTCTCCAGTGAGTGCTCCCTTCTCATTTGGTGGCCAAAGTATTTGAGCTTCACCATCTGACCTTCCAGGGAACAGTCAAGGTTGATTTCCCTTAGGGCTGACTGATTTGAACTTCTTGCGGTCCAAGGGACTCTCAAGAGTCTTCTCCAGCACCACATTGGATGCTCATGCTGATTTGCTGTTCAACCTCTGCCTTATATGTATGAACTGGTAAATTTCATTCTAGTTCAACCTCTGCCTTATATTTATGGACTGGTAAATTTCATTCTAGTTTGTCTGAGGAAGTGTGCATGCATATGAAAGCTCACACTCCGAATAAAACTTTGTTGGGCTTTACAGTCCCATTGGTCTTTAACTTTGTTCTATTAATTTAGAAAAACAGCCGAAGAATCTCTCTTGGTGCTGTCAATGCGTAAAAGCAACCACGGGTTCACCCCATTCAAGGTCTGAGCGCAGGAGAAGGGGAACACAAATGCCTTTTTACCGGGCTGTTCATCACACTCAGAGGCTGTGTGCTACTGAATCATAAAAGATCAGGCGAGAGTTCGTTGTGACTTGCCTGAAGGTCTCTTAGGAGAGGAGTAAACAAATGGCAGTTAGAACCAACCTTAACATCACCACCACCATACAGACAAGCTGCCTCCTACCGCTGCTTCAATTTTTCATCATATGGAATGGAGTGCTTAGAAAACTTGGGCATGTGGCCTAATATGCAAAGGAGTTTCGGCTACAAAAAAAAAAGCCCTGGAGACATCCAAGAATTCCAAGAGATGGCTGTAGGCAAGGTATTCTCTGTTAGCACCAAGGGGTGGATCCAAACAAAATAAGGCAGTCATGGTTGCCAGCCTCCAGAAGAGGCCTGGAGATCCCAGGGAATAACAGCCAATCACTAGGCAACAGAAATCAGCTCCTCTGGAGAAAATGGCAGTTTTGGAGTGTGAACTCTATTGTATCACATCTCCACTGAGGTCCCCCTCCTCCCCAAACACCACCGGACTCCACCCCCCAAATCTCCAGGCATTTCCCAACCTGGAGCTGGCAACCCTATGTAAAGCAAAGGAAAAAAAAATCCTAGCCTCTGTGCCAGGGTAGAATCTGGAAGTGACAACTGGTGGCTCTAGGAATTGTGAAACTCTATGATAATAGAATTCTGGCGATTCCTAGAGCTACCCACCGTCACTTCTGGATTGTAGCTAGGAGCTATGTAGCGATGTTGGCAATGTCACCTTCTTATGTTTTCCCCCCTCCTTCTTCCCACTGGTTGCAAGACTTGGCCTGGCAAAACTACTTCCAGCCTTGTGAAGAGACTGAAACATGACCAAACACTGCAGGGCTCATTTCAAAAATTCACCTCACCTGGCTGTACTGGCTGACAACAACTCATTGTACTCATAGGTGGATAGGTGTGTTAGTCAGTAGTAGCAGCACAGAATTTGAGTCCAGTAGCCCCTTAAAGACCAACAATATTTTCCAGGGTATGAGCTTTCAGGAGTCAAAACCCACTTTGTCAGATCTGGCATCAGACAACATGACCTTTGACTCACAAAAATTTATGCCCTGGAAAATTCTGCTGATCTTTAAAGTGTTACTAGACCAGATTATTTTCTTACTATGGTACATACCACCATTGTCCTAAACAAATACAAAATACAAACAGTCGTAGGATAAAAGTCTTTCATGATAAATCCCTGTTTATTAGTTCAACAACAAAAAATTTAGTCCATACAAAACGTGAGAAAGTGCAACCTCCAGGGCTTTTTTTGGTAGCAGGAACTCATTTGAATATTAGGCCACACCTCTCTGATGTAGCCAGTCCTGGAGCTTGCAGAAGGCCTTGTAATAAGAGTCCTGTAAGTAGAGACATCACCCTGCCAACAAAAGTCCGTATAGTTAAAGCGATGGCATTCCCAGTAGTAATGTATGGCTGTGAGAGCTGGACCATAAGGAAGGCCGAGTGCAGAAGAATAGATGCTTTTGAGATGCAGTGCTGGAGAAGAGTCTTGAGAGTTCCTTGGACTGCAAGAAGATCAAATCAATCAGTCCTAAGGGAAATCAACCCAGACTGTCCACTGGAAGGTCAGATGCTGAAGCTGAAGCTCAAATATTTTGGCCACCAAATGAGAAGTGAGCACTCCCTGGAGAAGATCCTGATGCTAGGAAAAACAGAAGGCAAAAGAAGAAGGGGACAGCAAAAGATGAGATGGCTGGACAGTGTTACTAATGTAACAAACACAAATTTGAGCAGACTTTGGAGGATGGTGGAAGACAGGAGGGCCTGTTGTGACTGCACTTGGCCTTCCATGAGGTCACAAAGAGTCGGACTCAACTGTGCGACTCAACAACAACAAATGCACTTGGAGGATTGGCTACATCAGGAGGTGTGGCCTAATATGCAAAGGAGTTCCTGCTACAAAAAAAGCCCTGGCAACCTCAAATGGATATACACACAATCCATAAAACTGAAACACGCAATCCTTTCTCTGACAAATTCATGAATTTTATAACCTTGTGGACGGAAACAGTTTGAGTAGCGTTCCCATTTTTAAATTTAATTTCTGATCAGAGAAGCTGGACAAAGCAAGAGCGATTCTGGGTCTGCTTGTTGCTAAGTTTTGGATTCTAGTTGGGCTACTTGGTGCTATATCATATTTGGAACAGAAGAAATCCATGTGTGAAAGAAGGAGTGGTTTCTTATGCAAAATAGAAAGCAGGGCTTTTTTTGAGCCGGAATGCACAGGAACACAGTTCCGACTGGCTTGGTGTCAGGGTGTGGCCTAGTATGCAAATAAGTATGCAAATGCTGGGCTTTCCCTACAAAAGAGCCCTGTGCAAAGCAATAGTGAAGTCAAGGGGTGTGGCCAAGTATGCAAATGAGTCCCTGATTGAAAGGATTACCTGTTTCAGTTTTATGGATTGTATGTATATCTGTTTGCGGTTGCACCTTCACATGTTTTTTTATGAACTAAATGATTTTTTTGAAATAATACACAGGACTTTTTTTTTTTTTTACAAAAGACTGTTATTTTGCTTATCAGTGTGAAGACAGACATCACTGTAGTGGCTGCTTGGATAATTTCTAGGAGGGGCCGGGAGATCTCCGGGAATCACAGCTGATTGCCCGACTACAGAAATCCATTCCCTAAGAGGTAATGGCCACTTTGGAAGGTGGACTCTCTTCTGAGGTTCCTCCCCTCCCCAAATTCTGCCCTTCCCAGGATCCACCCCCAAATCTCCAGGAATTTCCCAACCCAGAGTTGGCAACCCTATACTGAGGGTTTCGTAAAGATCTTAAATTATGCATCACAATTCCGTTATTGCTTTTTTGTCCTGTCTTTCTTCCATCCCAGATCCCAAATTGCGATTGTTGATTATGCAATTGACATTTACAAGTATTTTGTTAATTTAAAAAATTAATTCGGGTGAAGGTTGTTTGGTAATGCTTTGGCCCAGATAAGCTGTTTGAAATGTCTCTTTGAAGGCACCTGCCACAGATTGCTAGAACAGAGTCAGATAAATATATATATATTTTAATTTATGTATTTTTCCAGGGGTGTCAGGGTAACCAACATCCCATGTAAACGTATTATTACGATTCCCTCTTATATGCTTATGGCTCATTAGGACCGCATCTTTATGGGCTGGCTCCGTAATTAAATTTTGTTAACTGTAAAAGGCAGGACTCTGGGCCTTCTGAACTTCAAAGCCCCCTTGCCAGGTTTTGCAAATGGGCACAAAGGCGTTCGGTTGAGTGCGTGCCAACCGTCATTCCGTCAGAGAGAGAGAACGGGGAGAAGCGGGCATTTTAGTGCAGACAGTTAAAAGGATAATGCGTCGAGAGATGCCGATCGTTCGGCTGCGCTGCGTTTCTCTCTTGGATTTGCACAGATCTACAGTACAGACGCTTCGACACATAAATCCCACAATTATTATTGTGTTGCCCTTTTCCAAGAAAGGGTAAAGGAGATTTGTAGGAGCACTTAACACATGTAAATCCCCACCTCTTCAAACCAAAGCTGCGTGCTAAATGGGTCCATAAATTTCTTAACTATTCTGTCCTTTTAGAGGGGAGGGGGAAAAGTAGCATACCAGCCACCAAACTTTCTTTTGCATACATACATGTATGTGCATGCATGTAATTAAATGCACAGCATATGCATCTACAATTCTTGAGAGCTCAGCTGAGATCCCCCCCCCCAAAAAAGAGTAATCTCAAAATAAATGTTTGCATATGTATTTTTTTTTTTAAAAAAAATTACCTATTAGCTTATTTAATATAGAGGGATTTCTTACTTCCCGCACCGTAGTGGCTAGGAGCTGGCAATAATGGCCACAAAACAAATGCCAACGCTAAGAATGAATGTAGACAAATGTCATAAAGGCACTGGCTTTGATCCAGCTCTGTAAAACCTGGGAGCGCAACAGGTCCCCAAATGCACACCTGTATGGAGACACACACCTGTAGGGAGAAGCTGAAGCTCAAATACTTTGGCCACCAAATGAGAAGGGAGCACTCAATGGAGAAGATCCTGATGCTGAGAAAGACAGAAGGCAAAAGAAGAAGGGGACAGCAAAAGATGAGATGGCTGGACAGTGTTACTAATGTAAAAACACGAATTTGTGCAGACTTCAGAGGAAGGTGGAGGACAGGAGGGCCTGGCGTGGCTTTGTCCATGGGGTCGCAGAGTCAGACTCGACTGTGCAACTGAACAACAACAATGGAGATGCACATCTGTATCTACATCAGATCCATGTGTGGTTCCCAGTTCCCAGCAAGGCATCCCTCTTCCCAGGGCCAACCCTGTCACTAGGCAAACTAGGTGATTGCCTAGGGCGCCAGCCTTCTGAGGTCACCAAATTGGGTGATGTTATCAGTGTAGGGAGGGGGCAGCAGAAATTAGCCTTGTCTGGGGTGCCAAACAGTCTAGGGCTGGTCCTGCCTCTTCCAGAGTTGTGTCCTGTGTGCTGGATTGAGCCAGCTGTGCTGAGTCTTCTATTGGCTTTCTGGAAGGGGTGTTGAGAGGCTTGTGTCACAGTCTGAGAGGGAAGTTCCCCTGTGGCAAGGGTAGCCAAACTGCGGTTCAGGAGCCACATGTGGCTCTTTCCTACATATCGCGTGGCTCTCGAAGCCTCCCACTGCCCCATCGGCCAGCTTAGAAAAGTCATTTGTCTCTTTAAATCACTTCTCCAAACCAAGCTAGCTGGTGGCTTGGAGAATGCTTCTTAAGTTAAATTTGCTTTCTTTCCACCTCCCTCTTCCCCCCCTCCCCCGCATCTATTAGGCTGCCTGCTTGCCTTCCTCTCTTGTGGTTCTCAAACATATGACGTTTATTCTATGTGGCTCTTATGTTAAGCAAGTTTGGCCACCCCTGCCCTATGGGATCTGGCATTGCAAAGAGAATCTTGGCTTTGCCCTGAGCTTGCTACATGCCTTGAGCAAACTGTTCTCTCTCAGTTCCATGCTTGCAATCCGACACTGCCTACAGAACACATGAACATATGAAGCTGCCTTATCCTGAATCAGACTCTTGGTCCATCAAGGTCACTATTGTCTACTCAGACTATCAGTGGCTCTGCTGGGTCTCAGTTCTTTCACACCTAACCAACTACATCTCCAGCCTTCAGGTGGCACCCTGAGATCTCTTGCTATTTCAGTTACCCTCCAGATAGGGTTGCCAAGTCCAGTTCAAGATATATCTGGGGACTTTGGGGATGGAGCCAGGAGAAAGATTTCGACAAGCATAATTGAACTCCAAAGGGAAGCTGGGGACTTGGCAACCCCTCCCCAGGGCTTCACCCCCCGAATCTCCAGGTACTTCCCAACCCAGAGCTGGCAATCCTGTTTTCATCACTTATTACATAAGAACATAAAAGAAGCCATGTTGCATCAAGCCAATAGCCCATCCAGTCCAACACTCTGTGTCACACAGTGGCCAAAAAAATCCAGGTGCCATCAGGAGGTCCACCAGTGTGGCCAGGACACCAGAAGCCCTCCCATTGTTGCCCCACCCCAAGAACCAAACACCAAGAATACAAAGCATCCTGCCCCAGACAGAGAGTTCCATCAATACATGTGGCTAATAGCCACTGATGGACCTCTGCTCCATATGCTTATCCAATCCCCTTTTGAAGCTGTCTATGCTTGTCGCTGCCACCACCTCCTGTGGCAGTGAATTCCATGTGCTAATCACCCTTTGGATGAAGAAGTACTTCCTTTTATCCATTCTAACCCGACTGCTCAACAATTTTTTTGAGTGCCCATGAGTTTGTGTATTGTGAGAAAGGGAGAAAAGTACTTCTTTCTCTACCTTCTCTACCCCACGCATAATCTTGTAAACCTCGATCATGCCACCCCTCAGTCATTGTTTCTCCAAGCTAAAGAGCCCCAAGTGTTTTAACCTTTCTTCATAGTGAAAGTGTTCCAACCAATCACCTGATCTTTTAGGGTCTCAGAGCAGTCATAAGCTCCTTTGCCTTCCTCCCCCACAACAGACACCCTGTGAGGTAGGGGGGGCTGAGAGGGGTCTCATAGCAGCTGCCCTTTCAAGGACAACCTCTGCCAGAGCTATGGCTGACCCAAGGCCATTCCAGCAGCTGCAAGTGGAGGAGTGGGGAATCAAACCCAGTTCTCCCAGATAAGAGTCCGTGCACTTAACCACTACACCAAACTGGCTCTCAATCCACCCCCCTCACTCTGTGGCTTGTAAAATGGGATCCAGTGCTCCCTGCAGGCAAGGATCTACCACACTCTCAAAGATCGCTGAGAGTTATAAATTTTAAAAAGCACAAAGAACCCTAGAAAGACTGCTCTGAGTCCTGCTTATGAAGGGTAGTATAATATAGTGGGTTCAATGCAATGAAGAGGTGAGGTGGTAGCGATCATAGCTCTTTATTAGATACAGTATAGTATAGGTCTGCACTAAAAGACTGAGGGGAGAGATGGTGGCTCAGTGGTAGAGCATCTGCTTGGGAAGCAGAAGGTCCCAGGTTCAATCCCTGGCATCTCCAACTAAAAAGGGTCGAGGCAAATAGGTGTGAAAAACCTCAGCTTGAGACCCTGGAGAGCCGCTGCCAGTCTGAAAAGACAATACTGACTTTGATGGACCAAGGGTCTGATTCAGTATAAGGCAGTTTCATATGTTCATAATCAGGAACTGGGCCACCAGGGCCAACTAAGTACACATCAGGGTTCCCCCACTAGCATGCCGTTGGGTCATTCAAACCGGGCTTGTGATTGGATCAGGGCAATAGGTATTTGGATCCTGCTGTCCATTGTTCCTGAGTCCCCAAGCTCAGTCCTTATGGCTCCAATGAGCCAGGCAGGAACACACACCAGAGTCTTCATTCAGGTCCACATGCACAACAGGTAGAGAAGAGTGGCCTGGCTGACCGCAAGTGAACATTCTGAGCTTTGAGATCCAAGCAAAGAAACAGAATAGCAAGAGAGGCAAGCCTTGAAGCTTTCCACCCTCCAACACCCAGACTTCCCCCCCGCGGGATGAAGATTTGTTTGCAGAGATGGGGGAAGAAATGACTCTTTGTGCACACCTCCCACACGTGCAAAGTCACATTCTATAAAGTTTATTGCAAGAAGAAATAACTAGGGTTGCTGCTTACCTGGTTCGGAAGGTTTGTACATAGATCATAGAGTCATAGATATATCGAATCACAGTGAGACTCGTACAGGTCGAAAATCTGTTATATAAATGTTGTTCAAAAGCGAATTTTTGACATTTGTCCACGTTTTGGTGGAATAACATCTTTGATCTTCATTTAGGGCTTTGCATTTCATGGGGGGGGATACTTTTGATAAATTCATGATATAAAAGGTGGCTCATGCACAACTTATGGTATGTTTGGGGCTCTTTAGCTTGGGGATCTTTAGCTTGGAGAAACATCGACTGCGGGGTGACATGATAAAGGTTTATAAGATTATGCATGGGACAGAGAAGGTAGAGAAAGAAGTACTTTTCTCCCTTTCTCACAATACAAGAACTCGTGGGCATTCGATGAAATTGCTGAGCAGTAGGGTTAGAAGGGATAAAAGGAAGTACTTCTTCACCCAAAGGATGATTAACATGTGGAATTCACTGCCACAGGAAGTGGCGGCAGCTGCAAGCATAAACAGCGTCAAGAGGTGATTGGATAAGCATATGGAGCAGAGGTCCATCAGTGGCTATTAGCCACAGCCTGTTGTTGGAACTCTCTGTCTGAGGCAGTGATGCTCTGTATTCTTGGTGCTTGGTGGGGAGCACAGTGGGAGGGCTTCTAGCCCCACTGGTGGACCTCCTGATGGCACTTGGGGGTTTTTTGGCCATGGTGTGACACAGAGTGTTGGACTGGATGGGCCATTGCCCTGACCCAACATGGCTTCTCTTATGTTCTTATGACCTAGCCTCAGATTGCAAAGCATGGAGGCACCCCATCCACCAGGCTGTCTCTTCCTTTGAGAACGCACGCATAGCTGGTCTTGAGGACAAAAGGAGATCGAGGAAGAATCGTACTGCTACAGCACCAACCCCAAATCAGACTTTTCCCTGCAGCCACTGTGGCCGGACCTGCCTGTCCCGCATTGGTCTTGTCAGCCACCAGCGAGCCTGCAGCAGACGTGGACTACTGCACCTTTCTTAAATCTTCGTTCGCGAAGTCAAGCCGAGATCGAGAGATGCTATGACTAGGGCATCAAACCACAGACACGCATTAAAATGAGACTGGATGATCTTTAAATCTGGGGTGCTTCACTTAACACCAACCCAACACTCTACCGATTGTATGAATCCCATCCTCGCTTGGTGGCATTACTTTGCTGCCAAATTAACAATTTTTCCTGTGGTGATGAAGAAAGAACAGGAAAAAAACCTGGCATTTGGCATTTTTAATTAGATAATTCTTTCTTTCTTTTTTTTAAAAAAAAAGAAACAGCAGGAACGTGAAATATATTTTCCATGCTGGGTTTTTCCCCCCCATCTGTTCCAAATGAGGTGCAATGTTAGCCAGTCCTGATCTTATGAATGTACCTTTAATGAATATTTCAGGATTATTTGTGGACAAAGATGTATAGGTGATATCCGCTAGGCAGGGCATCTGGCTGCAACACGTGCCTCATTAAACTACACCTGTAAGTTGGGTGGGTGGGGGCTCCCTTTTTTACACCAGAAATGGCAATAAAGAAACATTCAATGAATGGGTTTATTAATGGAGCCAGGTGCCGCATGTTGTAAGCTCTGGTATATTGCGCAGACACCAGTCACAAATTGGTTAACACGGCTGTAATGCCAAGAATTCCAGGGCGGGATTTGGCTAATAGAACAGTGGAACAGTTATTGATGAGACTTGTTTCTTTTCACACACACCATTCTTATCAATTCTGCATTGTTGTGCAAGGAAAAGTAGAGGGGGGGGGGGATAGGAATGTCGATGTGACCTGCATGAAAGGTTTCAGACACATTGACTAGAAATGTAAGTATGTGAAGTTAAGAGTATCATCCAGCATCTGCTGAGGACTTTTAAGATACGTTGATTGCACTGGGGACTTAAAAGTGTACCCCTACGTTTGGTGTAGTGGTTAAGTGAATGGACTCTTATCTGGGAGAACCGGGTTTGATTCCCCACTCCTCCACATACACCTGCTGATGTGACCCTGGGTCAGCCACAAGTTCTCTCAAATGATCAAAGACACCACGTATACTTGGTGGCTTTGATCAGTTGACTAATTACACCAAGTGCCCTTCAAGCAGCACACAAGTTCTCTCAAAGCTGTTTTGCTCAAGAACAGGTTCTGTCAGAACTCTGTCAGCCCCACCTACCCCACAGGGGAAGGGAAAAGAGATTTGTAAGTCACTCTGAGACTCCTTTGGCTACCAAAGGTTGGGGTATAAATCCAAACTCCTCCTCCTTCTCTTCTTCTTCGAGTGGTGCACTCAAATTGATGGGACATATGTAGGACTGCCAGCTCTGTGTTGGGAAATACCTAGAGATTTTGGGGATGGAGGCTGGGGAGTGTGGGGGTTGAAAGGCGGAGGGACCTCAGCAGGGTCAAATGCCACAGAATCCATGCTCCAAGCCTGCCATCTTCTCCGGGGTGGGGAGGGGGACACACATACAGGAGAGAACCACAGAATAGATAACCAATTACACAAAAGTAGATGGTAGTTAAATTATTGACACAAACATTCTTCAATGTATTTCATAAATATAAACATTCATAATCCATAATTCGTACAATAGCTGAAAGCTTGTAAGTCTGGAATCTTGCATCATTATTTGAGATGAGATTCTACACAAGCACTTTATTGGGCTGGATAAGTTTATTATACCAATGAACAGGACTTTGTTGTTGAGTCACACAGTCAAGTCCGACTCTTTGTGACCTCATGGACAAAGTCATGCCAGGCTTGCTCTCCTGTCTTCCACCATCCTCCGAAGTCTGCTCAAATTAATGTAAGTTACATCAGTAACGCTGTGCAGCCATCTCTTCTTTTGCCGTCCCCTTCTTCTTTTGCCTTCTCCAGTGAGTGCTCCCTTCTCATTTGGTGGACAAAGAATTTGAGCTTCAGCATCGACCTTCCAGGGAACAGTCAGGATTGATTTCCCTTAGGACTGACTGATTTGATCTTCTTGCAGTCCAAGGGACTCTCAAGAGTCTTCTCCAGCACCGCAGCTCAAAAGCATCTATTCTTCTGCGCTCGACCTTCTTTATGGTCCAACTCTCACAGCTGTACATTACTACTGGGAATACCATAGCTTTGACTATATGGACTCTTGTTGACTATATGGACTCTACTTTTTATTAAGATGACAGTGTGCCAAAGGGATAGGACTGACTGATTTGACTTACAAGCTGACTAATTGCCATATCTTCAGCCACTATCCAAACACTTCTTGGACAAAAAAAACCTATATAAAATATAATCAAAGTCCAGCAAAGCACAAGGAGGCACTAATTGCCTTGTTGAACCACCAGCTATACAGGAAATGATCCAACCGCCCCGAGATGCTAGATTGTGGTTTAAAAGGAGAGTTAAATGAAGGAGCATGGAAATGTTTGCTGAGGCTTGGATAGGCTAAACAGATGTTTGGAATCCACAGATGTTTGTTTTAAAGCAAAGGTGGTATAGACGGGGTGCATTTTATTTTGAGAAAGGGAGGGTGGATTCTCTGGTGTAATGCTGCCGTTGCTATAGCGATTGATTAAATTAAAGGATAACTTTTAAATTCCAAATCCTAATTGTACTGACAACAATCTAAATGTGGTTGGAATAGTGAGTCACACTCCAGATTATGTGTCTCCAATAAGGGCTTAATTTAAACTTAACAAGGCAATTATTATACAGTATGTTAATTCAATACCATTTGATTAACAAGGAAGGGGGAAAAAACTTGTTGCTTTAACATTAGCACCTTCATTATTTAGTTAGATCCCTAACCACTGCATAGTTAAGCGTCTCTTGTGTACACAACGATCACAATTAAGACACAGTAGCAGCTTCAAATTGAAGCACTTTAAGACAGTTTTCAGAGTTTATTTATGATTGTTGGGGTTTTTTTCCTCAGACACATTTTTTGGGTGAGATTCCCTCTCCTTTCTATAATGTGAGATGTGCGGATCCAAAATTTTGTTTTATATCAACAAAAGAGACATCTGTATGTGGAGTTCTCTGGCTCCCTTAATTGCCTATCCATCCTCAACTCTTGAAAATACCGAGGGCTAGGGTTACCAACTTCAAGGTGTTGAAAGGGTCCCATTCCCGCAGCATGTTGTGTGCATAGAGTTGTGTGTGGTGTGTGGAGTCATGTGCAGTGCCACATCACTTTTGGTAAAAACATGGAAGTGACATGCAGTAGTGCTAGGAATCACTGGAAATTCTATGGTTATACCACTGAGTTTCTGACAATTCCTAGAACTCCTTATGTCACTTCTAGGGTTTTTTTTGGTTGTTGTTTTTTTTTACCAGAGGCAACCTGGAATTGCTGCTGGCAGCTCAGTCCTCCCCATACCCTTGCCCACAACCCTCCAGCCATTTGCGGGGCACTGCCTGCCAATCCTAATGTAGGCTCAAGAGTTCTTCTGGAACTGCTGGGGATTGAACCTGAGATCTTCTGAATATGCTCCTTACCGAACAGTAATGTGGAACCCATGAATATGCTAGCTGTGTATTTGCAGTGTTTAATGGATGTAGCCATTCCGACATACATAGTGTCCAGGCAAATTCTGTGAATGTCTGAAAACTCAAAAAAATCGCTGCTTTGCCCTGACCTGGATAGCCCAGACAAGTCCAATCTCATCAGATCTCAGTAGCTAAGCAGGGCCAACTGGCAAGTACTGGGATGGGAGACCACCTCGGAATACCAGCAGTTGGGAGGTGGGGCAGGCTTTTTTCAGTCACCTCCCAGAATATCCTCCAGGCCCCAAGCTGGGGTCAGTTACCACCATAGGTTGCTATGATTTCCAGATACACACTCATGCACACACAAATACAAAAAAAAAAAAAGATTTCCTGCTTGTAGGAATAGTTTCAGATTTCTCATCCCTACTGGGTTGATCTCCAAAATGCTGTTTCAATTTCACTTCTCCCTTGTTCAAACTGAGCCCATGATTATTTATTTTTCACACCATTTGCTGTTTTCTTGCACCTAATGTTTTCCATAAAACATATACTTTAAAAAACATTGTGTGTCACTGAATCCGTGTGCCGCATTATGTCTATTGTATGAATAAATACCGTATCAATGGCATATAAAAATCACGCGAGTGTAGACAATAAAACCAAATTTGCACACCAGCACTGAAGAGGGAGCAGCCAAAATAAAGAACATAAAAAAGAAACAAAACATCTTCAATCATCTTCAAGCTTAAAAAAAAAAAAGTTGGATCCAACTGGCTTTTTCCACTGCTGAAAAAAGAGGGGGGGGGGGGTCCCCTTTGCCCATCAAAAAGACTGTGCTGGGGATTTTTGGATCTGCAAAAAAAGAAAGGCATGTGGGGAGAAATTCAGAGAACTAGATATAAAAGAGCTGACTGGATCTAACCCTACACATGAAACAGCCCACAATGCACATACATTTTTAAAAAAAACCAGTCCAATCAGGGATTCAGCCTCCTGCCCAGTCAGTTTGGTGTAGTGGTTAAGTATGCGGAGAACCAGGTTTGATTCCCCACTTGTAGCTGCTGGGATGACCTTGGGTTAGCCATAGCTCTTATAGGAGTTGTCCTTGAAAGGGCAGCTTCTGGGAGAGCTCTCTCAGCCCCACTTACCTCACAGGGTGTCTGTTGTGGAGGAAGGAGATAAAGGAGATTGTAAGCTGCCTGAGACTATGATTCAGAGAGAAGGGTGGGGTATAAATCTGCAGTCTTCTTCACAGCTAATGATCAGGAGGGTTATGAAATTAAATGTTCTAGACTCGCAAACCCAGTTCCTAGATTAAAAATGGGGATTGTACGCAGAGTAACCCTCTCTACAATGGTGTTGAAAACTGCCTTCAAGTCACAGCTGATTTATGGTGACCCTGTAGGGTTTTCAAGGCAAGAGATGAACAGAGGTGATTTGCCATTGCTGCCTTTGTGAAGCAGCATGAGATTTCCTTGGTGGTTTCCCATCCAAGTACTGATGGACCTCCTGATGGCACCTGGGTTTTGGCAGAGTGTTGGACTGGATGGGCCATTGGCCTGATCCAACATGGTTTCACTTGCGTTCTTATGTACTAACCAGGGCCAACTTTGCTTTGCTTCAGAGAACGGACAAGATCAGGTTAACCTTCTTGGGTGATGTCCCATCCAACTACTACCCAGGGCTGCCCCCTGCCCTGCATAACTTCTGAGATCTGGTGAGATTGAGAAGCCTTCCTTACTGGTCTCTATCAGGGCTATGTGGCCTAATAGGCAAAGAAATTCCTGCTACAAAAAAAAAAAAGCCCTGGTATTCAGTATGTGGTATCAATATTAAATGCAAAAAATATTAAATGCAAAAAGCAAAAGAACATGTATCCAGTTTTGGAACTTGTAGAAGAAGAAGAAAGAAGAATTGCACATTTATACCTCGCTCTGTACTCTGAATCTTAGAGAGGCTTACAATCTCTTTTATCTTCTCCCCCCCCCCCCAACAGATACCCTGTGAGGTGGGTGGGGCTGAGAGGGCTCTCACAGCAGCTGCCCTTTCAAGGACAACTCCTACAATAGCTATGGCTAACCCAAGGCCATTCCAGCAAGTGCAAGTGGAGGAGTGGGGAATCAAACCCAGTTCTCCCAGATAAGAATCCACGCACTTAACCACTACACCAAACTGGCTCTCAGTAGATGACTGCATCCTACAAAAGTTCAGATGCTTAACAAGAGCAAGCACAAGTTTCTTTTTGGAATAAAAACAAACACACTTTGTTCTAGGGATGTAAAACGGGAGTCCCCATGGCACATACAGTTATCTTGGGTTTTATTTTAGAATGTATTATTTAGTTATAGAATTACATACAAATACTTTGCATCCAAACTAAAAATTACCAATAGATCTACAACAAAATTAATGTGGAAATAAAGTAGGAATGAGTTCATTTGTTTGCCTTTCTCCAAAAATAGAAAATGTTAGGGTTCTTAAAACACACGCACAGAGACACACAAACACACCAGCCTTCTGCTTAAATTAAAATGTCAGAACCTAGTGGCAACATCGCTTTAAAATGTACCAAAAAAAGAAATAATATTCTATAATTACAACTTGTGTGGAAAGTAAGCCAGGCGCATAAATATATGAGGCAGATCTAACGAGATTGGCTTAGTATTATTATTAAAGTTCAGTTTCCAAAAGGGATTTTTTTAAAAAATAAAAAAAATCAACTTTACACTTTATAGAACAATTTATGAGGTTACTGTTCATACACCTCATCAAAAAAAAACCCACCACTGCCCATAAAACAGAGGCCCTTTCTGATGGTATCTGGAGATTTTTTAACAAGAATGTTCTTTTGGGTCCATATATTTTTTTTAAACACAGAGATAAATGGCAAGTCTCTTTGTGTACTGGTCAACTTAAAAACCAATCATCAGGTTCAAACAAGCAGTCTCCTTGACCCCAATTCACTTCCCTTGACATTTACTGCGGAGCTCTGTTCTGATAGAAAACCATTTACAGATGCCTTGTGTAGAAAGAGGACATTCTTTGGCCTGGAAAAAAAGGCACGCGGATTCAAGGAGACAAATCTGAAATGCACCGCTGCTGTAATCTTTAAATCAGCAATTCCCCAGCTGCACGCCGTGGCACACTTACGTGTCACGAGAGGACAGTGGAGCACTCCGCAAGAAATAAATAAACTAATTTATTAATTAAAAGCAATTAATCAAGGAAATAAATAAATTAGATTAATTAAAGACTCCCACGAGTCTTATCTGCAGGAGGCTGTTAGCGGCATCTCATACCTGATTCATTGCTCTGGACTTCCCTTCACTCAGTTGGCCTCTTCTGCTGGGGCAGGAGATTGTACCTGTTCTCTGAATCACATTGGGATGGGATCCTTGAATCTCTTCTGATGCAAGCTTACTTGACCGCTGAGGAGTGTGCCTGTTACCTCCCTGCATGAGGAACTGCTCTGAATATATGTCTGCAGATACCCAGGGGTGTATCCAGTTTTAATCCAGACCAGAGCCAGTTTGGTGTAGTGGTTAAGTGTGCGGACTCTTATCTGGGAGAACCGGGTTTGATTCCCCACTCCTCCACTTGCACCTGCTGGAATGGCCTTGGGTCAGCCATAGCTCTGGCAGAGGTTGTCCTTGAAAGGGCAGCTGCTGTGAGAGCCCTCTCCAGCCCCACCCACCTCACAGGGTGTCTGTTGTGGGGGAGGAAGGTAAAGGAGATTGTGAGCCGCTCTGAGACTCTTCAGAGTGTAGGGCGGGATATAAATCCAATATCTTCTTCTTCTTCTTGCCATACAGATGTTGTGTTCCATTGTGGCTTACTTAATACGGCACTTGGACCCTCCCTTCTGGTACAAGCGGAAGTGCCATCTTCTCATGCAATGGCACCTTTGGAGCCAACCCTGACATCATAATAATAATAATAATAATAATAATAATAATAATAATAATAAGAAGAAGAAGAAGAAGAAGAAGAAGAAGAAGAAGAAGAATGGCAGATTTATACCCTACCCTTCTCTCTGAATCAGAGACTCAGAGTAGCTTACAATCTCCTATATCTTCTCCCCCCACAACAGACACCCTCTGAGGTGGGTAGGGCTGAGAGGACTCTCACAACAGCTGCCCTTTCAAGGACAACTCCTATAAGAGCTATGGCTAACCCAACACCATTCCAGCAGCCGTAAGTGGAGCAGCGGGGAATCAAACTCGGTTCTCCCAGATAAGAGTCCACACACTTAACCACTACACCAAACTGGTTCTCAACATAAGGGAAGGCATATTGGATCAGGGAAATGACCCATCCAGTCCAGCACTCTGTGTCACACAGTGGCAAAAATCCAGGTGCCATCAGGAGGTCAACCAGTGGGGGCCTGAACTCCAGAAGCCCTCTCATTGTTGCCCCCCAAGCACCAAGAATACAGGGCATCAGTGCCCCAGACAGTGTGTGTTCCATCTATACCTTGTGGCTCATAGCTACTGATGGGTCTCTGTTCCATAAGTTTATCCAATCTCCTCTTGAAGCAGGAATTCCTGCCGCAGAGAATTCCATGTGTTAATTATTATTTGGATGAAGAAGTACTTCCTTTTATTTGTTCTAAGCTTATTGCTCATTAATTTCATTGAGTGCCCATGAGTTCTTGTATTGTGGTAAAGGGAGAAAAGTACTTCTTTCCCTGCCTTTTCTATCCCATGCATAATTTTGTAAACTTCTATCAAGTTACCCCTCGATTATCATTTCTCTAAGCTAAAGAACCCTATCCTCTTTGAAACATTTAGAAGCAACAAGGGGAGGAAATTAAAGAACATGCTTTTAAAATGTGAATATTAATATAAAATGCTTTCAGAATGATCAAGTTTATTGATATAGTTTAGGTTGGGCACAAAGAGGCACAAGCAGAAGGAAAATTGCCTTTATTGCTTTTGCTAATGCAAGTTCTAGAGTCCATGCAATATTATACAAGAGATTTCTACAGTTCCCACTATTTGTGTGATGATTTGTGGAAACTGTTGTGCAAACTCTCACATAAACAGAAATACACCTTTCAGTGTCTTTTCTTTTTTCACTTGGGCAATGAACTGGAACAGCTGTCTGAGTTGAAGCTTTTTCTATATAAGGAAAGACGTATTAGGTTATCAACTCGTTATTTTGCTGTGATCCATATAACAAACTTGTAAAGTTGGACCATATTATTTGCCCAAGTTTCAGACAGAGGAGTGGAGATTAGAGAAAGCAGTTTGCTTAAAGCCAGCAAATATGTTGAATCAGACTATTGAACAGGAATGCTTGATCATCTGCTGATTAAGCTTGCATCCTTTTCTGCCAGTCACGATCAGAGAAACAAGGATGGTTTGTATCTGAACAGTTCAAGTTTGTATCTGAACAGTGCGCGATTATGGGCAGCTTTATCACTGCTGCCAACTCCAATCATCAAAAAGGACAGTTAAAAGAGAAAAAAAAATTAAAGTTTGAGACTCACTACTTAGATATCTTTGTGTCTTCTGGTACTATCCCTGAGTGTCTGCACATGAACCTAGGTGACAAATCTTGCCATCTGTTTTTGCATTCTCTTCCCGATAGACAATAGATCCAGGTGGGCAGCTGTGTTGGTCTGAAGCAGTAGAACAAAGCAGAAGTCAAGTGGCACCTTTAAGATCAACATAGTTTTATTTAGAACGTAAGCTTTCGTGTGCTAGAAGCACACTTCATCAGACAGTAGGATGGAATGGCAAGCAGACCTAAATATAAAGAAAATGGGCAGTGAATTAGAATGCAAAATCATGGGAATGTTTTTTTAGCAGGTTAAAAGAATCACAAGTTGGGGTCTAGTGATTGCTAGTTTGAGTTGATCTGATAGACCAGGGGTGTCAAACTCATTTGTTATGAGTGCCGGATCTGACAGAAATCAGACCTTGCTGGGCCGGGCCATGTCAGGTTGGGCCGAGTCATGCCAGGCTGGGTCATGTGTATACCTATTTAAGATTAAGTAGCAGAGATATAGATTTTATAAAGAACACAGACAAACCCAAATATATTTTTTTAAAAAACCTAAAACATGCTTAAAACATTAGCACGCATTAGTTTTAAAGATGCTTTCTTTGTATTTCTCCCATGGGATCCAGGGAACTGGGCAAAGGAAGCTCTGGCTCTTTCCTTCCTTCCCCAGGGGACTGGGGGGGGGGGCTCAGCCAATAGAAAGAAGAGAGGCTTGGCTCAGTAGCTCTGCTGTGCAATTGAGAAAGCCTGGCAAAGCAAGCTATTCCTTCTCCCTTCCTCCCCAAGGGAGGAGCCTTAGCCAATGGAGAAAATAGAGGTTTTGCTCTGTAGCTCCGGTGCAATTAAGCAAGCCTTGCAAAGCAAGCTGTTAGGAAGAAGGAAGCAGAATATAGAGAGAAAGCACCAGATGACAGCCAGTTGCTCAGGGGCCTGATAGGAGCCCTCCGGAGGCCTGATTCGGCCCCCAAACTGCATGTTTGACATCCCTGTGATAGACAATAGTTCAATTTGTGTAAGCTCCAGGGGTGGAATTCTAGCAGGAGCCCCTTTGCATATTAGGCCATACCCCCTGATGTAGCCAGTCCTCCAAGAGCTTACAAAAAAGAGTCTTGTAAGCTCTTGGAGGACTGGCTACATCAGGGGTGTGTGTGGCCTAATATGCAAAGATGCTCCTGCTAGAATTCCACCCCTGGTGAACTCACCTGTTGCTTGTGATCATGCTGAAGTTCTTCACATCCATCTCTTTGCCTTCTGCTGCTGCATCAGTTCCAGGAGAAACTTCTGTGCAGTGTGCCATGATGATGAAGTTCTGTTGGGAGGAGGAGGGGGGAAAACACACAACCTTGTTCTGTTAAATGGCATTCTACAAGACAAGGAAGAAACCCTTCTATTACATGCACTTACGAGAGGACAAAAGCTTCACAATCAGCGCAGCTGAGAAACGTGGAGTTTAGCGTCGTTTCCCCTCCATCTAATTGTAGGAAGAGAATAGCTTCCATGTAGGGGAAACACCGAGATCAACTGTAATTTAATCACAATCAAAGTAATTATAGATATAAAGCAAATTATGCTGGAACGAGAAAGACTCGGTTGGATTAGGGTGGTCTCCTTTCCTGGAGTTCTTCTTCTACCAGGGGTTCCAGTCCCAAAGACTCTGTGTTGTTGTTGCATGTGTTTTGATACTCAAACTCAACGTGTCTACTAATTAAGAAAATGAAGACAGGATTAAAGGAAGACGCACAGAGGAAAAAGGTCTTTGGATAGGCCTCTGTTTGGATTCCTTGTCATAGCGTCTCCCATGGAAAGGATAGTCCCTGTGGAACTCAAAGAATCTCTCTCTCTCTCTCTCTCTCTCTCTCTCTCTCTCTCTCTCTCTCTCTCTCTCTCTCTAACTGATATTCGAGAGAATGAGTTGTGTTTTACTCTTGCGGTATTATGTACTTGCCCTGATCTGGAGGGCCTAGGCTAGCCCAGTCTCATCCACACTCAGAAGCTTAGTTCTGGATAACCCAGGCAAGCCCAATCTAGGGTTGCCAAGTCCAATTCAAGAAATATCTTGGGACTTTGGGGGTGGAGCCAGGAGGCATTGGGGGTGGAGCCAGGAGCAAGGGTGTGACAAGCACAATTGAACTCCAAGAGAGTTCTGGCCATCACATTTCAAGGGACTGAAAACCTTTTAAAATGCCTTCCTTCCATAGGAAATAATGAAGGATCGGGGCACCTTCTTTTGGGGCTCATAGAATTGGACCCCCTGGTCCAATCTTTTTGAAACTTGGGAGGTATTTTGGGGAGAGGCACTAGATGCTATACTGAAAATTTGGTGTCTCTATCTCAAAAAACAGACTCCCAGAGCCCCCCAATCCCCACGGCTCAATTCCCCATCATTCCCTATGGGAATCGTTCATGGAGGTGCATGATGGCTCTGGGGGCGGGGCTTCCCCCGCTGGCCAGCTGGCTGGGGGAGGGGGGAAGCCTGTAAAACCAGAGGATTTCCCTCTGGGACCTGGGGTTTGGGAAGCCTAGCCCAATCTCATCAGATCTCGGGTGCTAAGCAGGGCTGATCCTGGCAAGGATGGGCCATTGGCCTGATCTAACATGGCTTCTCTTATGTTCTTATGTTCTAAGGACTTGGATGGGAGACCTCCAAGGAATACCAGGGCAGGGACACAGAGGCAGCTAATAAAAAGACACCTCTCTGAACATTCAAGCACCAGTAAGGGTCGCCAAAAGTCAGACATGACTTCCAGGCATGCACAGACACACACACGCACTCACACAGATACATGAATGTAGAATTTGGTAGCCCAAGGATGTACCAGATGAAGGCTAAAAGTCAGTGCAGTGGTCTGGGGTCTCCCATGCTGTTTAATGTCTACTTGAAACTGCTTGGAAAGATCATCCTGTATTTGGAGCAGGGTTGGTTTGTTTGTTTTTGAGCAGGAACTCACAGGACCGCAGTTCTGGCTGGCTTGGAATCAGGGAGTGAGGCCTAATATGCAAAGGAGTTCCTACTTGACTTTTCCCTATAAAAAATCCCTGTGCGAAACAATGGTGACATCAGGGGTGTGGTCTAATATGTAAATGAGTCCCTGCTGGGCTTTTTCTGCAAAAAAAGCCCTGATTTGAAGTATGGTCAACCAGCTCTATAGCGGCCCCGTGGCGCAGAGTAGTAAAGCAGCAGTATTGCAGTACTGTGGTCTGAACTCTTTGCTCATGACCTGAGTTCGATTCCGGCAGAAGCTGGATTCAGGTAGCCCACCCAAGCCTTCCATCCTTCTGAGGTCGGTAAAATGAGCACCCAGCTTGCTGGGGGAAAAGTGTAAAAGACTGGAGAAGGCAATGGCAAACCACTCGTGGGCATTCAATGAAATTGCTGAGCAGTCAGGTTAACAGATAAAAGGAAGTACTTCTTCACCCAAAGGGTGATTAACATGTGGAATTCACTGCCACAGGAGGTGGTGGCGGCTACAAGCATAGACAACTTTAAGAGGGGATTGGATAAAAATATGGAGCAGAGGTCCATCAGTGGCTATTAGCCACAGTATATATATATATTTTTGTGTGTGTGTGTGTGTATACACACACACATATATTGGCCACTGTGTGACACAGAGTGTTGGACTGGATGGGCCATTGGCCTGATCCAACATGGCTTCTCTTATGTTCTTATGTTCTAACCACCCCACAAAAAAGTCTGCTGTGAAAACGTTGTGAAAGCAACGTCACCGCAGAATCGGAAACGACTGGTGCTTGCCCAGGGGACCTTTCTCTTTCCAACCAGCTCTACATTTCAGCTGAGTGAGGTGCATCCATCGCAGTCTTGAACAAGCGCCTGTTGCTTTTATCCTTGATGGTTTCTTTCTGATTTAAGTCCAGTAGTACCTTAGACCCACAAGGTTTTTAGCGTGTGAGCTTTCAGGGATCAAACCTCCTTTAGTTAGGTACAAAAGGAGAGCCAGTTTGGTGTAGTGGTTAAGTGCATGGACTCTTATCTAAGAGAACTGGGTTTGATTCCTTACTCCTCCACTTTTTAAATTATTATTATTATTATTAGTTTATTTATATTCTGCCCATTCCCCCATAGGGGCTCAAAGCAGAGTACATAATCATAATAAAATCACAATAAAATCACAACAGCATCACAATAAAAACCAGTTACAATATTCAGTACAACAGGATGGTCCAGCAAGATGGTATAATAAGATGGTATAATAGGACAATACAGCAGATCAGCACAGTAAGATAGTACAGTAGGAGAGGCCAACCAATCTAATAGATAGATACCTGCCACCTCACCCGAAAACCTGGCGGAACAGCTCCGTTTTACAGACCCTACAAAAGGCTAACAAGCCAGGTAGGGCCCGGATCTCCATAGGAAGCTGATTCCACCAGGTTGGGGCCAGGATTGAAAAGGTCCCGGCCCTGGTAGAGGCAAGATGGGCATCCCTTGGGCCGGGGATGGTCAACCTATCTTGGGAGTCCGAACGAAGCGACCTCCGGGGCATATATAGAAAGAGACGGTCCCGCAGGTATGTTGGTCCCAGGCCGCATAATGCAGCTGCTGTAATGGCCTTGGGTTAGCCATAGCTTTCGTAGGAGTTGTCCTTGAAAGGGCAGCTGCTGTAAGAGCTCTCTCAGCCCCAGCTACTGTCTGTTGTGGGGGATGGGGAAGGTAAAGGAGATCGTGATTGCTCTGAGATTCAGAGTATAGGATGGGATATAAATCCAATATCTTCTTCTTCTTCTGCGAGTCATAACGGAGATTCGGGTGTCCTTATATCCCAGTCTGAAGGTGTTACAAAGAAAGAAGTCAGGATGCAGAGGTATACTACACATCGCTATCAGCTTGATCAAAGCAGGGGAGAAACGTTCAGTAGCAGAAAATTAGCATCTGAGCAGGACTTGGACAAAACAACAGAAACATGTTGAATTTCCATGTAACTTGGACACAGGAAACTGCCTTATACTGAGTCAGACCATTGGCTGATCAAACACTGCATTGTCTACTCAGACTGGCAGAGGCTCTCCAGGGTCTTAAGTGGAGGTCTTTTTTTATGACTTCCTTACTTCCTGATCCTTTGAACTGGGGATGCTGGGGATTGAACCTGGGACCTTCTACATGCCAAATAGAAGCTACAGTCCCTCCATGCAGCAACTCTCTAGGGCAGGGGTGGCTAGACTGCAGCTCGGGAGTCACAGGTGGCTCTTTCACACATATTGTGTGGCTCCCGAAGCCCCCAGCACCCCATCAGCCAGCTTGAAGAAGGCATTTCTCTCTTCTCTAAGCCAAGTCAGTTGGCAACTTGGAGAATGAATTAAAGTTGCTTTCTTTCCACTTCTCCCTCCCTCCCCATCTATTTTCCTTCCTTCCTTCCTTCCTTCCTTCCTTCCTTCCTTCCTTCCTTCCTTCCTTCCTTCCTTCCTTCCTTCCTTCCTTCCTTCCTTCCTCTAACATTCATGGCTTGTGGCTCTCAAACATCTGATGTTTATTCTAAGAGGCTCCTATGTTAAGCAAGTTTGGCCACCTGCCACTCTAGGTGTCTCAAGCTGAGGTTTTTCACATCAACTGCTAGCTGGTTGTTTTAACTGGAGATGATGGGGATTGAACCTGGGACCTTCTGCCTGCCAAGAAGATGCTCTTCCACTCAGCGGCAGCCCCACCCAACCACAGCCCTGCTTCATACCTGTCCAATGAAAGTTTGTCCCTTGTTGAAAATGCAACCTTTGACTCGTCAATGCAAACTGATGAAAAGCTGCACAGCCTTCTGTAGAAAAGCTAGGGAATGAAAATCACTTCTTGGTGTGGGATCTAGCAATAATTCCCTTCAATTGTGCTTTACAGCTACATGCATCAAGGGTGGGGGGATCCATCTTGGGCAAGCTTTAATGTTTGGAAGTTGCTACACTTGCTATTCCCACCCACCCCTCCCACACTGACTCTGCGCGATGCTTTTTCAAAGGCATGATTATGCCACTGCATAAGCTCTTTTTAAACACCACTTTTCGTATTAAATGCCAGCTCACAGGCTCCCTTGCAACTGGCTCATTAGTTATTAATGAAGCAACACATTTGTTCAAAATTTATGATTGTTGATTTGCTTCCATCGCCGTATGAAATATTAACCGTGCATTTGTACTTGCAACCGTTTTGCAGGCGTTAGATGGAGGGGCTTGCATATTCATGAAGTCTCATAAATGTTTAAGGGGACAACGCAGGAAACATGTGAGCTGTCAGCCAGCCAGTAAAAAAGGCATATTTACAGTGCTAATAAGTATAGGAGTTTATAGGACAAAAACGGCGAGGAACAAATTAAACAAATTTTCCATTTGCCCCGTCGCAATGGCCCACCGTAAGCTTCCTCCCGCTCTGATGAAGCTTGGTCGATTTAGGAACCCACCTGCCAGTGGAGTTTCCCCCAAGGCAAGTCATGAATGCTAAACTCTCACTGTTTCTGCAGCTTCATTTCAGACTCATCGCAACTTCCCCTGTGTTATCTTGGCTGTGTCGTGGTAGAGCACCGTGGAACTGCCGATGCAATGAGGAAGGAAAGTGGTTCGCCATACTGAAATATTCATTGCTCCTTCCATCACCACCACCTCCTTTAGGCCTGAGGACTACAGCTTGGGGAGTTCATGCAGATCTGAGGGCAGAGCCAGGGCTGGCCCTGCCACTAGGCAAACTAGGTGACTGCCTAGGGCGCTGGCCTTCTGGGGGCATCGGATTGGGCACCCCCATGTGATTCGGTGATGTTATCAGTGCAGGGGAGCAAAAGTTAGCCTTGCCTAGGGTGCCAAACAGTCTAGGGTCAACCCTGGTTGGACTCTGAGGTAAGTGGCTGGGAGGAGAGGGAATTCAACAGGGATATCAAAATCACAGGAGGTCATAGCTCCATTGTATACTGCCTCGGTCAGGCCACACCTGGAATACTGCGTGCAGTTCTGGAGGCCTCACTTCAAAAAAAAATGTGGACAAAATCGAGCGGGTGCAGAAGAGAGCAACGAGAATGAACAAGGGCCTGGAGGAAGAACCCTCTGAGGAAAGGCTGAGGGCCCTCAGTCTGGAGAAGAGGAGACTGAGGGGGGACATGATGGCTCTCGTTAAATATTTGAAAGGCTGTCCTTTAGAGGAGGGCAAGGAGCTGTTGCACTTGACAGCCGGGGATAGGACCTGAAGCAATGGGCTCAAATTACAAGCAAAAAAGTACCTGCTGGATATTAGGAAAAAAAAAATTACAGTCAGAATAGTACAGAGGTGGAACCGGCTGCCTAGGAAGGTGGTGAGCTCCCCTTCATTGGTAGTCTTCAAAACGCGGCTGGATGATTATTTGTCAGAGATGCTTTAGGCTGATCTTGCATGGAGCAGGGGGTTGGACTAGATGGGCTGTATGGCCCCTTCCAACTCTATGATTATGTGATTCTAAAATTCTATGATGTGGTACTAGAGAGTTCTCTCTATGTAGCTGCCATGTTCTCTGGGAATACTGATCTTTTTACTCTGGAGATCAGTTATAAACCTAGGAGAACTCCAGGCCCCACCTGGAGGATGGTAACCCTGGCCTCCTTGCATTCTTAACAGGACATAGTAAAAGTAGGGGTGGCAGTGGCTGTGTTTCATATGTCATGTGATTATCCTACAGGAGAGGCTGTGGCTCCGTGGCAGAGCCTCTGCCTGGCATGCAGAAGGTCCCATGTTCAATCACCAGCATCTTTACTTAAAGGATTAGGTAGTAGGTGATGTGAAAGACCTCTGCCTGAGACCCTGGAGAGCCTCTGCCAGTCTGAGTAGGCAATGCTGACCTTGATGGACTAATGATCACATTCAGTATAAGGCAGCTTTGTATGTTCACCTCTAGACAAATCACTGGTTCCACCCCATGAACTATTGATGTAAACCAGGCCTACTGAATATGAGGCTAAGATCCACCAATGACTTCCTTGCTTCTGATTTGCAGAGATCTAGTTTGGTGTAGCAGTTAAGTGTGTGGACTCTTATCTGGGAGAACTGGGTTTGATTCCCCCCCTCCACCATCTGCAACTGTTGGAGTGACACTGAGTCAGTCACAAGTTCTCACAGAGTTGTTCTTCTCAACGGCAGTTTCTGTCAGAGCTTTCTCCGCTCCACCTGCCTCACAGGGTGTTTGTTGTGGGGAGGTGGCAGCTACAAACATAGCAAGTTTCAAGAGGGGATTGGATAAGCATATGGAGCAGAGGTCCATCAGTGGCTATCAGCCACAGCATATCGTTGGAACTCTCTGTCTGGGGCCTTGATGCTCTGTATTCTTGCTGCTTGGGAGGGGCAATAGTGTGAGAGCTTCTAGTGTCCTGGCTCCACTGATGGACCTCCTGATGGTGCCTGGGGGGATTTTGGCCACCATGTGACACAGAGTGTTGGAGTGGATGGGCTATTGACCTGATCCAACATGGTTTCTCTTATGTTCTTAAATGAGATTGTAAGGTGCTCTGAGACTCCTTCAAGCAGTGAAGGATGGGGTATAAATTCAATCTCCTCCTCCTTCCTTTTGGGAAGTTCTGGTGATCCATTGTTTGAGAACCATTCATATCCCTTGTGGGCACATCTATGGGTATTTCTAGTCAAGTGGCAGTAAGGATTGGAATGCGATAATGTCACTATTGTGTCTGCATTGCTCCTTCTTACTCTGGATTTCAGAGGTGTGCAGCAGAGCCACGGTGGATCAGGCCAATGGCCAATCCAGTCCAGCACTCTGTGTCACATAATGGCCAAAACCCAGATGTCATCACATAGCTCACCAGGGAGCCCAGAACTCTAGAAATCCTCCCACTGTTGCCCCCAAGCACCAAGAATACAGAGCATCATGCCCCAGACAGAGTGTCCCATCTATACCTTGTGGCTAATAGCCACTGATGGACCTCTGCTCTTAAGAACATAAGAGAAGTTATGTTGGATCAGGCCATCCAGTCCAACACTCTGTGTCACATAATGGCCAAAACCCAGGTGTCATCACAAGGTTCACCAGGGGGCCCAGAACTCTAGAAGTCCTCCCACTGTTGCCCCCAAGCACCAAGAATACAGAGCATCACTGCCCCAGACAGAGTGTTCCATCTATACCTTGTGGCTAATAGCCACTGATGAACCTCTGCTTCAGATAAAGCCACCAGGCTACCCACTGGGGGGAAAGGGTGCTTTCTGGCATGCCACTTGCCACAGCAGACCTGGATGCTTCAGGGGCTGGGGGGCACAGGGCTGGTTGGTATCCCCCTGCCTCTGGAAGCCTAGGCAGTTGGCAGCCAGCCCTCCCTATGATGCACAGGCGCCTGAGACTCTTCATCTTGTCAATTCTTATGGGAGCCTTATTGAGAGAAACAACATTATCATTTGGCAATAGGATTTCGAAGTATGCAAAATGCTCTGCCAAGCTCAAACTTTCCCCCTCTCTGGTGGCATTCTGTCTTCTCCTTCCCTGGGTGATCCTAGAGAATCAATGGTCACTCGACAAGCAAGATAATGTCACACTGCTGCAGAGCCAGTCAAATTAATAATGAAGAGGGAACCTTACCTATTCACCTAGGGAATGTGGGGGTACATCTCTCTCTCCTCTACACACAATTAACACTTTTGACCCTGTTTGTTGGCCTTCCCCAAAAAGTCATCCAGAAAGGAGGCTTTTCACATCCTTACAACAAAGTCAAGAAGCTGTTTGTTTACTTAGTCCTATTGTCTAAGAAGCACCCAAGAAGAAAATGAGTGGAACAAAAGAGAGACTGAATGAACAAACTAATTTTTTTTGGGGGGGAGGTGAAGAAACACAATCTTAACAGCCAAGAAGAGCCGGTTTGGTGTAGTGGTTAAGTGTGTGGACTCTTATCTGGGAGAACCGGGTTTGATTCCCCACTCCTCCACTTGCACCTGCTAGCATGGCCTTGGGTCAGCCATAGCTCTGGCAGAGGTTGTCCTTGAAAGGGCAGCTACTGTGAGAGCCCTCTCCAGCCCCACCCACCTCACAGGGTGACTGTTGTGGGGGAGGAGGGTAAAGGAGATTGTGAGCCGCTCTGAGACTCTTCGGAGTGGAGGGCGGGATATAAATCCAATATCATCATCTTATTATTATTGTTGGTTGAGACTGAAGATCCAAAAAGTTCAACATTCTGTTTTCAGCAGTAGCTGGCCAAGTGTCTTTGAGGAGCCCTCTAATTAGCGCTGCTAACCCTAGGCTGGGAAAATCAGGAACATAAGAACATAAGAGAAGCCATGTTGGATCAGGCCAGTGGCCCATCCAGCCACTGATAGATCTATCCTCCATGAATCCACCTAATCCCCCCTTTAAAGCTATATGTGCCAGTAGTCATCACTACCTCCTCTGGCAGAAAATTCCACATTTTAACCACTCACTCTATGGCTGTGTTCACACACGCTAAATAATGCACTTGCAATCCACTTTCAGTGCTCTCTCCAACTGGATTTTACTGTGACCGATTTCGCACTCACCTTACGCCACTCTTGCATTCGTCTTAGTGCGGCTTTCTTCTAATTTCCCACTATCTGCCCTGGGGCTCCAGCAAGGATCGTCGTTTTCGTGCTGCAAACAGAAACTAGTTTTTAGCGGTTTCTGTTTGCTGCGTGAAAAAGACGATCCTTGCTGCAGCCCTGGGGCAAATAGTGGGAAATCGGAAGAAAGCCGCGCTGAGAAGAACGTGAGAGCGGTGTAAGGTGAGTGCGAAATCGGTCTGTGTGAACTGGCAAAGTCCAGCTGGAAAGTGCATTGAAAGTGGGTTGAAAGTGCATTATTTAGTGTGTGTGATTGCAGTCTGTGTGTGAAGCAATATCTCCATTTGTCCATCCTAAACCTACTGCCCATCAGCATCCTTGGATGCCCTTGAGTTCTAGTAATTTGGGAGAGGGAGAAAAGCTTTTCTCTTTCCACTCTCTCTATCCTATGCATAATTTTATGAACCTCACAGTATTTGCACTTAGCCAACTCTTTTCTAAACTGAAAAGTCCAGAACTCTTCAGCTTTTCCTCCAACCCACTAATCATCTTGGCTCCCATCTTCTGTACTTTTCTCCAGTCCCGTGATTTCATTTTATATTCTTCCCTTTCCCCTAATTGTGTTAAGATAACGGTTCTTCTAAGGGGTCGTTTTGTAGAAAATTAGGTGGCAGAGCTCATTAGCATAACTCATTAGCATATGCCACCACCACCCCCAGCCAAAAGCAACCTGATGCAAGAAAGGAGAGCCTCGGGAGAGTGAGGCCTGCTTGGGCTGGCTAGAAATCCAGCCAGCCCAAGCAGGCCTTGCTCACCTGGGGCTCTCCTAGGCCACCCCCCCAGTCAAAAGATCAGCAAACCACCTACTACCCAAAATCACATAAGAAGCGAAGAAAGGGTATCATGGACTTCTCCAAGGGTTAATGAGGGCTGCTGGGGGTGTGGCAAAGCTCCTGGTGGTTGGTTGGCTGCCTGCTCTCCTAATCCAGGGATTGTTATTCAGCTCCATCTACTATTCAGTGGACAAGGAGGAGGGGGGCATCAGAATGGGGGGCATAAGAATGGTTCAGGAGCTGTGCTCCTGTGAGTGCCTGCTGAATCTGACGCTTGGTTCTTCTAAGACAAAAGCTTCTTCAAGATCCCAAATGTGTGTGCCAGTGAGACAAAGACTAATTCCTCCTCTCCTCCCACGTTTTATGCCACTTCCACAAACTAGCAAACTTCCTTTGTTAATCCGTGAAAATCAAACTGATTGTAAACAAATGTGCATTTTGATGTAAATTGCGGGAACCGAGAAATCCAAAGAACAGATTAAAATTGTTAAAGGAGAACAAACTCATAATGTGCCGGGGAATGCTTGTAATAAAAGGCTAAATTAATTTTATTAAATAATACATTTTGTATTTATGAACTTTTAAGGAATCTGGATAATGACCATGAGGCATTCATTTTCTACTCAATAATTTTTAATGCCTTAAAAAAAGATATATTGCCTTTGCATGATGAGTAAATTTGAAGTGGATGGTCCATGTTTTAATAAGAGGCTCAAGTTAGTTATTTTAATTTCTCTTGAAGTTTTTAATAAATGTCTGTTATTGATTTCTTTCTAACACACTGCAGAAAAACTGTACGCAGAGATGCTCTTGGTGCTGAGCAGCATCAGTTGGACCTTTAGTGGCATGCTGGATGATCAGAATGAGGCTTAGTGTAGTGGTTAAGTGCGTGGACTCTTATCTGGGAGAACCGGGTTTGATTCCCCACTCCTCCACTTGCACCTGCTGGAATGGCCTTGGGTCAGCCATAGCTCTGGCAGAGGTTGTCCTTGAAAGGGCAGCTGCTGTGAGAGCTCTCTCAGCCCCACCCACCTCACAGGGTGTCTACTGTGGGGGAGGAAGATAAAGGAGATCGTGAGCTTTTCTGAGACTCTAAGATTCAGAGTGAAGGGTGGGATATAAATCCAACATCTTCTTCTTCATCATCTTCATCTTCTTCTTACAGGTAGGGTTGCCGGTTCCCCCTGGCTAGGGTTGCCAAGTCCCCTGCAGGGTCCAGCATTTGATATCACATGCGAGCAATTTGGGAGGGGAAACTCTACGGTACAATAGGTACTGTAGAGTTTTCCCTCCCAAATTGCTAGAGTGTCCAGGAAAAGCATAGAGTTTTCCCGGAAGCTCCTAGAGCAGCCGGCGTGCGATGTCACCAGTGTGATAATGTCACATGTAATGATGTCATCGCGCTGGCAACATCAGGGAAGGCTCCCCCCTGCTGGCCCAATGCGGGCTGGCGGGTTGGGAACCTCTGGGGTGGGGGAAGCCCCGCCTGGCCTGGGAAATTTGCAGCCCTTACCCCCTGCCATTGGTTGGATGGGATGGGGGCTAGGATTACCAGCTCCATGCTGGGAGACTCCTGGAGATTTGGGGGTAGAGTCTGGGGAGGACAGGGACCTCAGTGGGGTAGAGTCCATCCCCTGTAGCATTCTTTTTTCCCCCAGGGGAATTGATCTCTGTAGTCTTCAGATGTGCTGTAATTCTGGAGGCTGGCACCCCTAGGCACTGTTAGAGCTACAATCAACAATCCAATGGTAAAAACCATAGAAACTAGGGAAGGCAGCCAACAGCATCACCACATGACATTATATCCTCTCCAAACATTGCCTTCCCCAGGCACACATTCCAGGGCTTTTTAGGTAGTGGGAACTCCTTTGCATATTAGGCCTCACACCCCTGATGTAGCCAATCCTCCAAGAGCTTACAGGGCCTATTGTAAGCTCTTGGATGATTGGCTACATCAAGGGGGCATGGCCTAATATGCAAAGGAGTTCCTGCAACAAAAAAGGCCCTGACACATACCCCAATCTCACAGAATTGTCAAGGCAGTATTTATTTTCACAGAATTATTCTCTCCCCCCCCCTCCCATCTCCTCAGGGAATTGTAGTAGCACCAGGGATCAGAGTCTCAGAAGTCTTTCTCATCACCTACTACCTTATCCTTTAAACTGGAGATGACACAGGTTAAGCCTGGGAGCTTCTGCATGCCAAGCAGATACTCTACCGCTGAGCCACTCTTCATCCCCCAAACGATTAATCAAAGCGCCATTAATCAAAGCGCCATTTAATAAGGGGAACAGCTGTGATCATTTTTGGTATTGTGAGGTATTGGGATTGAGGATATCTTTTTCCAGGGTTGAGTTTTTGGTGGCTCTTAGTACAGGCAGACCCTTTATTGAGAAGACTAATTTTGCATCCTGATGTGGCTTCTGAAGAAAAGCTGAGTTCACTTTGGGATATAAAAGCTTGAAATGTTACTTATCACTTTGATATAACAGATTCTCTGTTGGGACCCAAAGGTGAGTCACAAAGCCTCTGACAGTGGGTCCCGAGCCCTCTCTGCCTACTGCACATCTCTGCACCTTCCATTGTTCTCTTTTGTATTTTGGAAACCAAGAACTGATCCTGGGAACAGTATCTTCCATGTCATATATTTATTTATTTATTTATTTATTTATTTATTTATTTATTTATTTATTTATTTATATTAAGATTTATACCCCGCCCTTCTCACCTAAGTGTCTCAGGGCGGCTTACAACATAATAATTAAAACAACTTCAGTTTAAAACATTTAAAAATACAATTAAACCATAAATTAGTAAAAAACAAGATAGAATAAAACCGGCGGCCTATAGATACATTTTGTTCCACCCAAGATGTTTTACATTGTCAGCTAATGTCATAGGCCTGCCGGAAGAGGACTGTCTTGCAGGCCCTGCGGAATTGCCCTAGATCCCGCAGGGCCCGCACCTCTTCCGGCAGCTGGTTCCACCAATAAGGTGCCGTTATTGAGTAGGCCCGATCCCTGGTGGATTTTAGACGGGCCTCCTTTGGCCCGGGGACTACCAACAGGTTTTGTGAACCTGAGCGTAGTACTCTCTGGGGAACGTGTGGGGAGAGACGGTCCCTAAGGTAGGCAGGTCCTAGGCCCCATGTAGCCCCATGTAGAGGGCATTACAGTAGTCCAGCCTCGAGGTGACTGTAGCATGAATCACTGTTGCCAGGTCGTCACGTTCCAGGAAGGGGGCCAACTGCCTCACCCGCCTAAGATGAAAAAAAGCGGACTTGGCAGTGGCTGCTATCTGAGCCTCCATCGTCAATGAAGGCTCCAACAGCACCCCCAGGCTCTTAACCCTGCCCGACGCTGTTAATGGAGCGCCGTCAAAAACTGGCAGGGGGAGTTCCCTTCCCGGGCCGCAGCGCCCCAAGCAAAGGACCTCTGTCTTCGCCGGGTTCAGCTTCAGCCCACTCAGCCTAAGCCACCTAGCCACTGCCTGTAACGCCCGGTCCAGATTTTCTGGGGCGCAGGCGAGCCGGCCGTCCATAAGCAGATAGAGCTGGGTGTCATCAGCATATTGATGGCAACCCAGCCCATACCCTCGGGCCATCTGGGCAAGGTAAGGGTTTTTTTTTCACTGCATACATAATTGAGCAAGTAAAACATAGAGCACGTTTCTTAGAATTTTAGGGAGGATTCGGAGAAATAATGTTAGAAGAACAGACTGACGATGTCTCTTGCTCAGTCCTCCAAGACTACAAACACCATAGTGCAAGTCAGATAGATAGGCTGATATCAGTCTCCTTCCGGTCTACTATCACTCACCCTCTCTGATTGGTAGAATGTAGTCTCAGGGGACTTCCTTCTTCCTTCCCTGCATGCATCAGGAGGAACAGCATGGTGCCTCTCCTCATGCTCTGAACTAAGCAGATGGCCTACTAGAATCCAAAGCCACCCAGTTAGATAGAATAGTTTAGACACTCTTTCTCTCCACAATATTTATATGCTATGTTTTCTTTTGCATAAATCCACCAGTTTTGGTTTCTTATCTTAAAGCAAGGCTCTCAGTGCAGTTTGTGAGAGATTGTGGTAACCAGTAGACTTGGCCACGCTGCTGCACTGAAGCTCAGAAGAAGCACTCTGCTAAGGGAAGGGAAAGACGGCTGCCTGACCAGTCCAGCCATCCTAAACCAGACTCAACAAATAATGGAGAGGGAGCGGGTGGTCAAAGGCTGAACTGTGACCTCCATGTGCAAAAGCTGTATATGCTGGAATGTCACTTGCTTGGGGTTCACAGTGGAGGCAGCTTTGTGCAATGGTTGTTCGGTTCTCAAAAACATCTAGTTGGCCTTACTTACCTTCAGTTTCTCTCGCTATAATTCTTTCTAACTCATGCTATCCCCTCTTCCTCTTTAAATATTCCCTTTCATTTGGCTTGGGATGGAGCAAAGCGTTATTCTTAGCTTAAGAGTCAACAATTTTAGCCCAATTATCAGCTAATGTATCCTTAATATTTATTTATTTATCTATTGACTGATTGATTGGCAAACCGGATGTCATCTCAAATGCTAAATAAGATGTTCTACGATGTTATATAGACCACAGTACTTTATGCATAGTCGAATTTTGTTAGATATGGAATTAATCAACTTGACACTACTTCATCCAACAAAGTTCTGTATAACTTGGAATTTTTAAAATAAACTTATCATATGTAAAAAAAAAAATCCGGCTGGCCGCTGTAGGAAATGGAATGCAGAACTAAATGGGTGCCAAGGCCATAGTTTGCCTGGGGTGCCAAAAAATCCTCGGGTCAGCCTTGGATGGGTCATCATGCTGTGCAAATTGGACTTGTGGGCCATCCTGCTAAAAAGTTTGGGAAGCAGTGCTTGTAAATGAAGGTCTCACTTGGCATGGAGCACTGTGGTTTGCTTCTCTAACTGCGTGTGTATGTGCTTAAGATGAGCAGCACGGGTAAGACCATGACAGTGGTACATTATTGCACAGAGTCCTTCCTTTTCAGACTACAGATGACCTATAGAAGTGATTTAACGCCGAGCGGCTGGATTTCCAACATTTCTCCTGTGCTTCTTGGGCTGAGACTTGGTTGATTTCTTTGGGGTGTTATAACTATGACCTGCTCCATTAAGTAGCAAGCAAAGTACAGCTGGAGATAGCAAGCTCAGCTAGACTCTTGGCTTTTGCAGAATCTGCTTGATTAGGAAAAATGCAGTGCCCTTGTCACACAGCTCTCAGAGCAGGCTCGGAAGATGGGTAGCCATTGATTTCTCTTTAATAGGAATCTAAGGGCTGCCTTTCCAACAATAGCATGAGTTGTTATTTTTTCCTCTCCCTCCACCCCTTCTTGCATCCTATGACAGGCTGTCAAGAGCTCTGTTCTCCCCCTGCCCCCTCCCCTTTGCTGTGCTAGATGTAAACGCATCACAACAAACTCCAGGCAATGTGGTGTTTATTACAGAATTACCTGGAGAACTTCGCTGTGCATTAATCGCCGCTTGATCGGAGCGTTCCCCATTTGGTAATTAAACTGAAGAATATAATGAAATATTACTGGTGATGGAAACAAGAAATGAACAAGTTGAGCCTGGGCTCCTTCATTCCTCTGAATGATATAAGCTGAAACTCAGAAAGGGAGCTAAGTAGCAATGGATTCACACTGAGATAAAAAACTGCAATGATAAAAGTTTCTTTCTTTCTTTCTTTCTTTCTTTCTTTCTTTCTTTCTTTCTTTCTTTCTTTCTTTCTTTCTTTCTTTCTTTCTTTCTTTCTTTCTTTCTTTCTTTCTTCCTTCCTTCCTTCCTTCCTTCCTTCCTTCCTTCCTTCAAAGTGAACTACAACCAATACTTTGTTCAACAAGTAGGTCACTTTCATGATCCAACCATGACCCTGGAGGACATGTGCCCATTCTCGGGTGACTGGGAAGATTTGGTTCATGGACTGTGTAAAAAGCAATTGCATCTTTGCCTTTTTTTTCTTAGGATCTCTCTCATCTCTGCAGGATGTCGCTACTGAGCAAATGCAAAGGTTTGGCACTATGTTCTGGGCATGCTTTGAACAAAAAAAGGGGCCACACCCCCCCTGATGTAGCCAATCCTCCAAGAGCTTACAGGACTTTTCTTACAGGGCCTATTGTAAGCTCTTGGAGGACTGGCTATATCAGGGAGGCATGGCCTAATAGGCAAAGGAGTTCCTGCTACAAAAAAAGCCTTGGATGTAGGAGGTGGGAAATGTGACAGGAAAGGGGGGCGAAAATTGAATAATATGTGGAAGAGATTTTACAACGTGAAGAAAAACAGCTGTGAAAGAGGGGGCAAAGCATAGATGTAGAACATTTCCATCCCCCATTGTTTCTCCGCCCAGTCTGAGAAGTGAGGGTGGGTAGGATTGTCCAACAGCAGGAGACTGCCCAACTGAAGAGTGTACTTGGTATGCCAGCCTGTCATGGAACTATGCCACCTCAGAATGCATGTTAGAATTATTACTTTTTGGGGACCAAAAGTGCCATGCATGTAGAATGCTGATAAAACAGGAAGTACTTGAAGTACTTGAAATCTCCCTGGCATCCTAACTCTCTATTTTCAGGAAATTTTTTACATTGTGACGTATTCAAACAACAATTCCTTAATATTTAAGTTTACAAGTATTTATTTGCTAAACCTAACATCCATCCATCTATCATCATAGTCGCTTTTTGTAGAAAAAGCCCAGCAGGAACTCATTTGCATATTAGGCCACATCCCTTGATGCCAAGTCAACCGAAACTGCATTCCTGCTCAAAAAAGTCCCAATTATTATTGTTGTTGTGGCTTTTTGTAGAAAAGTCCAGCAGGAACTCATTTGCATATTAGGCCACATCCCCTGATGCCAAGTCAACTGAAACTGCATTCCTGCTCAAAAAAGTCCCAATTATTATTGTTGTTGTTGTGGCTTTTTGTAGAAAAGTCCAGCAGGAACTCATTTGCATATTAGACCACATGCCCAGATGCCAAGCCAGCCAGAACTGCATTCCTGCTAAAAAAAAAAAGGTAGTTTTTGTTGTTGTTGTTATTTCAATTTATATCCTGCCCTTCCTGGTGAAGCAAGCTCAGGGTGGGTTACAACAAGAGTTAAAAACAATTCAATAATTACATACAATAAAATGGATTAAAATTTCAGATAGTTCACTAAAAACCAACAAACAGACATGATCACTTAGATCCATAGGCCATTCAATCCCAAGCTCTGGGGGGGGGGGGGCGGGATCCTGGCAGGGGTTTTTGGTGATGAAAAAGGGGGGAAGGGACCCCAAATGACTATGCTCAGAATCACGGGACCTACATGGACAGAGGGCCATAGGACAAAGGCCACATGGGACAAGAACTGAGGAAGATGGTGTGAAAACATTGACTGGATCCAACCCCATCATTCTATCTTCAAGAACATCCAAACAGATGTCTTGATGCTCACAAGGAGGGCATGAATTTGATGTACTTCCCTTTTTTTTTTTGTATGCTCCAGCCTAAAATGCTACTCATAAAACAGGCTCAAGGCAGAACATTAAAAAAAAAATTAAAAACATCAACCAACAATACTGAGATTCTTCAATGAAAAATCTGGACAACCAGAAATGTTTTGGCCTGGTGCTTAAAGGACAGCACAGTCGGCTTCAAGGGGAGGGTGTTCCAAAGGCAAGGTGCCACCACTGAAAAGGCTCTGTCTCTAGATGCCACCTGCCACACTCTGTATTTTAACAGGTGGGCTGGATACTACCTTGTGTTTTGCAAAGAAGTGGCTCCTTTGTCAGTTTTGAGCATCTTGCCCAGAAATTTAAATGGATGCCTTTAAGTTCTAGTATTACAAAAGAATCAGAAGCATATCCTGCTGAGGTTCACAGTGCTGATCATCTGGATTTGAATTATCTTCTGGGGACATTTTCATAATCATCCCCCTCATCCCATTCCTAACCCACATCACTCCAGGCACAACACTAATCCTCAAGCTGCACTTTGGAATGAAGAGGAGGAGGAGAATGGATTTATACCCCACCCTTCGCTACCCAAAGGAGTCTCAAAGTGGCTTACAATTTACTTTCCCTTCCCCTCCTCACAATAGACACCCCTGTGAAGTAGGTGGGACTGAGAAAGCTCTGACAGAACTGCTCTTGAGCAAAGCAGCTCTGAGAGAACTTGTGACTGACTCAAGGTCACATCAGCAGGTGCGGAATCAAACCCAGCAGCAGATGTGGAAGAGTGCAGAATCAAACCAAGATCTCTCAGATAAGAGTCTGCATACGTAACCACTGCAGTGAGAGCCAGTTTGGTGTAGTGGTTAAGTGTGAGGTGTAGTGGTTAAGAGCCAGTTTGGTGTAGTGGTTAAGTGTGCGGACTCTTATCTGGGAGAATCGGGTTTGATTCCCCACTCCTCCACTTGCACCTGCTAGCATGGCCTAGGGTCAGCCATAGCTCTGGCAGAGGTTGTCCTTGAAAGGGCAGCTGCTGTCAGAGTCCTCTCCAGCCCCACCCACCTCACAGGGTGTCTGTTGTGGGGGAGGAAGGTAAAGGAGATTGTGAGCCGCTCTGAGACTCTTTGGAGTGGAGGGCGGGATATAAATCCAATATCTTCTTCTTCTTCATCTGCACCGAACTGGCTCTTAACTGGAAGGTTAAGAACATAAGAAGAGCCCTGCTGGGTCAGACCAGTGGTCAGTCTAGTCCAGCATCCTGTCTTGGGCCTTTTAAAAATAGCCTGCTTAAACATTTCAGCCTTATAAACGGCGTATTTGCTTCTCCATGTATAAATCATCTCTTCCTTGTGTGAACAAAAAAAGGGGGGAAATTGCAACAAAGTCATGTTTGCTAAAATCTGAAGCCTCCTCGTTCACTTCTGGCCAGGTCACAGGCTGCTAACAGGGCTCTTTGAAAATCCACTTCGGCATTTGATAGAACGGGTGGGCAATTTGCAATTTTTTTTCCCCCTTTTCTGATGGGAAAATTACAAATGTAAATACATTCCAGAGAGCTTTGCTTTATGCAGAAATTCTTTACATTTAAATTGGAGCATTATAATGTCAAAATAATCAGCAGGTATTAATCAGTGTTTCAGCTCAGTAGATGTTTGCCAGTTTCCATAGTGATTGGCAAGCTGATATACAAAAAAAGTACCTTTACCATCCACACCATTTATCACTTGCTATTAATAAAAATCACGAAAACATTCTTCAGACAGCTAAAAAGAAGAATAAACACCATTAATTAATAGATTTATAAAAACAGAGGAGGAGGAGGTGGCAAATGGGGGAGGGGGGGGGTTAGCACAAATACATTTAGGAAGCAATACACCAAAGCTTTATTTTGTTATAGTTGTTTTCTTTCTACCTGGAAATGAAAGCCCCAGCAGCTGTTCCAGTTTTGATGCATCTTGACACACCAAACAACCAGCTATTGGTGGGAAGTGCTGTCAAGTCGCAGCTGACTTATGGAGACCCTGAACGTTTTTCACAGCAAGAGACAAACAGTGGTTTGGCATTGCCTGCCTTTGTGTGGACAAAAGGAGATTGAGGAAGAATCGCACTGCTACAGCACCAACCCCAAGTCAGACTTTTCCCTGCAGCCACTGTGGCCAGATCTGCCTGTCCCGCATTGGTCTTGTCAGCCACCAGCGAGCCTGCAGCAGACGTGGACTACTGCACCCTTCTTAAATCTTCGTTCGCGAAGCCGAGCCGAGAGCCTTTGTGTACAGGGCTGGCTCTGGCAGTAGGCAAACTAGGTGATCGCCTAGTGCACCAGCCTTCTGGGGGTCACAGATTGGGTACCCCCATGTGACTCGGTGATGTTATCAGTGCAGGGTGGGGAACGACGGAAGTTAGCCTTGCTGAGGGTGCCAGACGTCTAGGGTCGGCCCTGTCTGTGTAGCAACCCTGGAGTTACTTGGTGGACTCCCATCCAAGTACTAACCTGGGCTGATCCTATGTAGCTTCTGAGATCTCATGAGACTGGGCTGGCCTGATCATCATGGTCAGGGCCTCTTCCTGTTGGTGGTGGAAAATGCTGTCTAGTTGCAGCCAGTGTATGGAGATGTGGTAGGGTTTTCAGGGCAGCAGTCTTCCAAAGGTGGTTTGCCATTGCCTGCCTCTGTGTAGCAAACCTTCCTTGGGGGTCTTCAGGGGTGGAATTCTAGCAGGAGCTCCTTTGCATATTAGGCCACACCCCTCTGATGCAGCCAATCCTGCAAGAGCTCTTTTTTGTAAACTCTTGGAGGATTGGCTACATCAGGGGTGTGTGGCCTAATATGCAAAGGAGTTCCTGCTAGAATTCCACCCCTGGCGGTCTTCCATCCAAGTAATAGCCAGGCTCTACCACGGAGCCATGGCCTCTCCCCTCACAAGTTGTCCTGCACAAGAATCCAGGGGAGCAGGTGCCTTTTTAAAGTATGCCAAATCAAACCTGTTGATGATATATTTATTCATTTGAAGAATCTGTATGCTGCCTCTGTAGAACCTGCTCAAGGCAGCTCACAACTGAAACAATAAAATACATACAAGTAAATAAAGTGGCAAGCCCATAAAAATAAGTTAATAAAAACATGCAGTCTAAATAGGCCATAAAACAGCTAAAAAAAGATTAAACCCCTTATTTAAAGATCTGGGTAAAGAGAAATGCTCCGGCCTTCGCGCTACTAAGCCCTGGGAAAGGCGAGGAATCCCATGCCCCCTGTTCCTGGTGCCTGCCACTTCTTGGAGTGGCAGCAAGAGAGAGAGAGAAAGCAAAGAATTGCCAGAACCTCTTTAGTTTTACCATAGAGTTTCCAGTGATTCCTAGAGCTACCCTAGGTAATTTCCAGTTTCTTCCCAGAAGTGACATGATTTTGCAGCGGTGTCTTGGGCCACCCTCTGTTTCCCTTCCCATATCCCTTCCACTAGTTTCCGGGTACTACCTTACAACCTTATTTGTAAGAGAGGCACCAGGCAAGAAGTGGGGGAGGGTATTCCAAAGGGTAGGTGCCACCATCGGGGGGGGGGGGGGAAATCCTGCCTCTGGTTGCCACCAGCACAGCAAGCTGAGGAACAGAGGATCTTAACTGGTGGGCTAGACAATGATGGAGGAAGTGTATATTGAGAAAGATGGAGGAAGCTCTGTATTGAGTAAGTTTGCCAGGTCTGTGTTAGAAAATACCTGGAGACTTTGGGGGTGGATCTGGGAGACGGCAGGGTTTGGGAAGCAGCCTCAGCATGGCACAGTACCATACAGTCCACCCTTCAAAGCAGCCGTTTTCTCCAGGGGAGCTGATCTCTGCCCATTGGAGATCAGTTGTAAAAGCTGGAGACTGGAAACCCTATGAGCAGGGCTTTTTTTGAGCAGGAAGACAGTTCCAGCTGGCTTGATGTCAGTGGGTGTGGCCTAATATGCAAATGAGTTCCTGCTGGGCTTTTTCTACAAAAAAGCCAAGCGAAACAATGGTGACACCAGGGGTGTGTGGCCTAATATGAAAACGAGTTCCTGTTGAGCTTTTCTCACAAAAAGGTGACACTAGGGGGTGTGGTCTAATATGCAAATGAGTTCCTGCTGGGCTTTTTTTAAACACCCCCCCGGCCTATGAGAACACTGTCATTTAAGTCATGTACAGAGAAAAAAAATCAATGAAAAAGGTGGTCTTGGCTAACTGTTATTGCCTGTAAAACACAGATTTTCATCTGTATTTCCCCCCATAAATATTAATCAAACTGGTTTTAGAATGATTATCTTGAATTAACTGCCCTGAAATATGACCAGAACTCCTGCAATGTGTTCTTGTGTGCATGTCATAGGTACCTCAGGTCTTGCTCTCCCACCAATACCCATGACTACAAATGAAACAGCATTTTTAAAGTTATGCTTTTAACTAAATTAATACTTTTTAAGAATAGGTGTGTATACATCTACATTCTCACACATTCCTTTTAAAAAACAGCATAGCATTTCCCTTAAATGTGAAATTAACTAGACCAGAAGCTGCCGCAATGTGCTTCAGTCAGTTTCACCATGCCATTTGTGTGTGTGTCTGTGTTAAGGGAGGCACCCTGGAGCTGGACTACAGACTTTCTGCTCTGAGGTCACACTTAGCCCTGTGAGTTATGGTAGACTATATGCAGTGAAACGTTCATTAGCATTTCCCAGAAGCTGCTGCATGTGGTTCAGTCAATTTCACTATGCCATTTGTGTGTGTTTTTCTGTGTGTCTGTGTTAAGGGAAACGCTCTGGAGTTGAACTACAGACTTTCTGCTCTGAGGCTGCACTTAGCCCTGTGAGGTATGATAGACTATATGGAGGGAAACTTTCATAGAATTATAGAGTTGGAAGGGACCTCCAGGGTCGTCTAGTCCAACCCCCTGCACAATGCAGGAAACTCACAAATACCTCTCCCTAAATTCACAGGATCTTCACTGCTGTCAGATGGCCATCTAGCCTTCATCAAGTGCATAAAGGAATAAGACTGTGCAACCTTATCCTATGTAGTGGGAAGCTCCTGGGTTGGTCAGGTCTGGAAACACTACTAGGAGGTGGATCTTCTGCCTGTGCCTGTAGAAGAAGAAGAAGACAAAGATGTGGATTTATACCCCACCCTTCACTTGAAGTCTCAGAGCAGCTTACAATCTTCTTCCCTTCCTCTTCCCGCAATGGACACCCTGTGAGATAGGTGGGGCTGAGAGATCTCTGAGAGAACTGCTTGGTGAGAATGGCAACTGACCCAAAGGTCACCCAGCTGCTGCATGTGGAGGAGCGGGTATTCAAATGTGGTTCTCCAAATTAGAGTCTGCTGCTCTTAACCGCTATACCACACTGGCTCTCCCTGGCTTTATGCTTGAGTTTCTCTAGTTGTTGAACTCAAATCACGTGATATGAAAAATTTCTCCTCCTGGTCTTGGTTGGGTATAATCTAACTTGGCAAACTCCAGGTGAGGTCAGGAGATTTCGCAGAATTACAGCTGTTCACCAGGCTACAGACATCTGTTCTCCAAGATAAAATGGATGCCTTGGTGGGTGGACTCTGCGACATTGTACCCCAATGAGGTCCCTCCCCTCCCCAAACCCCACCTTCCCCAGGTCCAATGTCCCAAAATCTCCAGGATTTTCTCAACCCAGAGCTGGAACTGAGAAATCATCCTGAATGCTTTACCTACCTATTCAAGACAGAGTCTGCAAATAGATGGAAAAAAACCTAGGTTTATCACTGTAATTATATAGAGAGCAAGTTTGTGTAGTGGTTAAGTGTGCGGACTCTTATCTGGGGGAACCAGGTTGATTCCCCACTCCGCCACTTGCACCTGCTGGAATGGCCTTGGGTCAACCAAAATTTTAGTAGGAGTTGTCCTTTAAAGGGCAGCTGCTGTAAGAGCTCTCTCAGCCTCACCTACCTCATGGGGTGTCCGTTGCGGGAAGAGGAAGGGAAGAAGACTGTAAGCTGCTCTGAGACTTCAAGTGAAGGGTGGGGTATAAATCCATATCTTTGTCTTCTTCTTCTACAGGCAGAGGCAGAAGATCCACCTCCTAGTAGTAGAGGTAAAGGAGATTGTGACCGCTCTGAGATTCAGAGTATAGGGCAGGATATAAATCCAGTATCTTCTTCTATGTACAACTAATAAGCTACTGGGGATGAATCAGAGCTATCATAACCAGGGGCCGTTTCATAGAAAAAAGAGTGGCTGGAGCTCATTAGCACAACTCATTTGCGTATGTCACACACCCCTGACATCACTGGAAGGCGTACATAGGAACATAGGAAGCTGCCTTATACTGAATCAGACCTTCCTTGGGTCCATCAAAGTCAGTATTGTCTACTCAGACTGGCAGCGGCTCTCCAGGGTCTCAAGCTGAGGTTTTTCACACCTATTTGCCTGGACCCTTTTTTTGGAGATGCCAGGGATTGAACCTGGGACCTTCTGCTTCCCAAGCAGATGCTCTACCATTGCGCCACCGTCCCTCCCCGAGGGACTAAATTACATCAGCTCAACATCTACCTGAAAATGCTTCTTGGATTCTAATTGTCCTAATAAAACCTTACTCCCATCATACTTTTTAAATTACTTTCTCCTATGCGGCTACAGTGGCATGAGGAAGATTTCCATCTGTCTGTTTTATACGTTTGGGTTATTGTCCCATTTTTTGTGTGTGGGGGTGGAAATATTAGAAAGTTGGTCAAATCTTAGAGTTCAGCAAACTTCTCACAGGGGGGTTGAACACTGGAGCCCCGAAGCAAGTATTAGGTGGGGAGGGGGGCTTTACAAAAGAAAGAGAGAGCACAATAACATTTAGAGGTTCCAGAGCTCTTCACCTGTGAGCTCGTGCCCAAAATTTGGCCTGATCATAGCAGTATAATGAAGTAGCAACACTGCTGTGAATGGGCAGTTTCTCTGTAACCAAAAGTGACCAAGTATGAAGACCAGGCAATAGAGCTAGGGCTGCATTTCTTTCCACCCCAAATTTACTTATAAAACTTACAAATCTCTCTAAGCAGCATCCTGATTTCCATGCCTAATCTAGTTTCTTATACAGTCACCAGTGTAATTTTGGAACAATGCCTGTGTGCTGTTTCCTCATTTGCAGCTGCTATGTGGCATTTAGCCCAAATCAGGAAGTTAAGGCTGAGATCAAATGATGCTTTAAAAAGCACTGTGGATAGGGTTGCCAATCCCCAGGTGGGGGCAGGGGATCCCCCGGTTTGGAGACCCTCCCCCTGCTTCAGGGTTGTCAGAAAGCAGGGGGAGGGGAGGGAAATATCTGCTGGGAACTCTATTATTCCCTATGGAGATTTATTCCCATAGAAAATCATGGAGAATTGATCTGCGTGTATCTGGGGCTCTGGGGGGGGGCTGTTTTTTGGGGTAGAGGCACCAAATTTTCAGTATAGCATCTAGGTCCTCTCCCCAAAATACCCCCCAAGTTTCAAGAAGTTTGGACCAGGGGGTCCAATTCTATGAGCCCCCAAAGAAGGTGCCCCTGTCCATTATTTCCTATGGAAGGAAGGAATTGAAAAGGTGTGCCGTCCCTTTAAATGTGATGGCCCGAACTCCCTTTGGAGTTCAATTATGCTTGTCACAGCCTTGATCCTGGCTCCACCCCCAAAGCCTCCTGGCTCCACCCCCAAAGTCCCCAGATATTTCTTGAATTGGACTTGGCAACCCTAACTGTGGATGTATGTAGCTATGTATATGTTGGAACTGGAAAAGATAAAAATGATGCCGTTGGGTTGCCACTCTCCAGGTGGCACCTGGAGATCTCCTGCTATTACAGTTGCTGTCTGGACAATCAAGTTCAGTTTCCCTGGAGAAAATGGTGGATTGTATGGAATAGTGCCCTGCTGAGGCTCTTCCCCTCCCAAAACCTCACACCCCACAGGCTCTATCCCCCAAATCGCCAGATGTGTCCCAACTCAGAGCTGGCAGTCCTACCTTAAATAGGCCTTTACAGACACATGACAGTTCCCAACCTTGATAGGGCCTGGCTCGGGTACTGATTTGTGGTGGCCCCAATCTGAAATAAGACATGATGAGAGCATCATTGGCTCTTGATGAGCCATTTTCTGCCTTGTGCAGAAGAGCCAATCATAAAGATGATGGAGAATCTATTGCTCTCTGCCCTGTTCCCTGCAGCTGGCTGTTGATGTGTGTTGGCCTACTCATCCTCCCCATCGATAAGGTAGCTGGCTGCTTTTTCAGGGGCCAAACATGACATTTTGGGGCCTTCTTCATATTGGCTGGAGGGCCAATTGTGTCTTTTGTTGCCTGCTCCAGTGTCCTGGGGACTGGTGGCAGGAGTCATTTCGTAGAAAAAGAGATGCTGGAGCTCATTAGCACAACTCATTTGCGTAACTCATTTGCATGCACCACAGAATCCTGACATCACCAGAAGGTGTACTAAATTATATCAGCTCAGCATCTATCTTCAAATGCTTCTTGAATTAGAATTGTCACAATATAAAACCTTATTCCCAGTCCCATCATACTTTTAAAATTACTTTCTCCTATGTGGCCACAGTGGCATGATGAAGAGTCCTCTGATATTTCTTAAGTCAGACCTGGCAACCCTAACACATGCACATAAAACCCACCAAAAATACACCCTCTCCCCCCCCCCCCCACAAAATCCCAACCATCTAATAGTGAGAAACCATACTGGGCAAAAGCACTACGTGGCCCCACCCACTTCCAAAAACATTTGATGGGTGATAGAAAAGATGTTGGTGGGCACCACATTGGGACACCTGTGGTACAATATGTTGTTGTTCAGTCGCACAGTCGAGTCCAACTCTTTGCGACCCCATGGACAAAGTCATGCCAGGCCCTCCTGTCTTCTACCATCCTCCGGAGTCTGCTCAAATTTGTGTTAGTTATATCAGTAATGCTGCCCAGCCATCTCATCTTTTGCCGTCCCCTTCTTCTTTTGCCTTCTGTCTTTCCCAGCATCAGGATCTTCTCCAGTGAGTGCTCCTCATTTGGTGGCCAAAGTATTTGACCTTCAGCTTCAGCATCTGACCTTCGAGGGAACAGTCAGGGTTCATTTCCCTTAGGACAGGCCAGAGTTGAGAACCCAGACAAAATGTGATCCGCTGGAGAAGGAAATGGCAAACCACTCCAGTATCTTTGCCAAGAAAACCCCATGGACAGTAACAAAAGATGGTACAATGTAGATAGGAATAATTGGCAAGTGCTTTAAGCCATCTTAGGAGCGGGGATTGTTTCCTCAGCTAACTTGTCATTGGCTTGAGTGACCTGGTGGGCTCACTCTTCGTGGGTGAGTAGCATCAACCAAGCCTTTAGTTGTTCAAGAGGAACATGAGGGATGAAGCATAGCTCCTCTTGTCACAGTTTTCCTGCCGATGAAGATAAACAAAGCCGTCCCAAGGGTCATCACAAGGATGATCAGGGGTCTGGAGACCAATCCCTAAGAGGAAAGGCTGAGGGAGGTGGGAATGTTCAGTCTGGAGAAGAGAAGGTTGCGGAGGGGACACGATTGCTCTCTTAGAATCATAGAGTTGGAAGGGACCTCCAGGGTCATCTAGTCCAACCCCCTGAACAATGCAGGAAACTCACAAGTACCTTCCCCTAAATTCACAAGATCTTTGCTGTCAGATGGCCATCTAGCCTTTGTTTAAAAACCTCTAAGGAAGGAGAGCCCACCACCTCCCGAGGAAGCCTGTTCCACGGAGAAATCACTCTAACTGTTGGGAAGTTCTTCCTAATGCTGAGCCAGAAACTCTTTGATTTAATTTCAACTCATTGGTTCTGGCCCTACCTTCTGGGGCAACAGAAAACAATTCCACACCATCCTCTATAGGGCAGTCCTTCAGGTACTTGAAGATGGTGATCATATCACCTCTCAGCCGCCTCCTCTCCAGGCTAAACATGCCCAGCTCCTTCAACCTTTCTTCATAGGACTTGTTCTCCAGACCCCTCACCATCTTCGTCGCCCTCCTCTGGACCCGTTCCAGCTTGTCTATATCCTTCTTAAAATGTGGTGCCCAAAACTGAACACGATACTCCAGGTGAGGTCTTACCAGAGCAGAAGACCCCTCTTGAACTATTTGAAGGATTGTCACTTAGAGCAGGGCGGGGAGTTGTTCCTCTTGGCAGTAGAGGAAAGGACTCAAAATAATGGGCCTTAAATAAGGGTGGGAAGGTACCGATTGTGTATTAGGCAAGAGTTGTTCAACAGTGGAATTAGCTATTGAGGGAGGTGGTGAGCTCCCCCTCACTGGCAATCTTTAGGCAGCAGCTGGACGAATCTTTTCCTTGTTTTTGTGCATGTTTGGTTTGAAGAATGGGGTTTCTTTGCAAGTGATCTCTTAGGAACTGGATTGTGCTTAAGGATTAATTCTGTAAAACACTGTAGTGGTGTGCAAAATCATGAAGCTCACTAACCATGATCTGGAAGTCTGCACATTCAGCTGAATGCCTGCACCCACACCCATACATGTTTCCATGAGATCTGGACATAGCTATTTAAAAATACATGAGAAGCCATGTTGGATCAGGCCAGTGGCCCATCCAGTCAAACACTCTGTGTCACACAGTGGCATTCTGATTACAATGAGTAGCAGACCTAATAGCCTAGAGACTAACCTGATCTCATTAGCAACCAGAAGCTACGCAGGATCAGCCACGGTTAGTATTAGGACTTGTCCCAAAGTTTATTACTTCTTCTCGGCTGTCCATCAGCACTTCCAGATAGTATCTCTCTTCCTCTTGTGGACAAGACAGGAAGGTGAATGAACAGACTGCCAGAGATGCAAGACATTGGGGAGGGGCAACCTTGTGAGGACTTCTAGTGTCCTGGTCTCACTGATGGACCTCCTGATGGCACCTGGGGTTTTTTTACCACCGTGTGACACAGAGTGTTGGACTGGATGGGCCATTGGCCTGATCCAACATGGCTTCTCTTATGTTCTTATGACATAATTATTTCAGGCAATATCAGAGGCACACTTATCACCCACCATAAAAATGCATTCGTTTTTAAGATGCCGTACAATTCCTGTTAGCTTTTGAAGCAGTGGAGTAATATGGCTGGCTGCCCCTCGGTAATTTGTTCTATACAGTCCTTTTGAACTGATTATTGATTTTTTAAAAAGTTTCTCTCTAGCCGATTAAACAGATTTTCATTAGGGAGCGCTAAGTTTCATTTTGGAGGAAGGGATCTAGAAGAGAAGCCGCATTTTATACCAGAAAAGTACTATGGAGCTGCCATGAACAGGACATAAATGGCAGACTCAATGGATTCGGATAATTAAGTATTATACCAGAGGGTTGGCTAATGATGATTCTGCTGCGTACATCTCTTTCAACCACTTTGGAGTCAAGACTTTTACCTTTGGGATCTTTACAACCTCGTCTGCGGTAATGATAGCCTCATTTTTACAATCTGAAATTAAGCGAAATCGCATCGCTACCCCATTATTCCCATATTTTGATGGCAGCTGGAGAACGAGCAACATTTTTGGGGGTTGATTAATGCCACACAACCATCTGTAAAGAGAAGAGAGCATCTCCGTGCGATGCAGCTTTAGCGATCACGCCTGACATCTAAGTAATGTTGATTTTGTTTAGATGACAACCTCATTATAGTGTATAATTGCTAGGCAATCGCCTAGCAAAGACTGGGTTAAAAACTACTGGAAGACGCTTGTTCTTCTCGTTATTAATTAGTACGTGTCCACTCCGCCAAATCCCGTGCCCAAACTTCATTTGTTATGTTCAGCCAAATGCATGAATAGCTTTTGAGTAATTATTTTCCAACATCATCTAATACCTCTTTGCACATCAATTAAAAATCCTCTTAACAAGGAACTGCATTTTGTTCGAGATCAAATGCCTAGACCAAGGCTGTATCAATCATGTAGAGCTAATTAGTGGCTCTGCTTTATATCATTTGTTTTACTTTATTATTCTATTATACACTTCCTAATGAAACCAATTGAACAATTTTAAAATCTTTGTTCAATTAATTGAAGGCTTAAAGGCCAGCTACCTAACCACTCCCCCGCCCAACTAATTTTTTTTTAAAGAAAAGCATAAATAGAAAAAAAAATCCTTAACAATTCTCTATCTGTTTAATTTACCTGGCAGATTTCTCTAAAACGCTTTCTGGCAATTGCTCATTACTCAACAGAGTTGTTTTCTGGCATGTATATTAAATAGAAAGGAGACAAAGCAATAAGAGAAGCATCTAGGATAGTTAACCTGTGAATAGCAAAGTAGGGAACGTGAGAAATTAGGAATTCCCCAAGACATTGCCGGTCTAAAACCATGTATACCATTTAAGATGGTTAAATTGGAAGAGGAGAAATCAGTTCATACACTATTAACTTCAGGAAGTGCCTTAACTTCAGGAATGTGATGTTGTTTCACTAGCTGGGGTTTTTAAAAAAAGTTTTAGACAAATTCATGGTCTATCAGTGGGTATTTGCCGTGATAGCTAAATGGAGCCTCAAAATAGTAAACCCTTGAATGCCAGATTTTAGGGCTATGATATGAGAGACAGAAGTTGCCTTAGTATCTTGTTTATAGGCTTTTTAGCAGCATTTGATTTGAGGAAACTGTATGTTATTGCTAGACCATCTTATCCAGAAGGGGTCTTAGTACTGAGTGAGAGATTCCCAGCAAGGTTTCATGAGTCTTGAATATATTCAGGGGTTTCGAACTCATTTGCTATGAGGGCTGAATCTGAAATAAATGAGACCTTGTTGGGTTGGTTCATATCGGGCCAGGCCATTGTGTGTACCTATTTAAGATTAGGTAGCAGAGATATAAACTTTATAAAGGGCACAAACAAACACAATTTAATATTTTTTTTAAAAAAAAAAACTTATAACATGCTTAAAATATTAGCACTCATTGGTTTTAAAGGTGCTTTCTTTGTATCTCTCCTATAGGCAAAGGAACTTGGCAAAGGAAGTTCTGGCTCTTTCCTTCCTTCCCAGGGGACCAGGAGGGGGAGGAGCCTCAGTTAAAAGAAGAAAGAGAGGCTTGGCTCAGTAGCTCTGCTGTGCAACTGAGAGAGCCTGGCAAAGCAAGCTATCCCTCCCCCCGCTTCCTCTCGAAGGGAGGAGCCTCAGCCAATGGAGAAAATAGAGGCTGTAGCTCCTGTGTGATTGAGCAAGCCTGGCAAAGCAAGCTGTGATGCAAAAGGAAGCAAGAGAGAGGGAGAAGGGAGCAGACAAGAGCCAGTTGCTCAGGGGCCTGATAGGATCCCTCCAGGGGCCTGATTCAGCCCCCAGGCCACATGTTTGACACCCCTGCTAAGTTTGAAAGTAGCTATCTCTTGTAAGAGCATTTGTTGTAATCTGCTGTTTTCTGCCTCATAATGGCTATATCAATATAGATCGAAACCTAACACTCAAGCCTATGTAACACTGGATCATATTCACTCAGTGTATTCAACCTATCTTGCTTTAAATATCGAAGGAGGAATGTTCATGAAGAACTGGATGTGTTGAGTGCTTCCTCTGAGAAGACTTTCCACTGGAACATGGATTGCAGGATATTTGCAGTAGGTTACAAATTAGTATAGCACAGAGCTGTAGTAGAGTTGCCAGGTCGCCCCGGCCACCAGTGAGGGATGGGGGCGGGGTAGGGTGGCCAGATGCGGGTTGGGAAACTCCTGGAGATTTGGGGATGGAGCCTGGGGAGAACAGGGACCTCAGTGGGGTACGATGCCATAGCGTCAACCCTCCAATGCAGCCATTTTCTTCAGGGGGATCAATGGTAGTCTGGAGCTCAGTTGTAATTCTGAGAAATATTCAGGTTCCATCTGGAGGGTGGCGTCCCTAAGCTGCAGTCACTACCTCCTGCTCTGCAACTCACTAAGAGAGATGATGATGATATTGGATTTATATCCCACCCTATACTCTGCATCTCAGAGCAGTCACAATCTCCTTTACCTTCCCCCCCCCCACACACACAACAGACACCCTGTGAGGTAGGTGGGGCTGAGAGGTTGCCCTTTCAAGGACAACCTCTGCGAGAGCTATGGCTGACCCAAGGCCATTCCAGCAGATGCAAGTGGAGGAGTGGGGAATCACTCCCAGATAAGAGTCCACAAGCCTAACCGCTACACCAAACTGGCTCCAACCAACCAAGTACTTGAAGGACTGTCATATAGAGGACGGTGTGGAAATGTTTTCTGTGGCCCCGGAAGGTAGGACCAGAACCAATGGGTTGAAATTAAATCAAAAGAGTTTCCGGCTCAACATTAGGAAGAACTTCCTGACAGTTAGAATGATTCTTCAGTGGAATAGGCTTCCTCGGGAGGTGGTGGGCTCTCCTTCCTTGGAGGCTTTTAAACAGAGGCTAGATGGTCATCTGCCAGCAATGAAGACCCTGTGAATTTAGGGGGAGATATTTGTGAGTTTCCTGCATTGTGCAGTGGGTTGAACTAGATGACCCTGGTGGTCCCTTCCAACTCTATGATTCTATGATTCTAAAGCATGAAAAGGAAAAATGTTTTCAAAGCGTTAGGCTTCCCATCCCAGTGTCTCTCTTTCTTTACATCTCTTGTCAATTTCATTCCACACTGAAGATCCCCCTCCCTTTTTTATTTAAATGCAGCACTGAAATCCTTTTTTTCCTGCTGGGGATGCTGCTATTTGCCTCCTCTCTCATCCCCCTTTCAAGTCAATACCAGCTCCTTTTAAACTCCCCCCTCCCAATTGTTTTAATTTTTTTTTAAATTCAGAGAGCCAAGACTAGCAATAGTCTCATATCGCTGGACTTGTGCTATCTGCAAAAAAAAAAAAATGTAAAAACCAGGGGGAAATGGAGCGTGTACAACAATGAAGGAGGGAGGATGGTGGAAGATGCAGAGTGGATGGAATGACCTTGATTCGGGCAGGGGAGTGACCTTCAAGGAGTGACAAATGAATGGGGGGGGTGGAAATCCGAGGGAATCTGTACTGTTTGAATTACCTTTGGCTTCAAAGCGAAACAAGGGGGAAATTGTCACAAAAGCACTCTCAGAAAACCTGGGGAAACAGCAACCAGAAAGCAAACGGAGCAATGAAGGGAAGAAAACCGATGCAGAACAGACCCAACAGACATGCATGGTAAAAGCGAGGGAAAACACCTGTGCATAATAGGGCAGTATATTTTTAATTTTGTCTACTTCTTTAGGTAGCGTGATTTAATTTGTCCATACAAAGAAAATGAATGAGAAGAGAGATGTAGAATAGAACTCAAGTGGCAAAGGAAAGGCATTGTTCCATTTTTTATTCTGCCAAGTGCCAATTATTCCCCTCTTCTTAAGTCCTTTAGTTTCAGAGGCTGACTGAGTAGTTTAAAGGATAAAAGTATTAGTCTTTCATCTGCAAGATTCAAGTGCCAGTCCTCCAGGCAGACCAAAGACAAATGAAGTAGGCTGTTTTCAATATGCGTCTTAAAGCATTATTATTAGAGAACATTAAAAAAAATAGCACAGAAGAGAAGGGGAATATCTGACATTGAATCTTTTTTGTAAAAAAAAAAAATCCCTATTGTGTATCATCAGCAAAATTAAAAAGGAACGTTTCTCATGAGAAGAACCAGGGCATGCCATTTCCTTATGATTATTAACAGTTCTGAGGAAAAAATTGGAAATCTTAAGGGTTTTTTTAATGCTATACAAGAAAATCACTCAAACAGATAAAAGACAATGTAGGGTTGCCAACTCTGGACTGGAAAATTCCTGGATATTTGTGGGTGGAGCCCATGGAAGGCGTGGTTAGGAGAGGGGAGGGGAAGGACAGCAGGGCATAATACCATATAGTCCACCCTCCAAAGCAGCCATTTTCTCTAGGAGAACTGATTAGGGTTGCCAATCCCCAGGTGGGGGCAGGGGATCCCCCAGTTTGGAGACCCTCCCCTTGCTTCAGGGTCATCAGAAAGTGGGGGGGGAGGGAAATGTCTGCTGGGAACTCTATTATTCTCTATGGAGATTTATTCCCATAGAAAATCATTGAGAATTGATCTGCAGGTATCTGGGGCTCTGGGAGGGGGGCTGTTTTTTGAGGTAGAGGCACCAAATTTTCAGTATAGCATCTAGTGCCTCTCCCCCAAAATACCCCCCAAGTTTCAAAAAGATTGGACCAGGGGGTCCAATTCTATGAGCCCCAAAAGAAGGTGCCCCTATCCTTCATTATTTCCTATGGAAGGAAGGAATTGAAAGGTGTGCCGTCCCTTTAAATGTGATGGCCAGAACTCCCTTTGGAGTTCAATTATGCTTGTCACAGCCTTGATCTTGGCTCCACCCCTAATGTCTCCTGGCTCCACCCCCAAAGTCCCCAGATATTTCTTGAATTGGACTTAGAACTGATAGCTGTAGTCTGGATTCTGGCCCATCTAGTCTCCCGGCCCACCTAGAGATGGGAACACTGAAACAATTCCAGGATTTTTGTCTTTAAGAATATAAGAGTCCTGCTGGATCAGATCAGTGGTCCATCTAGTCCAGCATTCTGTCTCACATACTTGTCAACCATTTCTTCTGGACAGCTAACAACAGGGCATAGAGACCAAGGCCTTCAAAGAACATAAGAAGAGCCCTGCTGGATCAGACCAGTTGTGGGGAGAGGAAGGGAAGACGATTGGGAGAGGAAAGGAAGTTAATTGTAAGTCACTTTTTCTCTGGGACTGATCTCTGCCACCTAGAGATCAGTTGTAATCCCAGGAGATCTCCAGCTACTACCTGGATGTTACAAAACAATAATACACTGCTCCAGGCACAACAAGAAACAATATAGTAATAGCCAGTGTTTTTTTAAAAAGGTAAAGGTAGTCTCCTGTGCAAGCAGCAGTCATTTCCGACCCTGAGGTGATGTCGCTTTCATGATGTTTTTATGGCAGACTTTTTACGGGGTGGTTTGCCTTTGCCATCCCCGGTCATCTACACTTTCCCCCCAGAAAGCTGGGTACTCATTTTACCGGCCTCAGAAGGATGGAAGGCTGAGCCAACCTTTAGCTGGCTACCTGAACCCAGCTTCCACCGGGATCGAACTCAGGTCATGAGCAGAGCTTGGACTGCAGTACTGCAGCTTACCACAAATACACAATATACAAATGCCAAATATAAAGTATGGACTATGGTGGATCGATCAAAAGAATTCATAGTCCAACTCTAATCTACTCATCCTTGGACCTGAGGAAGATTTGAAATGGTGAACTGAATCGACCCACCATAGTCCATACTTTATATTTGGCATTTGTACATTGTGTATTTGTAAACAAATTACTAACTATTACTATATTGTTTCTTGTTGTGCCTGGAGCAGTGTATTTTTGCTTTGTATTCTCCATGACTGGTCCCCCTGGAGGATAATGGAGAAACTATCTTTGGGTATCTGGGGCTCACAGGAGCTATTTTTGGGGGTAAAGGCAACACATTTTTCAGCATAGCATCTGGTGCCTCTCCTAAAATAAAAACAACCCAAGTTCCAAAAAAATCTATGAGCTCCAAAATAAAGTGCCCCTATCCTCCATTATTTCCAGTGGACCAAAGCCATTTCAAAGGAGAGTAGTCCCTTCAAATGTGATGGCCAGAACTTCCTTCAGAGTTCAATCATGCTTGATACAACCTGGCTCCTGGCTCCACCCCCAAAGTCTCCTGGCTCCACCTCCCCATTTCCTGAGTTGGACCTGGCAGTCCTTGAGGAGGAAATGATATTTAGTACCTTCTCTATTATTTTGCTCTGTCCAAAGGTGGGTGAGAGACCTTATTTCAGTGGCCCTCAACATGTCTGTGAGTACCATGGCACCAGCATCTTACCTGGCACCAGGGGTGGAATTCTAGCAGGAACTCCTTTGCATATTAGGCCACACAGCCCTGATGTAGCCAATCCTCCAGGAGCTTACAGTAGGCCCTGTAAGAAGAGCCTTGTAAACTCTTGGAGGATTGGTTACATCAGGGGTGTGTGGCCTAATATGCAAAGGAGCTCCTGCTAGAATTCCACCACTGCCTGACACCTACAAAGTGTTATTGGAAAATAGATGGGACCAGCATAGGGCTGTCAAGCCCTCGGTCCAGGCGGGGGTTCCCTTGCCCAGGAGGTTCCACATTGGGCCAGCGGAGGGAACCTCCTCCTACATCGCCAGCGTGATGATGTCACCCAGAAGTGACATAATCGTGCTGGCGACGGTGCACAGTGGTCGCTCTAGGCATTTCCACGAAAACTATGGTTTTTCCAGACACTCTAGCCATTTGGGAGGGAAAACTCTATGGTACAATAGGTACCATAGAGTTTTCCTCTCCCAAATGCCTAGAGCATCCGGGAAAACCATAGAGTTTTTCCAGAAACGCCTAGAGTGGCTGCATGCAGTATCGCTGGCACAATGATGTCACTTCCGGGGCTGAGGGGACTTGGAAACCCTAGATCAGGAGGTGGGGCTATTGACCAACCTAGTCTGATTGGCCAGTGGCTGTGCAGATTGGCAGGTGCCACCAGGCTATTAATTTTATTCTCACCAGACTTTTTCAGGTTTTTTTTTTTTTTAGTCTACTAATCTACTCAAACAGCAGATCACATGGTAAAATCACTCCTGGACTGTTTCAGGTAGAAAGGGAAGGCAAACTCCATGTCTTAGTGCAAAAAAGCCCTCAAAATCCCACACATAAAAAAACCAGGCATATCACACAGGCAGGAAGATGACAAGAAATCCTGAAATGTCTCTTTTCCTGAATTGTTTGCTTCTTCACCTACCTGTAACCTGACATGTTGAGGCCCAGGAACCACTGAACCTCATGACTTGCTGTTTGCATAGACAACTTCAGCCAGAGCCAGTTTATCAAGGCCGAGGACAAATTCTCATGTCCTGAGCTCAAATGTTTTATTTTTCTAAACGAAAACTTTTAAAAAAAAATTTAAGCAAGAAAAGGCTCTTTTAAATCTCCACAAGCGTTCTGCAGGTAAAGCCAGCCAGCAGGACAAAATGAGAGAGAAGGTACTAAATTCCAACTACCTTGGCAATCACCCCTTCCTGGGCAGCGTGACTGAATGTTTGGGCTGCTCTGTCTGTTTACGCCGTTCCATAATCACAGCCCCCTAATCCTCAAAAGCACAGCTCCTCCACACTCACGGCGGAAAGGAGATTGCCGTAATTTTCTGCGGCACCAACCTCCTCCCTTGGCAGCCGAGCCGACTGGCAGAAATACCTGTGCCAGGATTTGGGCTATGGCAGGAAACGGATTAAACCCAGGGTGAATTTGGCTTTGGAAACGCATCTGGAGGGGTCGGTGTGTGTGTGGGGGTGTTGCTCGTATGTGTGAGTGTGTGTTTTCCCTCCCTTCTTTCTTTGTTTGCACCAATCCAGACTCTGATTTTGTGTTATGTAGGAAGCATTTTAGCAACCTCTGGAAAAGGCATTTGTGTACACACACAGAGAGAGGTCTAGGGGTGAGAAAAAGGCAGAGCTTTCCTTTGCGGTGATTTGCATAATTCTGACATTCAGTACCTGACTCGGGGAGAATTAATTGAGTGTGCCCAAAGAGAAAGACAAAGATGGAGAGGTGGAATGGGTCCAAGCATAACATCAGATGCAGGCTTCACAGGAAGCAATCCAAGCTCCAACTTCCTGTGACAGTGCCGGCTTCCAAAAAAAAAAAAAATCCAGTTCAAGCCTCTGAGGACTTATTCATGCTCCAGACTGGATGCCACACCGGCTTCCCTTTCCAGCGTGGTGAATGCAACTGGGATTACAGCCACCAAGCTGGACGGGCTGGATAAGAGGATCGGAACAATGGCAGGCCACACGGAGATAACTGCCGCGCTGGAAAGTATCAAAAGGAATCCTCCAGGAAGGAACTGGCGCTTGGTGTGAACCTAAACTTTGTCCGTAACAACTAAACTTTCTTAAAGCACCCTTTCAGCTTGGAGTTGCAAGCCTGGGATATCTGCCTGCTGGCCCTGGTTACCCAAATTTATCCTACATGGAAAGCATTTTTGTTCAGGCACTTTCAAGGGCAGCCTGCAGGGGTCCTTCCTAAGAGATATCCCTCCCGGGACTAAAAGGAACCTGTGGGAAACTGGAGATGGAGCAGCTAAAGACCAGGTTTCCATTATTTCAAACATTATCTCCAGGGCTTTTTTTTTTTGCAGAAAAAGCCCAGTAGGAACTCATTTGCATATTAGGCCACACCTAGGCTTCCCAAATCCCCCGCCTGGGCGGGGGACCCCCGATTTGGAGCCTCCTCCCCCCGCTCGCCAAAAATCCAAAAAGCGGGGGGGGAGGGGGAATGGCGGCCCTTCCCACCCAGCCCCGATCCCAGCAGCTTCTCCTCGCCCCTTCCCTTCCCACCGATCCCCGATGCTTCTCATCCCTTCCCTTCCCTTCCCACCCCGGATCGCAGCAGCTTCTCCTTGCCCTTCCCTTCCCACCCAGCCCCGATCGCAGCAGCCATTCTTCCATTTTCCCAGGCTGCTTCCCGCCCGTAGTCAGCTGGCTGGCGGGAGGGGGGAAGCCCCGCCCACAAGGGACCATGTGCCTTTGCACCTCTGGAGGCTTGATTGAAAGGCTTCAATTTGGGATGGTGTTTCTGTGTTGCTGTGAAGAAGCTGGCAGCAACTTGTGAGTAGAGAGGCCAATCCCCTGCATCAGATTTGCCATAAAGGGGGCGGGGGGAGGAGAGGGAAACGTCTTCATTATTCCCTATGTGGAGATTGATTCTCATAGGGTATAATGGGGAATTGATCTGGAGGTTTCAGGGGCTCTGGGGGAGCTGTTTTTTGAGGTAGAGGCACCAAATTTTCAATATAGTATCTAGTGCCTCTCCCCAAAGTACCCCCCAAGTTTCAAAACGATTGGATCAGGGGGTCCAATTCTATGAGCCCCAAAAGAAGGTGCCCCTATCCATTTTTTCCTATGGAAGGAAGACATTTAAAAAGGTATGCTGTCCCTTTAAATGTGATGGCCAGAACTCTCTTGGAGTTCAATTATGCTTGTCACACCCTTGTTCCTGGCTCCGCCCCCAGTGTCTCCTGGCTGCACCCCCAAAGTCTCCTGGCTCCACCCCCAAAGTCCCCAGATATTTCTTGAATTAGACTTGGCAACCCTAGCCACACCCCCTGATATCACCATTGTTTCACACAGGGCTTTTCTGTAGAAAAAGCCCATCAGGAACTCATTTACATACTAGGCCACACCCCTTGACACCAAGACAGCTGGAACTGCATTCCTTTGCATTCCTGCTATTGAAAAAATATCCCTGATTCTCTCCAGTTCGACCCTATATATGATTCTGGGGACTCTTCTATTTAGTTTTACTGCTGTAGTCACAGTTATAATTTTCTACCTTGTGGAACTGTGGTTCGTTCCCTGGTTTGGTTGGAAGGAAGCCATGATAGTCAGAGTGATTTCAAGTTTACGGTTGCCAGCTGTGGGTTGGAGAATTCCTGGAGGCATAACGTGAAAACTGGGGAGGGGAGGGATTTCAGTGGAGTACTATGATACAGAGTTCTGCCTCCAGATCAGCCATTTATCTACAGTGGAATAGATATTTGTTGTCTGGGGATCAGTTGCAATTCTGGAAGATCTCCAGCCTCTACCTGGAGGTTGGCAAACCTATTGGTTGCAGATGACATATCTACAGTTGCCAGATGCAGGCTGGAAAATTCCTGGAGATTTGGGGGGTGGGGTGGAACCTAGGGAAGCTGGGGTTTGGAGAGACCGCAGCAAGGTATAATGCCATAGAGTCCACCCTCCACAGCAGCCATTTTCTCCGGAGGAACTGATCTCTGTCCAGAGATCAGGCTTAAAAGCAGGGGATCTCTAAGGTCCACCTGGAGGTTGGCAACTCTAGACGTATCATGTGTTTGACTACTTCCATTGGTACCCATCCCTTTGCTTTTCAAAAGAGTGATTGATCATCCAGTGCTTATGCCCTCATTTCTGTTATTGTATCCACAAACATGTGGTTTAAACTGCACAGCTCCACCCCCCCCCCCACCCCCAGTTGAATCTGGAATATATTTAAATACAGGTCTTTAAACGTCGCTGAGAATCTTGCTTTTTCTCCCCCCCCCCCCCTCCGCCTTTCTACTGACAGGGCTCTGCTACCACTTCCTCCAATGAAATCTGAAACTTCTGAATGTATGTGTTTTAACAAAGACCAAATCAAAATGGGGGAGACTGTTTCACATAAAACAATATCACATCGCACAAAATATTCCGTTCCATACCCCATCATGGTTGGCAATAGTTCAAGGCAGCCTGCAAAAGGAGATGAAAATACTTCCCCCATCTCTGATTGAAACAGAGCGATGATATTGCTTTGGTTGGCCTTTATGTTGATATAGTGTCCTTATGGTCATAGAATACAACAGATAGTATAATTAGTAAGTTTTTTAATGGAAGAGGGAAGAACAATGCAGGAAACCATTTTTTGAGGGAAATAGGTATTAAGTATCTAAATAAATAAATAATGCAGGTAAGCTAATTGGTAGCACATATTAGGTGTGTGGTCACTGATTAGCTAGATCAGGGGTATCAAACACACGGCCCAGGGGCCAAATCAAGCCCCCGTAAGGCTCCTATCAGGCTCCCAAGTGGATGACTGTTGTCTGCTTCCTTTTCCCTCTCTCTTGCTTCCTTCTGCATCACAGCTTGCTTTGCCAGGCTTGCTCAATTGCACAGGAGCTACAGAGCAAAACCTCTATTTTCTCCATTGGCTGAAGCTCCTCCCTTGGGGAGAAAGGGGGGGAGGCAGAGCTTGTTTTGCCAGGCTCTCTCAATTGCACAGCAGAGCTACTGAGCCAAGCCTCTCTTCCTTCTATTGGCTGAGGCTCCCCCACCTCCTGGTCCCCTGGGAAAGGAAGGAAAGAGCCAGAGCTTCCTTTGCGCAGTTCCCTGGGCCCCATGGGAGAAATACAAAGAAAGCACCTTTAAGACCAAGTGCTAATGTTTTAAGCATGTTTTAAGTTTTTGGGGTTTTTTAAAACATGTTTAATTGTGTTTGTCTGTGTCCTTTACAAAGTTTATATCTCTGCTACCTAATCTTAAATAGGTACACACGTGGCCCAGCCCAACATAGCCTGACCTGACATAGCCAGGCCTGACAAGGTCTCATTTATGTCAGATTCAGCCCTCGTAACAAATGAGTTCGATACCCCTGGGCTAGATTATGTAGAGCACTAGAATAATGTTTCTGGGTTGTTGGGGTTTTTTTTTTAAAGATATCAAAGAAGTTCCTAACATGAGCAGCAAAAATGTTAAGATTTGGTGGCCCTTGAGAGAACAATTTGGGTTCTTCAAAGCTCCTTTGCTCCCATCAAAACTGCTAACCCACAACATTATTACTTAAGCCCTAGCTGGAACAGAACAATTTTGTTCTGTTCATTTCGGTGAACCTTGATTGGTCCTAATTTCCGCAGGATTTCATCCAAAGAGAGTAAGCCAACATTTTCTTGAATCCCACCAGACAATTAACTGGCTTTCCTTTGTTCCCCCCACAGAACAGCTCATCCATACTAGTGAACACGTTATGATAGGCTATATATGTCAGTAGTAATAAAGAAAAATGGTATTGTGAATCCAGACAGAAGAATTCTAGGGACCTTCCATCATGTCAGCAGCTTTCTGTCATGCCCTAATAGGATCATACAAGTAATTTTGTTTTCACTAATAGGATACAATGAATAATATAATCGTATTAGGAAGTTTTAAAATTACATTAGGAAAAAGATGAGCATTGGAATGACATAATGTAGGCATGAGGGTTTTTTTTTTTAAGGAGAAATGTTATAGATACGGTTTTTTTTCTTTTTAAAAAAGATAGTTTTGGACTTGATTCCATTAGTTATTCATAAAGCATTAGTCATAAAGATATTACTGTTCATGCTCATGTATTTGATGCACTGCCTGTAGTTATTCAAGAATGGCAGACATCTTTATCATTTGGGAATGTGTAGGTACGGTGACAGGGATGCGTCTTTTCCACTCGGATATGCCTCCTCAATAATAAGCATGTTAGCCCACCCCCACCCCACTTGCCTGTCCTGCAATACGTGGATGACTAGCACGATATGTTTTCATTAAGACCCGAAAGCAAAATGCAGAGGCTGTTCCTACGAGCCGAGCAGTTCTGACCCCCAGTATCCAGTTGCGAATCACATTTGGTTTATGTTGTATTATGTGGAGTCGTGTACAATTCTCATCAGTGTTCCTGCCTGGCTCATTGCAGCCTGGAGGACTGAGCTGGGGGATTCTAGAACAATGGGCAGTAGGATCCAAATCCCTGCTGCCCTAATCCAACCAGAAGCTCCTTGCTGGTTCAAACGATCAGAGGAACCCAGGACTGTATTTAGTTAGCCCCATTGGCCCAGTTAGCCAGTCTTCTTTAGCCAGTAGTTTAGGTAAAAGGTAAAGGTAGTCCCCTGTGCAAGCACCAGTCGCTTCCGACTCTGGGGTGATGTTGCTTTCACAACGTTTTCATGGCAGACTTTTTTACAGGGTGGTTTGCCATTGTCTTCCCCAGTCATCTACGCTTTCCCCCCCAGCAAGCTGGGTACTCATTTTACCGACCTCAGAAGGATGAAAGGCTGAGTCAACCTCGAGCTGGCTACCTGAACCCAGCTTCTGCTGGGATCAAACCCAGGTCATGAGCAGAGCTTAGAACTGCAGTACTGCAGCTTTACCACTCTGCGCCACAGGGCCCTTCCTTAGCCGCTAGTTACCATGCTGTAACTCAATAAAGAGCTACGATCACTGCAACTGCGTCTCCTCTATGCTTTGAACCCACTATATTATAGTTTGTTTATTTATTTGCTTTCGAAAAGAGCTGAAAAGGGGGAATCAGAAGCCCAGAGCTGAATTCTGAGATCTGACGAGATTGGGCTAACCTGGGCTATCTGGGGCAGAGCTAGTGGGTCACTAGGGGTCCAATAGACATGATTTTTTTCCCCTCACCTGTCCAGGCTAAGTAAAATGGAAGAGAGGATATGCCAAGGATCTGGAAGAGGTATTATCCAAACCTTGTGACACCGTGCCAGTTGAAATCTGGAAAATGCGACCTCGATGAACGGAGTGAATTTATTTCCTGAAGAAGGGCTTGATCCTGAAACATCTGAACTTCTCCAGAAACTGCGTGGTCTTCCGGCTTCTCTTAATCAGATCTGCATTTCTGTTTTTTTCTGAAACAAGCTTTCTACACAGTGTTGCTGGAACTTTCACTTTCAGACTTTACAAATTGTAAAGGCATCTTTGTGTATTATGTTGATACCGTTATGGAGTCTGGCAATTAAGCCATTGTATTCATAAGCAATTCTGTCTATATTTCATTGCATTCATAAGTACTTTATTAATATAATATTGAATTCATATCGTGTCTTAGAACACAGCGGTGGTTTATTGATTCATCGTTTGTTCTGTGTTCTCCTTCTTACTGAAGGATTTGGAAGTCCACAAAAAGAACTGTTGATCTGTGTTTGGCTCATTGAGTTACAGGTTGTGCTGGTTTGCTGTTGTTGTTTGTCCTGCTGGCAGGTTGATCAACTACAGGGCTGGGCATCCATTGAGCCACAGTAGGTGGCTGCTGGGAGCGCAGAGCTGGGGAGAGGGCGCTGGTTTGGACCCTTCCAGCCACCCATGCTTCTAAGCTGACTGAAATAGTCCACATAGAAGCAACAACAAGGCTCTCGGTATCAGCGTGCACACTGTCGCTGCCCGACATTGCTCTGCCTCTCACATCACAGATGCGAGAGGCAGATCAACAGTGGGCAGCGGCAGCGTGCTTGCTGATAGAGGAAGACTCGCTGCAGCTGTGCTCACCCTTCCCGGTGCTGGTGTTGGGAGGGTGACAGTTCCTTGCTTGGGGCTCCAGCCTAGGGCTGGTGTCCCAGAGCCGCCACTGATCAACTTAAACTCGAGTTCATTGTGTCTTTGAGTCAAAGCACCTGGAGAGTGCTACAGAGACTAAATAGAATGGAGCCACTTCCCCTCCACATCCACCAAGTCTAGGCTGATGCTGAACCAGGAAGCCTGAAGGTAAAGCTAGCAGAGAGCTACCTACCCACTTAGGTTTCTATGATACATAACACGTTGACTTACTCATCCAGTACACTAACTGGGAAGAAGAAGGAGGAGGAGGAGGTATTGGATTTGTATCCCACCCTCCACTCTGAATCTCAGAATCTCAGAGCGGCTCACAATCTCCTTTCCCTTCCTCCCCCACAACAAACATCCTGTGAGGTAGGTGTGGCTGAGAGAGCTCTCACAGAAGCTGCCCTTTCAAGTACAACTCTGTGAGAGCTATGGCTGACCCAAGGCCATTCCAGCAGCTGCAAGTGGAAGAGTGGGGAATCAAACCCAGTTCTACCATATAAAAGTCTGTACACTTAACCACTACATCTAACTGGCTCTTTCCCAGGCTTGGCGTATCCCTTCAGTTAGAAGAAGGACCAGAAGAAGGCATGGGCATGACCTGAAGACCGCACCCCTTTTTATTTATCTTAGCATTTTTAAGGTGTGTTGTTGTACCTTTTGATATCTTTTTAATTAAGCAGGCCCATGCCTGTGTAGGAGGGAGGAGGCCTGAATTTAAAACAAAATATCAGCTTTCACTTTTAATGTTGGGAAATCCCTGGAGATGTGAGAGGCATAACCTGTAAAGGTGAGATTTGGGGTGGCGAGGGATCTCAACTGGGTATAAGGCTATATAGCCCACTTCAGGGGAACTGATCTCAGTCATCTGGAGAATACAGGAATGTCAGACCCCCCAGTAGGGGTCCCCCACTTTCAGGCCCCACCTCTCCAAAAAAGGGAAAAATGTAGAAATCGCACATGGTATGCCCACGTAACCCTGAAGTGATGTAGGTATGTCAGAGACATTGGGGGTGATGCTCTGGTTTTGGGTCAAAACTAAGAACATAAGAGAAGCCATGTTGGATCAGGCCAATGGCCCATCCAGTCTAGGGTTGCCAAGTCCAATTCAAGAAATATCTGGGGACTTTGGGGGTGGAGCCAGGAGACATTGGGGGAGGAGCCAGGAACAAGGGTGTGACAAGGGAGTTCTGGCCATCACATTTAAAGGGACAGCACACCTTTTTATATGTCTTCCTTCCATACGAAATAATGGATAGAGGCACCTTCTTTTGGGGCTCATAGAATTGGACCCCCTGGTCCAATCATTTTGAAACTTGGGGGGTACTTTGGGGTAAGGCACTAGATACTATACTGAAAATCTGGTGCCTCTACCTCAAAAAAACAGCTCCCACAGAGCCCCTGAAACCTCCAGATCAATTCCCCATTATACCTATGAGAATTGATCTCCACATAGGGAATAATGAAGTGCTCAGCAGACGCTTCCCTCCCCCCACCCCGTTTCTGGCGACTCTGAAGCGAGGGATTGGCCTCTCTACTCATGAGTTGCTGCCAACTTCTTCAAAGTAACACAGACGCACCATCCCAAGAGGAAGCCTTTCAATCGGAAACTGAAGCCTCTAGAGGGGGAAAGGCACATGGTCTTCTGGGGGCGAGGCTTCCCCCCCCGTCGCTGACTAGGGGTGGGAAGGAGCCTGGGAAAGTGGGGGAACCCCCACTGGAACCTGGGGATTGGCAAGCCTAATCCAATCCAACACTCAATCACACAATGGCCGAAAACAAACCAGGTGCCATCAGGAGGTCCAGCAGTGGGACCAGGACACTAGAAGCCCTCCCACTGTTGGCCCCTCAAACACCAAGAAGACAGAGCATCACTGCCCCAATCAGAGAGTTCCATCTACACCCTGTAGCTAGTAGCCACTGGTGGACCTCTGCTCCATATGTTTATCCAATCCCCTCTTGAAGCCATCTATGCATGTAGCTGCCACCACCTCCTGTGGCAGCGAATTCTATGTGATTATGTTAATTTCTGCACTTTTTCCAATGCTATAATATCTTTTTTGAGGTGTGGTGACCAGAATTGCACAAACTATTCCAAATGAGGTCGTACCATCAATGTATACAGGGGCATTATGATACTGGCTGATTTGTTTTCAGTTCCCTTCCTAATAATCCTCAACACAGCATTGGCCTTTTTTATTGCAGTCACACACTGTCTCAGTGTTTTCAATGAGTTATATACACCATGACTCCAAGATTTTTCTCTTGGTCAGTCTCTGCCAGTTTGGACCCCATCAATGTGTATTTATAGTTGGGATTTTTGTCCCAAATGTGCATTACTTTGCACTTGACCACGTTGAACCTCATTTGCCATGTTGACGCCCACTTGCCCAGCCTCTACAGATCCCTTTGGATCACAATCCTCCGTAGGGCTGCCAAGTCCAATTCAAGAAATATCTGGGGACTTTGGGAGTGGGGCCAGGAGACTTTGGAGGTTGGGCTAGGAGACATTTAGAGTGGAGTCATGAGCAAGGTTGGAACAAGTACAATTGAACTCCAAAGGAAGTTCTGGCCATCACATTGAAAGGGACTGCACACCTTTTCAATACTTTCCCTCCATTAGAAATAATGGATAGGGGCACCTTCTTTGGGGGCTCATAGAATTGCCCCCCCTGGTCCAATCCTTTTGAAACTTGGAGGGTGATTTGAGAAAAGGCATCAGATGCTATGCTGCAAATCTGGTGCCTCTACCTCAAAGAACATCCCCCCAGAGCCCCAGATATCCGTGAATCAATTCCCCATTATTCCCTATGGGAATTGTTCTCCATAGGGAATAATAGAGTGCCCAGTAGACATTTCCCTCCCCCCCCACTTTCTAAAGCTTTCTAAAGTGGGGGGAGGGCCTCCAAACTGGGGGATCCCCTGCCCCCTCCCCTCTCTCTCTATCTCTCTCTCTCTCACACACACACACACACACACACTTACTGGGTCTGGTTCCTCCACAACTTTACTTGCTCTGAAAACGAAAGCAAAACAAACGGAGGGTCTGTGCTCTGACGAAACTGCTGCTGACCCTTCCCCATGAAGCGCTTCCTGTTTCCTGCTTCCTGCTCAACTTTAAAGGCAAGCATTTTAAAAACAGGCCTGTTTGCAGGTTTCTATACCTGCCAGAGCTCTAGAGGTACATGGTGACTGTGGGGGCAGGGCTTCTTCCCACTGGTCAGCTGATTGGGGGCAGGGGGAAGCCTGTAAAATCGGGGGATCCCCCGCTGGGACCTGGGGATTGGGAAGCCTAATCTTCCCTAGTTCTCACCACCTTGAACAATTTAGTGTCATCTGCCAACTTAGCCACTTCACTGCTTACTCCCAACCCCAAATCATTAATGGATAAGTTAAAAAGCATCAGACCCAATATTGAGCTTTGTGGTACCCCACTGCTTACCACCACTGAGAAAATTGCCCATTTATGCTCACTTGGTTTCCTATTAATTAGCCAGTTTTTGATCCACAAGAGGACTTTTCCTTTTCCCCCATGACTATACAGAGTCAGAATCGACTGATGCTTGCACAGGGGACTACCTTTACCTTTTTATTGAGCTTACTTAGGAGCCTTTGATGAGGAACTTTATCAAAAGCTTTCTGGAAGTCAAGGTAAACAACATCTATTGGATTCCCCCTTGTCTACATATTTGTTCACCTCCTCGAAGAACACTAACAGGTTAGCGAGACAAGATCTTCCCTTACAGAACCCATGCTTAGTCTTCCTCAATAGCTCTTGTTCATCAATGTGCCTACTAATTCTCTCTTTAACAATGGTTTCCACCAACTTACCTGGTATTGACGTCAGACTGACTGGCGTGTAATTTCCCAGATCTCCTCTGGAACCCTTTTTAAAGAAGGTGGTGGCATTAGCTACCTTCATCCCCTACAATGTAAGGCTGAAGGTGATGTACAACCAATAACCTGACTTTCTACTCTATAGTAGAAGCTAAATCTACTATAGAAGTTTCCCCCAAAACCAGACCATTCCCCCCAACATCCCTGATGTGCCTATATCACTTCTGCACCATTTAGGCATGTCACACATATTTTTGGCTTTTTTCTCTGCTCCCAGTAAATTCACCCCTATCCCCCACCAGCAGGTCCGAAGAATCTCGCAAGCCTAGGAGAACAGCTGTAATCCTAGGAGATCTCCAGCCTTCACTTACAAGCTGGCAACTCTCTAACTTGATGTGTTTCCATTTGATTGCTATAATCACACAAGAGTGTTACTTCATGTGACAGACACCTTCCAAAGTGCAAATTGAACTTTTAGGGCAAAGTCATCTGAACTTGACTTGAAGCGGGAAAGGGGGGGGGGGATAATAAAGAGAATAAAGACAAATAATAGAAACAGTGAAGGGTTTTAGTTTGCTGATCTTCAGAGAAAACATTTTCACATGCTGCATTTTCCTGACTGAATAGAGGCATCTCCCAACCTTACCTTCTCCTACATCCCCCTCTCCAGACTATTGGTATCCTCCTGGAAGCCCACATTTCACTGTTTTCCGCTCTCTTTCCCAAGCACCAAACAACCTACCTCTTATCTGCAAAGATTTTATTCATTTATTTATATTCAATCACCCATTCCCAGGGCTTTTTTGGTAGAAAAAGCCCAGCAGGAACTTATTTGCATATTAGGCCACACCCCAACATCACCATTGTTTCACACAGGGCTTTTTTGTAGAAAAAGTCTAGCAGGAACTCATTTGCATGTTATGCCACACATCCTGATGTCAAACCAACTGTCAAACCATTCCTGCCACCCCCCAAAAGCCCTGTCCATTTCCTACAACAGGGGTGGCCAAACTGCAGCTTAGGAGCCACATGTGGCTCTTTCACTCATCTTGGGTGGCTCTCAAAGCTGTTTTAGAGAAGGCCTTTGTCTTTTTAAATCACTTCTCCAAGTCAAACCAGCCAGTTGCCTGGAGAATGCATTTAAAGTTAAAGTTGCTTTCTTTCTACCTCTCCCTCCCCCATCTATTTTCCTTCCTTCCAACATCTGGCATTCATGTCTTGCAGCTCTCAAAAATCTGATGTTTATTCTATGCGACTCTTACATTAAGCAAGTTTGGCCAACTCTGCCCTACAACGTAAGGCTCTATGTTAGGGGTGTCAAGCATGCGGCCCAGGGGCCGAATCAGGCCCCTGGAGAGCTCCTATCAGGCCCCTGGAGAGCTCCTATCAGGCCCCTGAGCAACTGGCTGATGTCTGCTTCCTTCTCCCTCTCTCTTGCTTCTTTCTGCATAACAGCTTGCTTTAACACACAGGAACTACAGAGCAAAACCTCTATTTTCTCCATTGGCTGAGGCTCCTCCTTTGGGGAGAAAGGGGGCAAGGGAGAACTTGCTTTGCCAGGTTCTTGCAATTGCACAGCACAGCTACTGAGCCAAGCATCTCTTCCTTCTATTGGCTGAGGCTCCTCCCCCCTACTGGTCCTCTGAGGAAGGAAAGAGCCAGAGCTTCCTTTGCCCAGTTCCCTGGATCCCATGGGAGAGATACAAATAAAACACATTTAAGACTAACGAGTGCTAATGTTTTAAGCATGTTTTATTTCTTTTTTAAAAAAACAATACTTAATTGTGTTTGTGTCCTTTCCAAAGTTTATATCTCTGCTACTTGGCATTACATTTTATGACACACATGGCTGGGCCCAACAATGTCTCATTTATGTCAGATCTGGCCTTCAAAACAAATGAGTTTGACATCCCTGTTCTGGGTGATGTACAACCAAGGCCCTGCCTTTCTCTCCAATGGGGAACTGAACCACCTTACATCATTCATCTCTCCTTCATTCTATCCTCACAACAGTGTTCATGAGATAGGTTAGGCTGAGAACATGCAACTGCGCAAGGTTACCCATTGAGTTTAAGTGGTAGAGTAGTGATTTGAACCTGGGTGTCCCATTCTCATTCTTTAACTCTAACCAGTATGCCACTCCGGCTTTGATGGGTTGGCTACTGTTGAACAGTAGCAAACAGCTGGGCATGGTAAGTTATGGAAGCTGTGTGGAAGCAAGCTGCTCCGTGGTTGCTGCGAGGCCTAGCCATGGTTCCTTCTCCCAGGGCCAGATTGGCCATTATGGGAACCAGGATGCCTCCTGGTGGGCTGATGGCTGCCCCCCTTCCGGGCTGGACCAGTCCTGTGGTAGAAGGGCTGTGTCTGCCCCTCCCCTCCAAGCTCTGCACAGTGTGGGGATGGTAGTACCCTTGTGAAGTGAGGAAGGTGACAGTTAAGTCCCTCATGAGGGAGGTGATGGTGATGGTAGAACCCAGCAGATTCAAGCTCCATGTGAGCTACAGGAGGTGATGTTGCCAGTTCACTCAGGCCCTGCATAAGGTGAGTCAAGGGAGATGATGGCATCTGGTTGAGGCAAGCCCTGAGTAAGCCAAGCCCTTAATCTTTCCAAGCACTGTCTAATGCAAGGGAGGTGATACATGGCCAATTGAGGAGGCCCTTCACTCTGAACCTCAGAGTAGGTTACAATCTCCTTTACCTTCCTCTCCCACAACAGACACCGTGTGAAGCTGAGAAAGCTTTCACAGAAGTTGCACTTTAAAGGACAGCTCTGTGAGATATGGCGAACCTGGGCAGTATAATAAAAAGTAGACATCCCCCTGCCAACAAAAGTCCGTATAGTCAAAGCAATGGTATTCCCAGTAGTAATGTATGCCTGTGAGAGCTGGACCATAAGGAAGGCTGAGTGCAGAAGAATAGATGCTTTTTAGATGTGGTGCTGGAGAAGGATCTTGAGAGTCCCTTGGACTGCAAGAAGATCCATTCAGTCAACCCTAAGGGAAATCGACCCTGACTGTTCCCTGGAAGGTCAGATGCTGAAGCTGAAGCTCAAATACTTTGGCCACCAAATGAGAAGGGAGCACTCCCTGGAGAAGATCCTGATGCTGGAAAAGACAGAAGGCGAAAGAAGAAGGGGACGACAAAAGAGGAGATGGCTGGACAGTGTTACTGATGTAACAAACATGAATTTGAGCAGACTTCGGAGGATGGTGGAAGACAGGAGGGCCTGTCGTGACTTGGTCCATGGGGTAGCAAAGAGTTGGACTCGACTGTAAGACTGAACAACAACTGCAAGATATATAGCTGACCCACGGCCATTCCAAACAGCTGCAAGTGGAGAATCAAACCCAGTACTCCCAAATACGAGTCCGTACACTTAACCACTACACCAAACCAGAACTAAAATGAATACATTCATCAGCAGTCTGATTTTTTTTGAAAGAGTCAGATAAAAGATTCTATAAAAATAGACTAGCGCATACTAAAAGAACTATTAATAATCCGAAGGACGACTCTACGCTACAAGCCACAAAATGTAAACTAATAATACCATTCTGCAGTTGGAAAAACTTTCTAACACTTAAATTGAGGGCGTGACATCATAAACTAATTAAAGCGATACCTGGGAGAAGAAAGGGGATATCACCTGGTGCCTAACCTTGGAACTGCCTAGGTTCGGGCAAACTGCTAATGCGAAAGGGAATTAACCTACCGAGGCCTGTAGGCACAATTATACTTTTCTAGGGGAACGTCTTGCAATCTTTCCAAAGTTTGAGGCGCCTTTCCAGTAAAAACAAACAAATAAATCAAACAAAACAAGGAGAGAAAAAAAGAGAGATTGTGGCCTCGATGTCAAGACTGCTGACTACACAAAATGTAATGATTTTCATCAGTCTCTGACAGCTTTGCGCAAGCTGCAGAAAGATCCCGGAACAATACACCTGTCCCTGGGACAGGTACCGGGAAAGTAATTACTCAGTCCTTTCTGTTCCACTTCCAGATGCTACACAATGGCTGATAATAAAGATGCATGGTTTTTGTGTCATCCATCTGTGTTCCAAAAGGGGACCCGGACCTGTGTTTTCCACAGAGCCTTTTCTTTTGGCAGCATGAAATGGAAGCCTCCGGAAGACAGCAGAACCTTTCGCTGACCTTGCCTTGCTTTGTCTGCATCCCCTCTAGGGGAACCTCTTGTAATCTGAACAAGTAAGCAGTGACTCACGAAAGCTTACCCCTGCCACAAATTTTGTTAGTCTTTAAGGTGCTACTGGACTCTTGCAGCAAATGTAGAGAGAATCCTAGCAAAACTTTTTATAAGAGGATAGATTAAATCAATTCATAAATCGGCTCTGGCAGTTTTTTCCTTAAAAGGTTATTGATTAGTTGATTGACATTTTTCCTAAAGAGAAACACAAAATCAGAACAAAGATAATGTCAGATTTGCATATTATTGTCTTGCCTCTGACCCTACATCTTTTGGTTTTCAGTATATCAATCTCTGGTTAGCCATCAAACTCAATAATTGAGTTAGGGATGGACATCTGATTAGTTCAAAAAGATCTGATCCATTCATTGTTGCCAAATAATGGTCACATATTTTTAAAGCATTAGCTTTACTTAGAATAACAAAAAATGCCTCAGTGGTTAAGAGGTCTAATACTGACTCTAACTGAAAAAAAAAATGGTTAGCTGTTTCAATGAAACTACAGTATTAACTTTACAAACGCTGGATCCGGATCAATGACTTTCTCCAATGGAAAATACCTTTCTCTCGTGAAGGAAGTTTTTCACTGATGGGACGATTTCGCACTCACTTTACGCCGCTCTCACGTCCGTCTTCTCAGTGCAGCGTCCTCCCGATTTCCTACTATTTGCATTGGGGCTGCAGCAAACATTGTGGTTTTCGCACAGCAAATGGAAACTGGGTTTTAGTGGTTTCCGTTTGCTGCGCAAAAACCGCGATGTTTGCTGCAGCCCCAGTGCAAATAGTGGGAGATCGGGAGGACGCCATGCTGAGAAGACAGACATGAGAGTGGCATAAGAGTGAGTGCAAAATCGGTCATGGTCTTTCTCCACCAAAGGGAAACTATCCAATCCTAAATAGAGTTGTATCTTTCTAAGTCCATTGAAGTCCATGGATTTAAAAGGTAAAGGTAGTCCCCTGTGCAAGCACCAGTCATTTTCGACTCTGGGGTGACATTGCTTTCACAACGTTTTCACGGCAGACTTTTTACGGGGTGGTTTGCCATTGCCTTCCCCAATCATTTACACTTGCCCCCCAGCAAGCTGGGTACTCATTTTACCGACCTCAGAAGGATGGAAGGCTGCATCAACCCGGAGCTGACTACCTGAACCAGCTTCCACTGGGATTGAACTCAGGTCATGAGCAGAGGGCTCCGACTGCAGTACTGCAGCTTTACCACTCTGCACCACAGGGCATGGGTTTAGAAGGGGGTAATTCTGTTTTAGGATTGCACTGTGAAAGAAGTTTATTGGATCCAGTTTAGCAGAAGGGAGTTGTTGGATCCCGTCCACTGTAATGGATCAATTTGAGTTTTAAAAAAGTGATCACAGAACAGTCCATCACCATTATTTCCTTTTGTCATGGGACACTCAGGGCTTTTTTGGCAGAAGAAGCCCAGCAGGAATTCATATGCATATTAGGCCACACCCCAACACCAAGCCAGCTGGTGAGTTCCTGCTCAAAAAAAGCCCTGGGGACACCAGGGTCAGCCTACAAAACAGTGGCAAGCAGAGCTTTTTTCTATAGCAGGAACTTTGCATATTAGGCCACACACTCTGATGTAGCCAATCCTCCAAGAGCTTCCAGGGTTCTTCTTACAAGGCCTTCTGTAAGCTCTTGGGAGATTGGCTACATCAGGGGAGCATGGCCTAATATGCAAAGGAGCTCCTGCTACAAAGGGTGTTTTTACATTTAGTTTGATCCAGAGTTTTAGAGTCTTCAAATTGCCTGCCACCATTCCATTTTAATTATTTTCCCTTTTACATTGGTGGATTTGCTCTGCTCATTTTGCATAGCCAAACCTATATTTCCTGCTGAAAGCATTTCAATTTTTTTTGGGGAGGGGTCTCTGATCAGACGGCAGCCGGAATAGCAGTGCTTAGTTGAATGTATACGATTGCTTGGAAATCGTGTCAACTCTGCAAAAACAATACAAATTTTAATTTCAAGATGAGGCAAGCAATGATATGTAAAAATTTCAAGTGCTGTTGGTTCTCATGCAAATTATTGCACCTTTTGGTTTTTGGAGGAGTTTTTTAAAACGCATGAAAACTTCTCTACAATATAAGTTTGAAACGTAGAGAAATGACCGGATCAAAACTAGTTTTGAGAAAAACGTTGCAGCAGCAGTGCCAGAACTCATGACACTGAAACAAATGTAGATGCTTCCGGCAGCAACAATGCAAAACAGTTGTGAGAATGTTAGGTAATGTCAAAGGTGAGTTTCCAATGCGGTGATAGAGTCACAAACTGTCAGTGTAAAACACCCCAAAAAAGCCCTGGTGGCAAGTAGGGTTGTCAGCCAGCTCTGGGTTGGGAAATTCTTGGAGATTTGGGGGGTGGAGGGCAGGGATTGGGGAGGAGAGGGGCTTCAATGGGTACCATACCATAGAGTCCCTCTTCCAAAGCAGGCATTTTCTCCAAGGTGGACTGATCTCTGTTTGGTGTAGTGGTTAAGTGTGCGGACTCTTATCTGGGAGAACCGGGTTTGATTCCCCACTCCACCACTTGCACCTGCTGGAATGGCCTTGGGTCAGCCATAGCTCTTGCAGAGGTTGTCCTTGAAAGGGCAGCTGCTGTGAGAGCCCTCTCAGCCCCACCCACCTCACAGGGTGTCTGTTGTGGGGGAGGAAGGTAAAGGAGATTGTGAGCCGCTCTGAGACTCTTCGGAGTGGAGGGCGGGATATAAATCCAATATCTTCTCTGTTGCTTGGAGATCAGTTGTAATCCCAGGAGATCTCCAGCTGCCACCTGGAGATTGGTAACGCCAACAAGTGATATTTAAACAAAATATTAACTCTCGATTGTCTGATATGACAACCCTAAATGGTACTAAGTTTGAATAGTATGAGTTCAATGCATGCTGAAAACTTCAGCGGTGGTTTGATCACTCTGCAAAGTTGTATCCAGAAACTATCATTCTGTCATACATTTCTTCCCTCCCAAATTTAATTCAAGTTAATTCCCCCCCCCCCACCGTTATTAGAACTTCTCTTGATATATAAACTCAATCTCTCTCTTTTTCTTCTTCTAGATGGTTTCTGTCATGGAGCTTTGAATATGTTTATACATATTCAAAATTCCTTGTTCTTATTACTATAGAACAAGGAATTTTAACAACTGCATCTCCTCATTTAGGGATGAAAATCATCCTAAACATGGAAGAACATGTTAGGTATGTGCGGAGAAGTTCTATAAATCCATTTCAACAGTTGTGGTTAAGCAGAAGATGCCTACAGAATATTCCATAGCAAGAGGGTCAAATGGTTGAATTCCTGGGCTTGTTTGATGTAATGAAATGTTACACCGCATAAGAACCAGTTGGTGCGATTTATGGCACAGTAAGCATTCACCATGGTTAGAGAGGGATTTGTTCCAAGAGCAACTCACATATACTGTGCAATGTTTTCCATTGTTTTTCTGGTTAAAAAATGTATTTTGAAACAGCAGATGATGCATGTTAGAAAGCTATGGATCATCAGTTTGGTGTAGTGGTTAAGTGTGCGGACTCTTATCTGGGAGAATCAGGTTTGATTCCCCAGTTCTCCACTTGCACCTGCTGAAATGGCCTTGGGTCAGCCATAGCTCTGGCAGAGGTTGTCCTTGAAAGGGCAGCTGCTGTGAGAGTCTTCTCAGCCCCACCCACCTCACAGGGTGACTGTTGTGGGGAAGGAAAAGGAGATTGTGAGCCGCTCTGAGACTCTGAGATTTGGAGTGGAGGGCAGGATATAAATCCAATATCTCCTCCTCCTCCTTCTTCTAACCTGCAGAAAAATGGCAGGCCATTTATCTCTCACCATTGTGATAGTGACTTCTTTCTCCTTCAGATTGCAGACTCTTCACAAGCACAATGAGCAAGTCTAGGAATTTCCTGCCTATGGGGAAAGACCCACCTAAATCCAATTCTCTCTGTCGTTTTCTTTTCTTTTTAAAAAATTTGTTGTGTTGTCCAGCTAACTGTGGTGATTGGAGGCTCATAGTGGCCAGAAGATTTAAGACACATCTTCCATGGAGGACACCAGTTATCATTCCAGCAGCAACTTCCATATCTTTGGTGACAAAAGAGCACCATAAATAAGGCTCGGAGACTGATTCCCCGCTAGGCTTGTTCCGATGTCAGAGCTCTTTTCCCCCTGACACTTCCATCCAATTTTGTACAAGCTGCCCCGGGGCTGTGACTCGCTTCACCTCTTTCCTGCAACAAGCAAGATCCTCTGAAAACTGCTTTCTGCTTGCTGTGGGAAAGACGCGGGGTGAGTTGCAGCACCACGGCAGCTTGTGCGGAATCAGATGGAGGCATCGGGGGCGGGGGGGGGGGGGAAAGCTCAGATGCTGGAACAAGCCTAGTGGGGAATTGGTCTGAGATCTAATTTTAATGGTGAGGCACCTTCTGGCTTTACTATCAAGATCTTCTGCATGGCCAGAAGTATCATCTCCTCATGATACTTAACACTGCTTTTCTATTTCAAGTGATATACTTCTGGTTTTGAAACCTTGCTGGGAAACAAAATTATTAGAAGTGACCTGATTCTTTCCTGTAAGGACTGCAGGCTTCACACTCATGTATTACTGTTATAGTTGGAAGAAGGGGTAGAATTTTAGCAGGAGCTCCTTTGCATATTAGGCTACACACCCCTGATGTAGGCAGTCCTTCAAGCACTTACAAGGCTCTTTTTTGTAAGCTCTTGGAGGATTGGCTACATCAGGGGTGTGTGGCCTAATATGTAAAGGAGCTCCTGCTAGAATTCCAACCCTGGTTGGGAGGATGAGTACTTTGTTCATGAACCCATGAAGCGACAATATAATTTCATATCAACATGAAGACATCCATTGTGAGTCTATTGATTAATTAGAGACAGATGTACTTTCATAAGAACTTTTTCTCTGTATCATGTTGTATTATATTATTACGAGCTAATATATTTGAAGGGTTGTCTTTTGCTAAAAGCTAGAAGAAGAAGACTGCAGATTTATACCCTGCCCTTCTCTCTGAATCAGGGACTCAGAGCGGCTTACAATCTCCCATATCTTCTCCTCCCACAACAGACATCCTGTGAGGTGGGTGGGGCTGAGAGGGCTCTCACAGCAGCTGCCTTTTCAAGGACAACTCCTGTGAGAGCTATGGCTAACACAAGGCCATTCCAGCAGCTACAAGTGGAGGAGTGGGAAATCAAACCCGGTTCTCCCAGATAAGAGTCCGCACACTTAACCACTACACCAAACCGGCTAAAGAGTGACTTCTCTGAGCCTGCTTCAGCGGGGAGGGCGGGATATAAATAAAATATATTATTATTATTATTTTATATACACATGGATTATTTATTAATTTTAAGGTTTTATCTGTTTTAAATGTTTAACCCTTTACATGCCTAAATATTGTTTAATTTTTATGTTGGATTCATTATTGGGAGCCGCCCTGAGCCATTCGTGGGAAGGGCGGGATATAAATTCTAAATAAATAAAATAAATAAAAATTATTATTATTATTATTTATGTTTTTACCTTGTAGGAATAGTGCAGGAACATTGGTTGTGCTGCTTGCTATAGGCATCCGTTTGCTCCTTACAGAGGGTTTTGGGGTTTTTTGCATACTTACAAATAACCATTTGAAAAGACAAGTTAAGTCTCTCATCCAAAGAAAGTAAATCCGTTTGTGCTGACCTGTACGTTCTCACCAATTGGGGAACTATGAGTACCTAAAAGTCTGTTGCGCAGGATTAGAACAAATTACAGTCAAAACAGGATTCCTCTAGCAATCTGGAAAGGCTCTGCAATACGCAGTTCTGTAGAAAGGTCTATACCGGATCTCAACTATAGGAGCTTTGGGTATTGATTTTTTTTTTTTTTAAAAAAATCTTTTCTTCACTAAGCCTCCGTCACTGTCAAAGAGCCCCCCCCCTCGCCCCGTGTCGCCAAGTGAAGTATAAATATAGAGTACAGAGGGCAGAAATCACTGGAGACTGTCAACGTTAGATTTAGTATTAGAGTCCCTTTTCCCCAACCTGCCAAAATCAGCATTAATATCAGTCCTATTAAGGAGCAAGGTCATACAATTCAGCCAAAGACTGATGGAGGATAATAAAGGGAAGGATGTATACAGCCCCACAAATGCAGTTGCTGCATCTGTGGCCGTTTGACATTTGCTGGTGCTCGGCCACAAGGGTTTCCTGTCTTTACCCAGGTGGAGATCGAAAGGTGTGTGCATGAGGGACAGAGGTTACCTGCCTTCAAATCTGGTTGAATACTGAAAAGCTGTCTTGCTATGCTTGAGTATTTATTTGCTAGTTCTTTATTTGGTCCACCTTTCACCCACAGGGAACTGATTAGAATGGCAACTAAAAACATATTTATAGAGCTTATATAATGCAGCACACAATCAGCAATAACTCAAATGCAAATCTTCAGTGTCTGAAGATCCATACATCTCAGTGTCAGCTCTCGGAAAGGCTTTCCTAAATACATCATCCTTATCGAGCTTATGAAACTTCAGTGAAATGGTGACCTTCCTCATATGTTTAGAAGGGCTGTTCTCTGTTGTCAGTGCTACCACTGAAAATTTCCAACAAAGGTCTACCAATAATTTCACTTTTTTGGTGCTTACAGTATGGAGAGGAGGAGGAGGAAGAGAAGAAGATGATGATGATATTGGATTTATATCCCGCCCTTCACTCTGAATCTCAGAGTCTCAGAATGGCTTACAATCTCCTGTACCTTCCTCCTCTACAACAGACACCCTGTGAGGTGGGTAGGCTGAGAGAGCTCTCCCAGAAGCTGCTCTTTCGAGGACAGCTCTGTGAGAGCTATGGTTGACCCAAGGCCATTCCAGCAGGTGCAAGTGGGGGAGTGGGGAATCAAACCTTGTTCTCCCAGATACGAGTCTGCACACTTAACCACTACACCAAACTGGCTCTCACTGATAGAAGCTGCTTTAAAGAGCACAACTGCCACATGGGAACATCTTTGGGGATGCTTACAAGTATGTGAATCCTAAGCCATGAAATGTGTGCATTATGAGTACAAAATATTCATATCTGGTAGTGGCAGTGGTAGTGTCATCCAGTTGCAGCCAATTTATGGTGATCCTGTATGGGTTTCAAGGCAAGAGATGACTAGAGGTGGTTTGCCATTGCCTGCCTCTGCATAGAAACCCTGGACTTCCTTGGTGGTCTCCCATCTAAGTACTAATCAACACTGAGCCTGCTTAGCTTTTGAGATCTGATGAGATCAGATGGCCTACCCTGGGCCATCCAGGTGACATCTGGGGTCTGTATTTTACCAGGCTGGCCACTAAAACTGTGACTTGTGAGGTTAGTAATGGGGCCTGAAAAGCCATCAAGCTTCAGATTCTGCCAAGTTCTTCCTGATTGGACACCATGTCTGTCTCTGAGCTTCCAGAAGATTCTAGGCCAGGGGTGTCAAACATGCAGCCCATGGGCCAAATCAGGCCCCTGGAGGGCTGCTATCACGTTCCCGAGCAACTGGCTCTTGTCTGCTTCCTTCTCCCTCTTTCTCGCTTCCTTCTGCATCTCAGCTTGCTTTGCAAGGCTTGCTTGATTGCACAGGAGCTACAGAGCAAAACCTCAATTTTCTCCATTGGTTGAGACTCCTCCCCCTCCTGGTCCTCTGGGAGGGAGGGAAAGAGCCAGAGTTTCCTAGTTCCCTGGATCCCATGGGAGAAATACAAAGAAAGCACCTTTCAGACCAACAAGTGCTAATGTTTCAAGCATGTTTTATTTTTAAGTTTAAAAAAATCTTTAGTTGTCTTTGTGTCCTTTAAAAAGTTTATATCTCTGCTATGTAATCTTAAATAGGTACACACATGGTCCAACCCAACATGGCCCAGCCTGGCCCGACCAAGTCTCATTTAGGTCAGATCCGGCCCTCATAACAAATGAGTTTGACACCTCTGTTACAGGCTTTGCTCACGACTCACCAGGTTCTGCTTTGGAGCCCTTAACCAAATAGGAAAGATACATCCACCTTCACAAGCCCTGGAAGAGAAGGCTGAAGATGACACCAAGCCACCTCCCACATATATTTTAATGTGGACGATGCTCGAAAAGAAACAAATCCATCGCTGACAAATGTAGTGGTGCACATGTCTATTTTGTGTGACTGTATCATTTAGCTGATTAGACTAATGCCTAGGTTAATGGATTTAAAACATTTTGATTGATTAGAAAGGTGCCCTGATTAATTGCTCAGCAGATTTAAAAGCAATTAAGTTATTTTTAATGCAAGTACTTGCTAAAACTGCAGGTGACAAATGCCATTCTCAAAGAGCCATTACCTCTTGTTTGGCAGGCGTGCCGCTCTGTTGAATAGAAAACTGGCTCACCCTCCCATATGAATAATTATGGTTGCCAACTCCACTTTGGAACATTCTGGAAGATAAGGGGGGTATCTGGGAAGGGACTTTCTCTTAGACCAGGGGTGGCCAAACTTGCTTAATGTAAGAGCCACATAGAATAAACATCAGATGCTCGAGAGCCGCAAGACATGAACGCCAGATGTTGGAAGGAAGGAAAATAGATGGGGGGAGAGGTAGAAAGAAAGCAACTTTAACTTTAAATGCATTCTCCAGGCAACTGGCTGGCTTGGCTTGGAGAAGTGATTTAAAGAGACAAACGCCTTCTCTAAGACAGCTTTGAGAGCCACACAAGATGAGTGAAAGAGCCACATGAGACTCCCGAGCTGCAGTTTGGCCACCCCTGTCCTAGACTGTATGGTGTATTGCAAAGTCCAGCCTCTAAAGTTGCCATTTTCTCCAGGGGAACTTATCTCTGTTGCCGTTTTGGGATGTCTCCAGGCTCTACCTGGAAGTTGGTAACTCTATAATAATAATAAATTTATTCTTATATCCCGCCCTCCCCCGCCAAAGCGGGCTCAGGGCGGCTCACATGACATGGTTTACACCATGATTACACTAAAATCCAAGCATTACACTAAAGGACAATTAAAATAGTTAAATACATTCAATTAAATTAAATAAATAGTTAAATTATTAAAATTATTAACAGCTATAAATTAAGGTGCCACAGTTCAGTATATGTATAAGATGGCTAGGTGTCATTTCCGGGTTCCATCTTAAACGCGAGTTGACAGAGGGTGGTTTTGCAAGCCCTGCGAAACTGATTTAGGTCTTGCAGGGCTCGCACCTCCTCTGGTAGTTGATTCCGCCATTGGGGAGCCATTATGGAGAAGGCCTGCTCCCTTGTTATCTTGTTATAGAGATGATGAAAGTGGAAAAACCAGCTCGCCTACAAAAGCCCAGTTCACAAGTTGCAGGGAATGCATGTTCATTTTCAGCACAGTGTACATTTGATTGTTCTTTGCATGTACCTTAAGTAATTCCAATGCATGCATAGCTAACTGTGGGACTGAAACCTTACATTTATCCAGGTCCTGGTCCCTAGTTTCATTCATGGTGGTCATGTCACTGATGTGAAAGAAGACGCTGCACTAGATGGAGCACTGGTCTTATTCAACAAGGTTCTTCTGATGTTCTTATGCTTACCTGGCACTGGAGTTCAGCAAGATAGTATTAACAGGACATTGCAGTTTCTCCAGCCCTGATCAACAACTAGATTTCTTCAAGGACCTCCTTCGAGAGTGGAGTCAGATGATAGGGCGAGGGTGCAAAAAAAAAGTGCCTCACCCAAGCAAGGACAAGGAACTTTCTGATTTGCATTTTCTGTTTGAAAATAGCAGCATGTTGTCCTGTGGGATGGGGGGGGGGGGCGGGAAACAACATGGTGTAGCCCGATCCTGTTACTACTATCTTGCTGAACTGCAGTACCAGATGAGCATAAGCAGGGGTGGAATTCTAGCAGGAGCTTCTTTGCATTTTAGGCCACACACCCCTGATGCAGCCAATCTTCCAAGAGCTTACAAGGCTTTTTTTGTAAGCTCTGTGAGGATTGGCTACATCAGGGGAGGTGCAACCTAATAGAAGAGGAAGAAGACTACAGATTTATACCCCGCCCTTCTGTTTGAATCAGAGGCTCAGAGCGGCTTACAATCTCCTATATCTTCTCCCCCCACAACAGACACACTGTGAGGTGGGTGGAGCTGAAAGGGTTCTCACAGCAGCTGCCCTTTCAAGGACAATTCTTGCGAGAGCTATGGCTGACCCAAGGCCATTCCAGCAGCTTCAAGTGGAGGAGTGGGGAATCAAACCCAGTTCTCCCAGATAAGAGTCCACGCACTTAACCACTACACCAAACTGGCTCTCCCTATTTTCTAATATGCAAAGGAGCTCCTGCTAGAATTCCGCCCTTGAGCATAAGAATATCAGAAGAACCTTGTTGGAAAAGACCAGTGCTCCATCTAGTCCAGCATCTTCTTTCACATCAACCAGCATGACCACCATGGGGGGAAAATCCTTGTGTGTAATCAGACCAGGCTGCTCAAACCTCTAAGATCTCAGCAAAACCTGAGAGGAAGATTTTGTAGTGGAGTCGTGTCATTGACATATCGTTCGCCAACTCTCCCATGATTGTATTTATAAATAAAGTATATGTATCGTGCTGATTAATTGTTGCAGAAATTATGTGGGGAAAGATGCATGTGTTTTATGGGGGAATCTTGGAAACAGAAAATGGAGTGAAAATGTATAACCCAAGAGTTCGAGTCATACAAGGGAAAGTGAAATCTAAACACGCCTTTTTGGGTGGAAACAGGAAAGATAAGAAATGAGAAAGCATCCCTGTCTGGTATAATGAAGTCCGATATAGCCATCCCTGAAGACAAGAGACATGCAATGCTTCTGCCCCATTTTTCAGGACACGCACATTTGTACTCTTTTTTAAAAAAATGCTTATTTTTATACTTCCCCCCAAACAGAACTCTCTGATTTTCAGATGTTTATCTGCTCTGTGTGATCCTGCGTTATGTGTATATGCCATACCAACTAATCTAAACAAATCTCTTCTCTGCTGGGGAAGAACCTATTTAGTCCCAAGTTTCCTATGAGCTTTGTCAGAGGATTACGTTTAACACTGAAAATGAAAATCCGATGTCCCAACAGCAAATTTAGCCAAAATGCTCTATCACTGGACCCCCCCCCCCCCCCCAGTTCCTGGCCTTCAACGCACTTACTAGAACCCGGATTTCCTCTGACTGTATAGAGGAAAGGATTAATGGAATGAATCACCTGACTTCCCCTTAAGATTTGCCTAGGCATGCGATTTGTGTCTGCTAAGCTGGTGTAATGATGAACAATCCTTTTTATCAATGTTGTTAAAAATAGAAACGGCAGTCAACCTTACATAAACTAGGAATAACACAAACCAACTCATGCTCAGTTCCCACAGTGAATGTCCAGGGGTATCTACAAGCAAGTTTTTTTTTTCCCCCCCGTTCCCCACCGGTCATAAAGTAGGGAGTTACTATAAAACTGCACTTGCATCTTTCTATAAAATTCTGAAAGTATTATGGGATATAGGAGTGTGTATTCAGATATAATAAGGACCCCGTGGGGCAGAGTGGTAAAGCTGCAGTACTGCAGTCCAAGCTCTGCTCACGACCTGAGTTAGATACCTGTGGAAGCTGTGTTCAGGTAACCAGCTCATGGTTCACTCAGCCATCCATCCTTCCGAGGTCGGTAAAATGAGTACCCAGCTCATTTTACTACACCCAGCCAGTTTGGTGTAGTGGTTAAGTGTGCAGACTCTTATCTGGGAGAACCGAGTTTGATTCCCCCCTCCTCCACTTGCACCTGCTAGCATGGCCTTGGGTTAGCCATAGCTCTGGCAAAGGTTGTCCTTGAAAGGGCAGCTGCTGTGAGAGCCCTCTCCAGCCCCACCCACCTCACAGGGTGTCTGTTGTGGGGGAGGAAGGTAAAGGAGATTGTGAACCACTCTGAGACTCTTCGGAATGGAGGGCGGGATAGAAATCCAATATCTTCTTCTTCTTCTTCAGCTTGCTGAGGGTAAAGTGTAAATGACTGGGGAAGGCAATGGCAAACCACCCCATAAAAAGTCTGCCGTGAAAACGTTGTGAAAGCAACGTCACCCCAGAGTCGGAAACAACTGGTGCTTGCACAGGGGACTACCTTTACCTTTATTCAGATATAAGCCAAAAATGCACCCCGAACCCCTTTGTTTCAGGTCAGCTCTGGCGATTCAGAAAGCTCCCCAAATTTGGGGATTAACAGTAATTAATCTCCCAGAATTTGGAGATCATTTGGGGCAGGGAGAGAGAAAAGGGGAAGCTGTCCCAGCAAACAGCTGTTTGGCAGAGCGTGGTCCCTGTAAATTTTAAAGGGTTATTATTTTCAATAGGAGCAGACCTGGAGCCAGGTCTTGTAGAAAACAATTACCCTTTAACATTTAAAGGGACCGTGCTCCACAAAACAGCTGAACCTCCAGCCCATGCTGCTAGAATCAGAGGTGGCACAGCCTGCCCAGACTGCTGGAAAATACAGGGAAGAAAAGAAACAGACTATATCCTGCAGGTGGTAGGTGAGTGAGGGTCCCACGGGGCAGGGATAATGTGGACTTTCCTACCTAGCAGGGTCATTGAAAGGCTGTTGTAATAAATTATATGAAAACTGAAAGTCCAAATACAAATAAAATGAAATGCGTATAAGTATTAAGATCTGAGAGTCCAGTAGCACCTTTTGTTGTTGTTGTTCAGTCACACAGTCGAGCCTGACTCTTTGTGACCCCATGGACAAAGTCACACCAGGCCCTCCTGTCTTCCACCAGCCTCCGAAGTCTGTTCAAATTCCTGTTAGTTACATTAGTAACGCTGTCCAGCCATCTCATCTTTTGCCATCCCCTTCGTCTTTTGCCTTCTGTCTTTCCCAGCATCAGGATCTTCTCCAGTGCGTGTTCCCTTCTCATTCAGTGGCCAAAGTATTTGAGCTTCAGCTTCAGTATCTGACCTTCCAGGGAACAGTCAGGGTTGACTTCCCTTAGGACGGACTGATTTGATCTTCTTGCAGTCCAAGGGACTCTCAAGGTTCTTCTCCAGCACCACAGCTTGAAAACATCTATTTTTTTGTGCTCGGCCTTCTTTATGGTCCAACTTTCACAGCCATACATTACTACTGGGAATACCAACACTTTGACTATATGGACTTTTGTTGACAGGGTGATGTCTCTACTTTTTATTATACTGCCTAGGTTTGCCATAGCTGTCTTCCCAAGGAGCAAACATGTTTTAATTCATGACTACAGTCAGGGCCGGCCCTAGACTGTCTGGCACCTTAGGCAAGGCTAACTTCTGGTACCCCCTCCCCGTACTGATAACGTCGCTGCGTCACATGGGGGTGCTCAATTTGGTGCCCCCAGAAGTCCAGCACCCTAGGCAATTGCCTAGCTTATTTTGTGACAGGGCTGGCCGTGGCTACAGTCACCATCTGCAGAGATCTTGGATCCCAGAAATGTGAAGTCTGTCACTACTTCCATGTTAGACATCAACAAGACGCCAACTCGTGAGAATGAAATTGCTGAGCAGTCGGGTTAGAACTGATAAAAGGAAGTACTTCTTCACACAAAGAGTGATTAACACATGGAATTCACTGCCACAGGAGATGGTGGTAGCTGCAAGCTTCAAGAGGGGATTGGATAAACATATGGAGCAGAGGTCTATCAGTGGTCTATCAGAGGTCTATCAGCTATGAGCCACATCGTATTGTTGGAACTCTCTTTTTGGAGCAAGTGATGCTCTGTATTCTTGGTGCTTGGAAGGGGGCAACAGTGGGAGGGCTTCTAGCGTCCTGGCCCCACTGATGGACCTCCTGATGGCACCTGGTTTGTTTTCCACCACTGTGTGACACGGAGTGTTGGACTGGGTGGGCCATTAGCCTGATCCAACATGGCTTCTCTTATGTTCTTAAGATGTTCAGGGCATAAGCTTTTGAGAGTCATGGGAGCTTTGAAAATTTCAGGTGGGCAGCCGTGTTGGTCTGAAGCAGCAGAACAAAGTCCAATGGCACCTTTAAGACCAACAAAGTTTTATTCTGGCTATAAGCTGTTGTGTGGATGTACATTTCTCCAGACACATTGAAACAGAAATCATCAGCCATTACATATAGGTAGCGGGTGAGGAGGATGTTGCCAGGATGCCGTTCCCGCATCTGTTTGTAAACTCCATTATTATGCTGTATGCTAATTAGCTGCTATTCACAGGTCTTACCAGTCGCCTTCATCCAGGCTTAGCTATATTTACTGCTCAGTTACTTATGCATTTTTACTCTAATTGGCCCTTCCTGGCAACAACATCCGCCTTACACGCCGCTACCTATATGCACTGATTGCTGACTTCTGTGTCAATATATCTGAAGAAGTGTGTGTGTGTACATGAAAACTTAAACCCTTACCCAGAACAAAACTTTGTTGGGTCTAAAAATCTTGTTGGTTTCTAGGGTGCCCCTGGACTCAAATCTAGTTGTTGTGTTGCTGACCAACATGACTACCCTCCGAAATGACACTATTATTATTATTATTATTATTAATATCTTTATTTCTTCAAGTTATGTATACTGCTTCCTCAAGAGAAGAGGATCTGTGCCTTTGCGACACACACCTGGTACACACACATGCACGATTTTAACTATTTTTACCTATTGCATAGACTCAGCCAGAAGTGGGGTTGCCAATCCCCAGGTGGGGAAATAGGAGAAACCCGTGTTCAATGAATTTTTACAAAAAACATATACAGAAAAAGCTAAAGTAGCATGATGCAAAAATACCAACTCAGTAAGTACCAACTCAATCCTTCTTAAGCAATTACATAATATATAGCTTGAATACTTATTGAGTTGGTATTTTTGCATCATGCTACTTTAGCTCTTTCTGTATATGTTTTTGTAAAAATTCATTGAACACCGGTTTCTCCTACTTCTCAACTTTACTGTGTTCTTCCCATTCGGTTTACTAATCCCCAGATGGGGGCAGGGGATCCCCCAGTTTGGAGGCCCTCCCCCGTTTCAGGGTTATCAGAAAGGGGGGGGAGAGGAAATATCTGCTGGGCACTCTATTCTTCTCTATGGAGACTGATTGCCATGGCGATAATGGAGAATTGATCTGTGGGTATCTGGGGCTCTGGGGGGGGGGGTGGTTTTCTATTTTTTGAGGTTGAGGCACCACATTTTCAGCATAGCATCCAGTGCCTCTCCTCAAAATACCCTCCAAGTTTCCAAAAAAGATTGGACCCAGGGGGTCCAATTCTATGAGCTCCCAAAGAAGGTGTCCCTATCCTTTATTATTTCCAAATGGAGGGAGGGCATTTAAAAGCAGAAGGTCCCAGCTTCAATCCCTGACATCTCCAACTAAAAAGGGTCGAGACAAGTAGGCATGAAAAGCCTCAGCTGGAGAGCCTGGAGAGCCGCTGCCATTCTAAGTAGACAATACTGACTTTGATGGACTGAGGGTTTGATTCAGTATAAGGCAGCTTCATATGCTCATATGTTCAAAAGGTTTGTGGTCCCTTTAAATGCGCTGGTCAGAACTCCCTTCAGAGTTCAATTGTGCTTGTCACACCCTTGCTCACGGCTCCACTCCTAGAATCTCCTGGCTCCACCCCCAGATATTTATTGAGTCAGACCTGAGAGCCCTAGCCAGAAGGGCCCAGAAATATATTTCTGAGGTTTCCTGCAAATGATTCCCAAGTTGGCACCTGCCTACATAGCCCCTCTGCCTATTAAATATGTAGATGGGTAGTGTGTAGGTTGTACTTCAGGTGCTGTTTCTCATTCTGTGGGGTGGGGATGTCACCCTGCCCCACGCACACCTAAGGAAGAGAGACGCACGTTGCAAAGAGCCCTTTAAGCTATTTTTTGAGGCGAGTGACCTGATACTTTAAAAGCAGGCATAGAGATCGAGGCATGCTTTAACATCTTGCAGGTGAAAAGAAGGAGCAGTGGAGAAGTTCTAAGGGCCAAGCTGGGTACCGGTAATAATAGTGGGGGGGAAGAAAATTATTATTTTTAGATATGCTAATGTGTTATTGATAGAGTTGCGAGGCAGGTGTGCGTTTGCTGAGAAATAGGTTGGAGACAAACTTTTTGTTGCAGTGCATGAATACCCAAGATGTGGGTGATGGCTGACATGCTCTTGTGAATGTGGATGATTCTCGGCTAATTTTGTGGGCCTCTCAGAACCAGCATGGTGCAGGGGTGTGAGCGTCAGGCTAGGATCTGGGAGACCCTGGTAGGCTTGCCAGCCTCCAGGTGGGGCCAGGAGATCTCCTGCTTTTACAACGGATCTCCAGCTGGCAGAGATCAGCTCCCCTGGAGAAAATGGCTGCTTTGAAGGGTGGACTCTATGGCACTGTACCATGCTTAGACTCCTCCCCCCGCAAACCCTGCCTTCTCCAGGCTCTACCCCCAAAGTCTCCATGTATTTTCCAACCCAGAGCTGGCAACTCTAGAGACCCAGGTACGAATCCGACGCTGCCACTGAACCTCTATGGTTAGGGTTGCCAAATCCAATTCAAGAAATATCTGGGGACTTTGGGGGTGGAGCCAGGAGACTTTAAGGGTGGAGCCAGGAGACTTTAAGGGTGGAGCCAGGAGACATTGGGGTGGAGCCAGGAGCAAGGGTGTGACAAGCATAATTGAACTCCAAAGGGAGTTTTGGCCATCACATTTCAAGGGACCGCACATCTTTTAAATGCCTTCCTTCCATAGGAAATAATGAAGGATAGGAGCACCTTCTTTGGGGGCTCATAGAATTGGACCCCCTGGTCCAATCTTTTTGAAACTTAGGGAGTATTTTGGGGAGAGCCACTGGATACTATACTGAAAATTTGGTGCCTCTACCTCAACAAACAGGACCCCCAGATACCTGTGGATAAATTCTTCATTCTTTTCTATGGGAATAAGTCTCCATAGGGAATCATAAGTACCCAGCAGACATTTCCCTCCCCTCCCCCCGCTTTCTGATGACCCTGAAGCGGGGGGAGGGCCTCCAAACTGGGGGATCCCCTGCCCCCACCTGGGGATTGGCAACCTTATCTATGGTGCCCATAGGCCAGCCATGCTCTCTTGGGCGAAGCCAGCCTCCGAGGAGTTTTGTAAGGATAAAAGTGAGGAGGGAATAATGTTATCAACCACTTTGGGTCTTGGAGCAAACCAGCCTCAGCAGGTTTTTGTAAGGATGAAATAGAGGAGGGGGAAAGGGGGGTATATATGAAGTAAATAGTAATAGTAATAAATGTATTGATAGTAAACCCAAGGCAATCATCAGCACTGATTGGTACATGTCTAAGAGGTGGGCATATCAGCAGGGCTTTTTTTATATAGCAGGAAGCCTTTGCATATTAGGCCCCACACCCCTGATGTAGCCAATCCTCTAAGAGCTTACAGGGCTCTTAGTACAAAGCCTACTGTAAGCTCCAGGAGGATTGGCTACATCAGGGGTGTGTGGCCTAGTATGCAAAGGAGTTCCTGCTACAAAAAAAGCCTTGCATATCAGTATCCATATCTGTTTATTCACAATATTCTTCTGGGATTGTTTAAGAACATAAGAGAAGCCATGTTGGATCAGGCCAACGGCCCATCCAGTCCAACACTCTGTGTCACAAAGTGGCAAAAAAAATTATATATACACACACACTGTGGCTAATATCCACTGATGGACCTCTGCTCCATATTTTTATCTAAACTCCTCTTGAAGGTGGCTATGCTTGTGGCCGCCACCACCTCCTGTGGCAGTGAATTCCACATGTTAATCACCCTTTGGGTGAAGAAGTACTTCCTTTTATCCGTTTTAACCTGTCTGCTCAGCAATTTCATCGAATACCCACGAGTTCTTGTATTGTGAGAAAGGGAGAAAAGTACTTCTTTCTCTACTTTCTCCATCCCATGCATTATCTTGTTTCAGGTGGGTAGCCTTGTTGGTCTGAAACTACAGAAACAGGACTCTCTAACTTTGTTCATCTGGGATCATTAGCATTTGTGTGTGATGTCAACATTCACTCAACAGTGTAGATTTGGGTTTTGTAATTTAAAAAGAGAGAAAGCACTGCCAATGCAAAGTTGCCTCTCTTCAGAGTTAAGCGTCAAGAGAGAAATTAGAAACGCAGTCATGAGAAAGGGAATCGAGAGACTTCTCCAAGCTGTCAAGTGCTTTTTACTGGATGATTAATTGGCAGTGCTCTGGCCAGCCCTGGGGTCCTGCCGAAGGCCATGGCCCTTGACCTGCATCTGCCACACCGAGAGGGACTTGGAGAAAATGGATGTCTTCACTTTTTTTCTTTCTTTTTTTTCCCTGCAGCTGTTGAAGTGCTTTAAGAGAAATCTTGTTTATGGAGAACAGAACCTTGAACTTATTTATTCGGCAGAGGAGGCAAGGAAACAAATCCCTGCTCCCAACTCCTTGCCAAAGTCAGATTCTTGAATACTTGAGAAGAATGGGAATGCTAAATGCCTGGCTTTGCCTTTCTCTGTGTTCTCCCTATCGCAAGGTGCCCCCAGTTGGGGGCAGGGGATCCCCTGGTTTGGAGGCCCTCCTCCCACTTCTGGGTTATCAGAAAGCCGGGGGGGGGGAGAGAAATGTCTGCTCAGCCCTCCATTATTCCCTATGGAGAACAGTTTCCATAGGTTGTAATGGAGAATTGATCTCTGGATATCTGGAGCTTGGAGGTGCCTTTTTTTGAGGTAGGGACACCAAAGTTTCAGCATAGCCTCTGGTGCCTCTCCTCAAAAAACACCCAAGTTTCAAAAAGATTGGAGGTCCAATTCTATGAGCCCCAAAAGAAGGTGCCTCCATCCTCCATTTTTTCCAATGGACTGAAGGCATGTAAAAGGCGTGTGGTCCCTTTAAATGTGATGTCCAGAACTCCCTTCAGAATTCAATCATGCTTGTCACAATCATGCTCCTGGCTCCACCCCTAAAGTCCCCAGGTGTTTCCTGAGTTGGGCCTGGCAACCCCGTTACAAAGACACAATCCAGTCAAGCTCAAGCACTTTTTTAAAAAAAGCATTGACTGAAGTCAAGATGGGCTCGGATTTCTCAGATTGAAGAGATTAAAAAATGGACAGAAAGCCAATAGCACAAATGAGAGAGAATATATTACGATTCAGCTATAAACAAATTCCCTATGTGTGTCTCGCAATGAATCTGAGATGGTGGTGGGAAGCGCCATCAAGTCACAGCCAATGTATGGCAACCCCTCATGGGGTTTTCAAGGCAAGAGACGGCACAGATGAACAGAGGTGGCTTGCCATTGCCTGCCTCTGTGTAGCGACCCTGGATTTCTTTGGTGGTTTCCCATTCAGACACTATCTGACTGGGACCAACGCTGCTTAGCTTTATCCAAATGGCAGTTTGCCATTTGGATAAAGTGTTGTTGAAGCTTTGGAAGTTTTGCGAATTGAATTTTTGTATTTGTAGCAATAGGGCATGACATGAATTGGGATACGAGTACTTTTGGGTGTTGTTTGTCAATTATGTTAACGTGTATAATGTCAGAATGCTGTAACATTCCTTGGCTCGACAAAGCAGGGGCTGTGCTATATGGCTGTGAAACACGGTAGGAATTAGCTAGCAAACGCAATGGACACCAGGGAAAATACTCCAGTGGACTGGAGTGGATATCTGTGAACATATTCCAGTGGACCGGTTCTTAAGGGTTATGAGTTTATATACTTTTTTGTAACAAAGGAAGTATTCTGGAACATTAAAGGAGGAGGATACCCCGATGGGAGAACTGTATGGAACTAAAGAAGATAATAAAAAGGGCATTATAAGAAAGATCTACAGTATAATGAGTCAAGATAAAAATTATATGATTGGTATAATATAGTCAAAATGGGAGAAAGAAGTAGCATTATCAGAAAATGAAATAAATAAAATAACGAGAGGTATTAGGGATATAAAAATGGAGAAATTTAGAGAACTGGAGATGAAGTTAATATTGAAATGGTATAGAACGCCTGCTCAACCATCTTATATGATCAAGGGTATGACATCTGATTGCTAGCATTGGAAAAAAGGTAAAGGGATACTTAAAATAGCCAGTTCGGTGTAGTGAGAACCAGTTTGGTTTAGTGGTTAAGTGTGCGGACTCTTATCTGGGAGAACCGGGTTTGATTCCTCACGCCTCCACTTGCACCTGCTGGAATGGCTTTGGGTCAGCCATAGCTCTGGCAGAGGTTGACCTTGAAAGGGCAGCTGCTGTGGGAGTCCTCTCAGCCCCACCCACCTCACAGGGTGTCTGTTGTGAGGGAAGGAGATAAAGGAAATTGTGAGCCACTCTGAGACTCTAAATGGAGGGCGGGATATAAATCCAATAAAAAAATTATTTTTAAAAAAAAAATCCCAGTGGACCAATTGAATGCACAGTAGACCTTTGGGGGCCATGTTTAAATGGTGACAGTGTCACTTTAAATTTTTGAAGTTTTTCCTTCGTAGTCATTGATGCGCCTTCTGAAAGACTATTTTTCTGTCCTAGTTTTGCAACGGAGACAGTCTGTTTTTGTACTACTTTCTGGAAATTTGCACATTTTGTAATAATTACATTTTGATATACATTAAGACACATTGAGATGTTGCTTAGGATAATTTTTTTATTTATTTGGCACAGTTGGCTTGTTCTTTCCAGTCGCTTCTGAGAGCCAGCAAAACCAGCCCAGCTGGGGCTATCTAGGTCAGGGTGGGAATCTGCTAGTCTTTCAAAATTTTATGGTGAGGATGCAAGACCGATCATGCATTCCCTTGAAGAAGCTTTATTAGGAAAAGAGTGCGAATTTTCTTTTACCCGAAAAATAAAATATTTTTCCTCATTTGTGCCATCAGCTCTTTGCCTATTTTTAAAATTTCTGTGATGGATGCGGTCCTTCCAGTTTGGTGTAGTGGTTTAGTGTGCGGACTCTTATCTGGGAGAACTGGGTTTGATTCCCCACTCCTCCACTTGCACCTGCTGGAATGGCCTTGGGTTAGCCATAGCTCTCACAGGAGTTGTCCTTGAAGGGGCAGCTGCTGTGAGAGCCCTCTCAGCCCCACCCACCTCATAGGGTGTCTGTTGTGGGGGGTGGGGTGAAAGATATGGGAGATTGTAAGCCGCTCTGAGTCTCTGATTCAGAGAGAAGAGTGGGATATAAATCTGCAGTCTTCTTCTTTTTTCCAGACTGAAACCGATGAGTCGTAAAAGTATTGTTATTATTATTATTTCATTTATATTCCACCTATTCCCCCATTTGGGGGCTCAGAGTGGCGTACATCAAAATAGTAATAAAATCACAATAAAATTACAATAACTTCCTAATAAAACCAATTTTAACATTTAGTAAAGTGCAACAGAATGATCCAGCAGGATGATATAACAGAATAATATAGCAAAATGATACTACAGAATGGCAGATTGGTACTACAGACTAGCACAAAAATAGCACCACAAAACAGTGCAGTAGGGGGAGGCCAACCAATCGAATAGATAGATGCCCACTGCCTCATCCAAAAACCTGGCAGAACAGCTCCATTTTACAGGCCCTACGGAAGGCCAGCAAGCCAGGTAGGGCCTGGATCTCCATAGGGAGCTGATTCCACCAGGTCGGGGCCAGGACCGAAAAGGCCTGGCCCTGGTGGAGGCAAGATGGGCATCTCTTGTGCTGGGGACTGTCAAAAGATCTTGGGAGGCCAAACGAAGCAACCTCCAGGGTGTATATGGGAAGAGACGGTCCTGTAGGTATGTTGGTCCCAGGCCGCGCAAGGCTTTGAAAGTACTGATGTCCAGCTTTCAGGACTGTCTAAAGAGAATAATTTATGTGTTGCTAAACTGTCTGTGATCTCTGTCAACACGCAGGTCTGCTCTTCCACACTTAAAAGTACTGGTCCATTCTCTCAACCAGAGGATCCCTACCCAACAGTACAGCTACATTTACAATTCAAATTCCTTGCAAATCGAATGCTGGCTTCTCCAAGACTCAGTGGGATGGGGAGCAGGGCTTTTTTTTTTGTAGTAGAAACTCCTCTGCATATTAGGCCACACACCCCTGATGTAGCCAATCCTCCAAGAGCTTAGAGTAGGCCCTGTACTAAGAGCCCTGTAAGCTCCTGGAGGATTGGTTACATTCAGGGGGTGTGGCCTAATATGCAAAGGAATTCCTGCTACAAAAAAAGCCCTGATGGGGAGGGAAGAAATCAGTTGGGTTGCTCTTCTAGTGACAAAAATGTTAGGAGGGGGTTCCACTGAGTCCCATCTTACCTTGAAAGGCCAATGGTCTGATTCAGTGTAAGGTGGCTTCATGTATGTTCCTCATTGGATCTCAGTGGGAGGAAGAAGGCAGGAAAGCTTGTGTCCAATGATGAATCTGGATTTAACCCTTTATCTTGGAGAAACCCTTCTCAGCTCCTTTCTGAAAATGAGAACCAGAGTGCTGGAGTGCTTGGAACATTGGATCAGGGCTGGACAGTCCCAGAATCAAGTCTGCTCACTGGGTGATTTGGGGCCAGACAGTCTTTTTTTAAAAGCCTAGCTTATCTCACAAGGCTGTTGCAGACAAGAAGGGGAGAATCTGAGCTCCTTGGGGGAAGAGTGAGATAAAAATCTAACAAATAAATTATTGTAGTTTTATCAACCAAATCTGTGATTTTACTTGAGGGCTATGATCAAGAATTTGGAAAGCCACATTTTATCGATAATTTTTTGTTTTGTTTATTTGTTGGTTGGTTGGTTGGTTGGTTGGTTGGTTGGTTGGTTGGTTGGTTGGTTGGCTGGCTGGCTGGTTGGTTGGTTGGTTGGTTCGTTCATTGGTTGGCTGGTTGGTTGGCTTGTTTGTTGACATTATGTACAGTCTGTCTTTCTCACTGGCACTCAAAGCAAGAGCAAGTCAATATGATCAATAGCACAGGACTTTCAATAAACAGTGCAACAGGATTTGCAGTGTGGAAATCAGCAACCAAGCAGAAATCTGAAGACAGAAATCTGAAGCATAGCATCAGTATTCACATGACACATGAAGTAGCAAAAAAATTACATTTTATGATCCTACTTACAGCAGTGGGCAGGCCAAGCAATAAAAGTGAAGTTTGCCTAAATGAATTTTGTTTTCTCTTTGTCTTATTTTTACTTTTTAAAAAATCAGAAGGCTTTGCAGGGGTCAAACTAATTATCGAGGAACATCAGTTGCCACAGTGAAGGCTTTAGGTCCGCATAGCAGGAAATATACTTTGTGGAACCCCTTTAAATGGTTTTAGCAAATGCTTTGATCCTTTCATGGAACTATTGGGTTTTGGAAATTTAACAGGAGAGGAGATTACAAAGCATAAACAACCTGTTTTTCTTTTCTTTTCTCTTCCCTCCCCCTCCCCTTTTCTGTTTGTCGTTTCAGCCATTCCTAGACCCTTCCATGTCTCGCTGAAACAACCCAGTAAAAGGGAAACAATTTAAGCTGTTTATTTGTGTACCGTTTGTAGAACTCCATTGCTACTGGCAATTTCTTTAATTAGAGTCTGTGCCAGTGTGGGATGACGGTGCGCCCAGGAAGCACTGGGTAAACCAGCTGCCTTTAATCTCTCACTCCTCAATTCGAGAAGACATACTGGGTAGCATTCCCTCTGTCAGAGTGCGCTTTTGTTCAGCTTTCTTGGCTGGGCAAGAAACAGTCATGTCATTATTTATGATTAATTTCTGATTCAAGCCTATTCTTTGGATGAGAAACAAAAGTGGGGGGGAAATATAATTAACTCTATAAAGTACGACTCGTGGAGCAGATGAAGGAACGTGCTGAGATGATCCTGGCACACACGTAGTACTGGGGACATCTTATTGGGACTCTTTTTCATTTAGAGTTGCCAAGACCAATTCAAGAAATATCTGGGGACTTGAGGACTTCCGGGGTTGGAAAATGCCAAGCTGAATTGCTTCTCAGAAGGGGAGCAGGCTGGGGCTTCTGTTTGGGGCAGTGGAGGGCAATTTAATGCCTACTGCCTACTTTTCTCAGTCAGAGTTCTGTCCAAGATATGCACAGGAAACTCTGAAGAGATTTATCTTGGCTAAAAGGGAGTCCCGGGGGGGGGGGCTCCTTTGAGGGGTCTCCGGAGACAAGTTGCATATTCATCATCTGCAGAAGTTTCTAGAGTCATTTATTTGACAAAAGCTCGACAGGATCCTAAACTTCTTTGCGACTGCTAAACATCTAAAGCTATACAAGACCGGTGTTGGATCTGGATAACTGCAGAAAAAGGTACTGATGACTATCTTCATTCTGGGACTATTTAAAGTTAAACAAAATAAAATCAGAAGGTGGGAAATAGAGATTCAGAAAGCTTGGAAGAAGAAGGGGAGAAGGGGCAAAATTTGAACTTTGTAAATTTAAAGGACAGTACTAAAAAGTGGAAAGGAATTTATTGTTTTGTCTACTTGCGGTTTTGGTGAAAAAGCCCCATCGTCACAGATTTGCAGCTCTCACAGTCAACACAGGAAATACATCAAACATTGCGAGATCTTTTTACCAGTGAAAACGGGATTTGGTGGCAAGAAAAGCAGAAAGTGTTGGATTGAAAAGGGAAATCATTGAAGCAGCTAGCCTACTCTAGTACTATAATATCATAGAAAAACACTGGCGGCCATTGCTAGGAGGTCAAAATTTAAACAAAGTTTTTTAAGTGTTTGGGACATTAAAAATTGGTAAAGCTGACAGAGGTGACAATTATAAGGTAAATACTATTGGACGTTATCGCTGATAATTATTTTAGAAGCCTTTTGAATTTTTTTTTTTTTAAGTGAAGCAGAAAGTCACGACTGCCATTTTGGAAGAAATAAAAACTTTAAAATTTAATATCTGAGCCCAGGAGGCTCTGAGGATGGCGAAATTAGGCTTATTGAAAATGGCAAGCCTTACTCTATCAAACCTGATAGTTTAAATTTAATTTGGAGAGGTTAAAATTTGGGGTGTTTTTTTAAATGTAAGAGCATAAATTAACCCATGCAAGGACTGCCTCAATGAAGAAAATGCAAGAGCAATTAGAAGCAATGGAAGCCAGGATGGTGAAAGGGGTGAGAGACATGATAACTGCTTCTAAAAAAGAAATTAGAAAAGACATTGAAGAGCTAAGGAAAGATATAGAAGATCTCAGAAATGAGACTGTGGTAACATCAAAGAAAGTGCAAGAGGTGGAAGAGAGAGTGAAAGTATATGATTCCAACTTGGTGGAAAAGGTGGCAATTCATGACTGCAAATGGATGGAAACCCAGATATGTCTGAGAGGAGTACCTGAGGATGAAGAGACTGATTTGAAAGGATATATAATAAGAATAATTGCAGAATTTTTGGAGGAAGATCCTGAAGGAACTAGAAGCATGTATGACTATATGTATAGAGTGAACTCACTATATGCCAAGAAAAATAATCTACCAAGGGATGTGGTTATAAGATATATGACAAAAGAAATGGTGGGAAAAATTTTGGAATAAAAATTTTGAAAAGACATTGATAGTGGGAGGCAGCAGAGTAAGAATCATGAAAGAATTGCCAAGTCAAGTGATAAATGACAGAAAAGCATACCAAAAATTGACAGAAAAATTACGTGACAATGAAATGAGGTATAGATGGATAATACCTGAAGGTCTGAGCTTTGAGCTGCAAGGAAAAAGGATTACAATTACAAGCACACAGGAACTGTGTAGGTTTTTTGAAGAACATAAAAAATTTGCACCATGATGGATTACAAATTATTATCTTGGAATGTAAATGGACTAAATTCACCACAAAAAAGGGCAACATTTCATTGGATTAAAAAGCAAAATTGTAATATAGTTTGTTTACAAGAAGTGCATATCAAACAAAAGGATTACAAATTTTTATGGAATAAACAATTGGGACTAGAATTTTATTCATTGGCTGAACAGAAGAAAAGGGGAGTGATTTTCTATATTAAACAAGAATTGGAGCCAAAATTAGTATTTAAAGATAAAGATGGAAGATTTGTAGCGGTAGAAATAATATTAAATGCAAAAAAACCCGTTGTTATTGGGACTGTATGCACCAAATGGTGCAAAGGATGCTTTTTAAAAAGACATTATACAACAATTTGATGAACTGACTTATGGCCAAGTTTTGTTAATGGGGGACTTTAATGGAACAATTAAGAACACACTGGATAGGTCTGGGGGGTAAAAAAAAAATAATAAGGAAGGAAAATTGCCAAAGTCTTTCTTTGAATTGGTCAAACAAGAAAATTTGGAGGATATATGGAGGAAATTTAATCCTGAAGCACAGGACTATACCTTTTTTTCAACAAGACATAAAACTTTTTCCAGAATTGACATGTTGTGGGGCACTAAAGACTTAGGCCTTATAACAAAGAAAATAGAGATTTTACCTAAAATTGGGGCTGACCATAACCCAATAATGTGGATTACAAAATTGTCTAAGAAGTTGAGAAGATGGAGATTGAATGAAGATTTACTACAGAATAAAGAAATAGTGACAAGGCAATTTCATCCACCAATCTTGGTACCCAGCTCTGCAAAACACCCTACAGACTATAAATTGCAGAAAGTCACAGAACAACCAGCACATTACACAGAACAATCAGCACAGTCAACAACCACCTTCCTTATCTTCACACCCCTTCCAACCCTCCCAGCAATTAACACAGAACAATGGTCACATTCAACAGCCAGTTTCCTTATCACTACCCTTCCAGGAAGCCCCACCAAACAATGGGCACATCCACAAACCAATTGCCCTTTCGCCACACCCCCTCCAGCCTAGAAATAGCAGCTCTCCAGCAGCCCTGGCCCCACTCAATGCACAGCAGCCAAGAAGGTCAGAGCGCCTGCTCCAGCTGCAACGCCACTGAGGATGTTCTCTGCAGCTGAGAACGAAACATCTGGAAGGAAAACTTTCTCCAGTAGAGCACGGCACTTGAGCCCGAAAGATAGTGACATCTCTAGAAAATGAAACTAAAGCTTTCTTCCAAATAAACGATAAAGAGGATATAGAATTTCAGACGGTCTGGGATGCTTATAAAGCAGTAATGAGAGGAATATTGATTACATTGAATAACAAAGATAAGAGGGCAAAAGAAAAACAGATGTTGGCCATTCAAAATGAAATAAAGAAAAAAGAAGGGGAACTGAAAAAAAGGCCAGGGAAAAAGAAAATTATAAGGGAGATTACAATATTACAAACGCAAATGAGACATTTGTTAAATAAAGAACTGGAATGGAATCTGAAAAGATTGCAGCAGAAATCTTTTGAGGGAGCAAACAAACCCGGAAAATATTTGGCCTGGCAACTGAAGAAAAAGAGAGAAAGTAAAATTATTAATAAAATTGTGGTGGATGGAAGAGAGGTGGTAGATCAAGAAGGAATAAAAAGAGAATTCTTTAAGTATTATGCCAAGTTATTTAAAGGTGTTAAAATAAGGAAAGAAAAGATGGATGAGTACTTACAAAAGATAAAAATAGCACCCTTAGCAGAAAATATGTGAAAAGTTTTTAACAATCCAATTGAAAAAAATAGAAATTGAAGCAGCAATTAATGCAATGAAAAATGGAAAAGCACCTGGGCCAGATGGATATACAGCTAAATTTTTTAAAACCCTCAAAGAGGAGTTAATCCTGAAACTTCAGAAATTGATGAATATGATAAGAACAAAATGGAAAATACCAAATACGTGGAAGGAAGCTGTTATTCCATTGATTCCAAAGGAAGATAGAGATGTCACGGACATAAAAAATTATAGACCAATTTTATTATTAAATAATGACTATAAAATATATACAAGAATCTTGGCAGAACGGGTTAAACAATATTTGATAAATTTTATAAAGGAAGATCAAGCAAGGTTTCTTCCCAAAACGCAAATAAGAGACAATATTAGAACTGTTGTAAATATTGTAGAATATTATGAAAGACATCCAGAAAAGGAAGTAGCATTATTCTTTGCGGATGCAGAGAAAGCATTTGACAATCTAAATTGGGATTTTATGTTTGCAGTAATGGAGAAAATGGAGTTGGGAGAAAGCTTTATAAGAATGATAAAAGCAATATATACTGAACAACGTGCAAGGCTATGTATAAATGCTGATCTTACAGAAGACATGATAATTAGTAAAGGTACAAGACAAGGTTGTCCACTTTCCCCATTGTTGTTTATAATGACTCTTGAAATATTACTGATGCAAATTCAAGAAGATAGAAATAGAAGGATTAAAAGTAAAAGGATTTACTTCCAAATACAGAGCATTTGCAGATGATATAATGTTTATAAATGAAAACCCTATACAAGTCACACCTTTGTTGTTAGCCAAAATACAAGAATATGGGGAGTTGGCAGGACTTTGTATTAATAAGGAAAAATCAAAACTTCTATGTAAAAATATGCAAATAAATAAGCAACAGGAATTGCAGAGACTAACGGGCTGTGAAGTTATCTCTAAGGTAAAATATTTGGGTGTGGAGATAACAATGAAGAATATTGATCTGTTCAAAAATAATTATGAGAAGCTATGGCGTAAAATGGATGAAGATATGTTAAAGTGGAATAAACTTAATTTGTCACTGTTGGGTAGAATAGCCGCAATTAAAATGAATATTCTACCAATAATAATGTATTTGTTTCAAACTATTCCAATTGTGAAAGATAGTAAACAATTTAATAGATGGCAAAGAAAAATTTCAGAGTTTGTGTGGACGGGGAAGAAACCAAAAATTAAAATGAAAATTTTAACAGATGCAAAAGAGAGAGGCGGATTTCAGTTACCAGACTTAAAATTATATCATGAAGCAATTTGCTTAGTATGGATAAGCTGGCACGCTTATATGTATCATGGGGAAAAAAAGATAAGAAACCATTTTATAAGAAACAGCTTGCTAAATACATGGATGAAATATGGAGATGAGAGAAAACCGTTATGGATAGTGCCAGCTGAAGTGATAAAAATAACAGCTGAGACGGGTGAAGAAAAGTGGTTGTCATATAATCAACTATTAAAAATACAAAGTGGCAAAATAGAATTGAAAACTGCTGAAGAGCTGAATAATAAATATGATTGGTTTCAAATGCAACAAATAAAGAGCTTGGTGGAGAATGATATTAAAACTGAAGGAATAAGAAAAGAGCAAACAGAAATGGAAAAAGTTCTGCTTGGAGACAACAAAAAATTAATTTCAAAATTACTTTTAAAATGGTCTACGGAAAATGAAGTAGTGAAATCTCAAATGATTAAGTGGGCAATTAATGTAAATAAAGAAATACAGATGGAAACTTGGGAATATTTGTGGAAGAACTCTATGAAGCTTTCGACGTGTCATAGTATTAAAGAGAACTGTTTTAAAATGATGTATAGATGGTATATGACTCGTAAGAAATTGGCAAAGATGAATAATAAGATGCCAGACAGATGTTGGAAATGTAAAAAACATGAAGGTTCTTTCTACCATATGTGGTGGACTTGTGAAAGAGCAAAAAAGTATTGGCAGATGATTCAACAAGAAATTTGTAGGATCTTGGGATATGAATTTAAGAAAGTTGCAGAGACTTTTCTGTTGGGATTACAAATGGAAAAATTTCCAAAAGAAGATAGAACTATAATTTGGTACTTGCTTTCAGCAGCTAGGACATTATATGCGCAGTTGTGGAAGCAAGAAAAAATACCAGAGAAATGGGATTGTATTGTAAAAGTTATGAAATGGAGTGAAATGGACAAATCAACAAGAATTTTAAGATACTATGATTTAGAAGTTTTTAAGATGGAGTGGAAAAAGTTCAGAAGATATGCAGAAAAAGAGTGGAAAATAAAAGGACATTGGACAATTTTTGATAATGATTAAGTCTTAGAAAAAAGAAGAATATTAATTTTTGTTTTTTATTAGTTAAGGGTACCTTTAAACATTAGTACTTGAAGTAAATAACACCGGTGGGGGTCAAGTAACGGGGGGAGGGGTGGGTAGAAAGTAATATATGGGATAGATAAAAGAAGTTATTAATGATGCAAGAAATATAATTTGTTACCATATGTTACCAAATAAAATTGTTTTAACCGAAAGAAATATCTGGGGACTTTGGGGGTGGATCCAGAAGACTTTGGGGTGGAGCCAGCAGCAAGGGTGTGACAAGCATCATTGAACTCCAAAGAGAGTTTTGGCCATCACATTTAGAGGGACCACACACCTTTTAAATGCCTTCCCTCCATAGGAAATAATGAAAGATAGGGGCAACTTCTTTGTGGGCTCATAGAATTGGACCCCCCAGACCAATCTTTTTTGAAACTTAGGGAGTATTTTGGGGAGAGCCACTGGATGCTATACTGAAAATTTGGTGCCTCTATCTCAAACAACAGGGTCCCAGAGCCCCAGATACCCGTGGATCAATTCTCCATTATTTTCTATGGGAATAATTCTCCATAGGGAATCATGAGTACCCAGCAGATATTTCCCTCCCCTCCCCCATTTTCTGATGACCCTGAAGCGGGGGAGGGCCTCCAAACCAGGGGATCCCCTGCCCCCACCTGGGGATTAGCAACCCTATTTTCATTTGCTTTTGTGGGCCTTTTTGTCACCTCCATTTTCGTTGCTGGTGTCCCCCCGTTTGTTCCCTTGATTCCATTGTACTCCCTTCGTACACTCTTTATAGGCTCTCTATACTCCATTTGTGATAAAATGTTTAAAACCTGCATAATGTTAACAGGTTACAATTGGTGTCATGTATCCTTCCACTTTGTGGACAGAATGCAGAGTTTTTCTGCACTTCTCTTTCTTCCTGGAATCCCTTCCAGCATCCAGAAAGATCATTCCAAGGGTCATGGAATCCCAAACCTGCAGAAAAAGAAACAGCTTTTTTTTTAGTTAGGGTTGCCAGGTCTGTGTTGGAAAATACCTGGAGACTTTGGGGGTGGATCTGGGAGAGGGTGGGGTTTGGGGAGGGGAGGGGCCTCTGCGGGGTACAATGCCATAGAGTCCACTCTCCAAAGCAGCCATTTTCTCCAGGGGAGTTGATCTATGCCAGCTAGAGATCAGTTGCAAAAGCGGGAGATCTCCAGACCCCACCTGGAGGCTGGCAAAGTAGTCTGGCAGTTAATAGCACCCTCTCCTTCTCTCTCTCTCTCTCTCTCTCCTATGAAGAAACTGTACCTCCATAACTCAGAATGAATACAGTGGCACCTTTAAGACAACAAAGTTTAATTCTGCATGCACATCAAAGCTTATACCCAGAATTAAACTCTGTTGGTCTTAAATGTGCCACTAGACTCAAATGGTGTGGGGGGTGGTGGGGGGTGGGCTCCCTCTGGGAATCCTACCCCCCCCAGGGAAAGTGCATGCGCAATACATAGCCTCTCCTCTCCCGGTGTAGTGAACGCCGCGTGGTCACTGTCTGGCTATGCCTGGCAGATGGTCACTGCAATGGCCTCTCCTGCATTACTGCATCCGTAGCAACACCTTCTCGCTGGTCCCCCCCCCCCCCCCGTTTTCACAGAGTTTGCTACGTCATGGTGCGACTGAATTGTCCGGCGGTATAACCGGATGGGCAGGCTGGGCCCACCAACCTCGTCAGCCTAAGAGAAGGAAAACTCTAACATCAAACCCGGGCAGATAGAGCTCGTTAATGTAACACCTACCACCTGGAGGACTCACTGCCGGCGTCCCGGCTTACTGGGCCATGGCAGATGACCCCCAGGTGAAAGGGTGGAGCCAGTACCGCGCACACTGCGCTTCACCTAAAAAATTCCTCTGCGCAGGCCTGAAGGGCATATCCACACACACAACTCACAACGCATCAAGTCCTGCAGCGATAGGCAAGGGGCGAAATGGCAGGTGGAAGGTGCCACTGGAAGCCGCAGTCCCGATCCTGCATGTAGGCGGTTCAGGATATTGGTCGCCTGATGCTAACCCGGAGACGAAAGCATCTTTCGGCAGCACCCTGAACGACCAAGCAGCCTTATCTAGGGACAGCACTGCTTGCTCCACACGGAGAGGGGCCTAGAAAAGGTGGCCTAAACAAAGCTCGTCTCCCCCACCCCAGTTGGCTAGCCGCGGTCAACGGGCATCCTTACTTGCGGTCGAAAAATAACAACAAAGAAAAGGCATGCACCTGCCTCACAAAGTGTGCAAAGACTAAAGCTTGCGTGTTGGAACATCAGAACCATGCTTGACACAGTAGGCAGTGGTCGCCCTGAACGACGCTCTGCTCTAGTTGCCCACGAACTTCTCAGGTTGAATATCGACATAGCAGCTCTCAGTGAGGTCCGTTTCCCTGAGGAAGGTAGTCTTCAAGAACACGGTGCTGGCTATACCCTCTACTGGTCGGGTAAGTCAAAGGCTGAGAGCCGCCTTTCTGGCGTTGGCTTCATGGTCAGGAACTCCATTGCCTCCAAACTCGAAAACCTTCCAACAGGTCACTCAGATCGCATCATGTCCATGCGCCTCCCACTTCAAAACAAGCAGCATGCAACACTCTTCAGTGTGTATGCCCCAACCCTTCAAGCAGATCCTGCAGAAAAGAACAAGTTCTATGCTGATCTACGCAACCTCGTACGGAAAACCCCTACAGAGGACAAGGTGATCATCCTTGGCGACTTCAATGCCAGAGTAGGTAAAGACTCGGAAGCCTGGAAAGGAGTACTTGGCAAACACGGCATTGGCAACTGCAATGACAACGGGCGCCTCCTGCTAGAATTCTGCATGGAGCACCAGCTCACCATCACCAACACTATCTTCCAGCAGAAGAACAGTCTGAAGACAACCTGGATGCACCCACGGTCCAAGCATTGGCACCTTATCGACTACATTCTGGTGCGCCAGAGAGACCTTCGAGATGTCTTACACACCCGAGTAATGCCCAGCGCAGAATGTCATACGGATCATCGTCTTGTACGCTGCAATCTCCGTCTTCACTTTAAACCCACACCCAGGAGAGGAAGTATCCCTCGGAGGAAGTTTCAGGTTGGCAGCCTCCAGTCAGCCGAAGTTAAAGCTGCCTTCCAGGCAAAACTCCAGTCAAGAATTGAGGACCTCAGTTGCCCCACAGACCCTTCTCCAGAAGCACTCTGGGAACACCTAAAAACTACCGTCCTGCAGATCTCTGAAGAAGTCCTCGGGTTCTCCACAAGGAAGAACAAGGACTGGTTTGATGAGAACAATCAAGAGATCCAAGAATTACTGGCAAAAAAGAGATCTGCCTACCAAGCACATCTTGCTCAGCCCTCCTGTCCTGGGAAAAAAGCAACCTTTCGCGCTGCATGTAGCAACCTCCAGCGCAAGCTTCGAGACATTCAGAACGAGTGGTGGACCAAGCTTGCAGAGAGAACCCAGCTGTGTGCAGACACTGGTGATTTAAGAGGGTTCTACGAAGCCCTGAAGGCAGTATATGGTCCATCATATCAGGCTCAGAGTCCCTTGCATAGTGCAGACGGCCAAGTGCTCCTCACAGACAAGGCATCCATACTGAACCGGTGGTCAGAGTATTTTCAGGTTCTCTTCAGTGCCAACCGCGTAGTTCAAGATTCAGCAATCCACCTCACCCCACTTCAACCGGTGAAAACAGAGTTGGATGAGATCCCCACCCTAGAAGAGACTGTTAAAGCCATCAAGCAACTGAAAAGTGGCAAGGCAGCAGGAGTTGATGGAATTCCACCAGAGATCTGGAAGCATGGGGGCACAGTACTACATAGCTCACTTCACAAAGTACTTGTCACCTGCTGGGAACAAGGCAAATTACCACAGGACTTTGCCGATGCAATCATCATCACCCTATACAAGAACAAAGGGGAAAAGTCAGACTGCTCCAACTACCGGGGGATAACCCTGCTCTCCATCGCAGGCAAAATCCTTGCCAGAATACTCCTGAACAGACTGGTGCCCACCATTGCAGAAGAACTCCTCCCAGAGAGGCAGTGCGGCTTCAGAGCTAACAGGAGCACCACCGACATGGTATTTGTTCTCAGGCAGCTCCAAGAGAAATGCAGGGAACAGAACAAGGGTCTGTATGTGACTTTTGTCGACCTTACCAAAGCTTTCGATACCGTTAGCAGGAAAGGCCTGTGGCAAATCTTGGAACGTTTAGGATGTCCCCCAAGGTTCCTCAGCATGATCATCCAGCTACACGAAGACCAGCGAGGCCAAGTCAGACACTGCAACGACCTCTCGGAGCCCTTCCCAATAGGCACAGGTGTAAAGCAAGGCTGCGTTCTCGCGCCAACTCTCTTTACGATCTTCTTTAGCATGATGCTTCAAAGAGCCGCAGTAGATCTAGATGAGGACGATGGTGTCTACATCCGCTATCGCACCGATGGCAGCCTGTTCAACCTGAGGCGACTAAAGGCACACTCCAAGACAATGGAAAAACTCATCCGAGAGCTACTGTTTGCTGATGATGCTGCACTCGTCTCCCACTCGGTATCAGCTCTGCAGCATATGACGTCCCTCTTTGCAGAGGCTGCCAAGCTATTCGGCCTAGAAGTTAGTCTGAAGAAGACAGAAGTTCTCCACCAGCCTGCACCCCAGGAAGATTATCACCCTCCCTGCATCACTGTGGGTGAATCAGTTCTGAAGACAGTCCAGCAGTTCAGCTACCTGGGGTGCATCATCTCCTCAGATGCCAAGATCGACAAGGAGATTGACAACAGGCTGGCAAAGGCAAACCGTGCATTTGGCCGACTGCACAAAAGAGTGTGGAGCAACAAGCATCTGAAAAAAGGCACAAAGATCAATGTTTACAAAGCGGTTGTGATGACAACCCTCATCTATGGCTCCGAATCGTGGGTTTTATACCGTCATCACCTGCGACTCCTTGAGCGCTTTCATCAGCGCTGCCTTCGCACCATCCTCAACATCCACTGGAGTGACTTTGTGACCAACACTGAAGTCCTCAAGCGGGCAGAGGTTACCAGCATCGAGGCACTGCTGTTGAAGACGCAGCTGCGCTGGGCAGGGCATATTTCTAGGATGGAAAACCACCGCCTTCCCAAGATTGCCCTGTATGGCGAACTCTCCACCGGCCATCGAAATAGAGGGGCACCAAAGAAGAGGTACAAGGACTCCTTGAAGAAATCCCTTAGCACCTGTCACATCAACCATCACCAGTGGTCTGACCTAGCCTCAGATCGCAAAGCATGGAGGCACACCATCCACCAGGCTGTCTCTTCCTTTGAGAACACACGCATAGCTGGTCTTGAGGACAAAAGGAGATTGAGGAAGAATCGCACTGCTACAGGACCAACCCTAAATCAGACTTTTCCCTGCAGCCGCTGTGGCCGGACCTGCCTGTCCCACATTGGTCTTGTCAGCCACCAGCGAGCCTGCAGCAAACGTGGACTATTGCACCCTTCTTAAATCTTTGTTCGCGAAGCCAAGCCGAGAGAGACTCAAATGTTGTTCTGTTCCTTCAGACCAACATGGCTGATTCTATCTCTATTAACTCCAAAACTCCCACCTGAATTTATCTCTAAAACTCACTTTCTTTATATGTTACATTTGTATAAATTTGGTCCTGGACATGCCCAACATACTTTCCCTCCACTGTAAAATAAAACCTCTCTCATGTTGTGTTCCCCTGCTTGGTTTTTAGTGTGGAAAAGGTTATAACCTTTGTGCTTGTCACAGCCTTGCTCCTGGCTCCACCCCACCCCAAAGTCCCCAGATATTTATTGATTTGGACCTAATCTCTAATCACAGTCCTTTCAGAACTCTCTCAGCCCCTCCTGCCTCACAAGGTGCTTTTCAGCATAGTTTAAATATCACTTGTCACTAGGGTTACCAATCTCCAGATGGTGGCTGGAGATCTCCCGCTATTACAACCGGTCTCCAGGCAACGGAGGTTAGTTCACTCAGAGAAAATGGCTGCTTTGGAAGGTAGACTCTCCAGCATTGTACCCCCACTGAAGTCCCTCCCCTCCCCAAACCCCACCCTCCTCAGGATCCACATCCAAAATCTCCAGGTATTCCCCAACTCAGAACTGGCAATCCTATTTGGAGTGACAAGTGCTTTAAGCACCTTTAGACCAATGGTAGTCCTACTCAGTGATGCGTTGAATCCATGGCTGCCGTCAGGACTTTTTTTGTAGCAGGAACTCCTTTGCATATTAGGCCACACCCTCCTGATGTAGCCAATCCTCCAAGAGTTTACAGGGCTCTTAGTACAGGGCCTGCAGTAAGCTCTTCGAGGACTGGCTACATCAGGAGGGTGTGGCCTAATATGCAAAGGAGTTCCTGCTACAAAAAAAAGTCCTGGCCGTCGTCATGCTTTGTTATGCCAGTCAGCCTTACCTTTTCCCACGTAAGTCTGGGAATTAATTAAACGGTGGCACAACATGTATTTCTTGCTTATGCAGGTGTGAAATCTAGGGTTATAATTTTATTTACCACTTTATAGGGCCCTGAAAAGGAAACAGAGAAACAAACAGTGGCAAAAAAAGAAAGTTATAGCTGGGCCTTCAGAAGTCAATTTAATCTGTGCGCTTAACCATAAAGACAACATCTGCTCTGCTAAATACAGGTGTTTTGTATACTTGTCATTAATTGAAAGGGACATTATGTCATCATACATCAACAGTTAAAGTTGGTTAAAGTGCCACTTATCTCAGGTGCAATCATTAATCAGCTCCTTTTTGCCATGGCGCTCACAGAGCTGCGATTAGCAGCCATATTATACAGTTTGACTATGACCCTTCTGGGTTTCCTTACCTTGTTCTGAATGAATGGATGTGAAACATACAACCATATGAGCCTAGGCATGTATAATTTGTAGAGAGTTTGGAGCCACAAGAGGGGGGGGGGGAACCAGGTGGATTGTAGCAGGATCATCTAGATCAGGGGTCCTCCTGTACGGCTAGGGGTTAAGTTGCAGCTATCATTTTGTGGCTGGCTCCGCCTCCAGTGGCATCCATTTTAAGATAGCCACTTTCTATGGCTGTGCCCACCATGCTGTGGCAGAATTCCAAAGGCTCCTGCAGATTCAGAAAGCTTAGGAGTCCCCCGACCTAAACATCTGGTGGAAAACTGAAACAGATGCAGTATTTTTGTTATCAGTTCTGATAATTCCCTTTTACAAATTCTGCTGAATGACAGAAGTGTGAGAGATCTGAGGTGAGGGATCCTGGAGAGGGTGGGATTTGTGGAGAGGAAGGACCTCAGCAGACTTTAGCCTCCTAAAGTATTTGTTTTTTCTAGAGGAACTGATCTCTTTTGTCCGGAGAACAGCTGTAATTCTGGGAAGTCTTCTGGCCCCACCTAGAGGTTGGCAACACTAGATCAGTGGCTCCCAACCTTTCTGGCACCAGGGACCAATTTTGTGGAAGACAGTATTTCCACGAACTGGTGTGGAGGGGTGCTTGGGGTTTTGCCGCCCCATGTTGCCTCCACGCCCTGTCCCTGCCACTCCATGGGGTCTTTAAGTGAGGGGTAAGAGAAGAGCCCCGTGGCGCAGAGTGGTAAAGCTGCAGTGGTAAAGCTGCAGTCTCCTCACAATCTGAGTTCGATCCCGGCAGAAGCTGGGTTCAGGTAGCTGGCTCGAGGTTGACTCGGCTTTCCATCCTTCCGAGGTTGGTCAATGAGTACCCAGCTTGCTAGGGGGAAAGCGTAGATGACTGGGGAAGGCAATGGCAAACCACCCCGTAAAAAGTCTGCCGTGAAAACATTGTGAAAGCAACGTCACCACAGAGTTGAAAACGACTGGTGCTTGCACAGGGGACTACCTTTACCTTTTCTTTTCTTTTTTTAAGAGAAGGTTACTGCTGTGCTGCCCCTTCCACCCAACCTGGACCTGGGCGGATGAAAGAGGTGGTGCTTTGGAGTGAGTTTGCACCGCCTCTTTCGTCTGCCCAGGTCCCAGGCAGGCAGAAGTGGCAGTGTGGTGCCTCTGCCCAGGTCCCAGGCAGGCAGAAGTGGCACTGTGGCCTAGTTGCTAACAGGCCACAGACCAGTACTGGTCTGCGGCCCGAGGATTGGGGACCCCTGATCTAGATTGTGTCCAGCCTTCAGTAGAATGGCCATGGGTCTTTCCCATTTCCCACTCCTCTCAGCACTCCTGAGAGCCAGTTTGGTATAGTGATTAAGTATGTGGACTGTTATCTGGGAGAACCAGGTTTGATTCCCCACTCCTCCATTTTCAGCTGCTGGAATGGCCTTGAGTCAACCATAGCTCTTGCAGAGTTGTCCTTGAAAGGGCAGCTTCTGGGAGAGCTCTCTCAGCCACACCCATCTCACAGGGTGTTTGTTGTGTGTGTGTGTGGGGGGGGAGGAAGATAAAGGAAATGGTGAGCCGCTCTGAGACTGGATTTATACCCTGCCCTTCACTAGCCAAAGGAGTCTCAGAGCAGCTTACAATCTCCTTTCCTTTCCCCTCCCCATAACAGATACCCTGTGAGGAAGTTGAGCTGAGAGAGCTCTCCTAGAACTGCTCTTGAGCAGAATAACTTGAGAGAACTTGTTGCTGACCCAAGGTCACATCAGCAGGTGCATGTGAAGGAGTGGAGAACCAAACCTGACTCTCCCAGATAAGAGTCTGCACACTTATCCACTACATCAAACTGGCTCTCAAGAGTAAGAGACCAATAGCACCTTAAAGACAAACAAAATTTGTGGTAGGGTATGAGCTTTTGTGAGTCACTGCTCACTTCTTCAAATACAGAAGTGAGCGGTGATTCATGAAAGCTCATAGCCTACCACACATTAAGGTGCTACTGGTCTCTCACAGACGGACTAACATGACTCCCCATCTTCATCTATCACCACACATGGTTTTTGTAAGAATACAGTGGAGGAGAGAAGAACAATTTAAGCTGTTTTCGGGCACCCAGTGGGGAGAAAAGTGGGGTATCAATGAAGTAAATGAAATGTTTAAAATGTCCCCAAGAACAAGGAGCTTTGTTTAAAATAAATAATGCTTGTCTTCATACTGCACCCAGGTATGAATTGGTGCTGTGAGATGCTGTGAATGCCAATAAGGACTGCCCACAAACAGCTCAGGTTTCACAAAGGTGGATTTATGGGAGGGGGGGGGGACATAACTTGCATATAAGTCAGGATGCTACAAGACCGACATCTACTAATTCAGATTTCTAAGACAAACGATGGTGACCTTGCAGTTCACTCAGCTTTGATTCAGGGCGTCTCGGTTGATCTTAGAACCTTAATCATATCATTACTCTCTCAGCTTTTAATGACTTCATACGTGATGAAGAAGCTTCCTGTAGAACTGTTGAACGGATTGCCGTGGTTTTGGATAGTTCAGCCCCCCTCCCCCCTGCCTTCGTCCCACTGGTGAAGTCTGGCATGCTCACACCCGATATTTGTTAGGCCATACCATTGCTAAGACAGCCCCAATTTCCTTGGAATATCAATTACTAATCAACAGCACAGCATGGGAGCAGAGAAGGATTCCAGCAGCACTTGTGTTAATGAATCACACCTTGGAACTCTATTCCGCCCTCCCAACCCTCACTCAAAGGGTGAGGACAAACAATTCTGCAAGGCATTGGAGAGACCTTTTTAAGACAGTTCTTCAATTTCTTTCCCCACAGCTGATTTGCAGAAGTTTGTGGCTCTATCACACATATTGTGCGGCCCTCAAAGACGCCACTGCCTGTCGACCAGCTTGGAGAAGGCATTTCTCTCTTTAAATCATTTCTCCAAGCCAAGCCATCTGGTGATCTGATAAATGCATTCAAAGTTAAAGTTGTTTTCCTCCCTACCTCCCTTCTTTCCTTCCATCCTTCCTTCAATCCTTCCTTCATTCCTTCCTGTTTTATGGATCTCAAACAAGCCAAGCCATCTAGTAATTTGATGAATGCATTCAAAGTTAAAGTTGTTTTCCTCCCTCCCTTCCTTCCTTCCTTCCTTCCTTCCTTCCTTCCTTCCTTCCTTCCTTCCTTCCTTCCTTCCTTCCTTCCTTCCTTCCTTCCTTCCCTCCTTCCTTCCTGTCTTATGGATCTCAAACAAGCCAAGCCATCCAGTAATTTGATGAATGCATTCAGTTAAAGTTGTTTTCCTCCCTCCTCCCTCCTCCCTCCCTCCCTCCCTCCCTCCCTTCCTTCCTTCCTTCCTTCCTTCCTTCCTTCCTTCCTTCCTTCCTTCCTTCCTTCCTTCCTTCCTTCCTTCCTTCCTTCCTTCCTTCCTTCCTTCCTTCCTTCTTCTGGGTCTCAAACAAGCCCAGCCATCTAGTAATTTGATGAATGCATTAAAAATTAAAGTTGTTTTCCTCCCTCCCTCCCGTCCTTCCTCCCTCCCTTCCTTCCTTCATTTCTTCCTGTTTTATGGATATCAAACAGGCCAAGCCATCTAGTAATTTGATGAACGCATTCAAAGTTAAAGTTGTTTTCCTCCCTCCCTGTCTTATGGGTCTCAAACATGTGACATTTATCCTATGTGGCTCTTACGTCAAGCAAGTTTGACCACCCCTGGGCTAGACAGTAAGGTTGCTGAGCCTCACTTGAAACCTGGAGATCTCCTAGACTTACAGCTGTTTTCCAGGCTTCAGAGACTGATTCCCCTGAAAAAGTTGGATGATGCGCCCCCTTGCCCAGATTGCCAGGAGACATGGACTTGGGTGCCATCAATATGCAGATGACACCCAACTCTATCTGCTAATGGACGGACGGCCTGACTGCGTCCCAGAGAATTTAGACCGGGCCCTGCAGGACTTGGCAACCTGGTTGAGGAAGAGCGGGCTGAAACTGAATCCAGCGAAGACAGAAGTCCTTTGTCTGGGTCGGGGCGCTCGGGGAGGGGAAATACTTCTCCCGGTCTTCGACGGGGCGCCGTTGAAAGCGGCGCACCGAGTTAAGAGCCTGGGAGTTTTACTGGAGCCTGCATTATCAATGGAGGCCCAGATTGCAGCCACTGCCAAGTCAGCCTTCTTCCATCTAAGGCGGGCAAAGCAGTTGGCTCCCTTCCAAGAGCGCCAAGATCTGGCAATGGTGCTTCATGCAACGGTCACCTCGAGACTGGATTACTGTAATGCCCTCTACATGGGGCTGCCTCTGTGCCGAACCCGGAAGCTGCAACTGGTGCAGAACGCAGCGGCTAGACTGTTGCTGGGACTCCCTAAATGGGAGCACATACAGCCTGGGCTGCGCGAACTGCACTGGCTGCCAGTTACATACCGGGTTCGTTACAAAGTGCTGGTCATTACCTTTAAAGCCCTATATGGTCGAGGACCTGTCTACCTTAGGGACCATCTCTCCCCATATGAACCCCAGAGAGCACTGAGGTCAGCCGGGAAAAACCTGCTGACTGTCCCCGGACCGAGAGAGGTGAAGCTGCAAAGCACCCGTAACCGGGCCTTCTCCTCTGTAGCCCCGAGCCTTTGGAACCAACTTCCAGAGGAAATGCGGGCCCTGCGGGACCTAGAACAGTTCCGCAGGGCCTGCAAGACCTTCCTCTTCAGACTGGCTTTCCCTGATCGAAATGGAAATTGCGAAGGAAACCGCCATCAGAAAAAGTAAACATAGCACTAGCACTTTTAAAAATTAACTTAATTTTAATGTTTAATCAGATTTTAAGTAAATGCTGATAATGTTTAATGTAGTTTTATTCACTTGTATAAGTTAACTCCGAACCATGTTGTTAGCCGCCCTGAGCCTGCTCCGGCGGGGAGGGCGGGATACAAATAAAATTTGTTGTTGTTGTTGTTGTTGTTGATTTGGAAGTTGGAAAAAAATACACTAAAATATAGTGGAAGATGGGTTTAATATATGTAATGAGATAAACAGCCAATATTCCTTGTTTGAGTATGTCAATGTATTTATTTATTTATTTATTTATTTATTTATTCGGGATTTATATCCCGCCCTTCCCACAAGTGGCTCAGGGCGGCTTCCAACAATTAATCAAGCATAAAATTTAAACAATTTTAAGTATAAAACAATTAGATACTTAAACATTTAAAACCTTAAAAACCAGTAGCATTTCAATTTGATAAAAACAATTAAACCTTAAAAACCAGTAACATTACATTTCATATAAACAGATGGCTGGCCAGTTACATCAAGTTTTCATCCCAGCTAGGTGTAAGCTAGCCGGAAGAGGGTCGTCTTACAGGCCCTGCGGAACTGAACCAGGTCCCGCAGGGCCCTCACCTCTTCCGGCAGCTGATTCCACCATGTGGGGGCCATAACGGAGAAAGCCCTTTCTCTGGTGACTTTCAAGCGGGCTTCTTTTGGCCTGGGGATAGAGAGGAGATTTTGTGTTCCTGACCTCAGTGCTCTCTGGGGAACATGTGGGGAGAGACGGTCCTTCAGGTAGGCAGGTCTCAGGCCATATAGGGCTTTAAAGGTAATAACCAGCACCTTGTACCGGACTCGGTACATCACTGGAAGCCAGTGCAGAGTCCGAAGACCCGGCCGAATGTGTCCCCACTTTGGGAGACCTAATAACATCCGGGCCGCGGCATTCTGCACCAGCTGCAATTTCCGAGTCCGGGACAGGGGCAGCCCCATGTAGAGGGCATTGCAGTAGTCCAACCTCGAGGTGACCGTAGCATGGATCACTGTTGCTAGGTCGTCACGCTCCAGGAAGGGGGCCAGCTGCCTTGCCCGCCTAAGATGAAAAAATGCGGACTTGGCAGCGGCTGCTATCTGAGCCTCCATCTTTAAGGAAGGCTCCAACAGCACCCCCAAGCTCCTGACTCTGTCCGCCGCCGTCAGCGGTGCACCATCAAAAGCTGGCAGGGGGATCCCCCCCCCGGGCCACGGCGACCCAAGCAAAGGACCTCTGTCTTCATAGGATTTAGCTTCAGCCCACTCAGTCTGAGCCACTCAGCCACAGCCGGTAATGCCCGGTCAAGATTTTCCGGGGTGCAGACCGGCCGTCCATAAGTAGATAGAGCTGGGTGTCATCAGCATACTGGTGACACCCCAGCCCATACCTTCGGGCAATCTGGGCAAGAGGCCGCATGTAGATGTTGAATAACATCGGGGAGAGAACCGCCCCTTGGGGCACACCACAGTCGAGTGTGCGCCTCTGGGATAGCTCCCCCCCAATTGCGACCCTTTGTCCCCGACCTTCCAGGAAAGAGGAAACCCACTGTAAGGCCAACCCCTGAATCCCCGTGTCGGCGAGGCGGCACGTCAGTAGCCGATGGTCGACCGTGTTGAATGCAGCCGACAGGTCTAACAACATCAGCACCGCCGAGCCACCCCAATCCAGATGCCGTTGAAGGTCATCCACTAGGGCAACCAACACTGTCTCCGTCCCGTGTCCTGGGCGAAAGCCGGACTGAAATGGGTCAAGGATGGAAGCGTCCTCCAGGAAAGTCTGTAATTGCATCGCCACTGCCCTCTCAATAAGTTTACCCAAAAAGGGCAAATTTGAAACTGGCCGATAATGTGCCAATTGGGCCGGATCTAAGGATGGTTTTTTTAGGAGGGGACGGACCACAGCCTCTTTGAGTGGCGTTGGAAAGTGCCCTTCCGTTAGGGATCTATTTATGATATCCCGTACAGGATATCTAAGATCCCCCTGGCAAGATTTAATAAGCCAGGAAGGGCATGGGTCCAATTTACAAGTTGTTGGGTAAGCCGATAAGAGAATCCTGTCAACTTCCTCCAGGCTGAGGGGGCTAAAGCCATCCAGAATATAATCCGAAGACAGGCTCGGGGCCTCAGGTTCACTAACTGTCTCCAAACTGGCAGGGGGGTCAGGGCGGAGTGACGCGATTTTATCCGCAAAAAAATTCGCAAAAGCCTCACAGCCAATTTCCAATTCAATAGAATTTAAACTGCCTTGCGGCAGCGTTGTAAGTCCTCTAATTATGTCAAATAATTGTGCCGGGCGTGAAGTTGCGGACGCAATCTTAGCCGCAAAGAATACTCTCTTTGCGGATTTGATTGCCATCTCATAGGCCTTCAAACTCTCTCTATAAGATGTTCGGGTCGCTTCGTCTCGAGGTCGCCGCCGCCAACGTATGTCAATATACAGTGTTATATCCCACTGTGGTCCCTCCCATCTCCAGGCCTCATTCCCAAATCTCCAGGGATTTCTCAGACTAGAGTTGGCAACCCTACGTGGAAAGGTGTACTAGTCTTAGTCAAGCTTGAGCTCAGAAAAATAAGAGTTAATTGAATCCAGTTGCAAAGATCTCCAGAGGGGAGAAGCAATGCACAGACCAAACCCAGTTGCAAGCAGGGGAAAGGAAGTTGTGTTCATACCTAAGGCTGCCACTGGGGGCAGTAGAGGAAAGGGAAGGCTGGAGATGCACTATACATATGCCCTAAGCTAGGGGTATCAAATTTGTTATGAGGGCCGGATCTGACATAAATGAGACCTTGTTGGGTCAGGCCATGTGTGTCATAAAATGTAATGTCAGGTAATGGAGATATAAACTTTATAAAGGACATAGACAAATACAATTAATGTTTGTTTATTTATTTATTTATTTTATGACTTATATCCCACCCTTCCCAACAAGTGGCTCAGGGTGGCTCACAACACAAGAATCTGACATAAATACATTTTAAACATAAAAACATTTAAATTTTAAACATTAAACCATTTAAAACATTAAACCATTTAAAACATTTAGAACATTGGGGATAGCAGACATCTAATGTAACTACGCTCAGTATCTTGTATCAGCTAGTCATAGGCCAGCCGGAAGAGGGTTGTCTTACAGGCCCTGCGGAACTGGGCGAGGTCCCACAGGGCCCTCACCTCTTCTGGCAGCTGGTTCCACCAGGAGGGGGCCGTAATAGAAAAGGTCCGGTCCCTTGTAGATTTTAAGCGGGCTTCCTTTGGCCCGGGGATAACCAGGAGATTTTGAGTTCCTGATCTCAGTACTCTCTGGGGAACATGTGGGGAGAGACGGTCCTTCAGGTAGGCAGGTCCTTGGTTGTTGTAGATTTTCCTGGCTGTGTGGCCGTGGTCTTGGCATTGTGAGACCTGACGTTTTGCCAGCAACTGTGACTGGCATCCTCAGAGGTGTAACCCAGAAAACTGGAGTTCTTTCTGGGTCATATTTGACCTGGAGAGAACTCCAGTTTTCTGGGTTACACCTCTGAGGATGCCAGTCACAGTTGCTGGTGAAACGTCAGGTCTCACAATGCCAAGACTATGGCCACACAGCCCGGAAAATCTACAACCACCATCAATGGACTCCAGCCGTGAAAGCCTTTGACAACATAATGTTTATTTGTTGTTGTTTTTTAAAGAAAAACCCCTTAAAATAAAACATTCTTAAAACATTAGCACTCATTGGTCTTAAAGGTGCTTTTTTTCATGGGATCTGGGGAACTGGGCAAAAGAAGCCCTGGCTCTTTCTTTCCTCTTCCTTTCTGGCTTTTCCAGGAGGGGGAGGAGCCTCAGCCAATAGAAGGAAGAGAGGCTTGGCCCAGTAGCTCTGCTGTTGAGAGAGCCTGGCAAAGTAAGCTATTACAAATGCCCGAGAATTGAGAAGATTTTTTGAAAAAAATAAAGAATTTGCACCATGATGGATTACAAATTATTGTCTTGGAATGTTAATGGACTAAATTCACCACAAAAAAGAAGGGCAACTTTTCATTGGATCAAGAAGCAAAATTGTAATATAATTTGTTTGCAAGAAGTTCACATCAAACAAAAGGATTATAAATTTTTATGGAACAAACAATTGGGAAGGGAATTTTTTTCGTTAGCTGAACAGAAAAAAAGGGGAGTAGTTTTTTATATTAAACAAGACCTGGAGCCAAAATTGGTGTTTAAAGATAAAGATGGAAGATTTGTAGCAGTGGAAATAACATCAAATGGGAAAAAAACGCTGTTATTGGGACTATATGCACCTAATGGTGCAAAAGATGTATTTTTTAAAGACGTTATACAACAATTAGATGAGCTGACCTACGATCAAATACTCTTAATGGGAGATTTTAATGGAACAGTTGAGAACTCACTGGATAGATCCGGAGGAAAAAAAAATAGTGGGAAAGAAGGGAAATTGCCAAAGTCTTTCTTTGAATTAGTTAAACAGGAAAATTTGGAAGATATATGGAGGAAGTTCAATCCTGAAGTGCGGGACTATACTTTTTTTTCTGCAAGACATAAGACCTTTTCTAGAATTGACATGCTGTGGGGAACCAGAGATTTAGGCCTTATAACGAGGAAGATAGAGATTTTGCCTAAAATTGGTGCTGACCATAACCCAATAATGTGGATTACAAAATTGTCCAAAAGATTGAGAAGATGGAGACTGAATGAGGATTTGCTACAAAACAAAGAAACAGTGACTTTCCTAGGAAAAGAAACTAAGGAATTTTTCCAAATGAATGACAAAGAAGATATTGACTTTGAGACAGTCTGGGATGCTTACAAAGCAGTAATGAGAGGGTTGTTGATTACTCTGAACAATAAAGATAAAAGGGAGAAAGAAAAACAACTATTGGACATTCAAAATGAAATAAAGAAAAAAGAAGGAGAGCTGAGGAAAAGACCAGGGAAAAAGAAAATTTTAAGGGAAATTTCAATATTGCAAACTCAATTAGGACATTTATTAAACAAAGAAGTGGAATGGAATTTGAAAAGGCTTCAGCAGAAATCGTTTGAAGGAGCAAACAAGACGGGGAAATACTTGGCGTGGCAGCTGAAAAAAAAGAGGGAAAACAAAACAATTAGTAGAATTGTGATAGATGAAAGAGATGTAGTTACTCAAGAGGGAATAAAAAGAGAATTTTTTAAGTATTATGCCAAGCTGTTTAGGGGGGCTGAAGTAAAGAGAAAAAAGATAGATGAATATCTACAGAAAATAAAAATTGAGCCTTTAACTGAAAACATGAGAAAAATTTTGAATGACCCAATTGAAAAAATAGAAATTGAAGCAGCAATCAACGTGATGAAAAATGATAAAGCCCCCGGGCCAGATGGGTATACAGCTAAATACTTTAAAACTTTTAAAGATGAATTAATACCAAAATTACAGAAGCTGATGAATGTAATAAGAGCCAAAGGGAAGGTACCAAATACATGGAAAGAAGCTGTTATTTCTTTGATACCGAAAGAAGAAAAAGACGTCACAAATGTGAAAAATTATAGACCAATTTCACTTTTGAACAATGATTATAAAATATTTACAAGAATTCTGGCGGAACGACTTAAGCAATATCTGATAAATTTTATAAAGGAGGATCAAGCTGGTTTTCTTCCCAAAAGACAAATAAGAGACAATATTAGAACTGTTGTAAATATTGTAGAATATTATGAAAGACATCCAGAAAAGGAAGTAGCACTATTCTTTGCGGATGCAGAAAAAGCATTTGATAATTTAAATTGGGACTTCATGTTTGCAGTGATGGAAAAAATGGAGCTTGGAGGGAGTTTTATAAGAATGATAAAGGCAATATATTCTGAACAAAGGGCAAGGTTGTGCATCAACGCAGATCTTACAGACGAAATGAAAATCAGTAAAGGTACCAGGCAAGGCTGCCCGCTTTCGCCATTGTTATTTATAATGACTCTTGAAATTTTACTGATGCAGATTCAAGAAGAAAAAGATTTAGAAGGATTACAAATAAAAGGATATACCTATAAATATAGAGCATTTGCGGATGATATAATGTTTATAAATGAAAATCCCTTACAAGTTACACCTTTGTTGTTAACAAGAATACAAGAGTTTGGGGAGTTGGCGGGACTTTACATAAACAAAGAAAAATCAAAAATCCTATGTAAGAATATGCAGAAAAATAGACAACAAGAACTACAAAAACTAACGGGTTGTGAAGTTACCTCTAAGGTAAAATACCTAGGGGTAGAGATAACAATGAAAAATATTGACCTGTTCAAGAACAATTATGAAAAGCTATGGCGTAAAATAGAAGAAGATATGTTAAAGTGGAACAAGCTCAACCTGTCATTGTTGGGCAGAATAGCTGCAGTAAAAATGAATATCTTACCAAGGATTATGTATTTGTTTCAAACTATCCCCATTGTGAAAGATGCTAAGCAATTTGATAAATGGCGAAGAAAAATTTCGGAATTTGTGTGGGCCGGGAGGAAACCTAGAATTAAAATGAAAGTCCTGATAGATGCAAAAGAGAGAGGTGGATTCCAATTACCAGATTTGAAACTGTATCATGAAGCAATTTGTTTAGTATGGTTGAAAGAATGGATAACGCTATTAAACAAAAAACTTTTAGTGTTGGAAGGCCATGGGAAAAAATTCGGCTGGCATGCATATTTGTACTATGGGAAAAAGAAGATGGACGGTCTTTTCTCTCACCATTATATAAGGAGAAGTTTATTAAATGTGTGGATAAAGTACAAGAAATATGGTGATGAGAGGAGACCTTTGTGGATAGTGCCGGCTGAAGTGATAAAGTTAACGGCCAAAACAGTTAAGGAAAAACAACTATCATACAATCAATTACTAAAAATACAAAGTGGGAAAATAGAACTGAAAACTGCAGAAGAACTGAGTTATAAATATGATTGGTTTCAAATGCAACAAATTAAAAGTTTGATGGAGAAGGATATTAAAGCTGAAGGAATAAGGAAGGAACAAACAGAAATGGAAAGAGTTCTGCTTGGAGATAATGAGAAATTAATTTCAAAAGTGTACAAATTACTTTTACAATGGTCTACAGAAGATGAAGTAGTGAAATCTCAAATGATAAAATGGGCAATTAATGTAAATAAAGAAATAAAGATGGAATCTTGGGAATATCTGTGGAAAAACTCTATGAAACTCGCAACATGTCATAGTATTAAAGAGAACTGTTTTAAGATGATGTATAGATGGTATATGACTCCAAAAAAACTAGCAAAGATGAACAATAAGATGCCAGATAGGTGCTGGAAATGTAAAAAGCATGAAGGTTCTTTCTACCATATGTGGTGGACTTGTGAAAGAGCGAAAATGTTTTGGCAGATGATTCAACAAGAGATATCTAAGATCCTGGGATATGAATTCAACAAAGAAGCAGAGATTTTTCTGCTGGGATTACAAATGGAAAAATTTCCTAAAGAAGATAGAACTTTAATATGGTACTTGCTCTCAGCTGCTAGGACATTGTATGCGCAGTTGTGGAAGCAAGAAAAAATACCAGATAAATGGGATTGGATTATAAAAGTTATGTCATGGAGTGAAATGGATAAATTAACAAGAAAACTAAGAAACTGTGATTTAGAACTTTTTAATCGGGAGTGGAAGAAATTTAGAAGATATGTAGAGAAAGAGTGGAAGATAAAAGGACATTGGACAATTTTTGATGATTAAGATTTTTAAGATTTTTAAGATAAGAATATATCTTTTGAAGGGGGAATATTTCTCTTTATTATTCTTTATTTTTTCTTGATAGTTAAAGGTACCTTTAATATCTGTTTTTTCAAAAAAAATAACACTGGCGGGGGTCAAGTAATGGGGGGAGGGGTGGGAGGAAAGTAAGATGTGGGGTAGAATGATGATTTTTTTTATCCTAAACTTTTTATAAGTTGTAGATTTAGTTCTACTACCATATGTTACTAATAAAATTGTTTATACACAAAGCTCTGCCTCCCCCCTTCCTCCCCAAGGGAGGAGCCTCAGCCAATTGAGAAAATAGAGGTCTTGCTCTGTAGCTCCTGTGTGATTGACAAGCCTTACAAAGCAAACTGTTATGCAGAAGGAAGAAAGAGAGAGGGAGAAGGGAACTGATAGGAGCTCTCCAGGGGCCTGATTTGGCCCCCAGGCCACATTGATACCCTTTCCCTAAGCAGTGTCCAGTAGCAGCCATGTAAGTTAAGACTATGATCATCTTGTACTCATGCTTCTCACTGTGATTAGGGTTGGGTTGGAATTCAATGGCAGAGCATCTGCTTGCCCTGTAAAAGGTCTCCGGTTCAATCCCCAGCTTCTCCAATTGAAAGGGTCAGGCAATAGGTGATAGGAAAGACCTGACTGAGATTCTGGAGAGCTACTGCCTGACAGAGTAGACAATATTGAGTTTGATAGATCAACGGTATGATTCAGTGTACATAAGAACATAAGAGAAGCCATGTTGGATCAGGCCAACGGCCCATCAAGTCCAACACTCTGTGTCACACAGTGGCAAAAAATGTTATATACACACATACACTGTGGCTAATAGCCACTGATGGACCTGTGCTCCATATTTTTATCTAAACCCCTCTTGAAGGTGGCTATACTTGTGGCCGCCACCACCTCCTGTGGCAGTGAATTCCACATGTTAATCACCCTTTGGGTGAAGAAGTACTTCCTTTTATCCGTTTTAACCTGTCTGCTCAGCAATTTCATCGAATGCCCACGAGTTCTTGTATTGTGAGAAAGGGAGAAAAGTACTTCTTTCTCTACTTTCTCCATTCCATGCATTATCTTGTAAACCTCTATCATGTCACCCCGCAGTCGACGTTTCTCCAAGCTAAAGAGTCCCTAGCGTTTCAACCTTTCTTCATAGGGAAAGTGCTCCAGCCCTTTAATCATTCTAGTTGCCCTTCTCTGCACCTTCTCTAAAGCTATAATATCCTTTTTGTCTGCCGAGTGTAAGCAGGGGTGGAATTCTAGCAGGAGCTCCTTTGCAAACTAGGCTACACACCCCTGATGTAGCCAATCCTCCAAGTGCTTACAAGCCTTGTAAGCTCTTAGCGGATTGGCTAGATCAGGCAGTGGCAGACTGGGGCTAAAAATACTGGTTGCTAGGAGACATAGGGGGCCCACCCACAACTATAAGACTATTACTGAGTTTGTATAAGCAATAAAAATTTGAAATAATGCATAAGTGGGGGGAAAGTACAATTAAAACTTTTGTGAAATAAATGTCTATATTTTAGTAATTACAGTATACATATATTGTACGTATTATATTGTACCTATTACTGGTACATATTAAATGTAAGTACAGATTGCATTTTCTCCAGGGGAGCTGATCTCTGCCAGCTGGAGATCAGTTGTAAAAGAGGGAGATCCCCAGCGCCCACCTGGAGGCTGGCAACCCTAAATACAATGTAAATTTTAGCTGCATTGCATAATATTGGGACTTCTATTATATTTTCAAGCTACTAAAAAGTCGTTAACATTTTTAACATATTGTCTAATGTTTAAGGAAGCCCACTTCCTCAGGGGCCTACAGGGCCCACTTGCCTTTGGGCAAATTGACACCCTGGCCAGTCCACCACTGACATCAGGGGTGTGTGGCCTCATATGCAAAGGAGCTCCTGCTAGAATTCTACCCCTGAGTGTAAGGCAGTAAGAATCCCACTAACCTGGCTCAGACACCCATTGAAGAACTTTCCCATGCTGCCGCAGCCCACCCGACCCCCCTTCCTGCATCTATCCTTGACCAATGACACCCTCCAATCTGACTTCCTCTAAACTTCATTCCAAATGTGAGTTTTGTGGCTTTTTTTTTTTTAATTATACCTTATGCAACAGTAGTTTTTGAAGAGTGTTCCAAGAAATCCCTGTGGTTTCTTGGATGTTCATCTGAGGCTCCTTCAGAAGACGATCATTAACAGCAAACAGACTTTCCTGGACAGCAGCTTGCCTGCTGCTCCGGACGGTCCGCCTGGAATGTGCAACCGCAGGAGAGTTTGGGACAGACTCTCTGTTTGCAGAGGATGATGGAGAGATTGAATGGGCTTGGCCAAGGTTCCTTAGGAGGCGGTCGGGAACAGGCGCCAGGAACCTCTGCAGTGCACCGCAGTTCTGTGACAGATTTGCACAGACTCCTCAGCAGACAAATGGAAAAAGTTCTCCGCAGGTAGAAACACTGAGAAATCACTGCACTAGAGCAACACTTCCTCCCTAGCAGGAAATTAAAGTAATGAGGTGAAATCCATATTCGGGTGCAATCAAATTTCATACACAACCCCACTGCTTATGACTCAAAAAATCCTTCCATTTATTTTTTTTCCTTGCGCAGATTAATTACACACATCTACAGGGCTCTATTTCTAGCAGGAGCTTCTCTGCACATTAGGCCACGCCCCCCCTGATGTAGCCAATCATCATGGAGCTTACAGTAGGCCCTGTACTAAGAGCCCTCTAATCTCTTGAAGGATTGGCTACATCAGGGGGCGTGGCCTCATATGCAGAAGAGTTCCTGCTAGAAAAAGAGCCCTGCATGTCTATATTTTCAGGCCAGTTTCTACACTTCTTTGTACGATGCATACAGAACTTACAGAACTCAACTGACAGGTGTGGCGAGGCACAATAGCCTAGAAAGCTTTTTACGGGGATTGGCCCACTTCAGAAGAGCTGAATGAAATGTCCATGTTCAGAGGTAGTACAGATCTGGATACCAGTTGCTAGGAGGACTGCAACAGATGGAAATATAATGTTGTGCCCCTGCATGCTGAACCTCTGAGCACAGGACTGGGTACCATGAGAAAAAGGATGCTAGACTAGATAGACCACTGGTTTGATCAAGCAGGACATTTCACATGTTCTTATACAGAGAGCACTGAGCCAAGAATGTACTAAAGAGATACACAGTTGTGTATATCTGCTCCCCACCATTTGTGTACCAGGAGCCCAATATGGTGAGTTACTTAACCCTTTCGGTGTTGCTCTAACACATCAGTCCCCAACCTTCTTGGCAGGGTTTTTTTTTGTAGCAGAAACTCATTTGCATATTAGACCATGCCCCCTGATGTAGCCAATCTTCCAGGAGCTTACAGTAGGCCGTGTATGAAGAGCCCTGTAAGCTCTTGGAGGATTGGCTACATCAGGCTTAGGGTTAGGTGTGTGGCCTAATATGTAAAGGAGTTCCTGCTACAACCCCCCCTCCACTTCTTGGTATAGTGACCCTCAAGTCCAAATTTACTTGGAATGTGGTGACCCATCCAAGGCTTCCCCAAGGTGTTTTGGAGTCCTAGGCAAACTGTGACCTTGGTACCAATTTAGTTCAAAGTTCCATTTTCTCCAGTGACAAACTGGGTCTTTTTGAGAAACCAGTAAACACTGCACAAATGGTACCGCTTCCTCCACAGTGAACCCCAAGTAAGTGACATTCTAACTATACAGCTTTTGCATATGGAGGTGACATTCCACCCTTTGACCACTTCTCCTTCTCTATTACTCCTCCCTCTAACCCCCCCCTAAGATTCTAAGAAACTGACTCTAGTAACCACTGGGCATGTTTTACTTGCTCAATATGTGCATGCAGCGAAGAAAAAAAAAATACCAGCTAATGTATAACATGGAAGATATGGTTTCCAGGGTCAGATCTTGGTTTCCAAAATATAAAAGAGAGCTATGGAAAGGTCAGAGGTAGGTGGCCGTGAGGAAAGGCTGCCCTACATCCTACTTTCAGAGGCTTTGCAACTCAATTTTGGGTCCTGACCAACGTTCCCTCTAAGCTGTGGGGCCTTGCGAGCAAAAATCCTACTTCGGGGGCTACTGGCATTAAAGCTGTGAGCAAGTGATTTGACTAATGCATAAGTTAGTTTGCTCTGGGGCCCTTTTTTCTGAGCTAAGACAAAAATGTGTGAGCCAGAGGCTAAAAAAACTGTGAGCTGGCTCACACTAAACTCAGCTTCGAGGGAACACTGGTCCCGACCCGTAGGTGGAACAGCACTGCTCTAACGTATTTACCTGGTTGTAGTCACCAGCACGTCACTGCGCATGGCACTGGAGCCACACTAATGTGCAGTCCTTTGATGGAGAAAGTAGGGAATATTGTATGTCTGTCCTGACCTGAATAGCCCAGCAGTCCCGAGCTCAACAGATCTCAGAAGCTAAGCAGAAACAGACCTAGCTAGTATTTCAATGAGAGACCTTGAAGAAATACCAGGGCCATGACATAGAGGCAGGCAATGGCAAACCACCTCTGAATGTCTCTTGTCTTGAAAACCCTACAGGGTTGCCATGTCAATTGTGACTTGACGGCACTTTCCACCATCACTACCATGCTATGTCTGCCCCGCTTTTTTGACGCTACTCTTCTATATATAAAATGCATATGGACAACTTCAGTAAACGTGTTCTCTTCCTGTCCTTGTGAAGTCTGGATGAAACTATTCATGTTGTTCCTCTACCCTTCCACCTTTGACGGTCATAAGAAGCCCATGTGGGGAAACTGTCCCACGAACCAGGCCTTTTTTTTTTGCAGCAGCAGCAGCAGGAAGTCCTTTGCATATTAGGCCACACCTCCCTGATGTAGCCAATCCTCCTGGAGCTTTCAGTAGGCCCTGTAATAACAGCCCTGCAAACTCTTAAGGATTGGCTACATCGGGGTGTGTGGCCTAATATGCAAAGGACTTCCTGCTACAAAAAAGCCTTGCCAGGAACCATTATTAAGAGGAAATGGAATAAAAACAAATTGAGCATGATGTTAAGAAATTAAAAGTATTGAATAGATTCTCTTCCCTAAATTACATAAAGCCGAGGATCTTATTAAGGTCCAAGGGAATTACATTATATATGCTTTGCCAAGAAATGCGTCTCCCTTTGAAAACAATAATGAACGGCGTCTTTGCACTCATTTACATACCTTTGATAAATTACTGTAACCAGATTAGGGAGATAAAATAACTAGTCTATTAATTATAATGATTATTATTTAACAGAAAATGGGATTCTGGGCTTTGTATATAGTAGGAGGAAGACTTAGCCATGCATTATGTGGATGTGGTATTTTATCTTAACGAGTAAGATAAGTGTCCGGTCCGCACAGCAATTGGAAGACTATGTTCATTTCCTGCACAAGATTTATAAGTATAATTGAGGGTAATATTTTAAAACTATTTGTTTGATTTCGGCGTACACAGAGAACACGGCAGGAGTATTTCTTTAATTAAACTCTATGAGCTCCTGAAGGAAGCTATCCACCAAGGATGGCATTTCGTAGGAAATCGCTGAAAGTAGTGCTCCGTAATGATATGGTTAGATGTAAAGAGTGAACCCAAGAGAGATTTTGGAAAGTGAGACGTTGGTTTAAATTCTACAGCCTGAAAATGGGATAGCTTGGGGGAAAGCAAAAACATAGTCTTGGATCCAGCAGCGTGCAAGAAGAAATGTTAAAAGATTTAACTCAATTAAGAACATAAGAAGAGCTCTGCTGGCTCAGGAGAGTGATCCATTTAGTCCAGCATCTTGTCTCACACAGTGGCCAACCAGTTCCTCTGCACCAGGGGTAGGGAACATTGGCTCGCCAGATGTTTTTTGCCTACAACTCCCATCAGCCCCAGCCATTGGCCATGCTGGCTGGGGCTGATGGGAGTTGTAGGCAAAAAACATTTGGAGAGCAAACGTTCCCTACGCCTGCTCTGGACGGTCAACAACAGGGCATTGTTGTTCAGAAGTTTACTACTTCTGAATGTGAAGATTCCAACTGATTTCCCACTCACCTTACGCCGCTCTTATGTTCCTCTTCTCAACAGGGCTTCCTTCCAATTTCACACTATCTGCCCTGGAGCTGCAGCTAGTGTGGGCTTTTTTGCACAGCAAAGAGAAACCTCTACAAACCAGTTTCTCTTTGCCGCGTGAAAAAACTGACGCTAGCTGCAGATAGTGTGAAATCGGAAGGAAGCCCTGCTTAAATGAGGGACGTGAGAGCGGCGAAAGGCGAGTGGGAAATTGGTTTCCCTTTAGTCACCATGGCTCATAGTATAACCTCCATGAATCTATGTAATCTTTTAAAGTTGTAAGGCCATCTCCACCTGCACTAGATCTTGTGCGTTTCTCCCTGTATCTTATGGCAGGGGTGTCGAACCCATGAGGGCCAGATCTGACCTAAATGAGGCCTTGTGCCAGGCTGTGTGTGTCGTGAAATGCAAGGCCAGGTAGTGGAAACATAAACTTTATAAAGGACGCAGACAAACGCAATTAAAGTTTTTTTGTTTAAATAAAATAAAAGCTTTAAATAAAACATACTTAAAAGATTAGCAGCCTTGCAAAATTTTATTTAACATTCTCTGATAACTGAAAGAAGCAAAAGGAAGGGAGAAGGAAGCAGACTTGCTTGCAGGCCTGATAGGAGCCCTCCATGTGGACAAACAGTTCAGGATATTCTAGGTTTAATTTAGAGCAAAGGAATAGCATAACGTTTTCATGCTTTTGCTTTCGCAAGGACCTCAGCGTGTGAGGAAATCTTCTGAGGTAGATCCAAGCATAGTTCTGCTAATTGAAAGCTATTATGGAAAAAAAAAACCACGCACAATGAATATTATTCATCACTTCTGGGAGTTATTCTGCACGGAGATGGGTCCAGTGTTATGTCTTGCATCCAAGTCTTCATGTACAACACAGCGAACGCTACAGAGGCGACCAGTGGAAACCCACAGGTCCCCGGATGTAGCTCGCTAATACGCTCTGCCAATCAAGATCTGTGGCGGGAAGTTTAACTGCCCAGGATTGGACCAGGCCAGACGGAGGGTTGTTCTGGGGCATGTATATAATCGGGACCCGGCCCGCATTTCTCTCTCTTGTGATGTACTCACCAATAAAGTATGTTGCCTTCAACATGTCTCGTCACTCAATACATTACAATTAGGAAATCTCTTATCCAGCTGTACAGGTGTGATTTTGTGAGCAGCATTATGTCCCACGCCTGGACCAAAACAAATTCAAGTGGACAACACATTACGGAAGACTCCAAAATGCCACTGAAATGAGCATCCTGTCTCAAATTCCCCCCTCTCTTCCTCTATAATATAGTGGGTTCAAATGCAAGGAAGAGACGTGGTTGCACAGCTGAACAGCTGAACTCTAAGATTGGCTTACTGGGTCAACTATATACAGTTCAAGGTTCCCATGCTAGGATGCCATTGGATCATTTAAACAAGCAGGGGGCCCGTGATTGGAGCAGGGCAGCAGTGATTTGGATCCCACTGCCCATTGTTTCCTAGTCCCTAGGCTCAGACCTAAAGGCTCCAATGAGCCAGGCAGGAACACAGGTAACAGCATCATTAGTTAGGGTTGCTAAGTCCAATTCAAGAAATATCTGGGGACTTTGGGGGTGGAGCCAGGAGACATTAGGGGTGGAGTCAAGATCAAGGCTGTGACAAGCATAATTGAACTCCAAAGGGAGTTTTGGCCATCACATTTAAAGGGACGGCACACCTTTTCAATGCCTTCCTTCCATAGGAAATAATGAAGGATAGGGGCACCTTCTTTTGGGGCTCATAGAATTGGACCCCCTGGTCCTATCGTTTTGAAACTTGCGGTATATTTTGGGGAGAGGCACTAGATGCTGTACTGAAAATTTGGGGCCTCTACCTCAAAAAACAGCCCCCTCCCAGAGCCCAGATACCCGTGGATCAATTCTCCATTATTTTCTATGGGAATAAATCTCCATAGGGAATAACAGAGTTCCCAGCAGACATTTCCCTCCCCTCCCCCCCCCCCGCTTTCTGATGACCCTGAAGCGGGGGGAGGGCCTCCAAACCGGGGGATCCCCTGCCCCCACCTGGGGATTGGCAATCCTATCATTAGTCCACATACACAACACCCTCTGTAATATGTAACAATGCTTACCTCATTTTCTCTCCTCCCCTTCTTCATTGCTGCTAGTTCTGGCGGGCAAATATTCTGCCAGTCCCCATTACAGAGGAGGGGAATGAGGCACAGGGATGCAGTTACAATATTTAATTATCTTTTTCTTACACTAAACCATATGATATTTCACCCCCCCCTCCCTCCAATCTTGACTTCCCTGAAGTCACAAATTTGAATTCAATTCTAAAGGTACCACTAATCTATCAAAATATAATACTTTTAATTAATACTAAAAAATTGTCCAATGTCTTTTTATGTTCCACTCTTTCTCCATGGCCGTTTTCGCACTAGCGTTTACTCCAGCGTAGCACCCCATTTACCTCCGGATCTTTTCCTGGTTTTCGCACCTGTTGCTCCGGCGCTGCAGGGGTTTCACGCCGGAGTATCTAGATCCACCTCCTTCCGGAGTTTTTGAAAACCTCCGGATCCACACCGGATCCACTTCTCGGAGTTTGCTGTGGGAAATCCATCCACGCCGGATCGACTGCTTTGTGGGCGTCACCCTCTCCCTTTCCGTCCTCCCACCCCATCCACCCCCTTGGCCAATCATCAGCCGTTCGCGGCGCTTCCCAAAAGTGCCCGCACGGCCATTTTTTTTAAAAAAACTTCATATTTCTTGCGTAATAGCGATATTTCGAAATTAACAACAACAAAAAAAAACCTCCTGCGTTATTTCGCTGTTGCGTTATCTCGCAACTACATTATACATTGTTGGGGGGGGGGAGAAATCTAGTGCCGGCATGGGCCAAAGCGTTCATGTGTGTGTGTTTTAAAAAGGCAATGCCTCCCTCAGCTGTGCCACCAGGATTTCTGGACCTGCACAAAATCGCCATGTATAAAATGGGAAGTTGGAGTCCTGCATTCTTCTCCCTGGCTACATTCCGCTCGGTTAGGAAATAGACGCGAGCTCGCTCTTCACACGCGCCACAGAAGGGGAAGGAGAGAATGGGGTGGGGTGGGGGAGCTCTGGCGGCAGGAATCAGTCAGGTCCCCGTTGCAAGCGCCAGCCAGGGAGGGGAAAGAGCGCAGAGGAAATCCCAGCTTCGCCACCCGGGAGGGAGCGAGGCTGGGAAAGGAAGAAGCTGCCACACACACACACACACACACACAAACCCCTCGATTTCTCTCTCTTTGTTATTGCGATATTTCGCAACTTCAGAATTTGGGGGGGGGGGAATCTAGTGCTAGGATTCTCCACTGTGAATGCTTCTGTTAATACATAAAGGGCTGTAGAGGATTCTACAGCTGCAGCCAATCCATAAGCAGCAGCAGCACACGTGATGCGGTTTGTCCACGAAAAGAAGGGGAAGGAACAGCTGTGACTGCCGATGTTACGTTAGTACGTCCTTACGCAACCAGACTTGCGCTTAAAAAAAAAATGATTGACAGGGCATCGAACTCAAGTCGATGCCAGTGGGAAAACGATTTGAGCCGGGGCTTCATGGAAAGCGACTCCGCAAATGAGTCCATGTGCGAAAACGAGGAAAATGAGCCGGACATAATTGCGCCGTGGAATAAGGGGAGCAAACGCTAAGTGCGAAAACGACCCATATATCCTTTGAATTTCTTCCACTCCTTTTTAAACAAGTCTAAGTCATAGTCTTTTAAAGTTTTAGTTAATTTGTCCATTTCACTCCACGATAAAACTTTCACAATCCAATCCCATTTCTCTGGTATTTTTCCTTGTTTCCAAAGCTGCGCATACAATGTCCTAGCAGCTGAGAGCAAGTACCAAATTAAAGTCCTGTCTTCCTTTGGAAATTTTTCTAATTGTAATCCAAGCAAAAAAGTCGCTCTGTGTCATCCTTGACGTATGGCCCTCTGGCTCCAGTTCTCTCTTGCGGATAGTCTTGCTCACTTGCCCAGCAAGAGGCTACACTAGCATGCTGTTTTGAATGCTTTTTTATTCTTGCGAGACCTCTGGGGTTTGTTGCTATCCAACAGCTGTTTTGGTGGCTCACTGACATTAAATTGAAATATAAGGGAATCTGAAATTCAGTGAGCGTGCTCTTGACAAAACCAAGCTGAGCTGTGTCGTGCCAAGTGGCCTTAGGGAAATCACAATCTTGCCGTCTCAGTCCCCAGTTGTGTGCGTGATTATTCCCCATTTCTACCATTCTCTCCTTACTTGTGGCTTCAGGCTTGGTTCAACTTTCCCAGACTCCTTAACCCTAAGTAAAGCAACATAGAGGATACTGCATTAGGAGGTGATGGCTACAAGCATAGCCAGCTTCAAGAGGGGATTGGATTAGGGTTGCCAAGTCCAATTCAAGAAATAGCTGGGGACTTTGGGGGTGGAGCCAGGAGACTTTGGGGGCGGAGCCGAAAGCAAGGGCATGACAAGCATAATTGAACTTCAAGGGAGTTCTGGCCCTCACATTTAAAGGGACTGCACATCTTTTTAAATGCCTTCCTTCCATAGGAAATAATGAAGGATAGAGGCACCTTCTTTTGGGGTTCATAGAATTGGACCCCCTGGTCCAATCTTTTTGAAACTTGGGAGGTATTTTGGGGAGAAGCACTAGATGCTATACTGAAAATTTGGTGCCTCTATCTCAAAAAACAGCCCCCCAGAGCCCCCGATACCCACGAATCAATTCCCCATCATTCCCTATGGGAATTGTTCATGGAGGTGCATGATGGTTGTGGGGGCGGGGCTTCCCCCACCGGCCAGCTGGCTGGGGGAGGGGGAAGCCTGTAAAACTGGGGGATCCCCCTCTGGGACCTGGGGATTGGGAAGCCTAAATTGGATAAATATATGGAGCAGAGGTCCATCAGCGGCTATTAGCCATAGCATATTGCTGGAGCTCTCTGTCTGGGGCAGTGATACTCTGTATTCTTGGTGCTTGGGGGGGGGGGGGGCAAAGTGGAAGGGCTTCTAGCCCCACGTGTAAACCTCCTGGTGGCACTTGTCGGGGTCTTTTACTACTGTGTGACACAGTGTTGGACTGGATGGGCCATTGGCCTGATCCAACATGGCTTCTCTTATGTTCTTATGTTAAGATCCTTTTTTAGAAGGTGCTGGTGAAGTGACACCAAATCGATAGTTTCTTTAAATGTTGATTCTTTTCCTAAACTGTTAGATCTTTCTGAGTGTACGGGCAGCCCAGATCTTAAAGGCCAGCTTTAGAGATTGCAGTGCAGATCTGGGTATTAAGCTCAACATTTCTTCGTGGCTTACAGTACTGAGGATGCTGAGACTTCTCCAAGCCTGCTGACAGGGCAGTGGGGGCTTCAAGAACTTCCACAATGTATGTGAAAGAGCCACATGTGGCTTCCAAGCTGAAGTTTGGACACCCTTGGCCTACACATTTTTAATCTCTCCCTTTCCCCAAGCAGTTCTGGATGACACTGAGGAATCTTCCTCTTCCTCTGTGGAGTATTCCTTTCAAGTCAAGGGTAGGGCAGAGTATATTGTTACAGCTGATCAGGATTTGTTGTAGCACATTGTTACAGCTGATCATTGTTACAGCTGATTTGTTGTACATGTGTAGGGTTGCCAAGTCCAATTCAAGAAATATCTGGGGACTTTGGGGGTGGAGCCAGGAGACTTTGGGGGTGGAGCCAGGAGACATTGGGGGTGGAGCCTGGAGCAAGGTTGTGACAAGCACAATTCAACTCCAAGGGAGTTCTGGCCATCACGTTTCAAGGGACTGAACACCTTTTAAATGCCTTCCTTCCATAGGAAATAATGAAGGATAGGGGCACCTTCTTTTGGGGCTCATAGAATTGGACCCCCTGGTCCAAACTTTTTGAAACTTGGGAATTATTTCGGGGAGAGGCACTAGATGCTATACTGAAAATTTGGTGCCTCTATCCCAAAAAACAGCCCCCCCAGAGCCCCTGATACCCACAGCTCAATTCCCCATCATTCCCTATGGGAATCGTTCATGGAGGTGCATGATGGCTCTGGGGGCGGGGCTTCCCCCGCCGGCCAGCTGGCTGGGGGAGGGGGGAAGCCTGTAAAACTGGGGGATCCCCCTCTGGGACCTGGGGATTGGGAAGCCTATACATGTGTGTGTGAACAAGGCCTTGATGAAGGTGTGAACAAAGGAGATGAAGGTATGGGATCATGTTAGAAGAGACATGACTGTTCTACTTGTGACAATCCATTCACACATGCATCAGTCAGGCAGTCATCAGGTGATGGACATGAATATGTGAACTGGGGCAGTGACACTAGATAAGTGTTAGAGCATCTGAGCATCTTCATGCACGTGTAATGCATATGATCAATCAGGATGAAGGCATCAGTCGCTCCTTTAGTTTCTAACAAAGAAGCTTCAAGGGGAGATTACAATGTGAGACTGCTGAACTCATTCACAAATTCAGAATAATGGACTCAGCTGGGCTGAATAGTGACACAGGATTCTTATCTCACTACAGACATTAATTATCTACCCGTAAGCATTTCTCTGCTGCTCTGATCAAACTGATAACATTTTGGATTGTACCTCTGCATCATGACTTCTTCAGACTGAGATAGAAGAACTCCAGGATCTCCATCTCAACTTGTATCTGGATGAAAGGAGCTTTAAGTTTCAAAAGCTCATAGCCTGAAAAGAAGATATTGGATTTATATTCCACCCTCTACTGCGAATATCAGAGACTCAGAGTGGCTTACAATTTCCTTTATCTTCCTCCCCCACAACAGACACCCTGTGAGGTGGGTGGGGCTGAGAGAACTCTCCCATAAGCTGCCTTTTCAATACAGCTCTGTGAGAGCTATGGCTGACCCAAGGCCATTCCAGCAGCTGCAAGTGGAGGAGTGGGGAATCAAACCCAGTTCTCCCAGATAAGAGTCCAGGCACTTAACCACTACACCAAACTGGCTTACCTTATTGGTCCCTAAGGTGCTACTGGACTTGAATCTAAGCGGTTCCTCCTTTGCCACTGAAAAGGAGATTTTTCAAGTCAAAGACTACCAAGGCAACTCAAATTCATAAACTTGTTTTGTTTTGTTGAAAATGCACAGCGGACTGAAAGAGAGGAAGCAAAACTATGACCACCTGTCAGGTCTTATTAGTCAGATTCTTCACACTGGAGATTTGTTATATTAGAGGGCACTGGAATTACTCATGTCAGGTAAATGAATTATAATTAAATGCTATGTAGGTTATTAAAGCACGCTTACCACAACAGGGAACCATAAACGGTAACTTAAGACAGCCTTGTTGTAGAATCAGCTGACTTGTTTCTTGTTTATTGGCCATAAACAGGAATCCTTCTCAGGTATTAGAAGATGCTCCTCAATCCATACATATATATGGGAACGTCAAGGCATTCTAAAAGAGAGGGTGGTATTTCCTGGAATGGTCGTCAGCGTTAGGTAAAAAATGGAACAAAGTTTGAGTCTTGTGACACCTGGACAATAGGCCATGTTTGTGAGACAGAATTTGTAATTTTAATCTCCACTGTTTACTTTGTAATTTTAGATCTTATATATTTTAATTGGTTTTAACCGGGGTATCCAAACTTGCTTAACGTAAGAGCCACATAGAATAAATGTCAGATGTTTGAGAGGCACAAGATAGGGAGGGAGGCAAATAGATGGGGGAGAGATGGAAAGAAAGCAACTTTAACGAAGATGGTGAGGGGTCTGGAGACCAAATCCTATGAGGAAAGGTTGAAGGAGCTGGGGATGTTTAGCCTGGAGAGGAGGTGACTGAGAGGTGATTTGATCACCATCTTCAAGTACTTGAAGGGCTGTCACCTAGAGGATGGTGTGGAATTGTTTTCTGTGGCCCCAGAAGGTAGGACCAGAACCAATGGGTTGAAATTAAATAAAAAGAGTTTTTGGCTCAACATTAGGAAGAACTTCCTGACCGTTAGAGGGATTCCTCAGTGGAACAGGCTTTCTCGGGAGGTGGTGAGCTCTCCTTCCTTGGAGGCTAGATGGCCATCTGACAGCAATGAAGATCCTGTGGATTTAAAGAGAGGTGTTTGTGAGTTTCCAGCATTGTGCAGGGGGTTGAACTAGATGACCCTAGAGGTCCCTTCCAATTCTATGATTCTAAGTGATTTAAAGAGAATAATGCCTTCTCCAAGCTGGCCAATGGGGCAGTGGGGGCTCTGCAAGCCACAAAATATGTGTGAAAGAGCCACATGTGGCTCCTGAGCCTCAGTTTGACCACCCGTGGTTTTAACTGTTGATTGCCTTTTTATGATATTACCCGCTCTGAGCCTGTTCTATGGAAAGGGCAGGCTAAAAATCAAATCAAATAAATAAGATCGACAAAGTTTAATTCTGGGTATAAGCTTTCCTGTGAATGCATATATGTCATGGAGTTGACCTCAATAATGAAATTTTATATCACCATTTAAGAACACCGCCCTTTTCAGCCCTGAGCTGGATAGCCCAGGCAAGCTCAATCTCATCAGATTTTGGAAGCTAATCAGGGCCTACTCTGGCAAGTACTTGGATGGGAGATCATAAGAACATAAGGAGGGACGGTGAATCAGTGGTAGAACATCTGTTTGGTAAGCAGAAGGTCCCAGGTTCAATCCCCGGCATCTCTGTCTAAAAAGGATCCAGGGAAATAGGCGTGAAAAACCTCAGCTTGAGACCCTGGAGAGCCGCTGCCAGTCTGAGTAGATAATACTGACTTTGATGGACCAAGGGTCTGATTCAGTAGAAGGCAGCTTCATATGTTCATATATGTTCAACATAACAGAAGCCATGTTGGATCAGGTGAATGGCCCATCCAATCCAACACTCTGTGTCGCACAGTGGCCAAAAAACCCAGGCACCATCAAGAGGTCCATCGATGGGACCAGGACACTAGAAGCCCTCCCACTGTAGCCCACCCCCCTCCAAGCACCAAGAATACAGAGCATCACTGCCCCAGACAGAGAGTTCCAACAATACCCATTGGCTAATAGCCACTGATGGACCTCTGCTCCATATGTTTATCCAGTCCTCCTTGGAATACCAGGACTCATTTGAATATCCGGACTGGGACACAGAGGCAGGCAATATCATACCAACTGTAGTGTATCGGCAGCGCGTCAGGCCTTGCGCGACGGCGACCAGGTGGCTGGACGCCCAGCGCAAGGCACGACGAGCCCCGCCCATCACCAGCAGCGGCGGGAAGTTCAACAGGCCACTATTGGCCTGACCTGTCCAGTAGGCTGAACCGGGGTTTTGTATATAAGCGGGGCCCGGCCCGCGTGTGCGCTCTCTTGCAACGTGCTCTCAATAAAGAATGTTACCCGACTCGCGTCTCCTGTCTGAGTACGTTACACTGGCGATGAGGATGGGATCCTAGCCTCATCGGCTACTACGGAGATCGAGGGCAACCACCGGCCACCACCGCCACCATGGCCACCCCGAGCGGGACCACCGGCTACATCGAGACATTCGACCCCGCCAATCCCGAGGGCTGGGAGTCCTACGCGGAGCGGGTCGAGTTCTACCTCAGGGCCAACAAGATCACCGACGCCGGCACAAAGAGGGACGTTCTCCTAAGCGTCTGCGGCCCAGCCACGTTCGAGATCACCAAGGGTCTCTCGGCTCCCGTCCGCCTCACGGAGAAGTCCTACGAGGAGATCATCAGACTCCTCACCGGCCATTTTTTGCCACAGCCTTCGTGGGTGGCCCGTCGGTTCCTGTTCCACAGAAGGGACCAGGCAGTGGGAGAATCGGCCGCCGACTACCTGGTGGCTCTCCGCAAGATCGCCGGGAACTGCAACTTCCCCCAGTTGGAAGAGACCCTGGCCGATCGCTTCACGTGGGGTCTTCGCGACGAGAGGCTCCAACAGAAGCTCTTCACCAAGGAAGAGCTCACCCTACAAAGCGCCTTCAGCGAGGCTGTGGCATTCGAGTGGACCTCGAAGACCTTCCCCAGGGGTCGGTCGGATGCAGTGCACCACGAGGACCTGGACCAGGATCGCCCAGAGGAGGGAGAAGCCCACCAGCTGCGCCGGCCACCAGTCGGCCCGCCCAACCGAGCTTCGCAGCGGCCCCGAGCGGCCGAACGACCCCCATCGGTGGAAAGGCCGCCTGCCCCCAAGTGCGCCAGTTGCGGGGGCCCCCACGACAGGCGGGACTGCCAATACAGGACCTGGGACTGCCGGAGCTGCGGAAAGACCGGGCACATCGCGAGGGCCTGCCGGGCCAGAACGGGCCGTCGAAGGCCAGCCACACACCAAGAGTCGGCGGACTACCACTCCACCGCATCCACCTCCCTACAGGTACTGAACTTGCCCCCATGCGTCCCTAACAAAATCAAAATGGCGGTCCGCATCGAGGGCGCTCCATGCAAGATGGAGGTGGACTCGGGTTCCTCCATTTTGATTATATCGGAGGAGACCCTGAGAGACCTGTGCCCCGGGAGGTGGTTTCAGACAAGACCAGCGGACTTTGTTTTAAGAGACTTCCAGAAGAACCCGGTCCAGACCGCGGGGTGGGCCCGGGTGAATGTAGAGCGGGGGTCCTTCAAGGGGCGGTTGGACATTTTGGTGGTCAAGCGCCAGCTAACCACCCTGCTAGGGCTGGCATGGTTTAAACCCCTGGGAATACGTTTGGAGGCGGTGGGGCAAATCCTATCCACCAGCGGGGTCGGGGACGTATGCCGAGAGTTCTCCGATGTGTTCGATGGGTCCCTGGGCAGTTACAAGGGGCCGGCTATCTCCCTACCGCTGGACCCCACAGTCCGACCTATTAGGCTCAAGGCCAGGCGGGTGCCGTTCGCGCTCAAGCCTAAGATTGAGGCAGAACTGGACCGATTAACAGCTCAGGGGGTACTGGAGCCAGTAGATTACGCCACGTGGGAGACCCCAATAGTCACACCGGTTAAGCCCAACGGAGAGGTGCGCATATGCGCCGACTACAAGTGCACCATTAACAGGGCACTTCAAGACAATCCGTACCCAGTCCCGGTAGTAAGCCACGTCCTGGCGGCCCTAGCCGGGTCTAAAATCTTCGGGAAGCTGGACCTGGCACAGGCCTATCAACAGCTCCCGGTAGACGAAAAAACGGCAGAGGCCCAAACCATAGTTACGCACAGGGGGGCTTTCAGGGTGCGGAGGCTACAGTTCGGGGTGAGCGTGGCCCCGGGGATTTTCCAAAGCATAATGGATGCTCTCCTTAAAGGAATCCCCGGAGTCCAACCGTTTTTTGACGATGTTCTAATCGCCGCCCCGGACCCAGAGGAATTCAACAACCGCCTCCGAGAAGTACTCCGCCGGTTCCAGTCAGCGGGGCTCAAGGTCAAGCGGGAAAAATGCTTACTGGGCGTCCCGCGAGTGGAGTTCCTGGGGTTCGCTGTAGACGCAGCAGGGATCCACCCAACGGAGGAGAAAACACGAGCCATTGTTCAAGCCCCGGCCCCAAAATACAAGGCCGAACTCCAAAGCTTCTTGGGCCTATTAAATTTTTACCACACGTTCCTCCCACACAAGGCAGCCCTGGCGGAACCCCTACACAGGCTGCTAGACAAAAATGCCCCTTGGGTATGGGGCAAACGCCAAGCCGCCGCGTTTCAGGCGGTGAAGGACACGCTGGTCTCCAATGCGGTGCTCCACCACTTTGACGAGAATCTTCCGGTCATACTGGCTTGCGACGCATCGCCATACGGGGTGGGCGCCGTCCTCGGGCACCAACTCCCGGACGGGAGGGAGGTGCCAGTAGCGTATTACTCTCGCACCCTCACGCAGGCCGAGCGAAATTACGCGCAGATCGATAAGGAGGCGCTGGCCATAATAGCGGGGGTCCACAAGTTCAACGATTATCTTTATGGGCGTAGGTTTACGATCGCCACCGACCACAAACCGCTCTTGGGTCTGCTAGCGCCGGACCGCCAGACCCCCCAAATTCTGTCCCAGAGGGTACTGAGGTGGAACCAGTTCCTGAACTCCTACATGTACACTCTGGTCCACCGGGCGGGCAAATCCATGGGCCACGCAGACGCCCTCAGTAGGTTGCCGCTACCCGAGGAGGGTCCAGACCCCGCCCCCGCGCACCATATCATGCTAGTGGAAAGCCTCCCGGAGCAACCCCTACACGCGGCGGAGGTCGCCAAGGCCACTCAGAAACACAAGATACTGGCACGGGTGCTCGACTGGGTGGTGAGGGGGTGGCCGGAGGGGAACATGGGGGAGGAATTCAAACCCTACAAGACCAGGAGGGAGGAACTGACAGCCCACAAAGGGTGCCTCTTATGGGGAAGCAGGGTGGTGGTGCCGCCCCCGTTACAAAAGCGGGTACTAGAGTCCCTACACGAGACCCACCCCGGCATAGTCCGCATGAAGGCCCTAGCCAGAAGCTACGTATGGTGGCCGGGGATGGACGGGGAAATCGAGAGCTGGGTGCGGGGGTGCCAGGCCTGCCAAGAGTCAAGGCCCGATCCGCCTAGCGCGCCCGCCACACGTTGGGAACCCTCCAGGAAGCCGTGGTCGAGGCTTCACCTCGATTTCGCCGGGCCCTTTCAGGGGCAAATCTTCCTGATTATCGTGGACGCCTACACTAAATGGCTGGAGGTTTTTCCCGTAGCATCCACATCCTCAGCCTCCACCATCCGGGCCCTACGCAGGGCATTATGCACCCACGGCATCCCAGACACCATCGTCTCGGATAACGGGGCGGCGTTTACCTCGGGGGAATTCCAGGCGTTCCTCCAGAGGTACCTCATCAAACACATACGGTCTGCCCCGTTCCATCCGGCCACCAACGGCCAAGCCGAGCGCATGGTGCGCACTACAAAGGAGGCCTTAAGCCGGATAGTACAGGGAGATTGGGAACACCGGCTGGCGGCCTTCCTATTCGACAACCGGGTGATTCCCAACCCCGTCACCGGGGTGAGTCCCGCAGAACTCCTAATGGGGCGCAAGCTCATTACACGACTCGACAGGCTGCACCCAGACAGGGCTTCTGACATTCGCGGGGACCCCGAGGTCAGGGATGCAGCCCGGGGGTTCTTTGCGGGCGATCCGGTGTACACACGAAACTACGCCAGGGGCCCCGAGTGGGTGGCGGGACGAGTACTGAGGGTCACGGGTTCCCGCCACTACGACATATCCACAGAGGGGGGCCAGGTAGTAAGGCGGCACATTGACCAAATACGCCGCCGCACAATACCGGAGGAACCAGTGGGGTCGGAAGAAGGGAGACCCAGGGAGGAGCCGCCCAGGGCTCAACCGGAGGACGCATCCCCTCCACCAAATATCCCGACACAGGAAGCGGCCGGGCCGGCAGCGACCGATAGACCGGCCGAAACGGACCAGCAGCCGCGGCCGACACCACCGCCAACGGAACCACCGACAGCCGGGGCCCCCCCCCGGAAACCCTACGCCGGTCCACCAGGGAACGGCGACCTCCAGCTTATCTTCAAGACTATGTGCATTCACTAGGAGGGGAGGGGTGTAGTGTATCGGCAGCGCGTCAGGCCTTGCGCGACGGCGACCAGGTGGCTGGACGCCCAGCGCAAGGCACGACGAGCCCCGCCCATCACCAGCAGTGGCGGGAAGTTCAACAGGCCACTATTGGCCTGACCTGTCCAGTAGGCTGAACCGAGGTTTTGTATATAAGCGGGGCCCGGCCCGCATGTGCGCTCTCTTGCAACGTGCTCTCAATAAAGAATGTTGCCCGACTCGCGTCTCCTGTCTGAGTACGTTACACCAACTCTTTAAAAAAACCCATCGTAGCCCCATTATGGGTCACCAGAAGTCACCATGACTTCCAGGCATGCAAGAACCTACACTCACACACAAGCGCACACACATGCACACAACAATCAGGGGAAAAAAGAATGTAGTACTCTTCTAGGCACTTTGCTTTGGAAGAAGACAGGGCTACCATTAGGATACCCTCAATTTGGGGCAGCTGGTAGGCTCACTGCTGCTAACCCCCATCCATAGATCTCCCCTGCCACCCAGCTGCTCTCATGCTTTCAAATACCCAGTCATGGAGGGAGGATATGTAAGACGTACGCACCGGTGGCACTCCTGGTAGCAATGCCAGAAACACTTCCAGCCACACACAGTGAGCCGTGCTGTGGGGGAAAGGGGGTGAAGGTAGGTAGTGCAGCCAATTGGACTTGGACACCAGGAGGGCTTGCAAACAGGAGAAAGGTGCATGGGCAGGTGAGGGGTATGTATGCAGGTGCAGGGAAAGAAAGTCAGAAGAAGAAAGAAGAAGAGGAGGAGGAGGATTTTGGATTTATACCCCACCCTCCACTCCAAATATCAGAGCGGCTCACAATCTCCCTTAGCTTCCTCCCCCACAACAGACACCCTGTGAGGTAGGTGGGGCTGAGAGAGCTCTTACAGCAGCTGCCCTTTTAAGCACAACTCCTACGAGAGCTATGGCTGACCCAAGGCCATTCCAGCAGGTGCAAGTGGAGGAGTGGAGAATCAAACCCAGTTCTTCCAGATAAGAGTCCATGCACTTAACCACTACACCAAACTGACTCCTGGCAGTGGGCAGGTCCCGGTAGTGGGCAGGAGGGACCCCTGGGCACTGTTCACCCAGGGGCCCCCAAAACATGCAACCCGCTCTTGGAGAAGACATCACAAAATCTAATCTTTACACAAGCAATTACATAGTACTAACAGCGGCAGAAACAGACCAGATGTTTTATCATTCTTTGTCATCCATGTGCAACAGGAGCATGGCAGTCAAAGTTAATCATGTGCTACGAGGTCAGTGTGATCATCACGAGGAATTAAACAAATTCTTACAGGGTTTATCTCAAATCCGACTCATCTTGAGACTTCGGATGCCTGGCCGCTTGCGTAGCTTTCTTGGCATTCACTCTGGTGTGAACACCATCAATTGAACACCATCTGTGCGCCAACACATAGCCAAAATGGGTAATCTGCTTTGTATCAAGACACCATAGATGAATACTGAGCAACAGGTTTGGCAAGGCTGCCTGATAGGACAGCTGATACAAGTACTGTCTTATCAGAGGAGGGTTTAAATAGGTTCCCACAGACCTTGGAGGTCCCTCTCCCAATGGGCTAAAACCAATAAAATGAATTTTAACAGGGGTAAATGTAACGTTCATTTAAGTAGGAAAAATCCAATGCATAGCTGTAGGATGGGGGAATACTTGTCTTGGCAGTAATATGTGCAAAAAGGATCTAGGGGTCTTAGTGGACCATGCTCTGAACATGAGTCAACAGTGTGATGTGGTGGCTAAAAAGGCAAATGCAATTTTGGGCTGTATTAACAGAAGTATAACGTCCAGATCACGTGAAGTGATGGTATCGCTTTATTCTGCTCTGGTAAGAGCTCACCTGGTGTATTCTGTTCAGTTTTGGGCACCACATTTTAAGAAGGCTAAAGACAAGCTGGGACAGGTCCAGAGCAGAGAGATGAAGATGGTGAGGGGTCTGAAGACCAAGTCCTATGAAGAAATGTTGAAGGAGATGAGTATGTTTAGCCCGGAGAAGAAGCGGCTGAGATGTGATATGATCACCATCTTCAAGTACTTGAAGAGCTGTCATATAAAGGATGGTGTGGAATTGTTTTCTGTGGCCCCAGAAGGTAGGAACAAAACCAGTGGGTTGAAATTAAATCAGGAGAGTTTCCAACTCAACATTTGGAAGAACTTCCTGATGTTTCGAGTGGTTTCTCAGTGGAACAGGCTTCCTCAGGAGGTGGTAGGCTCTCCTTCCTTGGAGTTTTTTAAGCAGAGGCTAGATGGCAATGCTGGTCCTGTGAATTTAGGGGCAGGTATTTGTGAGTTTCCTGCATTGTGCAGGGGGTTGGACTAGATGACCCTGGGGGTCTTTTCAAACTCTATGATTCTATGATGGGTGGACGGTGCTTTTAAATCCATCCCTGAATTGGTACCCATGGCCCATGGGCATCATGTTGAGGATGCCTTATTTACGCTATCATTTCCCCCCTATAAATGAGCCCTCTAAAGTCTGGGGTTCATAAAAAAAAATTTACCTTAAAGGCCCAAGGTAAGTCAAGCCATTTTTGAACTAGTTCTTGATGGACACAATTTATGTACAGCCCGTTAAAGTGTTTACTGGTCAGAATAATTAATTCATAGATTCATTCTGTGCCTTCATTCACCAAACTATCCACCCACACAGGATGTTGCCATTTCCTTGCAGGACATTAAAGGCAGGTTATATTGTCTCTAAAATAATGGACCTCGGCATCCATTTTCATAGAACTGGATTTGTTTCATGTACCTATCTCAAAACCTTCATACAAACCAGATGCTAAAAATATTATCTCTTCACTCTCACTCTCCTCTGATCCATCCTTTGATTCTTTTCTTGTTTTCTTCTATGGCTTTTCTAGCTGCTTTTCCATAAAACAAAACAAAACCTTGCTGTCCTTTTGATACAGTAACCCATTGTCATGTGTACTGAGCAGCAATCAACCTGGAGACTTACAGAAGAAATTAAAATGGGACCATCCACATGAAAATTCACAATATTTGGCCAGAGCATGTTCACCGAGCATGGAAATACCAACATTTTTACAAACTTAAATGCAGTTACATTTATTAATAAACACCACCACCACCACCATCTTCTCCTTCTCCTCCTCCTCCTTCTTTTGCCATCAAGTCACAGTTGAGTTATGGCAACCCCATAGGATCTTCAAGGCAAGAGACGTTCAAAGACAGTTTGCCATTGCCTGCCTTGGCATAGCAACCTTGGACTTCCTTGATAGCCTTCCATTCAAATACTAACTAAGGCCAACCATGTTTAGCTTCTGAAATCAGACGAGATCAGGTCAGAGGTGACTGTAGGGCTGCCAAGTTCCCAGGCTGGTCAAGGGTTCCCCCACTTGGGAGGTTCCCACCATCACTTGCAGTGATATCATCATGCCAGTGACGTCGCGTGCCAGCCGCTCTAGGAGCTTCTGGGGAAACTCTATGGTTTTCACAGATGCTTTAGCAATTTGGGAGGGAAAACTCTATGGTACCTATTGTACAGTCCCCTGCTGGAGGGTTTGGGGGACTTGGAAACCCTAGGTGACTGCTTACAATTATAATAATCAGGGGTGGGATTCTAGCAAGAGGTCCTTTGCATATTAAGCCACACACCCCTGATGTAGCCAATCCTCCAAGAGCTTACAAGGCTTTTTTTTTTTGCAAACTCTTGTGGGATTGGCTACATCAGGGGGTGTGGCATAATATGCAAAGGAGCTCCTGCTAGAATTCCACCCCACTAATAATTATATTACCACTGTTTCAAATGTCAGCATTGAGCTATCATTTCATTTAAGGCTTTAATCTTTTAGAAATCCCTACATTTTGCAAGAGGAAATTCCTTTTTGCCATATTAAAACACAAACCCTGGAACAGTGGGGCATTTCTTAAAAATTGGCACCACTCAAATGCATATCAAAACACATGTACACTCATGCACAAAGCAGGAAGGGTAAGGCATACTTATTCCTCTGCCATCGCTGACTGCAATTTATTAAAAACCTGGAATGAGCAATAGATTCTGTGTAGTATAATAGTTAGAGTTGGACTAGGATCTTGGAGACCTGGGTTCAACCACACCCTGTCTTCCTGACTGACCTCACAGGAGTGTAGTGAAGAAAAAATGAAGAAGGGACATGGAGGAAGGACAGGATTTTTAAAATGTACTTGATAGAAAATTCAATGGATGCATAGAAGCCAGAATCTAATGAGGGTAGTTATCCAGAGGAGAAGGAGGAGGATTTATACCTCATCCTTCACTCAGAGTCCCAGGGCAGCTTACAATCTCCTTCCAGTTTGGTGTAGTGGTTAAGTGCTTGGACTTATCTGGGAGAACTGGGTTTGATTCCCCACTCCTCCACCTGCTGGAATGGCCTTGAGTCCGCCATAGCTCTCACAGAGTTGTCCTTGAAAGGGCAGCTGCTGTGAGAGCTTTCTCAGCCCCACCTACCTCACAGGGCGTCTGTTGTGGGGGAGGAAGATACAGGGGATTGTAAGCCACTCTGAGTCTCTGATTCAGAGAGAAGGGTGGGGTATAAATCTGCAGTCTTCTTCTTCTTCCCTTCCTCTCCCCACAACAGGCACTGGGGGTGGTATGTGTGAGAGATTTCTTTCAAGGCCCAGTAGGGGACATTAGTTTCGCCCTTGTTTAATGCTCTAAGAAGAGAAACTGCACATCTCTTTATATATTCAAGTCGCCTAAAAATAATGCTCCCCAAACTATAGTTTTGAATTTAATATTTCATTTTAATTTAGGAAAAGAATAGTTTCTGAAGCTAAAGTTTGACCACTAAAATTTATTTCCTCATACTCTAAGACATATTAATCTATGTATACCCCCCTCAACGTCTTCAATACATGGACTGTGCTTCTTCTGAGCATATGCAGAATGCATTTTTTTTTTACAAATTAGGATCAGGGTTAATCTCAGGCATTTGATATTATGAGGCTGGGGAGGAGTCAAAGAGGGGAGGTCGCTAAGCAAAACTAAGCCCTGGCAGAGTGGTTTTCTTTAAAAACATATTTTAAAAAATAAGTATAGAAAACAGGCCTTTCAAATCCTAGCAAAACTGCCTCGAAGAGGATATGCATATATGTGTCATTCCTTTTATAAAGCATTTTAACTAACGAGCAGTGATTTTCTCCGGAGCAGTAGATAAAATGGCAAACGCAATCTATAGAGCAATAACTTCTGAGATCTGGATGGAAATGGCGGCTTTAATATACGCTTCTTTGCGAGCAGATAGGTCATAATACGACAATAATGAAATATGAATGGGCTGTATACAAAGATAAAAATCAGGTAATTACCAAAACATCAGCTCTGTATGAAAATAATTGGTAACGACCTTTGATAAAGAAATACTTTTGCGATATTGCTGACCGGACAAGTTTAGTCTCAGAGCAAAACACGGCTTTAAATCAGAGAGGACTTTCACTTCACCCACCCAGGTGATAGGAAGGCAGGTGGGAGTTTATGGAAAGCCAGTGGCTGGTAATGCCCACATCTCATTCTAAGAAAAGAAATTGCTTGCCTACTGACTGCTGGCATGTTTCTAGTTTGGTATAGTGGTTAAGTGCACAGACTCTTATCTGGGAGAACCAGGTTTAATTCCCCACTCCTCCACTTGCAGCTGCTGGAATGTCTTTGGGTCAGCCATAGCTCTCGTAGGAGTTGTCCTTGAAAGGGAAGCTTCTGGGAGAGCTCTTTCGGCCCCACCCACCTCACAGGGTGTCTGTTGTGGGGGAGGAAGGTAAAGGAGATTTTAAGCCACACTGAGACTCTGAGATTCACAGTGAAGGGTGGTGGGGGGGTATAAATCTAATTTCTTCTTCCAGCTTTGGTTTCTAAAAGAGAAAAATAAGAAAGATTCACATTCTCCAGGGATGTGTGTATGAGATGGGGGAGTATTTTACTACTGAAAACATGCAGAAATGTAAAATAGCCCCCGCAATGGAATTGGTGCTATCGTTGCAGAATATTTCCCATGAGGGAAACCCTTCTAAAACAGAAGTTCAGCAGCACATTAAAGTTGCTAGAGAGTCAATCGAATGTCCTTCTTAAAGAAAGGATGAGCAGAAATCTGTCATAGGTGGTTTTGTGGCCTGCAGTTGGATTATACGATCCGCTGGAATCGTTCCCAATCGATTGTTCTTGATTACCAGTATTCCTGTACGGAAAAGGAAGTAAAATTTGACTTTATTGTTCTGGAGGTCATCCAAAAAGCAGAGGATCCAATTTTATTGGCTTGTGCATTCCAGATGTTTTAGGAGGACAGGAAATAATGTAAACAAAGATGGTCCCATCTAAAGATGCGAGCTCTGGATCACATATTAACCTCTTCCCTCCTCAGGATACTTCATTCTGAGGCAAATCTGAGCCAAGTCTTTTTTTCACAGCTGGTCAGTCTCCCACTGCCCCGTGGTGCAGAATGTTAAAGCTGCAGTACTCCAGTCCAGCTCTGCTCACCACCTGAGTTCGATCCCCAGCGGTAGCTGAGTTTTCAGGTAGCCGGCTCAAGGTTGACTCAGCCTTCCATCTTCCGAGGTCGGTAAAATGAGTACCCAGCTTGCTGTGGGGAGAGTGTAGATGACTGGGGAAGGCAATGGCAAACCACCCTATAAAAAGTCTGCCGTGAAAACGTTGTGAAAGCAACGTCACCCCAGAGTCGGAAATGACTGGTGCTTGCACAGGGGACCTTTCCTTTCCTTTCAGTCTCCCACATCAGTTGAGGTGTGCAGGCAGGGCTTTTTTGTAGCAGGAACTCCTTTGCATATTAGGCCACACCCCCTGATCTAGCCAATCCTCCAAGAGCTGACAGGGCTCTTAGTACAGGGCCTACTGTAAGCTGCAGGATGATTGGCTACATCAGGAGCATATGGCCTAATATGCAAAGGAGTTCCTGCTACAAAAAAAGCCCTGTGTGCAGGTAAGAAAACACAGAAGGCTCATTTCAGGTCAATGGTGTCTTTGCTTAAGAAGAAACTCTATTACACGAGTATAATAGAAATGCCTTCTTTGTCCATGCACGTTGAAAAGAAGTACTTTTTTTTTTGATGAGGCAATTTTCATTTGATAGACAGACATATGTCAGCTTTCATTCCCCCTTTGACAGACTGTAAAACTGATCTTTTTTGAGCGTGATTGATTAATTAAACAACACTCAAATGCAGCATGGTTGCATTTTAAATGGTTGCTTAGATCGGCAGGATTGAAGTTTTTAAAATATAATGTCCCTCCGTTGTTTCAAAATAAGCATTTAATCTCTATAGGTTCTTTGTGTTAGAACACACCCTAAAGAATCTGACCTCCCCCGCAAAGCATTAAGCCTTTTAAAAACTCTATTATTAGATATGTGCACAGAAAATTAAATTTAGGTTCAGATGTGGGTCATCTTTATTTGTTAATTAGCCCAAAACCAATAAATTCCATACCCATTCCTATTAGTTTCAGTAGGAATCACATCCCCACATCATCTAGGACAGGTAAAATTCTCAGGGACTGGGCCTGACTCAAGAGAGCCACCCATTCAAATGTCAGCCATGCAGAAGGTCACTGCATTCAATGGGCAATGAAAGACATAGTGCTTTACCAGCTCTTTGCTTGCCCCCTCCCCCCACTGCTGCCCATCTTGGCCCACACAGGAGGTAGCAGCACATCAAATCTCCTCTCTGAGAAGAAGAAGAAGAAGAAGAAGAAGAAGAAGAAGAAGAAGAAGAAGAAGAAGAAGAAGAAGAAGAAGAAGAAGAAGAAGAAGAAGAAGAAGATGATCACAGAATCATAGCATTGGAAGGGACCTCCAGAGCCATCTAGTCCAACGCCCTGCACAATGCAGGAAACTCACAAACACCTCCCCCTAAATTCACAGGATCTTCATTGCTGTCAGATGGCCATCTAGCCTCTGTTTAAAAACCTCCAAGGAAGGAGAGCCCACCGCCTCCCGAGGAAGCCCGTTCCACTGAGGAATCGCTCTAACGGTCAGGAAGTTCTTCCTAATGTTGAGCCGGAAACTCTTTTGATTTAATTTCAACCCATTGGTTCTGGTCCTACCTTCCAGGGCCACAGAAAACAATTCCACACCATCCTCTATATGACAGCCCTTCAAGTACTTGAAGATGGTGATCATATCACCTCTCAGCCACCTCCTCTCCAGGCTAAACATCCCCAGCTCCTTCAACTTTTCCTCATAGGACTTGATGTGGTGGTGGCAATGTGAGAAAGCAAAGAGATATTGGAACCAAATCCACGGTTGGCTACGAAGGATATTAAAAATGAACACAAAACACCTACCTGAGTTTTATCTATTGAACATGTCAAACCCTCATACCTAAATTAATAGTTAGATTTTTAGTGCATGGAGTTACAGCTGTGAGGATTGTTTAAGCAAGACACTGGAAGACATCGCAGATACCTAAGAAAGAAGAATTTGTTCAAAAATTGCTTGAAACAGCGGATATGAACTTCCTTTCAGTGAAATTGAAGGAGGGAAATATACGAGATTGTAAAGAAATGTGGCAACCTTTATATGTTTGGTTGAAAATGGCTCAATAGGTGAGGAATAAGAAAGAAGCAGAAATAAACGAATTGGGGCTCGGTAAAAGTAGTAATTGAAAATATGAATGATGAAATATATGGTAAATAACTGATTTAAAATCTTACTCTCCAGTTTATTGTTTTTTGTATTTTGTGTTGATTTTGTGTGTCTTTATATGTTTCTGTTATGTATTCATTGGAAAATTAAAATATTTAAAAGGGAAAGAAGAAGATGATGATGATGTTCTTGATGATGATGATATTGGATTTATATATCCCGCCCTATACTCTGAATCTCAGAGTCTCATAATGGGCACAGTCTTCTTTACCTTCCCCCCCACACACAACAGACACTCTATGAGGTAGGTGGGGCTGAGAGAGCTCTCCCAGAAGCTGCCCTTTCAAGGACAATTCTGCAAGAGCTCTGGCTGACCCAAGGCCATTCCAGCAACTGCAGGTGGAGGAGAGAAGAATCACTGGAGCCGATTGCAGTTATAGCCAAGTTTTTAATGGGTTATCAGCCCCTTGTACCCAGCCCCCTGTCACATCCACTGGAACCCCTAGAGGGCACTAGAACTTTCACCTCAGAACCCAGGCTGACTTGTATCTGTTCTCCTTCACCTCAAGTCATCCCTTGTTCTGAGCTCTCGCTAAGTCCCTCTTCCATTCATCTCTTCTTCTTCTCTGCTCCTTACTTAGCGTTGCCAATTAGAGTTGCCAAGGAGTTGTTGCTCTTAGCAGAGCCAGGCTGGCTTCCTTCATCAGCCTGGTTGAGGGACTGAAGATGCCTGCTCCCACAAAATGACTGGTGGGTGGGGCTGCCAGTAGCAGAGTGTCCTGCTCTTCCTCCTTCATGGCCCACATCATAAACATGCCTTATACTGAATCAGAGCTGAAAGAGAAATGACAATTGCACATATGTTCCATTGAATGTTGCCCAACTGCTGGGTGGTTTTTTTGTGTGTGTGTAGCAAGGATTCCTTTGCATATTAGGCCACACATCCCTGATGTAGCCAATCCTCCTGGAGCTTACAGTAAGCCCTGTAAGAAGAGCCCTGTAAGCGCTTGAAGGATTGGCTACATCAGGGGTGTGTGTGGCCTAATATGCAAAGGAGTTCCTGCAAAAAAAAAAAAAAAAAGCTCTGCCCAACTGTCCTTTAACTTGTAGCTGCAGCTCCTCTTGTTCATCTTCTCTGCATTGTATCACGTGTTTGTGTTGATCACCTGACTATCTCACAGCATGCCCTTGATATAGGGTTGCCAGGTTCCCCCCTGGTCACCAATGGAGGATGTAGGGTTACCAGATCCAGGTTGGGAAACTCCTGGAGATTTGGAGACGGAGTCTGGGGAGGGCAGGGGCCTCAGTGCGGTACAATTTCATAGAGTCCATCTGCCAAAGCATCCATTTTCTCCAGGGGTCTGGAGATGAGCTGCTCCTGGGCACCCTCCCAATTAGGGTTGCCAATCCCCAGGTGGGGGCAGGGGATCTCCCGGTTTGGAGGCCCTCCCCCCGCTTCAGGGTTGTCAGAAAGTGGGGAGAGGGGAGGGAAATGTCTGCTGGGAACTCTATTATTCCCTGTGGAGATTTATTCCCATAGAAAATCATGGAGAATTGATCCACGGGTATCTGGGGCTCTGGGGAAGCTGTTTTTTGAGATAGAGTCACCAAACTTTCAGTACAGCATCTAGTTCCTCTCCCCAAAATTCCCCCCAAGTTTCAAAAAGATTGGACCAGGGGGTCCAGTTCTATGAGCCCCAAAAGAAGGTGCCCCTATCCTTCATTATTTCCTATGGAAGGAAGGCATTGAAAAGGTGTGCCATCCCTTTAAATGTGATGGCCAGAACTCCCTTTGGAGTTCAACTATGCTTGTCACAGCCTTGATCTTGGCTCCACCCCTAATGTCTCCTGGCTCCACCCCCAAAGTCTCCTGGCTCCACCCCCAAAGCCCCCAGATATTTCTTGAATTGGACTTGGCAACCCTACTCCCAATAGATTTAAAACTCCCGGGAGAGTGGGCAGCCCCCATCTACTGCCTCCTAGGCGACCACCTAAGGTCACCTAATGGGCACTCTGGCCCTGCCTGGAGGTCCCTTCCAAGTCTGCGACTCTCTGATTCTTCCCAAGCTCTTGATTCCTCCTGATGTATCTCTCGAATACTCAAGGTTTCTCTCTCTCTCTCTCTCTCTCTCATCTCTCCCCCCCCCTCTAAAATCCACACTCAGAGACAAATCAGCCAGCAACAGACTTGATGGTGTAACCCTGCACCCCCACTGGGATTCCCAAGAGTGAAAGTTTACAAAATGGAAATGTGCCACAAGGCTTAATAGCAGCTGCCAAGCAGAATAAGTGCTGCGATATCAGCAGATTTCACAAGGCATAAATCCATCTAAAACGGAGTGCAAATACGAAAGGCATATCAACAAAATTTCCAAAAAAAAAGAAATCTATCCCTTTCGTGCAACAGACTTTGCAACGCACCCACAAACCTCCTTTCCTCCCACCTTCTCCTTCCCCTCCCCACCCCCTGCTGAATGAAAGTATCTTCACACTTCCTCTAATACCAGCTGGCTCGTAGATATTGCAGAAGTTTCACTAAACAGTTATTGACAGTGATACTCTAAACATAGGTTAAACCTGCCCATGATCACCACCTGGATCCAGTTAGAAAAGCTACACACAACATATGCATCTGACACGAAGAGGAAAGCTAGTCGTACGACGGAACTGCAGAAAAGACATTAACAGAAGTCGTGCACGGACTAGGAATCCTGAACTCACAGTCAGACAAAGGAGAGAGTTGCCAACAAAAAGTTCATGGCACAGTTCCTGAGGCTTGCATTTTTCAAGCCAGGATCCTTTAAGTTTTTTGGGGCTACTTCAATGAGAAGGTCAGCAAACTGGGACAGGACTGCGCACAGACAGCTGGTCACCCCTCCTGATCTTGCTCTTCTGTGTAAGGCTGCCAAGCCTTCTGGTGTGAAGGGAAGTTAGAAAGAAAAAGAAGGTTTCATTTACATACAGGAAGTTCTCACCATAGAGTCCCTGGAAGTTCCTAGAGCTACCCAGAAAGTGACAATTGGTAACTCTAGGAATTGCTGGAAACTCTATGGTAAAATCATAGATGAGGCCTGATTTTTAATTTTTCTCCTGAGCTTCTGCCCCCTAAACTCTCCTGCCAGTTGCCAGGCACTGCCAAGGACCAGTTCAAGTGTTTTGCATGGATGGGGCTGAACCGCTCCTCTTTCTGATTTAATGATCACCTAGATTGTAGCTTGACTTTGTACTGGGTTTGGCTATGCGTGCATGTCTAGTTGTAACTGCTGGAATAGGAAATCATGCCCCCATATTCTTTGTCTTGCTTGGTAGATCTCTAGAACTTTGATTCTGTGATTGTGCTCCTAGTTTGATTTGGATGCTTCTCTCTAGCCCGCTCTGCCTCTGTTTCTCTCTCATTCTGTCATTCACTCAGTTGATTTCTACCTTGCCATATCTAGAAAATTTAAGAAACGAAATATTTGCACTTCTTCTTCTTCTTCTTCTCTAACAACACTTTGTGCTGGGAGAAGCTCCTTCACAGTTCTTGCTGTTGCAAAAAAGTGTAATATTCTCAAGAGATTTTTTGTATATATATATGCATCTGCCTCAAAGACCAAACACTGGCATGTTGAAGACCTGGGAAGCAAGCATAATCCTTGAAATTTACTTTAAACAATGTTCAGAGGTGATGTTAAAAAAAAAAAAAATCCCTATTTTGCATTTCTTTCCCCCTCAAATTGTTATTGTTGATTTTTAACAAGCATTTGTCTTCTGGAGACTTTCCCTAAGGAAACAAGTCAAAAGGATCTACAAGTGTCTTCAGAAATGGATACCACCAGAGAAGAAAAGGTGACCATGCTGTAGGGCTGCAGTGTTGACCACAGTGGGTGGCAGCATGCGCACGATGATCAAAAATTGTATTCATTTTTAGGGCACTTTCACACATGCTGAACACTGCCCTTTCAATCCACCTTCAGTGCACTTTAATGATCATTGGCAAGTGCAAAGGACTGATGCAAAGTGCATCGAAAGTGAATTGAAAATGCATTGTTCCAAGTGTGTAAAAGCACCTTTAGCACTGAGAATGAGGATCATTGAGCAAGTCCTTTGGGATCTTGGAAGCTTTCTTGCTGCAGTGGCTCCACAACTGGGACTGCTCATTGAACACAGAAAGGGCAATAGAGTATTCTTTGGCAATATTGTTGTATGTTTTTTTTTGTAGCAGGAACTCCTTTGCATATTAGGCCACACCCCTCTCATGTAGCCAATCCTCCAAGAACTTACAGGGCTCTTGTTACGGGGCGTATTGTAAGCTCTTAGAGGACTGGGTAGACCAGGGTGTGTGGCCTAATATGCAAAGGAGTTCCTGCTACAAAAAAAAATCCTGGGTTTTTTCATTGTTAAATGAGTGAATACTTTGACCTGACACTGTTGTTGTTTTTTTGATGCATTTGTTTGGTGATTGTAGCATGTACATTTGGAATTATTTATGAAGGAATTATATACTTTGTTAGTTATTTTTGACCTCCAGGTGCAGCCTGAAGATCTGGAATTACAATTGCTCTCCAGAATACACAGATCAGTTGCTCCGGAAAAAATGGCTTCTGTGGAGGGTGGAGTCAATAGCATCACATCTTCTGAGGTCCCTCCCCTCCCCAAACCGCACTTTCCCCGGGCTTCAACCTCACCTCTCCAAGACTGCCCCAACCCAGAGTTGGCAACCCTAGGTGAGTATGGACAAGCTGTAGTTGGATGAAAATTCAGTCACATGTTTAGCAATATTGGATGGATCGTTTTCTGAGGATCCGCAATGGCTTGAATTCAGCCCTGGAGAAAGTTCCGTTTCCAAAAACAATGCTAATAACTGTTGCTAACTTTGAATTTCTTCTAGCTTTTTAATGTTAGGGAACCCCTGCTGATAGTTCAGCATGTTTCTCTTTGTCTAGAACATTTGGCTTGCAGCCTTGGCAGGGAAAATGTTCCAAGGGGGGATTTAAAAAAATTTAGAAATGTGTGTTCTTCCTTTATGCCTTGCAAAACTGTCGTTTGTGTTAGTTTGACTCTTTCTAATTGGGGAGGGGAGTTTGCTTTGTTTTAGCACGGAAGGCTGTGTGCTAATTTAGAAGCTTTTGTCTTGACACAGAGTGTAGCACATGGCATTTCTAAGCTCACTGCCAATAGACTCCATCTTGATGATGATGATGATCTTGGATTTAAATCCCGCCATATGCTCTGAATCGCAGAGTCTCAGAACGGTCACAATTTCCTTTACCTCCCTTCCCAACAGACGCCCTGTGAGGTAGGTGGGACTGAAAGAGCTCTCACGGCAGCTGCCCTTTCATGGACAACTCTTGTGAGAGCTATGACTGACCCAAGCCATTCCAGAAGCTGCAAGTGGAGGAGTGGGGAATCAAACCCGGTTCTCCCAGATAAGAGTCTGCACACTTACACCACTACACCGAACTGGCTATCTTGTAATGGATTTTATAATATTGTGGGTTCTTAGGCACTGAAGAGGCGAGGTGGAAGTGATAACAAACTCTTTATTGCGTAGAAGAAGAAGAAGAAGAAGAAGAAGAAGAAGATATTGGATTTATATCCCGCCCTCCACTCCGAAGAGTCTCAGAGCGGCTCACAATCTCCTTTACCTTCCTCCCCCACAACAGACACCCTGTGAGGTGAGTGGGGCTGGAAAGGGCTCTCACGGCAGCTGCCCTTTCAAGGACAACCTCTGCCAGAGCTATGGCTGACCCAAGGCCATTCCAGCAGGTGCAAGTGGAGGAGTGGGGAATCAAACCCGGCTCTCCCAGATAAGAGTCCGCACACTTAACCACTACACCAAACTGGCTCTCCATGCGTACTGCATGGAAGGTGGCTGCACTAACAAGACTGAAGAACGGGGTCCACTGGGTCAACTATATACAACTCTGGGTTCCCGCAACAGCACATTATTGGCTCATTCAAACCAGCAGAGGGCCTGTGACTGGAGCAGGGCAGTCTGGATTTGGATCCTACTGGCCATTGTTCCCAAGTCCCCAAGCTCAGTCCTTCAGGCTCCAATGAGCCAGGCAGGGATACCATTGGTAACAACATGGATTCTCATACACAACAGATTTCATAAGGGATTTTTAATTGGTAGTGGCAGCGGTATGGTTGAGAGGCAGTGTTGGACTGGTTGGGGTGCTCGACTGGGAACTAGGATAACTGAGTTCAAATCCCCATTCTCTCATGCAAGCTCACTGGGTGACTTTGGGCCAGCCACTGTATTCAGCTTAACCTAATTTACAACAAAAATCACCGGATAATAATAATAATATATTCACACATTTAGTGTGTTTACATACTCAATTCAGTACTGAAGTCAATAAACATGATTAGGGTTTGTAGAATCTTTTGGGATCAAGTGCCGTATTCTACTGGAGAAAGTTTTCCTTCCAGACGTTTCGTTCTCAGCTGCGGAGAACATCCTTAGTGGCGTTGCAGCCAGAGCAGGCGCTCAGACCTTCTTGGCTGCTGTGAATTGAGTGACTCAATGCATTAACTCAATGTGCATTGACTCAATGCACAGCAGCCAAGAAGGTCTGAGCGCCTGCTCCGGCTGCAACGCCACTGAGGATGTTCTCCACAGCTGAGAACGAAACGTCTGGAAGGAAAACTTTCTCCAGTAGAACACGGCACTTGATCCCGAAAGATTCTACAAACCCTAATGATGTTACCAGCCGTGAAAACCTGAATTCTTCAATAAACATGCATCAACATTAATCACATATCACTAATAACCACTTGGAACTGGAACACAAGGTGCTTTGTTCACCCCCAAGAAAGTCTATTTCACAGTAATTGCAACATATGTTTCAGGGGCAAACGCCTACCTGACTTGCAGAAAATCACACCAAACCAAAACAAGCTGCCCATTCAATTTGAAAAATAAAAAACCAAATAATCCCGCTTTAGGTTTGAAGAATCCCTCAAAAAAAAAAAAGGGGTAGGGGGGAATTCAAAATTAAGTCCCATAATATTGTGCCCGTTAGAGAATAGTCTTATAATCTCTTCTTATAGTCTGAATAAAAATGAAGATCCCCTAGTTCGAAAATCAGAATATCCATTCCAAGATATTATGTCAGATCCATAATATTATGCTCATGTCATGCCACTGTATGGTAAGAGTTTATATACTCTTCTTCCTGAAAGCCTTCCAAGTCATAATCCTTATTGTTGGACTTGCTCTGAGGCTGTAGATTTTAATTGAGTCGGCTGATTTTTTTCCTTTCATTGCTGAGCATTTTTACAAAAAAGCTTTGGAGCCGAATCAATGTTATTCCCCCCTTTCTTTGTCTCAGTGAACTGTAGGTTTTGTTTCTCCTGCATAAGTGCATAAACTGCATTCATTTTAAAATCAGGCAAGGCAATCTCAGGCAATTGTCGTTTCACTTTTGCCCGCTTCTCAGGCAGATTTTGTGCTCCTTGATACCTCTGTTCTTGTATATTTTCCATATTTTCCATTTCTTTACAATTCTCCAGAAATTTTCCCATCGGTTCCTTTACCAATTCTGCTAAAAGACCAAGTCCCTGCCTTATGGAGACTATAGTAGCCATAAAATCTTTTGAATTATTCATCTCCTCCCTGCTGTTATAATCAGTATGATATTAGAAATCAGAGAATATGTTCAGAGTGCCAGGTTGAAAATCCAGAAATCCAGCTGTTCTCATATAAAGTCCACCTTTGATTAAGCTTTGTATAGTATGTTGGTAGTCCAATTGTCACATTTAATTTTAAACCAGATCTATCCACAACTATATACTCAGTCCAATTCCTTTTACTTGAAATAAAGACAATTGTTATAAGCTTGTTCTTTTAATTTTAGAAGCCTTTCTTGGGGGGGGGGCAGTCTTTTAGCCTCCTCCCCCTCTTTTGAACAGTCAAATTTGGTTTTATAATAGGACTTTAGTTGATAGGTTACATTCCAGAGTGAACGTACTTGCAAGGTATAGTTTGTTAGCTGAAGTAGAAAGACGATTAGAAGAAAGTATTTTGTTACCGGTAGACACAGCTAGTGCCATACAAAATGGCGATTGTCACAGTGAGGCTTCAGGATAGACAAAGAACCAGGCTTCGCGCGCCGACAAAATCCCTGGGAATGTCGTTTCCCATGCTGTCAGGGCTCCCCCCTCCAGGGGTCCCCTCAGGTATCTGGGCTTCCCAGACCCCCTCAATCTGCTCAATTCGGGGAGTTCGCAAGAGCTGCAATTCCCCCCACCTTGCTGAGCTGAAGCCAGAACAGCAAAGCTAAAATCCACTTTCCCTACACATCATGGTCCTGATCCAAACTGGAACTGTGTACGCCTCAGAAAACCCCCAGGTCATATCTGTCGGCTCATGAAATGGCTGGCTCACTACAGAAAGTAATTGTTCTTCCTTACAAGTTCATTTAAAGTATTCACCTCATTTGACTGTGTTTCCCCTGAGGCTGGAGCAAGGACCTGGGATTTCTCAGCCATTACAGGTATTAATCAGCTTAGCATATCTAGAGAGACTGCATTATCACCAATTACGGCTGTTGCCAAGGGTCACTGTTGGTTTTCCTTTTTTATATTTTTAAAAGCAGGGTTGTTGTTTTTTTAGCAGGAACGCAGTTCCGGCTGGCTTAGCATCAGGAGGTGGGGCCTAATATGAAAACGAGTTCCTGCTGGGCTTTTTCTACCAAAAAAAACCCTGTTTAAAAGTGTGTGTGTGTGTGCTTGCACTCCTGGAAGTCATGGTGACTTCTGGCAATCATTATTGTTGTTGCTGCTGCTGTTGTTGTTGTTATGAATCACCCAATGCTCTAGGTAAGGTACAGTAAATAAAACTGTTAAAAAGGTAAAGGAGAGCCAGTTTGGTGTTGGAGAGCCAGTTTGGTGTAGTGGTTAAGTGTGCGGACTCTTATCTGGGAGAACCGGGTTTGATTCCCCACTCCTCCACTTGCACCTGCTGGAATGGCCTTGGGTCAGCCATAGCTCTGGCAGAGGTTGTCCTTGAAAGGGCAGCTGCTGTGAGAGCCCTCTCCAGCCCCGCCCACCTCACAGGGTGTCTGTTGTGGGGGAGGAAGGTAAAGGAGATTGTGAGCCGCTCTGAGACTCTTCGGAGTGGAGGGCGGGATATAAATCCAATATCTTCTTCTTCTTCTTCTAATCCCCTGTGCAAGCACCAGTTGTTTCCAACTCTGGGGTGACATTGCTTTCACAACGTTTTCATGGCAGACTTTTTATGGAGTGTTTTGCCATTGCCTTCCCCAGTCATCTACACTTTCCCCCCAACAAGCTGGGTCCTCATTTTACCGACCTCGGAAGATGGAAGGCTGAGTCAACCTTGAGCCAGCTACCTGAACCAGCTTTCACTGGGATCGAACTCAGGTCATGAGCAAAGCATGAGTTTGAAAATACAGAAAACCATAAAAAAAATACTTAGACAGTACTAGTGCAACAGGTGAGCTACATATTACTTCCCATTTCAAACTGCCCAGCCATCTCATGGGCAGGTGAGGAGGAGGAACCAAACAAATCTGGAGAGCAAGGATACGGTGTCAGTCCTACTGAGGCCAGGTAATTTTTCAGATAGGTGGCTTGTATTGCTTGCCTCTGCATCCTGGCCCTGGTATTCCTTGGAGGTCCCCCTTCCAAGTACTTGCCAGGGTCAGCCCTGCTTAGCTTCCAAGACCTGATGAGACTGAGCTTGCCTGTGCTATCCAGTCAAGATAGTCACTGTGCTTTCATCGCCAGGGGTGAAATTCTAGCAGGAGCTGCTTTGCATATTAGGCCACACCCCCTGATGTAGCCAATCCTCAAGAGCTTACAAGGCTCCTTTTTGTAAGCTCTTGAAGGATTGTGCGGCCTAATATGCAAAGGAGCTCCATCTAGAATTCCACCGCTTCTTATTGCACTTAAATTTTATGTATTAGTGTCCGATCTTGTTCCTCTTTCCTGCTCTGTTTACAGTCTCCTCTCCAGTTTCCTATATTTATACTTCAGACATCCTTCGTGCATCCAAAACAGTGGGCTGTGGTCCACAGAAGCTTATGCTAGAATAAAAAATGTGTTAGTCTTTAATATGCCTCTAGACACCTGTTTGTTGTTTCTGTGACAGATTAACTTTGGAACAGTTCCTCTTGCTCTGCCAATTCATCAACAGTTGTGAGATGTCCACCCCCTCCTCTGATTGGATGGCATGCTTGCTATTTGGATGATGTCAGGGAGTGGCCCGGACTTCGTGGCTGAGTATCTGCTTTCCATGAAGCAGGTCCCAGTTTTAGTCCTTGGTGTCTCCAGCTCAAAGTCTTAGATAAGCAGGGCCTCTATAGGAGATTCTGGAGACCAGCTGCCAATCAGAACAGAGGAGACAGACAGACCAAGGGTCTGATGCAGGGGTGGCCAAACTGTGGGAGCCACATGAGGCACTTTCACACATATTGTGTGGCTCTTGGAGCTGCCACGACCCCATTGGCCAGCTTGGAGAAGGCATTTGTCTCTATAAATCACTTTTCCAAACCAGGCCAGCCAGCTGCTTGGAGAAATCATTTAAAATTAAAGTTGCTTTCTTTCCACCTCTCTCTCCTTCCTTCCTTCCTTCCTGCAGCTCTCAAACATCTGACATTCATGTTTTCTGACTCTCAAACTTCTGATGTCCATGACTTGCGGCTCTCTAGCCTCTGATGTTTATTCTACATGGCTCTTATGCAAAACAAGTTTGGCCACCCCTGGCTCTGATGCATCTTAAGGCAGCATCCTATGATCTTTGTTTGTCTGTACTCTGCAAAGAGCCGGTTTGGTGTAGTGGTTGAGTGTGCGGACTCTTATCTGGGGGAACCGGGTTTGATTCCCCACTCCTCCACTTGCACCTGCTGAGATGGCCTTGGGTCAGCCATAGCTCTGGCAGAGGTTGTCCTTGAAAGGGCAGCTGCTGTGAGAGCCCTCTCCAGCCCCACCCACCTCACAGGGTGTCTGTTGTGGGGGAGGAAGGTAAAGGAGATTGTGAGCCGCTCTGAGACTCTTCGGAGTGGAGGGCAGGATATAAATACAATATCTTCATCTACCTCACAGGGTGTCTGTTGTGGGGGAGGAAGGGAAAGGAGATTGTGAGCCGCTCTGAGACTCTTCGGAGTGGAGAGCGGGATATAAATCCAATATCTTCTTCTTCTTATGTCTTGGCTTGCTGGGTCTTATGGTCTCTCTTTGTAATAATGTGTGTATGTCAAAGTGGATTATGGCTCAACATTTTCCAAGATTCTTGTTGAATGAGGAAGGTGCAAGACAATAATATTTTTCAGTCCCCGATGAAGCTAACATGAAAGGCACAGGGATTGCAATATAAAAATATTTTTCCCTGTAACAAAAAACTTTTTTCTTATAATAAATATTCTCTTTCATACACCATTGGCTCCCCCCCACCCCGTCATGAAAAAGTTTATATCTTTTTAGTATTTCAGATGCTTCAAGTCCAGGCCTGGCGTGTCCATTGAGCCATAGTAGGAGGCTGCCTGGAGAAGCGAGCTGGGGAGAGGGCGCCCGTTCGGACCCTCCCTCCCACCTGTGCTTCTAAGCGGACTGAAATAGTCCACTTAGAAGCAAGAGCGAGGCTCCCAGTATCAGCATGCATGCTGCCACTGCGAGCTGTCACTCTGCCTCTCATGTCACCGGTGCAAGAGGCAGAGCAATGGTTGGCAGTGGTGGCGTGTACGCTGTCACCAAGAACCTCACTGCAGCTGCGCTTGCTGTTGCCGGTGCCGGCGTTGAGACGGAGCTGGAAGTGTAGCTGCTGGGGGAAGAGGAAATGAAAACTGTATTCAGGAGAACTGCACTGTTGTATTTTTATGTATTTATTTTAGGGAATGCGAAAGTCTCCTGGCTCCACCCCCCAAAGTCTCCCAGCTCCGCCCCCAAACTCAGATATTTTCTGAGTTGGACCTGGCAAGCTGTGTGACAACCCTGCAAGGTAGGCAAGGCTGAGAGAAAGTGACTGGCGCAAGAGTACTTAATGAGCTGCGTGGCTACAGATCAAAGATTTTAACTAAAAATGGGGGAGGGGTCTCCCCAGCCCTAAGCCAACGTTCTAACCATGGGAACCCGTACTGATGTTACAACTGAGGCCTGAGTTGAAATCTGATGGAAAGTGCCGCCAAGTCACAGCTGATGGAAGACGACCCTGTGGGGTTTTCAAGGCAAGAGACGTTCAGAGGTAGTTTGCCATTGGCTGCCTCTGCCTCGCAGCCCTGGACTTCCTTAATGGTCTTCCATTCAAGTCGGGCCTTCCCTGCTTGGCTTCTAAGATCCATCCAAGGCAAGGCAAGAAATCTGGACCCACAATTTTTCATGGTATTCCAGTCACTTTGTTGTAGTATAAATTGGAATGATGTATGTGTTTGTGTGGGTTTGTGTGTGTGTATGTGTGTGAGAGAGAGAGACAGAGAGACCGAGAGAGAGACAGGATGGGAGAGAGGTTTCCCAGTCTCAAGAATGGCAATTTAATTGCTAGTGCCTCATTCATTCATTGTGGTTCTCCTTCCCCCTCCCCACTTGAAACATTTTTTCAATTTAGACCAATTTTATAGCATCAAAAATCTCTTATAATGATTAGGCTCAGCTGTGTCAAGAAATTAAGAAGCTGATGTAGCAGGTTCATTGAAAAAGCATTCAGGGGAAAGAATACTATTTGAGATTTTTTTTTTTTTTTCCTGGAAGGAGAGGAGAAAAAGCCAGGTGCTTGGAAAAAAAAAATTAAAAATTCCAAGGTGCAAACTGAATTACAAGATGCCCAGGAGTGTGCAATAGCATTTCATTGTTTGAGTTTGGAATAAAAGACAGATAATTAGGAAATTGGGAGTCTATTAATTTTCCAAATTTACTCATGCACGAAGCACTGAGCTAAGGTGATATTTGCTTACCTCGTCATTATGCAAAAATATATTAGCTAATTATTTTGACTAATGCAATTAAGATATGCATATTTAGCATAAACTATACAATGGAAACGTTACAGTCAGCAACTGCCAGGTTGCACTCATGGGCAGCCGAGAAGCAAAAAGTCTCTGCACAGCCTGCGATGGCAAGCGGGGAGATTGTTACAGCTTTGCCTGAACGTCTTCTTCTTCTTCGTTCTGTTGCAGTAATTAATTTCCTTTGCAGGCTGGCTAGGTGGCACAACAAGCGTCGGCATTAATTTTTGGCGAGGCAGAGACACCTGAAGAGCAGCAGAATCTGGGCCTCCATTTGAGGACAGGCAGTATCTTTCGGCAGGATCCAATGAAGACGTTTCGTAGACTTTGTTTTCTTCCTATGGAAGAAGCTGGAAAGGCACCAGCAAGTTATAGGATGCATTTTTAACCCTCACCACACTCGTATTTCAAATCTGAGCCAGGGGTGTCAAACTCTTTTGTTATGAGGGCCTATCCCTGGAATCATTGTCCATGCTGTCGTTTTCGGCAGCATTTGACCAAATTAAAAGTAGACTTTTGGACATTGAACTAGGCTTCCCAATCCCCAGGTCCCAGAGGGGGATCCTCCGGTTTTACAGGCTTCCCCCCTCCCCCAGCCAGCTGGCCGGCGGGGGAAGCCCCGCCCCCACAGCTATCATGCACCTCCATGAACGATTCCCATAGGGAATGATGGGGAATTGATCCGCGGGTATCGGGGGCTCTGGGGGGGCTGTTTTTTGAGATAGAGGCACCACATTTTCAGTATAGTATCTAGTGCCTCTCCGCAAAATACCCCCCAAGTTTCAAAAAGATTGGACCAAGGGGTCCAATTCTATGAACCCCAAAAGAAGGTGTCCCTAGCCTTCATTATTTCCTATGGAAGGAAGGCATTTAAAAAGGTGTGCGGTCCCTTTAAATGTGATGGCCGGAACTCCCTTGGAGATCAATTATACATGTCACACCCTTGCTCCTGGCTCGGCCCCCAATGTCTCCTGGCTCCACCCCCAAAGTCCCCAGATATTTCTTGAATTGGACTTGGCAACCCTACATTGAACGCCAGGAATTATATAGTCTGGCCAATAAAAACCTGTTCTCCACGGTGTTTTGAGATTCCTCTCACCATGGGGGAAATGGCTTCACACTTTTCCCTTTTATTGACACCCCAGCACCGAAGAGCTTTCTCTCTTGCTCTGCCCTCTAATGCTCTGCCCTCTGCCATACTTCTTGGCAGATTTAACAAGATGACCTCCTCTCTTAGATACTTCCAAGCGGGCAGCCGTGTTGGTCTGAAGCAATAGAACGAAGCAGTAGGCGTTGCACCTTTAAGACCAACTCAAATAAATAAGTTGGTCTGAATAAAATTTAGTTGGTCTTAAAGGTGCCACTTGTCCACTGCTTTGTTCTCGTAGATACTGTCCTTGTGACCACACATCCGTTGAAACGGTCCCTCATGTCTTGCTCCACTGTTTGCTATATGCACAGCTTCATAACTCACTTCTGCATCCCATTTTAGAGAAATCAGGAGACTGCTCGCATGCCTCGAAAGTCTGTAGGCTCCTGAGTGGTTTCTCCCCGAAAGAAACTGAAATAGTAGCCAAGTTCATTTTTCTAGCTGCTATGATACGTCAAAGGATTTTGTAACCATAGTTTTAATTGTTAATGATGTTTCTAAATTTTAACTGTATCTTTTGTATTTTTATGGGTAATTTTCATTCTGTATCACTTGGTAATCCTCTTACTCTGTGTAGCTGATTTCTTTTATGCCAATAGGCTGATGATGAATGAATGAATAAAGGCTGATGATGAATGAATGAGGGCTGGATCTGACATAAATGAGACCTTGTCAGGCCAGGCCATGTGTGTTCCTATTTAAAATTAGATCACCCCAGAGTCGGAAACAACTGGTGCTTGCACAGGGGACTACCATTACCTTTTAGAGATATAAACTTTATAAAGAACACAGACAAATGCAAATAAAGATTTTTTTAATATACAAACCCCTTAAAATATGTTTAAAACATTAGCACTCGTTAGTCTTAAAGGTTCTTTATATTTCTCCTGTGAGATCCAGGGAACTGGGCAAAGGAAGCTCTGGCTCTTTCCTTCCTTCCCCAGGGGACCATGAGGGAGAGGAGTCTCAGACAATAGAAGGAAGAGAGGCACTTGGCTCAGTAGCTCTGTTCTGTGATTGAGAGAGCCTGGCAAAGAGAGCCCAGCTCTCTCCTCCTTCTTCCCCAAGGGAGGAGCCTCAGCCAATGGAGAAAGTAGGGGTTTTGCTCTGTATCTCCTGTGCGACTGAGCAAGCCTGGCAAAGCAAGCTGCTATGCAGAAGGAAGCAAGAGAGAGGGAGAAGGAAGCAGATGACAGCCAGTTGCTCGGGGGCCTGATAGGAGCCCTCCAGGGGCCTGATCCTGCCCCCAGGCTACATGTTTGACACCCCTGATCTAAACCATTCCTGTTGGAATGAGTGACTCAGCGTGCCTGGACATTGGGGGGCACTACATCACTCTTAAGTGTGAATAGGTGTTAGCTCCTTGAATGGAATGCCTTCTTTGTCTTAACTTAGGAGCTTCCCTTTGATCCCCATCCTCTCCCTTTGTCCTCTTATTTACCTCACATGGCCTCCATGGCCTTCCATGGCCTTCATAGGACACCATCTTGATCCTACCCCTTTGGCTAACGGGAAAGGGAATGCTATTTCAGCACCACCAGATATCCAAGTTCCAGACCTTGGGGCCCAGTTCCCCAGCCACAGTGGGTTTTGAAGGGGTGACCAGAGAAATCACTGGCCAAGGTTTTATTTAAGTTATTTAAGCTCGAAGTTGGAAGGGACCATCAGGATCATCTAGCCCAACCTCCTGACGATGCAGGAGCTACAACTATAATATCCCCAACAAGTAGCTATCTAATCAATACTTAAAACCCTCCAATGATGAAGAATCTATCACCTCACAAAGGAGACCAGCTTGGCCAGGTTTTTTTTTTCTTTTTTGCTATCTTCTGGGCCTGGAACAGGAGTCACTGGGTGTGGGGGGGAGGTATTTGTGAATATCCTTCATTGTGCAGTGGGTTGGACTAGATCAGGGGTGGGGAACCTTTTTCCTGCCAAGGGCCATATGGATATTTATAACATCATTTGCGGGCCATAAAATATTATCAGCTTAAAAACCAGTGCTCCGCAGAGAGAGAATGATTCAGGCCAGCAAAATTAATGCAAATAATTGTTTTTCTATGTGAAGTCATGTGGGGAGAGCCTATTCTGGTGCATGCACACACACACCGGGCCCATTGCCCTAGGGCCTAGGCAAATGGATAGGTCCAGAACTTTTTTGTAGAAAAATCCCAGCAGGAACTCAGTAGCATATTAGACCACATCCCTTAGATCACACACTCATTAGCATATTAGGCCACACCATCTGGGATAATCAAGTGCAAACTGAACTGTAACAGTAACTTTTCCAGGCCCTGCGGCAATTCTGGCCAGCCAGCCAGGCCCCAGGGAAGCTGCCGCACATTACATCTGGGCCCTGTGATCTCTGGCTGGCCCTGCAGAGGCTGCTGCACAGCACGGCTGGGCCCCACAATCCTTGCTGGCCAGCCAGGCCCCAGGGAGGCTGCCACATGGCTCGGTTTGGCCCAGCAATTCCTGAGGGCCACACCAAGTGACCTTGAGAGCCATATACGGCCCTGGGGATGGAGGTTCCCCACCCCTGGACTAGATGATCCTGGAGATATCTTCCAACTCTATGATATAAATAGGACATGGGCAGGAAACATGGGGTCCCAACACCCAAGACTGCCTTCATCCACTGAAAGATTTTCCCCAATCTGTGCAGCTTGAAACTGCTATTACAATTAGGAGGGTGATGGTGTAGAGGTGATGCCACCACAATACTCCGGGACCTGCTTATCTTTTAGCTTTCTGACGCCCATGAGAATGTTTTGGCTAAGCCTACCATGGCCATGTGGACTGTCAAATGGCTCCTGCTATATTTTGTTGTCCTTTCGAATATTTCTCAAAGAGTAGGCTGTACCATCTGGTGGACAATCTGCCTGCAAGCGACTGCATCATACCTAGCTTGCATATGCAACTGTAGACTGGCCCAAAGGAGCTGTCGTCTACAGCGAAAAGAATCCAGCGATGGATAACTTATTGAGTAGTCCACCTTCTCCATTGGTAGCAGCAGTAGATGTTTTAGTGTCCTACTTAACCCCTGGGCCTCACCCAGATGGCCAGGGCTAGTCCAATCTCATCAGATCTTGGAAGCTAAGCAGGGGTGGCCTTGGTTAGTATTTGGATGGGAGACCACCAAAGAAAACCCTACAGGATTGCCATAAATGAGCTGCAAGTTGATGGTGCTTTCGATCACCACCATAAACCTACAGGCCCCTTGCTCCCAAGGATATTTATAATGCTGCTGATAAGAGCATAAAGATACATTCACACAATATCCATGTTTTGTATATGGGGGACATTGGGAACTTAAGCCAGGAGAAACCTGAGCTAACACGTCCTGTTGATCCTGCCTTCAAGCCTGCTGGGCTTTTTCCTAGCACTCCAGGGTTTCATCGCAATGGACACTTGCCCAGTGTTAAAGGGGGCATATACCTGTAGTGGGGAAGAAACAATAGGCAATCACTTTAATTAGATTATGGACACCCCCCTATCCAACTATGTATTAAATTGTTGTCCTATGTGCCCTCCTATGAGTTTGGGGAAGTTCAACCAGCTTGCTCACAACCACTGAAGAAGAATTCTACCAGCCAGCTCCCAGCCACTGAAGAAGAATTCTACCATCCTGCTCACAGCCACTGAAGAAGAATTCTACCAGCCTGCTCCCAGCCACTGAAGAAGAATTCTACCAGCCTGCTCACAACCACTGAAGAAGAATTCTACAAACTTGCTTGCAGCCACTGAAGAAGAATTCTACGAGCCAACTCACAACCACTGAAGAATTCTACCTGTCTGCTCCCAGCCACTGAAGAAGAATTCTACCAGCCTGCTCCCAGCCACTGAAGAAGAATTCTACCAGCCTGCTCCAGGCCACTGAAGAGGAATTCCACCAGCCTGCTCCCAGCCACTGAAGAGGAATTCTACCAGCCTGCTCACAACCACTGAAGACGAATTCTACCAGCCTGCTCACAACCTCTGAAGAATGCCACGAGCCTGTTCCCAGCCACTGAAGAAGAATTCTACCAGCCTGCTCCCAGTCACTGAAGAAGAAAAACACACCATCTGGTCACAATGGACTTATGATGACACCATTCATAAGGTGTTCCTGGCAAGAGTGGAGCAGAGGTGGTTTGCCACTGCCTTCCTTTGCATAGCAACTCCAATCTTCCTCTGTGGTTTCCAGTCCATGCACTGACTATGGCCAAACCCAGCTCAGCTTCTGTGATCTGATAAGCTGAGTTAAGCTGACCTAATTGAAAAAGCAGGGATTGGTTTGGCCGCTGAAGAAGAATTCTACCAACCTGCTCCCAGCCACTGAAGAATTCTACCAGCCTGCTCACAACCACTGAAGAAGAATTCTCCCAGCCTGCTCCCAGCCACTGAAGAAGGATTCTACCAGCCTGCTCACAGCCACTGAAGAAGAATTCTACCAGCCTGCTCTCAGCCACTGAGGAAAAATTCTCCCAGCCTGCTCCCAGCCACTGAAGAAGAATTCTACCAGCCTGCTCACAACCACTGAAGAAGAATTCTTCCAGCCTGCTCTCAGCCACTGAGGAAAAATTCTACCAGCCTGCTCACAGCCACTGAAGAATTCTACCAGCCTGCTCTCAGCCACTGAAGAAAAATTCTCCCAGCCTGCTCCCAGCCACTGAAGAAGAATTCTACCAGCCTGCTCACAACCACTGAAGAAGAATTCTTCCAGCCTGCTCTCAGCCACTGAGGAAAAATTCTCCCAGCCTGCTCCCAGCCACTGAAGAAGAATTCTACCAGCCTGCTCTCAGCCACTGAAGAAAAATTCTACCAGCCTGCTCCCAGCCACTGAAGAAGAATTCTACCAGCCTGCTCACAGCCACTGAAGAATTCTACCAGCCTGCTCTCAGCCACTGAAGAAGAATTCTACCAGCCTGCTCACAGCCACTGAAGAAGAATTCTACCAGCCTGCTCACAGCCACTGAAGAATTCTACCAGCCTGCTCTCAGCCACTGAAGAAAAATTCTCCCAGCCTGCTCCCAGCCACTGAAGAAGAATTCTACCAGCCTGCTCACAACCACTGAAGAAGAATTCTTCCAGCCTGCTCTCAGCCACTGAGGAAAAATTCTCCCAGCCTGCTCCCAGCCACTGAAGAAGAATTCTACCAGCCTGCTCACAACCACTGAAGAAGAATTCTTCCAGCCTGCTCTCAGCCACTGAGGAAAAATTCTACCAGCCTGCTCACAGCCACTGAAGAATTCTACCAGCCTGCTCTCAGCCACTGAAGAAAAATTCTCCCAGCCTGCTCCCAGCCACTGAAGAAGAATTCTTCCAGCCTGCTCTCAGCCACTGAGGAAAAATTCTCCCAGCCTGCTCCCAGCCACTGAAGAAGAATTCTACCAGCCTGCTCTCAGCCACTGAAGAAAAATTCTACCAGCCTGCTCTCAGCCACTGAAGAAAAATTCTACCAGCCTGCTCCCAGCCACTGAAGAAGAATTCTACCAGCCTGCTCTCAGCCACTGAAGAAGAATTCTACCAGCCTGCTCTCAGCCACTGAAGAAAAATTCTACCAGCCTGCTCCCAGCCACTGAAGAAGAATTCTACCAGCCTGCTCTCAGCCACTGAAGAAAAATTCTACCAGCCTGCTCTCAGCCACTGAAGAAGAATTCTACCAGCCTGCTCTCAGCCACTGAAGAAAAATTCTACCAGCCTGCTCTCAGCCACTGAAGAAAAATTCTACCAGCCTGCTCCCAGCCACTGAAGAAGAATTCTACCAGCCTGCTCTCAGCCACTGAAGAAAAATTCTACCAGCCTGCTCCCAGCCACTGAAGAAGAATTCTACCAGCCTGCTCTCAGCCACTGAAGAAAAATTCTACCAGCCTGCTCCCAGCCACTGAAGAAGAATTCTACCAGCCTGCTCTCAGCCACTGAAGAAAAATTCTACCAGCCTGCTCTCAGCCACTGAAGAAGAATTCTACCAGCCTGCTCCCAGCCACTGAAGAAGAATTCTACCAGCCTGCTCCCAGCCACTGAAGAAGAATTCTACCAGCCTGCTCCCAGCCACTGAAGAAGAATTCTACCAGCCTGCTCTCAGCCACTGAAGAAAAATTCTACCAGCCTGCTCTCAGCCACTGAAGAAAAATTCTACCAGCCTGCTCCCAGCCACTGAAGAAGAATTCTACCAGCCTGCTCTCAGCCACTGAAGAAAAATTCTACCAGCCTGCTCTCAGCCACTGAAGAAAAATTCTCCCAGCCTGCTCCCAGCCACTGAAGAAGAATTCTACCAGCCTGCTCTCAGCCACTGAAGAAAAATTCTACCAGCCTGCTCTCAGCCACTGAAGAAAAATTCTACCAGCCTGCTCCCAGCCACTGAAGAAGAATTCTACCAGCCTGCTCTCAGCCACTGAAGAAGAATTCTACCAGCCTGCTCTCAGCCACTGAAGAAAAATTCTACCAGCCTGCTCCCAGCCACTGAAGAAGAATTCTACCAGCCTGCTCTCAGCCACTGAAGAAAAATTCTACCAGCCTGCTCTCAGCCACTGAAGAAGAATTCTACCAGCCTGCTCTCAGCCACTGAAGAAAAATTCTACCAGCCTGCTCTCAGCCACTGAAGAAAAATTCTACCAGCCTGCTCCCAGCCACTGAAGAAGAATTCTACCAGCCTGCTCTCAGCCACTGAAGAAAAATTCTACCAGCCTGCTCCCAGCCACTGAAGAAGAATTCTACCAGCCTGCTCTCAGCCACTGAAGAAGAATTCTACCAGCCTGCTCCCAGCCACTGAAGAAGAATTCTACCAGCCTGCTCCCAGCCACTGAAGAAGAATTCTACCAGCCTGCTCCCAGCCACTGAAGAAGAATTCTACCAGCCTGCTCCCAGCCACTGAAGAAGAATTCTACCAGCCTGCTCCCAGCCACTGAAGAAGAATTCTACCAGCCTGCTCCCAGCCACTGAAGAAGAATTCTACCAGCCTGCTCCCAGCCACTGAAGAAGAATTCTACCAGCCTGCTCTCAGCCACTGAAGAAAAATTCTACCAGCCTGCTCCCAGCCACTGAAGAAGAATTCTACCAGCCTGCTCCCAGCCACTGAAGAAGAATTCTACCAGCCTGCTCCCAGCCACTGAAGAAGAATTCTACCAGCCTGCTCCCAGCCACTGAAGAAGAATTCTACCAGCCTGCTCCCAGCCACTGAAGAAGAATTCTACCAGCCTGCTCCCAGCCACTGAAGAAGAATTCTACCAGCCTGCTCCCAGCCACTGAAGAAGAATTCTACCAGCCTGCTCCCAGCCACTGAAGAAGAATTCTACCAGCCTGCTCCCAGCCACTGAAGAAGAATTCTACCAGCCTGCTCCCAGCCACTGAAGAAGAATTCTACCAGCCTGCTCCCAGCCACTGAAGAAGAATTCTACCAGCCTGCTCCCAGCCACTGAAGAAGAATTCTACCAGCCTGCTCCCAGCCACTGAAGAAGAATTCTACCAGCCTGCTCCCAGCCACTGAAGAAGAATTCTACCAGCCTGCTCCCAGCCACTGAAGAAGAATTCTACCAGCCTGCTCCCAGCCACTGAAGAAGAATTCTACCAGCCTGCTCCCAGCCACTGAAGAAGAATTCTACCAGCCTGCTCCCAGCCACTGAAGAAGAATTCTACCAGCCTGCTCCCAGCCACTGAAGAAGAATTCTACCAGCCTGCTCTCAGCCACTGAAGAAAAATTCTACCAGCCTGCTCTCAGCCACTGAAGAAAAATTCTACCAGCCTGCTCCCAGCCACTGAAGAAGAATTCTACCAGCCTGCTCTCAGCCACTGAAGAAAAATTCTACCAGCCTGCTCTCAGCCACTGAAGAAAAATTCTACCAGCCTGCTCCCAGCCACTGAAGAAGAATTCTACCAGCCTGCTCTCAGCCACTGAAGAAGAATTCTACCAGCCTGCTCACAGCCACTGAAGAAAAATTCTACCAGCCTGCTCACAGCCACTGAAGAATTCTACCAGCCTGCTCTCAGCCACTGAAGAAAAATTCTCCCAGCCTGCTCCCAGCCACTGAAGAAGAATTCTACCAGCCTGCTCACAACCACTGAAGAAGAATTCTTCCAGCCTGCTCTCAGCCACTGAGGAAAAATTCTCCCAGCCTGCTCCCAGCCACTGAAGAAGAATTCTACCAGCCTGCTCTCAGCCACTGAAGAAAAATTCTACCAGCCTGCTCACAACCACTGAAGAAGAATTCTTCCAGCCTGCTCTCAGCCACTGAGGAAAAATTCTCCCAGCCTGCTCTCAGCCACTGAAGAAGAATTCTACCAGCCTGCTCTCAGCCACTGAAGAAGAATTCTACCAGCCTGCTCACAACCACTGAAGAAGAATTCTTCCAGCCTGCTCTCAGCCACTGAGGAAAAATTCTACCAGCCTGCTCACAGCCACTGAAGAATTCTACCAGCCTGCTCTCAGCCACTGAAGAAAAATTCTACCAGCCTGCTCCCAGCCACTGAAGAAGAATTCTACCAGCCTGCTCTCAGCCACTGAAGAAGAATTCTACCAGCCTGCTCACAGCCACTGAAGAAAAATTCTACCAGCCTGCTCTCAGCCACTGAAGAAAAATTCTACCAGCCTGCTCCCAGCCACTGAAGAAGAATTCTACCAGCCTGTTCCCAGCCACTGAAGAAGGATTCTACCAGCCTGTTCATAGCCACTGAGGAAGAATTCTACCAGCCTGCTCCCAGCCACTGAAGAAGAATTCTACCAGCCTCCTCACAACCACTGAAGAAGAAAAACACACCATCTGGTCACAACGGATTTATGATGACGCCATTCACAAGGTGTTCCTGGCAAGAGTGGAGCAGAGGTGGTTTGCCACTGCCTTCCTTTGTATAGCAACTCCAATCTTCCTCTGTGGTTTCCAGTCCATGCACTGACTATGGCCAAACCCAGCTCAGCTTCTGTGATCTGATAAGCCTGGGTTAAGCTGAGCTAACACAATTGAAAAAGCAGGGATTGGTTTGGCCAGTGAAGCTTGGTTTCAGGTAAAGATACATATATTCTGTGAGTAGGGGGGCTAGTGGACCACTCCTCCATTGGTTTGACTCAGTCCAGGACTTTCTGGAAGCATCTCAGGGGCCTCAAAATGGGGGGTGGTGGTCAATTAATTCCTTCTACTTTTGTTGGGAAAGACCTTTTCCCTACTACATTTCTGGCTGCCGTGTCACTTTAAAGTGATTTTGTACTTTTTCTCTCATTGAACTCAAAGGCTTTCTGATAAGTTTTTACTCCAGTGACCTATAATTTTTTCTACTGGAATCATTACAAAAATGCTTAAAACCATAAACGTCATCCAGGAACTCGGGCTTCTCCTCCCCTGTTCCTGCTCTTCCGTCTCCGTCATCCCCTTACTCGTCACTAGGGGTGGAATTCTAGCAGGAGCTCCTTTGCATATTAGGCCACACCCCCTGATGTAGCCAATCTTCCAAGAGCTTACAAAAAAAGATCCTTGTAAGCTCTTGGAGGATTGGCTACATCAGGTGGGTGTGTGGCTTAATATGCAAAGGAGTTCCTGCTAGAATTCCACCCCTATTCATCACAATCCTCTCTGACCTCTCTCCCATCCCTGTTCATTGGCTGCAGAAACAGCAGTTGTATTAATTTTCCATAAGTCAGACTGTTAGGTCAAACGTCTGCTTGGCGTGTACCTAAATTTGTTTCTGTTGGAGGTTAGGATCAATCCTCAGGAGCAAAAGCATTTTAATGCCCTCTGCCAGCGTTCCGTCTAAGCAGAGTTAGTGTGAGCTATAGGTCACAGTCTTTTAGCCTCCCGCTCACACATTTTTGTCTTAGCTCAAGGAAGGATGGCCCCCAAGCATTATTTATGCAATTTATGCAACTAATTTATGCAACACTCAAATCGCTTATTCACAACTTCAATGACAGTGACTCATGAAGTGGAATTTTTGCTCACAAGTCTCCACAGTTTAAAGGGAGCGTTGCCCTCTGCTGTTCTACCTGGTCTCAGGCAGGCCTTGAATTCAGCAGGAGCTCACAGGAGTGCAGCTCCTGAACCTTTCCGAGGGTTCCCCCTCCTCCTCCCCATCTACCTACCTTGTCCATTGAATAGTAGGTGCAGCTGCATAACAATCCCTGGATGACCTCCACCACCTATTTTTCTGCAAAATGACACCCCCCCCCCCAGGCATCTGGAGCTGGCCACCATCGGAGTCAAAGAACTGGGTTTAATGGACCATTGGTCCAATACAGGAGGGCTGTTTGCATATATTCTTTAGGCAGCCGCCAGGATTTACTGCTGGCGAACCTGAGCAGCGGGCTTTTCTATTCATAGAAATGCACAAATGTGAATGGAATAAAACACAGTTCAGCTCCATGCCATTGTTCCGTGGAGTGCATGTGCCGCGTATTCAGTTATGGCTTCCATGTGTTTGGAGGGAAGAGAGGCACAGATAATAGAGTCCTCTTGTCTTCCTGACTTTCAAATGACTTCAAGCTGCCAAGGGGACTCTGGGGTCAGAAAGTGCGCGGCTGCCAATCGACAAGGGCCCTCTCAGAAGTGCATTCTTCAGGTCAGTCGATACAGCCGAATCTTCACATGTGGAAAAGTTGGGAATGGGATTCTCAGGTGGTAGAGTGGATCATACCTTTTCAGGCTGCAGGGGGAGAGACAGGCCGTTTTTAAGGCCTGCCAACGCAAAAGAAACCATTGTGAGTAAAAGAAAAAAAAATGTGCTAAGAAAATCAAAGAGAAAGGGTGTGTTTCAGCCCACTTTGTGTTATGATCATTTTCTACTTGCAAGGAATATATTTTAATGCAGAGAGACATTTCAAAATATGGTTCACAACCCTACAATCAGTGCTGGATTAAACCCTGTGGAGCCCCCTAGGCAGTCAAAATCTTAGGGGGGGGCCTTGCAAATTATCTCAGAGTCTCAGTACCCACTCCGCTGCCCACAGCCCCTGCTGCAGCCTGCAGCACCTTCTCAAAAGCCCCTTTTATTAATTTGCAGGGGAGCGGCAGAGAGAGGCAAACTTGGCAATAACACCAGCAGCAGCTGCACTAGGCAAGTTGGGCAAAGAGCAGCTCAGTTGCTGGCTGCGTGTGCAGGCTGGGAGGTCTGCAAAAAGGGGTAAGATGGGGGGGGGGGAGTTGGCCTGGGACTCCTGAAGGTGTGGGGGTCCATAGGCCAGTGACTACTTGGCCTAACTGTTAATCTGGCTCTGCCTACAATCTGAAGTGGTACAGTCCATTCTGATCCAAGTCCAGGATTTATGCCCATTGTGTAAAGCCTGCAATCAGTAGGATCAAACGGCAAAGCTTTCATTCTGGATTGTACCATTTTAGACAGTGGCAGTGAGATTGCAGCTCTGGATGCTCCTCTGTGTGGTGGTGGTGGTGGTGTGTGTGGGGGGGGGGCGGGTGATTTAAAGAGATATGGCTTGACTCCTAAGTGGTGGTTCAGTTAGTGTCAAAGGTCTTCTTCTGATAGTACATTTCAATTTTCCCCAAGTTCCTCTCCCCCATGTATACCTCATGTTACCTGAAGTGAGTTTCTAGTACTGCTACGGGAGCCAGGAGTTCTTCTGGAATTCCAGCAGATCAGCAGACTACAGGTATCAGTTTCACAGAAGGAAATGGCAGTTTTGGAGGTGAAATATTATGGTATACCATAGAGGAGAAGTGGAAGCTGCAGAGGGTGAATGCTCTAGGATAGGGGTGGCCAAACTTGCTTAATGTAAGAGCCACATAGATTAAATGTCAGATGTTTGAGAGCCACAAGACGGAAGGAAGGAAGGAAGGAAGGAAGGAAGGAAGGAAGGAAGGAAGGAAGGAAGGAAGGAAGGAAGGAAGGAAGGAAGGAAGGAAGGAAGGAAGGAAGGAAGGAAGGAAGGAAGGAAGGAAGGAAGGAAGGAAGGAAGGAAGAGGAGGGAGGGAGGGAGGGAGGGAGAAAGAGGGCGAAGGAAAGCAACTTTAACTTTAGATGCATTCTCCAAGTTGTCAGTTGGCTTGGAGAAGTGATTTAAAGAGACAGATGCCTTCTCCAAGCTGGTCAACAGGGCAGTGAGGGCTTCAAGAGCCACACAACATGTGTGAAAGAACCACATATGGCTCTTGAGCCACAGTTTGGCCGTCCCTGCTCTAGGACTTTCATTTTTCCTATGGTAGACCACAGAAGTGGAAAGAAACGGTCACCTGTAAAGACACCAGGGTTCCAATCTTAAGGATACTTTCCTGGGAACAAAACCCACTGAAGAATATGCGTAGAAATGCTCCAGATTGCTCACTGAAGAACAGGAGTTAGTTGGGAATTAATAGATGGATGGAATCACTTTTAACCAGCAGTCTTCTATAGGCCCTCAGAGTGGGCTTTTCTTCTTAGCCCTGAGGAAAACTGAATAGGACTGAATAGAGGCTTTTTAGCAAGGTTTTATAGCATTACCATGACGTACGGATTTTTAAAATTTGGTTTCGATGGGAGGAAGTGACCTTACAGAACAGGAAGAGTTGGAGATGCTAACCTTTGACCAGGATGTGACAGTACATCCATGCTGCAGTCCTGCCCTTCCCAATCTTCTGTCCTCTCCTGCATGTTGAAAACCACCTGCATGTTGAAAACCACCTGCATGTTGAAAACCCTAGGCACGCTGACCCAGAAGAGCAAAATTGGGATAGGGGATGCATATAAGGTTGCCAATCCCCAAGCTTTTTTTAATTAACATTTTTAATTGAACTTTCTTTAACCATGATACAACAGTCCTTCAAACCTTGAAAGTTACAGAACAGAGGATTTGTTATAGTAACAGGTATGCATGTCTAACGTATAGAATTTAACCATTAAAATTTGCGGTATTTTGTGTAAACAGTAGGGTGAAAATAATTTTGAATTGCTTAATTTAACTTAAATTTTATTTCCTGGAAAATAGTAAAGTACCGTATTTTTTGGACCATAAGATTCACTTTTCCCCCCCAAAAAAGTGTGGGGGAAAGCGTGTGCATCTTATGGAGCAAAGGGACGATAGGACGTACCTTCCTCCGGGGGGGGGGGGGCAATCCGCTGCCTCCGCCTCCGATCCCGGCGCTTCCCCCGCGCCTGCCTGCCTGGCTCCAGCTCTGCTTCCAGCAAGTGCTGGGATCGCTCCACACTGCCCCCACCGCAAACCCAGCACTTCGCGAGCTCCGGCTGCGGAGGGGGCAACGTGCTTCCTCCGTGCCTGTCTGCCTGGCTCCAGCTCTGATGCTTAAAGAAAGCGCTGGGATCGGAGGGCAGAGGGAGCAATCCTGGCGCTTGCTGTAAGCATCAGAGCTGGAGCCAGGCAGACAGGCACGGAGGAAGCACGCTGCCTCCTCCGCAGCCATCGCTCGCGAAGCGCTGGGTTTGCGGTGGGGGCAGCGTGGAGTGATCCCAGCGCTTGCTGGAAGCAGAGCTGGAGCCAGGCAGGCAGGCGCGGGGGAAGCGCCGGGATCGGAGGCGGAGGCAGCGGATCGCCCCCCAGGAGGAAGGTGCGTCCTATGGTCCGGAGCGCCTTATGGACCGAAAAATACGGTAACTAAAAAGATTATTACTATGTGATCAAAGCCTAGATTATTTTGTGAGTTTATACTGCTTTCCCCCCTCAAAAGAGAATAGGAAAGATCAGGGCTTTTCTTTTTGTAGCAGGAACTCCATATTTCCTAAAAGTATATTAATGATTGGTACATAAAATTACTTGGTATAATCTCCTGTTGAGTTAAAAAGGTAACTATTGGGAACCAAGGGATTACAATTTTGCCAGTCCCCAGTTGGAGCAGATAGAATACCACTGAAAGACAATGAATATACTTCAATCCTTAGACCAGTATTGAAATGTCTTGAAATCTAGAGGAGACGTCTTACGTACCAAGGCTGCAAGGATTTCCTGGCCCCTCCATTTGAAAGAATTTCACAAGAAGTTATGGACTGCATTGTTTACTGGAGGAAGGATTTCTGAAAATCCAGCTATTGGAAAGTATTAGAACTAGTTGTTGTTTGTTAATAATTTGTAAATTTTCTGGAGGGAAGAAATTGGAAATTGATGTTGATATTTGTATACACTGGTTTAAAGTTGTATATAGGATAAATCGTATTTAAGGATTGAAGTTTATTCATTGCTTTTCAGTGGTATTCTATCTGCTTTGACTTTACACTGAAACCCCTTCTTCTGTGGTAATCCTTAGCTGGGGACAGGGGATTCCCCAGTTTGGAGGCCCTCCCCCCACTTCAGGATTATCAGAAAGCGGGGGTGGGGGTGGTAAATGTCTGCTGGGCATTCCGTTATTCCCTAGGAAGACCAATTCCCATAGAGTATAATGGAAAATTGATCCATGGCTATCTGGGACTCTGGGGGGCTGTTTTTTAAGGTAGAGGCACCAAATTTGTAGCATAGCATCCAGTGACACTCCTCAAAACACCCACCAAGTTTTGAAAGCATTGGGCGAGGGGGTTCAATTCAAGCCCCCAAATACAGTGTCCCTATCCATTATTTCCGATGGAGGGAAGGAATTTAAAAGGTGTGTGGTCTCTTAAATTTGATGGCCTGAACTCCCTTTGGAGTTCCATTTATGCTTGTCACAACCTTGCTCCTGGCTCCACCCCCAAAGTCTCCTGACTCTACCCCCAAAATTCCCAGCTATTTCTTGAATTACACCTGGCAACCCTATCTAATCCACTGATTTTAGAAGAAGAAGAAGAAGAAGAAGAAGAAGAAGAAGAAGATATTAGATTTATATCCCGCACTCCACTCCGAAGAGTCTCAGAGTGGCTCACAATCTCCTTTACCTTCCTCCCCCACAACAGTCACCCTGTGAGGTAGATGGAGATATTGGATTTATATCCCGCCCTCCACTCCGAAGAGTCTCAGAGCGGCTCACAATCTCCTTTACCTTCCTCCCCCACAACAGACACCTTGTGAGGTGGGCGGGGCTGGAGAGGGCTCTCACAGCAGCTGCCCTTTCAAGGACAACCTCTGCCAGAGCTATGGCTGACCCAAGGCCATGCTAGCAGGTGCAAGTGGAGGAGTGGGGCATCAAACCCGGTTCTCCCGGATAAGAGTCCGCACACTTAACCACTACACCAAACTGGCTCTCCACACCATGCATGTGTAAGGCTCCAAAAACAAAAACTGGGGAGAAGAGGGAGCCCATAAACAATGTCACCCCCCCACACACACACACACAATGTCTTAATTTCCCTGTTTGAGATTTCCCCCCCCCCCCTTCTTTTTTTTGGTGGCTGGATATTGCACAACTCAGTGCATTGAGTCACACCTTGCTTCTCCAACTGGATTGCCCTGCAAACTCTCTACCAATGAAACTGACACGTCTGAAGAGCCCTTTGCATTCCAATGAGTATCATTTGAATCTTGTTTTAATTCCCTCCATGCAACACTGTCTGCCTGGTGCTCCCAACATGTCAGGTCATTCAAGGAGCACAGCTAATAAGCGACATGTTTCTTTGGATGTTAACTGATAACAGCACAGGAATCGTTGCTGTTCACATTCCCAGACATTCAGTAATACATATTTCTTGCATAAATCTCCAGGTAACGTTACACTGTGAGGCATGCTGTATTACTATGTGATCAAAGCCTAGGTTATTCTGTGAGCTTATACTGCTTTCTCCCCTCAAAAGAGAATAGGAAAGATCAGGGCTTTTTTCTTTTTGTAGCAGGAACTCCTTTGCATATTAGGCCACACACCCCTCTTATGTAGCCAATCCTCCTAGAGCTTACAGGGCTCTTAGTACGGGGCCTACTGTAAGCTTCAGGAGGATTGGCTACATCAGGGGTGTGTGGCCTAATATGCAAAGGAGTTCCTGCTACAAAAAAAGAAAGAAAGCCCTGCACTCAGCTCAGGGACACTGGCTCACTGATCCAGTCTTCCTCATAAACTAGCACCAGTGCAGGGGACTAGGAAGCCGACACTAGTTTTCATCTATGGTCGCCGGTTCTGACTCAGGAAATAAACGGGGACTTTGGGGGTGGAGCCAGGAGCAAGGGTGTGACAAGCGCTATTGAACTGTGGAGTTCTGGCCATCACATTTAAAGGGACTGCACACCTTTTAAATGCCTTCCCTCCATTTGGAAATAATGAAGGATAGGGGCACCTTCTTCAAAACTTGGAGGGTGTTTTGAGGAGTGGCACTGGATGCTATGTTGCAAATTTGGTGCCTCTACCTCCAAAAGATACTCCAATTGGCATATTAAAGGTTCTTGGGAATGCAATATGGTTTCCATCCTTGCACAGGTCTGGATCGAACTTTAAACACCGGTGATACCCTTCTTCACACAAGCTCTGATTCTGGATGGCTACAACATCACTCTTGTTCTGTCCGTCACCGTTTTATGCCATTGTTCCTTCAAATGCTTGGGGCATCCCTGGTGAAATGCTAGCGGGCAGAAGATTAAAAACGGACAAAAAGAAATGCTTCTTTACACAGAGAGCGATTAAAATGTGGAATTCGCTGCCAGAGAATGTAGTGATGGCCAGAAGCATAGGCAACTTTAAAAGATTAGATAGATTCATGGAGGACCGATCTATCCATGGCTACTTACCATGGCAACTAAAAAGAACCTCCACGTTCAGAGCAGTGTTCCCTCTAAGCTGAGTTAGTGTGAACTAGCTCACAGTTTTTTAGCCTCCGACTCACACATTTTTGTCTTAGCTCAAGAAGGATGGCCACAGAGAAAACCAATTTATGCAGTAGCTCCCAACTTTAATATCAGTAGTTCATGAAGTAGAATTTTTACTCACAAGACTCCACAGCTTGGAGAGAGTATTGGTTCAGACGCAGTCACCCTCTGAATCCCAGTGCCAGAGGCAACATCAGGGGAAGGCCTCAGCCTGTGTGCCCTGCTGTTGGACCTCCAGAGGAACTGGTTGGCCACTTTGTGAGACAGGATGCTGGACTAGATGAACCACTGGTCTGATCCAGCAGGGTTCTTCTTATGTTGTTATGTTCTTAAAAGGATCAGGTGTCGAGTGATGTGAAAGATCTGTTGCTGAGACCCTGTAGAGCAGCTACCAGTCAGAACACACAGTACTGACCTTGATGGACCAACAGTTTGACTTCCTATAGGGCAGCTTCATACAAAAGGTCCCAAGTTTGATCCCTAGTATTTACATTTAAAAGGATAAACCAGTAGGTGATGTGAAAGTGGGAGGCACTGGGAGATGGAGGTGGGAGGTCTCCCATCACTAGTGGGGATTTAGCAATCCTACTTGTGAAGGTTTGATACCTCCCAAGGGAACTTTTAGGACAAAAATAGCCAATCTAGATTTTAAGGTTGCCAGGTCTGTGCTGGAAGATACCTAGAGACTTTGGGGCAGGGGTGGAATTCTAACAGGAGCTCCTTTGCATATTAGGCCACACACCCTCACGTAACCAATCCTCCAAGAGTTTACAAAAAAGAGCCTTGTAAGATCTTGGACAACTGGCTACAGCAGCGATGTGTGGCCTAATATGCAAAGGAGCTCCTGCTAGAATTCCACCTACGCTTTGGGGGTGGATCCAGGAGAGGGCAAGGTTTGAGGAGGGGAGGGGCCTCAGCATGGTACAGCGCCATAGAGTCCACCCTTCAAACAGCCATTTTCTCCAGGGGAGCTGATCTCTGCCAGCTGGAGATCAGTTCTAAAAGCAAATTTCCAGGCCCCACCTGGAGGCTGGCAACCCTACTAGATTTGCTTGAGAATTATAATGTATACATTATTTATAAATGATTACAGGAGACTGTGCTTCAATCCATTGTTTATGTTTCCTATTAAGTCTCTGAAAGAAATAATAACTCAAATAATATTTTTCCTGAAAGCAGTGTTGCATACTTGGATTGGTTCGTGCTTTCCGATGTTTTAAAAAATTAAACTTGCAGCCACAATGACATATAAGACTGAATTCTACAAAGGCTCTGGAACTATGTCTTCAATAAAACTCAGAACATTTTTAATTTAGTGGGACTGACTTCCAAATAAACATACTTTCTTTTTTTTTATGCATCATGTATTTCAAAAAGTTTGAATCCACGTTGTCAGTCAATTAATTCTCAAGATGGCCAACAGTCAGACAGTAAAATGGTTAGGAAATGACAAAAATCTAAAAGAAAAAAAAATGAAAACAATACCACAACAATTCAAACAAGTACCAACAGATAAAAGGCTAATCAGGCAAACAACACAATGATATATAACTCAAGCTCAAAATCAAATAGCAAACTGAAACCAATGTGCAAGCAAGTTATCAGTCACACAAATCAAAGAGCCCGTTGAAAACCAGCAAAAAAACTAGAGTGATTTAGGGCTGCCAGCCTCCATATGGAAAATTCCTGGAGATTTGGGAGGGAGTGAAACCTGGAGAGGCTAGGGTTGCCAAGTCCAATTCAAGAAATACCTGGGGACTTTGGGGGTGGAGCCAGGAGACTTTGGGGGTGGAGCCAGAAGTAAGGTTGTGACAAGCATAATTTAACTCCAAAGGGAGTTCTGGCCATAACACACACCTTTTAAATGCCTACCCTCCATTGGAAATAATGAAGGATAGGGGCATCTTCTTTGAGGGCTCAAAGAATTGAACCCCCTGGTCCGAGCCTTTTGAAACCTAAAGGGTGTTTTGAGGAGAGGCATTGGATACTATGCTGTAAATTTGGTGCTTCTACCTCAAAAAACAGCCCCTCTCAGAGCCTCAGATACCCACAGATCTATTTTCCATTATACCTCATGGAAATCAGTCTCTGTGGGGAATAAGAGTTCCCAGCAGACATTTCCCTCCCCCTCCCCGCTTTCTGATGACCCTGAAGCAGGGGGAGGGCCTCCAAACTGGGGGATCCCCTGCCCCCACCTGGGGATTGACAACCCTAGGAGAGGCCAAGGTTTGAGGAAGGACAAAGCTGCCGCACTATCCAGTGTGGAGATCAATGGAATTCAGGGAGATCACCAGAACACATGAAACTGCCTTATACTGAATCAGACCTTTGGCCCATCAAAGTCAGTATTGTCTACTCGGACTGTCAGTGGCACTCCAGGGTCTCAGGCAGAAGTCACTCACATCACCTATTACCTGGTGCTTTCATCTGGAGATGCCAAGTATCGAACCTGGGACCTTCTGCATGCCAAGCAGATGTTCTACCACTGTACCACAATCCCTATAGTGAGTCCACATGACATGGAAACATAACAAGTTGGGAAATTTCTGGAGATTTGAGGATCGTAGCTGGGGATGGAGGAGTTTAGGGCAGGAAGGAACCTCAGTGGAGTATAAGACCACAAAGTCTACCCTTCAAAGTAGCCATTTTTTTCCAGGGCAACTGATCTGTGAAGTTTGGAGATCACTTGCAATTCTGAGCGATCTCCAGGCCCCTTTGGGAAGCCTAGCCTTCAGTCACCCTCCCTGCCCAACAAAAGAAGCAGGGGTGGAATTCTAGCAGGAGCTCCTTTGCATATGAGGCCACACCCCCTGATGTAGCCAATCCTCCAAGAACTTACAAGGCTCTTTTTTGTAAGCTCTTGGAAGTTTGGCTACATCAGGGGTGTGTGGCCTAATATGCAAAGGAGCGCCTGCTGGAATTCCACCCCTGAAAAGGAGTGGGTGTGCGAGCACGGAAATGGCATACTGGTGCCCATCAGGGCTTTTTTTGTAGCAGGAACTTCTTTGCATATTAGGCCACACACCCCTGATGTAGCCAAACTTCCAAGAGCTTACAAAAAAGATCCTTGTAAGTTCTTGGAGGATTGGCTACATCAGGGGGTGTGGCCATGCTCACACACACCCCTGGTGTAGCCAGTCGGTCTTGTAATAAGAACCCTGTAGCTCTTAGAGGATTGGCTATATCAGGGGTGTGTGGCCTAATATGCAAATGCTACAAAAAAAGTCCTGGTGCCCATCATGGGTAAATAGTAGTTTGTTGTGATATCTGAATACATCCAGTCTGTGTATCCTCCAAGTGGGTCTGTTTTCACTTTATCCCAACATTTAAATTCCAGAGTTATAATAAAAAATATATATAAATAAAAATAGATTGGGACAAACGACTGCAGCGGTTAAACCAGACACGGATAATTTAACGGCAACAAACTGAAATGTATTAGTTACGAGGAGGTTGTATATTTTTCACATTAAAAATCACTTATTTTTAATTAAAAACATCAAGAGCCAAGTATGAATACTTGCAAATTCCTTCCAAATGAGAATCGGCAGGAAGCACTGATCTAAAGTTCACTCCTATGCTGTTCTTGCTTAATCTAGATGGAGCAGAGCCTAATACTGTTGCAGCAGATCCAATGGCCTTCTCCATCCCTTTGAAAGGAGGTCCTGAATGCTGTGGGCATCCTCAAGATCAGCTTCCAAGGAATGGATAGTATTATCTCGCATGATTTCATCAGGTTTCATTTTTAAAAGGGTCAGACCTTTCCAGGAGAAAAGGGAGTAAACTCCTTTGTAGTATGTAGGTTGCAAGTACTTCTGCGCCTCCGGCAGAGGTCTATCTTCACATGCGCAGGGCGCAAGGACATCACCTGAAAGTGATGTCATTGAACACAGCGTCCACTCTAGGCATTTCCGGGAAAACTCTTTGGTTTTCCTGGATGCTCTAGCTATTTAGGAGGGGAAAACTTTAAGGTACCTATTGATGATTAGTTTTTGCAATTCTGTATCTAATATTCTATGTTTATCAATTCTGTATTTAAGATTCTATGTTTATCTGTATCTAAGATTCTATGTTTATCAAAGATTTCAGGTTTTCATGGCTGGCATCATCATTAGGGTTTGTAGAATCTTTCGGGCTCAAGTGCCGTGTTCTACTGGAGAAAGTTTTTCTTCCAGACGTTTCATTCGCATCTGCGGAGAACATCCTCAGTGGCGTTGCATCCGGAGCAGGCGCTCTGACCTTCTTGGCTGCTGTGCATCTTGGGAATGTTCAGTCTGGAGAAGAAGAGGTTAAGGGGGCACATGACTGCTTTTTAAAAAGCATTTTAAGGGCTGACTCTTAGAGGAGTAGGAGCCCCGTGGTGCAGAGTGGTAAAGCTGCAGTACTGTGGTCTGAACTCTCTGCTCATGACCTGAGTTCAATTTCGGCGGAAGCTGGATTCAGGTAGCCAGCTCAAGGTTGACTTAGCCTTCCATCCTTCCGAGGTCGGTAAAATGAGTACCCAGCTTGCTGGGGGGAAAGTGTAGATGACTGGGGAAGGCAATGGCAAACAGCCCCATAAAAAAGTCTGCCGTGAAAACGTCGTGATGCAACATCACCCCAGAGTCGAAAACAACTGGTGTTTGCACAGGGGACCTTTCCTCTTTCCCACTTAGAGGAGGGCAAGGAGCTGTTCCTGTTAGCAGCAGAGGAGAGGACTCACATTAATAGGTTTAAATTAAGGGCAGGGAGGTACCGGTTGGATATTAGGGAAAACTTTTTTTACAGTAAGAGTAGTTCAGCAGTGGAATGAGCTTCCTAGGGAGGAGGTGAGCTCCCCCTCACTGGCAGTCTTTAAGCTGGACAAACACTGGTCATGGATGCTCTAGGCCAGGGGCGGCCAACGGTAGCTCTCCAGATGTTTTTGCCTACAACTCCCATCAGCCCCAGCCATTGGCCATGCTGGCTGGGGCTGATGGGAGTTGTAGGCAAAAAACATCTGGAGAGCTACCATTGGCCACCCCTGCTCTAGGCTGATCCTGCATTGAGCCAGGGGTTCAACTAGATCAGGGGTGGCCAAACTGCAGCTCGGGAGCCACATACAGCTCTTTCACACATACTACGTGGCTCCCAGAGGTCAAGGAGGAACTTAATGCAGGCTTACTCACTAGTAAGCATGCTTAGCATTGGGACGTCAGTCAGCCTGTGAGCACTGACCCATAGGTAGGCAACTCTTTCCACTGTGTGTGAAGCAGGGAGGGAAGGCGGGCTTGCAAGCTCTTCTCCTTCACCACAGAGTTTGGCAAGAGACCTAGAGTGAGGAAAGAGAGTGCAAGAACCAAGGGAGCCACTGGAAGGAGGATTGGAATTAAAGAGGGTGGCGCAGAGTTCCCCCTTAGTTTCATAGCTCTTGTAGGAGCTGTATTTACTAACCTTAGTGTCAAGGCAAACATAATGATGCAAACGGTGGTCAGTGATTTATATGGCATATGTGTGTTTCCTTCTCCCACTGGTGCTAAAAAATAATTCCCTAACCTTTCCCTATGCTGGTCTTCTGGGGACTGTTATTCCCAGCTTTTGTTTTTTTTTTTAAGAAGTCTCCTTCTTGCATGGTTGTACTGTAAAGTGCATGAATATGTATTTTATCTTCCTGTACAAAGTATTAAAAGTTTCTATAAAGGCATCTGCATAATATGTGTTCATGTTTTGCGACTCTCAGACATCTGACATTTATTCTGTGTGGTTCTTACATTAAGCACGTTTGGCCACCCTGGATGGGGCCTCCCAACTCTATGATTCTAGGTCCTATATGAGATGAAACAAAGAAGGCCAGCAAGGGTCAAAGAGGCTCAACATCAGACAGATGAAAGGGAGGGGCCAACTGCCAAGTGTACCCCAGTGAGGGAATTCTCTTAACCCTTTCCCTCCCAGATCCACTTGCCTGCAGAGTTATAATATCGAACAGATTTGGGGTAGGTCTGGACAGGACTGGGGGAGAAAGGACCCATAGCTGCAGCAATGCAGAATCTCAAGTTCACTAGATTTTCAGACCTGAAATACTGACTTCCTACACACTAGGCACAGGATGGCAAAAATCCCACAAATTCTCACCAGAGAGATTCCAGGAGATTCTCCTGGAAGTATGCAGGTTTCTGAGCAGCGCTTTTTTGCAGTAGAAACTCTTTTGCATATTAGGCCACACACTCCTGATGTAGCCAATCCTCCTTAGAGGAGGCCCTGTAAGCTCTTGGAGGATCGGCTACATCAGGGGTGTGTGGCTTAATATGCAAAGGAGTTCCTGCTACAAAAAAAAGGCCTGGTCTGAAGCACATTTTGCTAGCATGGAGCAAGAACTCACTTCATCCCTTCCTGGCTGCCTTTTCCAAGGCAGATGCATCAAAGGGCTTTAAATCCCTTTTTCTTTTCCTTCCTTCTTTTTTGCAGGGGGGAGATTCTGTGAAAGGTTGTGTCCCGGGACAGCTGGCCCTTGGGGAGGAAAAAGGAATCGGTGACCTTGCCAAGCTGACTCAGCACATTCATCACGACATTAAAGGAGCTTTAAGCCTTGCCAGCTCAGCGGGAAAAGAGGTCAGGAAAGATCCATTTCCTCTGCCCCTCATTGGTGCATTTTCGCTGTGGACACAGCATGGCTGGGATTATTTACTGGAGTTACTGTTATGAATAATCATGTCTCTAAACCCTTTTCTCAGCAGTTTACCATTTTCAGCACTTTGCAATCCTCATCTTGTTTATCCTCCAAACAACCCCATGAGTGCCAGGGTATGTAACCTCTGGGGAACTTGGGTTCTGGGAATAAAGTTCCCTTCTTTGCTAGTAGATAAATTGTTGTTCAGTTGCACAGTCAAGTCTGACTCTTTGTGACCCCATGGACAAAGTCATGCCAGGCCCTCCTGTCTTCCACTATCCTCCGAAGTCTGCTCAAATTTGTGTTAGTTACATCAGTAACAGTGTCCAGCCGTCTCATTTTTTGCCGTCCCCATCTTCTTTTGCCTTCTGTCTTTCCCAGCATCAGGATCTTCTCCAGTGATCTTCTCCAGTGGATAAGGAGTAATTAATCTGTCCTTGCATAATGGCAGGGCTTTTTTTGTAGCAGGAACTTCTTTGTATATTAGGCCACACCCCCTGACACCAAGCCAACCAGAACTGCGTTCCTGTGCCAGGGTCCACCTTCCTTGCTTTCTGAGATCTGGTGAAATCAGGCTTGCCTGGGCTATCCAGGTCAGAACAGTGTAGATGGCTTTAAAGGGAGTTCATAGAGAAGAGGCTCATCAACTGCTAGAAGCCGTGGTGACTAAAAGAAATGCCTACAGGCAGAGGGGTGGATCCGGCCTTCTTCTAAGTCAGGGGTGTCAAACTCATTTGTTATGAGGGCCGAATGTAACATGGACTCATAGAATCATGGAGCTGGAAGGGACCTCCAGGGTCCTCTAGTCCAACCCCTGCACAATGCAGGAAACTCACAAATACCTCCCCCTAAATTCACAGGATCTTCATTGCTGTCAGATGGCCATCTAGCCTCTGTTTAAATACCTCCAAGGACATAAATGAGACCTTGTCAGGCCAAACCATGTCGAGCTGGGCCATGTTTGTACCTATTTAAGATTAGGTAGCAGAGAGATAAACTTTATAAAGGGCACAAACACAACTAAAGACTTTTTTTGAAAAAACCCTAAAACCTAGTTAAAACATTAGCATTTGTTGGTCTTAAAAGTGCTTTCTTTGTATATCTCCCCTGGGATCCAGGGAACTGGGCAAAGGAAGCTCTGGCTCTTTCCTGCCTTCCCCCGGGGACCAGGAGGGGGAGGAGCTTCAGTCAATAAAAGGAAGAGAGACTTGGCTCCATAGCTCTGCTGTGCAATCAAGAAAGCCTGGAAAAGCAAGCTCTCCCTCCTCCCCTTCCTCCCCAAGGGAGGAGCCTCAACCAATGGAGAACGTAGAGCTTTTGCTTTGTAGCTCCTGTGCGATTGAGAAAGCCTTGCAAAGCAAGCTGTAATGCAGAAGGAAGCAAGAGAGAGGGATAGGGAAGCAGATGACAGCCAGTTGCTCAGGGGCTTGATAGGAGCCCTCTGGGGGCCAAGTGAGGCCCCTGGGTTGCATGTTTGACATCCCTGCTCTAAGTAGAATTCCTCCAGCTTAGGTGGCTCTTCTTCCAACGTATGTGGCTGTTCCCCCAGTAGAGGGAGGCTCCTTAGACTGGAAGAAGACTTCAAACTTGAGTGAAAATAAAAGGTGGGGTATCCATATTTTAATAAGTGGATGAGTGCATAAATAAACTTTACTCAGTGAAGTGGTAAGATAGCATAGGATCTACTCCAGAATCATGTTTGGAGCAGTGGTCCATCAGTGGCTATTAGCCATAGCATATTGTTGGAACTCTCTGTCTGGGGCAGTGATGCTCTCTATTCTTAGTGCTTGGGGAGGGGGAGCAACATTGGGAGGGCTTCTAGTGTCCTGGCCCCACTGATGGATCTCCTTGTGGCACTTGGATGCCACTGTGTGACACAGAGTGTTGGACTGGATGAGTCATTGGACTGATCCAACATGGCTTCTCTTATGTTCTATAAAATCAAATAAGGGACACTCACTCAGCCCTAAATTCATCCAGATCTAAGCATATGTTCCATGGGAAAATGGCACTAAATGTGCCTTGTTTGGGCATTACAATAAATGGTTTTAACATTAATACTTTACACACAAACAATTATTCTCAAATGTACATAAAGGGCTTTGTCAATACACAGGAAACATTTTTGATGGTCACCATACGGATTTTCAGAGAAAAAGAAATGACATCGTTTAGAAGCATTGCAGCTTTTGAATTTTCCCTAGAATTAAAGTTAAATAAAAAGTTCTCAGTTATAAGTTTACTTGCCCCCCCTTGTAAATGCAAATCTCTGCCCCCCCCCTTTGATAAATGTTTGCTAGTCTTAGCAGGTCTCTGTGGGCGAGTGATCTGTCTTTGTTCTGCCCAGTAATTATAAATTGGGCCATGATTTACAGGGAAAATTCAGAGTGTGAACCAAACACAGCCTCTGAGCAGACTGGAGGAGTACAAAATTCCTTCTAAATAGAGAACAACTGTAGCTGTTAACCCTTAGCTTACCATTTCCCTCTCCCCAAGATGTGCTGGCAAGATCAAATACCTTGTACAACTACAGTCTGAATATAGTGGAATAGCCAGGGCTTTTTTTGAACAGGAATGCAGTTCTGGCTGGCTTGGCATCAGGGTGTGTGGCCTAATATGCAAATGAGTTCCCGCTGGGCTTGTTCTACAAAAATGCCCTGCGCAAAACAACGGAGATGTGAGGGGGTGTGGCCTAATATGCAAATGAGTACATGCTGGGCTTTTTCTATGAAAAAAGCCCTGAAGATAGCTAACTAAGAAGACAGAGAACTAAGCTAGTCCTGCCAATGTCAAGTTGAGAAATTCTTGCAGATTTGGGGGGTGCAGCCATGGCTGGTAGGTGGGAGTCAGTGAAGCTAGCGGCCGCCTCAGGCGCCACCTCACCTACAGGGTGCCTTCAGGCACCCTCTTCCACCACTCCACTGCTCTCGGCTTCTCCAGTCGCAGACCCCGGAAGCTGAGAACAGTGGGACTACATGCCAGTTTGTGCTCTCCTCCAAGCTCGGCTTCCTAGCTGGGCTCAGAGGAGAGCTGCCTGAAGCTGTCTCCCCTGCAAGGGAAGACAGCCTCTGAGTGAGGCACAGCAGCCCCATGGCCCCTTTTCCCCACCCGGCACTCGGGTGGAGGAAGGAGGAGGCATTGCCTCACTCTGAAACTGCCTCCCCTGCAAGAGGAGACAGCCTCAGAGCAATAGGCAGCGTGGCCTCGCTCTGACTCCCATGGGGGGTACAGCCATGGGGGCGGCCTGGGGCGGTAAACCCCCCAGCGCCACCCCTTGGTGGAGCCTGGGAAGGGTGGGATTTGGGAAGGGGAGGACTTAAGAAGGTAGGGTTGCCAAGTCCAATTCAAGAAATATCTGGGGACTTTGGGGGTGGAGCCAGGAGACTTTGGAGGTGGGGCCAGGAGACATTGGGGCAGAGCCAGGAGCAAGGGTGTGACAAGCATAACTGAACTCCGAAGGGAGTTCTGGCCATCACGTTGAAAGGGAGAGCACACCTTTTTAAATGCCTTCCTTCCATAGGAAATAATGAAGGATAGGGGGCTCATAGTATTGGATCCCCTGGTCCAATCGTTTTGAAACTTGGAGGGTATTTTGGGAAGAGGCACTAGATGCTATATTGAAAATTTGGTGCATCTACCTCAAAATACAGTCCCCCTAGAGCCCCCGATATCCACGGATCAATTCCCCATTATTCCCTGAAACTGCTGGAGATCTAGAGCTGTGGGGGCTGTGGGGGCTGTGGGGGTGGGGCTTCCCCCGCCAGCTAGCTGACTGGGGGCGGGGGGAAACCTGTAAAACCAGGAGATCCCCCGCTGGGACCTGGGGATTGGGAAGCCTATAAGCAGGGTATAATTGCTGGGAAGGGTACAGGTTCTGGTGGTCCAAATCATTTCTCAGTTAGCAGAGCACATGGCTTTAATGCAGCAGCTGTTTGTGTTGAATCCGAACAGACCATGTGGTTTCAACGTTACAGGACATCTCTGCAGTTTCATTGAGGAAAAGGCTTTAAAACTTGTTGGGGAATATTCAAAGGCCTAAAAGGTTTGGGAGTCTTACTGGGACAGTATACAGCTTTCAAGAACCAGAGCTCTGTTCTTCAGATATTCTTGACAGCTCACACCCCCAAAAACTAGTTGGTTTTTAAGGTGCTACTGTCTGACTAGGATAGTCAATCCTGTCAGATTTTGGAAGCTAAGCATGGTTGCCCCTGACTAGTATTGGGATATGAGCCCACCAAGGAATACCATAGTCATGCCATGGAGGCAGGCAACGCAACCCACATCTGAACTAGGGCTGCCAAGCTTTTGCTTGGGGGCAGGGGACCCCCCATCCAGGAGGGCCTCAACCCATCAGCAGGGAGCAGGCAGCCAGGGGCGGGATCCCCACCCACAAAGAGCGTGCACAATCAGCACATCAGCGTGCACAATCTCCAGTGCAATGGCATCACCTGAAAGTGACGTCATCACGCCAGGGACAATGTGCCAGGAACGCACTAGGACTTGTGCTAAATTTGCCACAAATCCTAGAACATTTTCAGTGTGACACTCTAGGAATTGCGGTAAAACTCTATGGTACCATAGAGTTTTATTGTGAGTCCTAGAGCATCCCTAGCACAATGTCCCCCAGAGCGTTGATGTCGCTTCCAGGTGATGTCATCGGGCCCCCTGTGCTTTACACGCATGAGGAACAAATCCCCCGCAGCAGCAGCGGAGGGACTTGGCAACCCTAGGCTGAACATCTCTTGCCCTGAAAACCTCACAGGGTCACCACAAATCAGCCGTGACTTGATGGCACTTTCCTCCACACCAGGGTGCTATAGGATTCAAATCTAGCTGTTCCACTGAAGAACAACATGCTTGGCTTTTGAAACTATCTTCAAGGGTTGAGTAGTAGCTCATGCGAAAGATGTATACCTGAGACCCTGGAGAACTGGTGGCAATCAGAGGAGACAATGCTGACCACAGTAGATGAACGATTTGCTGCAATATAAGGCAGCTTCACGGGAAAGACAGCAGTGCCTCTACACATATTCACAGGGCTTCCTCTTAATGCTGACCACGGCCCTGAAAAACCTTTGCTTCCTCAGGATTAGTGAGAGGAGTCAAAGGGCACTATCTGCCCAACATCCTTGAACCTGATTTTAGAAATTAAGCACTGGTTAACCACAATCAAAAGGTAAACTAGCAGTGCAGCAGAGTGAGGCCAGAAGTGCGTCAAACTAGTTTTCATTAGGGTTTCCATTGCAATTTTGCCTAATTAGTCTCCAGTAATTAATGCTGTGAGGATAACGGGGATGTAATCAGACAAAGTGCTGGTGAGTAAACCCCCTGAAAGCAATTCATCTTTTGATAGTAATGATTATGTTCTTTTTTATTATTAAAGATCCCATTAAAAAGAATTTATGATTTCCCCCCTTTGTGAGAGAAATAATAAACACAATATCGGATGCTCTTATTTTGGGTATCTTGCAAACGCCCGTGCATAATTAGACACAGTTAAAAAGAGATTTTGCAAGAATGGCTTTTGGGGAACATTACCGATCAAATTAGAACCCAGATGATTTTAAAACAACCCCCCACCACCGCATGTGGAAGTACAGTATCTATAAATTACCCAAGCGCAGTTGTTTTGAAAAGATGTATTTGGATCCTTCAAAAGACCAAGCAAGAGAGGAAGTGGCTGCAACCAAGGGACTGATTAGCTATTGGCGGGCAGACAGACCTAGGCAGGCGAGACACTTGAAGGATGCCTTAACTCATCTGTTTTCAAGAGCATCATTTTACTTCCCAGAAAATCACTGGGTAAAAACTGTGGAATGCTGGTTCCCATTTTGACAATGCTAGAATGCACTGTTCTTAAGGAAATACCGAGACCGATTCCCCACTTGCCTTATGCCGCTCTCACGCTCCTCTTCTCCACAGGGCTTCTGTCGGATTTCACACTATCTGCCCCGGGGCTGCAACCAGCTTCGCCTATTTTGCATAGCAAACAGAAACTGGTTTTTAGAGGATCTTGTTTGCTGGAGGAAAGAGGCGGAGTGAGTTGCAGCCCCGGGGTAGATAGTGTGAAATCTGATGGAAGCTCCGCGAAGAAGAGGAGTGTGAGAGCGGCATAAGGCTAGTGCGAAATCGGTCTGACTTATATGCACCCAACACACACACACAGTCTCCTAGCGTCATCTTTGGAGAAGTGGTCCTCTTCCTCAAGAATCAACTAAAGAGGAAACTGTCAGTACATTTCTTCTTGTGCACAAATCCAAAACTAGGAACATTTGCTAGAGATTTCCCACTCCCCTCTCCAAATCGCAGAATCATAGAGTGGGAAGAAACCTCCAGGGTCATTAAGTGTGATCCAATGCAAGAAATTCACAAATACCTCCCATCTAGTTACCCACCCCCCCCCCCCCCAGCTCCATGGTCCCTGGCCAAACCGACCTGGAGAAAAATTGCTTCCTGACCCCAAAGCAGTGATCAGCATTTGCCTGGATTGGTAAGAAAGGGCCGTGAGAACTAAGCACTGATGCAGCCCTTCCTGCCCTCCTTCCCGTGATCTGCCGAAGTTCACAGAATCAGCATTGCTGTCAGATGGTCATCTAGCCTCTGTTTCAAAACTTCCAAGGAAGGAGCAAAGAAGGTAAAACTTGAGAATCCATATGCCAATCAGCCATCATATTGCATATATAAGAGTTTTAAAACCAATCCCATCTCTTTTGTCACAATTCTCTCCCCCTCCCCCCCCCCCCCAGTATGACCAGGAAATCAAGACTGTGGCTGCAGGCCTGAGGACAACCTCTTGGGAGTAATCTCCATTAAGTAAAATGAGGCTTACATGTGAGTAGACATGAACATATATGAACATATGAAGCTGCCTTATCCTGAATCAGACCCTCAAGTCCATCAAAGTCAGTATTGTCTACTCAGACTGGCAGCGGCTCTCCAGGGTCTCAAGCTGAGGTTTTTCACACCTTTTTGCCTGGACCCTTTTTTGGAGATGCCAGGGATTGAACCTGGGACCTTCTGCTTCCCAAGCAGATGCTCTACCACTGAGCACCGTCCCTCCCCACAACTGATATCAAGTTGTAGAGTGCCAGCTATGCTGTCAAAATCAGATTTTGTGGCAGAAATCTGAAGTTTGAGTTTACAGGTTAGGCAGTGGGGCTCAAGAGTAAATTGTAGCTTTGCTTTGGCAGGATATGTTGATATCTAAATGCCTAGGATTCCTCCCAGAGTGGCCTAAGCGGGGACACGCACTACACAAAAATTCATATTAATTTCGGGTCTGGATTTGGGGGTTGGGCTCTGTTTTCGTTGTACTTGGGGGGGGGGGTTGGGGGGGGTGCTGTTATTTATTTATTTGCAAGCACTAGTCGTTTTCGACACTGGGGTGATGTTGTTTTCACAACATTTTCACAGCAGACTTTTTACGGGGTGGTTTGCCATTGCCTTCCCCAGTCTACACTTTCACTCCAGCAAGCTGGGTACTCATTTTACCGACCTTGAAAGGATGGAAGGCTGAGTCAACCTGGAGCCAGCTACCTGAAAACCCAGCTTCTGCCGGGGATCGAACTCAGGTCATGAGCAGAAGGCTCCGACTGCAGTACTTGCTGCAACCAGCTTCACCTTTTTTGCATGGCAAACAGAAACTGGTTTTTAGAGGATCTTGTTTGCTGCGCGAAAGAGGCGGAGTGAGTGGTAGCCCCGGGGTAGATAGTGTGAAATCCAATGGAAGCCCCGCGGAGAAAAGGAGTGTGAGAGCAGCATAAGCCTAGTGAGAAATCGGTCTGACTTATACCCACCCAACACACACACATAGGGCGTTTTTCCACAGAGCTTACCGCGGAGCGACGTCTCTCTTCACCGCGCAGCGTCTGCGCGGATTTCCCACCAACTGCTCCGCAGAACCAGGAAGTGCCAGTCCTTTTGCGTCGCAGATGTTAACCGCTAAAAACCAGTTTACATTAGCGATGCAAAAGCCGCAGCTCTTCCTGGTTATGTGGAGCAGTTGGTGGGAAATCCACGCAGACGCTGCGCGGTGAAGAGGGACGTCACTCCGCGGTAAGCTCTGTGGGAAAACGCCCATACTCTCATAGCATTATCTTTGGAGAAGAGGTCCTCATTCCACCCATTGGTCAGTTACCAGTTCAGGACTGGAGAAGGAGGTGTGTGCACACCTGGAAGTCATGGCAACCTCTGATGACTGACACCTACTGAAGTCCCAAAAATTCAGGGCAATTATTTTTGTCATCTGCCACACACACATCCCATTCCCACCAAGAGGCAACAGAAGAGAGGGGATTGTGGGTGGAAAAGACTGGAAGCTGGCTCTGGACGTACCATGTTGGCAGCTTTTCCATGGGCAACCAGAAAACACCAGACATCTCCCTTGTTCAATGAAAACAATGTACCTAATTACACAAACACATGAAAAATACACAAAACACTAGTAATACTTATGGGGAAAAGACAACATTACAACACATACACCGTTGCCAATAAATACAATGGTCAGAATAACCAAAACCAAACCACTAAATTCCAATACATTTCCAAACTTCCAAGGAATATGTAAAGACTGTTCAACACTCAAGAGTAGCGTGAATGTAAATTCTCCAAATGCGGCCACTGTGGCCGGACCTGCCTGTTCCGCATTGGTCTTGTCAGCCACCAGCGAGCCTGCAGCAGACGTGGACTATTGCACCCTTCTTAAATCTTCGTTCGCGAAGCCAAGCCGAGAGAGAGAGAGCATAAAGTAGGTTCTCAATGGAATTTCAATCATTAGACTTCCCGTTTCGATAAATATCTTTATCAAGAGCTGCACAAGTAAACAACTTAAGCCTTTACACTGAGGCTCTCAAGACGATGCATCTCCATGGGCACCTTCTCCCTGTTACAGCGTCAGAGGCAGGGGTGGAATTCTATCCTTTGCATATTAGGCCACACACCCCTGATGTAGCCAATCCTCCGAGAGCTTACAATGCGGTGTGGCCTAATAAGCAAAGGAGCTCCTGCTAGAATGCCACCCCTGATCAGAGGTAGCACAGTCCACCCTACATCCCGCAGCTGGAAAATGACAGGTGGATCCGTCTTGTGCACAGAGAGGAGCCATCCTTTTCACCCCTTGTGAATAATTATTTTCTGCAGAGAACTTCTATCGGTGATGACAATGTAAGATGCTATATCTATGCATGTGTAGTGTTCTGCATGCTTGCAGAACAACTTTGTTGTTGCATTGTTAGCTGCCTAGGTGAGACATAAATATATAAAAGAAATACATAAATAATAGTGGTCCAAGGTCAATCCATTGAACTGCTTCGTTTGTACCTTTTCCCTCATGCTGACAGCTTGGACAGTAGGGTTGCCAAGTCCAATTTAAGAAATATCTGGGGACTTTGGGGGTGGAGCCAGGAAACATTAGGGGTGAAGCAAAGATCAAGGCTGTGACAAGCATAATTGAACTCCAAAGGGAGTTCTGGTCATCACATTTAAAGGGACGGCACACCTTTTCAATGCCTTCCTTCCATAGGAAATAATGAAGGATAGGGGCACCTTCTTTTGGGGCTCATAGAATTGGACCCCCTGGTCCAATCGTTTTGAAACTTGGGGGATATTTTGGGGAGAGGCACTGGATGCTGTACTGAAAATTTGGTACCTCTACCTCAAAAAACAGCGCCCCCCCAGAGCCCCAGATACCCGCGGATCAATTCTCCATTATTTTCTATGGGAATCACTGCATAGGGAATAATGCAGTGTCCAACAGACATTCCCCCCCACACACACACACACACGTTTTCTGATGACCCTGAAGCGGGGGGAGGGCCTCCAAACCGGGGAATCCCCTGCCCCCACCTGGGGATTGGCAACCCTACTGGACAGTCAAGACAAAGATCATGCCTCTTGTTCTGCCCATACCATGCAAACTGCAGAACCTCACCGCCTCAGTTTGCCTTGGGGCCATGTGGGGAAGGAAGAGGAGATTTAATCCTTCAGCCTCCACAGCGTCCCTGTTCAAAACCAAGGCATCCTGTTTTGCTATTAGCATTGTAAAGGATAAAAGTATATCCTGTACGCAGAACAATATCTGAACCCAGTGGCACCTTTAAGACCAACAAAGTTTTTATTCAAGGTCTGAGCTTTCGTGTGCATGCACGCTTCCTCGGATACATATTTCAGGTGGTGTGAATGCACACTGAGGTGTCTTGAATAAAACCTTGAATAAAACTTTGTTGGTCCTAAAGGTGCCACTGGACTCAAACATTGTTCTACTGCTGAGTATATCCTGTAAATAGGGTTGCCAGCCTCCAGTTGGGGCCTGGAGATCTCCCACTTTTACAACTGATCTCCAGCTGACAGAGATCAGATCCACCGGAGAAAATGGCTGCTGAGACCCCACCCCTCTCCATGGCATTGCAGAGCTTGGACTGCAGTACTGCAGCTTACCACTCTGTGCCATGGGGCTGCCTTATACTGAGTCAAATCATTGCTCTATCAAGGTTCATATGGTCTACTCTGGCAGCATCTCTCCAGCATCTTAGGGTGAGGACTTTCACCTCACCTTTAACTTGCTCCATTTTTAAACTGGAGTTTCCAGGACTGAACCTTGGGACCTTCTGCATGGAAACCAGACTTTCTACCCCTGGGCTGTTGTCCTCTCCCAAAGATGACAATTTCTCCCCAGATAAACAGTTCAGAGGAACTCTGAGCTCCCCCTCACCCCACAGCAGCCATCTTGGTTTTCCAGCAAGCATTCTGAAAACAGGAGCAAATAGGGTTGCCAATCCCCAGGTGGGGGCAGGGGATCCCCTGGTTTGGAGGCCCTCCTCCCGCTTCAGGGTCGTCAGAAAGCAGGAGGAGGGGAGGGAAATGTCTGCTGGGAACTTTATTGTTTCCTATGGAGATGTATTCCCATAGGAAATAATGGAGAATGGATCCGTGGGTATCTGGGGCTCTGGGGGGGGGCTTTTTTTGAGGTAGAGGCCCCAAATTTGCAGTGTAGCATCTGGTGCTTCTCCCCAAAACACCCTCCAAGTTTCAAAAAGATTGGACCAGGGGGTCCAATTCTATGTGCCCCAAAAGAAGGTGCCCCTATCCTTCATTATTTCCTATGGAAGGAAGGGGTTTAAAAGGTCTTCAGTCCCTTGAAATGTGATGGCCAGAACTCCCTTTGGAGTTCAATGATGCTTGTCACAACCTTGCTCCTGGCTCCACCCCCAAAGTCTCCTGGCTCCACCCCCAGAGTCTCCTGGCTCCACCCCCATAGTCCCCAGATATTTCTTGAATTGGACTTGGCAACCCTACATTGTACAATGCTGATTCCCCTCTCTTTCCCAAATTCTGCCATTTCCTGAATTCACCCCCAAAGTCTCCAAGTATTTTCCCACACAGACCTGGCAACCCTGCCTGTAAATATTCACTCCCTCCCCCTTTAAAATGCTAATAACAAAGGCGGGAGCTCAGTTTCTGTGTCTTCTTGGATATATTTAGTCCCTCCCTCACTCACCTCTGAGGTATCATATTGAAGCCCCATCAATATTACAGTTCTATGTTCTTTGTAAACCACTTTAGCTATTCTAGCCCTGAATGGATTCTGGGAGTTGTAGTTTTGTGAGGTACCCAGTATCGTCTGCTGGACATTCTTAGTTGTCAACAGAACTTCAGTTCTAAGGACTTGTAAAGGAATGACCCTGAAGCCAATTTAGGCCTGTGGTGGGGAAAGTCATTTTGTGATACTTTTGGAGTTCCACATAATACCCCCTCCCATGAGATTCACTACTGATGCACTGTTCTGTGCACAGATTCAGGCCCTTCATTTCACATCCTGGGAAGATGTGGACCCAGCTGTTTCAGTGTGGCTTCCCTGATGCATGAAGAGCAAATGTACAAGTCCCTCAAGAACGCTCCGCAATTCAGCTTTGAAAAATTACTATCAGGATAGATAAAGTTGGTGCACTTATTCGCAGGAGGAAACAAACGGAAATACAATTGCCTTTGTTCAAATGCCGCCATTCAGGCTGTCCCTTAGAGCAAGGATGAGGGTTTTTTATTTCCTCCCAGCATACGTGTTCCCATTTCCGGGCCTTTTACCCCTCGCCACAAATATTATACAAATACACCTTTCGCATGTCCATAACTCAAACCACATTTGGTTTCTGTCAGCAGCATCCAGGAGGCCTGCTTCGTTTTATAGAATATTTGCACCTGCAAGTTGTTTCTCATGGGATTTTATCACAAAGGTTTCTCATGGGATTTTAGTATATGGAAACAACCTCAGTACAAAACAGATGGACTGCATTCCTGCCTCTCTAAACTTTCTTTGGGTCTCCAGTTTATTGGCACCTTGACTTTGCATAGTAATAGCCAGTCAGTCTGCCAACCCTGTCCCAACTATGGGCTACTTCAACTCATCAGGAAGGGAATAGGGAGTCATGGATATTTCTGTTCTTATGGTGGACCAGCACAAAACCTAAGGTTATGTTCAGGTACTGCTCAAAAATATATAGCTGCTAGCAGGGGTGGAATTCTAGCAGGGGCTGCTTTGCATATTAGGCCACATACCCCTGATCTAGCCAATCCTCCAAGAGCTTACAAAAAAGAGCCTTGTAAGCTCCAGGAGGATTGGCTACATCAGGGGTGTGTGGCCTAATATGCAAAGGAGCCCCTGCTAGCATTCCACCCCTGGTCTCAGGCATGTGTGAACATTGGCAGTTCTGTCCATAAACCTCACAGCCCTGTACATAGCAGAAACTGTACAGAAATAAGCATTGCCCTCTCCAGACTGGAAACGCAAGTTCATAAATAGATGTGACTGTGCAGGCTGAATATTTAAATCTGGACACATTGATTATTCCAGCAGTTTTTGCACATGCACCTGCATGGGAAGGGGGAGGGTGTATTTGCAAATTGGCACCTATGTGCTCAGCTCCACTAATTGCATCTATATGCACCTGTCTACGCATGCCGGGGTGTGCTTTGCATATTGAACGAGCGAGCTACAATGCGTAGGTTTCGTGGATGCCTCAGCTGTTCCCATTTGCAAGTGTCTTTGTGGAGGCAATGTTATGAGGCAATTAAGGCCTGTCTGTTATTTGGGGTCTGCGCAAGTGGATCTCGCCTGCAGATCTTGGTGTACAGGTGTACCAGCGTAGGTACCGGGCACTGAAGAATGCCATAGATGAGCACAGAAACTAGAGAGCTCATAGGGCGGAAAGGGAACACAGCGTTAGCTCGTATGGCTCTCTGAACAAATGGAGGCTCTGCAAAGCCAAAAACATTCTTGGAAGAGGGATAGCATGGTTCACAGGCTGTGTGTGTCACCTGAATCTCGTTCATGCAAACAGGTGAACAACACTTCGCTGTGCTGTGACAGGACTACATTACAACAGAATGGTTTGGGAAGACGCTTTGGGAAAGAAAATGGGACTGTGGCCTACTCCATTGCGTATAGTGTTGCATTGTCTGTTGCTGTATGCATTATCTTGCTCTTGCTGTATTATAGTTCTCCTTATGTAATGCTGTTTTCTGCTTGTTTAACATGTCATGTTTGATATTTATGCTTTGTTCAGATTTCTGCTTTTCTTTATGTTTCCGCAGCCCTAGTCTGGGGGATTCCTGGAGATTTTAGGGTCAGAGCCTAGGAAGGGGTGGGGTGGGGGAAACCTCAACCGGATATTATGTCATAGAGTTCCCCCTCCAATGCAGTCATTTTTTCCAGGAGAAGTGATGTCTGTAGTCTGGAGATCCAGGCTTTTTTTGTAGCAGGAACTCCTTTGCATATTAGGCCACACACCCCTGATGTAGCCAATCCTCCAAGAGCTTACAGTAGGCCCTGTAATAACAGCTCTGTAAGCTCTTGGAGGATTGGCTACACCAGGTGTTTGTGACCTAATATTTAAAGGAGTTCCTGCTACAAAAAAAGCCCTGAAGATCAACTGTAATCCCAGGAGAAAGTCAGTCTCCACCTGGAAGCTGACGACCCTAGGGACGCTACGTCTCCTGCTATGGCTTGAGATCTTCCACCTTCTGCTGGTTCTGCCTGCCACTGCCCAGTTGGGTAGCTGAAGGGGGGGGGATGCTGTGGGAATGGAGGGCAATCAGCATTTGGGCTAACCCCATGACATCACTTCCAGAACAACTCAGAAGTGATGTTTGGCATCAAGTAACACTCTAGCATCCACCAAACTCTATGGTTAAACTATAGAGTTTTAGGTGAACGCTAGAACATCACCACTTCTGCAATGATGTCATTTCCTGGTTGCACCAGAAGTCACATCATTGCACTTCTGGCAAGGCCCCTGACCCCTGAGTAAGTCTCACCCCTGGTTACCAACTTTGTGCTGCCTGGCTTGATTCCATCTTGATGCTCCCTACAGGGCTTTGAAGGCAGAGAAAGCTGCAGTTCCACTGAAAAATAGTAGAGTCCAGTGGCACCTTTAAGACTAACAAATTGTATTGTAGCATAAGCTTTCGAGAAACACAGCTCTCTTCATCAGATGCATGGAGATCACTGAAATAACATATTACTGTTGTTCTTATTTCAGTTTATATATCGCCCCTTTTCCACAAAGTGGTGCTCAGAGCACATCACAGCAGTATAAAAATTGAGGTAATCAGGGATGGAATTCTAGCAGGAGCTCCTTTTCATATTAGGACACCCCCCCTCCCAATGTAGCCAATCCTCCAAGAGTTTACAAAAAAAAGCCTTGTAAGCTCTTGGAGGATTGGCTACATCAGGGGGCTTGGCCTAATATGCAAAGGAGCTCCAGCTAGAATTCCACCCCTGGAAGTAATAAATACAGGGCGTTTTCGCACTGACCTTAATCGGCAGCGACGCCCCTCTTCACCGTGCAGGATCTGCGCGGATTTCACACCAATTGCTGCGGAGCACCCGGAAGAGCCGCAAAGTCCCGCGGCTTTTGCGGTGCAAATGTAAACCGCCAAAAACCAGTTTACATTTGCGCCGCAAAAGCCGTGGGACTTTGCGGCTCTTCCGGGTGCTCCGCAGCAATTGGTGTGAAATCCGCGCAGATCCTGCGCGGTGAAGAGGGGCGTCGCTGCCGATTAAGGTCAGTGCGAAAACGCCCACAGTTAAAACAGTAAAAAGAAATCCATAGGAAGGATGTCTGCCTTCCAATGTCATCTATCCATAACACATTCCTTTCAAAGTGATACAAATTCAGATGCACATTCCGTCATACCTTTACATTCTGCCTCACCTAAACTAATAAGTACAACTAGATTGGAGAAGGAAGCATCAGTCCAATTGCCTTGTCCACCAGATATGTTTCTTGTTCTCCTTGGTAGTCATCCCCACAACAAAAGTCTTGTCGCATTTCACAAAGTAAAATGAAATAGTTCACAAAAAGTCCTACATCACGTTTTGGCTTAGCACTAGACATCATCATAAGATCGATTCATTGATTTTCTTGATTTTTTTTTTTTTACTAATTTATATTCAGCTAATGTCACCATTGCAGCTTAACATAAAAAAGCAGAAAACTAAACAAAAGTCAAACAGTGAGAATATGGACTGTGGATTAGCATTATCGCTATATTGACTGAATAAATAAACAGATAAGTGCTGCTATTTGTAGCTTATTGTAAGTAGGTTCCTATTAATGTCATTTCTGTACTGCTTAATGTGCTATCTGAATCTCCAACACTATGCTCTGAATCTCCAACACTATGCTTCAGTTCTTTCTGGTGGTTCTCAGACTTCTAAAATTCTAATGGTTGTTTAATGTTCCCATTTTGTCAATTCTACTGACTCACTCTGTGCTATCCGCCTTGAGTCTCTGTAAAAAAGGTGGACTATTAATAACTTAAATAAATAAAATAAAAGCTTCTTCCACCTAAGAACATTAGAAAAGCCATATTGGATCAGGCCAATGGTCCATCCAATCCAACACTCACACAATGGTCAAAAACACTTAAGTCACTTAGTTCTCTTAGTCAAAGAACTATAGAGCTGTGATGAGTGGTCCACTCTCCTCCAACAACACACTTCAAATAAGGTAATGTACTTCTTGTCAGCTTTCTTCACCATCCAACTTTCACACCTGTTAGGTTTGCCAATCTCCAGGTGGGGGCAGGGGATCCCCCAGTTTGGAGGCCCTCCTCCCACTTCAGCATCATCAGAAAGCGGGGTGGGAGTGGAAAATGGCTGCTGGGTACGCCATTATTCCCTGTGAAGACCAATTCCCATAGGGTACAATGGAGTATTGATCTGTGGGTATCTGGGGTTCTTTGGGGGCTGTTTTCTGAGCTAGAGGCACCAAATTTTCAGGATAGCATCTGGAGCCTCTCTTCAAAACACCTTCCAAGTTTCAAAAGGATTTGACTGGGGGTCTAATTCTATGACCCCCCAAAGGAGGTGCCTCTTCATTATTTCCAGTGGAAGGAAGGCATTTAAAAGGTGTGCGGTCCCTTTAAATGTGATGGCCAGAATTCCCTTTGGAGTTCAATTATGCTTGTCACAACCTTTCTCCTGGCTCCACTCCCAAAGTAACATGGCTCTACCCCCAAAGTCCCTAGATATTTTTTGAGCTGGACTAGGCAACTCTAATACCTGTTCATAGTAGTGCGGAATACTATGATATGAATTAGTTTGATCTAGGTCACCAATGACAGAAGGTTTTTAAATTCCAGTTATTAATGCTGACCATTCCAAGACATTTTCAGCTGAGGGAAAGACAAGAGTGCTCTTGTAATCTTGAAATAGTAGCCAGCAACCATGAAATCCATTCTGTAATTTGCTTTTTAACTTCCATTACCCATTCTCTCCCTCAGCCTATGCACTTCATTAAAAAATCCCCCTTCTGGTGGTTTGTAACCACCACAGAAGCCACTGTGGATGGACAAAACATGCACTTTCAATAACACATTTTCAACCCACTTTCAATGCACTTTGCAACTGGGGTTTACTCTGTGAATTGGCAAAATCCGCATGCAAACCGTCACTGAAGTGGAATGAAACTGCATTATTTAGTCTTTGTAGGGCTTTTTTTTGTAGCAGGAACTAGGGTTGCCAAGTCTAGTTCAAGAAATATCTGGGGACTTTGAGGGTGGAACCAAGAGCAAGGGTGTGACAAGCATAATTGAACTCCAAAGGGAGTTCTGGCCATCACATTTAAAGGGACAGTGCACCTTTTAAATGCCTTCCCTCCATTGGAAATGATGGATAGGGGCACCTTCTTTTTGGAGCTCATAGAATTGGACCCCCTGGTCCAATCTTTTTAAAACTTGAAGGATACTTTGAGGAGAGGCACTAGATACTAAGCTGTGAATTTGGTGCATCTACCCCAAAAAACAGCTCTCCCAGAGCCTCAGATAACCACAGATCAATTTTCAATTATACCCTTTGGGAATCAGTCTGCATAGGGAATAATGCAGTGTCCAGCAGACATCCCCCCCCCCACGTTTTCTGATGACCCTGAAGCAGGGGGAGGGCCTCCAAACCAGGGAATCTCCTGCCCCCACCTGGAGATTGGCAACCCTAGCAGGGACTCCTTCATTCACTTATTAAAATATGTATACTCCACCTTCCCTTTTCCAGGCCTTTTTTTTAAAGCAGGAACTCTTTTGCATATTAGACCACACACCCCTGATGTAGCCAATCCTCCAAGTGCTGATGGGGCTCTTTGTACAGGGCCTACGGTAAGCTCTTAAAGGATTGGCTACACCAGGGGTGTGTGGCCTAATATGCAAAGGAGCTCCTGCTACAAAAAAAGTCCTGAGCATGTGTGAAACTGCCAGCGAGCAACTGTTATAACTCCTGTCATGTATAACACAGTTTCTAATAAGAAATGAACCAAGATTCATGCACTGAAAAATAGTCAAAATATCTCCTCTTTTAAATGATGCACAGTCCTACATTTTTCAGACATGCTTTTTTTCCCCCTGCAAAGGTGGAACAGGAGGTATTCTCCATGTTATTTTTTTTTCCCAATTGCCTAGAATTTGTAATTTGCATGCACTTTTTGAATTGAAATCAAACATTTGCCCCGTGTTGGCCTGAGTTTAATTAAAATGATGAAAATGCTTGATAGGCTTTTGGTCTAAGGCAAAAAAAAAAAAGGATGAAGAGCTGAAATTTGGAACAAACATTTAAAAAAATGGAGAAATGCATGGTTGGAAGTGATAAGAAATGCCAAGAGTATGTATTACATGGGATCACGGGGATGAAAATAGAAAATATCCTTTAAAAAGGAGAGAGAGAGAGAATGAATTCTGGCATATGGAGTAACTGTTGCGGGGAGGTTTGGATAGGATTACATGCTTTATGGCTAATGCCCCTGTTACTAACAGTGTAGATGTTTGTAATCTTTTCCATGGCCTTTTTTGTACAACTGATGGGGGCTGCTCATCAGTCTTAGCTTAACGTTTTGCTTCCCGCATCTCGGTTAGGAAATTCAGGGGTCGTTAAGAATGGCTCGGTTTTGAAAGAGAAGCATTGAGGGACTGCGGGAAACTTGTAGTAGCAAAAATGAGCATCATTCACGGGGGATCGTTTCTCTGAACAGGCCTGGGGGACTTGGCAGTTGGGATCAGCAAACTTGCCAATATCTTGAAAACTGAGGATCAGGGACTCTCAGAATGAGTTTGCGCCATCCATTTTGCTCGGTTTAGAGTTCTAACTATCAACCTGAGATTGTGGGGCAGGGAATCATAGAGAGATGTGGATACATTTGATCAGAGTTGTGTTAATTTTATGTATTAATAATTTAGTCCGTTTTCTTTAAAATCATAATGAAAAATATTGAGATTAGTTATTTGAATCGGTAGGGGCTTTTTTGTCATTTTGGAGGAGAAGGAATTGGAGAAGAGCCAGGGCTTTTTTTGCAGCAGAAACTCTTTTGCATGTTAGGCCACACCCCCTGATGTAGTCAATCCTCCTGGAGCTTACAGTAGGCCCTGTGAGAAGAGCCCTGTCAGGAATTCTAGCAGGACCTCCTTTGCATATTAGGCCACACCTTTCTGATGTAGCCAATTCTCCTGGAGCTTACAGCAGGCCCTGGAATAAGAGCCCTGTAAGGAATTCTAGCAGGACCTCCTTTGCCTATTAGGCCACACAACCCTGATGTAGCCAGTCCTCCTGGAGCTTCCAGTAGGCCCTGTGAGAAGAGCCCTGTAAGGAATTCTAGCAGGACCTCCTTTGCCTATTAGGCCACACACCCCTGATGTAGCCAATCCTCCTGGAGCTTACAGTAGGCCCTGTACTAAGAGCCCTGTAAGCTCTTGGAGGATTGGCTATATCAGCAGTGTGTAGCCTAATATACAAATGAGTTCCTGCTACCAAAAAAGCCCTGAGATGAACTATGGCTCGTTGCTAGTGGAAGAGCTTTTCTTTGGCATGCAGAAGGTCCCAGGTTTAATCCTTGGCATCTCCAGCTAAAAGGACCAGGCAGTAGGTGATGTGGATGACTTCTGCCTGGCACCTTGGAGAGCCGTTGCGTGTCTGAGCAAACAATATTGCCCTTGATGAACCAAGGGTCTGAGTCGGTATAAGGCAGTTGTATGTGTTCATGTGTTCTTCCCTGCTCCACAGCAGCAGGTTCAAACAAGCTATTTCTTCACTGGCTCCCCTATTCAGGTTTATGCCCAAGAAAATGGTTTTAGGATTGCATCGTCCCCTTCTTTAAATGGAAGGTATAGGATCAAAAATTGAATGGTGCTCTTCTCTCTAGAAAATATTCCATGCACATGCAAAAGAAGCATGTACAGTAAGTAAACTAAAATTAAGCAGTATGTTCAGGGGGAAAGGATTCTCATTTTTTTAATGAGGGGGGCATTTCTGTGAAAAGCATCAGTGATCAGTGAAGAGCCAGTTTGGTGTAGTGGTTAAGTGTGCGGACTCTTATCTGGGAGAACCGAGTTTGATTCTCCACTCCTCCACTTGCACCTGTTAGCATGGCCTTGGGTCAGCCATAGCTCTGGCAGAGGTTGTCCTTGAAAGGGCAGCTGCTGTGAGAGCCCTCTCCAGCCCCACCCACCTCACAGGGTGTCTGTTGTGGGGGAGGAAGATAAAGGAGATTGTGAGCCGCTCTGAGCCTCTTCGGAGTGGAGGGAGGGATATAAATCCAATATCTTCTTGTTCTTCTTAGGGGATAGACGGTGGCTCAGTGGTAGAGCATCTGCTTGGGAAGCAGAAGGTCCCAGGTTCAATTCCTGGCATCTCCAAAAAAGGGTCCAGGCAAATAGGTGTGAAAAAGCTCAGTTTGAGACCCTGGAGAGCCGCTGCCAGTCTGAGAAGACAATACTGTCTTTGATGGACCAAAGGTCTGATTCAGTATAAGGCAGCTTCATATGTTCATATGTTCTTCTAATCCCCTTGCCTAATAGGCAGCATTCTAAAGTGGTGCTGAGACTACCTCTGTGATGACAGCCATTGATACTACACGATGACTGTGTGAATCTGCCTTACAACTCTTGGGGCATTTTCGCACTGACCTTAATCGGGAGTGACGTCCCTCTTCACCACGCAGCGTCTGCGCGGATTTTGCACTAATTGCTCCGCAGAACCCGGAAGAGCCACAAAGTCCCGCGGCTTTTGCGTCGTAAATGTAAACTGGCCAAAAACCAGTTTACATTTGTGACGCAAAAGCCGTGGGACTTTGCGGCTCTTCCGGGTTCTGCGGAGCAATTAGTGCGAAATCCGCGCAGACGGTGAAGAGGGACGTCGCTCCCGATTAAGGTCAGTGCGAAAACGCTCTTGGTCTTTTATTTTGCACCCCCATGATCTTCCTCTTAGTGTGCACATCTCTTGAAATCTGTCAGAACTTCTATTGATCATTTGATACCTAATTGATCCATACTTTGAGAAGGGGATGTCAGACCTCAGAGGGAGTCCAGAGGTCACTGAAATTTAACGCAGGCACAATTCCACCATCCCTGTCATCCCAGAGGTTAAAAAATCCTGAGCATCTAACCATGGAGGAAAAGAGAGATGTTTTTCTTGTCACGCCCCCAGGCTCTTGCTTGGATCTCAAAGGATTACACTCATAGACAAGACAATCCCCAGAAATTCCTGTGCTTTTTTAGAAGAGATGCCCTCTCCTTGCACTGTTTTGATTTGGTGCCCAGAACATCTGCTCACTCTTATATCTCTCTCCTTTATTTTGAGAGCTAACATTTTCTCAGCACATTGCTGGTTACCATCCGACGAGTGGTAACGGAGGAGTCAGGAAAACATTGAATTTGTACTCTGTTTCCCTAGCCAGAATCCACCCACATGCTTCAAACATAGGCATATTGGGGGGTAAAGTTTTCCGTGCGGTGTCTTGGGATTTCACTTTGTTACTCGTCGCTGAACAGCTGATTTGCTGCACTTGGAAATCAAATGGGTCCTTTTTTTCTTGCTTTGTTACTCAGGGAGAGGGTTTTTGTTTTGTTTTTTTGCTTTGACTGTGTGAAACAGAAGGCTCATTGTATGCTAAAAGGTAGCGACAGCATCGTTCTATTTCTGAATGAAGCACCTGTAACTGTGATTTGCAGTTCTGCCTCCCTAAGCCCTCCAAGAGAACTCACATTATTTCATTGATACTTCCTGGCAAAGAGGGCATCATTATAATTTGGAGGCTTGTTGGACTCTGAACCCGCAGTGTTGATTTTTCAATACCAGGAAGAAGCCAAGTAGTAATTCCTCTGAGCCAGGGGTGGAATTCTAGCAGGAGCTCCTTTGCATTTTAGGCCACACCCCCTTGATGTAGCCAATCCTCCAAGAGCTTACAAAAAAAGAGCCTTGTAAGCTCTTGGAGGATTGGGTACATCAGGGGGTGTGGCCTAATATGCAAAGGAGCTCCTGCTAGAATTCCACCCCTGCTCTGAGCATGTGTTGAGCCCGTGAGTCAAGAGAAGACTTGAACACGTGAAGCTGCCTTATACTGAATCAGACCACCGGTCCCTCAAGATCAGTATTGTCTACTCAGACTGACAGGAGCACTCTAGAATGTCCAGTAGAGGTCTTTCCCATCAGCTACTACCTGATCCTTTTAACTGGAGATGCCAAGCAGATGCTCTACCACTGAGCCACAACCAGGGCTTTTTTTGTAGCAGGAACTCCATTGCATATTAGGCCACACCTTCCTGATGTAGCCAATCCTCCTGGAGCTTACAGTAGGCCCTGTACTAAGCTAGGGCTCCAAGCCCCTGGGCCGGGCGGGGATTCTCTTGCTAGGGTTGCCAAGTCCAATTTAAGAAATATCTGGAGACTTTGGGGGTGGAGCCAGGAGACTTTGGGGGTGGAGCCAGGGGACATTAGGGGTAGAGCCAAGATCAAGGCTGTGACAAGCATAATTGAACTCCAAAGGGAGTTCGGGCCCTCACATTGAAAGGGACGGCACACCTTTTCAATCCCTTCCTTCCATAGGAAATAAAGGATAGGGGCACCTTCTTTCGGGGCTCATAGAATTGCACCCCCTGGTCCAATCTTTTTGAAACTTGGGGGGTATTTTGGGGAGAGGCACTAGATGCTATACTGAAAATTTGGTGCCTCTACCCCAAAACACAGTCCCCCCCAGAGCCCCAGATACTCGCAGATGAATTCTCCATGATTTTCTATGGGAATAAATCTCCATAGGGAATAACAGAGTTCCCAGCAGACATTTCCCCCCTCCCCCCCGCTTTCTGACGACCCTGAAGCGGGGGGAGGGCCTCCAAACCGGGGGATCCCCTGCCCCCACCTGGGGATTGGCAACCCTATCTCTTGTCCAGGAGGTTTCCAACCCGCTGGCCCACATTGGGCCAGCAGGAGGAACCTCCCTCAACATTGCTGGCATGATGACATCACCAGGGAGTGATATCATCGTGCCGGAAACATCGCACACCAGCCACTCTAGTCATTTCTGGGAAAACTCTATGGTTTTTCCAGATACTCTAGCATTTTGGGAGGGAAAACTCTGTGGTACAATAGGTACCATAAAGTTTTTACCTCCCAAAATGCTAGAGGCTGGGGGGGGGGCGGCCTTGGCAATCCTACTATAATCTCTCGGAGGATTGGCTAAATCAGGGGTGTGGGGCCTAATTTGCAAAGGAATTCCTACTGCCAGAAAAAAAGCCCATTCCAAAGAAGCTCCCCAAGGTCTCAGGCAGTAGTCTTCTACATCAACTGGTTTGTCTCTACCTGAACTTTAAAACGATACCGGAGATGCCTGGGATTGAACCTGGGGGCATCTGCCTGCAAAGCACAAGATCTTCCACTGAGCCACTTGATATCTCTTATAAAGTTAAGAAAGAGCCATAGTTCAGTTGCGTGTTTTATATGCAGAAGACACCAGAGTCAAGCCACGAAGTGTTGAGATTTTTAAAAAAAAGTTTTAAGGTGACAGAGTGTCACTGTCATTGACCACACTAGCAGTGCTAAGTCAGTATAAAGAAGCTTCATTTATTAGTTTGGTTTTTTTTTTCATATTTAGGGATGGGCATGAACCTGGAAAATGCAGTTCAATTTGTGGCATGAACCTTCACAATCTATTTGCTTTCACAGGATTCATTCTATACACTCCTGAACCTGTGCATTTTGACAGGTGCAGGTTCAGGAGTGAACAGAATGAAACTTTTGCAAGCCAGAGATACCAAACTCGTAAGAAACCTCCAGCTGTCTCTCCCCTACCTGCCCATCCAGTTTGGTAAGGATTGGATTTGCAGGGTCTGAGTTACAGCCCCCCAAAGAAGGTGGTTTGCTGTAGCTTGCCTCTGCACAGCAACCCTGAACTTTCCTTGGTTGTCCCCCATCCGTGTGCTAACCAGAGCAGACCCTGCTTGCAGCTTTGATCTGAAGGCATCGGGTTAGACTGGACTAGAGGTGGCCAAACTTGCTCAATGTAAGAACCGCACAGAATACACATCAGATGCTTGAGAGCCACAAGACATGAATGTCAGATGTCTGAGAGCCGCAAGACGAGAAGGGAGGGAGGGAAGCAAATAAATGGAGGGGGGAGGATGAGGGAGAGAGAGAGGTGGAAAGAAAGCAACTTTAAATGCATTCTCCAAGCCACCAACTGGTTTGGCTTGGAGAAGTGATTTAAGCCTACTCCAAGCTGGCCAACAGGATGGTGAGGGCTTCGAGAGCCACACAATACGTGTGAAAGAGCCACATGTGGCTCCCGAGCCACAGTTTGTCCACCCCTGGCTTGGACCATCCAGGTCAGGGCACAGACAACATAGACAACCTGGGATTCCATTTTCAGCCACTTGTTCCTAGGGAGTATTAATTTGTGCTTCCTACAAGCTCCCTTGATGAGACTGTCAGAGCATCAGAGGCTGTAAATGAGAACAGAGTACATGCATAAGACACTGTGTTGATCATTGGCACCTCCAGTTAAACAAGGGAGGGACGGTGGCTCAGTGGTAGAGCATCTGCTTGGAAAGCAGAAAGACTCAGGTTCAATCCCCGGCATCTCCAACTAAAAAGAAGATAAGAAGAAGATATTGGATTTATATCCCGCCCTCCACTCCGAAGAGTCTCAGAGCGGCTCACAAGCTCCTTTACCTTCCTCCCCCACAACAGACACCCTGTGAGGTAGATGAAGATATTGGATTTATATCCCGCCCTCCACTCCGAAGAGTCTCAGAGCGGCTCACAATCTCCTTTACCTTCCTCCCCCACAACAGACACCCTGTGAGGTGGGTGGGGCTAAGAGAGCTCTTACAGCAGCTGCCCTTTCAAGGACAACCTCTGCCTTGAAAGGGCAGCTGCTGTAAGAGCTCTCTTAGCCCCACCCACCTCACAGGGTCCAGGCAAGTAGGCATGAAAAACCTCAGCTTGAAGACCCTGAAGAGCCGCTGCCAGTCTGAGAAGACAATACTGACTTTGATGGACCAAGGGTCTGATTCAGTAGAAGGCAGCTTCATATGTTCTTCATATGTGAAGTTGGGGGAGATGGAAAGCACTTTTGTTTAAGATTCTGCCAGTCAGAGTAGACCATACCAGGCAAAGACAAACCAATAATCTCACTATCTGCAAGGCAACGTCAGATGTTCATAACCAGCCCTGCATAATACAAATCTTGACTGATATAATATAGCGGGTTCAATGCAAGGACGAGATGCGGTTGTTGTGATCATAGCTCTTTTATTTACAGCATGGTAATGACTGAACTCTAGACTGACGAACTGGGCAAACAGGGCCAACTATATACACTTCAAGGTTCCCGCGCTAGGATGCCATTGGATCATTCAAACCAGCAGGGGGGCCGTGATTGGAGCAGGGCAGCAGGGATTTGGATCCCACTGCCCATTGTTCCTGAGTCCCCAAGCTCAGTCCTAAAGGCCCCAATGAGCCAGGCAGGAACACCTTTCATTATACACAGTCTTAGTCCACATACACAACAACTGATTTAAAGGCAATTCACTCACTGGGCTGATCACTTGGAATCTAGAATCAAACCCAAAACAAGGATGCCTAGGCTTGGGAAGAGCCTTTCCACACTTCACAACCTCCCTGCTGTGCTGAAACTGGATTTCCTCATGGGTGGAGTTTATCCATATTTTCACATAAGATGTCAAATCTCCCGAAATGGAAGCCAGTTTGATTGTTGTTAGGTTTGCCTGGCAACAGGCAAGAGGGCTGTGGACAGGGATATGGGGGTGGGGGACAACATTGCCTATGGCGTCTCATCGTTTCCTGTGAAAAATGGAAGTGATAGAGGGTAGCTCTAGGAATCACTGGAAACTCTGTGGTTTTACCATAGAGATTCTGGCAATTCCTAGAATTATCTTATGTCACTCCTGCTTTTTGTGTGTGTGTTTAATTTTTTCCACTTCTTCTGCTGCTCTGAGCGGTAAAAGACATTGAGAGCAGTGGGGCAGGGAGGAATACAATGCACCAACCAGTGTCATGGCAACCCTATTTTCTGAGTGGAAGAGCATCTAGCTTCGGGTGCAGAAGGTTCCAGATTCAGTCCCTAGTACTCTTGTTAAGTACCAGGTTATAAGAAGGCCCTTTCTATGCCTAAGACTTTGAAATTCTGCCAGAGTAGACAATGCAGAGCTCAATGGACCAATAATCAAGCTCAGTGTGGGGTTGTTTCAGGTGTTCAGCTGATGGGGTGAAGGTTATCTGCTGGGCAGGTCTGATGTGCAGCAATGTTCATAATTATAAAACAAACAGCTCCATACATCCTGATTACTTTACTTGGTGGAAAGGCACAAATGGAAAGCATCTTCATTCATGAGGTGATTCAGTTATATATGGAAGCTTTAAGTATTCAGTTTTAATGCCAAGTATTAATGCGATAAAAAAGGTGGGAAATATATTTATTATATAGGAACACTGGTCAGAGAACAGTGATGACTGGTTTCTTTGCTGAGTCTATAGGTTGGATCCTGCAGGTATAGTTGTCTAGTGTTTACACCTTCCTTGATGCAAGAGCCTCCTCTTGCACTGAGGGGAAGCTTCTTGAGACAGAGAAAAGTGCCACTGCTAGAAGGAAGGGGCATGTGGAAAGTCCCAGGATCAATCCCCAACATCTTCAGATATAAAGATCAGATAACAGGGGTAGCCAAACCTGCTTAATGTAAGAGCCACATTAAATTAATGTGAGGTGTTCGAGAGCCACAAGACATGAGTGTCAGCTGTTTGAGAGCTGCAGGCAGGCAGGCAGGCAGGCAGGCAGGCAGGAAGGAAGGAAGGAAGGAAGGAAGGAAGGAAGGAAGGAAGGAAGGAAGGAAGGAAGGAAGGAAGGAAGGAAGGAAGGGTGGACCAATGATCAAACTCAGTGTGGGGTTGTTTCAGGTGTCCAGTTGATGGGGTGAAGGTTATCTGCTGGGCAGTTCTGATGGGAAGGAAGGAAAATAAAGGGGAGGGGGCAGGGGGAAGAAAGCAACTTTAACTTTAAATACATTCTCTGGCTGACTTGGCTTGGAGAAGTGATTTAAAGAGGGAAGCCAGCCAATAGGATAGTAGGGGCTTCAAGAGCTACAGAATGTGTGTGAAAGAGCCACACGTGGCCCCCGAGCCATAGTTTGGCCACCCCTGTGATAGCAGGTGATGTGAAAGACTTCTGCCTGAGACCCTGGAGAGCTACTGCTAGTCTGAGTAGATAATATTGACCTTGATGGACCAAGGGTCTGATTCAATAGAAGGCAGCTTCATGTGTTCAAGAACAGATCAGTGGGATTCAAGTCTACATTCGGTAGCAAACCGTGGTTGATTCCTACCCATGCCAACTCAAGGTGCACCTCTTAACGTACAAGCAGGGTATGATCTATGGTTTCGACATTGTCCTTTCTTGGTGGAAAATTGCTTCAGGCATATGTTTCCAATCTGGCACTTTCAAAAGTCTGACTAAGCATGCGACAGAACTATGCACAGATTGGGGGAAAGAAATGTTGGCAATTGTTTGGGTTTTGGAGCAGCTTCACGAACATGTTTGTGGGCAGAAATCAGTTAAAGTAGAAACAGACTATAGACCTTTGGAAGCCATTGATTAGAAACTGTCTGTGCTAAGGATTTGGAAAAGGGTTGTAAAATCACAAATGTTCATGCTATCATCTACAAGTGACCTTTAATGAGTGTCATTGCTACAGAATGAAGCTGAATTAAAACATGCCTAGCCATTCCTTCTAGATCCTGGAATAAAACGGGGGGGGGGGAGAGAAAATTCCCAAAGCAAGTGCTCTGCATAAAATCTTTTTTTAAAATAATAATAATAATAAAAATCTTATTTAAAATAATAATAGGATAAGCCAGTTTGGTGTAGTGGTTAAGTGTGTGAACTCTTATCTGGGAGAACCGGGTTTGATTCCCCACTCCTCCACTTACAGCTGCTGGAATGGCCTTGAGTCAGCCATAGCTATCATAGGAGTTGTCCTTGAAAGGGCAGCTGCTGCGAGAGCCCTCTCAGCCCCATCCACCTCACAGGGTGTCTTTTGTGGGGAAGGAAGGTCAAGGAGATTGTGAGCTGCTCTGAGACTCTGAGATTTGGAGTGGAGAGCGGGATATAAATCCAATATCATCATCATCATCATCAATGCACATTTCTATTCCTCCAAACTGAATATTGAATATAACTTTCTCTATCATGGATGCACAGATCTAGAGTTTTAAGGGAGACACGGTTGCTATTTTTTTTAGTGTGTCCCTGTAAATGGAATTTTGAATAACGATCGGTTATAGCTGCCCAGCCTTTCAGCTAGTAAAAAAAGAACCACAGAGATTTGGGATTCCTAGAGTGTCACCTAGAAGTGCCATCACTCATCCATCATTCTGATCACCCTTTGATCATGAAGAAATGCTCTGATGGAGATCATAGGATCTTAGGGTTACCAGCTCTGGACTGGGAAATACCTGGAGATTTGGGGGGTTGGGGCCTGAGGAGGGTGGATTTGGGGAGGGACCACAGCAGGGTATAATGTCATAGAATCAACTGTCCAAACCAGTCACTTCCTCCAGGGAAGTGATCTTGGTCATCCGGAGATCAATTGTAATAGCAAGAGATCCCCAGGTGCCACCTAGAGGTTGGCAACCCTATAGGACCTGAAGCGGGCAAGGCAGTTGGCTCCCTTCCTGGAGCGCCGAGACCTAGCAACAGTGATCCATGCAACGGTCACCTCAAGATTGGATTACTGTAATGCCCTCTACATGGGGCTGCCTCTGTGCCGAACCCGGAGGTTGCAGCTGGTGCAGAACGCGGCGGTTAGGCTGTTATTGGGGCTCCCGAAGTGGGAGCACATACAGTCGGGTCTACGCGGACTGCACTGGTTGCCAGTTACTTACCGAGTTCGTTACAAAGTGCTGGTTATTACCTTTAAAGCCCTATATGGCCGAGGACCTGCCTACCTGAGGGACCGTCTTTCCCCATACGAACCCCAGAGAGCACTGAGGTCAGCAGGAAAGAACCAGCTGGCTATCCCCGGACCAAAGGAGGCAAAACTACAAAACACTCGCACATGGGCCTTCTCTATTGCAGCTCCACACCTATGGAACCAGCTCCCGGAAGAAGTGCGAGCCCTGCGGAGCCTTGACCAGTTCCGCAGGGCCTGCAAGACCACTCTTTTCAGGATGGCCTTTGCCGGCTGAGTGACTGATGCTAGGTGACTTCTATCACCATTATTTTTATGAACAGAATTAGCACCTGAAATGTATTTGTATTTGTTTTAAATTGGAATGTTTTTAAGATTAATGTGATTTTAAACCTTTGTATAATTATATGGATATGTTGTTAGCCGCCCTGAGCCTGCTTCGGCGGGGAGGGCGGGATATAAACAAAATTTTTATTATGGACAAAAGTCATCTGTAGACTTACCATTTGCCCAGTGCTCTCTGTCACCTGCCTTCAATAATCTGAACAATGGGAGAAAACATGGAGAGGGAATGGCACCAATGGTGCTATTCAAGGAATATCCCCCAATATCTGTGGTAAAGACCATAGCGATTTGGGATTCCTTGAGTGTCACCTGGAAGTGACATCACTCATCCATCATCCTGATCATCCTTTTAAAGCACAGAAGTGTCCAATGCCCATCATTATTCCTACAATGTAATCGTGACCCATGTTGAATTCTACCGATATAAAAAATTGCTAATGATAGGAGTGGGAAGGTTTAGCCACTGGCAGGATGGTGACAGTTACTAACTTTAGAAGAGCTGAAAGAGATGTCTGGTGCAATGATAATAGTTCTCTTGTCCCAATTTTACTTCTGGGTGGAACGGGATTTGCAGAAATCCCATTTGCAAATCTGTTTTCTGCACTATATAAGAATCGGTCCTTTTAAGCCTCCAGTTTCCAGCTCATGCATGCAGGGCTTTTTTTGAGCAGGAACGCAGTTCTGGCTGGCTTGGTGTCAAGGGATGTGGTCTAATATTCAAATGAGTTCCTGCTGGGCTTTTTCTGCCAAAAAAAAGCACCCTGTCTGGAACAATGGTAATGTCAGGGGGTGTGGCCTAACATGGAAATGAGTTCCTGATGGGCCTTATCTTAAAAAAAAAAAAAAAAAGCCCTGCATACCAATTCCAGCTTAGAAAATGCTGGCTATTTGGAGGTGGTACTGGAGAAGGTAGGCCATGTGGCCTCTACACCAAAATTCTTGTCGTTTTTCAGCCCCGTCAATTAATCTGGGAAGGGCTTTGAATCAGCTGCGAGTAGACTAAAAAAATATCCATGAAAATGTGCAGCCCAGATACGATCTATACTCACACAAAGTCCCTACATTTTAATGAAAAGGGGGGGGGGATCATTGTTTACTCCACTGAGTGCTCCACTGTTTGGGCTAGCAGTATGCTCACATTCATCTGAAGCACAACATTTCGAAAGCGTAGCAAAGAGAACCAACTGTTTTTCCTCCCCTCCAAACCCTTACCTCAGTCATGACATAAGTATTTCAAGATGTTTGCTGAAGTATTACAAACCACATTGCAGGCTATCAATCTGTCAATGAAACAGCAGAAGCGCTGGTATTTCTGAGTGATATTTGAAATCTTAAGCCCATAAGAAAATTAACTAGGGCAAAAATTGCATCCTGTTCTCCATTCGGAGCGTACGGCTTTCCTCAAGCAATGAGAGAAACGCCGCCACGATTGTATTCCTCATTCCTGGGCTAAACCGTGTAATGCAAAGGAGTGAGGGTTTCTCTGTCCTTCTGTGTGTGTGTGTGTGCACTGTGTTTTTTGGGTTTTTTTTTTTTTTTTTGCAGAGCACAGCTGAATCCAAAGGAAATATTTTGGCAATGACATCACTCAAGTGAAAGAATGTTGAAATTCCCAGACCTTGACACAACTCGATATGGGGCAAGGAAGGGAGGCTGATCTGAACAATCGCTGGTCTGTGGGTGATGGAAGGCATCTTGAGCCTGGACCACGTGGATGTTGGATGATTCCCAGATGGGACTCCTGTGACCAGATCGACATGTGGAAAGAAACATGCAGCGTGAAAGAACTCTGGCGGCATATATACACTACTCTGCAGCCTCTAAACGTGACCCTACCCTGCCTGAGCGATCCGTGCTGCACATTAACCTGCTATTAGTGCTGGACATTTTAGTTGGCCGAATCAGTAGGTTAATCAACAACAACAACACATTTTATTTATATCCCGCCCTCCCCGCCGGAGTGCCACTTGATTAATTTGTGGAAGCCATTTTAATTGTAGTGACAAGTCAAGAACCATTCATACGCATCTTAAATTTATTTATGTATCTATTTATTTATCTATTGGGGAGGGACGGTGGCTCAGTGGTAGAGCATCTGCTTGGGAAGCAGAAGGTCCCAGGTTCAATCCCTGGCATCTCCAAAAAAGGGTCCAGGCAAATAGGTGTGAAAAACCTCAGCTTGAGACCCTGGAGAGCCGCTGCCAGTCTGAGAAGACAATACTGACTTTGATGGACCAAGGGTCTGATTCAGTATAAGGCAGCTTCATATATATATATGTTCATTTAATCTGATTTGTATCCTGCCCTCCCCTTACGGGTTCAGGGCGGCTAACAACATTTTAAAAACATCAATTCAGCTTCAAAACAAGACAATATAGCAAAACAACAATTTAACAGTTTACAAAACTATAAGCTGATCATCCAAGATTCGTTTACCACCGCTGCCATTATTGCTTTTGCACTCCCATATTGCTGACATTATTACTACTGTTGTGTTATTGCCATAGCGTTATTATCATAGTTATTATCGGGCTCTCCGAGATATGATGTAGCGATTGCCTGCCTCAGGTGTTAAATGCAAGCCGAAAGAGTTCAGTCTTGCAGGCCCTGCGGAACCGTACCGGGTCCCGCAGAGCTCTAATTTCTTCTGGGAGGGCATTCCACCATGTGGGGGAATGAAAAAAAACTACACAGTGGTTTAATAGGAGACAAATCCAGGCATGGGGGTGCCATCTTCCAAGTGGTGACTGAAGATCTCCTAGAATTACAGCTCATCTCCAGGCTACAGAGATCAGTTCCATGAAGAAAATGGATGCATTGGAGGGTGGATTCTATGGTGCTGTTCCACACTGGGGAGGGGCCCTGTTCTTCCCAACCTAGATCTGGGGGGTACTCCATCCCCTGCTGGTAGCCAGGGGGAGCTGGCAACCTTAGGGTGATACCTTAATGTAGACAGGGAATAATATATAGCATAGACAAATCTATATAACATATCTGCCCTGACCTGGATAGCGCAGTCTAGTCCGATCTCATCAGATCTTGGAAGCTAAGCAGAGTCGGGCCTGGCTAGTATTTGGATGGGAGACCTCCAAGGAATACCAGGGTCATGACATGGAAGCAGGCAATGGCAAGCCACCTCTGAAGGTCTCTTGCTTTGAAAGTACTACAGAGTCACCGTAGGTCATCTGTGACTGGACAGCTGCAGCAACCACAAATATAATATGTATAGATCTATATGAAAGAGCCCCGTGGCGCAGTAGTAAGCTGCAGTACTGCAATCCAAGTTCTGCTCACAACCTGAGTCTGATCAAGGCGGAAGCTGGGTTCGGGTAGCTCATGGTTGGCTCATGGTTGACTCAGCCTTCCATCCTTCCAAGGTCGGTAAAATGAGTACCTAGCCTGCTGGGGGTGAAGTGTAGATGGCTGGGGAAGGCAGTGGCAAACCACCCCGTAAAAAGTCTGCCGTTAAAACATTATGAAAGCAATGTCACCCCAGAGTCAGAAATAACTGGTGCTTGCACAGGGGACTACCTTTACCTTTATAGATCCATATAATAATATAGACAGGCAGACAACAGAGAACCAGTGTGATGTATGGTTAACGTGTTGAAAAAGAGTCTAGGAGACTCAAGTTCGGATCTCTACAGTGCCCTGAATCTCAATGGGGGACCTCAAGAGCACCCTTACCTACCTGGCAGGATTGTTGTGGAACTAAAATGAATATGACATGCACACAGTCCTAAACTGCTTTTAGAAAGGGTAAGATAAAATCAAATAAACAGAGGGAAAATGGAAAAGAAGGTGGGAAGCCAATGGGGCTTAACCAGGAATGGTCAATTTTGAAACAGATTAATTTTCAGGCACTGAGACTTAAAAAGGGGAAGCGATGGGGTGGTGCATACACCAAAAGGAAAGATGTGCCCCAGATTGGGAGATGAATTAGAAAAGGAATGAAGACGAGCAAGAGACTCAGGTTTACAAATTAAGAAGGTGCCAGATGGAGAGATAGTATGGTGCCATGGTTAAGAGTGGCGGACTCTGATCCAGAGAATCGGGTTTGGTTCCCCACTCCTCCTCCACATGAAGCCTGCTGAGTCACCTTGGGCTAGTCACGGTTCTCTCAGAACTCTCTCAGCCCCACCTGCCTCACAAGGTGGGTAAGGGAAGGAGATTGTAAGGCAATTTGAGAATCCTTGGAGTACAGAAAAGCAGGGCATAACAACCAACTCTTCTTCTTCTCCCAGATGAAGTTAAAAGTATGCCTAAGCGTATGGGATTTTTTAAAAAAGTTTTGATTCTGGTGTGAGGGAGCCTACCAATTCTAATGAATTAACGCCCTGAACTTGTAGAGCTGTCATTTGTATGTGGACATTGCACATGTCCCACTGGCTCAAGGAGAGAAATCAGGTGGGACGGGGGGAGGGGAGGGGAGGCAGCAAGGACTTGTGGAGGGGCTTATTTTCCCATCCCCCACCATTTCTTCTATCTCTTTTCTGAAAGTGCCCACAGCCTCACCCCTTTTCCTGCTTCCTTCTCTCTTTCCCACCCACCCACTAACCTACCTCTCCCCCCCACACACACATCTTCCATTTTCCCTCCTTCCTGCTGGATATTGTAACTCTGGGAGGGAAAAGGTTTTGGGGAGGGACAGTGGCTCAGTGGTAGAGCATCTGCTTGGGAAGCAGAAGGTCCCAGGTTCAATCCCTGGCATCTCCAAAAAAAGGGTCCAGGCAAATAGGTGTGAAAAACCTCAGCTTGAGACCCTGGAGAGCCACTGCCAGTCTGAGAAGACAATACTGACTTTGATGGACCAAGGGTCTGATTCAGTATAAGGCAGCTTCATATGTTCATATGTTGTTAAGAAAATTCTCTCACTGGCCTCACCCTCTTATCAGTTAGATTTTGAGCCTCTTCAGCCCTTGCTGGCCTTATCTGTTTTATCTGATATAGGACCTCTCTTCTTTTCTCTTACCTGGGGTTGGAGCTGTAACAAGCTAACCTTTTTGGAAGTCTATCTGTTCACAACGGTTCCTACATGAATATGTCATGTAATATGTGCTTCTATTTTTGTAAGTAATATTTCTTTCTCTTTTTACCATTGGAGTCAGATCATCTCTGTCATTTGTTTGGAGAGCATTTTTCCCTTAACCAGGTAACATGGAGGGCTGGGGATACTGGGAAAAGCTTCCAAGGCAAATTATGTTTTAAAAAAACATTTACATTTTTCACATTTTCATTTTCCCTTCCCCGCTATTTCTTCTATCCTTTCCTGAAAATCCCTATAGCCTCACTCCTTTTAATGCTTCCTTCTCTTTTTCCCAGCCGTACACCAACCTACCATTATCTTTCCCAGGGATTTTTTTGTAGTAGGGACTCCTTTAATATCAAGCCACACCCACTTGATGTAGCCAAACCTCCTGGGGCTTACAGTAGGCCCTATACTAACAGCCCTCTAAGCTCTTGGAGGATTGCCTACATCGGGGTGTGTGTGGCCTAATATGCAAAGGAGTTTCTGCTACCAAAAAAAGCCCTGATCTTTCCCCTGTCTTCCACCTTCCCTCCTTCTTATCTGGGAGACTCTTATCTGGGAGAACCAGGTTTGATTCCCCACTCCTCCACTTGCACCTGCTGGAATTGCCTTGGGTCAGCCATAGCCCTGGCAGAGGTTGTCCTTGAAAGGGCAGCTGCTGTGAGAGCCCTCTCCAGCCCCACCCACCTCACAGGGTGTCTTTTGTGGGGGAGGAAGGTAAAGGAGATTGTGAGCCGCTCTGAGACTCTTCGGAGTGGAGGGTGGGATATAAATCCAATATCTTCTTCTTCTTCTTCTTGCCCCCAGCAACCTCTACCCAAGAAAGCTCTCATTGAGTTGCATGGCGTCAACCAGGCTGTTCCCATTTGCACAGTGGGAAACCTGCAAGGCCTTTCTGATTCTACAAGAAAGCTGTTTTTCTGTTTTATACATCTTGTGTGTTACATATGGCCCGTGCTTTGTGTGATTTCAGCCGTGAACCTCCCTCCAAAATCAGCCATATGCAGAAATTCACAGGTGCCAAATAGTTAGGTGAAAGAAAGTTGGAAGAACACTGTATTCGCCACAAGATGGCACTGTTTTAGTTTGTTTCTCCCTCCCTTTCAATCAAGCCGAGCAGAACACAAAACGCAGCGCAAAAGTAATTATTTCCATTCTCTGTTAGAATAGGTTAAATATGAAACTGTTTGCTTTTTATCCTTTCTCCCCCCACATGATTAGTTTTAGACAGAAAGAAATCATGGAACATTAGGGCTGAAATGTTCCCGTTACAAAACTTTGATGTTACTGGAATTTTAATTTAAACTCACAAAACGCATGCAGGTGTACAGAAATGAAAATACGACTTACGTGTAGGTCTGGTTGCCAGGATGCTGCGCTGTCCTGTGGATGAAAAGATTTCCTTCAAAAGCAAATACAGATACGCATTTGGTTTAACCATTTACCCAGGGACAATTCTCATTGTCTAATACTTTTCCCTGTTAAATCATTGTCTCTATTTTTGCCTTCAGAGGAGATCTTTTTCTTTAAAAAGAAAAAACCCACTCGTGTGAGTGCGGGAATGCAGAGTGTTTCAGAGGTCCTCAACCTTTTTCAGTCTGCAGGTACCTTTGGATTCTGCCACAGTGCGGTGGGCGCAACCACAAAATGGCCACTGCTGGAGGTGGAGCCAGCCACAAAATGGCCACTGCTGGAGGTGGAGCCAGCCACAAAATGGCTTCCACAGCCTACCTTCAATCACACAGTGAAGCTCCTTGTGGTGTGGTGTCAGGTGCTGCCAAATCCAGACAATCAGATTTCCTTCTGCCAAGCAGCAGCCTGGCTGGGCAAGAGCCTCGCCTGATTCTGGCTACTTTCTAAAAACAGAGTCTTGTTTCCATTCAGATGCCACTAGGGTTGCCAATCCCCAGGTAGAGGCAGGGGACCCCTAGTTGGGAGGCCCTTCCCCCAGTTCAGGGTCATCAGAAAGCGGCGGGGGGGGAGGGAAATGTCTGCTGCCCACTCCATTATTCCCTATGGAGATCGATAGGGAATAATGGAGAATTGATCCGCGAGTATCTGGGGCTCTGGGGAGGCTATTTTTTGAGGAAGAGGCACCAAATTTGCAGCACAGCATCCGGTGCATCTCCCAAAGGTACCCTCCAGGTTTCAAATAGATTGACTAGGGGGTCCAATTCTATGAGCCCCCAAAGAAGGTGCCCCTATCCTTCATTATTTCCAATGCAGGGAAGGCATTTAAAAGGTGTGCAGTCCATTTAAATGTGATGGCCAGAACTCCCTTTGGAGTTCAATTATGCTTGTCACACCCTTGCTCCTGGCTCCACCCCCAAAGTTTCCTGATATTTCTTAAATTGGACTTAACACTAGATGCCACAGAGATCCTGTTACCAGGACTTGCAGACAATGGTTCTCATCGCTGACTGTACCCCAGCAGCTGATGATCAGAGGTAATCTGCTGAGGTATTCCTTGGGTTACCATGGCTAACCCTGGCAATTGAGCTAGGAGGACTCTGTGCCCTGTTGTTGGCCCTCAGAGTAACTGACTGACTGCTGTCTGAGACAGGATGCTGGACTAGGTGGACCACTGATGTGATTCAGCAGAGCTCTTCTTAGGATCTTAGATGCTCCATATCTTGGACAACTTCCTTTTAAACCCTTCTAAACCGCCAGGCCTCAACTACAAGTCTGCGACTCATAGTCTGAAACAGCACCCTCTCTGTCTTTCTTGAATCTCCTACCAATCCATTTCATAGGCTGAAAGTTCTAGCTTGATGGGTTTGTTGTTATTGCCTTTTCTAGAACAGATGATGACCAGATTGTCCTTATTTCCATCTGTGAGGTGGAAATGTTAGAGGGGCGTAGCTGTTCTTTTAAGATTGCACAGTCTATCATTAAAAGGTAAAGGTAGTCCCCTGTGCAAACACCAGTCATTTCTGACTCTGGGGTGACATCTCATCACAACGTTTTCATGGCAGACTTTTTTACGGGGTGGTTTGCCATTGCCTTCCCCAGTCATTTACACTTTCTCCCCAGCAAGGGTACTCATTTTACCAACCTTGGAAGGATGGAAGGCTAAGTGAACCTTGAGCCAGCTACCTGAACCCAGCTTCCACCAGGATAGAACTCAGGTCATGAGCAGAGGATTTGGACTGCAATACTGCAGCTTTATCACTCTGCACCACAGAGCTCCTGGTCTATTATTACAAACCAATTATCAACACAGTGGCAAAGTTAGACTGTTGTGCTGCAAACACAAAACCATAGAACAACAAACTGAACAGAACTTGGAGGTTCATCGTTTGTGGCCCTACAAACCCATTGAATGGGACTGCATTCCCTTTAAATGGGGTTTCCAGAGAGCCCCAAAACAGCTGAGCAGAGGGGAGCACACTGCTCCCCCCAGTCAGCTGTTTCTGGCTTTCGTGTGCAGTTCGTTTAAACTTAAACAGCCTGCTCCCTCCTAATCAGATGGGGTTTTTTGGAAGGGAGCTTTTGTAGAGAACAGAAAGTACAGGTTTAATGGGACTTGGAATTCCTTTAAACCCCTGCTTTCTGCCCTATCCATGAACTACCAAGACCCATCAAGAACTGCTTTAAAAGTTTGTGGAAGTTCATGACTGTAGAGCTGTTACAAAATTCAATTTGCGAACCACAAGCAGGGCAAAATTCAGAATGAATTTTGCTTTGTGGTTCAGTTTATGCACATCCCTATTTAGGAGAAGGCACCATTTAAAAGAGTCATCCTTAATAGGTGTCTTGAATATTGTGCTCTCTTCAACACAAATAACGCGAGCAGAGAAATTGGCCCTTGGAGAAGAGAATGAAACGTATGACAGATGGTTTTTTAAAAAGCAATTATCAAGAGGGATTTATTTTTTTGGAACCTCTCCTTCCAAACATGAAAAAAATGTTTGGCTTTTTCTAGCAGCTGATTTTTTTTTTTTTACTATTTTGAAGCATCTGATGAGAGGTTTTAGTTCTTCATTTCCTCTTCTCAGGAGCTGAGCCATCCACCATAAGACCAGCCATGGCGCACACTTGTCCTTTCTCCCTCTGAGACGAATAGGCTAACCAGATGAAACGCAGTGTCAGACTCTTCATTACGATGAAGTCATGTATGAGGGGGATGGTTTAACTTTCTCACCGGGAGGGCTGCCTTCCAAAAGAGGATGCCAACAATACAGAGATGGCCAAGCTGAAGTCAGTGAACTCAGGCAAGCTTCTTGTTGCTCTTTCTGGGCCCCCTTCAGAGTTCCATGTGTGCTGTGATGTTTCCACAGAGTTCATGCATGCACTGGGATTCCACACAAAGGAATGTGTGTTCCACAGATATTAATGGTCACGATCTTCATAGGAGCAGACCAGTGTTCCATCTAGATTTAAAAGGTAAAGGTGCAAGTATCGAGTTGTTAACGATCCATGGGGTGACGTCACATCATTACATTTTGTTAGCAGACTTTTTGTTACAGGGTGGTTTGCCATTGCCTTCCCCAGTCATCTACACTTTACCCACAGCAAGCCAGATACTCATTTTACCAACCTTGGAAGGATGGAAGGCTGAGTCAACCTGAACCCAGCTTTTGCCGGCATCGAACTCAGGTTGTGAGCAGAGCTTGGACTGCAGAACTGCAGTTTACCACTCTGCATCTCGGGGCTCCTTCCATCTAGATTAGCTCCCCATTTCCTTCAGCAGCCAACCAAACACCCTTGGAGAGCCCACAAGCAGGGCACGAGTGCTACTGCTGATTGTTGCCCCTCCCCCTAAAAAGTGGGCATTCACAAGTACACTGCCTCTGGACAAAGAGGGTCAATTTAGCCATCATGCATCCATCAATGGACCTCCCCTCACACTTTGCCTTCTTCAGGTCCCCTCCCCCAGTCTCTAGTACTTCCCATCCTGGAGCTGGCAATCCTGGAAGCTGATATTAAGCTGATAAATGTCATGAGCTTGCTGGTCCCAGTCTGCTTCTCATTTGTATAAAGACTCAATTTTTGTATCATTTCCTTTTTTTTTTCCCCTTGTGCCAAATTCTTCTCATAAAATGTACACATTTTTAATACTGTGCACTGGTTTGTGTATCTGACAAAGGGAGCTTTGACTCTGGAAAGCTCATGCCCCAGAAATCTTGTTGAACATATGAACATATGAAGCTGCCTTCTACTGAATCAGACCCTCCATCCATCAAAGTCAGTATTGTCTACTCAGACTGGCAGTGGCTCTCCAGGGTCTCAAGCTGAGGTTTTTCATGCCTACTTGCCTGGACCCTTTTTAGTTGGAGATGCTGGGGATTGAACCTGGGACCCTTCTGCTTACCAAGCAGATGCTCTACCAACTGAGCCACCGCCCCTTCTCCTAAAATGTGGCTGGACTCGAATTGAGCTCTTCTATGGCACACCACCATAACACCCCTCTGAAACTCCCCCAATTAAGTTGTGTCTCAGTATGGGCAGAGCTGTAGTCTCCTAGAGCTGGGAACAAACCAAAACACAATTTTGTTGAGGCATTTCAGTAACTCCAAAAATGAATTGAAGGTTCAGTGGTGCCTAGTAATTATGGAATTATTGTTAGTCATGACAGGGCTTGCCATAGATTTATAATGTTCTCTGGTGTGCTGAGAAATGAACCACTCCTGAGACACACATTTCTCATTTAGACTTTCCATATTTCTCTCTCGTTTCCTTTTATTTCTTTTAATGCAGTGAAGACCTGAATGTGTCTCTCTTCCGAACACAAATGGCCAGAGCATCTTTCCCTCCAGCAAGGAGTATGAAAAATGTGTTGGGTTATCTCAATGTGAAGGTTGCTTCCTTCATCAACAGCTTTGAGATTTGAGCTTTTTTCATGGGTCGTTACATAGGAAACGAAGGAAAGACTTTTCAGCTGACTTTATCTGAGGGGGCCTTTTCGGTCAATTGGCTTTACACCTGCCTGTGTAATCTCATGATCCGTGTTGTGGTTTTGCCTCAGATCACTCACAGTTGATAAAGGTTAAAAGAGAGGGGAAACCTGGGCTTTTACTTGGCGCTTCACACCTGCAGTGGGCAAAATTTTACACAGTATGTAGAAAGTGACCAAGTTTCATAGCATTTGCCATACTTAAGCCTAGTGTAGCCTATAGGCTATAGGGAAGCCTGTGTAGGAGTTGCTGGTGGGCCTACATCTCCCAGAATCCCTTCCGTTCCTTTGATTGGGTGGCAGAGTTTTTGGAGGGAAAACTTGTTCAGAACCTGGCAGAGAAGCAATAAAAAACCCAGCTAGAAAGGGAGTTGTTCTCTCTGGAGAGGCTGCTTCTCTCTGCAGAGACTGCAGCAGGTGGGTGCCCTCATCTAAGGGTGGTGAGTTTATTGAGTTAGAAGAAGAAAACATTCAGTCAGACACATCAGGGCTTTTATTCAGGGCTTTTGGGGTAGAAAAAGCCCAGCCAGAACTCATTTACATATTAGGCCACACCCCCTGACAACAGTTTCACACAGGGTGTTTTTGTAGGGGAAAGCCCAGCAGGAACTCATTTGCATATTAGGTCACACACCCCTGATCCCAAGCCAGCCGGAACTGCATTCCTGTGCGTTCCTGATTTAAAAAACAAAACAACTCCCCCCCCCCCGCTTATATTTATTTACACCAACCTTTACTATTTCTTATTTCACTGTTGCACTACATGTTCTGCTTAGGATTGCCAATCCCCAGGTGGGTAAGATACAAAAGACCCACTGTGTAATAGACACTTCAAGAAATAATCATTCACAAATATATTTCTTTTACACTTGCTTATTTGTATTCATTTACATTCATGAAATACATTATTTATGCTGCTTAACGTCCAATATCCATCTTATGTAAACTGCTTGAAGCAAAACTCCATATCCTGGATGCTGAAAATACATGTTGGTACAGTAATCCTGCTGAATCCAGATGTCCTCTACTGGCAGACGCAGGCAGTACCAAAACAGAACTTGACTTAATCCCAAGGCAGCAGACCTCTATTCAACAGGTGCAGCTACACGATTCCTAGGTATAGCTCGTGTTTCATATGCCGCTTCCTCTGGCCGCAAAAACTTATGTGGGAACCTGTGCTCGGGCAACAGCCCTCTTATGCATCGCTTAATTTCTGATCTCCAAACCAACCTTTTTATAGTTTCTCACATCACATGCACTGCTACAGGACCAACCCTAAATCAGACTTTTCCCTGCAGCCGCTGTGGCCGGACCTGCCTGTCCCACATTGGTCTTGTCAGCCACCAGTGAGCCTGCAGCAAACGTGGACTATTGCACCCTTCTTAAATCTTCGTTCGCGAAGCCAAGCCGAGAGAGAGAGAGAGAGAGAGACATCACATGCTGATTTCAGAGACAGTGCTTGCTCTGCCACTAGGCAAACTAGGCAAAATACAGCGCACTAAAAGTTTATAATGCATTAGAAATTTGGGACTTTAGATACAAATCACATTTTTAATAGTAGGATGAATGGTCTTTTAGACTAATGGCCTGATATTCAAACTCTGGAAAAGTTCTTAATAACTAGAAATAGGAGTCTTGGCACCTTAAATGCCAAGGTGAAGCCTGGAATTCTCCTGGAATTACAACTATCTCTAGACCGCAGAGCAGAAGTTAGGAAAAGACTCTTCTCTCAGCTTTCCAGGTCCCTCCTGACAACAGGTGAGGGATGTGGGGAGACTTACCAGGAGAAAGAAAAAGGCCTAGGAGATGTCGCATAGGAAGTGATGTAATCGCACCACAATGTTGCATGAAGCGGTGGTGTTTGGACAAAGAAATGGCTTCTATCATAGAGTTTTTGCCCAAATACTAGAGCAAACTTGCTTAACGAAAGAGCCACATATAATAGACATCAGATGTTTGAGAGCTGCAATACATGAACATCAGATGTTTGAAGGAAGGCAAATAGATGGGGGAGGAAAAGAGAGTTAGAAAGAAAGCAACTTTAACTTTAAATGTCACCATTTGGTTTGGCTTGGAGAAGTGATTTAAAGAGACAGGTGCCTTCTCCAAGCCAGGGCCAGATCTAGGGGAGGGGGGTGCTTCTCCTGGGCGCTGACGGAGGTGGGGTGCCAAATTGGGTATGGAGTCCATTGTATTCTATGGGACCATGAAACAGAATGACCCTTAAGGGGGTGCCATTTTTTTAATTTTGCCCCCCCCCCTCAAAAAACATGTAGATCCGGTCCTGCTCCAAGCCAGCCAACAGGGTGGTGGGGACTTCAAGAGCCGCACAATATGTGTGAAAGAGCCACATGGGGCTCCTGAGCCGCAGTTTGGCCACCCCTGCACTAGAGCTTCACCTGGAGGTTGCTGGCACGATGATGTCACTTTCTGTGTGACGTTGCCTGAGTCTTACTCTTTCTCCTGGTAAGTCTTTCCTACTGGCCAAGTGATTGGCAGTGGGGGCAGGGGACTCCCACCTTCATTGGGGATACTGACAACCTGTGAGACCCCAGAGACCCCCTGCCCATCCAAGTAGGCAATACTGACCTAGATGGTTTTATTCAGTTTAAGGCGCATCACTTGAGTTATTTTGGAGGTCAGGCTTTAAAGATACTACAGAGGCTAATTCAAAAAAAAAAGAAAAGAAAAATGGTCTCCCCTTTCCCAGCACCGTCCATTCAAAGCTCACCTTGAACACTTTCTCCCGCAAAGCCCCTCTGATTTGCAAGGATAATCCACCATGCCATAAAAAAATTTAAAAAGTCTATGGAGAAATGGCATCGAGTCTATCCAATATCAATGATTTAGGATAAGTGAATCTAAGGAGATGAAGCATGTTTAATGTAATTACACATCCACTTCTTGTGATGTACGACCCTGTGAAGCATTACTAATCCCCAAACAGATACCTGCAGGGAAGACTATCGAGAACAGCTGTTAGGACAACAAGAAATGAACCACATGAACTCGGGATTCTTGCCGGCATTTGCCTGCACCACTTGGGGGACTTGCATTTTGCCCACTAAATCCGAGTTCCGTAAGAAATTAAAGTCTGTTCCCTAAGACAGAGCATCGGTTGCCTACATAAATCAAGCCACAGAGTCCCTTTTTTCTTTTTTCTTTTTTGCTTTAATGGCAATAACCTCCCTATTACTTCTTAAAAGGTAAAAAAAAAAGTAAAGGTAGTCCCCTGTGCAAGCACCAGTCGTTTCTGACTCTGGGTTGACGTTGAATCACGTTTTCATGGCAGACTTTTTTACAGGGTGGTTTGCCATTGCCTTCCCCAGTCATCTACACTTCTCCCCAGCAAGCTGGGTACTCATTTTGCCGACCTCGGAAGGATGGAAGGCTGAGTCAACCTTGAGCCGGCTACCTGAACCCAGCTTCCGCCGGGATCGAACTCAGGTCGTGAGCAGAGCTTAGGACTGCAGTACTGCAGCTTTACCACTCTGCGTCACGGGGCTTCTTAGGACTTTTTAAATGGATAGGTGACAGCTCTTAAGTCTAGGCCATGGGTGGCCAAACTTGCTTAACCTAAGAGTCACACAAAATAAACATTAGATGTTTGAGAGCCAATATCACACACACAAGTCTTTATGAAAACTCTTAATACTTTCTTTGCATAGAAAGATAAAATATATGTGTATGCACTATATAACATGACCATATTAGAAGGACACGTTTTAAAGAACAAAAGCTGGGAATAATAGTCCCCATAAGACCAGCATAGGGCAGACTGGAGAGAAAGTCTGCATTAAGTTCCTCCTTGGCCTCTGGGAGCCGCATAATATGTGTGAAAGAGCCGCATGTGGCTCCCGAGCCACAGTTTGGCCACCCCTGGTCTAGGCAGTTGACTTCAGTGTCCTGTTCTCTTTGGCTGTTTCTCTCCTATATCACGGAAGCAAAAAGCACCACTGGCCCTTATGTCTCTCTGTGTTTATCAGATGCAGCTCTGTGTATTTCATAACTTCATTATCCATTTAGGATTCGGTAAACCAGAGAGAGAAATAAGAGAAGCCGTTTCTCCACCAGCTCCTCAAACCCATCGGCTCCGCGGTGGCTGAAAGTGGTTAAACCACTGGAATTATTTACATGCCACTCATTTAATTAGAAGCACCTATACGCTCTTTACCATCATATTACAGTACTTTAATAACCTATATTTTATTTATGCTTCATTGCTAAGTTTATTATGCTTATTATAGGATGCGATCTTAATTTTATGTTTTACAAAACAATTTAAATAATTAAGAGTTACTTTTGTGAGCATTATTTTTTCCTTCCCCCCTCCTCCTTCCAACTGGTGACGAGATGGGTAAATTAGAAGAAGCCATTTCGTTTGCGTGGTAACAGGTGCAAGAAAGATTGACAGAACCACTGGAGTAAATATTTGTTCTATAGGGTTTCCCGGAAATGGAATGGAAGAAAAGAATAGGAATGCATCACATACAGACACACTTGGATACACGCAAGAGTAGCAAACCCAGTCTGTATGCTTTTACAAGCTGGTATGCTGCAAGAAACCTCCAAATGTAGTGGAAGAAATAAATTAAACCGTTTAAGGAGCCTAAAAAATACACACGCACACTCCAAAAAAGAGAATTCTTGTCCTTCTATATAGGAACATGAGCAGACATGCCACATTGGACCAATGGCCCATTTAGTCCAACTTTCTGCTTCCATCCACGGTTAAACTTCTGGAAGACCTAGTGTGATAGCAGAAAAACTACCCCCCCCCCCTTTTAAAGGATGAAACTGTACATTTGGCCCACTATATAGCTTCATCGAATTGCTTGTAGTATGTAGAATCTATACAGATTCCAACCCCCTCGAGTTAGCTGCCGTAACCCACCTCACCGGGCCATTTTGAGGATGAAATGGAAGGCAGGAGAACTTTGCAGGCCATTCTGAATTCCTTGAAGGGCCAGGTTCAAATGTAATGGAGAAAAAATGTCACAGGTAGTCCTGAGACACAATAGGCTGCTATTCCCACATCAAATGGTGCCTGTCCTCATCTAGTTTGGTGTAGTAGTGGAGGAGAAGGAGGAGATTGGATTTAAATCTTGCCCTTCACTTGGAGTCTCAGAGCAGCTTACAGTCTCCTTTCCCTTCCTCTCCCCACCACAGACAGTCTGTTAGGTAGGTGTGACTGAGAGAGATCTTTCGAGAACTACTCTTTTGAGAACAGCTCTGAGAGAACTGTGACTGACCCAAGATCAACAGCTGCATGTAGAGGAGTGGGGAATCTGGTTCTCCCAGATTAGAGCCCATGCTCTTAACCACTACACCAAACTGGCTTTCTAGAGTGGTGTTTCTTGTGGGGAGGGGAAGGGAAGGAGACTGTAAACTGCTCTGCGATTCTGGCTGGTTTCTTACTGTGAAATTGACACAATTTTATCCTGTTCAGAAAAAATCCGCTAAAGTTTGAACCATTTCTGGGCAATCAGACAGCTGCTGCTGAAGTGGCAATATCCTGGCAGCAGTCCGTGGTTGCCCATTCACACTGCTAGCCCAGCTCAACCACAGAAAAAGGGTTGTCTCTTTTAAAAAGACCCCGTGCATGCGCTCAATTGGAGAAGCGGAGAAGTGTACCTCGGAGAGGCGTGGGGGGGAACCTGACCTTGCTGGAAACGGTTTGGCACGATCACACAGCTCTTCCGCTTATGAGTCGCCCCAGGGCATTCAGACAGCAGCCGATTATGCAACCTACATCCGATTCAGGGGAATGCTACCGGAAAATCCAGGCAGCTTTTTGATGCAGATAGGAGGCGTCTGGAGATGGGGTGAATACGGGTGCAGCTTGGAGGGCAGATGTGCTTGTGTGATTGTGCACTTTTAATCCAAATGGGAGGCAGGGCTAGGTCGGGGCAAACCTCCTGTGTGAAACCACCCTCTGAGTGAAGGGTGGGTATCAATCCAACTCTTTTTCTTCTTCTATATTTGGTATGCATGTTCATATTAGATAGGCATCTTGTTTTTTGATTATAAGATCTTCAAAACACCTAGGGTGATTACAGACCGGCACTTTGGGCAGACTCAGAGATGCCTTAGAAATCAACCAGAAAAGTCCTTCCACACACAAACATCTGCCGCCCATCCTTGTCCCATTTTCACCCTGTCCTCTGGCCTCGGCAGTGCGGCTCAAAAAGCTTCCAAAGTGGTAGCAAAATTTTTGAGCTGAATTCCAGTTGCCTCCTCGCCGTCTGGAAGTGGAAGGGCACAAGTGAGGCACCTTGGCAGTGTGAAACTGCCAAGCCGCCCCAAGCCGCATCTGGCCTTTATTTATTTATTTTTTTACAAAAACTGCACATGCACATTACCACTAAAATGTATGGGGGGGGACCCAAACCGAGCAACAGAAATGGTGTGCAACAGCCATCTGATTGCGCCCGTGTCGCCCTGTGGACAGGATGGGGACAGCTTGAGCCGTCCCAATTTGGAACGCCTCCCATCTGCCCCACATTGGCCATCTGTCATCAGCCCTTGTATCACTTTTTAAGACAGTATTTTCTTGCTTATTTAATTTGCATTTATATGCACTTTTTCTCCCCCAGTGGGGACCCCAAACAACTCACATCATTCCCCTTTCCTGTTTATTTATTTTATTTATTTTTATTCGATTTATATCCCGCTGTCTATGCTTGTTGCCGCCACCACCTCCTGTGGAGTGAATTCCACATGTTAATCACCCTTTGGATGAAGAAGTACTTCCTTTTATCCGTTTTAACCTGACTGCTCAGCAATTTCATTGAATGCCCACAAGTTCTTGTATTGTGAGAAAGGGAGAAAAGGACTTCTCTACTTTCTCCATCCCATGCATAACCTTGTAAACCTCTATCATGTCACCCTGCAGTCGACGTTTCTCCAAGCTAAAGAGCCCCAAGCGTTTTAACCTTTCTTCAAGGTGTTCCAAACCTTTAATCATTCTAGTTGCCCTTTTCTGCACTTTTTCCAATGCTATATCCTTTTTGAGGTGCGGTGACCAGAATTGTACACAGTATTCCAAATGAGACCGCACCATTGATTTATACAGGGCATTATGATACTGGCTGATTTGTTTTCAATTCCCTTCCTAGAGCTAGTTTGGTGCAGTGGTTAAGTGTTAAGTGTGCGGACTCTTATCTGGGAGAACCGGGTTTGATTCCCCACTCCTCCACTTGCACCTGCTAGCATGGCCTTGGGTCAGCCATAGCTCTGGCAGAGGCTGTCCTTGAAAGGGCAGCTGCTGTGAGAGCCCTCTCCAGCCCCACCCACCTCACAGGGTGTCTGTTGTGGGGTAGGGAAATAAAGGAGATTGTGAGCCGCTCTGAGACTCTTCGGAGTGAAGGGCGGGATATAAATCCAATATCTTCTTCAATATCTTCTTCCTAATAATTCCCAGCATGGCGTTGGCCTTTTTTATTGCAATTGCACACTGTTTTTACATTTTCAGTGAGTTATATACCACGACCCCAAGATCTCTCTCTTGGTCAGTCTCTGCCAGTTCACACCCCATCAACTTGTATTTGTAGCTGGGATTCTTGGCCGCAATGTGCATTACTTTGCACTTGGCCACATTGAGCCTCATCTGCCACATTGACGCCCACTCACCCAGCCTCAACAGATCCCTTTGGAGTGCCTCACAATCCTCTCTGGTACTCACCACCCTGAACAATTTAGTGTCATCTGCAAACTTGGCAACTTCACTGCTTACTCCCAACTCCAAATCATTTATGAACACGTTAAAGAGCATGGGACCCAGTACTGAGCCCTGCGGCACCCCACTGCTTACCGTCCTCCACTGTGAAGATTGCCCATTTATACTCACTATCCGCTTCCTATTAATTAGCTAGTTTTTGATCCACAAGAGGACCTGTCATTTTACTCCATGACTCTCGAGTCCATTATGGAGCCCATTGTATTCTATGGGCCCATAAGCAGGCACCATTTTTTAATTTTGCCCCCCCCCCCTCAGAAAACATGTAGATCCGGTCCTGACTGCTCGCTTATGCTGGCAGACAGGCAGACTGGAGGGAAATACAATCTATGGGGTAACAAATGCAGAACCTCAGGTTTCTGTCCAAGGGATTTCCAAGCTCCACTTGGAGGCTGGCAACTCTAACTGGACAGGTTGTCCAAGCAGGTTCTAGCAAAAGAAGGAAATTATTTGTAATTGGCCCAGAGAAGTCAGGCCTTTCATTTGAATCTCCTATTGGAGAATTCTGTTTGTAAATTTTAATTGCTTCTCTTTTTTTCCCCCTCTTGGAAAGCAACAATCCCACTGAAGTGCAAGCAGAATTAAATGTAGTGCTTATGTTCAGTTTTATGTTCCATTCAAAACCCAACTCTGCCCTTGCACCTGTTTTCAGAAAGGAGACCACAGTAAAACGCATTTGCAAGGTACTAATATACTAATCCGATGGTTAAAATATCAGCATGCTCAAGGCACCATTCTGCATTTCTCCACCTGGGCTGCTCCATTTTCAGAGGGGTGGGCAGGAAAAATGTCAGTGGCACTACAAGAACTGAATTCAAGACCATGAGATCAAAGCAAGGCTGCCCACAAACATTATCCACAAGCCTCTGAAAAACTATTCCCTCTCCCTCCACCCCCAATTTAAAGATAAGAGAGAGGAATTAGGGATGGAAAGCATTCACCAGCTGCAATACGTCACTTGAACCCTTTCTTTAGCTGGAAGAAAAACCAGCAACTGCTTTCTTGCAGCAGGAGGCAACTTGCTATGATTTTATTTTATTTAAGGAGTTAAAAGGGGCAATGAAGGATTCCTAGAAAGTCCCCCAGATGTTTCTGAAGACCTGAGATTGTTGACGGGTAAGAGCATGAGTGGCAGATGAGGCAGGGGGGCCTTGGCCCTAGCTGGCTGCTTTCATATACTTATGCCCCCGTAGCCTACAAAGAATCTTCTTCAGGGCTTTTTTTTTTGCAGAAAAAGCCCAGCAGGAACTCATTTGCATTTTAGGCCACACACCCTGATGCCAAGCCAGCTGGAACTGCATTCCTGTGCATTCCTGCTCCAAGACAGTGTGGTGTAATGTTTGAGTATCAGGCTAGGATCTGAGAGACTGAGAATGAAATCCCCCTCTGCCATGGAAGTTCGCTGGGTGACCTTGAGCTAGCCGGACTCTCTTGACCTAGCCTTCCTCACAGGGTTATCGTTGTCAGGATAAAATGGAAAAGGGGAAAAGAAGAAGACTGCAGATTTATACCCTGCTGGAGCACTTTCCCTATGAAGAAAGGTTGAAACGCTTGGGACTCTTTAGCTTGGAGAAACGTCGACTGCGGGGTGACATGATAGAGGTTTACAAGATAATGCATGGGATGGAGAAAGTAGAGAAAGAAGTACTTTTCTCCCTTTCTCACAATACGTGGGCATTCGATGAAATTGCTGAGCAGAAAGGTTAAAACGGATAAAAGGAAGTACTTCTTCACCCAAAGGGTGATTAACATGTGGAATTCACTGCCACAGGAGGTGGTGGCGGCCACAAGTATAGCCACCTTCAAGAGGGGTTTAGATAAAAATATGGAGCACAGGTCCATCAGTGGCTATTAGCCACAGTGTATGTGTGTATATAAAATTTTTTGCCACTGTGTGACACAGAGTGTTGGACTTGATGGGCCGTTGGCCTGATCCAACATGGCTTCTCTTATGTTCTTATGTTCTGCTAGGGTTGCCAAGTCCAATTCAAGAAATATCTGGGGACTTTGGGGATGGAGCCAGGAGACTTTGGGGGTGGAGCCAGGAGACATTAGGGGTGGAGCCAAGATCAAGGCTGAGACAAGCATAATTGAACTCCAAAAGGAGTTCTGGCCATCACATTTAAAGGGACGGCAAACCTTTTCAATTCCTTCCTTCCATAGGAAATAATAGATAGGGGCACCTTCTTTTGGGGCTCATAGAATTGGACCCCCTGGTCTATCTTTTTGAAACTTGGGGGGTATTTTGGGGAGAGGCACTAGATGCTATACTGAAAATATGGTGCCTCTACCCCAAAAATCAGCCCCCCCAGAGCCCCAGACACCCACGGATCAATTCTCCATGATTTTCTATGGGAATAAATCTCCATAGGGAATAATAGAGTTCCCAGAAGACATTTCCCTCCCTTCCCCCCGCTTTCTGACGACCCCGAAGCGGGGGGAGGGCCTCCAAACCGGGGATCCCCTGCCCCCACCTGGGGATTGGCAACCCTATACCCTGCTCTTCTCTCTGAATCAGAGTCTCAGAGCAGCTTACAATCTCCTATCTCTTCCTCCCCCACAACAGACACCCTGTGAGGTGGGCGGGGCTGAGAGGGCTCTCACAGCAGCTGCCCTTTCAAGGACAACTCCTGCGATAGCTATGGCTGACCCAAAGCCATTCCAGCTGCTACAAGTGAAGGAATGGGGAATCAAACCCATTTCTTCCAGATAAGAGTCCGCACACTTAACAACTACACCAAATTGGCTCTCAATGTTGTAAGCTATTTTGGGTCCCCATGGGAGGGGGAAATGGAGTCTAAATACCTTATTTTAAAAAAAAAGTTACAATACAAACACAGTAAGTTCAAATGACGATTATGTTTGCATCAAAGTTTTCAGCATGCCCGCTTGCTGTGCTTCGTTCTCCACAGTGCTGGATTAAACCCTGTGGAGGTCCCTAGGCAGTCAAAATCTTGGGGGCCCCTCACAAATTCTCAGTTGGAGCGCCCGGCCCACAACCCATGGCTCCCACTGCAGCCTGCAGGCCCCTTCTCGAAAGCCCCTTTGACAAAGCTGTGGGGGAAAGGCAGAGAGAGGCAAATTTGGTGATGACGCCAGCAGCAACTGCACCAGGCAAGTCAGGCAAAGAGCGGCTCAGTTGCTGGGTGCGTGTTCAGGCTGGGAGAGCTGCAAGCCGGAGGAAAACTGGGTTGGGGGAGCATGGGGGCTCGTAGGCCAGTGCTTACTTGGTCTAATTGTTAATCTAGTCCTGATTCTTTGTCACAGACAGCAGGATTCGAGTGACCTGTGCGCGGTGCATTCTCACAGCGACACCCGCAGCGAGCGCAGGATTCCTCCCATTGTGCTGAGTCAGCCTGGGATGACAGTTTTGAGCAGCCAGCCAATGATGTGGCAATTATGATCCTCCTGGGAATCATGGGGCCCAAGCCATAAATCACACTGGATGGGACTGGCGCTAGAAAACCTTTTGACAGAGCGGCTCCCTGCCTTGGAGAATTGCTGTCATCTTTCGGCTCTTATTGCCAGGGGATGGCTCAAGGGAATCCAGGCCATTTAAGAGATAACAGTATGCTATGGGGTGACTTTCTAAGTTAAAATGTGAATGCCTTCAGAAAGTTAAAATGAAAGCAAGAAGAAAAAGAAGAGTTGGATTTATATCCTCCCCTTCACTATCTGAAAGAGTCTTGGAGTGGCTTGCAAGCTCTTTTCCCTTCCCCTCCCCACACCAGGCACCGTGTGAGGCAGGTGGAGCTGAGAGAGCTCTGAGACAACTGCTTTTGAGGGAACAGCTCTGAGAGAACTGTGATTCACCCAAAGTCACCCAGCTGGCTTTTGTGTGGAGGAGTGGGGAATCAAACACAGTTCTCCAGATTACACCAAACTGTCTCTCATGTGTTTTATTTTGTTTTCAGTTTGCACCAGAATCCTATGCTACAAAGAACAAGGAGTGTGTTGATTTTGGTGTGCAGGGACAGATTCCTTAGGTATGAGGGGGGAAAGCAAGGTTGTTGTTCCACTTTGCTTAGAAGAAGGAAGGCTCCCCTCCCCACATACATGAGACCTTATCCTTCATCCCCACAGAGGGCTGTAAAAAGAAGAGAATTTTGTCAATCATCTCAATTTTAACAATTTGGTTCCTCGCCGAGTGCTTTTGTCAAACCCTGCCACTCTTCTGTGGATGTATTTTTGAGAGATTTCTGCCCACCCACTGATCTACAGTACAATGAGCAGATTTTGGACCATTGTCTGTCTCTCCTCCTACCTCCCCCCCCCCCCCAGTTCTAATCTCTACGCATCATTCATATCTGCAGAACACTTAATTGCAACTCCTTTCTCCCCTTTTGGTGGCAACGATTGCACCATGCACACAGAACAAATGCTCCGTGCCACCCATCAAGGTCTTAATCCGGTGCTTTCTATAAAGAAGAAGAAGAGGAAGAAGAAGAAGAGTTAAATGTTTTCTGTGCTGGCCTGCCTAAAATAAAACACATTGACATCAACGAAAACAAGTCGCATTCTTCCCCCACCCGCGCCTTCGATAATCTATTGTTTTTCTCGATCGAGACATTTTCCTCGTCTCCTCAGAAGTCTGATTGAGCAGAGACCACCCAAGTTAATTTGATACAAATGTTTTAATCTAATAAAGTCCTTGTGCCTCTTACTTTTCCGTGACCCTGGTCCCTTTCAACTTGCAGTAAATTTCTGGAACTAAAAAAAGATTTTCTCCTGTCAGCACTTAAAAGAAATGGGGGGTGAAATGTACAACTCAACCACATCAGTGGCTTTCAAGTATTTGAGGATCCCCTCTCCTCCCTCAATGAAACCCAGATTCTTTTCCAGGCAAATGTCTTTGTGAACCTCCCCCCCCCCCCCCGCTTTTACTTTTAAACCACAGAACTGTGATGGGAGTCTTGAGGCAAATCTTTGAAGGAATAACACAATGACCGTTAGCAGAGAGAGAACACCACTCAGGGGGCAGCAGAAAATGCCGTCAAGTCGCAAATGACTTAGGGTGACCCCTTCATGGGGTTTTCAAGGGAAGAGGTGAACAGAAGTGGTTTGCCCTCGCTTGCCTCTTCATAACAACCCTGGCCTTCCATTGTGTCTCCCATCCAAGTATTGGGCCTGTGCAGTTCACTCTTGGCGGCACGGAGCACTTCTGAGAGCGCACTGCGGACGAGTTCTCCTCCAGGGCATGCTCAGAGAAGGCATGTCGATGCCCTGCCCAGCTGCTTTCGCCTTGAAGACAAGAGCAGCCAGGCAGGGTGCATTGTTTTTACATTCAGTTTGATCCAGAGTTTTAGAGTCTTCAAATCGCCTGCCACCGTTCCGCTTTAATTATTCTCCTTTTACATTTGTGAATTTGCTGCACTCATTCTGCATAGCCAAACGTCTATATTTCCTGCTGAAAGCATTTCAATTGGGGGGGGGGGGGGCGGTCTCTGATCAGAGGGCAGACGGAATGCCAGTGCTTAGTTAAATGTATACGATTGCTTGGAAATGGTGTCAAAGCTGCAAAAACAATACACATTTAAATTACAAGATGAGCCAAGCAATGATATGTAAAACTTTCAAGTGCTGTCAGTTCTCATGCAAATCACTGCACCTTGTGGCTTTTGGAGGAGTCTTTTAAAACGCATAAAAACTTCTACCATACAAGTTTGAAACGCTTGTAGAGAAATGACCGGATTAAAACTAGTTTTGAGGAAAACATTACAGCAGCAGCGCCGGAACTCATCTCACCTAAATAAATGTAGACGCTTCAGGCAGCAATGATGCAAAACAGTTGTGAGAACGCTAGGTAGTGTAAAAGGTGAGTTTCCAATGCGGTGATAGAGAGTCACAAACTGTCAGTGTAAAAACACCCCAAGTTCCCTTGTGAGGGAAACCAGCTCAGAGAAGCCATGCCAACACACCACCCGGCTGCTTTTGCCTTGAAGGCAAGACCATCCGGGCAGGGTGCGTTCTCCTTCGAGCTGGGCTTTCCTTGTGAGGGAAGCCCGGCTTGGAGGAGAGATGCGCCTCTGATCAGCACACCTAGCGACTTCCTGAATCAGTGCTCTCACAAGCGAACGATGGGATAGATGGGGCTTTGGGGAGGAGTTTGAAAATTCTGAGGGAAAGTTCTACAGCTATGACCTTAGATCCGTATGTTGAAGAAAACTCCTGTTCAAAAGCACTCTTGTAAAGTGAGGAGCAACTTTAAAGCGTTTTCGGTGCCCATTCAACAAAAATGAATGTAGAAGACTTAAGAAAATGCAAAGCAAGACAGAAGTGACAGCAATATGCAATGCAGATAGGGTCTGTCTTTGTTGAACAGGGAAATTTCCAAATATGCTCTTCCGTTTATGAGTTGCACCCAAGCATTCAGACAGACAGCGAATATGCGACCTAAATGTGATTCAGGGGGAATATGTGGTGTAGGGGTTAGAGAGTTGGGAGAGGATCTGGAAGACAGAGAAATTTCCAAATATGCTGCCCTAAGGCCCTTAAAAGAAGGGTGGGATAAAAATGGTCTTTGCTACCATGCTATTCTTGCCACCCATGTTCATAAAAGCCAATGTGGTGTAGGGGTTAGAGAGTTGGATCTGAAAGACACCGGTTTGAATCCCCTCTCTGCCACAGAAGCACCTTTTGCATTGCAAATGTAAACCGCCAAAAACCAGTTTACATTTGCGACGCAAAAGCCGAGGGACTTCCGAGTTCTGCGGAGCAAGTAGTGTGAAATCCGCGCAGACGCTGCGCGGAGAAGAGGGACGTCGCTCCGGAATAAGGTCAGTGCGAAAATGACCATACTCAGTTGCACATTCTCAGCTTAGCCTACCATACAAAGTTGTCAGAATAAAAATGGAAAAGAGGAGAATATTGTAATCCATTTTGGGTCCCCACAGGAGAAACTACAGGGGGGGGGGGTATCTAAATAAAATAGATCAATAAATTGGTATAATCACCCTGTCCTGGATAGCTCAGAAGCTCATTGGGTGCTATCACATTGGAAAACTGTCAAGATATTATCTTGTTGCAAAAAAAAAAAAAACCCTCTTGAGTTTGGTCCAATTCAGAGGGATCAGACACTGACCATTGAAGCAGAAGCATCCCAGCAGCAAGCCATGGTTGCCCATTCAGACAGCTAGCACAGCTCAACCATGGACTTGCACAGGGGCTGTTTTGTAGAAAAATAGATGCTGGAGCTCATCCAGAGATTGTTATGCAGCTGCACATACTATTCAATGGACAAGAAGGTGGAACTCTCAGAAGGAGGAGGTGGAACTCTCAGAAAAGTTCAGGAGCTACGCTCCTGTGAGCTCCCACTGAATCCGAGGCCTGGACCTCCGTCAGAAAGGAGTTTTTTTAAAAAAAAAAGAAGTTCCCCAGTGTGTGTGCACTCAAGCAGAGAAATTCATAATCACTCCTCAGAGCAGGATTTTTTTGGGGGGGGGGGGGGGAATCCCAACTGCACCGGAAATGGCTTGGCATGATCACACCGCTCTTCCGTTTATGAGTTGCACCCAAGCATTCAGACAGACAGCGAATATGCAACCTAAATGTGATTCAGGGAGAAACTACCGGGAAGATCCAAGAGGCTTTAAAATCCAGATAGGAGGCGTCTGAAGATGGGGTGAGAATGGGTGCGGCTCGGAGGGCAGACGTGCTTGTGTGATCGTGCACGTTTAATCTGAATGGGAGGCATAGCTAGGTCAGGCCAAATCTCTTGTGTGTAGGGTTGCCAAGTCCAATTCAAGAAATATCTGGGGACTTTGGGGGTGGAGCCAGGAGACATTAGGGGTGGAGCCAAGATCAAGGCTGTGACAAGCATAATTGAACTCCAAAGGGAGTTGTGGCCATCACATTTAAAGGGACGGCACACCTTTTCAATTCCTTCCTTCCATAGGAAATAATGAAGGATAGGGGCACCTTCTTTTGGGGCTCATAGAATTGGACCCCCTGGTCCAATCTTTTTGAAACTTGGGGAGTATTTGGGGGAGAAGCACTAGATGCTATATTGAAAATTTGGTGCCTCTACCCCAAAAAACAGCCCCCCCCCAGAGCCCCAGATACCCGCAGATCAATTCTCCATGATTTTCTATGGGAATAAATCTCCATAGGGAATAATAGAGTTCCCAGTACATTTCCCTCCCCTCCCCCCACTTTCTGACGACCCTGAAGCAGGGGGAGGGCCTCCAAACTGAGGGATCCCCTGCCCCCACCTGGAAATTGGCAACCCTACTTGTGTGAAAGCACCCATTAGATCTCAGAGGCTAAGCAGGATCAACTCTGGCAAGGACTTGGATGGGAGATGTCACGACCAAGTGCTGCCACCGCTCTGGGTTAAGGGTTCCCCTTAAGAAGGCCCAGAGGACCCTCCCAAGCCCTTCAGGACTCCTGTAGCTTAGGCCAAATAATAGGCGTGAGGACCAGGCAGAGTGAACAACAACAAAAAGGTTTATTTCAGTGCAATATAAATTAACAAGGTGCATAAAACAGAAAAAGGGTGAAGGGAAAATAAACAAAAGTCCTAACATTAGGGTTGCCAAGTCCAATTAAAGAAAAATCTGGGGACTTTGGGGGCGGAGCCAGGAGACTTTGGGGGTGGAGCCAGGAACAAGGATGTGACAAGCATAATTGAACTCCAAGGGAGTTCTGGCCATCACATTTAAAGGGACTGCACACCTTTTTAAATGCCTTTATTCCATAGGAAATAATTAAGGATAGGGGCACCATCTTTTGGGGCTCATAGAATTGGACCCCCTGGTCCAATCGTTTTGAAACTTGGGGGGTATTTTGGGGAGAGGCACTAGATGCTGTACTGAAAATCTGGTGCCTCTACCTCAAAAAATAGCCCCCCACAGAGCCCCCAATACCCACGGATCAATTCCCTATGATTCCCTATGGGAATTGTTCTCCATAGGGAATATAAAGAGTGCCCAGTAGACATTTCCCTCCCCCTCCCCATGCTTTCCAAAGGGGGGGAGGGCCTCCAAACCAGGGAATCCCCTGCCCCCTCCCTCTCTCACACACACAAATACTTACTAGATCTTCTTCCGGAGAACTCTACTTGCTGTGAAAATGAAAGGGAAAAAAGGAAGGGGCTGTTCTCCGAAGCCCTTCCTGTTTCCTGCTTCCTGCCCAGCCTTAAAGGGGCACACATTTTACAAACGACTCAGGAGCTCTACAACAATATGAAGCCTACACGTATGTTCTCCCCCCTCTCCACCCCCCCACCCCCCGCTTCCTGATTTTTAAAGAGCGGGAGATGAGGCTGCGAACCCAGGAGTACCCCGCCAGGGCGGGGGGGTTAGGAAGCCTACCTAACATGTCTGAACTTATAGTTCCTAAACTACTAACCAGCACTCACACATCACTTTCCCTTTGCTTCAAGCTCTCCAGGCTACAGCCCGCCTCCAGCTCAGACTTCCAGGAAAAGAACACACCCTGCCTGGGCTTGGCCTTTCATCCCAGGCCCCACCCCTCTCTGGGCATGTTTCCCTCCAAAACCCTTGCTACCCAGTCAGAGGGACAGAAGGGATCCTGGGAAATGTAGGCTCTTCCCAGTAACTCCTAGGCAGGCTTATCTAAGGCCCAGGGTCATGACAGGAGACCTTGGAATACCAGAGCATGGAGGCAGGCATAGGCTTTATTCAGCCACCTTTTTGAATATCCTCCATGCCCGCAGTAGGGGTCAGTCACCAGAAGTTGCTATGACTTCCAGGTGTACACACACATTTGTGCACATACACACACACACAAATACAACCTCCCCCCTCAAAAAATCCCAGTATGTTAAAAACATGTAAACAATATGGAAAAACCATGCCCTCTGACTGTTACACAGGGAGGATATTGGTCAGGAGAAGAACCACCAGCGGCTACCTTTCCAGTAATATCAGTCCAGGTGTCCCGGAGGAAAGCAGCTTGGAGTCCAAAGGAATATAAACAGTCCCCAAGCTCCGATACAGGTGGCAGAATCCAGTCATGGAGCCTTAAACTCTTGTCCCGATGTGCGTTTTTGCCATCCAAGAGGGACAGGAATTTCCTCTCGCAGCCAAGGTCTGATTAAAGTATCCCATGTGAGCAGGGAGCAGAGAACATGGGCAGCGTCTCACGAGAGCTCGCCTCTGGGCTTGCGGCTTAAAAGCCATTCACCCGTCCCACATTCCTAGGAACAGCAGCTGCTCCCTTGCGGACTTCTCATATAACACCCCTGTGGCAAGAACATTTTTTCTTTCTCAGATGGGAAAAAAAATACATGCCCTTTTAACTACCTTCCAGTGACATTTACCCACTGAAAAAGGGGGGGGGGAGAGATGGGCTGCATCAGCCTCACTCAAGATAGCCAACATCTGGTCTCTGACTTTCCAGGAGCCATGGAAGGACAGGGAGTAGGGCTGCCAAATCTACATTGGAAAATACCTGGAGGCTTTGGGGGTCAATCCGGGAGAGGTAGGGTTGCCAAGTCCAATTCAAGAAATATCTGGGGACTTTGGGGGTGGAGCCAGGAGACTTTGGGGGTGGAGTCAGGAGACATTGGGGTAGAGCCAGGAGTAAGGGTGTGACAAGCATAACTGAACTTCAAGGGAGTTCTGGCCATCACATTTAAAGGGACAACTCACCTTTTTAAATGCCTTCCTTCCATAGGAAATAATGGACAGGGGCACCTTCTTTTGGGACTCATAGAATTGGACCCCCTGGGCCAATCGTTTTGAAACTTGGGTGATATTTTGGGGAGAGGCACTAGATGCTATACTAAAAATTTGGTGCCTCTACCTCAAAAAACAGCCCCCCCAGAGCTCCCAATACCCAGTGATCAATTCCCCATTATTCCCTGTGGGAATCATTCTCCATAGGGAATAATTGCCCAGTAGACATTTCCCTCCCCCCACCGCTGCTTTCTGATGACCCTAAAGCAGGGGGTGGAGGGCCTCCAAACCTGGGGATTGGCAACCCTCTCTCTCACACACACACACTTACTGGGTCTGGTTCCTCCACAATGACATCTGAAAAGAACAGGGGCTATGCTGCTCCCTCTCTCTCTCACACACACACACTTAGTTGCTCTGAAACAAAAGCAAAACAAACCGAGGGACTGTGTTGCTGACCCTTCCCATGAAGTACTTCCTGCTCAACTTTAAAGGCACACAGACACACACACATTTTGAAAAGGACCTGTTTGCAGGTTTCTAAATCTGCCCAAGATCTAAAGCTGCATGGTGGCTGTGGGGGCGGGGCTTCCCCCGCTGGCCAGCTGGCTGGGGGCAGGGGAAACCTGTAAAAGCAGGAGATCCCCCACTGGGATCTGGGGATTGGGAAGCCTAGGGAGAGGGTGGGATTTAAGGTGGAGTTTAGGGAGGGGAAGGGCCTCAGCATGGGACAATGCCATCAAGTCCACCCTGCAAAGCAGCCGTTTTCTTCAGGGGAGCTGATCTCTGCCAGCTGGAGATCAATTGTAAAAGCAGGAGATCTCCAGGCCCCACCTGGAGGCTGGCAACCCTAACAGGAAGGGCCTGGACTCAAAGGCAGAGCCTCTACTTAGCATGTAGAAAGTCCCAGGTTCAATCCCTGGCATCTCCAATGGAAAGGATCAGCTGGGAGGTGATGTGGAAGACCTCTGCCTGAGACCCTGGAGATCTGTTCCAGTCTGAGTAGACAATACTGACTTGGGTGGACCAGTGGTCTGGTGATGACAAGGAAGAAGAGGAAGATGACGACAACAAGGAAGAAGAGGAAGACAAGGAGGAGGAAGAAGAGGAGGAGGAGATTGGATTTATACCCCACCTTTCACAGAAAGGTAAAGAAAAAGAAAGAAATCTCAGAGAGGCTTACAGTCTCTTTCATTTCCTCTCCCATGACTGAGGAGAAACAGAACAATTAACAGAATCCACATTTACTGCCATTCTCTCCATCATTCTCCAATTCCAACATGTTTATTGCCTTTTGCCGTTCCCCCCCCCCCCGCAACTTATACTATCCCAAACTATTATTTTACTAGACCAAACTATTATACTAGACCAAACTATTATTCTTTCAATTTGTTAATCTCACTATTTTGCCTTTGGATTCTAACTTTGTACTATTTTCCATGCTTAACCACTACCCACAAGCTATATGTACCACTGCTAACTGTACGCCATTTCATTGTCCAATGAAGCCTGCTTTTAGCACACGAAAGCTTACATTCTCAATAAAACTTTGTTGATCTTAAAGGCGCTACTGGACTCCAACTTTGTTCTCTGCCTACAACAGACACCCTGTGAGGTAAGTGGGGCCGAGAGAGCTTTTGAAAGAACAGCTCTGGGAGAATTGTGGTTTGCCCAAGGTCAACCAGCTGGCTGCATGTGAAAGAGTGGGGGAATCAAACTCAGTTCTCCAGATTAGAGTCCATAGCTCTTAACCACTACACCAAACTGATTCTCAGGGAGCTTCATATGTGGTGGTTTTGAGAATCCTGCATTGGTCTGCGTGTTTAACCAGCACTGGATTCTGCATTGTTTTATGCGCTGATGAGTTTGCAAACCAAGGAAGAGAACCATGCCCAGAGAGAATTGTTTTTCCATTTTTTAAAGACTCTTCCTTCTGCCCCGTTTTCCTTCCCTCCCCTCTCTGTATTTCCATCTAACTTGGTCCAAAAGAACAGAATAAGGAACAGATGGAGCCCTGGTCCCACCCTTCTTAAGCCAGTCCTATTTGCAGGTTCATACCAGTTAAAAGGAGGGAAAACATATTCTCCAAAAGGTCAAGAGCATTTATTAAAGCTGCCTCTTGGAAGCTGGAGCAGATGCTGGGAGCCTCCTGTGACTGGTAACCTCAGGCAAAATGGACCTTGGTGAAATGAGACCTGCAACAGCCCTTCTTCGGATATTCTAACTTTGCAACAGTGACTCCATGAAAAGTTTTCTTTTCCTTTTTCTTCCTGGCAGAAATAAAGGGCAGTGAGGAGATCAAGGTGGCTGGTACTTTAAATAGACCTTCAGGGAATAAACTGATGAATACAAGAACAAGATGACCTTCATTAATGGGGCCTCATAGTGATGGACAGTGTCCTAAGAACATAAGAGAAGCCATGTTGGATCAGGCCAATGGCCCATCCAGTCCAACACTCTGTGTCACACAGTGGCCAAAAAACCCAGGTGCCATCAGGAGGTCCATCAGTGGGGCCAGGACACTAGAAGCCCTCTCACTGTGTCAAGCACCAAGACTACAGAGTATCACTGCCCCAGACAGAGAGTTCCAACAATACACTGCGGCTAATAGCCACTGATGGTCCTCTGCTCTATACGTTTATCCAATCCCCTCTTGAAGCTGTCTATGCTTGTAGCCGTCACCACCTCCTGTGGTAGTGAATTCCATGTGTTAATCACACTTTGGATGAAGAAGTAAGAAGAGCTCTGCTGGATCAGACCAATAGTCCATCTGGTCTAGCATTCTGTCTCACACAGTGGCCAACCAGTTCCTCTGAGGGCCAACCACAGGGCAGAGAAAGAGGCAGAGGCTTTGCTCTGATGTTGCCTCCTGGCACCGGGATTCAGACTCTTAATCAGTGTTCCCTCTTTGCTGAGTTAGTGTGAACTAGTTCACAGTTTTTTAGCTTCCAGCTCACACATTTTTGTCTTAGCTCAGGAAAAACGGCCCCAAAGCAAACTAATTTATGCAATTGCTCACAACTTTAATGCTAGTAGCTCACAAAATAGAATTTTTGCTCACAAGTCTCCACAGCTTAGAGGGAAGATTGCACTTAATGCCTCTAAATGTGGAGGGTTACTTTAGCTGCAAGGCTAATAGCTAGTGATAAACCTGTCTTTCATGAATCTATCTAATCCTCTTTCAAAGCTGTCCAAGCTTGAAGCTATCACGCCATTCTCTGGCAGTGAATTTCACATTTGAAGCACTTTTTGTGTAAAGAAGTACTTCTTTTGGTCCGTCCTGAATCTACTGCCTATAGCTTTATTAGATGCCCTCAAGTTCTAGCATTTTGGAAGTGGGAGAAAAAGTTATGTTTGTCAGCAATATCCACCCAATGCAGCTATCTTATGGTGACCAGTGTTCCCTCTAAGCTGAGCTAGCGTGAGCTAGCTCACAGATTTCTAGCCTCCAGCTCACACATTTTTGTCTTCGCTCAGGAAGGATGACCCCAGAGCACAATAATTTATGCAGGAGCTCACCACTTTAATACCAGTAGCTCACAATTTTAATACCAGTAGCTCACAAAGTAGATTTTTTGTTCACAAGACTTTGCAGCTTAGATGGAACATTGATGGCGACCCCATAGGGTTTTCAGAAGAAGAGATGAGCTACTAAAGTGTGTTTTGCTGTTGCCTGGCTCTGTGTTGGGACCATGCACTTCCTTGTTACTTCAAAATTCTGGAACACCTTTCCCCAGGAACTTCAGCGTCTTCTTGCTATAGACCTTTCCACTAGAGAAGAAGGGGGAGGAGAATGGACTTATACCTCATCTTTTACTCAGAGCAGCTTACCATCTCCTTCCCTCCCACTCCCCACAAGAAACACCCTATGAGGTAGGTGGGGCTGAGAGAGCTTTCAGAGTTCTGCTCTTGACTGTTTCAGGGTCTGATTCAGTGTAAGGCAGCTTCATATGTTTATGTATACACTACTATCTCACTCATATTGTAGGTTTCTAAAACTGAAGGTCAATGGGAAGTAAGTTACACTTAAATCCTTACAGAAGGAAGCGGAAGATCTTGCCACACACCCTGATAGGCAAACGTCTCCATCAAGAGCAACGTGTATGATAACCATTACAGAGAAAGCTTTTGAAGGTGGCAAGTTTTCCTTCTGATTTGAAATGCAAATTCTCCTTGACAGTGCGAAAGTACAATAATTTAATAGATTTGCAAATTAGAAATATTGTAGAAGTACAAGCATGATGAGTTTACCGCTGGCATTGTAATAAACTTAAAATAATCTCACGGAAAATTCCAGGTTTTGTTACATCTATTTGTCTTACAAAACCTTCAGCACAGAAACTTAAATTCATTTTTCCCCTCTCTTTGATGCATAAAACATAATCTAAATGATCTCTACAAAATGAGCCAATATTCATAACCTGGCAAACACTAGTGGGTTTTATAGAGTATTGCTATATGGCTAAAGTTTATAGGCATCTGGTATAGAATATGAATATGGTGCCTTAAGAAGCTTGAGATTCCAAACCCCCCCCCCCTTATCTTTAAAGTAAGTTTCTAGCCTTTATGATTTCCAGCAGGGCTTTTTTTTAGCAGGAACTCCTTTGCATATTAGGCCACACCCCCTGAAGTAGCCAATCCTACAAGAGCTTACAGGCCTTTTCTTATAGGGCCGACTGTAAGCTCCAGGAGGATTGGCTACATCAGGGGGCATGACCTAATATGCAAAGGAGTTCCTGCTACAAAAAAGCCATGGTTGTAGCAGCAGTAGTAGTGGAGGAGGAGGAGGAGGAGGAGATTTTATACCCTGCCCTTCACAGCAGCTTACAATCTCCTTTCCCTACTCCTCCCTAACCTTTCTGCTGTGAGGTAGGTGAGGCTGAGAGGGCTCTTTCAAAAACTGCTCTTTCAAGAACAGTGCTGAGAGAAGTTGTGACTGACCCAAGGTCACACCAGCAGCTGCATGTGGAGGAGTGGGGATTCAAACCCACTTCTCCCAGATTAGAATCCACACTCTTAGCCACTACACCAAACTGGTGTATTAATCAGGGCCAAACCTGCTTAGCTTCTAAGATCAGGCTAGCCTGGGCATGTACAGCACATAAATCAATTCTTCTCTTATTGACTGTGAGGGGCAAGCTCCTCCTTAGTCATAAGAACCCAAGGCTTTTTTTGTAGCAGGAACTCCTTTGCATATTAGGCCACACACTCCTGATGTAGCCAATCCTCCAAGTGTTTACAGGGCTCTTAGTATAGGGCCTACTGTAAGCTTCAGGAGGATTGGCTACATCAGGGTTGTGTGGCCTAATATGCAAAGGAGTTCCTGCTACAAAAAAAAGCCCTATAAGAACCTAGGCATAGCCATTGTGCATCAGATCAATGTTCTATCTATCCAGCCCAGCAGCCAGCATCGAGTCTAGTGGGACTGTAGAGACGAACAAGATTTTCAGGGTTTGAGCTTTTGAGGGTCAAACCAAAAATAATCAAGGGAGCGTTGATTCCCAAAAGCTCATACTATGATAGGAAAGGAAGAATAGGCATTCTGAATCCCTATCACAGCTAGGATGGGAAGAGATGCTAACAGCAAATCATGCCTTCTTGGAGGGTAGATAAAGAAGAAAGAGAATCAGGTCACCAGAAGGAAGGAAGACCCTGAAAGTAGCAACCAGGAGACAACAGCAGAACGGACAAGAGGAAAGATACAGAGGAACAGGTCTTTTTTTTTGTAGCAGGAACTCCTTTGCCTGTTGGGTCACACCACCCTGCTGTAGCGCATCCTCAAAGAGCTTACAGGGCTCTTCTTACAGGGCCTACTGTAAGCTTCAGGAGGACTGGCTGCATCAGGGGTGTGTGACGCAGGCCTCGGATTCAGTGGGAGCTCACAGGAGGGCAGCTCCTGAACCTCTCTGAGAGTTCCACCTCCTCCTTCCCACCTTGTCCATTGAATAGTAGGTGCAGCTGCATAACAATCCCTGGATGAGCTCCACCACCTGTTTTTCTACAAAATGACCCCTGGTGTGGCATAATAGGCAAAGGAATTCCTGCTACAAACAAAGCCCTGACAGAGGAATCTGATCCATCCACCTTTTGTTAGCTTTACTGCTTCCTCTGGAGCACTGGTGTGCTCAGTACCACAAGATATGACACATGCTCTTGTGTTTTCTCTCAGTGTCAACACGAGAGGCAACCGGGAAGGCTGGAATTCAACCTCACTTCCTTTCTTTGCACCGATGCAGCAATTCTGAGCGAGCCTGCGGAATAGAAGCAGTTCTGAGCAAGCCTGTTAAATTGGCACACGCCCCTGCTGCAGTTATTGATTGAGACAGTAACGGGCACTGAGTGTTCATTTGGCATTTCTTTGCGGGGGGTGGGGGGAGTTGCTCTGGCAAAAGCTGTCCACATGTTCCTTTAGGATTCTCCTGCTGTTTCCAGGGACCTTTTAGACAGGGGTGTCAAACTCATTTGTTATGAGGGCATGATCTGACATAAAGGAAACCTTGTCAGGCCAGGCCCTGTGTGTACCTATCTAAGATTAGGCAGCAGAGATATAAACTTTATAAAGGACACAGACAAACACAATTAAAGATTTAAAATAAAACATGCTTAAAGCATTAACACTCATTGGTCTTAAAGGTGCTTTCTTTGTATCTCTCCCATGGGAATCAGGGAACTGGGCAAAGGAAGCTCTGGCTCTTTCCTTCTTACCCCAGGAAACCAGGCCTGGGAGGAGCTTCAGCCAATAGAAAGAAGACAAGCTTGGCTCATTAACTCTGCTGTGCAATTGAAAGAGCCTGGCAAAGCAAGCTCTGTCTCCTCCCCCCTTCCTCCCCAAGGAAGGAGCCTCAGCCAATGGAGAAAACAGAGGTTTTGCTCTGTAGCTCCTATACGATTGAGCAAGCCTGGCAAAACAAGCTGTGATGCAGAAGGAAGCAGATGACAGCCAGCTGCTCGGGGGGCTGATAGGAGCCCTCTGGGGGCCTTATTTTGTTCCTGGGCTGCATGTTTGATACCCAAAGAATGTTACAGTTTGAGAGTGACTGTAGTGCTCCTCTTGAGAGCATTCGGTGGCTTTTTGCGGATGGAGGAGACACCTTTCGGAGTCTCATCGAAGAGATGTTCTTCTGTGTCTTCAGTCTTTAAAACATTTCTGCAATCTCCTCTGGCATCTCTCCCTGGTAATCTTTCCCTCCTCTCTGACTTCACACTTTTGATAAGCCTTCTGGTCTTCCAGCAGATGCTTTTTGAATCCTCTCCTTCGACGTATCCCGCATATGTTTCATTAAAAGTGTTTGTTTCTTTGATCAGCTTGACGTTCTCATGTGCGTTCGGGTGGGGAGAAGGGAGGGGAAATCACATTTTTTTAGGATCGGCAGCCCTCCGTTGAATTGTGGCGCTTCGGTACACGCCGTCACTCGGAGGTCTTAACTTCTTTTTTTTTTCCTTTTTGCCAATTTGCCTGCCTCTCCTTCCAGGGATGGCAACAATTTTGCACTGGCACCCAACGCTCGAAAAACAGCCTTTTGATTTGTTACACTGCGGAGCTGAACATGAAAGAACATGGTGGGAGGTGCCAAATGGGCACAGCAGAAAGTGGAATGTATTTTCGCGAAGGGTTGCTTAGCAATAGGTAGCAAGAGGAGCGCTTGACATTTTGCTAGAAGAGGGGACACCATCCCTTCCACATTTGCACTGGCACACGGGCCTTTTGACAAAATGGAGGCTTGGCAACGAGAGGAATGTAGCGAGGCAACAGTTGGGGCATTGGCAATGTCCCTCTTGGCCGCCATGTTCTCATTTTCAAGGAGAAGAGATTAGGAGAGTTTGGTAAAAGTACGTGAGTGTTTCCCTCTCACACACACATTCTTCTCTCAGTTACAGGCTTTGGACTAAGCCTGCAGATACGAGAGTCATGAAGAATCCAGTCTGCAGAGTTAACTCAAAAGCAAAGCCTTGTGAACACCAAATGCACAGAAATGGAGGTTCCCGCATGAAGAAGAAGAAGAAGAAGAAGACATTGGATTTATATCCCGCCCTCCACTCCGAAGAGTCTCAGAGCGGCTCACAATCTCCTTTACCTTCCTCCCCCACAACAGACACCCTGTGAGGTGGGTGGGGCTGGAGAGGGCTCTCACAGCAGCTGCCCTTTCAAGGACAACCTCTGCCAGAGCTACAGCTGACCCAAGGCCATGCCAGCAGGTGCAAGTGGAGGGGTGGGGAATCAAACCCGGTTCTCCCAGATAAGAGTCCAGACACTTAACGAAGCACATGTGACCCAGCAACCTTGCCAAACAGACAGAGATCTAGGCCTGGTCGGATCTTGGATGCAAGAGCTGCTGGTCGGGTTGCCAGTCTCCAAGTGGTGGCTGCAGATCTCCACCAGGATTACATCTGGTCTCTGGGTAAAAGAGACATATTGACCTATGCACTTGCAAATTATCTATAAAATTTATATTGTATTTATAAATTCAGCAGGGAAAACAGGAAACGGCTTAAAAGTAACGACTCACAGGTTCGATTGGTACAAAGGAGTTAAAGCACCACAATGTTTTTCAAGTCAACACAGCAGGGATAAGAACCTCAGCAGCATCCCAAATAAAAATGTTCCCACCCTTCCATCTCCTGCTTGGAAGAGTCCGTTTGATGTAGTGGTTAAGTGTGCGGACTCTTATCTGGGAGAACCAGGTTTGATTCCCCACTCCTCCACCTGCAGCTGCTGGAATGGCCTTGGGTCAGCCGTAGCTCTGGCAGAGGTTGTCCTTGAAAGGGCAGCTGCTGTGAGAGCCCTCTCAGCCCCACCCACCTCACAGGGTGTCTGTTGTGGGGGAGAAGATATAGGAGTAGGCTTGCCAATCCCCAGGTCCCAGCGGGGGTTCTTCCACATTCCCAGTCTCCTTCTCACCCCCAGTCAGCTGGCCGGCGGGGGGGAAGCCCTGCCCCCAAAGCCACCATGTGATTTTTTCCCCTCCGGAGGCTCCAGTTTCCGATTGGAAAGGCTTCCTCTTGGGATGGTGTGTCTGTGTTACTTGGAAGAAGTTGGCTGCAACTCGTGAGTATAGGGGCCAAGCCCTCACTTCAGAGTCACCAGAAAACAGTGGCGGGGGGAATGTCTGCTGATCACTTCATTATTCCCTATGTGATTGATTCTCATAGGGTATAATGGGGAATTGATCTGGAGGTTTCAGGGGCTCTGGGGGAGCTGTTTTTTGAGGTAGAGGCACCAAATGTTCAGTATAGTATCTAGTGCCTCTCCCCAAAGTACCCCCTCCCCAAGTTTCAAAACGATTGGACCAGGGGGTCCAATTCTATGAGCACCAAAAGAAGGTGCCCCTATTCTTCATTATTTCCTATGGAAGAAAGACATTTTAAAAGGTGTGCTGTCCCTTTAAATGTGATGGCCAGAACTCCCTTGGAGTTCAATTATGCTTGTCACACCCTTGTTCCTGGCTCCACCCCCAATGTTTCCTGGCTGCACCCCCAAAGTCTCCTGGCTCCACCCCCAAAGTCCCCAGATATTTCTGGAATTGGACTTGGCAACCCTAAATAGGAGATTGTAAGGCGCTCTGAGTCTCTGATTCAGAGAGAAGGGCGGGCTATAGATCTGCAGTCTTCTTCTTCTTGTTGCCAGCCTGTTCTGGCAACCCTGCTGAGAATGTTAACTTTGCTAAGCATTCTTCAAGTCACTGGGATAAAGTTAAGGTTTGAATGGCTGGTTTAGCCCCCAAACACTAATTGAACCAGTCCTAACGTAGCTGCTGTTCATTAAAAAAAATTACCTGAGCTTGCCCCCACGTTTCAGGCACATATTCTGTTACAATATAAATACAGGTCTGTTTTTGCTTTTTTAAAAAATCAATAACTACAACAGCAATAATAATGAGTTCTCATTGTGCCAGAATTCAGACCGCTCTATTGTTGCTTTTTAAAAGGAAATGACGGCTCAGTTCAGAGTAGACCCATCTCCTGTCCCCCTCCCCTTGGCACAAACAATTTGAAACCTCATTTTAAAAGTCATTGCCCTTGCAGCGCTTGGAGGGAGGGAGACGTTTGGCCTTCTCGTGTGTTTTTAAAAGTCCTTAGTCCTCTCCTGAAATTCAATTTCCTGCAAAAAAGCCTGTGCAAATGAATTAATCATTTCTTACCGTGGCAATTAATTTTGCACGGTGCCTATGAAGCCACTGAGCAGGCATCTACCAGGCAGGGAACCAGAAAGTATTTCACTTCTGTTGATGTTGCTTCTGTTCTTTTAACCTGTTGGATGCCAGCTGAATTCGCCACTTGCAGATGTGGCTGTGCAGTAAAGGTCCCCAACAAGCTGGAGGAAAAAAAAATGTCTTGCCCCTTTAACAGAAGCCTAAAGCATGGAAAAGGGTAGCTGAATATTTTTCATAATGCAAAGGTAAATATTTTGCTCTGGTTAGACCTCACCCAGAGTATGGTGTTCAGTTTGGGGCACCACAATTTGAGAAGGTTGTAGGCAAGCTGGAATGTGTCCAGAGGAGGGCAATGAAGAGGGGTCTGGAGACCAAGTCCTATGAGGAAAGACTGAAGGAGCTGGGTATGTTTTAGGGTTGCCAATCCCCAGGTGGGGGCAGGGGATCCCCCAGTTTGGAGGCCCTCCCCCCGCTTCAGGGTCATCAAAAAACAGAAGGGGGGGAGGGAAATGTCTGCTGGGTACTCATTATTCCCTAGGGAGACCGATTCCCATAGGGAATAATGGAGAATTGATCCACAGGTATCTGGGGCTCTGGGTGGGCTGTTTGTTGAAGTAGAGGCACCAATGCATAGCATCCAATGCTTCTCCTTAAAATGCCCTCCAAGTTTCAAAGGGGTCCAATTCTATATGTCCCAAAAGAAGGTGCCCCTATCCTTCATTATTTCCACTTGAAGGAAGGCATTCAAAATGTGTGTGGTCCCTTTAAATGTGATGGCCAGAACTCCCTTTGGAGTTCAAGTTATGCTTGTCACAACCTTTCTCCTGGCTCCACCCCCCATGTCTCCTGGCTTCACCTCCAAAGTCCCCAGATATTTCTTGACTTGGTCTTGGCAACCCTAGACTATGTTTAGCCTGGAGAAGAGACAACTGAGAGGTGATATGACCACCATCTTCAAGTGCTTGAAGGGCTGTTGTATAGAGAATGTTGCAGAGTTGTGTTTTGTTAACCCAGAAGGTCAGACCAGAACCACCAAGTTGAAATTAAATCAAAAGAGTTTTCTTCTAAACATTAGGAAGAACTTCCTGACAGTTAGAGAGATTCTTTAGTGGAACAGGCTTCCTCGGGATGTGATGGGCTTGCCTTCCTTGGAGGTTTTTAAACAGAGGCTAGATGGCCATCTGACAGCAATGCCAATTCTGTGGATTTCAGCAGATCATGAGAGGGAGGGCAGGAAGGGTACACCGGTGCTGGGGGGTGGTTTTGCCATCTTCTGACTATGAAGCAGGGGTAACTGAGGGTTGGAGAAGGTATTTGTGAATTTCCTGCATTGTGCAAGGGATTAGAATGCATGACCCTGGAGGTCCCTTTTTCCCAAGTAATTTTTGAGTTGTTCACCACCAATCAATACCATGCCCAGGCAGATATGTGTTCTGTGGCACACATGAGTGAGAGGTTCAACAACAGCACATTGATGCTCCCTCTCCAAAAGCTGTCATTGCAACTGAGAGAGCCGTTTTGGTGTAGTGGTTAAGTGCGCGGACTCTTATCTGGGAGAACCGGGTTTGATTCCCCACTCCTCCACTTGCACCTGCTGGAATGGCCTTGGGTCAGCCATAGCTCTCGCAGAAGTTGTCCTTGAAAGAGCAGCTTCTGGGAGAGTTCTCTCAGCCCCACCTACCTCACGCCTCATGTATTGTGGGTGTCTGTTGTGGGTGGGGGGGAAAGGTAAAGGAGATTGTGACCGCTCTGAGACGCTGAGATTCAGAGTATAGGGCGGGATATGAATCCAATATCTTCTTCTTCTTACGGTGTCTGGGTCCTGTCGCCACCTGGGTTCACTTGAAAATTGATCAGAACCTACCTCCGTCCGAAGATGCTGTGAAGAGGCTGAAAGATGGCTCCGTCCCGGATAGTTCATCATCGTGGCGTCCCGACAGGAGAGAACAGATGCTTGGTAAGGATCCTGCTGTCGTGGAAGTTGCTAAACAATTTGCCTTTGATGGATGCCGTAGTACTCTAAAAGGAATTGTGTACCAGTCAATTCAAGACGTGGGATAAAGGCAGAGGGGGCCTCTCTCCTGCCTGCGCATCTCTCCCTCCCCCCCCCCACCCCTGTTCACTTTGATTTGATTCTCCCAGCTTTTATTTTCCGCAGCTTTCCTGTTTGCATTGACTTATTTATTTAGATCATTTGTCTCCTGCCATGTCAAAACACACTCTAGGCGACACAGAGTTAAAGCTTATAAATTAAATATAATCCATACAAGCATATGCAGTCATCAAGTAAGCTAATACTAGCGAGAACTAAGGGTCAATCTACACACTGCAGCTGCCTCTGGGTCGATCACACAGACATTTTCAGTCAAGGTTGGCCCCTCCACTAGGCAATTGCCTGGGCACTGACCTTCTGGGGGCTCCAAATTGAGCACCCCCATGCAGGGCTCATATTGTAGCAGGAGCTCCTATTAGGCCACGCGCTACTGATGTAGCCAATCCTCCTGGAGCTTATAGTAGGCCCTGGAAATCTAAGAGACATGTTCTGAACCTTATTGGTTTTTTATGAATGTACTGTAAAGATCGGGTTCCCATGATAAATAAGCCTCCGAGCTGAAGAAAGACGGATGAAATGTCTTGATATCTAGAACAGACGTCTTCGGAAGGGCTTCCTTTAGTTCTATGGACTAAATACTGGAATATTGTTACTCCTTTGTGACTGGAAAGACTGTTTTTGAACTGTAAATGTCTTTTTGCTATATGCTCTTGTTTATTTGAAGTTCTATGTGCAAGCTTTGTCAGAACACCACTGACCTCTACATTACACTGTCTTGTTGTTTAAAATGTATGGTGTCTCTTAGCCGTTTTTTATTTACACGGCTGTATGCTAAGATCCTATAGTTTCACTAAGGTGCCAGACAGTTTAGGCTGGCCCTGTTTTTAGTCAGACGCCATTTTGCAAGTTCTCCACTGGAAATGGAAGTCTGAGGGATGGTGGAAGGGCTGATTTGGGAGATGGAGCTTAAGCCTCCTTGACCCCTATTTTCCTGACTGGAAATGATCCTGGTGAGGGGGGTGGGCACTATTTGTTCCACAGGAGGCTGTACATGCACTGATAGACAGGACCAGCCCAAGGGGCTTTGGTGCCCTAGGCAAATGATTTTGTTCCACCACCCCCATGCCATGGGGAAACCTCCCCCACTCAGGCCACCTTCACTGGGGCTGGGGCTTGCTGCTGCATCCCCCCAAACCTGGATCCAGCAGTCAGGGAAAACCCCAGGGTGCCTCAGCACAGTGCGACTTGCTGCAGCCAATCCTCCAATGCCACAGTAAATGTCAGATATCTGAGAGCTGCAAGACATGAATGCTGCCAGACTAGAGGGGGAGGGAGGGGAGAAAGAGAGAAGGAAGGAAGGAAGGAGATGGGGAGAGGCAGAAAGAAAGCAACTTTAACTTTAAATGCATTCTCCAAGCCACAGACTGTCTTGGCTTGAAGAAGTGATGTAAAGAGTCAAATGCCTTCTCCAAGACAGGGCAGTGAGAGCTTCAAGAGCCACACAATATCTGTGAAAGAGGTACAGTAGCTCCTGAGCCACAGTTTGGCCACCTCTGGTCTAGTCAATCTGGCAGCAGCTCTCCAGGGTCTCAAGCAGAGGTCTTTCGCCTTATGTTTTGCCTTGTTCTTTTTAATTGGAGATGCCTGAGACCTTCTGCATGCCAAGCAGAGGCTCTACCACTGAGCCATGGCCCCCTCCCCAGAAAAGAATTGGAACTCAGTTCTACAGATGTTCAGTGTAGTAGAAATGGTTAAGTTGGTGGAAAGACAGGTCTTGTGGGCGAGTAACTTTGCACACTGATTTGCAAGAGTGTCACATTGTCACACGTGTTTATTATGCAGAGTTCTTTTCTAGTTTGTATTATTAGAGTAGCAGGGATGTGGAGGTATGGGGGGGGGGGGGGTGTTGTTTAGTTTTTTATTTTTAATTTTTTTGCTCATTTCGTATCACCGCTGAGCTACTAGCACCACAAATTACAGTTTTCTATGTGGCGCAGAGTGGTAAAGCTGCAGTACTGCAGTCAGAGCCCTCTCCTCATGACCTGAGTTCGATCCCAGCGAAAGCTGGTTCAGGTAGCCGGCTCCAGGTTGACTCAGCCTTCCATCCTTCCGAGGTCGGTAAAATGAGTACCCAGCTTGCTGGAGGGAAAGTGTAGATGACTGGGGAAGGCAATGGCAAACCACTCCGTAAAAAGTCTCACGTGAAAACATTGTGAAAGCAACGTCACCCCAGATTCGAAAACGACTGGTGCTTGCACAGGGGACTACCTTTACCTTTTTATGTCCATTGAATTCAGTGGGCTTAAAAGAGTGCAAGTTCGAGTTTCCCAGGGAAGAGAAGAATATCCCTGTCAGCTGATTTTACTGCATCTTAACCATGGTGTTCAATACAGAATTCATTCTACCTCCAAATTTTTGTCGGCCTCTCAGGTGTGACTGGACTTAAATCTCGCTCTCAAACCTTGAAAGCCAGTTTGGTGTCGTGGTTAAGTGTGTGGACTCTTATCTGGGAGAACCAGGTTTGATTCCCCACTCCTCTGCTTACAGCTGCTGGAATGGCCTTGGGTCAGCCACAGCTCTCATAGGAGTTGTCCTTGAAAGGGCAGCTGCTGTAAGAGCTCTCTCAGCCCCACCCACCTCACAGGGTGTCTGTTGTGGGGGAAGAAGATAAAGGAGATTGTAAGCTACTCTGAGAGAGAAGGGTGGGGTATAAATCTATGGTTGTCTTCTTCTTCTTCTTCTAGACCCACACAATATGTGTGAAAGAGGCAGAGTTTGGCCACCTCTGGTCTAGTCAAACTAGCAGCAGCTCTCCAGGATCTCAGGCAGAGGCCTTTCACAAGGTTGTCAGTTTGGTGTCGTGGTTAAGTGTGTGGACTCTTAGCTGGGAGAACTACCGTATTTTTTGCACCATAAAGCGCTCCAGACGATAGGACGCACCTTCCTCCTGGGGGGCGATCCACTGCCTCCAATCCCGGCGCTTCCTCCGTGCCTGCCTGGCTTCAGCTCTGACGCTTACAGCAAGCGCCAGGATCGCTCCCTCTGCCCTCCGATCCCGGCGCTTGCTGTAAGCATCAGAGCTGAAGCCAGGCAGGCAGGCACGGAGGAAGCACCCGCCCCCTCCGCAAACCCAGCGCTTTGCGAGCGCTGGCTGTGGAGGGGACAGCGTGCTTCCTCCGTGCCTTTCTGCCTGGCTTCAGCTCTGACGCTTACCGCAAGCGCCGGGATCGGAGGGCAGAGGGAGCGATCCTGGCGCTTGCTGTAAGCGTCAGAGCTGAAGCCAGGCAGGCAGGGAGGAAGCACGCTGCCCTCTCCACAGCCGGTGCTCGCAAAGCGCTGGGTTTGCGGAGGGGGCGGGTGCTTCCTCCGTGCCTGCCTGCCTGGCTTCAGCTCTGATGCTTACAGCAAGTGCCGGGATCGGAGGGCAGAGGGAGCAATCCTGGCGCTTGCTGTAAGCGTCAGAGCTGGAGCCAGGCAGGCAGGCACGGAGGAAGCGCCGGGATCGGAGGCAGCGGATTGCCCCCCCCCCGGAAGGTAGGTACTGGTACCTTCGCTCCATAAGATGCACACGCTTTTCCCCCCACTTTTTTTTGGGGAGGGGGAGTGCATCTTATGGTGCGAAAAATACGGTAGGTTTGATTCCCCACTCCTCCGCTTGCACCTGCTGGAATGGCCTTGGGTCAGCCACAGCTCTCATAGGAGTTGTCCTTGAAAGGGCAGCTGCTCTAAGAGCTCTCTCAGCCCCACCTACCTCAAAGGGTGTCTGTTGTGGGGGAGGAAGGGAAAGGAGATTGTAAGCTACTCTGAGATTCAGTGTATAGGGCAGGATATACATCCAATATCATCATCATCATCATCTTCTCTTCCACTACAGATCAACCCAGCTGCCCTCTGAAAGAGAACTCCTTGTTCTCTCGCCCCTGATTTGTTTCTCAAAAGATTCCTACGATAGCTTCCCTCTCCACCCCCACCCCATGTCTTTCATGAAAAATGAGATTTTTCTCACCACCTTGGCAAATATTTTCCCCGGCAGGTATGCTGTCGAACATGTTGCATTGACAGCATGACATGGAATCTAAAAAGCACAGAGAGACTAATTACGGGAAGGAAATTACACCAAAAGACCAATTTTCTCATGATGCAAATGACAGCCCGGTGCCCTGCCTCCTAACCTGATTGGGCAGTTTGCCGGAGAAACATTCTTGTATCATGTTATATACAATTGCCACGGCAATTGGAAAGAGAGCGGGGGGGGGGGCGGGATGGCATTCTTGCACAGCTAGCACCGAGCTTGAGAATCCAAGGTGAGTTGACAGCTAAGTAAGGTATCATATTAACAGCCCCATCCTATCCTGCTGCTTCAGTTTCAGCACATGAGGAGAGATTTCCAGTGGTAGGCCTGCAGCTGGGCTCAAGCCAGAAGCCCTTATGAAATCACATGGTCTGCACTGCTATGCCAGGTTTTGAATTAGGGTTGCCAAGTCCAAATCAAGAAATATCTGGGGATTTTGGGGGTGGAGCCAGGAGACTTTGGGGGTAGAGCCAGGAGATATTGGGGGTGGAGCCAGGAGCAAGGTTGTGACAAGCATAATTGAACTCTAAAGAGATTTCTGGCCATCACATTTAAAGGGACTGCACACCTGTTAAATGCCTTCCATCCATAGGAAATAATGAAGGATAGGGGCACCTTCTTTTGGGGCTCATAGAATTGGACCCCTTGGTCCAATCTTTTTGAAACGTGGAGGGTATTTTGAGGAGAGGCACTGGATGCTACATTGAAAATTTGGTGCCTCTACCTCAAAATCCAGCCTCTTCAGAGCCCCAGATACCCGCGGATCAATTCTCCATTATTTCCTATGGGACTCGGTCTTCATAGGGAATAATAGAGTTCCCAGCAGACATTTCCCTCCCCTCCCCCCGCTTTCTGATGACCCTGAAGCGGGGAGAGGGCCCCCAAACGGGGGGATCCCCTGCCCCCACCTGGAGATTGGCAACCCTATTTTGAATGCAGCCCACCAACCCTAGTCAGGGACTAGTGTGTGGGATGCAGTTGCAAGGATGCCAGCCTCCAGGTGAGGCCTGGAGATTTCCCGCTTTGACAACTGATTTCCAGCTGGCAGAGATCAGCTCCCCTGGAGAAAATGGCCGCTTTGCAGGGTGGTCTTTATGGCACTGTACCATGCTGAGGCCCCTCCGCTCCCCAAACCCCACCCTCTCCTGGATCCACCTCCAAAGTCTCCATGTATTTTCCAACACAGTCCTGATAACCATAAGCTCATCTCCAGACTACAGAGACCAGTTCCCCTGGAGAAAATACTTTGAAAGGTGGGCTCTTGTCATGGGTGCTGGGGACCCTGTAGAGGAAGTTGAGCCTGCAGCAGAAACTGTGCCCCTGCCACCTGCACCAGTGCCCCTGCCTCCTGCTGGAGAAGATCCCAGCCCCCCTGCCTCGCCCTCTCGGGTGGCGCGTGTGCGTGACCGCCTCCATCAGGACCTCAGGGATCGGAGGAGGGCGGCACGCTCACAAGCAAGACGCTCCCTGAGCCCTGAGTTTTGAGCCTACCAAGAGTTCTGGCCCTTCTAAGAGCAAGGATGCTTGAGTTGCAACAGGATCCTGGCTGCCTCTCTGAGCCAGCAATTAGCCCAAATGGGCAACAGCCAGCAGAGGGCTATATAGCTGTAAGCTTTGGGAGGAGGCTTTGTGGAAGCAACTAGTCATCTACCTGACGTCCTAGCATCCCCTTCGGCTTTTGACTTTGGACCTCCTGACCTTGGCTTGACTTCTGGACCCCCTGACTACGGCTTCTGAACCTCTGACCTACGATACCTGGACAACGATTTGGCTTTGGCACCTTGGACACTCTTGCTCACCGGTTACAGACCTTGGACTGCCCCTGGACTTCGCCTGGCCTGGCCCCAGCTCGTGACAGCTCTATGGCATTCCACTCTAACAGGTCTCTGTCTTCCCCAGGCTCAATCCCTGAATCTCTAGATGTTTTCCAACCTGGCGCTGGCAAACCTACACACACACTCCAATTCCCTGCCAGTGGTCAGGGGGACCTGACAACTCTGCTTGAACAGGGAAGGCCTTTCTTACCCATGATCACTTGGTACTGGTCACTGCATAGTGCTCTTCCGGAATGGTTTTTACATGAAGGGTTGCTGTGAGGATAAAATGGAGGTAGAATTCCCCAAGTATTCATGGCACTTTATTTATCTGGAACATTTACATTTCACACTGCCAGCTGGGATCATTGCACTCATGGGAAGATGGGGGGCGGTGTTCTGGGAGTGGGTAGGGCCTTCGTGAAGTGCACTGTCACCTGGAAGTGACATCAACACATTGGGGGCAACTCTCTCATTTTTGGTGAAAACTCTATGGTAGAATCAGCATCGAACCATAGAGTTTTGTCCCAAAACCAGTGTGTTACCACATGATGCCTCCAATGTGGTGATTTCACTTCCACATGACATTTTGGAAGTAAACATTTTGCCTGTAAACCGGTCATGGATGTGTGTCAAAGTTGGAATCTTGCCATGCTCCGAATCAGTAATTGAAGCTAGTCAAAGCTAAAAGTGAAACAAGGGAATATAAAGTACAATCTCGAAGCTGCTCTGTGGTTCTGTGTTGTGAGGATCATATTGGAACTTGGATATTATTCAGATTCCTCAGGAGACACGCCGGACTGAGGATTCCTATGAAATTGAAAAACTGTATGCTTTTGAAAGGAAAGTCAACCGGACTTTAAATTATCAGACTTCAGTCCTCATATTGTATGATTGTATGGTGATCCAAATGTCAGGATATGTTTGTAAGAAAGTTATGTATGAGAGTGTATGAATATATTGTATTTTGGCTTAATTGTTTTCATGGATTTATTTCGGAGGCTGGTCATCAGGAAAGCCTTGGGGTTTTTTTCTCCAACCACTCTCTGCCATGATTCTCTGTATGGTTGCACAACCTCCCAGTGGTGGCTGGAGATCTCCCACTATTACTATTGATCTCCAGATCAGTTCATCTGGAGAAAATGGCCTCTTTGGAAGGCGGACTGCATGGCATTGTACCCCATTGAAGCCATTCCCCTCCCCAAGCCCCGGCCTCCTCACACTCCACTTCCCAAAGCTCTAGCTATTTCCCAACCCAGAGCAGGTAGGTCCAGTTGAGGATCTCAAGTATCAGTTTGGGGAAAGATTTTTTTCTGCCTGATGGAGAGCCACTGCTATTCAGAGTATGCAGTGCTTATGGTGACCCTGTAGGACAGGGGTGTCAAACATGTGGCCCAGGGGTGAATCAAGCTCCTGGAGGGCTCCTATCAGGCCCCGGAGCAACTGGATGTCATCTGCTTCCTTCTCCCTCTCTCTTGCTTCCTTCTGCATCACATCTTGCTTTGCCAGGCTTGCTCAATTGCACAGGAGCTACAGAGCAAAACCTCTATTTTCTCCATTGGCTGAGGCTCCTCCCTTGGGAAGGAAGCGGGGAGGCAGATCTTGCTTTGCCAGGCTCTCTCAATCCCACAGCAGAGCTACTGAGCCAAACCTCTCTTCCTTCTATTGACTGAGGCTCCTCCCCCTCCTGGTCCCCTGGGGAAGGAAGGAAAGAGCCAGAGCTTCCTTTGCCCAGTTCTCTGGAAAGCACCTTTAAGACCAACAAGTGGTAATGTTTTAAGGATGCTTTAACTTTTTTAAAAAAAATCTCTAATTGTTTTTGTGTCCTTTATAAAGTTTACATCTTTGCTAGGTACACACATGGACCAGTCCACCATGGCCCGGCCCAACAAGGTCTCATTTATGTTGTATCTGGCCCTCATAACAAAGGCTGAGCACATCTCACAGAGGTCTGGGAGGAGCAGAGCAGAGCAGCTCTGATAGCTGAGACAGCTGGAGAAATTGCTGAGAATTTCTGAGTTTTGAAGGACTACATTCTAAGGTTTGTGGGGCTGCCTAAAATTCTAAGGTGTGATAGCTGGGGAACTGCTCTTTGTTTGGTTGACTGCTCTTTGTTTGGTTGACTGCCTTAAGGGTGAAAGAGATTGAGAGTGATTGCTGCTGATTGAGAGTGATTGCTGAGGAGTGCCCTGCTCCACCTCTTTGCATTTTAAGCTGCGCCTTGCCAAAGGCGCGAGCCTTTGGCGCGAGCCGAAGGGCGAGAGCTAAAGGGCTCTTGGCCTGTGGCTCTTCGCCTAGGGGCTCTCTAAGGAGCAGGAACCCAGATCCCTGGCTTCCTTGTTCTCCAAATAAGGTAAGTTCCCAATAAGGTAAGTTTAGGTAAGTTGACCCGCCAGAAGGGGAGCCACTTAAACAGCATTTAAAGAGGACTGTATATTTTAATATATATATATATACAATGAAGATAGAATGCCAGCAGGGGGTTGGGGGCTTTCCAGTGTTTTGCACTGAGTGTCACATGTATGACTATCTGCCCAAAGGACAGAAGTCTTGGGTGTGTGCTCGATGCAAGGAGCTCCTGGTCCTCAGGGAACGAGTTCGTACCCTTGAGGCCGAGGTGACTGCCCTGGAGAAGCAGAGACGGTCAGTTAGGCACTTGGGGAAGACTCTCGGGGGCGTATTAGATGAGCCCCGCTCTGAACGTAGCAGCCCCGTTGCTGCCAGAGAGCGTGAGGGTCGAGAGGGAACAGGGCACCGTGCTGAGGATAAGGGGAATGCGCCCTCAGAAGGGACCTCTTCTTCGGTCGGTGAGCGGGAATCCTTTCGCGCCAAGGAACCATCCCTGAGCAGGGGGAGAGGGGGGGTATTGGTAGTTGGTGATTCGATCATTAGGCAAGTAGACAGCCGGGTGGCGAAACCGCGTACTGACCGTATGGTGACTTGCCTGCCTGGTGCGAAGGTAGCGGACATTACGCGTGTAGTAGATAGACTGATAGACAGTGCTGGGGAGGAGCCTGTGGTCGTGGTGCATGTTGGCACCAACGATGTGGGGAAATGCAGTCGTGAGGTCCTGGAGGAAAAATTTAGGCTGCTAGGCGGGAGACTTAAGGCCAGGACCTCCAAGGTAGCCTTCTCGGAAGTGCTACCTGTTCCACGTGCAGGGCAGGAGAGACAGGCACAAATTAGAAGTCTCAATGTGTGGATGAGACGATGGTGTAAGGAGGAAGGGTTTAAGTTTGTTAGGCACTGGGATGCTTTCTGGAACAAGCGGGAGCTGTACAAAAGAGACGGTCTCCACTTGTCCCCGGATGGAACCAGGCTGCTGGCGCTTAAAATCAAAAAGGTGGCAGAGCAGTTTTTAAACTAAATCTTGGGGGAAAGCCGACAGGAGATGAAATGTCTCTGGTTCGGGAGGACTCGTCTCAAAGAGATGAAGGGTTAGCTGCTATTTTTCTACCGGGTAACGGACCGGAGTTGTCCACTGTGAAGGTGACAAACAATATGGACTGTCTGCCAGTGTCTCGAGGCGGCAGGAGGAAGGTGGCGGGCCTAGCTCGCCTGGGAAATTATAGATGTTTGTATGCAAATGCTAGAAGTGTTCAAAGTAAAATTGGTGAATTGGAATGTTTAGTGCTGGGAGAAAACATAGACATTGTGGGAATTTCAGAAACTTGGTGGAATGAGGAGAATCAGTGGGACACGGTGATTCCTGGATATAAGCTATATCGGAAGGATAGGGAGGGAAGGGTTGGAGGTGGGGTGGCTCTGTATGTCAGAGAGGATATACGGTCCAGTAAGGCTGAGATCAGAGAATTAGATTCACTTTTAGAAATGCTTTGGGTTGAAATAGAGGGCCCAAAAGGAAATTTAACTATGGGAGTTTGTTATCGCCCACCAAATCAAAAGAGAGAGGACGATTATAATATGATGGAAGGCTTAAAGATAGCGGCTAAACGTAAAAACTGTGTTGTAATAGGTGATTTTAACTACCCGCAGATTGATTGGGTCAATATGTGTTCTGGTCGAGAGAAAGAGATTGAGTTTCTTGATGCTCTCAATGACTGTGCTATGGAGCAGATGGTCTCAGAACCTACCAGGGGTGGGGCGATCCTGGATTTGGTCCTAAGTAATGCCCAAGACTTGGTGAGAGATGTAAAAGTGATTGCGCCGCTTGGGAGCAGTGACCATAATGTTATTGATTTCACCGTTTGTATAAATAGGGAGTTGTCCAAAAAGACCACCACAACCACGTTTAACTTTAAAAGGGGTAAATACACTGAGATGAGGAGGCATGTGAGGAAGAAACTGAAAGGAAAGGTACATACGGTCAAAACCCTTGAGAAAGCTTGGACGCTATTTAAAACTATAATCCTAGAAGCTCAGATAAAATACATACCACAAGTTAGGAAAGGCACAAACAGGCATAAGAAAAGGCCTGCGTGGTTAACAAACAAAGTAATGGAAGCTGTAAAAGGTAAGAAGGACTCCTTTAAGCGGTGGAAAACCAGTCCAAGTGAGATTAGTAAAAGGGAACACAGGCTGTGGCAAATCAAATGCAAGACTGTGATCAGGCAGGCAAAAAGGGACTATGAGGAGCATATTGCAAAAAACATAAAGACCAACAATAAAACTTTCTTCAAATATATTAGAAGTAGGAAACCAGCCAGGGAGGCAGTGGGGCCCTTGGATGACCATGGGGTAAAAGGATTACTGAAGGAGGATAGGGAAATGGCTGAAAAGCTAAATGAATTTTTTGCCTCCGTCTTCACTGTAGAAGACGAGAACTTTTTGCCCGCCCCAGAACCACTAATTTTGGAAGGGGTGTTGAAAGACCTGAGTCAGATTGAGGTGACAAATGAGGAGGTCCTACAACTGATAGACAAATTAAAAACTAATAAGTCACCGGGTCCGGATGGCATACATCCGAGAGTTCTGAAGGAACTCAAAGTTGAACTTGTGGATCTTCTAACAAAAATCTGTAATCTTTCATTGAAATCTGCCTCCATTCCTGAGGACTGGAAGGTAGCAAATGTCACCCCCATCTTTAAAAAAGGTTCCAGAGGAGATCCGGGAAACTACAGGCCAGTCAGTCTGACTTCAATACCGGGAAAGTTGGTAGAAACCATTATCAAGGACAGAATGAGTAGGCACATTGATGAACACGGGTTATTGAGGAAGACTCAGCATGGGTTCTGCAAGGGAAGATCTTGCCTCACTAACCTGTTGCATTTCTTTGAGGGGGTGAACAAACATGTGGACAAAGGAGACCCGATAGATGTTGTTTACCTTGACTTCCAGAAAGCTTTTGATAAAGTTCCTCATCAAAGGCTCCTTAGAAAGCTTGAGAATCATGGAGTAAAAGGACAGGTCCTCTTGTGGATCAAAAACTGGCTGAGTAATAGGAAGCAGAGAGTGAGTATAAATGGGCAGTCTTCGCAGTGGAGGACGGTAAGCAGTGGGGTGCCGCAGGGCTCGGTACTGGGTCCCATGCTTTTTAACTTGTTCATAAATGATTTAGAGTTCGGAGTGAGCAGTGAAGTGGCCAAGTTTGCGGATGACACTAAATTGTTCAGGGTGGTGAGAACCAGAGAGGATTGTGAGGAACTCCAAAGGGATCTGTTGAGGCTGGGTGAGTGGGCGTCAACGTGGCAGATGCGGTTCAATGTGGCCAAGTGCAAAGTAATGCACATTGGGGCTAAGAATCCCAGCTACAAATACAAGTTGATGGGGTGTGAACTGGCAGAGACTGATCAAGAGAGAGATCTTGGGGTCATGATAGATAACTCACTGAAAGTGTCAAGACAGTGTGCGTTTGCAATAAAAAAGGCCAATGCCATGCTGGGAATTATTAGGAAGGGAATTGAAAACAAATCAGCCAGTATCATAATGCCCCTGTATAAATCGATGGTGCGGTCTCATTTGGAGTACTGTGTGCAGTTCTGGTCGCCGCACCTCAAAAAGGATATTATAGCTTTAGAGAAGGTGCAGAGAAGGGCAACTAGAATGATTAAAGGGCTGGAGCACTTTCCCTATGAAGAAAGGTTGAAACGCTTGGGACTCTTTAGCTTGGAGAAACGTCGACTGCGGGGTGACATGATAGAGGTTTACAAGATAATGCATGGAATGGAGAAAGTAGAGAAAGAAGTACTTTTCTCCCTTTCTCACAATACAAGAACTCGTGGGCATTCGATGAAATTGCTGAGCAGACAGGTTAAGACGGATAAAAGGAAGTACTTCTTCACCCAAAGGGTGATTAACATGTGGAATTCACTGCCACAGGAGGTGGTGGCGGCCACAAGTATAGCCACCTTCAAGAGGGGTTTAGATAAAAATATGGAGCACAGGTCCATCAGTGGCTATTAGCCACAGTGTATGGAGCACAGGTCCACCAGTGGCTATTAGCCACAGTGTATGTGTGTATATAACATTTTTTGCCACTGTGTGACACAGAGTGTTGGACTTGATGGGCCGTTGGCCTGATCCAACATGGCTTCTCTTATGTTCTTATGTTCTTATGAGTTTGACACCGCTGCTGTAGGGTTTTAAAGACAAGAGATTAATAGAGGAGGTTTGCCATCGCTTTTCTCTGCATAGCAGTTCTTGACTTCCTTGGTGGCAGCGCCGGTGCTTGGGAGTAGGCAACGTAGGCAGTCGTCTAGGGCGCCACCTGGCCTAGGGGGCAGCACTGGGCGCCCCCTCCCAACACGTGACTCTGGCTCCTGACCACTGTCCCCTTGTCCTCTCCCATCACCAAGCTGCCCTCAACAACGCCAAGCCACGCCCCCTCTCCCCGATGTGTGTCTTGGCCTCCCACCTCATCCTATCCTGCCACCCTCCTTCCTGGTGTGACCGGCAAGCACTTACTCACATTTTTTTTTAATAACTTATCACATTTTTTTTGAAAAATTAAAATTAAAAAAACAGTAAATTAAAAATGTGAAAAGTTTCAAGTTTGGTGCTCTTCATTTTCCCTATATATTTTTTTTTTCTAATGGGGGGGGCACTAGTGGGTGATTTGCCTAGGGTGTTAGAAAGTCTAGCACTGGCCCTTCTTGGTGGCTGCCCATCAAGCACTGACCAGGATTGACCCTGGTTAGCTTCTGAGATCTGAAGTGTTGTGTACTGCATTTTGGTCCCTGAATTTACAACACAGCGTCGCCTCATGCGCTCAGGGGAACTGCGGGACACCGCGGGTCACCTGGCTAGGAAGGGACTTAACTGGACCACCTATTAAGAAGTGTGGCGTGAACTTTAACCGGTCAGGATTGGACTGGACTTGGGAGGGGGTTGTTCCGGGTACATGCATATAAGCGGACACCCGGCCCTGCTATGTTGCCTTCTTGGGTGATCGCTAATAAAGAATGGTTGCTGTCGAACATCTCCAAACCCAGAATATTACAGCAGCTAAGGTTCTCAAGCTAGCCTAGGCCAGGCCTCGGATTCAGCAGGAGCTCATAGGAGCACAGCTCCTGAAACTTTCTGAGAGTCCCACCTCCTCCTTCCCACCTTGGCCATTGAATAGTAGGTGCAGCTGCATAACAATCCCTGGATGAGCTCCACCACCTATTTTTGAACAAAATGACCCCTGGCCTAGGCCATCCATGTCTGGGCATTCCCATTGCAGAAGCAGCTCAAAACGTTACCCAATCCCTCCTTTAGTGAGTCTTGTCTCATCTAACCTCAGACAAAATGATCATCATTTCACTCCTGGCCAGCAGATTCCTTTCCCAGTCCTTTCCTTCCCTTGTGATTTTCCATTGCAGGCCTCGTTAGCCTGGAATCCCTCCAAAATGTTTCTGAGAGCGGCTGCCATCTTTGCTAATAGCTATCTCAGTTTGTTCCAACTTCCGCCGGTGAGGTGCATTGTGGCTCCAGTGGCTGTCTTTAGATGAGGGAGATCACATCGAATCCCTGTTCGGCTACAAAGCTACAGCTGGAAGCCCTGGGGCAGGCTACTTTCAGCCAAACCTGTCCCAGCCCATAAAGCTACTGAGAAAGCAGGAGGGCTGTTCTAAGCTCCTTGGGAGAAGGGCTGGTTGCAAAAGAAATACATTTTGTGCTGTAGCCCAATCTACGGATCAGTGTTCCCTCTAAGATGATCCACGTGGGCAGCCGTGTTGGTCTGAAGCAATTGAACAAAGCAGGAGCCAAGTTGCACCTTTAAGACTAACAAAGTTTTATTCAGAACGTAAGCTTTCGTGTGCTAAAAGCACACTCCTTCAGGCAAAGGAACAAGATACAGTGGTCTGAAATAGATGCAGTTGGTGGGTTAAGAGGGCAAGCTGATACAAAGCTGGGATCGCATGGTGGAACAGTGTGACAAATTAGAAGGCCATTTGGTCTAGATAGACATAAAAAGTAATAAAAGTTGCCTGCTAATTGGTGTTGCTGCAAGTCTAGGTAAATTACAAAAGCTATGTATGGCTTTGCTCACTGTGCTGGATTCCTCATCTGATGAAGTGTGCTTAAGAGCAAACGAAACCTTATGTTCTAAATAAAAATTGGTTGGTCTTAAAAGTACAACTTGACTCCTGCTTTGTTCAACTGCTTCAGACCAACATGGCTGCCTGCTTGGATGTATTTCCTTGTTCTCGTCCACCTAATTTACTTCTCAACATCATGAGTTAGTAGGGTTGCCAAGTCCAATTCAAGAAATATCTGGGGACTTTGGGGGTGGAGCCAGAAGACATTGGGGTGGAGCCAAGATCAAGGCTGTGACAAGCATAATTGAACTCCAAAGGGAGTTCTGGCCATCAAATTTAAAGCGATGGCACACCTTTTCAATTCCTTCCTGCCATAGAAAATAATAAAGGATAGGGGCACCTTCTTTTGGGGCTCATAGAATTGGACCCCTAGGTCCAATCGTTTTGAAACTTGGGGGGTATTTTGGGGAGAGGCACTAGATTCTATACGGAAAATTTGGTGCCTCTACCCCCTAAAACAGCCCCCCCAGAGCCCCAGATACCTGCGGATCAATTATCCATGATTTTCTATGGGAATAAATCTCCATAGGGAATAATACAGTTCCCAGCAGACATTTCCCTCCCCTCCCCCCGCTTTCTGATGACCCTGAAGCGGGGGGAGGGTCTCCAAACCGGGGGATCCCCTGCCCCCACCTGGGGATTGGCAACCCTATGAGTTAGTGTGAGCTAGCTCACAGTTTTTTAGCCTCCGGGGCATGTATTTTTGGCTTAGCTCTGGAAAGATAGCTCTGGAGCAAACTAATTTATGCAGCAGTCAAATCGCTCAGTCACAATTTTAATGCCAATAGCTCACGAAGTAGAATTTTTGCTCACAAGACTCCACAGCTTAGAGGGAGCCGTCTTTCATACACACAGGGCTTTTTTGAGCAAAGGAACACAATTCCGGCCGGCTTGGCACCAGGGGGTGTGGCCTAATATGCAAATGTGTTCCTCCTGGGCTTTCCCCCCCAACAACAAAGGCCCTGCATACACATAATGCTTCAGAGATGGCAAAGGTTCCACCAGTGCAGACTTTTTGTGGATGCTCCCATAGTTTATGCAAGCTCTAGAGCAGGCTCAAGGGCTTTGCAAAAGGGCAGATGTGATCCTCCACTTCAGAGCCCGCTACTGCAACCCACCCTTCAAGCCTCTTAGAGTGCTGAACCACCTCAGTCCAATCTAGGCTTCCCAACCCTCTCACCCTGGCGGGGGACCCCAGGATTTCCAGCCTCTTCTCCCTCTCCCCAAAAAAATGGAAGCGGGGGGAGGGGGGAAATGGCGCCAAGGAGCGTGGCGAGCTGCCCCATCTCAGAGCGGGCGACGCCGCTGCGTTGCTGCCGCCTCTTCTCCGCTTCACCGTGGCTGCTCCTCCGAGATGGGCTCAGGCTGGGCCCATCTCGGAGGAGCAGCTGGGATGGGGCAGGGAGGGGGCGGCGGCGGCACGGTGGCATCGCCTGCTCCACTCCACCTCTGAGGTGGAGTCAGGGGGGGGCGGGCCAGGAGCATGGCAGGCCGCGAGTTTGGGTCCTTCTAGGACCCGGACTCGCGGCTCGCCATGCTCCTGGCCTGCCTCCACCCTCCCCTCCCCTTCTCTGGTTTCGCCTCGGCTGCTCCGTGACTGCTCCTCCGAGATGGGCTCAGGAGAGCCAGTTTGGTGTAGTGGTTAAGTGTTCGGACTCTTATCTGGGAGAACCGGGTTTGATCCCCCACTCCTCCACTTGCACCTGCTGGAATGGCCTTGGGTCAGCCATAGCTCTGGCAGAGGTTGTCCTTGAAAGGGCAGCTGCTGTGAGAGCCCTCTCCAGCCCCACCCACCTCACAGGGTGTCTGTTGTGGGGGATGAAGGTAAAGGAGATTGTGAGCCGCTCTGAGACTCTTCGGAGTGGAGGGCGGGATATAAATCCAATATCATCATCATCTCGGAGGAGCAACTGGGAGGGGACGGGCAGGGGGCGGCGCGGCGGCATCGCCCGCTCTGCTCCGCCTCTGAGGTGGAGTCAGGGGGGGGCGGGCCAGGAGCATGGCGGGCTGCGAGTCTGGGTCCTTCTAGGACCCGGACTCGCGGCTCGCCGTGCTCCTGGCCTGCCTCTACCCTCCCCTCCCCTTTTGTGGTTTCTCCTCGGCTGCTCCGTGGCTGCTCCTCTGAGATGGGCTCAGGCTGGGCCCATCTCGGAGGAGCGGCTGCGGTGGGGCGGGGAAGAGGCGACAGCAGCGCAGCAGCGTCGCCCGCTCCGCTGCTCCTCTGGGATGGAGGTGAAGGGGAGGGTGGAGGGAAGGAGTTCAATTGTGCTTGTCACACCCTTGCTCCTAGCTCCACCCCAGTGTCTCCTGGCTCCACCCCCAAAGTCCCCAGATATTTCTGGAATTGGACTTGGCAACCCTAGTCCAATCATAGTACTCATCAGGGGTGGAATTCTAGCAGGAGCTCCTTTGCATATTAGGCCACACACCCCTAATGTAGCCAATCCTCCAAGAGCTTACAGAAAAAGATCCCTGTAAGCTCTTAGAAGATTGGCTACATCAGGGGTGTGTGGCCTAATATGCAAAGGAGCTTCTGCTAGAATTCCACCCGGTACTCATCACCTTTAAGTATGAGTAGCAGCCTCCTGAAGTGAAGGAGCCCATATTAGCTTCTCCTTGCAAGATTAAATCCTTTGCTGAAAAAACATCCGCGGTATAGTGCTGTTGGCTTCAACACCCTGCCTAGACCCTTTTTCTTCAGCCTCTCACAAGACACCAAAAAGCCACTGTGCACATGTGGAAGATCGCATGTAGGTCTTTCAGTTTTGTTATTATTAGGTTGGATACTGCCAGCTTTCCTATTGGGTTAAGAGGATGGAGGAATCTACATGTCACAGGGTAGGGTTGCCAGCTTCCAGGTGGGACCTGGGGATCTCCCGCTTTTATAGCTGAACTTCAGCTGGAAGAGATCAGCTCCCCTGTAGAATACGGACGCTTTGAAAGGTGGACTATATGGCATTGTAGGATGTGAGGCCTTCCGGATCCCAGACCCCACCTTCAGGTATTCAGTCTCCAGGTGTTTTCCAATGCAGACCTGGCAACCCTATCACAGGGTGTGTCAAGAGGGAGGAGATTACCCCTCTTTCTCTTGTGCCCATGGAAAAACTAGCAGGATCCGGTCCACTACCCCATTGTTTATTTATTGCATGAGAAATGAACAAACAAATCAGGAGTCACTTCATAGAAAAAGAGGTACTGGAGCTCATTAGCACGCTCATTTGCATATGCCACACACCCCTGACATCATCGGAAGGTGTACTAAATTGTATCAGCTCAGTATCTACCTACCTTAAAATGCTTCTTGAGTTAGTTTGTTGGACTTTTCCAACAAAAAAGCCCCATGTGAAACAATGGTGACATCAGGAGGTGTGGCCTAATATGCAAATGAGTTCCTGATGGGCCTTTTTCTACCAAAAAAAGCCCTGCTTTCTCCTATGTGGCCACAGTGGCATGATGAAGACTTCCATCTGTCTGCTTTATAAGTTTTGTTTATTTTCCCATTTTTTGTGGAGAAAAATATTAGAAAGTTTGTCAAATCTTAGAGTTCAGCAAAATTCTCACAGGGGGTTTGAGCAATGGAGCCCAGAAGCTAGCATTGGGGGTGGGAGGGTTAAGAAAGAAAGAGCACAATATGATTTAAAGGTTATGGAGCTCCGTTCCTGTGAGCTCCTGTCCAAAATGAGGCCTCAGACAAATGAATAATAGACAATTAAAATTTAACTGGGGATCTAATCCAAATACCCTTTTCTAGGCTTACCTATTACCTTGTGAAATATTTCAGAAAGTACTCAGAATAAATGTTTTTGCTGCTGTATTAAACCACCACTGGTTAAGTGTTTTAGCTCTGCATAGAGAGAGCTAAGCAGAACCATTGACATGAAGAATGAACCCCAAAGAGGTCTTAAATAGAAATAAGACACACAAGTTTAATGTGCCAGCTATTCTTCATTTCCCCTCACTCTCCTTCGCTGCAAGACTAGCCTCTTTCTTACCTCTTATAATGCTTAGCATCCATTTTGCATATATTGTGAAAAGCAAATCATTGTCTCATTTGTAACTCGGAAAGACAAGCGCCGGAAACGTCTTGGCTGTAGGGCTCCCCAGATACCTTTAGGCCTCCTCATTCGGCTGCCAAACGAAGTGGAGTTCATGGAATTTTTGACACCTTCCAGTGGATTTAAGTGCACCCTGGCAGATGGTGTGAAAGGGATACAGAGGAAGAACACAGAAACCTCTGCCAGCTAGGCTGGTGCTCTAGGTAGCGTCGTGTTTGGGGAAGAAAGGAGATGACTGTTATTGTTAGCACTGGCAGCCCATGCCAAAAGCTGGGAGATCCCACCAAAGATACAGCATCTCATTAGAAAAATCCTCCACTTGTTATGGGATGCAATGAACCTGCAACTTCCATGGGGTCGTGAAGCAATTACTGAATGCTTTCTCCTCTCACTTCTTAAAAGTATGCCATCTTATTTTCAAGGCAGCGGCCTCAAAATGACATCCTGGCTTCATTTCACTGTGGAGTATGCTAGATAACTCTTCTCCTCTTGCTCCCTGGGGTCTCCGGCTGGCTTTTACCTCACATGAAAGCCCAAGCCAGGAGAACTGTCAAAAGAAGAAGAAGAATTAACCGTTGAAGAACGATCAGATGCATTTTTTTTCCCAGGGCTGAAAGTGAAGGGGGGAAGGCGGATGCATGCAGAAAGCATTTCGCCAATCTGAAAATATTTCTCAGGCACACATGTGAAAGAGTAACAGAAACAAGGGGTAGGGAGGCCACGCACATCACAGATGAAACAGCCAAATAAGCAAAACATATGAGTTTAATTTTTCTTAGCAGTGGGGCTTCAGTTATTTCATATTTCATCTCTGTAGGGTGGCAACTGTTATTTGGTACAGATCCAATGCATTTATTTAGATTGTTACACCCTACTGTCTCCCCCATTGTGGACTCAACGTTGCTTACAACACTGCTCTCCCCTTCTCCATTTTGTTATCACAACAATCCTGTGAGGTAGGTATAGCAATAGGAGGCAAGGTGAACGCTTTTTTTCCTATCGCCACAAATTGGTCACCTCTGCTATTACCACAGGTGTCAAAATTTCACCCATCAGAAATGTGGCACACTAGGCGCTGGTAGCGTTTCAAAATGAGGTATGATTTATTTAAAACAGATTGGCAGGGAAGAGATGGGATTTGTACTGAGGTTTCTGGGATTTAGAATCTGTGGGCAAACAGAACAAAAATGGATACAGAACTCCATCACACGCAACTTAGTTCATAAGATACAGAGTTTCCCTCAGATGACTCACTAAAATTAACCTTGATGTTAAAGGTTTATATTTTTATAATTATTCTAGATCTCTGAGGAACTTTCCCTCTGTCTAGTCACACAAGCTTGAGGGTATTTGCCTCATCCCTTGGGTAGACAACTCAGGTCTCTCACTTGTAGACCTCTTTCTTCTGGCAAACTAGTTATTCTCTTCTCAGTAAGAGAAATAACTCTAGTCTTTGGCACCTTTGAGGGCCCTTCTCTGACATCTCACAACCCTTTGCCAAGTCCTACTCTGCCAGACTACCTGTCTTTCCTTTGGGATACTAAGCTTAATAGAGGGACCTTTGTCTCTTTCAAGATGTAAGCCTTTTTTTTTTTGGTACACAATCCGAGACTGTCCTTAATTTCTGGAATCAGTGTCCCACCAGAATCTCCAGCATTCAGAGCTACACCACATTCACTTTGACTCTGCTTCTGTGACACACAGGGCTTTGTTTGTAGAACAAGCCCAGCAGGAACTCATTTTCATATTAGACCACACACCCTGGTATCACCATTGTTTTACATAGGGCTTTTTGTAGAAAAAGCACAGCAGGGACTAGTTTGCATATTAAGCCACACCCCCTGACACCAAGCCAGCTGGAACTGCGTTCCTGTGCGTTCCTGCTCAAAAGAAAAGCCCTGGTGACACATAGGGTGTTTTCGCACTCACCTTCAGCCGGCGCCGCGACCCTCTTGACGACGGAGGATCTGTGCTGATTTCCCACACGAAGCGCAGGAGCAACCAGAAGAGCCGCCAATTTCCGGCGCGAAGCCCGCTCAAGCGTTTTCCTGCTTCTTGGCGATTTACGTTTGAGCGGGCTTCGCGCCGGAAATTGGCGGCTCTTCTGGTTGCTCCAGCGCTTCGTGTGGGAAATCAGCACAGATCCTCCGTCGTCAAGAGGGTCGCGGCGCCGGCTGAAGGTGAGTGCGAAAACACCCATAGTCACCAATGTTCCCTCTAAGCTGCAGAGTCTTGTTAGCAAAAAGTCTACTTTGCAAACTACTGGTATTAAAGTTGTGAGCTACTGGCATTAAAGTTGTGAGCTATTGCATAAATTAATTTGTCTGGGGCCATTTTTCCTGACAAAAACATGTGAGCTAGAGGCTAAAAATCTGTAAGATAGCTCACGCTAACTCAGTTTAGAGGGAACCCTGATTGTCACACATTCGAGAGCCTCACAAGAGCACTGCTCTCTCCTCCAGACCATCTTCTACTCTCTCCAATTGCATCTTTGACTCCCAACTGCCACAGTTTGACCGTTAGAAACAGTTGTCCAGTCACAGTGAGTTCCGTGACCTGTCACTCACCGAGAATTCCATCATTTGCACTGCCCCTTACTCATGCATAGGCTTCCAGTTTGTCACAGTAGGATTCAACCCTGTGAAGTAAAAGAGTCGGTGTTGTGTAATGGTTAAGAAAGATGGAGACTAATCCCCATCTCTCCATGTGAAGCCAGCTGGGTGACTTTGGGCCATTCACAGCTCTCTCAGAGCTCTCTCAGCCCCACCTACCTCACAGGGTGTCTGTTGTGGAGACAGGAAGGGGTGGCGATTGTAAGCTACTTTGAGACTCCTTCAGGTACAGAAAGAGAGGGTATGGAATAAGGTAGCCAGGTCTAACAGGGGTGGATCTGGGAGAGGGCAGGGTTTAGGGAGGGGAGGAGGCTCCACATGGTACAATGCCACAGTACAACACCCTTCAAAGCAGCCATTTTCCCCAGGGGAGCTGATCTCTGACAGCTGGAGATCAGCTATAAAAGCCAGAGATTTCCAGGCCCCACCTGGAGGCTGGCATCCTCTTCTTCTAGATCAGGCTCAAAAAGTGACTGGCCCAAGATCACACCAGAGTGGAAGTTGAACTTGGGTCTCCCAGTGATGGTGGAAGGTGTGGTCAAGTTGCAACTAACGTATGGTGAACCCATATGGTTTGCATGGCAAAAGATGAACAGAGATAGTAAGCCCTATGAGGAAAGGCTGAGGGGCTTGGGAATGTTCAGTCTGGAGAAGAGGAAGTTGAGGGGGACATCATTGCTTTCTTTAAGTATTTGAAGGGCTGTTACTTAGAGGAGGGCAGGGAGCAAAGGAAAGGACTTGCAATAATAGGTTAAATTACAGGTGGAAAGTTATCATCTGGATATTAGGGAGGAAATTTATAGTAAAAGTAATTCATCAGTGGAATCAGTTTGCCAGAGCGGGGACTTACCAGTAGAAAGAAGACCTGGGCCAGATTGCTGGCATCACATAGGAAGTGACATCATCATTCAGGTGACTTCTGGGCAACATACTGGTATAAGGCCAAAAACAATACGGTAGAAGCCAGTTTTACCATAGAGTGTTTGCCCAAATATCAGAGTGTTTCCTGGAAGTCACTGACATGATGATGCCACTTCCTGTTTGGTGCTGGCCTAGACTGTCTTCTTTCTACTGACAAGTCCTCCCCATTCCCCACCAGTTGCCAAAAGGGATCTGGCAACCCCAGAACACATTAATGTGAAATTTGTAGCACCCCTCATCCTCTTTGAGCTCTGCATAGTCTTCCTAGATTCAGACCGATTTCCCACTAGCCTTACCTCACTCTCACTCTCCTCGTCTCTGTGGAACTTCTGTCAAATTTCACACAAGCTGGCCCGGGGCTGCAACTAGCTTTGCTTCTTTCACGCAGCAAACAGAAGCCGGTTTTTAGAGGATCTTGCTTGCTGTGTGAAAGAGGCAGAGAGAGTTGCAGCCTCAGGGCAGCTTGTGCGAAATCCGATGGAAGCCCCACTGAGAAGAGAGAGAGCAGGGTAAAGCTAGTGGGAAATCAGTCTTAGGGCGTTTTCGCACTGACCTTACTCCGGAGCGACGCTCCTCTTCACCGTGCAGCGTCTGCGCGGATTTCGCACCAATTGCTCCGTAGAACCCGGAAGAGCCACAAAGTCCCGCGGTTTTTGCGTCGCAAATGTAAACCGCCAAAAACCAGTTTACATTTGCAACGCAAAAGCCGCGGGACTTTGAGGCTCTTCCGGGTTCTGCGGAGCAATTGGTGCGAAATCCGCGCAGACGCTGCGCGGTGAAGAGCGACGTCGCTCCGGAGTAAGGTCAGTGCGAAAACGCCCTTAGTCTTTGCTTACCACTCCCCACCCCCCCACCCCCACACACACACTACCCTCTGCAGTTAGCCTGTTCTTTCCAGCCATATATATATATATATATATATATATATATATATATATATATATATATATATATATATATATATATTTCTGCTGCAGAAAGTGAGGGCTCTGGCTATATTTATAGGCTGTTTATAGTTCAGGATTTTGCCTACAACAAAACCCCTTTCTAAGGGCAGAATTTGGCCCTTTAAGATGTGCATGCAGAACTATATGCCTGGACTGACTTTCCTTCAGCCCTGCCTTTGATTTCAAAACTGTGCTTTCAAGGGAGGAAATGTGTGCTTCAGGAGACAGGAAAGAAAACAGCAAAATATGCTTTCAAGTTTCAACCCTCCCGCTCCAGCCTAATAAGAATAAACTGTTTGGCAGAAATCTAACACATTGTCCGACACACCCGCTGAAAACTCAGATTCCAGCAAGGAGCAATAAAGCATTGGTATTCTCATTAGGCATTAGTAACTGGTTTTCCAACTGGGAGTTTCCATTTCCTCCAGGGGAGCTGATCTCTGTAGCCTGAAGATCAGTTGTACTTCTGGGAGTACTCCAGCCCACAGCTGGATTTCGGCTAGATCCTATGGGTTGGATCCAGGCTGAATCGTCCAATGGTAGAACAGAACTTCCCTGCCTCCCCAGTCCTATTGCAGCCCACTCTCCATGAAATGCTTTGGGGAGTGGGGAGGGGACCCCAAGGAATGACATGATCAGTAGAAGGTGACAATTTAGTAGAGATCTATCCCATTGGTTTCTCTTAAGCCAGGCTTTCAAACTTGGACTTGTAACAGGTTTATAGCTAGTTTGTTAAGCGCAACTTCTACTAATTATTGTTGTTTGTTGTATTGCTTAAACTAATAAACCACAGTTTGTTGAGTAGCATTACCCCTGGCAGGAGGAGGAGGAGGAGAAGAAGACATTGGATTAATATTCTGCCCTCCACCCTGAATCTCAGAGCGGCTCACAATCTCCTTTATCTTTCTCCTCCACAACAGACACCCTGTGAGGTGGGTGGGGCTGAGAGGGCTCTCACAGCAGCTGCCTTTTCAAGGACAACCTCTGCCAGAGTTATGGCTGTCTTAAGGCCATTCCAGCAGGTGCAAGTGGAGGAGTGGGGAATCAAACTTGGTTCTCCCAGATAAGAGTCTGCACACTTCGCCACTACACCAAACTGGCTAGAAGAAGAATAAGAATTATACCCTACCCTTACCTTGCATTCTCAGATCGGTTACAGTCTCCTTTCCCTTCCTCTCCCCATAACAGACACCCTGTGAGGAAGGTGGAGCTGTGAGAGCTCTTTTAAGAACTGCTTTTGAGAGAGCCGCTCTTTCAAGAACTGTGACTAACCTAAGATCACTCAGTGGGTGCATGTGGAGGAGTGGGGGATCAAACCCAGTTCTCCCAGATTAGAGTCTATGCCTTTAACCACTGCACCAACCTGGACACAAAGATGGCAGCACAGAGAGACACTCTCCCATGCTGGGTGGCAGAGAGGCGGCAAAAAGCAAACAGATTCAGAGTGAATCCTCACTGGCATTTGCTCCGCCCCTGCTTTTCTCCCTGTGCCAGTGTAACGTACTGAGTGACGAGGCATGTTGAAGGCAACATGCTTTATTAGCGAGTACATCACAAGGCAAGGCAACGCGGGCCGAGTCCCGATTATATACATACCCCGGAACAACCCTCAGTCTGGCCAGGTCCAATCCTGGCCAGTTAAACTTCCCGCCACAGATCTTGACTGGTGGAGCGTATTTGCGGAGCTACATCCGGGGACCAGTGGACTTCCACTGGTCACCTCCGTAGCGTCCGCTGTGTTGTAATTTCGGGACTGAAATGCAAGACACAACAGCCAGCTCTAGCGATGGATTCCCCACTAATTGCTCCACAGCACCTCTTATATTGCCGGTACTTCCTATTACCATTACAGCAACAGGATGCTGGTTTTTTGGAGTTCCAGTTGCCGCAACAGGAATCGGAAGTAGCCCTGAAGCAAGAGATGCTGCAGAGCAACTGGTGGGGAATCAATGGCTTGTGCCAATGCAAGGAGGAGCGTGGGAGTGGGGCAAATGCTGGTGAGGAATCACTCTGGGTTTTACACACAAACCAGGATTTCGCACCTCCAACACACTAACCAGAGTTTGCACAGACAAAAATGGTTTATGGTGATGCCTGAATGTTGCCTGAATATTGCAGTGGGAATCATGGCATTTGACCTCTACCTGAGACTCTGGAGAGCTGCTGCCAGTCTGAGTAGACAATACTGACCTTTGATGGACCAAGGGTCTGATTCAGTATAAAATCAACAATGCAACACCACCACACCATGAAAAATCAGTATCAAACAAATCCTGATTTTTCACAGTGTGGTATTGTTGTATTGTTCATTCTATGTCCACCATGGTCCCTAAGAGGCTGACACTAATTTAAGATAAGGCAGCTTCTTGTGCGTTCATGTGTCTTTGGCGGGGACCGAATTGTTATGAAACAGGAAAGCTGAATTGTTCCATTGTATGCAAAAGCAAAATGTGTCCACTCAAGATGGCAGCGTAATGCTACCGGTCATGTGCCCAATTAAGCAATCCCTTGGACTTATTTGAACAGATTGCCCCCACCTTCCCCCTCACCCTCCACAATGAACTCTCCTTTGAGTTCATTAAAGGCATGATTCATAGGGGAGATGCTATTGCCATTAAAATGAATGAAGGTTTGTGTTCCACATACTTTCCGACATTCTCCTTCTTATTACAGCCTACTGCATGCCCACCACTAATGCTGCCCAGGGATGCCCAGGGACGCCCAGGAACAGCATGGGGCACACTGTGGAGGCCTGATGTGCAAGTAGGGAATTTGCAAAAATAACTGCCGCTGCTTCCACTAGTAGAAAATGACAATTGCAGATGACCAGGGGTGGAATTCTAGCAGGAGCACCTTTGCATACTAAGCCACACACCCCTGATGTAGCCAATCCTCCAAGAGCGTACAGGGCTGTAAGTACAGGGCCTACTGTAAGCTCTTGGAGGATTGGCTACATCAGGGGTGTGTGGCCTAATATGCAAAGGAGCTCCTGCTAGAATTCCAGCCCTGCATATGATTGGGACCAGGATACCCCAAGGCCAATGGTCCCAATGTAAAGTACCACCACAATGTGATCATCTCATGAAACCTTTTTTGTCCCCAATGCCAGAAGTCAATGGATGGCAACCTGTGACAGGGACTTTTGGGTGGTGACACCGAGAGTGCTTTCTGCCTTGAAGCATGCCTAGCACCCTCTCTTTTGGCTTGTAGGAGGACTGCTACAGTATTTCATTGACCTCTGAGCCTAGCCTAAGGCTGTCTGTCTAACTTTGCTCACTTGTGCAGCTGCTCTTTGACTTCTGTGTGGTATTGTCCATTATTTAACTTGACCGTTTTATTGTCTGTCGTACGGATGGCTTTCATGATTTCCTAAGCCTCCTCAGGGGCTCTTTGTGGCAGAAGGTGAGATGGAAATATTTCAATTAATTAATTAAGCCATGAAATCGCCCCTACTATTAGAGCAAATGTGGGATCTCACACAGGCAGGGAATTATATACACAACTCCCACACAGAATAGAAGGGATTCTGGACTAAGGAACGTAGATTGTCTTGGCACTGTATATGTACCCTCATTTTGCACTTTAATGCACAGCCAGGAAATGAAATAGCTAGAATTTTTTTTTTATTTAAAAAGAGCCAATTAATATTCCATGAAAGTTTCATTTAGCAACAAAGAAAAGTCATCTTCCCAATGAATGGCATGCTTATAATCGCCCTGTTTTATTGTCTGGGAATGTGGAGTTGAGGAGTAGGCTTGGTGAGTAAAATACATGTTGCAAAGGTTAGAAAAAGTCACTAAGCAATTTTTATTGTCTGTTTTTTATCAAGATACTGAAAGTTGAAAATTTCACCCAGTGTTAATAATACAGTATTAGTTACACATGACTGCCTTATTGGAACTAAACCAACATGACTTCTGCTCAGTCAGTCCTGAATTTCTCTAGCGGGCAGCTATTTAAGCATACAAAAGCCTTCCTAATTCACAATATAGGTCAGTGCTTAGCTATGGGAGTTTTAACGTGGACCAAGTGTTAATTCTGCACATTTGACAAAATCACCATAGGAATATTGCGGTAAACAATAAGATAAAAAACAAAAAAAACCCCTTCCGTGTAAAGAATATAGCACTTTTTAAAAAATAAGCAATGCCCATATCTTAGAACCTCATAATTGGTGCTTGGGAGGGGGCAACAGTGGGAGGGCTTCTAGTGTCCTGGCCCCACTGATGGACCTCCTGATGACACCTGGGTTTTTTGGCCACTGTGTGACACAGAGTGTTGGACTGGATGGGCCATTGGCCTGATCCAACATGGCTTCTCTTATGTTCTTATGTTCTCTTATGTTCTTATAATCAGATATGCTTCTTTTGCAAACAAAACTTAGAGTGTACATGCTTAGGTTTGGCCTGAACCATGCCATAAGTTTGGCCTGAACCATGCTACATGGACATTTATGAAGCTGTCTTGTACTGAATCACCATCGATTTATCAGTATTGTCTACTCATATGGGCAGTGGCACTCCAAGGTCTCAGGCTGAGGTCTTTCACATCACCTTCGGCCTGGTCCTTTTCTGTGGGAGACACTGAGGATTGAACCTGGGACCTCCTGTATGCCAAGCAGATGCTCTCCTACTGAGCCAAACAAACAATTCAATACATTCAGAGATAAACACACACACTAAGCTGCCTATAATGAATCTAAACTTTGGTCTATCAAGGTCAGTACTGTCTAGGATTTTAGCTGGAGATGCCAGGGGTTGAACCTAGGACCCACTGCATGCAAAGCAGAGGCTTTTCCAATGAGCCACAGCTCCTTGTCCAATGGGCCAACAATATCTGCAGGGCTGGCCCTAGACAGTCTGGTACCCCCTCTGCACTAATAACGTCATGGAGTGCCCAGTTGAGCAACCCCAGAAGGCCAGCGCCCTAGGCAATTGCCTAGTTTGCCTACGGAGATGGCCCTGCATGTCTGGCAATCTGCAAGCAAAGGTATCTTGAATCATTGGGTGCCATTAGAATGAGACATTTTGTCCCAGAGGCTGAAAATCCAAGTGGCACCAAATGCAGTTTCAAATCCTCTTCCTACCACATTTCCTAGATGACCTTTGAGCCAATCATGTACTCTCAGCTTAACCTACCTCACAGGTAGGCATATGAGCCTCCTGGGGATCCCCTGGAATTACAACACCACTCCAGACTACAGAGATCAGTTGTCCTGAGGGAAATGGATGTTTTGGAGGGACTTCTTGGCATTGTATCCCACCGACATCCCTGTCCTCCCAGGGCTCGACTCCCAAATTTACAAGTTTCCTAACCTGGATTTGGCAACCTGCTGGTGGCCAGGGGACCTGGCAACCCTACTCACAGGCTTTTTGTTAGGGTACAATTGGTCACTGTGATGACTACTACTATAGATGGCTTGAAAAGGGGATTAGGCCGATTCATGGGGAAGAGTTTTGTTGAGCCATGATGACTAAAGACAACCTCCATGTTCAAACAACTTGCAGATGAATGGATAACTTTATAAGGAATCCTTTAGATCTTGCACCATTGCAAAGAAGAAGAAGAAGAAGAAGACAATGACATTGGATTTATCTTCTGCCCTCCACTCTGAATCAGAGTCTCAGAGCAGCTTACAATCTCCTTTATCTTCTTCTCCCACAAGAGACACCCAGTGAGGTAGGTGGGGCTGAGAGAGCTCTCCCAGCAGCTGCCCTTTCAAGGACAACTCCTGTGAGAGCTATGGCTGTGCCAAGCATGTGGTTTCAATGACGAGTCGAAGTTGATACAAAACTACGTTTATTGATAAACCGATACTTTCAGTGTAACCGATTCTTGAGAGTGATGCTGCAAATCATCATCATCATCATCATTATCATTTTATTTATATCCCTCCCTCCCTGCCGGAGCAGGCTCAGGGCGGCTAACAACATAAGTCAATACATTATACAATAATATTTAAAACAAAGACTAATTTAACAATTTAATTAAAATTCTAAAATTGATAAAATTAATATGCTGGTGCTATTACAATAGATGGTAAGTTTACTTAGCAAATACATTGATACAATACTTTTAAGGCTTACTTCAAAAGGATTCCAAAGGGTGGGGGCGAGGGATAGCTCTCAACATAAACTATCATAAATGTCTACATTCTCATAGCCTTATCAGGACTCTGTCCTTGCTTTCCCCAGGAATGTATGGGAAGGTGCTGATTACTTCTTCTCAAGTTAGTTTCATTTCTCTCTACTTCTACTTTGCAAGCAATAAAGCAGGAAGGGGGAGGGGAAAGAATAACAGAGCTAACAGACCTTGGTCCTCCAAGATACTTCACAGACCAGTGTTATGGAAGACCCTAAAACAAACAATTATCAATGGAATTTTACCATGCTTGACAGGCTGACCCAAGGCCATTCCAGTAGCTGCAAGTGGAGGAGTGGGGAATCAAACCGGTTCTCCCAGATAAGAGTTCACACACTTAACCACTACACCAAACTGGCATTTCTTTTAGGAAGAAAGTGCATCATCAGTAACTGACTTTTTTTTTAGGAAGAGGGTGCATCATCTTTTAGTTTGTAGATGACCATATGACGGCAGAGGTGATTCAATGAGTTTCCAAGCAAACTTGGAAAAAAGTCACAACACTTAATGCACTCACAATATCACACTAGTATGCATTACAAACATTCAATATAAGTCACAAGCAAGCACAGAAATGGTGCAGCACCGTAAGGGCAGTCCAAGCCAGAAGTCCTAAAGGTCAAAAAAGTGATGCAATCACCAATATCTTTTGTAGGACATCTTCCATTCCAGCGCTGCTGACTAGAATCCACTATGGAGCGAAATCCAACAAGTATACAAGAAGCCGCTAAATGAGCATCTCCAGATATTTGGACCTAGTTTTCGCAGAAAGCTTTGCCTAAGCTTAACCTTCAAAGAACACTACCTCTTCAAACTCCAGTGCGTTTAACTCTGTATTCCCTCCAGTAAGGTTCATATTGGTCCAGGAACCCTGGAGGTTTTTGTCTTCCTCTGGGCATAAAGCATGGGTCACAGGGAGAATGGTGGGGGGAGGGTGTTGTTTAGCTTAGAATTTCTTGTGCTGTGCAGAAGGTTGGACTAGATGACCCTTGAGGTCCCTTCCAGCACTATATTTCTATGTTTCTTTCATACCAACATTTATACAAAAGTGTGTGTGGGGGGGGGGGGTTTGTTTCCTTTTCATGCATTGGATCTCTTCAGCATTTTTGCCGAAACCTGCCCAGTTCCCTTCCTTACTGCAGTTCCCATCTCTCATGTCTTTTGATGGTTCACTCCTTCTCACTAGTCCAAAAGCTGGTTGAATCCGAACCCTAGCCTCAAAATCTGGATTCATTCTTAACCTACATTGCAGGCAATGCTGTTAATGTGTTTACATGTTAGGCTCTGGGCAATTTCCTCACACATATCACCTTGTTTCAGCTCTGCCTCTTCCCTTGGCCAACCCCACAGGAAACAGGGCCTTATTCTCATACATCATCCGACAATTAATTATGTATGATGGTATGGCGAGGTCCAATGATGATACATCAAAAAATATGACACTTGAGAAATCACATCCACATTTCACTCCCAAGGAGCAGAGGATTATTTCAGCCCGACTTGTTTATACCATCAGGGGAACAAATTAATTATCCACTCGACGATTGCCTATTGGTAGAAGGCAACACTTCCCCACTATGGCAGACCGGAATAACTTTCAAAATAGTTGGAAAGGGGGAGAGAAATGTGTGCCGACGGGTTGACGCAAGATTCTGGGAGCTCCAGGCCAAGTTGGATGAGCTGGAACGTGGCTTGTTTTTCATTATCTTGTGGAGAGAGGAGCAAGATGCCTTCTGGAGCACATTATCAACAACACGAGATTTCGAGGGGTTGTGTTTTCGTTTTCCAGTGTTATAATCTGTGGATGTCAAACTTCTGGCTATGAGAAACAGGCCTTGGGGTCACAACCTAAGAACGGTACCAGATGTCTTTGCTCTAAGGATAATGTGCTCGAAACCAAAAGCAAAGTAAAAGAGAGAGAAAGTCGACATACTGATGGACTTAATAGTGACTTGAGATGAGAGACAGAACATTTCTAGTTGCCTTCACCAGATCCTCACAGATTATGTTAATCTTACCATCACGAAGTGTGGGGAGGGGGGGGGTCGCTGTTATCAGATTGTAACTTCTGGTTGATTCCAATGGAGATCGTTGAGCGATTCATTTTTTCACACATCTGATTTCTGCTAAAACAGTTCTGGATTCTGGCCACATGCACCTCTGTTTGAGGGACCCCCTGACCAAGGCTAACATTCCTTTTACAACAGCAATCCTTTTATCTGGTAAAGAAGAAGAAGAAGAAGATGATGATGATGATGATATTGGATTTATATCCCACCCTATACTCTGAATTTCAGAGTCTCAGAGCGGTCACAATCTCCTTTACCTCCCCCCCACAACAGACACCCTGTGAGGTGGGTGGGGCTGAGAGAGCTCTTACAGCAGCTGCCCTTTCAAGGACTACTCCAGTTTAGTGTAGTGGTTAAGTGCGTGGACTCTTATCTGGGAGAATCGGGTTTGATTCCCCACTCCTCCACTTGCACCTGCTGGAATGACCTTGGGTTAGCCATAGCTATTGCAGAGGTTGTCCTTGAAAGGGCAGCTGCTGTGAGAGCCCTCTCAGCCCCACCCACCTCACAGGGTGTCTGTTGTGGGGGGAGAAGATATAGGAGATTGTAAGCCGCTCTGAGTCTCTGATTCAGAGAGAAGGGCGGGGTATAAATCTGCACTTCTTCTTCTTCTTTTACAAGAGCTATCACTGACCCAAGGCCATTCTAGCAGCTGCAAGTGGAGGAGTAAGGAATCACCCAGTTCTTCCAGATAAGAGTCCACAGACTTGACCACTGCACCACAATAGCTCTGTCCAGGGCTTTTTTTGTAGAACTTATTTGCAGGACGAACATATTTGCATATTAGGCCACACCCCCTGACATCACCATTGTTTCACACAGGGCTTTTTGCAGGAACAAAGGCAAGAACTCATTTGCATATTAGGCCAAACTCATGATGCCAAGCCATCCGGAATTGCTTTCCTGCGTGTTCCTTCTCGAAAAAAGCCCTGGCTCTTTCTCCTGATAGGTAGGGTTCCAGATCCCCCCAGCTCCGGACAGGGGATGGGGGGTAGGGTTGCCAGATCCAGGTTGGGATGTTCCAGGAGATTTGGGGATGGGAACAAAGCCTGGGGACAACAGGGACATCAGTGGGGTATAATGCCATAGATTCCACCTTCCAAAATATCCTTTTTCTACAGGGGAATTGATCACTTTTTTCTGGAAATCAGCTGTAATTCTGGGGGACCCCCAGGTTAGGGGAGGGATGGTGACTCAGTGGTAGAGCATCTGCTTGGTAAGCAGAAGGTCCCAGGTTCAATCCCCAGCATCTCCAACTGAAAAGGGTCCAGGCAAGTAGGCGTGAAAAACCTCAGCTTGAGACCCCGGAGAGCTGCTGCCAGTCTGAGTAGACAATACTGACCTTGATGGACCAAGGGTCTGATTCAGTATAAGGCAGCTTCATATGTTCATATGTTTGTTCATATGTTCCACCTGGAGGCCGGCATCCCTAAAATAATGGAATAAGATAGTATTTTGATTACAGGGCTCTTCTTACAGGGCCTACTGTAAGCTCTTGGAGGATTGGCTACATACGGGGGTGTGACCTAACATGCAAAGGCATTATACTTCAATTGAAGAACTTTAAGCAGGTTACAATTGCCTTCCCTTCCTCTCCCCACAGCAGAAACCCTGTGATATAGGTGGGGTTGAGAGAGCTCTTTCGACAACTGCTCTTGAGAGAACAGCTCTGAGAGAACTCAAGGTCACTCAGCTGACTTTGTGTGGAGGAGTGGGGGATCAAACCCAGCTCTGCAGATTAGAGTCCACCACTCTTAACCACACTGGCTCTCTGGAACACTTCACAAATTTGCTCGTCAAACTTGAGCAGGGCCCATGCTAATCTCTGTATTGCTCCAGTTTTAGTATATGTGCTGCCAAAGCGAGGAGGCATGGAGGAACAAAAAGGCACTAGGTAGAAGCGTGCAATTAATAGATCACCAATGATGTAAATGGTCTTTGAGAAGCACCAAACATCTAACTGTTCCTTCCAACCTGTAATTAAAAGACAAGCTGCTCAGTGCATGGTTTGATATTATTCCATAAATAGAACAAAGGTTAAGTCCTGTGGCACCTTTAAGACCAAAAAAATTTTAATTTGGGGTATAAGGTTTGGCTTGCATGCTGAAGAAATCTGCATGCACATGAATGTCTATCCCCAAAATCAGGGCTTTTTTGGGAGCAGGAACTTCTTTGCATATTAGGCCACACACAGCTGATGTACCCAATCCTCCAAGAGTTTACAGGGCTCTTCTTTCAAATACATTTTGTTGTAATTTTGGATAATATATAGAATACAGCTATGAGATGAAGAACTGATGTAGCATAAGATCACATAGTACTTATTGCAGATAACCCAAAAACATTTATAAATAGTGAATAATATGAGACAACTGAACCATAAATACAATCAAATTTAGAAATAAGAAATGAAAATAAAATAGTACTGAAAATCCCTGTATTTTTGACCTCTAATCGCTTTGTTAGCAAAAATGTAAGCACTACCACAAAGAAAGGTCATTAACTATATCTGGAATAACCTCTTGTGAAATGAGATATTCTAGAATAGAAAACCATATAGCATAGAAGTTGGAAAAATAGAGAGGACATTCTAGTTGGTTAATGTCAGAGATTTTGATTACAGGGCTCTTCTTACAGGGCTTACTGTAAGCTCTTGGAGGATTGGCTACATAAGGCGGTGTGACCTAATATGCAAAGGAGTTCCCACCAAAAAAGAAGCCCTGCCCAGAATTCAAACTTGCTATAGGACTCAAACTTGGTTCTCTTGCCTCAGACCCACCTGATTCCATAAATAGGTTACTTTTCTCCAATTTTTAAGTTACAGAAATCACTGTGTCTTTCGCCGATTGGTGTGACACTACTATTTTTTTCCCATATTTAATATACACAGAAGTGTACTCATCCAGTCATCCCTAGCTTGTGTTATCTCTGCCTGCTGGTGTCTTGCTGGGAACACCAGCAGGCAGAAATAAACGCTGCACAGACATTTATAGTACGTTCTCCATTCTATCATCTTCTAATAATCCTAATAACACAATCCTAATAATCCGGATCTTCATAATCTTGCTAATCCGAATAAGACAATTGCTGGGTCTTTTCAAAATGGGATTCCTGTTATAACGTCAGCCTCTCCTGCACCCCTTGCGCACCTTCTTTCTCATTCCAATATTGTATAGATTATTATACATCCTCTTTAAAGCCAGGATGAAAGTTAACCACCCAGAAGCTTTGCTTCCCGTTTATAATTATTCATTAAAATGCATTCCTTCCATCTGCATGGAATTATTTATTTTTTCCAAACATCCCTCTTTAAACAAAGAGCTCCTCTCCACAAACCTGACATTACTAATTACTAATTTCCTTCTTCAACTGCACAGAGAGAGAGAGAGAGAGAGAGCGCACCCCTTCCCCAAAAGCTTTCTGAAAGGGAACCAAATTGTACATTTGCGATCAGTCACATTAAATAAAGCACTTTCAATCCACTTTCAGTACACTTTCCTACTGGATTTTCTTGTGTGAACTGGCAAAATCCAGTTGGAAAGTGCATTGGAAGTGGATTGAAAGTGCATTATTTTGTGCATGTGATGAAAGTGCATTATTTTGTGCATGTGACCACAGCTCGGTATGTCACTAACCAGGGCTTTTTTTGTACCAGGAACACCTTTGCATACTAGGCCACACATCCCTGATGTAGCCAATCCTCCTGGAGCTTACAGTAGGCCGTGTACTAAGAGCCCTTTAAACTCTTGGAGGATTGGCTACATCAGGGGTTTGTGGCCAAATATGCTAAGGGTTTCCTGCTACAAAAAAAAGCCCTGTCACCTCACTAGGACACTTCTCTAAGTCTGGGTGCTTTTTTCTGGTTTTGTACCTGCATTCAACACATCTAAGACAAAGAGAATGAGAGGAGCCAGTTTGGGATATTGCTTCCGGTGTGTGTGTGGGGGGGGGAGGGGGAGCCACAAGCCAAATTTCGGCAGGAGTTACCTCAGATGGGTTGTTTCATCTGGTTAGAGAAAGAGAAACTGTTTCTGGAGCTGGCTGGGAAAATGTGAAGATGTTTCAGTCTAGTTGTTTTTTTAGAATGCAGCATTGATGTTGCTTTGAGACCAGCATTTGGCAAACAAAGACTCCATTTGCTTCCTGCCCCTATATCTACAGAGAAAGAAAGATTTACAAAAATGTAAAAATCTTCATGACTCTCGCCTGACAAGGATTCTGACTCCATATAGCTGGAATGTAATATGGAGAAGTCAGGAGTTTCTTTCTTTGGGCATTTTCCCCCAGAGCTTACCTCGGAGTGACGTTCCTCTTCACCGCGCAGCGTCTGCGCGGATTTCCCACCAACTGATCTGCATAACCAGGAAGTGCCGGACCTTTTGCATCGCAGATGTAAACCGCTAAAAACCAGTTTACGTTAGCGACGCAAAAGCCATGGCTCTTCCTGGTTATGCGGAGCAGTTGGTGGGAAATCCGCGCAGACGCTGCGCGGTGAAGAGGGACGTCGCTCCGAGGTAAGCTCTGTGGGAAAACGTTCTTTCTTTCTTTCTTTCTTTCTTTCTTTCTTTCTTTCTTTCTTTCTTTCTTTCTTTCTTTCTTTCTTTCTTTCTTTCTTTCACAGTTCACCTTCTCTAATGAAACATTTGAGGAAGATTATTAACTCGTGAATGGCTTGAAACATTCACTTCAAGCCATCATTTGGACATCATGAAAAGACTCTAGTTTGTGGTTTCTTTATTGCCTGCAGAACAGAAAGAAAAATATGATATCAAAACGATTTAAAATCTAATCCAGTGCAACCTCTGCTAGGGCTACCAGGACCCTGGTGGTGGCGGGAGAGCTCCTGGAATTACAACTGGTTTCCAGATTACAGAGATCAGTTCCCTGGGAGAAAATGGCAGTTTTGAAGGGTGAACTCTATGGTATTATACCCCACTGAGGTCCCTCCCTTCCCAAAACCCCACTCTCCCCTGGCTCACCCCCCAAATTTCCAGGTATTACCCAACCCAGAGCTGGCAACTCAAAGTATGAACCTGACTCCATCATCCTCATGCAAATGCCTTTCTAAATAATCCTTCCTTACAGATTTTCCCCAAAAAACTTAAACTGTGGAAGCCTTCCTCATATACTGAAGAGTGCCATTCCAGAACATGGAAGCCATTTTAGAAAATGCCTGAGACTATCTTCTTTGAGAGCCAGTTTGGTGCGTGGTTAAGTGCACGGACTCTTATCTGGGAGAACTGGGTTTGATTCCCCACTCTTCCACTTGCACCTGCTGGAATGGCCTTGGGTCAGCCATAGCTCTCGTAGGAGTTGTCCTTGAAAGGGCAACTCTCTCAGCTCCACCCATCTCACAGGATGTCTGTTGTGGGGAGGGAAGGTAAATGAGATTGTGACTGCTATGAGACTCTGAGATTCAAAGTGGAGGGGAGGATATAAATCCAATATCTTCTTCATCATCTTCTTTTTAACAAGTCCACAGTGGTTGAAAGATTAAGACTCAGTGTGGCGTAGTGGTTGCAGTGCTAGTCTAAGACTGAAATGACCTATGATTAAATCTCCATTCAGACCAGAACCAGGTAAATTGTTGGGCCACAAGTCAGAGACCCAGTGTGGTATAGTGGCTACAAGAGATGGACTCTAATCTGGAGAATTGGGTTCTATTCCTCACTATTTCCTGCTTAGCTTTCGAGATCTGATGAGATCAGCCTACCTGGGCTATCCAGTTCCCACCCACTCCAGGCTGCCCCATCCCTGCCCCCCATGGAGATCTATAAATGACGGGTAGATGAAGGTTGCGGCCGTGCTGCCCCTTCCGCACACTTGGGACTCAGGCGGATGAAAGAGGTGGTGCTTCGGAGCGAGGCCATGCCGCCTCTTTCATCCAGCCTGGTCCTGGGTGGGTGAAAGGGGTGGTGTGGAACCTCTGCCTCATTCTGCAGCCCAGTTGCTAACAGGCCATGGATCGGTACAAGTCCACAGCCTGGGGGGTTGGGGACCCCTGGCCTACAGCACACAGCTAAGTCCCATGAAACAAACAAAAAAAAGATACGTTCTCATCAATGCCAGCTCTCTCTTTGGGGTTGCCAATCCCAGGTAGGGGCAGGGGATCCCCCGGTTTGGAGGCCCTCCCCACGCTTCAGGGTCATCAGAAAGCAGGGGAGGGACTGTCTGCTGGGCACTGGGTAATTTCCTATGGAAACCGATTCCCATAGGGTATAATGGAAAATTGATCTGCAGGTATATGGGGAAGCTGGTTTTTGAGGTAGAGGCACCAAATTTGCAGCATAGCATCCAATGCCTCTCCTCAAAACACCCTCCAAGTTTCAAAACGTTTGGACCAGGGGATCCAATTCTATGAGCCCCCCAAAGAAGGTGCCCCTATCCTTCATTATTTCCAATGGCCAGCTCTCCCTTTGGAGTTCAGTTATGCTTGTCACAACCTTGCTTCTGGCTCTGCTCCCAATGTCTCCTGGCTGCACCCCCAAAGTCTCCTGGCTCCACCTCCAAAGTCCCCAGATACTTCTTGAATTGGACTTGGCAACCCTATCTCTCTTTCATCTGCTTGCGTGATACGTAAGCATCCGTGCGCCACTTTGGTAGGTGTCTCAGTCCGGCCTGCTGAAATATCTCACAAGAAGGTGAACTGTATGTCCCCCACCCCCATACTGACGCTGCATGTCAGCAGCCAGAAGCAAGGTGTCTGCTGACTTGATGAACCGGCGTAACTTCACCTCTCCCTGTTGCTTCCTGCTGTTTGTGGCTTGTCAAAGTAGGCGCACTGAAAGGATGTAACGTATCTACGTGCTAACCCATTTGCATGCAGCGCTTGACAGGAGAAGGGCTGAGGGAAGAAGGCTCAGACGAGCGGGAGCCGGGTTTTTCAAATAACGGTGATAAATGATAAGCATTTCTGTTTGTTCGCTCCGAGAAGCGTGAGACTACATTAATGAAGTTAACTTCCCAAAGTGGAACTGTTGGCCTTCTCGCTGGTGACCCGTCTTCTCTGGAAATCAGCACACCAGCAGGGGGGAGGCTCACAGGGCGCCAAACCATTTCGAAAGGATATGGAAGGAGAAGCACAGGAAGAAAGAAGGTATTAAGAAGGGATAGCCAAACCAAGGCCCTGTAAGCTTTTGGAGGATTGGCTACATGAGGGGTGTGTGTCCTAATATGCAAAGGAGTTCCTGCTGCAAAAAAAGCCCGGAGCCAAACAAATGCTTCAACTTGGGGAACTCAGTTCTACAGCCCAGATTAAATGCTCAGTTGACCTTGGAGCATAAGAACATAAGAGAAGCCATGTTGGATCAGGCGTGCATGTATATATAGATATAGATATAGATATACACACACACACACACTGTGGCTAATAACCACTGATAGACCTCTGCTCCATATTTTTATCCAATCCCCTCTTAAAGCTGGCTATGCTTGTAGCCACCACCACCTCCTGTGGCAGTGAATTCCACATGTTAATCACCCTTTGGGTGAAGAAATACTTCCTTTTATCCGTTTTAACCTGACTGCTCAGCAATTTCATTGAATGCTCACGAGTTCTTGTATTGTGAGAAGGGGAGAAAAGGTCTTTTTTCTCTACTTTCTCCATCCCATGCATAATCTTGTAAACCTCTATCATGTTACCCTGCAGTCAACGTTTCTCCAAGCTAAAGAGCCCCAAGCGTTTTAACCTTTCTCCAGTAGAACATGGCACTTGAGCCCGAAAGATTCTACAAACCCTAATAAGTTTTAACCTTTCTTCATAAGGAAAGTGTTCCAAACCTTTAATCATTCTAGCTGCCCTTTTCTGGACTTTTTCCAATGCTATAATATCCTTTTTGAGGTGCGATTACCAGAATTGTACACAGTATTCCAAATGAGACCACACCATCGATTTATACAGGGGCATTAGGATACTGGCTGATTTGTTTTCAATTCCCTTCCTAATAATTCCCAGCATGGTGTTGGCCTTTTTTATTGCAATTACACACTGTCTTTACATTTTCAGTGAGTTATCTACCACGACCCCAAGATCTCTCTCTTGGTCAGTCTCTGCCAGTTCACACCCCATCAACTTGTATTTGTAGCTGGGATTCTTAGCCCCAGTGTGCATTACTTTGCACTTGGCCACATTGAACCTCATCTGCCACGTTGATGCCCACTCACCCAGTCTCAACAGATCCCTTTGGAGTGCCTCACAATCCTCTCTGGTTCTCACCACCCTGAACAATTTAGTGTCATCTGCAGACTTGGCCACTTCACTGCTTATTCCCAACTCCAGATCATTAATGAACAAGTTAAAGAGCATGGGACCCACTACTGAACCCTGCAGCACCCCACTGCTTACCGTCCTCCACTGTGAAGACTGCCCATTTATACTCACTCTCTGCTGCCTATTAATTAGCCAGTTTTTGATCCACAAGAGGACTTGTCCTTTTACTCCATGACTAGGGGTCCCAACCCTCCCGCCCTGGCGGGGGACCCCAGTTTTTCCAGCCTCTTCCCCCGCTCCCCCCAAAAATGGAAACGGGGGAAGGGGGGGAAACGGCGCCAAGGAGCGGGCAACGCCGCTGCGCTGCCGCAGCCTCTTCTCCGTAGCTGCTCCTCCGAGATGGGCTCAGCCTGAGGAGCAGCTATGGAGAAGCGTGGCAAGCCCCGAATCTGGGTCCTTCTAGGACCCTGAGCAGCAATGCTTGAGGAGCAAGGGGGACGCGCTTCGCTTCTCCGCCGGAGAAGGAGGCGGCAGCGCTGAACTGAGCCGTGGCGGGAGGAGGAGGAGGCAGAAGGAAGGGGAGGGGCGGTGTTGAGAAAGGCAAAAGGAGGGGGAAGAAAAAGGAGGAGGCTGCTGTCGTCGTGGTGTGCGCGCGCAGCAGTAGTGGAATCGCCGCTGCCGCCTTTGCTAGACCGAGGCTTGAGCCCGCGGGGAGGCCCCGGAAGAAGAAGGGGAGACGTCGCGCCACCGCCACCCACCACCCCAGAGCCAAGCTGCCCAGTCACCAGCCCTCAGAGCCAGGGTAAACCTGAGAGAGCAGCAGCGACCCCTCCTCTCCGCCCTGGTACGCCTCAACTCCTCCCCTCCTCGCCCGCCCTCCTCAGGGGGTTGCTTGGCAACGCCCCTTGCGAGGGAGGGAATCGAATGTGTTGGGGGCTGCTGTTTGAAGCGAGGAGATTGGGAAAGATTGGCCTGGCTGCCTCCTCGCCTTCCCTGCTGGCCGGTAGGGTTGCCAATCCCCAGGTGGGGGCAGGGGATCCCCCGGTTTGGAGGCCCTCCCCCCCTTCAGGGTCGTCACAGCCTTGATCTTGGCTCCACCCCTAATGTCTCCTGACTCCACCCCCAAAGTCTCCTGGCTCCACCCCCAAAGTCCCCAGATATTTCTTGAATTGGACTTGGCAACCCTATACATGACTCTCGAGCTTACTAAGGAGCTTTGATGACGAACTTTATCAAAAGCTTTTTGGAAATCAAGGTAAACAACATCTATTGGGTCCCCTTTGTCCACATGTTTGTTCACCCTCTCAAAGAACTGTAACAGGGTAGTGAGGCAAGATCTTCCCTTACAGAACCCATGCTGAGTCTTCCTCAATAACTTGTTGAGGAATAACAGTGTGCCTACTCATTCTGTCCTTGATAATGCTTTCTACCATTTTTCTCGGTATTGAAGTCAGACTGACTGGCCTGTAATTTCCCGGATCTCCTTTGGAACCCTTTTTAAAGATGGGGGTGACATTTGCTACCTTCCAGTCCTCAGGAACGGAGGAAGATTTCAATGAAAGATTACATATTTTTGTCAGAAGATCCACAAGTTCAACTTTGAGTTCTTTCAGAACTCTTGGATGTATATCATCCCGACCTGGTGACTTATTAGTTTTTAATTTGTCTATCAGTTTTAGGACCTCCTCTCTTGTCACCTCAATTTGACTCAGGTCATTCAACACCCCTTCCAAAATTAGTGGTTCTGCAGCAGGCGAACACTTCTCATCTTTCACAGTGAAGACTGAGGCAAAAAATGCATTCAGCTTCTCAGCCATTTCCCTATCCTCCTTCATAATCCTTTTACCCCTTGGTCATCCAAGGGACCCACTGCCTCCCTGGCTGGTTTCCTGCTTCTAATATATTTGAAGAAATTTCTATTGTTGGTCTTTTTGTTTTTTGCAATATGTTCCTCATAGTCCCTTTTTGCCTGCCTGATCACAGTCTTGCATTTGATTTGCCACAACCTGTGTTGCCTTTTATTAATCTCACTTGGACTAGCTTTCCATCGCTTAAAGGAGTCCTTCTTACCTTTTACAGCTTCCATTACTTTGTTAACCATGCAGGCCTTTTCTTATACCTGTTTGTGCCTTTCCTAACTTGTGGAAAATATTTTATCTCAGCTTCTAGGATTGTAGTTTTAAATAGCCTCCAAGCTTCCCCAAGGGTTTTGACTGTATCTACCTTTCCTTTCAGTTTCCTCTTCACATGCCTCCTCATCTCAGAGAATTTACCCCTTTTAAAGTTAAACGTGTTTGTGCTGGTCTTTTAGGGCAACTCCCTATTTATACAAATGGTGAAATCAATAATGTTATGATCACTGCTCCCAAGCGGTGCGATCGCTTTTCCATCTCTCACCAAGTCTTGGGCATTACTTAGGACTAAATCCAGGATCGCCCCACCCCTGGTAGGTTCTGTGACCATCTGCTCCATAGCACAGTCATTGAGAGCATCTAGAAACTCAATCTCTTTCTCTCGACCTGAACACATATTGACCCAATCAGTCTGCGGGTAGTTAAAATCACCTATTACAGTTTTTACGTTTCGCCGCTATCTTTAATCCTCCCATCATATTATAATCATCCTCTATCTTTTGATTTGCTGGGCGATAACAAACTCCCATAAGTTAAATTTTCTTTTGGGCCCTCCATTTCAACCCAAAGCATTTCTGGCAAGTTGGAGAAATCTCTTTAGGTAAAACTTCCATTTTGAAAACCAAAACTGAGGATAAGAATAGGGTTGCCAGGTCTGAGTTGGAAAATACCTGGAGACTTTGAGGGTGGATCTGGGAGAGGGCGGAGTTTGGGGAGGGGAGGGGCCTCAGTATGGTGCAATGCCATAGAGACCACCCTCCTGCGCAGCCATTTTCCCCAGGGGAGCTGATCTCTACCAGCTGGAGACCTCCAAGACCCACCTGGAGGCTGGCAACCTTAGAAGAAGGAAATCCTACAAAGAGTTAATTCACGCACACCCCACAGACCACTTGCGTTTGCTTTCTGTTCCAATGATGACTGACTGTGGAATGCATGAATTGACTTCACTGGCCTGCCTTGCCTTAGAACTATAGAGTTGGAAGGAACCTCTAGGGTCAACTAGTCCAACCTCCTGCACAGTGCAGGAAATTCACAAATATCTCCCCCCCACACACCGCTGACACTTGCTCCATGCCCAGAAGATGGCAACAACAACAACAAAACCCCCAGAATCCCTGGCCAAATTGGCCTGGAGAAAAATTGCTGCCTGACATCAAAGTTGTGAACAGCATTCCCTGAGTGTGTAAGAAAGAGCCACGAGAACTAAACACTGATGCAACCCTTCCTTCTCACGATCTGCCTAATCTCACAGCATCAGCATGGCTGTCAGATGGCCTTCTAGCCTCTGTTTAAAAACTTCCAAAGAAGGAAAGCCCACCCCCTCCTGTTCCACCGAGGAACCGCTCTGTCAGGAAGTTCTTCCTGATGTTTAGTTGAAAAAGTCAACTAAATTTCAACCCGTTGGTTCATTTGGGGAGATGTGAGCTGGCATGTTATAACTGTGATGGGTCATTCGCATATAGAAATGCAGAAACGTAACGCTGGAAGGAACTCCAAGGCTCATCTTATCCAGCCCCCTGCATAATACAAGAAATTCAAGCACCTCCCCCCCCCCCCCCCAAACACACACACAGTTACCCCTGCTCTATGCTCAGAAGCAGGCAAAAAAAACACCCAGGATTCCTGGGACAATCTGGGCTGAAGGAAAATTCCTTCCTGACTCCATATCAGGGGTGGAATTCTAGCAGGACCTCCTTTGCATATTAGGCCACACACACTCTCATCATGATTGAAATGATGTAGCCAATCCTTCAAGAGCTTACAAAAAAGAGCCTTGTAAACTCTTGGAGGATTGGCTAAATCAGGGGTGTGTGGCCTAATATGCATAGGAGCGCCTGCTAGAATTCCACCCCTGTCCATAGTCATGATCAGCACTACCTAGCGCACAAAAAACAGGCTCACAAGAGCAGAGCATTGGCTCTTCCCTACCTGTTACCTGCCCTTCTTCTCAAAATTTGCCTAAATTAATAGCAAGTCATGGCATCAGCATGGCCACCTAAGCATCTACTTTAAAATCTCTGAAGAAGGAGAGCCCACAATCCCCCGAGCAAGCTTGATGTTGCAGTCATCAGGCAGTGAGCATTCAAGTGTGAACCAGCCTTCATTTTCAAATGCATTTCAAGGCTCGGTTAATATAATGCAATAACCGTTGTTGTAGCCTATTTAAAGACCTGTTTGAATGGTTTGGGCAGGCGCCGCCTCCATTTTAAAAAAATGGGGAATTGCTCATGCTATGAAATATGATTCCAACCAGTCTGGGATCTCATCATGATTGCAATGATGTAACAATGTCACACAACCAATCAGATTGGGTTCTGTACTGATGTCACAAAGCTCATTCAGGGCGAGAGCAATGCTTCCCGCTCTCAGAATGGACGTTTCAGAATGGGCTATTCATCCCTTCCCCTGAAAAATGATCCCAAAGAGATATTTCCCCCCCACACAAGGGTAGAAGTTTTTGTAACTCCCCTCCCCCTATTGTTTCAGGACAGCTCTGAAATATGGTGTTCAGCAAGTGTTTTTCCTGAACGTATCTCTCATTCCTCATTTCCATCAACCACAGTGCTGCCACCATATTTTTTTAAGGGTGGTATGCCCAGAGCTGCTAACCAAAGCAACTTTGCTCTGAGGTACACACAGCAGCCTGAGGAGTACTCAACCTGCAGAGATAAAAGCTGCTCCAGTCTGGAGAGGGTTTCTTGCCAGGTGCAAGTTAGTCTCTCCCCCCCCTCCCTCTCTCCAAGACACCCTAGCAGCAAGAACAGCTGTGGAAGGGAACGGGAAGGAGGGAGGGAGGGAGGGAGGAAAAGAAAGGGGGAGGGGTGGAATAATACTATAAACTCAATGCAAAAACAACTGCCACAGCCAAAACGTCCGCTAGAAGAGACAAGCACTATTTACATCCTAATACTGCATCCAGTGTGTAGAAGGTAGATTTCATAGAATCATAGAATCGGAAAGAGACCTCCAGGGTCGTCTGCACAATGCGAATGGTTTATAAGCGTATGAAGTCAATAACTGACACGATGAACGGGAAACGATCTTTTAAAAACTTTATTCTCCGCATGTTGGATTTTGAAATTTGTAATGTTTTGTACCTCACTAAGTGACATGTAGTTTGTGAAAAGTGTTCTGAACTAATTAACATTTATAAATTCATCTTTAATACTGTTCATCAATCTTCCACAGGTTTTTTTTGTGTGTGTTTATATAAATTGATCTGTACTGTAGTACTCTAGCTTTTGCCCAGCTTCCAGGTGGTGGCTAGAGATCTCCACTATTACAACTGATCTCCAGGTGACAGATATCAGTTCACCTGGAATAAATGGTCCCTGTGGTATGATATCTCCTAGGGTTGTTTGTCCCCAAGTCCTAGCAGGGGATCTCCCTGTTTCAGGGGATTTCCCCCATCGTGGACCAGCTGGCCAGTGGGAGAAACCCTGCCCCTAACAGGAACATCAAGTGGGGATGCTCTGGGTTTTGAGCAAAACTCTGATTTAAACCCAACTTTACCATAGCATTTGCTCAAACACCAGATCGTCCTCATTGTGACTTTCCTGATGGAATGATGTCACTTCTGGGTGGCATCATCGCATTGGGGACATCATGTGACACATCTGCCCATCCCCAGAATGCTCCCAACCTCTCCACTGGAGCAAAGAGGGGACCTGGCAACCCTATACCCCACTGAAGTTCCTCTCCTCCCCTCCCCCTTTTCAGGTTTCACCCTGAAATCTCCACCTGAAATTTCACCCTGAAATTTTGTAACCCAGAGCTGGCAACCCTACTGCTAATGAGAGAGATTTCCAGGGCTTTTTTTTTTTTTTTTTTTTAGCAGGAATGCACAGGAACACAGTTCTAGCTGGCTTGGCATCAGGGGGTGTGGCCTAATATGCAAATGAGTTCCTGCTGGACTTTTTCTACAAAAAAGCCCAGTATGGAACAATGGTGATGTTAGCGGGTGTGGCCTCATATGCTAATGCGTTCCTGCTGGGCTTTTTCTACCAAAAAATAAACCCTGAGGATTTCTATAGTGATGTGGACTTTGAGGGTTGCCAGTTCCAGGTTAGGAAATACCTGGAGATTTGGAGGGTGGGGTTTAGGAAGGAGAAAAACCCCAGCATACCATAATGCAAAAAAGTTCACCTTCCAATGCAGCAATTTTTTTTCCCAAGGGAAGAGATCTCTGGACACCAGTGGTAATTCTGGTAGATCTCCAGCCACCACCTGGGGGTTGGCAACCCTATTTTCCTATGCACCTCCTGCAGGATAAAATGTTCTCTAAAATACTGCTCCGGTGGGTGTGACTTCCAGGAACAGTGTAAGAGATGAGTTGGAGGCCTGCAGTGGGAAGAGAGAACTGGTGGGAATGAATCCCTTCCATTTTATGTGTAAAGTACCAACAAGTCGCAGCCAACTTCTGGTGACCCAACAAGGGGCTTTCAAGGGAAGTGAGAAGCAGAGGGGTGTTGCTACTGCCTTCCTCTGCAGAGCCTTCCTTGGTGGTCTCCCTTCCAAGTACTGACCCTGCTTAACTTCCAAGATCTGATAAGATCAGGCTATACTAGGCCACCTTCCCTCCCGATATCCCCTTTCCTTAGTGGAAATGTATCATGAAAATTATTCCTTCTAAGCCGAGTTAGTAGGGCTGCCAAGCCCCCCATCTGGATAGGGAATCTCCTGCCCAGGAGGTTCTCAACCCGCCGGACCACATTGGGCCGGGGGGGGGAACCTCCCCCTGCGTCGCTGGTGTGATGATGTCACCCAGAAGTGACATCATCAAAATGGTGGTGCCTGTGCAGGGCCGCTCTAGGCATTTCCAGGGAAACTATGGTTTTCCCGTACGCTCTAGCCATTTGGGAGGTAAAACTCTGTGGCGCATGGGCACCACCATGTTGATGAGGTCACTTCCGGGTGATATCATTTCGTGCGCGTGTGCGCACATCGCATGCATGAATGTCCCCCACTGGGGGATGAAGAGGACTTGGCAACCCTACAAGTTAGTGTGAGCTAGCGCACAGTTTTTTAGCCTGTGGCGCACACATTTTTGTCTTACCTCAGGAAAAATGGCCCCAGAGCAAACTAATTGATGCAGCAGCTCACAAAGTAGAATTTTTGGTCACAAGACTTCACTGCTTAGAGGAAGTACTGCATGGACTCCAGGGACACCAGGGCTTTTTTTGAGCAGAAACACAGTTACAGTTGGCTTGGCATCAGGGGGTGTGGCCTAATATGCAAATGAGTTCCTGCTGGGCCTTTCCTACAAAAAAGCCCTATGTGAAACAATGTGACGTAAGGGGCTGTGGCCTAATATGCAAATGAGTTCCTGCTGGGCTTTTTCTGCAAAAAAAAACCCCTGAGGGACACCATCTTGGATACCTTTTAATCTGATCGTCCATTTTTAAATTCATTTTGTTATGCTGAATTTTAACATTTTGTATTTGTTTATGACATTATACCTCTTTTATACATTGCCCAGAGCCTGGCACAAGTTGGGATAGGGCAAATAATAATAATAATAAATAGGTGTTTGCAGATATGTGATGGATCCATGGTGTGGTGCAGCTCACCTGGGCAGCCGACCTAAATCTGATTCTTGTTCTAAAAAATGCAGCCCTCGAGACAGCTGCATACTTTGTAGAGGTGTAGGAAAATACTTTTATATGGTACAGGAGGGGTGGCCAATGGTAGCTCTTCAGATGTTTTTTGCCTACAACTCCCATCAGCCCCAGCCATTGGCCATGCTGGCTGGGGCTGATGGGAGTTGTAGGCAAAAAACATCTGGAGAGCTACCGTTGGCCACCCCTGTGGTACAGCATTATAAGGGTGGGGAAGTCTTGCCTGCTTAGAAAGATGTTAGTCACAGGCAGGAGAGCTTGCTATACTTGTAACCAACTGAAGTGCTGGGCACTTATTTGGACAATATTAAGATTTATATCCCTCCCATTCCCCCCCAAAAATCCCCATAAATATCAGCCCTTCCAAAGATGAAACAATTTTCTCCTGCTCTTGTCGTGCTCTTAGTCTGGGACAAACAGAACCACAGCATCCCGACAGCATGCCAGTCCAGCTTCCAGTAGAAGTCTTCTGCTTTATTGTTAGTCATTTAAACTATTCATAAGAGCCAGTGGTCAAAGTGCCTGACTAGAGAACTCGGAAGCCCAAGTTTGAACTCCTACTCTGCCATGGAAAGTCAGCCTGACCTAACTCACAGGGTTGTTATGAGGAGAAGAGGAGGAGAGAACAATGTATGCCACTTTGCATCCCCTTGGAAGAAAAAGCGAGTTATAAATAATTTTTAAAAACTTCATGAACTGGGGCAGCTACCCCAGTTATCCCAGAAAAAATAGGGAACTGTTGCACGCAAAAGCTAAGGAAGAAGGAAAAGGCATATACACCCACCTACACACACCCATTGTCAACTTTTACCCAACAAACCATCAATGGAAGGCATGCAGATTTTCCCTGCTGTCTCTTCCCACAACACAGTTCCTTTCAGCCCCCATTCTCTGGCATGATGGGGCTGCAGTGAAATCACACTCTCTTCTCTCAGTGAGAAACCCACACTCAAGAAGAACAGCCAAACTCTTCTCTGAAGAAGAATCATCTACACACTGCAAGAGGATGCCTCGGTTTTTTAAAAAAGCCTGCGTCCCTGTTTAAAGTACAGATACAGCTATCTGGCAACCTTCCTTCGCCTTAACAGCCCAGAAGCTTAAAGCTGAAAGGAAAAACCGTTTGCCGGTTTACAAACTGGTCTGATGTCATAAGCGATTTGCTGAGTGATGGAAGCCAGCCTCTGAAAACGGTTCCACTCAAACCACTTTCTGACCAACCCAGCTCAGCCCAGCTTGCTAACAATCTTGTGTGTGTGTATGTGGGTGTGTGCACAACACAGGTGGTGATGGAGACCAAGCTACCTGGACCTTCAGTCGTGTTTACATATTTTCCTCATGAGGTATATTTGCCCTCATAAAGTACGCAGTAATATGTTTATCCTGTGTGTAATATAACAACTTATTCTGCCAACAGCTTTAGGATGGATCTCTGTTCTTCCTGCTCTGATATCTCCCACTTTCTGTCACTGAAAGCAGGAAAGGAGCTGAGAACTGCAGTCGCTTTCAATGGGGTTTGTGGGGCCATGAGCTGGTTTGGCTATGAACTACGGTTCATGGTTTGCCCATGAACTGAATTTTGTCATGATCTTATTTTCTTTTGACTTGCCTGATGTATATAAGCACTGAGCGGTTATGTATTTCTGGGAATGCCTGCACTTCACAGCTAAAAACAATGTAAGATGGTTTGAAACGTTAACTGTTGGTACATATCTGCTTTACAACTCCCACACTATATTTCCAATTTATCTTGTATTTGCTTCTGTAGAGACCTTCCCCTATATGGAAATATTGCTGTCTCTCTGTTGTTTGGTTTGGTTTTGTCTGTTGAAAAAATTGTAATAATAATATTTATTAGGGTTTGTAGAATCTTTCGGGCTCAAGTGCCGTGTTCTACTGGAGAAAGTTTTTCTTCCAGACGTTTCGTTCTCAGCTGCAGAGAACATCCTCAGTGGCGTTGCAGCCGGAGCAGGCGCTCAGCCAAGAAGGTCAGAGCGCCTGCTCCGGCTGCAACGCCACTGAGGATGTTCTCCGCAGCTGAGAACGAAACGTCTGGAAGAAAAACTTTCTCCAGTAGAACACGGCACTTGAGCTCGAAAGATTCTACAAACCCTAATGATGTTACCAGCTGTGAAAACCTGAAATCTTTGATAATAATATTTATATCTTCATTAAAATATTAATTTTTTAAAAATGAACTGAACTGCGTTTCCCCAGTTCATGTCCATCCCTAGCCTGGGCTATCTAGGTGAGGGCAAAGTGCCTTGAAAGTGCATTATCCAATATGTGTGAAAGCAGCTTACAAATGAACTCTGAAATGCCTGGCCCCAGGATGGCTCAGGGAAAGGGCCTTCTCAGTTGTGGCTCCTGTCCTGTGGAAGGCACTCTCAGATGACACCCATGCTGAACTTGTTTAGTTGAATTGTTCAGGTTGGCCTTTTTGGGGGGGGGGAACCAAATGTTTGGGCTGCTTTAATAGTGGTATGGTGACGGCCACATACTTTTATATTTTAATGTTCATATTTTATGTTTGTTATTTGTTTTTATGTTGTTTTACCTTATTGGTTTTAATGTTTCGCTGCAAGATTCTTTAGATTAGCAGGAACTTTTAAAGAAAAAAAATCTAATAAATAAATAAATAAATAAAGTCCATACTTACCAAACCCTACATACCTAGGGTTTATCTCAAGTGGCAGACAACAGACTGGATTCCGTGGATCATTCCACTAGCTGTGTTCCTTGCTCTAGCACAAAGATCTTTCCCCTGATGTGGTTAGACATTGGCCCTTTCTGCTTTTGTGTTTACTATGGCTCTCACCTTCCTCCGCTTTAAAAACCTGCTTCCATATTCACTTGCGCACTCACCTCACTCTCCCATTGGATTTTTTAATTCCTTCCACATCCTTTCCCCAGTATTCTGCTGTCACTCTGCTGTATCCGTCATTTCCAAGAGTGGTTTTTCAGAGCAATATTCCCCCCCCCCTCCTCCTCTTAATTTGCTTCCAAGCCTTTAAAAGCAGAAACATTTCCTTGGACTTTCCGCCTCCCCTTCCCTAACAAGCTAATTGGTCTGTTCTTGTTAGTCAGTTTCACACTATGCTTGTCTTCTGAAACAGAGATTAGGAAAGTAAATTAGCTTGGTTGGTTAAGATACTGGGCTATTTTGTATTTGGAAAAAAAAAAGTTTCCTTTTAAATTGACTCTGACCACAAACATTTCAAACATGAGAATAATGCTGTGGAACCTACTTTGTGGTAGCAGCAGCCTTTAAAAAAAGTCTGGTCCATCGTCTTCCCCTTTTGTCATTTCTAAATAACAATAGGGGGGTTGGGACTCAGGCTGCAAAGCACTGACTTCTCCACCTCCCCTCTCTCCAGCCAAGTGGTCAGCATTGACTCTAACTACATTTTTAAAACAGTGCCTGGCAGTAGGTTTTTTTCTCTCCAGCAAACTCCTTGACTACTGATAAAGGAGAGGAAGGGGATGCTAATAGCGACTGCACAGTAAATTCAACTGGAAGAATCTCCTATTTCAAAAGACACACCCAGTGTGAAACTAACCAATCAGGAGAAACCAATTCCAGAACACTACCTAGGTTTTCTCACTGGCATACACCGCAATTCTCAATAGAAATCGGAGAGAAAGAGAAAGATGTAGAATGCAGGCACAGCATTCAAAGTAAAACCCAACCAACTTGACTCCAATGAAAATCAGAAGTAAGCTGTGTAGAATGGACCAGCAAAATGGACCACTGCTGGCAGGAGAGGTTCTTGCACCAGTGGAATGCTCCACCATTAACAGACTAGAACTGCAGGATCCAACCCAAAGCGTCTTTTGTCTGTCCTTCCCAGCCTCCTCTTTTGAGAGCCCCAGATCAGATTCCGAGGAGAAATTCAGGAACCACAGATGGAAAACATCTGTTCCATCGATCCTATAACTTACAGCCAGTCCTTGCTAGAGCCCTTCTTCTCCAACAGAGTCTGTTTTTTAGAGTCAAGGCAGGGTTAGTTTTTAGACCATACAGCCTGAGAGGTATCAGGTGCTTCCACACAAGAGATTTGGTCCAACCTAGCCCTGCTACCTGTTTGGATTAAAAGTGCATGACCACACAAACACATCTGCCCTCTGAGGAGCAACTGTTCTCACCCCATTTCCAGACACCTCCTATCCGGGGTAAAGAGCCACATGTGTTTTCCCAGTAGTTTCCCCCTGAATAATAATAATAATAATAATAATAACTTTTATTTATATCCCGCCCTCCCCGCCGAGGCAGGCTCAGGGCGGCTCACAGACATGGCATGTGCCCTGATTACGGTAAATACATTATACAATAAAATACATTCAAATAAATTAATTAAAACCACAACAGTTAAAGGTGCTATAGTACAACACAGTATATATCAGATGGCTAGGTGTCACTTCAGGATTCCATCTTGTAGGCCATTTGAAAAAGGACAGTTTTACAGGCCCTGCGGAACTGATTATAGTCCTGCAGGGCTCGAACCTCCGCTGGTAGTTGTTTCCACCAATGGGGAGCCATTATTGAGAAGGCCTGCTCTCGTGTTGTTTTCAATTTGGCCTCCCTTGGTCCAGGGATTTTTAGGAGATTTTGGGAGCTAGATCTCAGTGTTCTCTGGGGGATATATGGAGAGAGGCGGTCCCTAAGGTAGGCAGGTCCTCAGCCATATAGGGCTTTAAAGGTAATAACCAGCACCTTGTAACGAACTCGGAACACAATTGGCAGCCAGTGCAGCTCCCGCAACCTAGGCTGCATGTGTTCCCACCGGGGTAGTCCCACTAACAGCCTGGCCGCCGCATTCTGCACTAGCTGCAGTTTCCGAGTTCGGTACAGGGGCAGCCCCATGTAGAGGGCATTACAGTAGTCCAACCTCAAGGTGACTATTGCATGGATCACTGTTGCTAGGTCACCGCGTTCCAGGAAGGGGGCCAGCTGCTTCGCCCTCCTAAGATGAAAGAAGGCGGCTTTAGCAGTGGCTGCTATCTGTGCCTCCATTGTCAAGGAAGGCTCCAGTAGCACTCCCAAGCTCTTGACCCTGCGCACTGGTATCAGCGACGCACCGTCAAAGGCTGGTAGGGAGATCTCCTCCTTTGGCCCGCCGCGACCCACACAAAGGACCTCTGTCTTCGCTGGATTCAACTTCAGCCCACTTGACTTGATCCACCCTGCCACGACTTGCAGCACCCGGTCTAGATTTACAGGGATGTCGCCAGTCCGGCCATCCATCAATAGATAGAGCTGGGTGTCATCAGCATACTGGTGACAGCCCAGTCCATACCTTCGGGCAATCTGGGCAAGGGGGCGCATAAAGATGTTAAACAACATCGGAGAGAGAACTGCCCCCTGAGGCACCCCACAATTAAGTAAGCACCTCTGGGACAGCTCTCCTCCAATCGCCACCCTTTGTCCCCGACCCTTGAGGAAGGAGGAAAGCCACTGTAAGGCTAGCCCCCGAATTCCTGTGTCGGCGAGGCGGAGGGTCAGCAGCCGATGGTCGACCATATCGAACGCAGCCGATAGGTCTAACAACAGCAATACTGCCGAGCCGCCTCGATCCAGATGTTGCCAGAGGTCATCCATGAGGGCGACCAACACTGTCTCCATCCCATGGCCCGGGCAGAAGCTGGACTGGTATGTGGAAGTGTCATCCAAGAAGCCCTGTAACTGCAACGCCACAGCCCTCTCAATGATTTTGCCCAAAAAGGGCAAATTTGAGACCGGCCGATAGTGAGCCAATTTGGCCAGATCAGATGTAGCCTTTTTCAAGAGAGGGCAGACCACTGCATCTAGGCAGGGCTTTTTTGTTGAAAAAGTCCAGCAGGAACTCATTTGCATATTATGCCACACCCCCTGATGCCAAGCCAGCCGGAACTGCGTTCCTGCTTAAAAAAGGGGGGGGCCCTCACATCTAGGTCACATAATTGGCAGCTGTCTGAATGCCCAGGCACGACCCATAAACAAAAGAGCTGTGTGATTGTCCCAAGCCATTTCTGGCATGGTTGGGGTTTTTTTTCTTAACCCCCCTCCGAGGAGCACTTTCGCACTTCTCTGCTTGAGCACACACACTGGGGGACTTTTAAAAAAGGACAACCCTTTCCATGGCGGGTCTGTGGTTCAGCTGCGCTAGCAGTTCAAATGGGCAATCATGGACCGCTGCCAGGATCCTGCCGCTTCAACAGTGGCTACCTGATAGCTCGGAGACAGACCAAACTCAAATGGTTTTTTTGCTGTCAATTTCCCAGTGTGAAACCACACATCATGGCCCATGGTTTTCACACTTGCATGGAAGACCATTTTTATTCTGTGTGACTTTTACATGAATAATTTATCCATGGGACATATCCAAAGAGAGATCATGCATGGGACATACCCAAAGAGAGATCATGGAGAGTTAGAACTAAGAGACATATAGAATCAATGGGATGAACACAGATAATATCAGGGGTGGAATTCTATCAGGAGCTCCTTTGCATATTAGGCCACACACCCCTGATATAGCCAATCCTCCAAGAGCTTACAAGACACTTTTGTTAGCTCTTGGATGATTGGCTACATCAGGGGTGTGTAGCCTAATATGCAAAGGAGCTTCTGCTAGAATTCCACCCCTGAATATTATAAGTGGGAGGCAGTGCTTCCCATTTTCTCAGTCTCCAGGCACCAGCATTGATAACATTCAGCACAAACAGCTGCAGAACTTTCAGTGCAATCACTTGTTCCCTCCAAACTTGGTTCAGCATTTTAAGAAACCCTGTAGCATCATGCCCCTTCCCCAGCTGTCTGTTGTTATGTTTGATGGCTCCTCATCTTTTGTTGTTTATTCAGCCTTGTTGGATTGACAGTGCTAAGCAAAGTTACATCCTCAGAAGATGGTTGACTTCCATAGATTGCTTAGGGTTGACTTTCTTAGAAACTGTCTGCCTTGAAGTCTAGAGTTCATAGCTCCCAGTTGACCTTTCCCAATACTCTTGACCAGAGATCTTTTCATGGGAGATTCAGCCTACAGTCTTCTGTTTCCAAAGTAGGCAGCCGTCTTTCTAGGTTCAGATGGTAGTTGGAGATCTCCTGGAATTACAACAGATCTCCAGGCTACAGAGATCATTTTCCATTGAGAAAATGGCTTAAGAACACAAGAGAGCCATGTTGGATTATTATTATTAGTTGGATTATTATTATTTGAATTAAAATCACAATAAAATCAACTTCAACATTCAGTAAAGTGCAACAGGTTACTTCAGCAAGATGACATGAAGCAAGATAGTATAGCACAAAAGTAATGTCACAATACGGCACCACAATGCAGTGGTGCAGCCGGTCGTGAGAGCATAGGGGGAGGCCAACCGATCTAATAGATAGATAGATGCCCGCTGCCTCATCCAAAGACCTGGCGGAACAGCTCCATTTTACAGGCCAATGGCCCATCCAGTCCAACACTCTGTCACACAGTGGCCAAAAACCCCAGGTGCCATCAGGAGGTCCATCAGTAGGGCCAGGATGCTAGAAGCCCTCTCACTGTTTCTCCCCCTCCTAAGCACCAAGAATACAGAACATCCCTGCCCCAGACAGAGAGTTTCATCAATTACACTGTGGCTAATAGCCACTGATGGACCTTGGATCCATATGTTTATCCAGTCCCCTCTTGAAGCTGGCTATGCTTGTAGCTGCCACCATCACCTGTGGCAGTGAATCCCATGTGTTAATCACCCTTTGGGTGAAGAAATACTTCCTTTCATCTGTTCTAACTGCTTTGGAGGACAGACTCAACGGCATTATATCTTCCCTGCCCTATACCCCCACCCTCCCCAGACTCCACCCTCAAATCTTCAGAAATTTCCCAATCCCAACCCAAAATCAAACCCAGACATTGGTGATTCAGTTTTTACAGACATATAGATGAGTACCAGTACTCATCTTCCTCGGCACTGTCCGTTCTGTTTGGTAGCAGCTCTCAAGACGAATCCTTCCCAACTCCTGATAATTGGAGGTGGCAGAGGTAGGAATGGATGGGCCATTGGCTGGATTCAACATGGCTTCTCTTACATTCTTATGAACCTGAGGTGTTCTGAAAACAAGGCGAGGGCTGGCACTCTAAGCACTTTCAGCAGCCTCAAGGCCTGAAGTTCTCCCAGAAGTACAAATGATTTCCAGACTACAGAGGGTAGTTTCTGTAGGAATAGCAGCTTGTGAAGACAAATTCTAGGTAGGGTTGGGAAATTCCTGGAGATTTGGGGGGGAGGTGGAGCTACAGAGAAGAGGAAGGGACCTCAGTGGGGTACCACTCCATGGGGTACACCCTCTAATGCAGCCATTTTCTTCAGGGGAATTCCTTTGTCATCTGGAGATGAGGCATAATTCCAGGAGACCTCGAGGCCCCAACTGGAGGCTGGCATCCCTATGGCATCACATCCTGTCTGAGCTCCCTCCCTTTCCTGTAGTCTGCCCTCCTCAGGCACTGCCCCCGAAGCTGCAGGAACATCTAGGATTTGGCAACCCTACTTCTGAGCCACGATCCTTTCTCTCCCCCCCCCCTCTTTAAATTGGATTGTTTATCAACTCTAGATTTCCAACACAAAATATTTATGGGTTTCACCACAGAAATGCCTGGAGAACTGGACAGAGCAACAACATTCTATATGCCTGGAGATAAGGTTGTCAACCGTGGCTTGGGAAATTCCTGGAGATTCGGGGGTACAGCCTGGGGAAGGAAGAATTTGGGGCGGGAGCTCCACAGGGATGTGTTTCCAATACTGTCCATTCTCTGAGGAGAACTCATCTCTGTTGCCCAGAGTTCAATTGTAATTCCAAGAGATCTCCAGCCACAACAAGTGGTGTAGTGGTTAAGAGCAGTGGACTCTAATCTGGAGAACTGGGTTTGATTCCTCACTCCTCCTCCACATGAAGCCACGTGGGAGACATTGGGCCAGTCACAGTTCTGTCAGAGCTCTCTCAGCCCCACCTACTTCACAGGGTATCTGTTGCGAGGAGAAGAAGGGAAGGAGATAGTAAGCCGCTCTGAGACACCTTAGAGAGTCAGTTTGGTGCAGTGGTTAAGAGTGGCATACTCTAATCTGGAGAATCTGCATGCAGCCAGCTGAGTGACCTTATGTCAGTCACAGTTCTCTCAGAGCTGTTCGTTCAAGAGCAGTTCTCTCAGAGCTCTCTCAGCCCCACCTACCTCACAAGGTGTCTGTTGTAGGAAGAGAAAGGAAAGGAGATTGTAAACCGCTCTGAGACTCCTTTGGGTAGTGAAGGGCAGGGTATAAAACCAACCCTTCTTCTTCCTTAAGGTAGAGAAAAGTAGGGTATAAAAACCTTCTCTTCTGCAACTTGGAGAATGTAAAACCTATGACCCCACATTATGGACCTTTCTCCATTAGGAGGGGAGACTCTGGTTGTGATCACACACACTAAATAATCCACTTTCAATCCACTTTCAAACTGGATTCTACTGTGTGAACTGGTAAGATCCAACTGGAAAGTGGATTAAAAGTGCATTATTTAGTGTGTGTGATCACAGTCAGTCCCTACTTCAGGACTTCCAAGGCCTTTTTTTGAGCAGGAACGCACAGGAACTCAGTTCCGGCTGGCTTGGCATGAGAGAGTGTGGCCTAATATGCAAATGAGCTTCTACTGGGCTTTTTCTACAAAAAAACCCTATGCTAAACAATGGTGATGTCAGGGGGTGTGGCCTAACATGAAAATGAGTTCCTGCTGGGCTTTTTCTACAAAAAAGGCCCTGAGGACTTCCAGAATGAATTGAAGCCCTTTTGACAGCAGATGGTATTTGAAGATGATTTGTGACATTCGAGCTTGCTCCTTTAGCTATGCTCCTTTTGCTGGAAACTCATCACTTTGGCAGAAGCCCTGCTTTCTTTGATCTCTGTCCAGGGCACAGCCACTAAACGTTTCGAAATGACAAGCTACATCACAGGAGAGCCAGAAGGAAAATTTGCTTGGAAATCACCAAAATATATCTGGATAATAAACAACAACAATAACAACAATGACATCCTAATTTGAGGTAGGAAAAACGGTTTCTTGCAAAAGCCGGTAGGAGGGGTCAAGAGAAAACAGCCGCTTAGAGACAAGCTTCCGAATGCCCTGTGCAGTTAGTGACATCTAGTGGTGTAATTGCAGAATAATTGGTGATGCTAGTCCAAAAGAGGGTGGGGAGAGGGAATTTCCTGTGCTTTTCCTTAATATTGATCTCTCCGCTATCTAATAGCTGGTTGCTGGTAACCTCTGTTTTTTCAAAACCCAGCCAAGTTCCCAAACCAGATACGAGAATGCAAAACAGAATGCAATTTTCTTTACAGCAGATGTTCAGGATAATAATTACTCCGAGGGGGATAGTTTCCAGTTTAGCCATGCACATTCTTCACAATAAGTTCCTTAATCAATATCATTAATGGGTCTGAATTTTCAACTTGGGGAAAACACAAATGCCCATGCACTTAACTTGAATGCCATAGTTATAGTTTATTCAATTTATATCCCGCCTTCCCCGCCAAAGCACGCTCAGTTGTTGTTGTTGCCATCAAAAGAGGGGTGTCAAAATTTAAATGCTTTCCTCCCCCAGAGGTCATGTCATAGAAAAAGCGGTACTGGAGCTCATTAGCACAACTCTTGCATATGCCACGCACCCCTGACATCACCAGAAGGTGTACTAAATTATATCTGCTCAGAATCCACCTTAAAATGCGTCTTGAATTATGTCGTAATAAAACCTTACTCCCATCACACTTTTAAAATTACTTTCTCCTACGTGGCCACAGCGGCACGAGGAAGATTTCCATCTGTCTGCTTCATATGTTTTCCTTATTTTTTTGTGAGAAAAAATGTTAGCAAGTTTGTCAAATCTTAGAGTTCAGCAAAATTCTCACAGGGGATTTGAACAATGGAACCCAGAAGCAAGTATTGGGCGGCGGGGCGGGGGCGGTAAGAAAGAAAGAGCACAGTAAAATGTAGAGATTCTGGAGCGCCGCTCCTGTGAGCTCCTGCCCAAAATGAGGCTTGCTTCCCCCACCGAAATCCATCAATACCATTGCTGCTTGCAAGTCTCTTTCAAAAAAACCAAAACACATTTTGAATTGTATTTTGGTATGCTGCCTTGTGTATTTTCAAATGGGAAAGTTCCAAAAGATATGTATATCTAAGTATATGTACACACACACACTCTTTGGGCACCACTTATGATCTAAGAACTACTGCAGTAAGATTCTCTTCTATGGTCAATGGGAAGAAGCCAGCGTGGGGTAGTGGTTAGAGCACAGGATTATGGAGACATGAAAACAAGTCCTCACTCAGCCATGAAGTTCACGGGGCGACTATGGAATCAGTCCTAAGCAGGCCTTTGTCATTGTTGTTCAGTCACACAGTCAAGTCCGACTCTTTGCGTAGACCAAGTCTACTCAGAAATAAATCCCATTGCATTAAACAGGACTTACTCCCAGGAAAGTGTGTTTAGGACTATGGGTTTAGCACCAGTCACTTTCTCTCTTCGCCTCACCCCACCCTCAGGGGTTTTGTGAGGATGTAGAGGACAGGGGAGGAGTACATATGCTGCTCTAAGCTTCTCAAAAGAAGCATGGAGTTAAATATATATAGAAAGGGGATGGGGAGCAGTGTTCCCTCTAACCTGAGTTAGTGTGAGCTAGCTCACAGATTTTTAGCCTCCATCTCACACATTTTTGACTTAGCTCAGGAAGGATGGCCCCAGAGCAGACTAATTTACGCAATAACCAAATTGCTTGCTCACAACTTTAAGGCCAGTAGCTCACAAAGTAGAATTTTTGTTCACAAGACTCCACAGCTTAGATGAGGTGTGGCCAAACTTGCTTAATGTAAAAGCAGGCGGGAGGGAAGGAGGGAGGGAGGGAAGGAAGGAAGGAAGGAAGGAAGGAAGGAAGGAAGGAAGGAAGGAAGGAAGGAAGGAAGGAAGGAAGGAAGGAAGGAAGGAAGGAAGGAAGGAAGGAAGGAACAAAAATGGGGAGGAAGAGGTGGAAATAAAACAACTTTAAATGCATTCTCCAACTCACTGACTGGTTTGGCTTAAATAAGTGATTTAAGGAAACAAATACTTTTTGTCCAAGTTGGCCAACAGGGCGGTGGGGGCTTCAAGAGGCACACAGTATGTGTGAAAGAGCCACATGTGGCTCCTGAGCCACAATTTGGCTACCTCTGGCTTAGAGGGAACATTGAGGGTGCTGATTCAGATTGGGAAGTTCTGATTCAGATTGGGAAGACACACTTCTCCAAAATTGTATTCTTCATCCCAAAATGGTGACACTTCCCTTGCCATTAGCCAAGTGACTGTCATTTGAATAGGATGCCTTGGCCCATCAAACATTCAGGGAATAAGAAAAACTAAAGCCCTCCATTACAGGTGAAGGTTGAAGGTTTGCAGCATTCTCAAACCAGGTCTAATCAGCAAGAAAACACACACACACGCACATACACACTCACAAAGTAACAATGTCAGAATGCACCTGGGTGAAACCTCCTATTTGAACATTGCCGCATGTGAAATCCCCCTAGCTCTCAGGGTACCATGAAGACTCAATCCCCAGACATGCTTTAGAAAGAGCTCTCGCTTGCCAAACCTCCTCTGAACCACAGCATCCTTCTTGAGGTGGCTGCAGAAGAAACACTTCTTGTCCATAACGATCCAACTGCGAGCAGCTGACTGAAGCATCCAATAAGACCTAGCCTGGAGGTATAAAGCTGCTACCTCCATACTGGGCCCTCCAATCTCAACAGGACTCTGCATCTGAATGGACCTGTAACATACAACCCTGCACTCTTGAAGCTGGACAGACCATGGCTGAGTGACACAGCATCCATTTTATGTGCAGAAGGTCCCAGGTTCAATTTCTAGTGTCTCCAGCTATAAGAGCCAGGCATTCAGTGATTATGAAAAACCTCTGTCTGAGATGCTGGATAGCCGTTGCCAGTCTGAGCAGACAATTCTCTGATAGACCAGCTGCCTAACTCAGTAGAAGGCAGCTTCATAGGTTCACAGGTGATCATAACATTATAGAAACAGAGTTGGAAGGGACCTCTAGGGTCATCAACCCTCTGTACAATGCAGGAAACTCACAAACACCTCCCCCTAAATTCACAGGATCTTCATTGCTGCCAGATGGCCATCTAGCTTCTGTTTAAAAACCTCCAAGGAAGGAGAGCCCACCACCTCCTGAGGAAGCCTGTTCCACTGAGGAACTGCTCTAATGGTCAGGAAGTTCTTCCTAATATTGAGCCGGAAACTCTTTTTATTTAATTTCAGACTGCTGCCTGTGTCTGACCTCATACCCTGTCTTCTGCTCAGACTGATTTCACACAGGGCCTGATTTCTGGCCAAACTCTGACATGATGGTGGAAAATGTCATCAACTCATAGCCAGCTTGTAATGTACTGAGTGATGAGGCGTGTTGAAGGCAACATGCTTTATTAGCGAGTACATCACAAGAGAGGGAAACACGGACCGGGTCCCGATTATATACATACCCCGGAACAACCCTCAGTCTGGCCAGGTCCAATCCTGGCCAGTTAAACTTCCCGCCACAGATCTTGATTGGCGGAGTGTATTTGCGGAGCTACATCCGGGGACCAGTGGACTTCCACTGGTCAGCTCCATAGCGTCCGCTGTGTTGTAATTTTGGGACTGAAATGCAAGACGCAACACAGTTTATGGCAACCCTGTAGGATTTTCAGTGGAAGAGACATTTAAAGGCGGCTGGCCCACTGCCTGCCTCTGCGTAGCAATTCTGGACTGTTTATTTCTGTGCCCATCACTACATCCTCTTGCAGAAAATTCCACATTTTAATCATTCTCTGTGTAAAGCAGCATTTTCTTTTGTCCCTCTGGGTTCACCTCACACCCACTCAAATGTTTTCTTCAGGGCTTTTTTTTGTAGCAGGAACTCCTTTGCATATTAGGTCACACCCCACTGATGTAGCCAATCCTCCAAGAGCGTACAGGTCTATTCTTACAGGGCTTCTGTAACGTCTTGGAGGACTGGCTACATCAAGGGTGTGGGGCCTAGGGTTACCAATTCCCAGGTGGGGACAGGGGATCCCCTGGTTTGGAGGCCCTCCCCCTTCTTCAGGGTCATCAAAAAGCGGGGGGAGGGGAGGGAAATGTCTGCTGGGAACTCATGATTCCCTATGGAGACTTATTCCCATAGGAAATAATGGAGAATTGATCCGCGGGTAGCTGGGGCGCTGTGGGCCCTGTTTTTCTAGGTAGAGGCACCACATTTTCAGCATAGCATCCAGTGGCTCTCCCCAAAATACTCCCTAAGTTTCAAAAAGATTGGACCAGGGGGTCTAATTCTATGAGCCCCCAAAGAAAGTGACCTATCCTTCATTATTTCCTATGGAAGGAAGGCATTGAAAAGGTGTGTGGTCCCCTGATATGTGATGGCCAGAACTCCCTTTGGAGTTCAATTATGCTTGTCACACCCTTGCTCCACCCCCAATGTCTCCTGGCTCCACCCCCAAAGTCTCCAGATATTTCTTGAATTGGACTTGGCAACCCTAGTGGGGCCTAATATGCAAAGGAGTTCCTGCTACAAAAAAAGCCCTAGTTTCATTTTAAAAAATTTCTTAGCTTTCTTCCTTACGGAGCTCAAGGGAGCTTGCAACAAATCTTGCATGAAAAGAACTTGCAGGGCTTACTCAGCTCTCTGAATTTTGCCTCCCTCTTCCATCCAATAAGTGCCATCAGTTGTACTTGGGGCCCTTGGAATAAAGACGAAGCCCCCTGCTTGAGTTTATTTTGCCTACCCTTATTTTGCCTGCTTTATTCATCATTGCTTGCTGTATTGTTCACATTTCTATCACGTACGGATTTCCCTCTCGGGATCCCTTTTCTGTATTTTTATTTAGCTCAATCATGCATTTGTTTGAACATGTTTCGCCAGCTGAATCATTACAGTAGCTTCGATTGATTTAGCCTTATCAGGGCTCTTTTTCTAGCAGGAGCTCTTTTGCATGGCCCTGTAAGCTCCAGGAGGATTGGCTACATCAGGGGGTGGGGCCTAATATGCAAAGGAGTTCCTGCTACAAAAAAAGCCCTGTTTATAACCCTTGACTTTCAGATAGGAGGAACTGTACAGCTGACAAAGACGCAAGATGGCTTTGCACAGTATCGATCACACTCATCTTCTACCAAGAAGAAAACTGCCAGGTCATCAAACCCTTGCGCGTGTGTTTCAGGGTCACCACGTTGCTCCCGACTTATGGCAACCTGTATGAATTAATGTCCTCCCAAATGTCCTATTGCTCCAGTCTTGCAAACGGAGGGCCGTGGCTCCCTTGATCAAGTCAATCCATCTCCTGTTGGGTCTTCCTCTTTCCAGCTTGCCTTCAACTACTCCTGGGATCATTGTCTTTCTCAGTGGCTCTTGCCTTCTTATCATTTCCCCCCCCAAAAAAAATTTTTTTAACAAATTTTATTTGACAAAATAACAATGACAACAGAAAAGACATCATAAACATACAACAAATAAAGGAGCTTAAGACTCATATCAATTATATACATCATATTCCATCAAATCAATTCTCATACATTTTTGCCCATTCATATAACGGCTTCCAAGTTTCTTTACATTCTTCTAGGTTACCTTCTCTCAATTTTGTCGTTAAAAAGTCCATTTCTGCTGCTTCGTACAATTTTTGCAAAAATTCCTCTTTTTCTGGTATCTGTTGGGTTTTCCAGTATCTAGCATACACTAGTCTGGCTACAGTTACTACATGTAATAATAGTTTTTTAACTACTTTGGGAATAGAGTTCTTACATAGATTCTATAAGTATAATTCAGGTGCATGCTGGATATTTATTTTTAATATTTTTTGGATCCATACATAAATCTGTCCCCAACATTTTTTGACCTTATCGCATTGCCACCGGATATGGTAGAAAGTTCCTTTTGTCTTTTTACATTTCCAGCATTTGTTAGTTGAGTTAGGATATATTTTAGCCAATTTCTCAGCCGTGAAATACCAATGATAAACCATCTTTAGGGGTTTTCCTTAATGTTGATGATTTTGTTAATTTAAGATTTTTCCTCCAAATTTTCTCCCATTCCACCAATTCTATGTTGTAACCAATATCCTGCATCCACCTTATCCAGCTTTCCATAACTACTTCATCTCTCATTGAGAGAGCCAGTTTGGTGTAGTGGTTAGGTGTGCGGACTCTTATCTGGGAGAACCAGGTTTGATTCCCCACTCCTCCACTTGCACCTGCTGGCATGGCCTTGGGTCAGCCATAGCTCTGGCAGAGGTTGTCCTTGAAAGGGCAGCTGCTGTGAGAGTCCTCTCAGCCCCACCCACCTCACAGGGTGTCTGTTGTGGGGGAGGGAGATAAAGGAGATAGTGAGCCGCTCTGAGACTCTTGAGTGGAGGGCGGAATATAAATCCAATGTCGTCGTCTTCTTCTTCTTCTTCTTCTTCTTCTTCTTCTTCTTCTTCTTCTTCTTCTTCTTCTTCTTCTTCTTCTTCTTCTTCTTCTTCTTCCATTTTAACCTCTAACAGACAATTATAAATTTTTGAAATCAATTTCTGATCAGTACCTAGGATTATGGAATCAAATTCATTCAACTTTTTTTAACAAAATCCAATTCTTTATCACCTTTGTGTCTTGATTTAATTTTTAGTTTAGTCCACCAATCTAACTGTACATTTTCATCCAACTTTAAATTACCTTTATCATCTAATAAAGAGTCTTAGTTATAATTGTCTTCCCATTGAAAAAGATTCGGGTGGATTGAAGCTTTTACTGGGGATAACCTAGGTGTATATTTATAAATTTGAGATTTTATTCCCATCCAAATTCTATATATTGATTTTCTTATTTCATGTCTAAAAAAGACACTATTCTTTTGGGGGGCTTGGTACCATATATAAGAATGCCAACCCCTTGTTAGATCTGCCCCTTCCAGTATCATTAATCTTTTATTTTTTAATAATAACCAATCCTTTGCCCATGCCAATACACATGCTTTGTAATATGTTTGCCAATCCAGCAATGCAACCCCCCCTCTTTGTTTACTCTCTTGTAGGATCTTCCATTTTATCCTAGATCTCTTGTTTTGCCATATGAATTTACTTATTATCTTATTCAGTTGCTAGAAAAAGGCTGTTGGTAATATAATCGGGATCATTTGGAATAAAAATAAAATTCTAAGCAGCACATTCATTTTAACCGATGCAATTCTTCCTGTCTGTCTGTTGTGGGGGGAGAAGATATTCGGGTTGCCAAGTCCAATTCAAGAAATATCTGGGGACTTTGGGGGTGGAGCCAGGAGACTTTGGGGGTGGAGCCAGGAACAAGGGTTTGACAAGTATAATAGAACTCCAAGGGAGTTCTGGCCATCACATTTAAAGGGACAGCACACCTTTTTAAATGTCTTCCTTCCCTAGGAAATAATGAAGGATAGGTGCACCTTCTTTTGGGGCTCATAGAATTAGATCCCCTGGTCCAATCGTTTTGAAACTTGGGGGGTACTTTGGGGAGAGGCACTAGATACTATATTGAAAATTTGGTGCCTCTACCTCAAAAAACAGCTCCCCCAGAGCCCCCAAAACCTCCAGATCAATTCTTCATTATACCCTATGAGAATCGATCTCCACATAGGGAATAATGAAGTGCTCAAGAGACGTTTCCCTTCCACCCCCCCCCCCCCTTTCTAGCAACTCTGAAGTGAGGGATTGGTCTCTCTACTCACGAGTTGCTGCCAACTTTTCAACGTAACACAGACACACCATCCCAAGAGGAAGCCTTTCAATCGGAGACTGAAGCCTCCGGAGGTGGAAAGGCACATGGTCCTCTTGGGGTGGGGCTCCCCCCCACACCGGCCAGCTGACTTGGGGTGGGAAGGAGCCTGGGAAAGCAGAAGAACCCCCACTGGGACCTGGGGATTGGCAAGCCTAGAAGATATAGAAGATCATAAGCCACTCTGAGTCTCTGATTCAGAGAGAAGGGCGGGGTATAAACCTTCAGTCGTCTTCTTCTGTCAAAATAATTTGTTCTGATGGCCAGATCTGACATAAATGACACCTTTTCGGGCTGGGCCATGCTGGGCTGGGCCTTATGTATTCCTATTTAAGATTAGGTAGCAAAGATATAAACTTTATAAAGGACACAACACAATTAAAGGTTTTAAATAAAACATCTTAAAATAAAACATGCTTAAAACATTACCACATGCTGGTTTTACAGGGTCTTTCTTTGTATTTATCCCATGGGATCCAGGGAACTGGATAAAGGAAGCTCTGGAGACCCCATGGGACCAGGAGGGGGAGAGCCTCAGCCAATAGAAGGGAGAGAGGCTTGGCTCAGTAGTTCTGCTCCCATCCTCCCAAGGGGGTGCCTCAGCCAACAGAAAAAATAGAGGTTTTGCTCTGTAGCTCCTGTGCAATTGAGCAAGCCTGGCAAAGCAAGCAGTAATGCAGAAGTGAGGGAGAAGAAAGCAGATGACAGCCAGTTGCTCGGGGGGCTGATTTGATACCCGTTCTAGAGAGACTTCACGCTTGATCTGCTCTAGAACCCACTGATGTGCCTCTCTGGTGGTCCACATTACCCACAAAAATCTCCCCCAACACCATGTTTCACATTAATCAACTTTTGTCTTAGGTAGATCCCAGTAGGCAGCTGTGTTGATCTGAAGTGATAGAACTAAAGCAGTAGACAAGTGCGGCTGTAAGACCAACTAAGTTTTATTCAGAATTTAGGCTTTTGTATGCTCTTAAGCAGACTTCATCAGACAAAACTTTTGTCTTGTCAGCTTTTTCCATTATCCCACTTTGACACTCATATGTAGGGCAAATACTATGGCAGGGGTGGCCAAACTTGCTTAACGTTATTATAGTAAATATATATTCCTCTAGCTTTGTTTGTTTCTAATGACTGGGAACCAAATGTATTATAGAGGGTTATGAAATGTTGATGCAGAGAGTGCAGATCAGAAGTCTCCTCTTAACGATCCTAGAATTTGAATGCGCTAATGAAATTGAGAGCTGGAATGTTTAAGGCAGAGAAAATGAAGTACTTCTACAAGCAACACAGAGATAAGCTTACAGAATTCTCTGCTACAAGGTGAACTAATTACTGCTGTTGACTTTGAACCAAATTTCACAAAGGATGTGTCTATTCCTGGCTGTTGGTATGAAATCCAGGTGGAACATCTGTAATCATCAGCAGTAATGTCTTCAAAGTATCAGGTGTTGGGAATGAATGGTACCAAATCGCTATCTTCCTGTTTTCCAGCATTTGTTTGGCCTCTATACAGAAACAGGATCTGACCTTGATGGACCTTTGTGCTGAGTTAGCCGGACTGTTTTAATATCCTAAGACCCTCAAAACCAGCCACTGGGTATTAGGGTTGCCAAATCCAATTCAAGAAATATTTGGAAACTTTGGGGGGTGGAGCCAGGAGACATTGGAGGCGGAGCCAGGAACAAGAGTGTGACAAGCATAATTGAACTCCAAGGGAGTTCTGGTCATCACATTTAAAGGGACAGCATACCTTTTAAAATGTCATTTCGTTCAGGTTCTGCGGCTTGGTGATAAGGCGCCTGGTGTCCACCACAGTCTCAGCCATTGCCGATGCCCGCCCGCCCCTGCCTCGTCACCTTCGGCTGGAGAACTGTCGGAGAAGAGACACCTGAGGGGTGCACGAAAGGGAAGAGGCGAAGACGGGGGGCGCTCGGGTGTCACAGTGACCCAGCGCTCGCCACCTCTTACAAGTCCCGTGCCTCTTGCACCAAAAGCCAACACGACGCCCCCAAGACTCGCTCCGACCCGGCAACCGCCGGCCGCAGAGAGAGAGCGCAAAGTGGCACGGGACTTGTAGTCTTCTGCGACCTCCAGCCAACAAAGAACAGTTTTAGTGAAGGGGCAGGACATGCGCGCTTCCCTCCCTCCCTTTGGGGACAGCCGGCACTCCACCAACAGGGCGCGGAAGAGCCCCCAGCCAGCTGGGCTGAGGCGGGACTCGTGGGAGGGGAAGCTGCGCGGCCACCACCAGAAAGAAAAGGGCTCCGAGAAGGAGCGCCCAGCTCCAGCTCACCCCGCCAGCGCACAGCCAACCCAGCCAGAGGCTCACTCGCACTCGGCTCCTCTTATCTCCGGCAGGTGGGAAGGGCCGCCATTCCCCTCTGCTTTCCAGATTTTTGGCAAGCGGGGGGAGGAGGCTCCAAATCGGGGGTCCCCCGCCCAGGCGGGGGATTTGGGAAGCCTACTGGGTATGCAGGCCCAGGTCTCCACCTTAGCCATTACCATTGTCTCTTCTGCTATGACATTTATAGCATGTCTTTCATCTGAGGAATACAAAGTCACTTTCTCCTCCACTGTTTGCTCACAAAAGAGACTGTTTGGCTGCCAGTTTGTTTCCAACTTCAACTCAAGGTGCTGGTTATGAGCTTTAAAGCCCTTCATGGCTTGGTGCCCACATATCTGAAGGAGGCAAAGAGGAGTGAGAGGATCATGGAAGATTCCCATTTAAGCCGGTGGTGGCCGCGCAGCTTCCCCTCCCACTTTCAGTCAAGAGAAGTAATCCCTGCCCAGTGAAAAAGAAGATAACTCTTGGAAGAGGAGTGATCCCTGGTCTGTATTTATAGAAGGATTTTGGGAACTTTGTCTTCTAAATGTGAAGTGTCAGTGAAACTTGGAAACCTATGCCTGTGAGTTAAAGCAGAAACTGCAAATTAAGCCTCTCTCCTCAAAGTTCCAACTTTTTTTGGAAAAGAAGAACAATACTTACTTGTTGACAACATATTATCTGGATTTAGTGTGATATGATTACAAAGTTACCTCAGTTTTTATTATCGGTTCACCACATACATCCTATCCCTGATTCCACCTGACCTTCATCCCTCCAAGTTAGATATTTTATTTTGAACTTTCAAAAGCCTTTTGTGTGCCATTTCAAAAGTATAAGAAGGTGATTTTGTCTCTTCCTTCAAGTCCCTGGGCTGGGCCAGCATCAAAATATATAACATGACAGGGTGGGATAGCTATAGACCAACTAATAAGACAATAGATACAGGGGCTGCTCAACAAGCAAGAAAGAAAAAAATGAAAAATCTTGTGAGGGAGGGAAGAGGGTGAAGTTGCCATACACCCCTAGGCCAAATGTTGGGCATCTCAATTATCTCAGAGTCCCAGCAACTTCCACTCTCAGTCATCTGAGCCACCCAGTCAGTGGCATTCACTTGAAGATATCCCCAACAAGGGTCCTGATGCATCCTAAACCCAATAATTCCCTCTAACCAAGAAAAAAGATATCAGAAATCCCCCTCCCCAGCTTCTCTTCTTTGTTTCCATCACTAGACCTTCTGCTACTGACATGCAATGAGGATCACTTCTACAGGACAGGGTACAACCTAATCTCCCTCTTTGAACCTTGCCCCCAAATGCTTCATCCTCTCCTACTTATCTACTACCTGCCCCAATTCTTTGCTGCCTGGCTGTTGCTTGCTGGCTCTCCATAGCTTCCTTAACCTCTTACTCCCAGGCCAGAACCTCTTACTCCCAGGTTCTTCCTTAACCTCTTACTCCCAGGTTCTTCATTCCATCCAGACCATCTCCGGGGACAATCCCTTCCCTTTCTCTGCTCTCAAGTGAGTTTTCCTCTATGAAGAAGAGGAGGAGGAGACTGGTTATACTTCACCCTTCACTACTCAAAGGAGTCTCAAAGCAGCTTACAATCTCCTTTATCTTCCCCTCCTCACAACAGACACCCTGTGAAGTAGGTGGGGCTGAGAGAGCTCTGAGAGAACTGCTCTTTAGCAGAACAGCTCTGAGTTATGACTGACTCAAGGTCACTCCAGCAGTTGCATATGGAGGAGTGGGCAATCGAATCTGGTTCTCTCAGATAAGAGTCTGTACATTTAACCACTAACCAAACTGGCTCTCTAGCCAAAGGGGAAGAGCACATTAATTGCAGGGGTAAATTAGACACTTGGATTTGCAAATGCAGAGTGCATCGCACAAGGCTCGAGATTCAGCCCTTTGGGAGTATCTCACTGAGGTTGGTGGTGGAACGTTCTATCAAGTCACAGCTGACTTATGGTGCCCCTGTAGAGTTTTCAAGGCAAGAGACCAACAGAAGTGGTTTGCGATTGCCCGCCTCTGTGTAGAAGTCCTGGACATCCTTGATTCTCTCCCATCCAAGTTTTAACCAGGGCCAACCCTGCTTAGCTTCCAGATTGGAAGAGGTTGAGGTAGCATAGGTCATCCAGGTCAATGCAACCACATTTGAGCTCAGTTGTTCCTCCACCCCAAATTGGCAAGGCTGGCTCAAGGTGCATTGTCATTCCCAAATAAGGCAGACCTATTACCTCTGAGAGCCAGTTTGGTGTAGTGGTTAAGTGTGCGGACTCTTATCTGGGAGAACAGGGTTTGACTCCGTACTCCTCCACTTGTAGCTGCTGGAATGGCTTTGGGTCAGCCATAACTCTTGCAGAGTTGTCCTTGAAAGGGCAGCTTCTGTGAGAGCTCTCGCACTCTGAGATTCAGAGTGAAGGGCGGGATATAAATCCAATATCATCATCATTATCTTATGACCACTGACCCCTAGATGAGTCAGTGACAATAGCACATGGCTCTCTATTTGGCACGGGCAGGAAGTTATAGGTCCAATACCTGTTGCCGTGTATGCCATTGCTAATCGGAAGGCAGTAGAGTAACGGCAGAGCATCCGCTCCCAGCTTATAGCACTGCCCCAAGCAGCGGCTTGGCTGAAGAACCAGCTCAGTTCCTTTGCTAACTCAGTTCAATTTTCCAAGGCGGCTTCCACAGGAGAGATTTCTCGTGGACCGTGTCCAACTCTTTGTGCACGAGAATTTAGCTCCGTTTTTAATGCTTAAATCTGCCAAGACGCAACAAAAATTGCCTGCAGCATTTAACAAAAGAACCCGGAATGCTAATGAGGCTAGGATTTAAATTTTTGTTGGGATTTATTGTACTTAGAAACGCAACAAAATTTAAGTCAACAAAGTAATTATTACAATTAAAATGTCTTTGTTAGAGACGGACCATGAATTAGAAAGCAGCCACATACGGACGTGGCGCTGGTCAGCGTTCGACTTAGGGGGAAAATTCCGGAGAGGGCGCTTTGCCAAGGAGATTTGCAGGAGAGGCTTAAAGCAACTGAGCCTAGACATTCGTCCCTCGATAAGGATATCTGCCTTTTTTATCGGTATAAAACCTCCCGCCGAGATAATATAATGCCATTTAAAGTTTAGCGACAAACGTGAAAAAAAGAAAGAGGCTCTGAATAGGCAGATATCAGAAATATTTGCCAATGACAGCTTTTTCCCCTCTCCCGCTGAGCTCAAATCTGGGAAAAGAAAGGGGAGGAGTTGCAGATTAGAAAAATACGGTACCTCTCTGCAAAGTTAGATTTGGACAATGCTATAATCCAAAAGGATTCAGTCTCCTGTACCATGACATGCACTCTCTTCCACTTTTCTCTCCTTTTCTTTGCGGTCAAATCACAGCCATTATTATTATTATTATTATTATTATTATTGTCACAGTCAACATAATGCAGCCCTCTAGGGCAGGGGTGTCAAGATCATTTATGAGGGCCGAATCTGACATGAGACCTTGTTGGGCTGGGCCATGTCTAGCCAGGCCATGTGTGTACCTATTCAGGATTAGGTAGCAGAGGACACAGATAAACACAATTAAATTTAAAAAAAAAAGCACTTGTTGGTCTTAAAGGTGCTTTCTTTGTATTTCTCCCATGGAATATGGGGAACTGGGCAAAGGAAGCTCTGACTTTTTCCCTCTTTCTTTCCCTGGGGAACCAGGAGGGGGAGGAGCCTCAGCCAATAGAAGGAAGAGCCTTGGCTCAGTAGCTCTGCTGTGCAATTGAGAGAGCCTGGCAAAGCAAGATCTGCCTCCCCCCTTCCTTCCCAAGGGAGGAGCCCCAGCCAATGGTGAAAATAGAGGTTTTGCTCGGTAGCTCCTGTGCAATTGAGCAAGCCTGGCAAAGCAAGCTGTGATGCAAAAGAAAGCAAGAGAGAGGGAGAAGGAAGCAGATGACAACCAGTTGCTTGGGGCCTGATAGGAGTCCTCTGGGGGCCTGATTTGGCCTCCGGGCTGCATGTCTGACACCCTTGCTCTAGGGTTTTCAAGGTAAAAAGTGAAGAGGAGGTTTGCCATTGCCTCACTCTGCACAGTAGCCCTGGACTTCCTCACTGTTCTCCCATCCAAGTACTAACCTGAGCTGCCCCTGCTTAGCTTCCGAGATCTGACAAGATCAAACTGCCCTGGGCTACCCAGAGGAGACTGTTTCCCCTTCACCCTGAGACCATGTAGCAGATGAGTATGAGGAAACGTTCTGCAAAACCTAGTTCCATGGCATCTGGATAAGCGTTTGCAGCATATCTGAAAGGGCATTCAAACCAAAGCAGGCTTTCGTTGGCCAAGTGAAATCGTGAAGACAGCTATTGAAACGTTACATTCTGGCTCAGCCCTGTCAGAATGCAAAGGTTCGGCCCAATCTGGCACGTAAGAAGCTAGCCTTGCCCCCACTGAAGTTGCATTCTGGAAGCGGTTGTGGCTCAGGAACAGAGCATCTGCTTGGCATGCAGAAGGTCCCAGATTCAATCCTTGTCATCTCCAGTTAAAGGTGACATGAAAGACCTCTGTTTGAGACCCCAGAAGGCTGCTGTCAGTCAGAGTGGACAAGATTGAATCAGGCGGATCAATGGTCTCATTCAGTAGACGGAAGCTTCATAAAGAAGAATATGAAGATATTGTATTTATATCACGCCCTCTACTCCGAATCTCAGAGCGGCTCACAATCTTCTTTATCTTCCTCCCCCACAACAGACACCCTGTGAGGTGGGTGGGGCTGGAGAGGGCTCTCACAGCAGCTGCCCTTTCAAGGACAACCTCTGCCAGAGCTATGACTGACCCAAGGCCATGCTAGCAGGTGCAAGTGGAGGAATGGGGAATCAAACTGTTCTCCCAGAACAGACACTTAACCACTCCACACACTTAACCACTACACCAAACTGACTCATGTGGATTCCAGGGAGTTTGAATGGCACCAGTGGAAAGCAGGCTAGTGGACAACCCCCATCACCCACCGTTTTCACTGCTGACTTAAGAATGTGGATGTAAATGTGTATTATTAAAATATTAAAATAGAGGACAGTAGATTTCTGAGACAAAGAGGACAGAGTCAGTTAATTCTGTCCCACACAGGCAGGCTTAGAATGTTGCTGCAGCAGAAGCAGTGAGATCACTTATTGGATCAGTCTGGAAGCTGGAAAATCAGTCTTTTTCTGAGCTTGGTGGGGAGGGTCGCAGTGGGAGGGCTTCTATTGTCCCAGCCCCACTGGTGGACCTTCTGATGGCACTTGGCTTTTTTGGCCACTGTGTGACACAGAGTGTTGGACTAGATGGGCCATTGGCCTGATCCAACATGGCTTCTCTCATGTTCTTAAAAGCACTCGAGTAAAACCAATGTGAAAGCCTGCGCAAGAAGGGGTCAGCAACAAGCCACCTTTAAACCTATCTGAGTTTCTCCATTGGTCATTCCCAGAGATTAAAAAAATGTGCAACAGAGATCTGTGGGTCTTGATTGGGTGCCAGGACATGGTGGGGGGGGGGAGCTTGGGTATCATAGTTTCCACACCCCTGTTAAAGTGGGCCTCTAACAAAACTGGTTACAAATCAAAGCTTTACATTATACAGGTGGAAGCTGGGTTATCAGAAGGCGAACTACTTCCATTAAAATACCCTGATATCAGTTATCGCTTAGTAAAATCCACCTCAAAACCAGAGATTTTTAGAACATTAAGGATGCTTAAAAATCTTCAACAACAGAGACGGGGGAAAAGATAAACACAAGAACGAGCTACGAGTTCCAGCTTCGACCTTCTAAAGCCATCTTCAGCTCAGGAAAAGCCAAATCTTCCACTGTGCAACTTGGCAAAATTAATGAATTTTATTTACAAATTCACGTCCCAAGATTACAACAGTAAACACTTGAGTGAAATCCCGCACTAACAAAAATGCCAGCGATTTTATTTGCAATGGTATTAAAATGGAACAGACTGAGAGTCTCTCTTGTGGTCAGGTCAAGCGGCTTCTTGCGAGTCTGAGATAAGGTGACGGTCTTGTGTTGATTGCAGTAAGGCCTTCCAGTGTTTTCCCTCATAATCTAGTGGCTCTCTCCTTTCTTGCCTACCACCTGTTGGGAAGAGAAGGGTCAAGTTACCGCTTGGAAAACCGACAAGACAACTCATAGCCACATGAATAAGGAAGCTAGGGGCTGTTGCAAGTATTTTCTCTTCCAGATGTATTCCAGAGCTGGCAAGGATGGGGAAGAGAGATCTTTAGGCCTAACCTAGTCCCACAACAAAACAATAAAGGGTCGAACGGGAAAATTAAGAGTATTCAGCCAACTAAGCAAGTCAGTACACACTCTTTTTGAGTTGTGAGAATATGAAGACCGCAGGTTTATACCCCGCCCTTCTCTCTGGATCAGAGACTCAGAGCGGCTCACAATCTCCTTTATCTTCTTCCCCCACAACAGACACCCTGTGAGGTGGGTGGGGCTGAGAGAGCTCTCCCAGCAGCTGCCCTTTCAAGGACAACTCCTACAACAGCTATGTCTGACCTAAGGCCATACCAGCAGCTGCAGGTGGAGGAGTGGGGAATCAAACCTAGTTCTCCCAGATAAGAGTCCACACACTTAACCACTACACCAAACTAGATAGAATTCCCCCCTCCCCACCTGGGAACAGGCCTAGCCTTCTGGGCCTACATTCGGCCAGAAGCATCATACCATGTCCTGCTGTGGAGCGAAGCCCAAAGACAATTTCAGTAGCAGGATGAATAGACTGCGAGGTACAGAGCACTGCATCGGGACTGCGGGTCCCCCCTGTTACCCTGTTAAGTTCCAGACTGTCAAAAATGGACTTCCACCAGAGCCTCCGAATGGAGAGCAATGGCCAATCCCACAAGACTCCTGGCAGGAACAGGTAGCTATATGGATGGAAAGCAAGTGCATCTGTACAAAAACCCAAGAGGGCCCCCTGCCTGGGCTCCCATAATCAGTTCTCTCATTTTTCCGTTCCTGGCAGTGAACCCTGCTGCAGTTAATGGGGCTGATTTCCACAAATGTATTTCCTGGGAGCAGGGAGCATGGCAGAAAACAGGTTTCGATGCTTCGAGGTTCAAGCACTTACTAAGCAAGATTTGAACACCGAAGAGCGAAAACGTTCATTCTTCGCTTGCATTTAAAAAGCCAGGTGCCCCAGTTTGGAGTAAGTAGAGCAGGGGTGGCCAAACTGTGACTCGGGAGCCACATGCGGTTATTTCGCACATATTGTGTGGCTCTCAAAGCCCCCACTGACCGATCGGCCAGCTTGGAGAAGGCATTTCTCTTTAAATCACTTCTTCAAGCCAAGCTAGCCGGGAGCTTAGAGAATGCATTTCAAGTTAAAGTTGCTTTCTTTCCACTTCTCCCTCCCTCCTCCTTCCCCCATCTGTTTGCCTGCCTTCCTTCCAGCTCTCAAGTGCCTGATGTTTATTCTGTGTGGCTCTTACGTTAAGCAAGTTTGGCCACCTCTGCAGTAGAGGTACACCCATGAATTAAACCATTACGAGGTTATCAGAGGGAGGCTGACCATCCCAATAGATAGGGAAAAAAAATGCAATTTGCCGCTAGTAATAATCATTGTCCGGCAGTGTGTGTTGTCTAGGCAGGAGATCTGAGGATTGTCTGGCCGTCAAAGTTCTCTTCAGCATTATGCACCACTAGTTTTGGCCAGCTATACTTGCTGGGGGGCTGAGAGGGCTGGCTTCATGTGGAGGAGTCGGGAATCAAACCCGGTTCTCCAGGTTCTGCCACCCTTAACCACTACAGCAAACTGGTTACTCTGAAACGGTCAGCTCAGAACAGTGGTTTCTAGCACCGTCCCCGGTGAAAATGTATACTGCCATCTCTCCATGGTCCAAGGCTATAAGCAGTTACAATAACACTACAGAAACAGCCACTGCATGGAATTGAGACAGTGGCCCATTGATTACAGGACAGAATCGAGATGGTGGCCTATTGATTCCTTGTGGGGACTGAGGTTGCTCAGACAGCAAAAGAATCAGTTCTCTCGTTCTTACATTCTTAGCAGTGAACCCTGCTGCAGTTAATAGGGCTTATTTCTACATATGCAGGGTTTGGGGGGGAAGGTTGGTAGCAGGAACTCCTTTGCATATTAGGCCACACACCCCTGATGTAGCCAATCCTCCAAGAGCTTACAGGGCTCTTAGTACAGGGCCTACTGTAAGCTTCAGGAGGATTGGCTACATCGGGGAGGTGTGGCCTAATATGCAAAGGAGTTCCTGCTACAAAAAAAGTCCTGTATATATGTCTTTACTGAGAGCACAACAGGTTTCAATGCATTGAGGCTCGAACACTTAGTACCAAGGTGTGAACATGTCAGTCAGAAGCCATCCATAAAAAGAGATCTGTCCTCAAGTAAGGGATGAAGTTTAGAAATCACAGCTTATGCAGAAACCTGTAGCCTATGTGTATATATAACAGGCTGCTATAGAAGAAGAATTGCAGATTTATACCCCACCCTTCTCTCTGAATCAAAGACTCAGAGCGGCTTACAATCTCCTATATTTTCTCCCCCCACAACAGACAGTGGGTGGGGCTGAGAGGGCTCTCACAGCAGCTGCCCTTTCAAGAACAACCTCTATGAGAGCTATGGCTGACCCAAGGCCACTCCAGCAGGTGCAAGTGGAGGAGTGGGGAATCAAACCCGGTTCTCCCAGATAAGAGTCTGCACACTTAACCACTACACCAAACGCTCTAAGAGAAGACAGTCCTATTCCAGTTTTACCAACTTTGATTTCAGAAGGCACACAGCACAGTGACCCTCAAGCTATCTTCTGTTGCCAAGTAACAGAATGTTACCTACCCAAAAGGCATACTGGGGGTCATTAATTCCACAGGCCAATTTAAACACGCTATGCATTTAAAAAGACAGTTTTCAGCTTTAACTGATAACAAAGATGTCAAAATAATTAGTGTTCTGGTCAGCAGAAGGAAGGTTGATAACTTCTGAAGCCCAATATCCATTATTCAGCATTGATCTGTGCAGTGTATAGTCATATATCCCAAATATTCCCTCTGATCCCCCAAATCAAGGCTAGCCTAAGCTAACCTAGCAGAATAGGCATTGTGCTATACAGTGGCATGCAGAAAAGGACCTTTCTGAAGAGAGTGTCCAAAAACAGAACTAAAATCTCACATCACCACAATGTTGTGTAAAAAAAAAAAAATCCAATCTGTTAAAATTTGATTAATTATGTTATCAAAGGCAAAATTAAACCAGACCAAAAGAGTGAGACATTTATTCTTCACTTGTTTTAAAAGCAAGGTGCTCCAGTTTGGATTAAGTAGAGTTACATCGATGAATTAAAACGTATGAGGTTAGCAGAGGTAGACCAACCATCTTTTAAAAACAAAATTACATCTATACCATTCAGAAGGGGGAAATAGTCAACTGGCCCATGTGTATTACCTGGAAAGAAAAACATTAAACATTTTGGCATTGATACTTTGTCAGCACAATGGGAACGGACTGCATACGCTCTTCCGTACCAACCAAGCAACTTACGTGCATGGCTAAAAACGGAAATAAAGCAAACTGGTTATCAATCCAGCACTTTGTGTAGTAAGTCCACATGACTTGTTTCCCTCCATCGGGGATTAATTCTGTTCAGATTCTTTATTGGGGAGGGAGGGGGAGATGTATGACTTACAAACCTTCTGAACAAAGACTGAGTCCAGTGGCATCTTTAAGACCAACAAAGTAAGTTTAATTCTTGGTATACGCTTGTGTGCCTCCATGCTTCATCACTGTACCTACACTGTCAATACATCTGATGAAGTGTGCATGCAAACAAAAGTTTATACCCAGAATTATACCCTTTATGGCCTGGGGCCTGCATATCTTTGGGACCGTCTCTCCCCATGAGCCCCCCCCCCCCCGGGTTCTGAGGTCAGCTGCACAACATCTTCTTGCCAGGGCCTTTTTGGTCCAGGCCCCCACCTGGTGGAATGAGCTCCCGCTGGAGATCCAGGCCCTGCGGGACTTATCTAAGTTTCGCAGGGCCTGTAAGACAGAGCTCTTCCACCACGCTTTTAATTGATCAGTGGGTGTCCCCTGAAGTCATCGCTCCCCCCGCACCTTATTAGCACCTTACCATCTTGGTGCTTATGTTATGCTGAATACTACCAGCCTATATGTTGGTTTATGACTTGTTGCCAATGATGTGGATCATGGTTTCTGTTAATTCTGTAATTATGATATTATCTAGACTGGATGTGGTTTGTGTAATGTTTCTGTAAGGTTTTTAATGTTGCAAGACACCCAGAGCCCGCTTGCAGGACAGGGCGGGGTATAAATTGAAATTAAATTAAATTAAACCTTGTTGGTCTTAGAGGTGCCACGGGACTCAAAACTTTGTTCTATTGCTTCAGACCAACACAGCTACCCACCTGGATCTTACAGCCATCTGATTATTGTTAGAAGTAACTTCCAGCTAGGTCACAGCAGGTAGCCAAGGTAGTACCCAACAGGGGCTCAGCTTGCTCCCAACCCTTTGGTAGCACAGGAGGCAATGGGCATGGCTGGGTCTGGGGGTAGTACTGGGTCCTTCTCTCTCCTCCCAATCTAACTCACAGAATTGGTGTGAAATACAATCAGGGCTTTTTTTGAGCAGGAATGCAGTTCCTGCTGGCTTGGTGTCAGGGAGTGTGGCCTAATATGCAAATGAGTTCCTGCCAGGCCTTTTCAACAAAAAAGCCCCGCACAAAACAATGATGATGCCAGGGGTGTGGCTTAATATGCAAATGAGTTCCTGCTGGGCTTTTTCTGCAAAAGAAGCCCTGGATACAACAAAGAGGAAAGAACCACATATGCCACCTATAGCTCTCGGAAGGAAAGAGAAATAAAAATTCGATGCAACTGTCAATTGTGGTCAAGTTGTTAGTGTTTTTTTTTAAAAAGACAACTGGCCCGCCAGCTTTCATTCTCTACCAGTACCAGCAAAGGAACATTTCAGCCTTATCTTTGCTTCCCACTGAATGGACCTGCACTCTGCCCGTTGGCCCTTTATATGCAGAATCAGGGCTAGAATTCCAGCAGGACCTCCTCTGCATATTAGGCCACACACCCCTGGTGTAGCCAATCCTTACAAGGCTCTTTTTTGTAAGCTCTTGGAGGATTGGCTACATAAGGAGGGTGTGGCCTAATATTCAAAGGCATTCTGGCTACAAAAAAAGCCCTGCTAACAGCTGACACTAAATTACACTCTGCCACCTAATCGGTGGCATTCTTGGCTTCATGGGCAATCAGCTGACCAATACGGCAATCTTTGCTCTTCTCAACATCAAGTGATCTTGCAAAAGCATGCCCTCCCCTCCCCTACAAGACTCAATACACACAAAAGAACTGCAAGCTAACATCCTTGGAAAATATCTAACAGAAAAAAGATGACAGTAGATTTATACCCCGCCCTTCTCTCTGAATCAGAGTTTCAGAGCGGCTTACAATCTTTTATCTTCTTCCCCCACAACAGACACCCTGTGAGGTAAGTGGGGCTGAGAGAGTTCTCACAGAAGTTGCCCTGTCAAGGACAACTCTTGCGAGAGCTGTGGCTGACCCAAGGCCATTCCAGCAGCTGCAAGTGGAGGAGTGGGGAATCAAACCTGGTTCTCCCAGATAAGAGTCCGTGCACTTAACCACTACACAAGACTGGCTCTCAGCAGACAAACATTCTGTGAGGTGGGTGGGGCTGAGAGAGCTCTTACAGCAGCTGCCCTTTCAAGGACAACTCTTGTGAGAGCCATGGCTGACCCAAGGCCAATCCAGCAGGTGCAAGTAGAAGAGTGGAGAATCAAACCCGGTTCTCCTGGACAAGAGTCCACACATTTAACCACTACAGAATCAAACCCGGTTCTCCTAGACAAGAGTCCACACATTTAACCACTACACCAAACCAGCTCTGAAAAGACAAGTGTGAAATGATAACCCAAGATATGAAAGTATCTGAATTACAGGGATGTATGACAAGAAGTTGCCTTGCCGGTAACAGAAAGAGACATTAAAAAACATAAAGAGATGAGTCCGTTAGAAAAGAAGAGGCCCAGGAATGCTGTCCCAGGAGGCAGAGAAGTAGGCAATGATGGCGCCATAAGCAGTGAAATGGCGGAAAAGGCAAGATGAGCAGAGGGAACTGGGATGGGGGGTGGTGGAAGGACAGATCTTGTTAACGTAAGATATATGTCTATATCTTCTGCATTTTTATCTCTTGGGGCCAGGGAAATGCTGAAAGATAGTAAAAAACAAAACGAGAGTGTTAGAATGAAGCGAAGGGATTAAGAGTAGCCATCAAACGAACAGGAAGCATCATGCCATGGGGGTGATACCCAAAATGGATGCACGTCTCATGCGCTTGCATTTGGGATGCTGTACAACACAAAAAGAGTGACAGGAACTCTCATAATCATATGCTCCTTGTGGGGGCCCATCCTAATAGTCATTTTCCTATCAAAACATTTACATCTGGTCTTGTGCAGGTCAAGGAAATAATAATTAAAGGACATTTTTCAGTTAAAAGGCAAAACGAAACAAACTCCAAATCTCTCCCTCCCTCCTCAATATTAATGAAAAAGGTAAAGGTAGTCCCCTGTGCAAGCACCAGTCGTTTGCGACTCTGGGGTGACGTTGCTTTCACGACGTTTTCATGGCAGACTTTTTACGAGGTGGTTTGCCATTGCCTTCCCCAGTCATCTACACTTTCCCCCCGGCAAGCTGGGGACTCGTTTTACTGACCTCAGAAGGATGGAAGGCTGAGTCAACCTGAAGCCGGCAACCTGAACCCAGCTTTCACCAGGATCGAACTCAAGTTGTGAGCAGAGCTTGGACTGTAGTACTGCAGCTTTACCACTCCGCGCCACGGGGCTCGTGTTAATTAGCAACACGTAAAAAAGAAAATGAAGTCGGTCTGGTCAAAAGTCACGCTTGGACATTGGAAAGGGCTGACGGCTCTTTGTGCTCGCTAAACTTCAACCCTGCAACGTTTCAGCAAAGCGCGCAGCATGCCGAGTCATGCAAGTCTTTATTCAACGTGACAGTCAGGGAAAAGGGAATCAAATCAGCGCTCATGCTGCTTCTTGAAGCTTTCCTTGGCACGTTAACCTGGAAAGGCTAATGTTTTAAAGATCTTCTCCGATATAATATATTTTTTTATCAGATGCTGCTGTATAACAATAAATTAAACAACATACCAGCTAGGTTCAGGCACAGATTTGTCAAATCTCCTGTGAATGTAGACTCCATTCATGATACAAAGCGAAAGTTCACTGGAGTCCTCAGTGTGGTTCACGTGGGCACTGTGATGCCTGCCGAAGCTTTCCCGGGGCCCTTCAAGTGTTTCTAGAATGGGGGCGGGGCCAGGTGGGGCATGTGCACTGGAGATTCAATCAGCGGTGCAGTTTTGAAAATGTTACTTTGCGGACTGTTACTTTGGCAGCAGCTGCCGCTGCAGCACAAGGATCTTCATTGTGTGACTTGAAAGTAAGCCGTAGCAGGCATTTTGCGCCTGGCTCCGCCCCCTCTAGCAGCCATTTTGTGGCACGGCTCACCATGCTGTGTAAAATTCCAAATGTGCCCACAGGCTCAGAAAAGGCTGGAAGCCCCTGCTTTAAACCAGCATTTGCAAAACTTGCAGCCCACCAAGGTGAACATAGCTCTGTAAGTCACTGGACCTACAAGGCCCTTGACGAGTCAATTCCTGTATTTTTGCAAACAGGGAGGCAGGGGCTTGGATCCAGTGAACTGCAAGCAGAATAAAGCTTGCTTGGAATGAGACTTCCCTACTTTGCTGCTCTATATGGCCGAGGACCTGCCTACCTGAGGGACCGTCTTTCCCCATATGAACCCCAAAGAGCACTGAGGTCAGCAGGGAAGAACCTGCTGACTATCCCCGGGCCGAAGGAAACAAAACTACAGAGTACTCGCATGCGGGCCTTCTCCGTTGTAGCTCCACACCTATGGAACCAGCTCCCGGAAGAAGTGCGGGCCCTGCAGGACTTTGAACAGTTCCGCAGGGCCTGCAAGACCATCCTCTTCGGGATGGCCTTCACTGATTAAAAGATAGAGAGACTGCTTAAGTGATTTTTACCATCTGTTGAAATAGCACCAGGATGTTAATTTTATTAATTTTAGAATTTTAATTAAATTGTTAAATTAGCTATTGCTTTTAAATATTATTGTATAACTTACTGTATTTGATTTAATGTTGTTAGCCTCCCTGAGCCTGCTTCGGCGGGGAGGGCGGGATATAAATAAAATGATTGATTGATTGCTCCCAGTAAGCTTCCTAAAATATCACTTGGGTGGAGCCCAAGTACAGAACTGCCATTCTACTTAGCATGCTACACCAATGGAAGGACACTTTTGGATCGAATCAAGATAATGTACAAGATGAGATGCCGTTAGGACCAAAGCAGAAATTAGCAACTAAAGTTATTCTGGGGAGAAGAGATCAATGACCACTGTGTGTGTGTGTGGGGGGGGGGGGGGAACAAAGATAAAAAGGCTATACAGATATGACCCTATTTATGATTTCTGCAGTCTGCTACATTGCTGCAATACAAATAATACAACAAAACGGATTTTGCATTGCCAAGGTCATCCTTGTTTCTATTTCAAGAGAGGAGGATGTGAACCTATCGAAATAGCAGCACATTTTCTCTCTTCGTATGCTGAATGTAGGCAGACTACATTCCTCCCATTCAGGGCTTTTTTGGTGGCAGGAACTCCTTTGAATATTAGGCCACACACCCCTGATTGTAGCCAATCCTCCTTACTGTAAGCTCCAGGAGGATTGGATATATCAGGGGTGTGTGGCCTAATATGCAAAGGAGTTCCTGCCACCAAAAAAAAAGCCTGCTCCCATTTAAGGTTTTGTATTTCAAAGTGTAAGAGTACGCAAATGGAATCTCACTGTGGTCCCAGGGCCTTCCCATGTAGCCTTCATCACAGTCTTCATTGCCCAGTATCACCCTCCCCCTTTTATGCACCTCAAATTCTCATTAACCTCTCCCTTTACAGCATCACCTGCTAGAGACAGCTAGCAGAGCCCTCGCCTAATTCATTTAGATTCAAGTCCAGTATCACCTTAGAGACCAACAAGAGTTTCAAGGTAAGAACATAAGAGAAGGCATGTTGGATCAGGCCAATGCCCCATCCAGTCCAACACTGTGTCACACAGTGGCCAAAAAACCCAAGTGCCCTCAGGAGGTCCACCAGTGGGGCTAGAAGCCCTCCCACTGTGCCCCCCCAAACATCAAAAATACAGAGCATCACTGTCCCAGACAGAGAGTTCCAATGATAAGCTGTGGTTAATAGCCACTGATGGACCTCTGCTCCATATGCTTATCCAATCCCCTCTTGAAGCTATCTATGCTTGTAGATAGCGAGGCAGCGAATTCCATGTGTTAATCACCCTTTGGGTGAAGAAGTACATCCTTTTATCAGTTCTAACCCGACTACTCAGCAATTGCACTGAATGTTCACGAGTTCTTGTATTGTGAGAAAGGGAAGTATAAGCTTTTGAGAGTCAAAGCTCCTGAAAGCTGATACCCTGAGACTCTTGTGGTCTTTAAGGTGCTATGGACTCTAACTGTTTTACTGCGGACCAACATGGCTACAGTCTGAGGCTCCCCTAATTCACCCTTCTGTTTATGATGCAACCAGAGCTGCCTCAATAGCTGAGGCATGCCTTATGTCAGGCATGCTCAGATGGTGTTTCTGCCACTTGCCGAGACAAATAATTCTACATAAACTCCACTTTGGTCCAAATTTGTTTTAAAAAGAGAAAGAAAAAATACCTTCTTCAAACATCAAAGAAAACCCACTCAATTCCTCTTGAATTGCCCTCCCCAAGACCCTCCCCTGCTGTCCCCAAAAGTTCACCAACCTCCAGGACTGAGACACAAGGGGGCAGGATGTCATATCAGATTGCATTAGGAAATGAGAAAACTCCATTCCAACTCAGAATACTTCAGCTTCTTTCCTAATTTCCCAGAATCTTAAAAACCTATTCCTGTACCGGAGCACAAATATTTACTGTGGATGCAACCATTTCACAGGAGGGGAAAGGGTTGGGGGAAGCCATGAAAAAAGTGGCAACAAGAAGCTGCAGACAAACAGGAAGATGCTTGGCTGGCTACAATATAAAAACCAACGTCAACCTTGACCACGCCGGATGAACAGACATGCTCTCTGTGCGGTGCCAATTCCAACCATTTTTTTTAAAAAAATCTACACAACACGCCAACATGCACACTGCAAACCAGCAAACGTCCTTCTTAAGTCAGGGGTTCTCGAGGTTTTTAAAGACAGTGTTTCTCAAGTCCGTCCGGCCGCTTTACAACAATCGCCCTCTCCTCCTCTACAGGTAGGGCGAATCCTTCTGCATCCAACCCGAACTATTTATCTGTTCTTCTGAAACGACACGGCTGATTCATCAGAGCTTTCAGTTTTTGCCAGGCTAATGAATTCACTCGGGCAGCCCCAGTTAAGTCAGTCACTTTTGACCATGACGATCAGTTCTGTACGTCGCTGGACCTGCCCGCAGTTAAAAACAGGCGGCTCAGCAGGAGGAGCCGCGCTACGCTGCTCGGTATCCCCTCTGACTGCCGCAGCCCCACCGTTCCCTTTGCTAACAAAGGGCGGCATCAGAAAACCGGTATCAGAAAATAAACTCAGCACCCAACACAGTGACATTCTTGGCGTTGTGGAATATTGATTTGATTGGGCTGGGGCTAAACAGACAGCCACAACTGGCTGCATTTCGAACGGTCGACTGGCTGGCAATGCCAACCTCGGCCTCATTCAGATCTTTTAATCTGCCTAGCCAGGTGGTCCCCCGGCTCCCTTGGCCTTGCAATGGCACACTACCTATCACCAAGCCAAAAGTCGGGCTTACTCCCTAGCAGGGCTCATTTTGCAGCAGGAGCTCCTTTGCATATTAGGCCACACGCCCCTGATGTAGCCAATCCTCCGAGAGATTACAGCAGGCGCTGTAAGAAGAGCCCTTCAAGCTCCAAGAGGATTGGCTACATTAAGGGTGTGTGGCCTAATATGCAAAGGAATTTCTGCTACAAAATGAGCCCTGCTCCCTCCAAGCAGTACTTCTCAATGTGTCGGCGAGTTCCACACACAAGCTAAGGATTGGGGTTTTTTTGCATCTGGAGTGTTATTTGGTTGGGCTCCAAAGAATGAGATCCCGAGCCCTTCCGACTGCAGAGAAATCACTGAAAGATACACAGTGAGGGCTGAGTCTGTAGAGGGGGACCCAAGCAAGGCTTTCCAAGATTACAGGATCAGCTTTAATGCCAAGCTAGATTCCCATTTCAATCATGTCTTCTATGGGGCTTATGATTTTCTACACTCTTACTACCTGCAAATTACATCTTGGAGGTAAGAGAATATCGCACAACAGCATGTGTACTTTTTAAAGAAAACCAAAACGCTAGTCATCATACTGCTTCTGAACATTTTTGGGGGGTGGGGGGGGTGGGGGAGAGTACCACATGCTTATTGTGTGCTGCAAAAAGGAGGACCAGCAGCCATTACACCCCCCTCCCCCCAATCCCTCTACAAATCCTACTTCTTGGAGAGGAAAGAATCTGCTTTGGAAAACCCTGCCTTAAGAGGTCATCAGTCCTCACAAGCTTTCCCTATAGAAAGTGTGCATTGAATTCCTTGCAAGCACACACAGAGCAATCCAGCCAAGAGGCTTTCAGCTCTCTGGCTGCAGTGCAAGTTCAAGGTCCAAACCAGCAAAAAACCCCACACTCATTCAGCTTCCAACAACCCCAACCCACCATGTGATTGGAGACCCAGGCTTTAAACGTACCCGCTTAAAATCATTCATATTTGTCGCTTGGACTGGCGTTCCGATGAATGTGAAATACGTGATTCTCGTTGCTTCCTCATCTCCTTGATTGGACTGGACAAATAACTGAAATGGAGGAGATTAACAGTGAGACGCAGGAAGTGGAGAGCCGGCAGCCCGTTTCTTTCCCATTCGATAAAAAGCCACAGGCAAAGCAAGGGGGTTGGATCCAGACTGAAGTCCCCACCAGAAGAATGGGACTCTCCTGCTTCCCACTGCAGCTCATGGATCTACATGAAATGCTGTTCCTAAGGGAATAAGAGATGTGCGGAGAGGAGGCAGCTGAGAGGTGATTTTGGGCCGTATCGACAGCAGTACAGTGTCCAGATCACATGAAGTGATGGTTTCGCTTTACTCTACTTTGGTAAGACCTCACCTGGAGTATTGTGTTCAGTTTTGGGCACCACATTTTAAGAAGGGTATAGACAAAGCCCAGCCTGCTTTCTAAAAAAAAAAACACTTGACAGGTGCCAGGAAAGGTACCTGTGGGCACCGCGTTGGGGGCACTCTGTTCTAGTCTCCTTTTCACCTCCCAATTGCGTTCTTACACAAGGGTCACAACTAAGAGAAAAAGACTTGTTCAGATTCAGATCTGTAGTGACAAAACCGGGCTCTGTAGGAGTGGCGCAGCGCCGGTGGATGGCCTCAAAGTTCTACTCTACTTGGAGGTGGGCTTTTGAGATGCTCTCAATGAAACTGCAACTAAAAGGCTTTCAACTTACAGTTACACTGTTAACGTTCTGAAACTTTACATAGCGAAGCTGGATAATACTGTCTTCCTTAATATCATCTGGTGACAGTTCCAGGGCTTGAGTGGGCTCGCTCCTTTCTGCTTCTTCAAAATCCATTGATCGGGGGAGGTTGATGAAGATTTTTACATACTTGGGACCTTGACCTGTGAGAAAATATTATTTTTTTTAAATCAAAACAATTTTAGAGCAGGCACCAATCTTTCATTTATAGCTGGTGGAGTTTTGAAAGTTCCTCTGCGTGTCACTGGCCCACGATGTGATTTTGACCACACTGCTCAAAGCTCTGCCCTGAAACGTGACACAATGACAACATGATTCTTGGTGGCCAGATCCAGATTAACCCACAGGCCACATCCTACCACCCATTTGACCAATGGCAGCATCCTCCACCAGTACAAAGAGTAAACCATCTGATGTTATGGCAATATTGGAAAGTTCTATGGACTAGATCAGGGGTGGCCAAACTGTGGCTTGGGACCCACACGTGGCTCTTTCACACATATTGTATGGCTCTCAAAGCCCCCACTGCCCTGTTGGCCAGCTTGGAGAAGGCATTTGTCTGTTTAAATCAAAGAGCCAGTTTGGTGCAGTGGTTAATTGCATGGACTCTTATCTGGGAGAACTGGGTTTGATTCCTCACTCCTCCACCTGCACCTGCTGGAATAGCCTTGGGTCAGCCATAGCTCTTTCAAGAGAGGGACGGTGGCTCAGTGGTAGAGCATCTGCTTGGTAAGCAGAAGGTCCCAGGTTCAATCCCCGGCATCTCCAACTAAAAAGGGGTCCAGGCAAATAGGCTTGAAAAACCTCAGCTTGAGACCCCGGAGAGCCGCTGCCAGTTTGTGTAGACAATACTGACTTTGATGGACCGAGGGTCTGATTCAGTAGAAGGCAGCTTCATATGTTCATAATGTTCAAGAGTTGTCCTTGAAAGGGCAGCTGCTGTAAGCTCTCTTAGCCCCACCCACCTCACAGGTGTCTGCTGTGGTGGGGGGAGGTAAGGGAGATTGTGACTGCTCTGAGATTCGGAGTGGAGAGTGGGATATAAATCCAATATAATCTTCTACTTCCTCCAATCCAAGTCAGCAGCTCGGAGAATGCATTTAAAGTTAAAGTTGTTTGCTTTCTGTCTCTCCCTCCATCTATTTGCTTTCTTTCCTCCTTCCTTCCTTCCTTGCTTCCTTCCTGCAGCTCTCAAACATCTGATGCTCATGTCTTGCAGTTCTCAAAATATATTATGTTTATTCTATGTGGTTTTTCCGTTAAGCAAGCTTGGCCAACCCTGGACTAGATGGAGGCAGCATTAGCGGAGTGCTAGGTCTCTGATTTAATTGTGACCCCAGCCCCAGAATGGGATTAAAAACACTCACGCAATGGGACCAAGTACTTGAAGCAGAAATATTAATTTTAAATTTCAAAAATAAAGGAGATGATGAAACATTTTAAAATGCCAATATCTCACGAGGCAGTCTCACAAGATCCCAGCAGCCATTTTGGGTTGCCTAGGCAACAAAAATTCCCTGGGCAATTCAAAAATGGTGGCCGCAGTTTCACTCTGAGGCCGGGAATGTGTAGGGAAGAAATGGGCAGACAGCAAAGACCAGGTGAAAGACTGGGGGTGGAGAAGCAAAGCAAAATGGAATAAAAAAGGAGAGGCAGAAAAAAAGTAGGGAAAGAAAAGAAGCTGTGAGGAAAGGAAGGAAAGTAGAGATAACATGGGGAGATCCACCAGATTTCCCCTACCCCATGAGTTCCCTTGCTTGTCACAGCGTAGTTCTAGTTCTAGCCCATTTTTCAGATAAGAACTGCCTCCCAAAGTATCACAATTAAGTGCTGTCAAGTCACAACTGACTTATAACAATCCCAGGGGAGTTGTCACTTCATGAGGTTTTCAAGGTAAGAGATGGTGATTGGCCACTGCCTTCCTCTGGACAGTGACCCTATAGTCTAAGCCTGGTGGTGCCCCCTGCAAGTACTGACCATGGCTGACCCTGCTTAGCTTTGGACCTAGGACTAGCCTGAGCTATTTCAATTGTGGATCACATCAATCGAGAGTCTGAGGTTTGCAGTCTAATAAAACACATCAAGGGGAAAGCCAGTTTGGTGTAGTGGTTAAGTGCATGGACTCTTATCTGGGAGAACTGGGTTTGATTCCCCACTCCTCCACTTGCACCTGCTGGAATGGGCTTAGTCAGCCATAGCTCTCTCAGGAGTTGTCCTTGAAAGGGCAGCTGCTGTGAAAGCTCTCTCAGCCTCACCCACCTCACAGGGTGTCTGTTGTGGGGGAGGAAGATACAGGAGATTGTAAGCCGCTCTGAGTCTCTGATTCAGAGAGAACGGCGGGGTATAAATCTGCAATTCTTCTTCTTCTTCAATGGAAGGAAAAGATAGGAGGATATCAGTACAATAGCGTCAGAAGACATGGAGAGCAGGACCAAGTGCAATTGAACCCTCAGCTTATGCTTCGTATTAGCAAAACCATGATGGTGCTAAAGCTGTTTTTGGTGAAGAAGCCACTTCACCCTGAAAAAAGTCTTTTCACTCACCATTATCGGGTCCGTGAAATTTCATAGAATAAAGCTTGACAGGCTGATTAAAAGCTACCGTAATAAGCAGCTGCGGAAGGCAAAAAAAAAGAAAAAAAGAAAAAATTGCAGTGAGGAAGGTTTCAAAGGCATAAACAATATTATTCCACAATCTTGTTTTGGTTTGGATCGCAGTGCTTGTTCCCGGTCAGTGGCAAACAGACAGCACAGCGTATTAAAAAACAGTGAGGCGGAGCCATTAGAGCACGGATTCTTAACCTTTCACCAATACCATCCACCTGGGAAAGAATCATGTAGAGAATACCTCTGCCCTCCCCAAGGGGGGGAGGCGGGAAGAATAGGACATAACATTATGCCACACACAACAAATCCATACATATTTTATTCTATATGCAGACAAGGCATAAACAAAGAATGGCAATTCTTATCGTAACTGAATTGCCTTTTTGTGATGAACCCATTCCTTCCTCCTGTCTTTGTTGCTACTTATTTATTTCCTTCATTTGTATCCCACCTTTTTCCTCAGCAGGGACCCAAAACACCTTACTCCATCCTCCTCTCCTCCCATTTTACCTTCACAACAACCCTGTGAGGTAGGCTTAGACTGAGAGAATATGACTGGCCCAAGGTCAGCCAGCAATTTTCCATGGCAAGAACGCACATTTGAACCCGGGTCTCCCAGATACTGGTCCAGTGCTCTTAACCATTATACCACACTGGCTGTCAGTGTGCCTCCTCTGTTGAGTTCTTATTCTCGTGTTCATTTTGCCCCAAGTTTTGAGGGGCCACTTCTGTTTGAATCCAGGTTGCTTCATGCCACTTTCTTAAGGGCCTGCGTGTGTGTGTGTGTGTAAGACTAGAGATTTTATCCTGAGGGCAGGGTAAGCACTGCAAAACAACTCTTCCACATTGGGTTATTGCAGTGAGAAAGAAAGGGATGTCTGAAATGCTAAATGCCTCAGTTTTGTCCTACAGGGTTCTGGTTACCTAAAATCTGTACATTGTCTCATGCTCAGGGGACTTCCCCGCTATGAAGCACTGAGTTTGTGCATCTGACTAGAACTGGAAAGATCTGGGTGGGTGGGTGGGTGCGGGTGTCAAATCCCCATTAAGATGAGAAGCTCAACTGGGACATCCTGGGCCAGTCACTCTTTCTTTCAGCCTAGCCTCACATGGCTGTCATGAGGATAAATGCAGGAGGGGAGAAACATGCTTGCACCCTGAGCACCTTAGAAGAAAGGATTTTTTAGAAATGTATTTGTTATAGTACAGAGGTGGCCAAACTTGCTTAATGTAAGAGCCACGTAGAAGATAAAATACATTTGTATGCACTTAACAACACAACCATGCTAGGAGACTTAAAAAAAAAAAAAGCTGTGAGTAGCACTCCCCATAGCTGGGAGTAGGCAAATGGTGGTCAGTGTTTTATATGATGCATGTGTCTTTCCTTCTCCCACTGGTGGGGAAAGGTAAGGGATTTTTTTTTCCCCACCAGTGGGAGAAGGAAAGACACATGCATCATATAAAACACTGACCACCATTTGCCTTGACTCCAAGGTTAGTAAATACAGCTCCTACAAAAGCTATGAAAAAATAGCTAGGAACCCAGCACCACCCTCTTTAGTTCTGTCCCTCCTTCCAGTAGCTCACTCAGCTCTTGTACTCTCTTTCCGTACACTAGATCTCCAGCAACCTCTGTGCTGGAGGAAAAGAGCTTGCAAGCCTGCCTATTTTCACTTCTTCCACACTTCACACATGGTGGAAATAGTTGACCAGCTATGTGTCAGCACTCAGAGGCTGACTCAGGTCCTGATGCTAAGCACGCTTACTTACGCGTAAGCCTGCATTAAGTTCCTCCTCACTGGGGAAGCCAATGGCAAACCACCCCGTAAAAAGTCTGCCGTGAAAGCATTGTGAAAGCAATGTCACCCCAGAGTCGGAAACGACTGGTGCTTGCAAAGGGGACCTTTCCTTTCAGCCTCTGGGAACCACACAATGAGTGTGAAAGAGATGTATGAGGCTCTTGAGCCGCAGTTTGGCCACCCTGTTATAGTGGGTCAGGTTAAAAAATGCCTTTCTGCTGGTGCAACAGCAATTACACTGGCACTTCTGCTGGCAGAGTACAATTTCTGCCTGTTTCCACCATTCCCACAGCTTCCAAGAATCCTTTGACCTGCCAAGAGCAGAATTTCAGGGCGATTCAGGGCAGTGAAGTAGGAGCAGGGAGACTGAGAAATATCCATCTGCTGGTTTCATTCTTCTTCATGGAACGATACAATCAACACCGGAAATATTATCACACCAAAGTGTGTACAAACACATATTTTAGAGACAAAGACTTAACAACATTTAAACATACAGTAATGCTTCCAGAATAGCAGCTGGTTACAAAATGCAATCACAGAAGTCTAACAGTGAAAAAGTCCACACAACTCCATATATGGGGCAAAGTCCACTTCCTGTGCACATCTCTATGTCCTGTTGTCTTCTGTGCTGTTACCAAAGAATCAAAAAAATTCCACTGGAGAGAGAAATGGGACGTACCCCCTAAGTCAAATTATGATCAATGGGTGTAGAGCAAAAAATATATTGATCTGAAAGCAAAAGTATTTCTCTGTGGTTCCGTCGAATGATGGTTGTGGAGAGATCAGGCTGACAAAGGGACAAGAAACAAAACCATAATTTGACCATAGGAGTATGGTCCCCTTTCTCTCTCCAGTGGAATTTTTTTGATTCCTTGGTAGCAGCACAGAAGACAACAGGACGTAGAGAAATGCGCAGGAAGAGGACTTTGCCCCATATATGGAGTTTTGAACTTTTTCACAGTTAGACTTTCATGATTGCATTTTGTAACTAGATGCTGTTCTGGAAACATTACTGTATGTTTAAATGTTGTTAAGCAGGGCTTTTTCTGAGCGAGAACGCACAGGAATGCAGTTCCAGCTGCCTTGGTGTCAGGGGTGTATGGCCTAATATGCAGATGAGTTCCTACTGGGCTGTTTTCTACAAAAAAAAGTCCTGTAGTTAAGTCTTTGTCACTAAAATATATGTTTGCACACACTTTGGTGTGATAGTAAGCATATTTCCGGTGTTGATTGTACTGATTGAGGAAGAATCGCACTGCTACAGCACCAACCCTAAATCAGGCTTTTCCCTGCAGCCACTGTGGCCGGACCTGCCTGTCCCGCATTGGTCTTGTCAGCCACCAGCGAGCCTGCAGCAGACGTGGACTACTGCACCCTTCTTAAATCTTCGTTCGCGAAGTCAAGCCGAGAGAGAGAGATATTTACACATCGGAATCTGTTGAATTTATGGTTTCATTCTGCAGGCTACAGCCTGGACTTGGCCCTATATATGTAGACATAGGTGCCTGGTATTTATGTATTACAATATTTATTTATTTCCTCATGGTTTAAGATGTCTAACAGTTTTTCAAAAACAAAATAGCAAAACTCCAAATCTCTTCTAAGACTGCTGGAATCAACGGGCTTAAATGGCAGTAACTTGACATAGGATTGTGCTCATAAAATGCACAAATGGAGGGCCTATTCTCTCTCTCTCTCTCTTTCATAAGACTCTCCTTAGAAGTACTAATTAAACATTCTTTGGAAGTGAAATACCTGCTCATCACAGTCTGATTCCAGGTAAGAAGAGTCTTTGCGTAGACAGTTATCAAAGCCGTGCTCGTCACTTTCGTTAAGGCATTCACAACCGGCTTTGTTGACAAACGGCAACAAATCCATCTGGAAAGAAGAGAGTGGCACAGATTAGGTGGCTGAGCTGCATATGTATACAAGACATGCTTGAGCAGTAGCATACCAAAGGATAAGGAGCAAAGCCCAGGTTTCCTTTAAGGGATAAGCCCTTCACTGCTACCTCCACTTCCAGTTCATATATATTCACAAGTTATAAATCAGGACCAATTTTCTCCTTTTCCTGGGTCTGGTGAAAATGCATAAAAGCAAGGCCAGGGAGGAAAGAGGGAAAGACAGGACAACACAGAAACCTCTGTCCAAAAACTTTCATTGGAGGAGCTTTGATGTTTGGAACACATTTCCTACTTCCTTACAGCTAAAACTTCTCTATTGGCCTCTTCCCCAACTGCTTTTTCAGCTTGCGGGGGGCGGGGGGAATCAAGGAACTGTCCACACATGCTCACTTATCACACGATGGATGGCAAAATCAAGTGATGCCTTGCCTATGTTAATGACCTAAACACAAGAAAGGACTCATGTCATAGTGCATCAAGTTAAACAAAAAGAAATGCTGGGTTTACTATGAAAGTTCCCTCAACACTAAGGAGGAAAATTTCTAACTAAGAAGGAAAATTTCTGAGAATGAGAAAGGCTCAGACACTATAAGATCACCTTCAACACAAAAAACACATAAAAGAGCCAGTTTGGTGTAGTGGTTAAGTGTGCGGACTCTTATCTGGGAGAATCAGGTTTGATTCCCCACTCCTCCACTTGCAGCTGCTGGAATGGCCTTGGGTCAGCCATAGCTCTCGTAGGAGTTGTCCTTGAAAGGGCAGCTGCTGTGAGAGCCCTCTCAGCCCCACCCACCTCACTGGGTGTCTGTTGTGGGGGGAGAAGATATAGGCGATTGTAAGCCGCTCTGAGTCTCTGATTCAGAGAGACGAAGTTTATAGCTTATAGAAGAAGACGACTGCAGATTTATACCCCGCCCTTATAACACGCTTCTCCCACATAAGAGTCCGCACACTTAACCACTACACCAAACTGGCTTATATTGGATCAGACCCTTGGTCCATCAAGGTCAGTACTGTCTATTCAGACTGGCAGCTGCTCTTCGGGGTGTTAGGCAGAGGTCTTTCACATCGTCTACTGCCTGGTCCTTCAACTTGAGATACCACAGACTGAACCTAAGACCTCCTGCAGGCCAATCAGATGCTTTCCCACTGAGCCGTGCCTCCTCCCCTTTGTGGAGCAGAACCTTCTTATCTCCTCAACCCTGGTCACTGTAGCCAGCTGAGCACTCTAAATTCTGTCTTTGGAGGATCAGTAGAAATTTTACTCTCAACAACCCTGTGAGGTAGGTTATGCTGAGTGTGGGCAACTACTAATCCAAGGTCCCCCCGCAAGTCTCCATGCCGGAGTAGGAATTTGAGTCTGTGTCTCCCAGACACTCTAATGATTACACAAAAATGGCTCTCCAGTTCATAAGTACAATTCGATTTTTTGTTTTTAAATAGAAAAACAGAGAGATTTGGGAACCCAGGCAAAAAAAAAGCCCCCTTAAAATATTTCCTGTTTTGGAATGAGTGGAATATTTTTACATGCAAGGTTTTATTCTTTGAAAATGCTTTCTATAAACCAGGGGTGGCCAACGGTAGCTCTCCAAATGTCTTTTGCCTACAGCTGCCATCAGCCCCAGCCATTGGCCATGCTGGCTGGGGCTGATGGGAGTTGTAGGCAAAAAACATCTGGAGAGCTACTGTTGGCCACCCCTGCTATAAACTGTGTAACAGGAAGATTTTTATGCAGGTTGCAATAATAATTACTGTGCAAGTTTATTTTTCAAGCTTAATTAATTTGTTAAAGCATAATTAAATGCAGGCGTGGCATTCTAGCAGGAGCTTCATTGCATATTAGACCACGCAGCCCTGATGTAGCCAATCCTCCAAGAGCTTACAAGGCTCTTTTTTGTAAGCTTTTGGAAGGACTGGCTACAGCAGTGGGGTGTGGTCTAATATGCAAAGGAGCTCCTGCTAGAATTCCACCCCTGATTAAATGTATATGTTGAGAATACACTATTGAACAGGTCAATGTTTTCAGTTTTTGTACCCTGAATCTAATTATAGTTTCTAGTATTAGAAAAGATCAAGTGTTCAGTAGTATCTTCAGATTCAGGAATCTCAAGAAGAGACTCGTGAAAGCTCATCCCCTGATCCAAATTCTGTTAGTTTTTAAGGTACTACTGGACACTTGCTGTTTTCTACTGCCACGGACTAAAACAGCTATCCATCTTGATCTAGTCCGCAGTATTGTGAATGTACAGACAGCACTTCCAAGTCCACATAATAAATCTGTGTTTGTTTGCTATATGGTTCCCATTTTCATATTTTCTCCCTTACTCACAATACAAAACTCATGGGCACTCAATGAAATTGCTGAGCAGTTGGGTTAGAATGGATAAAAGGAAGTACTTCTTCGCCCAAAGGATGATCAACACATGGAATTCACCGCCAGGAGGTGGTGGCAACTACATGCATAGATGATTTCAAGAGACTGGATAAACATATGGAGCAGAGGTCCATCAGTGGCTATTAGCCACAAGGTATAGATGGATTTTTTTGTCTGTGGAGGGCTTCTAGTGTCCTGGCCCTGCTAGAGAACCTCCTGATGGCACCTGAGGGTTTTTGGCCACTGCGTGACAGAGTGTTGGACTGGATGGGCCACTGGCCTGATCCAACATGGTTTCTCTTTTGTTCTTAACATATTTATCCAGGCCTGATAGCAGCCTACAATAAGACAGTTTCCTGAATGGTTTTTATTTAAGTCATATTTGTGTATTCAATGCTTTTGTTGTTGTTGTTTTGGCCGTCAAGTTGCAGCAGACACACAGTGACTGCCAGTTTTTCAAGGCCAGACACATTCAGAGACAGTTTTTCATTGCCTGCCTCCGTGTCATGACCCTGTGTCATGACTCCCATCCAAATCCTGGCCAAGGCTGACCCTGCTTAGCTGCTGAGATCAGGCTAGCCTGGGCTATCCAAGTCAGGGCGTTTAAGTTGCACTGTGGGTTATTTTGTAAGCTGCTTCGGGTCTGAAGCAAGGCATAAACGCCCCGACAGACCTAGAGAAAAAGAATAATTCCAAAACTCTCCACTTAGTCAAGTTTTACAATGCCAGAACAGCGTTACAGTCAGGGCTTTTTTTTTTGTAGCAGGAACTCTTTTGCGTACTAGGCCATACCTCCCTGATGTAGCCAATCCTCCATGAGCTTATAGGGCTCTCATTACATGGCCTACTGTAAGCCCCAGAAGGATTGGCTACATCAGGGAGGTGTGGTCTAATATGCAAAGGAGTTCCTGCTACAAAAAAGTCCTGGTTACAGTATAGGTAAGAGTTGATGGTTCTTCAGAAGTTAAAGCTGTCAAATTAATTAGCATCACTAACTACATCCGCACTAAACAAATGAACGCAGTGGCAAAGACAACGTTCCTAAACCCAAAATGGAGCAGATTCAAGCAGTATTAATGGTGCTAGAGTGAACACAAATTCACAGACAATACTCCTGGAGGTTATTTACATAAGAAAGATTCAGCTGGGAAAGTCAGTTGGGTTGCATTAGCATGACAGGGTCAGGATCTATTCAGCTGTGAATTTAACATACTTCACGTATCAAAAGAGACTTGTTTCTAGTTCCTTTTTAATTTAAAGAGATTCTAGGTTTCTGCAAAGCTGTTTCCTCAGCTAATGGACTGGATTTGGAAAATAGGTAAGACAAACGTTCACAACAGCAGAGCAATGGAACGCGAGCCATTCAGGCTTATGAACTATTAGTAGCCTTGGCACCTCACTGAAATATTGAGCGCTGAGCCCTGTCAAAAGGTTTCATTAACATTTCGGCGAAGGGGGCAAAAAAACGGACCTCCTTTTTAAAGCAGGCACATGAAGCCAAATATTGCTCAGAAGCTGTCATGAAAATGACAGCTCCAGTGGAGTGTTTTGTCACATTATGGCGCTCATTTACATGTGTTTGTTACTCCAGCTGTCAGGCGAGGCTTTGATCTGCAGTCTGCAGGAGCGGAAGATTAAGACTCAAACACGGGAAACATGCTAAAAGGTGTTTGCCGACAGCCAGTCGCCATTTCTTTCAACCCAGGCCAGAACCCAGAATCAGGGCCTGCCAAGAGGTTTCTTTCCTCTTTCCTCAAAATGGATGCCAAAATCTCACTATGGAGGGTTGCGAGGTTTCATTCCATCCCTCGGTAAGTGGAGGCTTGGGTTTTTTTAAAAAAAGTTTCCACACCTTTTATTTTTCATTTCCAGAAGAATGTTCCCTATCAAGTCAAGTCAAGTCAAGCTAGCCTTTATTGGCATAAATGTTCCGTATCTATCCATGGGCCTACTGTGCGGATTTCTTGATTAAAGTTCTGAGGTATTTTCTGGAACTGAAATAGTGGCCACGGTGAAATTTCAGTGACGGGTACACAAAAATCAGTTGTACTTTGTGCTCTGTGGGCTGGGCAGCTTATTTTCAACATGGCCTCTCCTATGTTCTTACAAGTTTTAGTATCTGTGATCCAGAAGTTACAAGTTTTAATATCTGTGATCCAGAAGTGCCATTCATGACTCCTTGTACTCCTATTTGGAAATGCCTGCTGTTCTAGTAGATAACCAGTAGGAGAAGATCTGCTGTACTGATTGGCTCTTCCTCAGCTGACAAAGGGCTGGGAAGGGGGTTAAGCAGCCCTCACTAAGAAAGGACACCAGAATGAAATAAAAGAGATGAAGTGAAATTTACACAGTGGCAGCTCTTGATTCAAATACTGGATTGCAGGCAAACAGGTAGTCAACAGACACTGTATGACTAACGCCAACCTTACTGGATTTCTGTTCAATAACTTTATAACGCAGCGCAAGTATAAATCATTAGAATAGTATTTAAATAAAATGTGCATACATATCCTTTTGGAATATCAGTATCCTCGTTCTTTCCAGGGTCGTTCTCTAGGTGCTGTTTGATTTTCTCTTCTAGCCCCACGCCATCAGCTCCTTGATACTGGTCGATTCGCACTTTGTTCCGGAAGAAAAGAAACGTAGGGGTGGCTGATATATTATTGGTTGCTGCTGTTCCCTAGCATGCCAAAGAAGACAAAATTGTTAGATCCCTGTAGCAGTGTTCTCCAGTTTTCAAAGCAAGGAGTAGACACAACACATCTAAAGTCAATTATATAAATTTTAGCAACTGCAATACATTTGGCCATATTGAAAAAATAATTTGGTCTTCAATGAGAAAGAACCTGAAAACCAATCCCAAGTACAGGGAAGAATGTCTACATGCTGGCTTTCAAACTACATGCCATCTAAAACTTTAGGACTGTAATAAATAAAGCAGTAAAGGCGATCATTGGCTGCTTCACAAGGTACATGCAAAAGACGGGGGAACTACAGGAGTTGGTATGAAAACCTGAGAGCAAAAGTGCATCCAATGCAGAAGGCAGGTGTTTGCAGGGGACACACACCAGAAGCTGCACTGAATGTCACACATGTTCTCTCAGAAACAGAGTTGCAATATACTTCTTCCTCTTGATATGTCTTGGTAGCACACTATGTGCTTCTCTTTGTGCAAGAGCAGTGAACGGTTCAGAGGAACACACCCTGCATCGGAGAACTACTTGCAAACAGCTGAAGAGTTGTGCAAGTGGAGTGAAAGTTCAGGATCCAAGCTGATCTATTGTCCCATGAGGCGAAATGGTTGTTCAGTAGCCTGTACAGTCAAGGGCTAACAGAGCTGACTGTGTCCCCTATACAGCTTCTGTAAATTTCACTTTGCATCAACACATTTTCTTTTCACCAACTTTGGCTTAGAACTGAATGGCATGAAAATTGCAGGCTGGCGTTGGAGGCAACATACCTGCTGCCTCTAAACCTCTTTAACTGAATGCTTCAAATATCTTATTGTGCTTCTCATCTCCGAACAGAATGCCTCGGGGCAATAAAAAAGGAAAACAGAGCAGCTCAAATTATTTTTATTTGATAATGCAAGAGATACGGTATCACTTGTGTGATTAACTGCCAAGTGGAATTCTGACTTTGACAGACAGCTGTATGAGTCCAAGGTGAACAAAACTGGATAACCAAAACCTCTTATCAAATATCAGCTGGCATCAAGGCGGCAGCTAAGGATGCATTTTTGTGCCCCTGAGAAGTCAACTGAGCTAGGACAGCCTCAGTAATTGTGTAGCAATAAGGAAACTTGTCATTTCCCATCCTGGCATGTGCAGAGCAAGAAAGGAAGGAAGTCCCTTGCTAGGGCCACCTGCAAGGAAAGGTATCAAGAGAGGGGACAAGTTAAGCAAGCAGTATCAACCATCTAAACTGTCTTGGAAAGTTTTGGCTTTTGATGACAAAAATTTTACACTGCCTTTCTGCTTGGGCCTCCAAGGTGGCAAGCAGTTAAAACAAGCATTAAAATGCATCGTAAAACCATTAAAACGAGAACTAAAATACATATCTAAAGGCGCCGGGAAAAAAGGAATTAAATGCAGGACAGGAAGGAGGGAGCACAAATGCGCAAATGTGGAAGCAAGATAAAATACCAGAGAAATGGGACTGGATCTTAAAAGTGTTACACTGGAGTGAAATGGATAAACTTACTAGAATCTTAAAAGACTAATTCAGAAAAATTTAAGGACGATTGGAAGAAATTTCAATATGTTGAAAAACAATGGAAAGTCAAGAGACACTTAGTGGTCTTTGATAATATTACATGAACTTTTAATGGGAAGATAAAGTGGTTAATATGGTTTTCTGATCTGATATGCAATTTTATAGGTGGTTAGATTGTGAGAAAAATAGAAGGTTAATATTAATAATTACTAACGCATAGTCTTGGTTTATTTTGTGTTAAGATAACTGGAAATCTAAGTGAAGATTCTATAATTGTGAATTTTACTTTTTTTCTTTTTTTAATTATTTTAAGCACTGGCGAAGGTCAAGAAACTGAGGGTTGGGGGGGAAATTTGTAATGTATTGGTTAAAGTCTTAAAGTATATGTTTAAATATATTTCAATATGTTGCAAAAAAAAATTGTTTTTCAACGAGGAAGGAGGGAGCACTGAGGGAATGAAAGATGAAACCAAAAAAAAGTCTTCCCTCGTGGTGATAGAAGAGGACAAAAGAATATATCTGGGAAGAGATCAAGGTCACCTTTCTAAGGTTGCCACGTGGATAATCTCAGAAAGCTGGGGCACCCAAAGCAGGGCCTTGGAAGATTAGAGGTAATCAGTGGATTCATAGGGGAGTACGCAATCATTCAGGTATGCTGATCCCAAGCCATAGAGGGCTTTAAAGGTCAACACAAGCTAATTTCTACATAATGCAGCAGTTACACTGTATAAAAATCAGTGGGTGCCCCATTTCAAATCAGGGGAAATATCCCATTAACCACTGTGTTTTGCTTCTTTGCATACAACCACATCAACAAGAACCAGCACAACTCACCTGGCACTGATGTACGTCGACTTCCAAAAAGGTTGCTTGGGGATATTTATTGCTCAAAGCATTGAATGCAGGAGCTATCCTTAAACATGGCCCACATCTGTCAGGGGAAAGAAAGAAAACACATGAACTCTCCAAATTCGTTACTTCAGTAATGGAAGCAATTAGACATGTGAAAGCCTGGAAAAAACTGGGGGAGGGAAACTGAAAAAAAAAAAAACACCTAGGTTTTCCACCCATTTTTCCCCCAAGGCTTTTTTCATTTTTTTTCCCCCAATGGAACATTTGAAAATTTTGGAGAGTACTGAAAAAAATTCCTGTGATTTTTTTTTCTTTTTGAATGAGAAAATTGCTTTTGAGGTCACCTCCTGGCGCCCCTCCCTTCCTGCAAAGTAGAGCAATAAGCTACTTTTTGCCCCATCTGTGGATAAATGTGTCACAGTAGTTTGAGGTGAGCAGTAAAAAAGGACAACAGGAGGCATACAACTGTTGAGAAGCAATGAAAGCCCTGCATGCTCCCCCTTGTGAAGATCAGGTATCCTTCTAGGTGCAGAAATGCATCTTGGATTGAAGAGCTGTCTTCAGAACAGGAGTTGGGCAGAAACTGCACCAACGTCTCAGAAGGAAACCGCAAGTTTCATTGAGAACGTGGCTCTCTCTAATCAGATAAAATAAATAAAGCACGTGCTAAAACAGCACAGGGTGTATCAGCTCACAGCTTTCTCTCATATACTGGCTATATTTGCAATTTTGCTTGTATAAAACAAAAGGCATTGGTAACTTTTAAATTCCACCAATTCCACAATGCAATTTTATATTATGTTAAGTTATAAATGATGCACTTTACGTTGTGAAAGCAGGGAAATTAGTTTAGGTTTGATAGGACAGTAAGTACTGCATGCATTTCAAGTTTTCTCCCAATTTTCTTTTTTTCCTTTGGGAGAGGGGAACAAAAAAAAAGTCCTGCCCCCCCCCCCCCTTATGGCTTCAAAATTACTAGGAATTTTACATCTCTAGGAGCCACCATTGGGAGTCACTTGACTTAAACTGGAAAATCACATTACAGAGTTCAGAAAAATGGCAACCCGACAACAATAGGTTGAACATATATATATGAACATAAGAAGCTGCCTTATACTGAATCAGACCCTTGGTCCATCAAAGTCAGTATTGTCTTCTCAGACTGGCAGCGGCTCTCCAGGGTCTCAAGCTGAGGTTTTTCACGCCTACTTGCCTGGACCCTTTTTGGAGATGCCAGGGATTGAACCTGGGACCTTCTGCTTCCCAAGCAGATGCTCTACCACTGAGCTACCGTCCCTCAGAATTACTGTATGTAAAGAAACCAGGGGACCTCAGGTCCTCAGCATGCACAAGGAAGTCAACCCTCCGCTGAGAAGAACAGTCACACCTCCCGGCTGAAAGTTCCATACATCAAAAGATGGACAGCAATTGGCCTGATTGGTCAAGCAGACATGCACCAGATCTGGGAAAAATGGTGTCTTGGTGAAAGGACATCCCCATGCTGATTGACGGTGAAGAAATGCAAATTCAGTTCCCACTCCTCTTCTCCCCCCCTCCTCCCCCCACAATGTTTAGGCAATTAAACTGGGTTACAGGATGTCAACTTGCTGCTGGTCTCCCTATGCCAGCCAGTTCACTGACTTCCACTCGTAAAAATAGGAAAACCTGCAGTGCGAGAGTGTCGCATCTTAGCTAAATCACTTCGGTTGCGGAAGGAGATGCGTGAAATGTTTTTGGCAGGATCCCTGCAGTTGGCACAATGTCTAGTTTCAGAAAAGACATCCAAGTGAATCATTTTCTTGTCAGATGCAAAATGAAAGCTCACCAGTTGAGCCTTTGAAACGGAATCTGTTTCTATATTGGAAGCCCGCGGGGAACTCTGACCTGACTAGAAACGGATATTTGTCATCTTAGAAGTTTAAGATTTAGAAACTTCGGAATTTTTTTTCTTTTAATGCTTCTCCATAAGGCTCGAGGGCGGACTATAACCAACTTGAAAGCCACAAGAACAGTGGAACTGTTTTCTGAAATAATACTACCCAAGTGCTCAGTGCACTTTCGCTTTCTGGAGATGTAACATCCCTCATTTATTAAAACACACCACCACCTTGGGAGCACAACAGATTACCTTCTCGGCCATTCCGAATATTACAAAAATTAGCCCATGAGGAGAAGACAGCTGTAACTATTGCCCATAACTTCTTCTCCCTCCACACATATACCCTCTGCCAATTTGTGCATGTTCGCAACATTCCTTTGGCTATCTGTGGGATCCACACCCAAGTGAATTCAGCACTTCCAAATCAGACCCAAAGATTTGGCCTTGACTTACTAGCCACCCGTAAAAAGTCTGCTGTGAAAATGTCGTCATGCAACATCACCCCAGAGTTGGAAACGACTGGTGCTTGCACAGGGGACTACCTTCTTTTTTAAAGAAAGCACATAGAGCTGCTTTCAATCTTAGGACCCTTGTTTGAATGCAAAGAGCAAAATAAGATGTGGTGAGAAACCTGTGTGGATTTATTCATGACCGCTTCAGTAAAGCAGGGTGGGCAGGTAGGTCTATCTTTTGCAGAAGGGGAAGAGAACTAAACATGTCCCTGCCTTCTATTGATTCAGACCATCGGCCCATCAAGGTTTGTATGACCTTCTCCAACAGGCAGTAGCTCTCCAGGATCTCAGTCAGAAGTCTTTCACTTCACCTACTGCCTGGAGATGCTGAGGATTGAACCTGGCGAGGTTGTAAATCACAGCTGAGCCAGCAACTACAATCTCTTGCCATTAGGCCTTCTTCTTAGAGAGCCAGTTTCTTCTTCATAGAGAGCCAGTTTGGCGTAGTGGTTAACTTTCGGAGAGCCAGTTTGGTATAGTGGTTAAGTGTGCGGACTCTTATCTGGGAGAACCAGGTTTGATTCCCCACTCCTCCACTTGCACCTGCTGGCATGGCCTTGGGTCAGCCATAGCTCTGGCAGAGGTTGTCCTTGAAAGGGCAGCTGCTGGGAGAGCCCTCTCAGCCCCACCCACCTCACAGGGTGTCTCACCCACCTCACCTCACAGGGGGAGGAAGATAAAGGAGATTGTGAGCCGCTCGGAAACTCAGAGCGGAGTGCGGGATATAAATCCAATATCATCATCATCATCATCATCATCATCATCATCACACTTCTAGAACCTGTGTGGATGGGGAAAAGGAGGGAGAGGAGCTCACAGCCCACAACACTTTTTAACTGGACAACAGGCTTCACTATCCCAGGTTAACTTTGAACGCCACTCTGGGGTCAGTCAGCATTTTTCTCCAGCTCAGTTTGGCCAGGGATCCTAGAGGTTTTTTGCCATCTTCTGGGTGTGTATGGAGGGGAGTAGTTGTAAATTTCCTGCATTGCTCAGGTGGTTGGACTAGATGACCCTGGAGGTACCTTCCAACTCTGTGATTCTATTATTCTAGTTGCAATTCAACGTCGATAAGCAGTCACAAGAACGGCGGCATCTGCGACTTTCCAGATACATACCCTTTGATGGCTATCCCTTAATGACAGTGACAAAAGTGTATCCCGAGCAAGACGTATTGTGATTAGTCACAGCAAATGAATGAAATCAGACTAGAGAATCTAGGATGTGGGTTTAGTTGCTAGAACAAGAGTCAACTTACTAAGCACCATGGGAAGGGTTGATACAAATAAATCCAGCAAGAACAGATTAGGCCAGGACAGAAAACCAAAATATCTGGCTGAAAACTCCCCCCCCCCCATAGATGGGTAACCATGTTAGTCTGTCTGCAGCAGTAGAAAAGAACAAGAACTCAGTAGCACCTTAGAGACTAGAGCCAGTTTGGTGTAGTGGTTAAGTGTGAAGACTCTTATCTGGGAGAACCGGGTCTGATTCCCCACTTCTCCACTTGCACCTGTTGGAATGGCCTTGAGTTTGCCACAGCTCTCGTATGAATTGTTCTTGAAAGGGCAGCTTCTGGGAGAACTCTCTCAGCCTCAATCACCTCACAGGTTGTCTGTTGTGGGGGACAGGGGGGAGAGGTAAAGGAGATTGTGACTGCTCTGAGACTCTGAGATTCAGAGTATAGGACAGGGTATAAATCCAATTCAATATCTAAAAAAAAAAATTGTGGTAGGGCTTGAGGTTTCTTGAGTCACTGCTTGCTTCTTCAGATACAGCTATATCTGAAGAACTAAGTAATGATTCGAAAAAGCTCATATTCTGCCACAAATTTTGTTAGTCTTTTAAGGTGCTCCTCGACTCTTGCTCTTCTCTAAAGGTAAAAGTAGTCCCCTGTGCAAGCACCAGTCATTTCCGACTCTGGGGTGACGTCGTATCATGACGTTTTCACGGCAGACTTTTTACGGGGTGGCTTGCCATTGCCGTCCCCAGTCATCTACACTTTCCCCCCAGAAAGCTGGGTACTCTACCTCTATATTATTTACTTCATTTATACTCCACTTTCCTCTCCAGTGGTGACTGAAAGCGGCTGACAACTCCCTCCCCTTCTCCATTTTATCCTCACAACAACCATGTGGTGTAGGTTAGGCTGAATGTGTCACTGGTCCAAAGTCACCCAGCAAGCTTCCATAGTGGGGTGTGGTATCTGCACCTAGCTCTTCCAGATCCTATACCGACAACTCTAACCAATGTACCACGTTGCTTCTGTCCACAACAGTATAAGAGTGCTTTCTGTCATTGTTCTGCTGTGCTTTTATGGTCACATGACTCATCCTGTCTCATCCAAAGGAATAAAAATACTAGAAAACATTAAGAATATAAGAACATAAGAGAAGCCATGTTGGATCAGGCCAATGGCCCATCCAGTCCAACACTCTGTGTCACACAGTGGCAAAAAAATTTATACATACACACACACTGTGGCTAATAGCCACTGATGGCTAATAGCCACATTTTATTACACCGATCTGTGCTGTGCGTAGGCAGTTTTCAGCACGGCATGTTGCATGGCCAAAGAAGAAAACTCACTGCTATGGGGCAGACAAATGACCGAGGATGGATCATAAGCAGTGTTCCCTCTAAGCTGAGTTAGCGTGAGCTAGCTCACAGATTTTTAGCCTCGAGCTCACACATTTTTGTCTTAGCTCAGGAAGGATGGCCTCAGAGCACAATACTTTATGCCGGAGCTCACAAAACAGAGTGTTTGCTCACAAGAGTCTGCAGCTTGGAGGGAACACTGATCAAAAGACAAACCATGCTGGATCAGAGTCCAAAGATCTTAACATTTCAAGAATTCTTTTTCCAACAGCAGCCAATCTCCAAGCATGGCATGACAGCAACACGCCCTCCTCCTCCTCCTTTTTTGCTCCACAGCAGTTGGGTTAAGAGGTATTCTCTACCATTGGTGCTAAGAACCACTGAGAGAGAAATCCAGGGACGTCGGGTGAAACTTTCTGAAGTCATTCAGGGCAGTGGCCATCACCGTATCTTGTGGAAGGAAATCCCTTCAATTAATTCTACTTGAACTAATAAGTACTTATGAAGACGGAAAGAATGCTCCCTTTGTCTCTCCCTGCCCTCTTGTACATAATTATGACCCATGTCCATAAACAAAGAGAACTCCCAACCATTCAGTTTCACAGATTTCACCATTCCTCAGTAATCTCTTTCCTAAGGAACAACAACAACAACAAAATCTCACACACCTAATACAGTTCTTGCATCAGAGCTGTGGGATTCTGAAATACGTGGCTGGCACTGCCCTTAGACCGGGATTACGCTGAATGTAGGGCTTGGATAGTGGTATTACGCTTGAAACTCAAAATAATGTCATCTGAGGGTAACAGCTTCTTATAATATATGAAACAAGATAATATCTCCAGTTTACGGAGTCCAACGATAACAGAAAAACTAAATAATGTATGATGTCCTGAGAAAGCAGTTTTTGGATTCAGGTGGCTCCTAGCTTGTAAAACTATCTAGCAGATTCAGGTGAGTAGCCATGTTGGTCTGAAACAACAGAACAAAGATTCAGGTGAGTAGCCATGTTGGTCTGAAGCAGCAGAACAAAGACTAACAACGTTTTATTCAAGGTATAAGCCTTCATGGGCACGCACACTTCCAATATGTAACGGCTGTGGAAGTCTGCTTCACTGTATCTGAAGAAGAGTGCATGCACAGGAATGCTTATACCCAGAATTAAACTTGCTGGTGTTAAACTGAAACTTTAGACCAGGGGTGGGCAAATTTGCTTAATGTAAGAGCCACACAGAATAAACATCAGATGTTTGAGAGCCGCAAAACACGAACATCAGATGTTTGAGAGCTGAAGGAAGGAAGGAAAATAAATGAGAGGGAGGAAGAGGTGAAAACAAAGCAACGTTAACTTTAAATCCATTCTCCAAAGCTAGCAGCTGGCTTGGAGAAGTGATCTAAACTTGAGAAAACTGGAGAAGTGATCTAAACTTCTCTACGCCTATCAACAGGGTGCGGAAGGGGGTGGCTTCGAGAGCCACACAATAAGCGTGAAAGAGCCACATGTGGCTCCCAAGCCGCAGTCTGGCCACCCCTGCTTTAGACTATAAAGCAACTGATTATGAAGACTGGTATCAAAGCACCATCTGCCAGGTGAGGTGTGCTTGCTCTACTGTGGGAAATCCCACCACTCTTTACAATTCCAAAATACTTGTTTAGCCTTACCTCCTTATCTCCAAGACACAGGAGAGCAATTATGCTCACAAAATTAAATGTATTACCATCTGTGAACTCTGAACGCCATATATTAGGCATACTGTTTTAAGATAGCTATTGCAGTTACGGTTTAAGGATCATCGAAACTGTGAAGCATTTTTTACTTGAATGTCCATGGTATAAGGAAGCGAAATGGATCAAGCCACATGTGCCAGTGAAACAAGCAAATTTAGTCTTTAAATTTTAATGGATTCTAGATCACCTGATGTTCTCTCTCTTTGTTAAAAAAAAAAAAGCTAAATTCCTTGTTCAGGCAACATGTGACGAGACTTCTCTAATATGGATGTCCCCTCTAGCTTTTTCCCTTTTATTGCTCACTGTGATTGATACTACTCAAGATCTGTAGAACAGAGAAGTAGAGAAAGAAAAAAACACAGCTTTTACAGCAACGTGGTTTTAAGTGACCTGAAGTCAGAGATGAGAGACAGGGGTGGACAAATCTACAGAAAGCACCAAACTGTAAGATACATTAAAGGCAGCCCAACGTAAGTGAAAAGTGAGATAGATCAGATCCAAGAATCTTCTTAATTCAAGTTCAGTGGCATCTTAAAGACTGACAGATTTTGAGGCATGAGCTTTTGGGAGTCAAAGGCCACTTTGTCAGATAGCGATGTTGTTCTTCTGCTAGTGTTTTACACGCTGACATGGCTACCCAACTAAGATTAACTTCTTTAAAACAAAGAACTCTTATGACATGTTATTAAAAGACTAATAGAGCTGTGCCTTTTTCATGTCCTAGTACTGTGACTCCAATGTTTACATTTTCCCCTAGCTCCATGTGTACACTTTCAATACACATACACCTTACCCTGGCCAACAAAATACATTTCAAGCACTGGATATAAATGGGATGCAATCAACAAACCATATATTGCAGTATAAGCTTTCAGTTTTTTAAGGTGCCCCAAGGCAGACTTTCCCCCCCATTAACAGAGTTACACAGTCACCTCTCTGGAATTTATAAGCTCACAAATACGCTGTTAGGTCTCAACTCGCAATGCCTAGTCAGGCAAGTGATACAAGAGCTATGGCAGACAGCTGAATGAATATACCATTCCGTGTGCAATGGTGGTGGAAACAGGCAAGTTCTATTCTAGCAACTGTTTAAATAGGGATTAAGAATACAACTGCAGGAATCGTTACCACTGTTTTTACGTAAGATCCATGTGCCTTGGCGAGGCATGGGGGGGCGGCAGGGGGCACCTGCTTAGGGCTCCAGACACCCATGGGCTGGCCCTGCACACATACAACAAGCTTTCGCCCAAGGGCTGGGGAGCCTGAGTTTCAAATCCTGGCTGAACCACGAAGCTAACCGAATGATCTTGGTCCAACTGCAACTTGGGAGTCACATGTGGTTCTTCCACACATATTGTGTGGCTCTGGAAGCCTCCACTGCCCCATCAGCCAGCTTGGAGAAGGCATTTCTCTCTTTAAATCACAGTCCAAGCCAAACCAGCCAGTGGCTCGGAGAATGCATTTAAAGTTAAAGTTGCTTTCTTTCCATCTCTGAATCTATTTGCCTTCCTTCCTTGCAGCTGTCAAACACCTGTCATTCATGTCTTGCAGCTCTCAAACATCTGATGTTTATTCTATGTGGCTCTTACATTAAGCAAGTTGGGCCACCCCTGGTCCAATCATTCTCTCCCACCCTTGCCCACCTTACAGGATCGTTGTGAGGATAAAGGAGAAGGGGGGATGCAGCTTGCCTGCCTCCTGGAGTTCCTTGGAGGAAAAGCAGGAGGGATTCCAAGGGGAGGGATTAGCGCAGCTATCTGACTCTCCTGCGGGGCTCACCCTCTCCTTGCTCTAGGGTTGCCAAGTCCAATTTAAGAACTATCTGGGAACTATCTGGGGGTGGATCCAGGAGCAAAGTTGCGACAAGCATAATCGAACTTGCCATCTTGGACTTTTAATGAACGGATTGAAGATTGTTAATATGTATGGAAATGTTTTATTATAGATTCTATTTTCTAATATTCTATGTTTGTTCATTGTTAATGTTTTTAAACTGTTGTTAGCTGCCCTGCGCCCATCAGGGGAGAGCGGGATATAAATCGGGTAAATAGGTAGTTGAGTAGTAGTTAAATAGATGATGGATAGACTGCAAAGGGAGTTCTGGCCATCACATTTAAAGGGACCGCACACATTTTAAAATGCCTTCTCTCCATTGTAAATAATGAAGGATAGGGGCACCTTCTTCTCGGGCTCATAGAATTGGACCCGCTGGTCCAATCCTTTTGAAACTTGGAGGGTGTTTTGAAGACAAGCACCGGATGCTATGCAGAAAATTCGGTGCCTCTATCTCAAAAAAAACCAGCACACCCCCCCCCCCCGATTAATTCTCCATTATACCTTATGGGAATCGGTCTCCATAGGGAATAATGGAGACATTTCCCTCCCTCCCCCCCCCCTCCGTTTTCTGATGACCCTAAAGGGGGGGGAGGGCCTCCAAACCGGGGGATCCCCTACCCCCACCTGGCGACTGGCAACCCCACCTTGCTCCCCCGCCCCGGCATCCCTCACTCACCCCCTCATGGTGAACTTGGCCACTACCAGGCGGGACCCGGCGGCGCTCAGCTCGCTCTGGAACTCGGCGTCGTTGGCGATCACCTTCACGCCGACCATCCCGGCAACGGACGGGGCCCTCAGCGTCGCAGGCGAGCCGGCGGCACTCTCGGTACCTCTATGTGCACAGTCACCGCGGGAAGCAAGGGGCGCGCCCAGCATGCACCGCAGCTCCGCCTGGCGCAGGCGCACTGCCGCCGTCATCGTCCCAGAAACCCTCGCCTCGGAGAGTCATTCAGGTCCTCTCACCGAGAGAGCTACCAACGGGACTAGGAAGGATAGAGCGGCGCAGAGATGCAGCTTCCGGCAACCCCCCCTGAAAGGCGGCATTGGCGTGGCCGCTCTAGCCTCGGCATCTTTATCTTCAAGCCCCTAACGGAAGTTAAGAGAGTTCCCGGCGAAGGCTTGTCGTTGATTCCTCAGCCGCCATCTTGGGATAGGGCAATGTTTCGGGAACGAGAAGTCCGCTGGGCGATAATGTCACCATTTCGGATCCCTCTCGACATGCACGAAGAGCCTTTACGGCAGCGCTTCTCTAGAGGGGGGAGGGATTTGCAAAATATTTTGACTGTAGTACGAAATATAGGATTGTAAAAACGAAAAAACCATGGCAGCCATTTTTGTTTGGGGCGAATAACACGTAAGGCCGCAAGATTTCTGCCCCCCCCCCCACACACACACTCACACAGGAGCAATCTGCCAGTTTTTCTGCCGCAATTTAGACTGTCCACGGCATATTTGAGTATGGTGAGGGCTTTTTTGGTAGAAATCATATTAGGCCACACCCGCTGATGCCACTGTGCTGGAACTGCGTTTCTGTTGTGTTCCTGCTCAAAAAAAGTCCTGAGTACGGTTTGCCAAAGGCTACATCCTTCTTGCTGGGGTAAGGTCAATTGAACTCAACTGCAACTTCTGAATAACCAAGCAGAGACTTGGGTTGTCAAACAGCACAGACATGTTTATGCATTTACGTGAGGGCCCCCTCCCAATGGGGACCCAAAGCAGTTCTCCTGTATTATACCCTCACAACCGTCAAGACCCCAGCAGTTCAGCGAACACAAACAGTCCACTTCATAAATGGTTGTTTATTAGTCACTGACAGTACTAGAGGCAAAACAGGCCTTGCAAAGACCGAGGAAGCTATTCACTTGCCCCCTTATATATGGTTAACAACAACCCTTACAGGTTCAAACAGAAAGCGGGAAGCAAAAAGCGGGAATCTGTGATTCCCCCCGACGTTCCCAGGCCCCTTCCTTGCAGGTGCATCTAATCTAGCAGGTTAACCTTAAAGTTCCTGTAGCAACCTGCTAGACTGGCAAAAGGAATTTGGATAACTCGTTACAAGAAGAGATAGGCACAGCAGAAGCAGCAAGGCAGACAGCTAAAGTGAAAGTACTTCACACAAACAAAAAAATGGCAAGGCACTGGACAACAACAAGCCTGCGAAGGAGGTGAGACGGATTGTGCGGACTGGATTGTGGTAGTCTAGCAAGCTTCCATGGCAGAGTGAGGATTCAGACCAGCGTCTGACTCTCCCAGCCCCTATTTGAACACTAACTGCTGCACCACATTGGTCTTGATGTTAATGCATAGCTGATCCACATTCACACATTATGCTAACCTAATTTAGAAAAAAAAAGGTTTGAAACCATGTTTAAGCCCTGGGTGTCACACTTTTGCTTTCTAATGGGAAAGCCAGAATGCATTCTCCTCAGCTACTGCCTGCAATATTTTATGGGAGTAAACCTTACTAGCTTTGGTGCTTGGGGGGCAACAATGAGAATGTCTGCTGGCTAAGCAGTAAAAGAACAAGACAATTAAGACCATTTTGAGCAGGGGTGGGTAAACCAGACATCTTTTGCTTCATTCAAAACAGATTCCATTATGAAAAGATAAGAACCGACAATGTTGCCAACATATGACTTTTTGTAGCTATTTTACTCGCTACAGGTTTCTCTTTGTTACATTTTTATCCCACTATCCACCATGGAGTTCAAACTGGCGTTCTCCCCTATATCCTCACAACAATGCTGTGAGATAGAAGAGGCTGAGAGGGAATACCTGAAGATAATGTTTGAGCTCAGTGACATGGAACAAGACGGGAGTGATATAGTCTGTATGATCCTCTCTAGTTAAGATTCTGGCTGCAGCATTCTGTACCAACTGTCCTTGCACACAGTCTTCAAGGGCAGCCCCATACAAAGTGTATTGCAGTAATCTAAGATATTAGATTACCTACCTGAATAGCCCAGGCTACCCCAATCTTGCCAGATCAAAGAAGCTCAGAAGTGGCACCTTTAAGAGCAACAATATTTGATTCTGGGTGTAAGCTATCTTACAGAGGTCCTATGCGTGGGTCGCGGCGCTCTGGGAAGGGAAATAGCTCTCCCGGCCTTCGATGGTGCGCCATTGAAAGCAGCGCGCCAGGTAAAGAGTCTGGGTGTTTTACTGGAGCCTTCATTATCGATGGAGGCCCAGATAGCAGCCACTGCCAAGTCAGCATTCTTCCATCTGAGGCGGGCAAGGCAGTTGGCCCCTTTCCTTGAGCGCCGGGACCTCGCAACAGTGATCCACGCAACGGTCACCTCAAGACTAGACTACTGTAACGCCCTCTACTTGGGGCTACCTCTGTGCCGGACCCGGAAATTGCAGCTAGTGCAGAACGCGGCGGCCAGGCTGTTGTTGGGACTCCCGAAACGGGAGCATATATGGCCGGGACTACGTGAACTGCACTGGCTGCCGATTATATACCGGGTCCAGTACAAAGTGTTGGTCGTTACCTTTAAAGCCTTATATGGCCGAGGACCTGCCTACCTGAGGGACCGTCTTTCCCCATATGAACCCCAGAGAGCACTGAGGTCAACGGGGAAAAACTTAATGACTATCCCTGGGCCGAAGGAAGTTAAATATCAGAGCACCAGAATACGGGCCTTTTCGATCGCGGCCCCTACCCTATGGAACCGACTCCCCGAGGAGGTGCGGGCCCTGCGGAGCCTTGAACAGTTCCGCAGGGCCTGCAAGACCATCTTTTTTAAATCAGCATATTCGGACTGCTAAGAAAAATGGTAATTAAAGATCCGCCAATGCGGTCCAAAGATCTATACCGCAGTATAATTGTATCTACTAGACTGGTTTTTAATTTAATGTTTTAATGTTTTATTGTTCTATAATGTAATTCTAATGTTCTATTTATTATGGTGTGTTTTTTATGGATTGCTGTTAGCCGCCCTGAGCCTGCCAAGGTGGGGGAGGGCGGGATATAAATGAAATTAATAAATAAATAAATAAATAAATATCTTATGCAGGTACACTTGTTCAGACACATTGAAACAGATTTCCTCAAGCTTAGGGGAGCCAAAATAGATGGAACAAGACAGGAGTGATATAGTCCCCTATGATCCATTCTAGTTAAGATTCTGGCTGCAGCATTCTGTACCAACTGTGCTTGCAGACAGTCTTCAAGGGCAGACCTATGTAGAATATAGCACAGTAATTAGATTACTTCCCTGAATAGCCCAGTCTTGCCAGGTCTCAGAAGCTAAGCAGGGGCAGCCCTGGCTAGTATTTGAATGGGACACCTCCAAGCAGGGCTTTTTTTTTTTTAGGAAAAACCCAGCAGGGACTCATCTGCATGTTAGGCCACACCCCCTGGCATCACCATTGTTCCGCACGGCTTTTTAATAGAAAAAGGAGCTCATTTGCATATTAGGCCACACCCCTGATGCCAAGCCAGCCAGAAATGCATTCCCATGCGTTCCTGCTTTACAAAACAAACAAACAAAACAAACCCTGCCTCCAAGGAGTATTAGGGTTGTGATGTGGAGGCAGGCAATAGCAAATGAATGTGTTTTGCCTTGAAAAACTTACCAGATCACCATGAGCCTGCTGTAACTTGATGGCACTTTCTGCCACCACCAATCTAGATACTAGTTTTCTTCACCATTATAACTTCCACAGATTACTCTTATAAATGAGCCCCATCCTTGATAGATTCAACCCGAGTCTTTCTCAGCTGTCACTCTAGCTGCCTCCCTTGTCTTTTCATTGTCTGCAGCCCCTCAGTAAACTGATCTATACTAAACCTCGGTAAACTGATCTATACTAAACCTTTGCATACGTTGCTGGCAAATTGCAAAGAACTCATGGCGACTAGCAAGACATTTTCAAGGCAAGTGAAAATCAGAGGTGGTTGCCCTCATCTTCCTCTACGGAATCTTCCTCGGTGGTCTCCCATCCAAGTATCAAACCTGCTTAGCTTCCTAATCTGATGAGATCAGTCTATACCAGGGGTGGCCAAACTTGCTTAACGTAAGAGCCACGTAGAATAAATGTCAGATGTTTGAGAGCTGCAAGACATGAACAAATACTACACACACATCTTTATTAAAATTCTTAATACTTCCTTGGCACAGAAAGATAAAATATATATGTATGCACTTTACAACATGACCATGTTAGAAGGAGACTTAAAAAAAAAATCTGGGAATAACAGTCCCATAAAACCAGCATAGGGAAAGATTAGGGAATTACTTTTTTTTTTGCACCAGTGGAAGAAGGAAACACCCATATACCATATAAATCACTGGCCACCATTTGCACCCTTTCCTTGATACCAAGGTTAGTAAGTGCAGCTCCTACAAGAGCTCCCTTGGCTCTTGTGCTCTCTTGCCCCCACTCTAGGTTTCCAGGCAACTTCTGTGGTAGAGGAGAAGAGCCTGCAAGCCTACTTATTTTCCCTCTTCACACATGGTGAAAATAGCCTACCAATGACTGAGGTCCTGATGCTAAGCACACTTACTTGAGAGTAAGCCTGCATTAAGGAGCCACACAATATGTGTGAAACAGCCACATGTGGCTCTCGAGCTGCAGTTTGGCCACCCCTAGTCTATAATATGCTGCCTTACTCTCTCATACAAACTCATTACATGCTACATAAGTATATTAAATGCATCATCATATATACATAGTCCATATATCTCTTTATATAAACCATATACATATTGTTTGCAATGTACCATCAAATTGCAGTTGAATTATGGTGACCCTACAAGGTTTTCAAGGCCAATGGTGGTTTGCCATTGCCTGCATTTGTATAGTGACCCTGACTTCGTTTGTGGGTGTTCCCAACTTCCCTCTAAGCCAGGGGTGTCGAACTCATTTGTTATGAGGGCTGAATCTGACATAAATGAGACCTTGACCTGTGTTGGGCTGGGCCATGTGTGTTCCTAATTTAGATCAGGTAGCAGAGATATAAACTTTATAAAGGACACAAACACAAATATTTTTTTTTAAATAAAAATCTTAAAATAAAACATGTTTAAAACATTAGCACTCGGTGGTCTTAAAGGTGCTTTCTTTTGTATTTCTCCCATGGGATCCAGGGAACTGGGCAAAGGAAGCTTTGGCTTATTCCTTCCTTCCCCAGGGGACCAGGAGGGAGAGGAGCCTCAGCCAGTAGAAGAAAGAGAGGCTTGGCTCAGTAGCTTTGCTGTGTGATTGAGAGAGCCTGGCAAAGCAAGCCCCTGCTTCCAGGGAGGTGCCTCAGCTAATGGAGAAAATAGAGGTTTTGCTTTGTAGCTCCTGTGAAAGCCTTGAAAAGCAAGCTGTAATGAAGGAAGCAAGAGAGAGAGAAGGAAGCAGATGACAGCCAGTTGCTTGTGGGCCTGATAGGAGCCCTCCAAGGGCCTGATTCGGCCCCCGGGCTGCATGTTTAACACCCCTGCTCTAAGGTGAAACAGTGTGAGCTAGCTCACAGTTTTTTTAGCCTCTGGCTCACACATTGTTATAGCTCAGGAAAAAATAGCCTCAGATCAAGCTAATTTATGCAGTGGCTCACATTAATGCCAGTAGCTCACAAAGAAGAATTTTGTTCACAAGACTTCACAGCTTAGAGATGAGCTGGTCTCCCATCTATATACTAAACGGGGCCTATCCTGCTTAGCTTTCAAGTCCAGAATAGCCTGGGCTATCCAGGTCAGGGCACAAACATGATAAATATATACAGGGCTCATTTTGTAGCAGGAGCTCCCTTGCATATTAGACCACACCTCTCTCATGTAGCCAATTCTCCAAGAGCTTACAGGGCTCTTATTACAAGGCCTACTGTGAGCTCTAAGCTTTTGTAGGATTGGCTACACCAAGGGTGTGTGACCTAATATGCAAAGGAGCTCCTGCTACAAAATGAGCCCTGAAATATAGTGTATTTCTATAATATGACTATTGTGTCTGTCCACACGTCTTTATATTCAGATGTGTTTAAATGTGCCTACATATACACACAGAGAGATTATATATACAACTTTATGGCCTCTACAATTAATATTTTAGCATTGTGAAAGATGCAGAAAAGGGCAATTAAAATGATTAAGGTGATGGAACACTTCCCCTATGAATAAAGATTAAAAGAGCTCTTTATGAAGAAAGATTAAAAGGGCTCTTTATCTTGGTGGAACAACTGAGGGGTAACATGATAATTTACAAAATTATGCATAGGAGAGCCAGTTTGGTGTAGTGGTTAAGTGTGCGGACTCTTATCTGGGAGAACCGGTTTTGATTCCCCACTCCTCCACTTGCACCTGCTAGCATGGCCTTGGGTCAGCCATAGCTCTGGCAGAGGTTGTCCTTGAAAGGGCAGCTTCTGTGAGAGCCCTCTCCAGCCCCACCCACCTCACAGGGTGTCTGTTGTGGGGGAGGAAGGTAAAGGAGATTGTGAGCCGCTCTGAGACTCTTTGGAGTGGAGGGTGGGATATAAATCCAATATCTTCTTCTTCTTCTTCTTAGAAGTTGGAGAAAGTACTTTTCTCCCTTTCTCACAATACAAGAACTTGTGGGCACTCAATGAAATTAATGAGCAGAAGGTTTAGAACAGATAAAGGGAAGTACTTCTTCACTCAAAGAGTAGTTAACGTGTGGAATTCACTGCTGCAGGAAATGGTGGCAGGTACAAGCATAGACAGCTTCAAGAGGGAATTGGATAAACATGGAAGAGAGGCCCATGAGCGGCTATTAGCCACAAGATCAGTTTGGGGAAGTGATGCTATGTATTCTTGCTGCCCCAGGGGCAACAGTGGGAAGACTTCTGGCATTCTAAACCTGTTTTGATGTGGAGGGCAGGATTTAAATGGAATAAATAAATAAAACTAAATAGTTCTGGCCCCATGGTGGACTTCCTGATAGCACCTGGGTTTTGGCCACTCTGTGACACAGAGTGTTGGACTGGATGGACCATAGGGCTGCTCCAACATGGCTTCTCTTATGATCTTAATATAGCCAAACGGAAAAACTCAGGTCTTCATACAGATATAAAAAGGTAAAGGTAGACCCCTGTGCAAGCACTACTCATTTCCGACTTTGGGGTGATGTCGCGTCACGATGTTTTCATGGCAGATTTTTTATGGGGTGGTTGGCCATTGCCTTCCCAGTCATCTACACTTTCCCCCCAGCAAGCTGGGTACTTATTGTACCAAGCTCGGAAGGATAGAAGGCTGAGTCAGCCTTGAGCTGGCTACCTGAACCCAGTTCCCGCCAGGCTCAAACTCAGGTCAGAGCTTGGACTGCAGTACTGCAGCTTTAACACTGTGCCACAGAGCTCCTTCATATAGATATGCAGTATACATATTAATATATCTCTGAATGGTTATCCTTTAGAGTTTTCAGGGCAAAAGTTGAACAAGATGGCTTCTGCATAATGTCCATGGACTTCCTTAGTGGTCTCCCCTCTACATACAAACCGGGATCACTTGTAGGATTGCCAGTTCCAGGTTGGGAAATAACTGGATATTGGGGGGGGGGGAAGGCATGCCTGGGGGAGAGGAGGGCCCTCAGTGGGGTATACTGCCATAGACTCCACCATTTAAAACAGCCATTTTCCCCAGAGGAACTGATCGCAGGCTCCTGCAGGCTAGTTGAAATGGTAGGAAATCTCCAGCCACCACCAGGAGGTTGGCAGCCCTAGAGATCAGGTTAGCCAGGTGGCTGTCTATGCAGGTCGAGTTATACAGTATACACACACACACATAAGCTGCCAATCCCCAGGAGAGGAAAGGGGATCCTCGGTTTGGAGGCCCTCCCCCTACTTCAGGGTCATCAGAAAGTGTGTGTGTGTGTGGAGGGGGGGAGGAATGTCTGCTGGGCACTCCATTATTCCCTACGGAGATCAATTCTCATAGGGTATAATGGAAAATTGATCTTCAGGTATCTGGGGGGTGTTTTTTGAGGTAGAGGCACCAAATTTTCAGAGCCTCTCCTCAAAACACCCACCAGGTTTCAAAAAGATTGGACCAGGGGGTCCAATTCTATGAGCCCCAGAAGAAGGTACCCCTATCCTTCATTATTTCCAAAGTGGGGGGGGAGGCATTTAAAAGGCGTGCGGTCCCTTTAAATGTGGTGGACAGAACTCACTTTGGAGTTCTATTACGCTTGTCACAACCTTGCTCCTGGCTCCACCCCCAAAGTCCCCAGATATTTCTTGAATTGAACGGGGCAACCCTAACTCATAAAAATCCCATACGCCCCGCCCACCTTCTTCCCATGGCTACGTCCTGCTCATCACGCACCGACGGGAGGCCTGGCGTACACAGGCGCGCGCCCTTCCCGCCCCCTCTAGTCCCCATGGCGACGGAAGCTCGCCGGCTCCTTCCTTCCCTCCCTCGGTGGGCGGGGGCCGCTGCCGCCAAGCGCGGCGCGAGGCTTTTGCGACACTTGCGGCGGCTGGCAGAGCCCGTCAGCTGATTCGCAGCAGCAGCAGCAGCAGGATCGAGGGGGAGACAGGCAGGCAGGCGAGGAGGAAGGAGAAGGCGAAGGGAGCCGGGGAGTCGCCGCCCTCTCCTCACCCCCGCCGGAAAGGGGGCGGCGAAGAGGCAGGTAGGTGTCCCTTCAGGCTTCTTCCCTTCTCCTTCCCTCCCTTGGCCCCTCTCGGCGTGGGCTGCCCAAGGTTGTCCTGCTCCCTTCAGGCGCAGGGGCTCCAAATGGCATCCCCTCTCCCCACACACTTTCTGTCCACCTTCTCTCCAGATTTCTCCCTCTCCCTTCTGGGTCTCCTCTTCCTCCTCCAAAAGGACGGCTTGGGGAGCACCGGCGAAAGCCCTTCTGTCCTTTTTTAAAATTTATTTTTATTTTATTTATTTTTTTGCAGCGGGGGGAGGGGAAGGGGGGTCCAAAGGGGCGCCCTCTCCAAATTGCACCCTTCCACCTCGTGGATCTGTATTCTGCTCCTTAGTGTGTGTTTCTCTGTGTTTTCACATTGCAAGCTGCTTGCAGAGACCTGGAAGGAAGTATGGTGTGCATATGGGGGAGGGAAGGGGAGACACACTGGAAGAGGTCAATTCCCGGTAGTGGTGATAGAGTCACAGCTCTGAGACTATCAACCTCCTGAATTTCCGGCATTGTTCGAGGGATTGGACTAAAATCAATGGTCCCCAACCTTTTTGGCACCAGAGACCGGTTTTGTGGAAGATAATTTTTCCATGGACCAGGGGGTGGGCAATGGTTTTGGGGTTATACAGTTGTACACTTTATTTCTATTAGTTTGGTGTAATGGTTAAGTGTGCAAACTCTTATCTGGGAGAACAGAGTTTGATTCTCCACTCCTTCATTTGCAGCTGCTGGAATGGCCTTGGGTTACCCATAGCTCTCGTAGAGTTGTCCTTGAAAGGGCAGCTTATATCAGAGCTCTCTCAACCCTTGGGGAGGGACGGTGGCTCAGTGGTAGAGCATCTGCTTGGGAAGCAGAAGGTCCCAGGTTCAATCCCTGGCATCTCCAAAAAAAGGGTCCAGGCAAATAGGTGTGAAAAACCTCAGCTTGAGACCCTGGAGAGCTGCTGCCAGTCTGAGAAGGCAATACTGACTTTGATGGACCAAGTGTCTGATTCAGTATAAGGCAGCTTCATATGTTCATATATAACCCCACCCACCTCACAGGGTATCTGTTGTGGGGGAGAGGGAAGGTAAAGCTGCTCTGAGATTCGGAATGGAGGACAGGATATAAATCCAGTGTCATCATTTTATTATTATTATTACTACATTGTAATATATAATGAAATAATTTTACAACTCAAGGCCCGGTTGCTAACAGGCCATGCAACGGTAGTGGTCCACGGACCGGGGGTTGGGGACTCCTGGACTAGATGACCCTGGAGGTCATCTATTCTAACTGTTCTGTGATTCTGAGTCACAGCTGACTTAGCAGGTTTTTAAGGCAAGGGACGGACAGAAGTATTTTGCTGCAGAGTGGCCATGGGCTTCCTTGGTGATCTCCCATCCAGCTGCTAACCATTCATAGGTAGGTGCATTGGTCCAAAGTGAAAGCCCCAAATCCATACCACTGCTTTCCTTAAGGACTAATCTCAGGTTGCCAGCTCCAGGCTGAAAAATTCCTTGAGATTTGATGGTGGGTCCTAGAGAATGTGGGGAAGGGGAGGGCCTCAGTGAGTTGTGGTGCCATAAAGGCCAGTCTCCAGATCAGCTGTTTTCTCCAGGGGAACTCATTCCTGTACTTGGAAATCAGCTGTAATTCCAGGAGATCTCCAGCTCCCACTTGGATGCAGGCAATCCTAAACTAACTCAAGCAAGCAAGCTTGCTGTTGGGTCATTTTGAGTTGGTCATAATAACATAGTTTGGGGGATATGCAGTGAAGGCTGTGTTCATTTCCCTGAAACCTTTTGAATTGTGGCGTGGACAACTTAACTAGCCATTTCATCGCAGTGTTCTTGGCCTCCTTCAGTAGAGTTGTGACAGTTCTGTAAAAACACAGTCTTCTTCCCTGGCTTGGTACGGATACTGTTTTCCTTGAGAGCAGGTGTCCTTTACTTCTAAAAAGGTAAAGGTAGTCCCCTGTGCAAGCACCGGTCTTCTTCCTGTCTGGAAATCTGCAGTCTGAAAAATACTTAGGCAGCCTGTATCCCTTCCAATATAAAAACTGTTTAATAATTCAAGAATAGCAGGCTGGTTGCTGTTACTTTTTTTCAGAGTGTGATTTCTTCTGTTCAGCAGGCATAAGCTTGGATTATAGAATCAAAGAGTTGGAAGGGACCTCCAGGGTCATCTAGTCCAACCCCCTGCGCAATGCAGGAAACTCACAAACACCTCCCCCTAAATTCACAGGATCCTCAATGCTGTCAGATGTCCATCTAGCCTCTGTTCAAAAACTTTCAAGGAAGGAGAGCCCACCGCCTCCCGAGGAAGCCTGTTCCACTGAGGAACCTCTTTAATGGTCAGGAAGTTCTTCCTAATGCTGAGCCAGAAACTCTTGATTTAGTTTCAACCCATTGGTTCTGGTCCTACCTTCTGGGGCCACAGATTGCAGAATCCCTAGTACCACATTGAGAGGTGGTAACTTCTCTTTTCAAATGATACTGGGAATATATGCCTCCTATTAACTTTCAGATAAAAGTAGCCCTCTTATATGTTTTAGGCCATCTAGCGGCTGATGCTCTCTTCTGTATTTCTGCCCTGGAGCCCATATTTTCTAGGGCACTGGGTCAGATGGATAGGGTTGCAAATATTCCCTGTCTTATTACCAGCCACTCCTCCCTCCCCCCTTTACAACCTTGTTTCTTAAAATTGTTAGGGTGTTTAGAAAATAAATGTGTAATCTGGTGGTTTAGGAAGTTGACTCTTCCTCCTCCCACCTCACTCTAGCATTTATTCCAGATGACTTGAATGACATTCAGAGCTGTATTCAGGTATTTATTTATATCTTGCTTTCTTCCCCAGTGGGGGCTGAAAGCAGCTTACAGTATCGTCCTCATCTCCATCATTTTATCTTCTCAAAACATACTCAGTTGGATAGAACTGCAGCTGTTTTGCTTCTTTATGGTATCAGTTATAACGCTGTTTATAATAGTATTTGCATGTTAGTAGATTGTTCCATTATGAAATTGACACTTACTTTTTTACCAACTGAATTTTAAAAATAATGTGTTAGTAGGGCCATTTGTCCTGGTGCGCTGTTTCAGATGGAAGGTACATTTAAAAAAAAATACATTGCTTTGTGACTTGAGAGAGCACAGACACTATTAGGCTAACACTTCAGAGTCAGAATAGAGAGTGCTGTAGAGAATGTCATGCTGTAGTAGAGATAAGGAAAGAGGGAAGCTTGTCTGATAAGTAAATGGATGAGAGAAGTCTGTGTTGGGAGGAGAAACTTTTGTTAATGCCTTGTAGAAGTTTCAGAACAGACAGTCATAAGACCATAATGCATTTTTCCAGCACGAAGGAGCAAGTAACTCTCTTCTCCAACAAGCGTTCTGTCGTTTCTTATCTTCCCTCTCAACTAGGGACTGCCAGCATTTGCTGAGGGACTGCCCTGACTTAACTGGCATAAATTTATTGGAAGGACTTCTTTTTCTTACAAAATATTAAAGCCCACCCCAGCCACAGCATAAAAATAACCTAAAACATTTAGCAGTTGAAAGAAGTTCTCAGACTTACAAAACAAACAGTATATAAAGATAAACCCCTTAAGTGAAAGTCTGAGTGAAAATAAGTCTTTTAGGCCTAAAAGTGTTGGGTGGATTCCAGGTGAGACTCAAGGGAAAAGCATTCCATCGCCTTAGAGCTGTAGCTTATGGTAGTATGTCTGATGTGTAGTAGTATAGAATCATAGAGGTGAAAGGGACCATACAGGAGATCTAGTCCAATCCTCTGCTCATTGTGCTTATGATAGGTCCATGGGATGTGGCCCAGAACTTAAGAATTTGCTTTAACACACAATGCTCAGTACTTCAGTGATGCTACACATATAAGCTGGTAGGAGACATTGGCTGGAGTGCAGAGTTTGCATGTGTGAGCCCAGGTTTGAATTGTGACTCAGCTGTGGTGGCCTGCAACAAGATAGCCATCTCTTAACATGCTATACCATAAAGATGTAAAGAAAGCAATTGTACATTGGGATCTTTGAGGAATGTATGGGCTAATGCGTTAAATCAAGTCAGTACTTTTGCTATACATAGCCTGTTTGAGAGCCAGTTTGGTGTAGTGGTTAAGTGTGTGGACTCTTATTTGGGAAAACTCAGTTTGATTCCCCACTCCTCTACTTGCAGCTGCTGGAATGGCCTTGGGTCAGCCATAGCTCTCGCAGAACTGTCCTTGAAAGGGTAGCTTCTGGGAGAGCTCTCTAAGCCCCACCTACCTCACAGGGTGTCTGTTGTGGGGGAGGAAGATAAAGGAGATTGTAAGCCGCTCTGAGACTCTGATTCAGAGAGAAGGGTGGGGTATAAAGCTATGGTTGTCTTCTTCTGTTATAAACAAGTTGTTGCTGATTCTACCATTAGCACAGAACAAGGCAATGTAGACTTAGGCTGCACTACATGTAAAGGATCCATCCTGGAAACCTTGACTTGCAGCTTCTGTATTTTAAGTCCACATCAGTGGAAGGTAGCAGCTTTCAGTGGGGAAAGTGTTAGTTAAGGGTAGAGGGGCTTAATTTTTCTCCTATATTAGCTGTTTTTGCCCAGTTCAGCATTTGAGATGTCCCCATGCCATATGAAATTTGTAAATAGCAGCTCTGTGCATGCAAAGGACAAGAGGAAAGAAATAGGAATTGCAGAGGGGAAAGTATTGGATGGCAGAGGAGTCCTAACCCCCATCTGTTGCTGCTTATCTGTAGATCTCTCTTTCCTCTGATGCTTTACAACAAAGAAGGCAATTCCAAATGAGTAGCCATGTTTGTTCTAGCTTCAGGTGAGTGGCTGTGTTGGTGTGAAGTAGCAGAACAAAATTTGAGTCCAGTGGCACCTTTAAGACCAACAAAGTTTAATTATAGGTATAAGTTTTCATGTGTATGCACACTTCTTCAGATCAGATGCCAGGTGGTCCATCAAAGTCAGTATTGTCTACTCAGACTGGCAGCTGCTCTCCAGGGTCTCAAGCTGAGGTTTTTCATTCCTACTTGCCTGGACCCTTTTTAGTTGGAGATCCGGAGACTGAACCTGGGACCTTCTGCTTACCAAGCAGATGCTCTACCACTGAGCCACCATCCTTCCCCTGAGACTCACTGTGCACCGAATCACTGTGTAATCTGCCTTGAGTTCCCATTAGAGAGTAAACTATAAATAATGTAAAAAAAAAAAAAGTACAAATCCGCTGGGGGATTTCTTGCATTGTGCATGGGGTTGGACTAGATGACTCTTGGGATCCCTTCCAGCTCTGTGTTTCTAAAGTTTATGTGTGGTCCCCCACCTCCATCAGTGTCCCAATTGAAGCTAATATGGTAACTGTTGGACAACTCCTTATGGGATTAGGGCCATCAGTTCTAAATCATGCTGGAATTGTGTGTGTTCTGAATAAGAAAGAGATGCCGTGTCATAGATTTGTATTATATTGAGCATCTCCTATTCATACGGTGTAGCTGCAAGAACAGAGAGGCATCTTCTGCCTGAAGAGAACTTCCCCATTCCTCTTGTGTATGGTTTAGACACAACCCAGAATGCTAATGTTACCATTGTATGTGCTTTTAAAAATGTACTTGCCCGTGGTGAGTTGTAAATTCATTTTGTTAAATCAGTCAGGCATTTATTGTCTGTCTTGCTCCACTGTGTTGAGAGAAGGTTGTAGCTTTTGGAAGTTCCTTGTGAACAAAATTGGATGGTTCACAGCAGATGGAGCATTGGGGTGGGGGGAAGGCCTGAACTTGATAGCCTTAAGTGTGTTGAATATTTTGTGTTGTTGGCAGTTTGAATGAGGTAGGAGCACGAAGCTATGAGGGAGACTTCATATTACACAGTAGTGAATGCAGAGAGGAAAAGAAATCATTACACACTATTTTATTTTTAAATGCTTTTACAAATCAATGCTAATTAACTTTTAAAGAAATTATTTTCAGAAGGGAAGTTTGTGTGGTTTGGGGAAGGCATAAATTTGGTCTTGTAGGCTGGGAATAGTGCTAGGGTTACCAAATGTCCTCTTTTTTCTGGGTCCATCCACAGAATGGACTCTTTAAAAAAACGGATGAAAATTTCTTCTTTTGGGATTGGAAGGTGAGGAATATCCTTAGCAATTATCATGGTTTAAATAGTAGAGGTCTTTAAAATGAGATTTGTCATAGTGATTGCTTGTTGGAAGTAGTCAGTTGGGAAATATTTATTTATTTATTTATTTATCGCATTTATATCCCGCCCTCCCCCCCCCCCCGAAGCAGGCTCAGGGCGGCTAACATCATCATTAAATATCCACAACAAAACAATAAAACCATAAAGCAATAAAAACAATTACAGTAAGATAAATTAAAATTAACAATTACACTTTAAATATTGAACAGATTTTAAAAACAGTTTTGGTGCTAAGTTCCATACCATGATGTTAAGCAGCTCTGTACTTTAGTTGAAGGCCATTCGAAAAAGTGTTGTTTTACAAGCCTTGTGGAATTGGGCAAGGTCCCGCAAGGTACTCTTTTTTTGTTTTTTAAAATTTGGTAACCCTGAATCAGTGCATTTGCTCAAAACTGTGCAGTCTAAGGAAATAACAAGACAACAGTTTATGACCCAAAAAAGACGGTGGTTAGCAGTGGATTTTTGCAGAGATCTGAACAGTGTTTGCATGGAACTGGGTCCATTGAGCGCAACTGGATTTAGTTCCAAATAAGATTAAGATTGCAACTTTAATGTTATACTTTGTGGCATGCAATAGTAAATACGCTGCTTGGCTTCTAAACCAATGGTATAAAATCAGCTGTGTACTTTGTAAACAGTGGTAGTCTTGACCTGTGCACAACAAAGTCTTGAAAAGTCATCTGTTTCAGCACTAAAATGTTCTTGTATTTGTTTAGTGAAAAATTTGTGCAATTGAAACTTTTGAGATTTAATTTGCTTCAGATTATATGTTGCTTTAATTTCCTAAAGTCAGTACATGCATTGTGTCACTTCATTGAGAAGAGTTTGAAACCTTCTAGCCTAGGAATGTTTTCTTCTGTGTTTTATTTTAGAGAAAGGCTGAATGAAGTGGTAGGATACGTGTTGGGAGGCATTTTCGGTTTCTGTAAAAGCTTTGTAATGTGCCAGATTTAAGTATATTCACTGTTACTGCTTGTTTGAGATTTTTTTTTTTTTTTACAAAGGTAGTTATGATTTTTCACTGATGCAGATTTGGAATAGATTGATTTTGTAATTATCACAAGCTTATGGTTCTTCAGCCTGACGAGCATATATAAAGAAAGCAAATGAACACACAAGTGAATTCATCGAGATGGGTAGCTGTGTTAGTCCATCTGTAGCAGTAGAAGAGAGTAAGAGTCCAGTAGTACCTTAAAGACTAACAAAATTTGTGGCAGGGCGTGAGCTTTTGTGAATCGCTGCTCACTTCTTCAGATAAGAAGCTAGCAGTGACTCACAGAAGTGAATTCATGTTTGTATTTACTGTTCTTACATATTATGAGAGTTCCTTCCAATAGCTGTGTTAAAGGATTACCCTTCTGAACAGTGGCCTAGCTACGGTAATTTCCCAGGTCAGTTCAATTCTCGGCCCTTGTGCTGATAATGATAGCTTGATTACCAATTGCTGCTGTGGATTCATCCCCATGGCAACCAGGGCTGAATCTGCCTACTTAATTTTCCAAAAGCCATTATACCGGGCGAGCTGAAAAGAACGATTTTCAGCATTTTGCCCCCAACAAACAATTTTCTCATCCATTGCATCCAAGATTGCAAATGACTGCAGTTGAGGAGGGGGAAAAAAAAAATACTTTGACTTCTGCCTCTGTATTCTCTGTTCATACAATATGTTGTGCTGGCTAAGAATCTGTTTTTAGTCCACACGAATTCACTTCTGTGAGTCACTGCTAGCTTCTTATCTGAAGAAGTGAGCAGCGATTCACAAAAGCTCACGCCCTGCCACAAATTTTGTTAGTCTTTAAAGTACTACTGGACTCTTACTCTCTTCTACTGCTACAGATGGACTAACACAGATCCTTCTTAAGAATCTTCTTCTTCTTTAAATATACATTTTTTTTTAATTTTCTGATCATTTCATGAACATGATCGAAAGGGTCCATTTATTCTCCCCTCCTTCCCTGGTTGCTTGTCAAATAAAGAGCGTACACAAATAATGACCCAAGATCTTCTGTGGTGATTTTAGTACTAGCCTGGATGTTACTGATAACCAGTGTGGTCACCTGAATTGATCATAATCTCTACAAAGCCACTTAAATCTTTTGTCCCCTGTTTGTCACCCAGAAGAGTGTTTTCTGAATGTGGCAAAATGTTGCTGTCTCCATTTGAAACTTATTCATTGAGTGTTCGCACCAGCTTCTAAGGGCATGCTTACTTGCTTCCTGAAATCACGGTAGTGTGTTGTGCAAGGCATGAGTTATGGGGTCAGACTCAGGGCTTTTTTCTAGCAGGAACCCTTTGGATATTAGGCCACACACCCCTGATGTAGCCAATCCTCCAAGAGCTTACAGGGCTCTTAGTACAGGGCCTGCTGTAAGCTCCAGGAGTATTGGCTACATCAGGGGTGTATGGCCTAATATGCAAAGGAGTTCCTGCTACAAAAAAAGCCCTGGTTGAGCTAATGTTAAAACTATCATTTTAGAAAGCTCCATGAAGCCATGATTTGCCCCCCTGTCTTTATCAACAGCCCCTCTATGGTCCCTCAACCTAGACCTTCCCATTTTCCCCCTCTGTGGCCACAGAAGGGCAGCTCCACACTCTTTGCTCTATGTACATTGACCCACATTGGGACTCCAAAGAGGCTCCCTGTTTAACCAGGTTGCTATCTGCAACCCATCGATAGCCTCTGCTGGATGGGTTTGAAGAAGAAGACTGCAGATTTATACCCCGCCCTTCTCTTTGAATCAGAGACTCAGAGCAGCTTCCAATCTCCTATATCTTCTCCCCCCTGTGAGGCGGGTTGGGCTGAGAGGGCTCTCACAGCAGCTGCCCCCTTTCAAGGACAACTCCTGCGATAGCTATGGCTAGACCAAGGACATTCCAGCAGCTGCAAGTGGAGGAGTGGGGAATCAAACCCGGTTCTCCCAGATAAGAGTCTGCACACTTAACCACTACACCAAACTGGCTCTCTCATAAAGATGCACTTTTCTTCTAGCATGCTAGGGTCATTGCTTTTTTTTCTTGTTATATTGTAACTTAACCACTACACCAAACTGGCTCCCTTGAATATGGCATCTTCATGGTATTTACTTTGTTTCTGTGGCTAGATACTTAAGTGTCATATTTGACATTGTTACACCAGCACCCCTGTAGTTGTCTAGAGCAGGGGTGTCAAACATGCCGCCCGGGGACCAAATTACACCCCCCAGAGGGCTCCTATCAGGCTCCTGAGCAACGGGCTGTCGTCTGCTTCCTTCTCCCTCTCTCTTGCTTCCTTCTGCCTCACAGCTTGCTTTGCCAGGCTTGCTCAATCGCACAGGAGTTACAGAACAAAGCCTCTATTAGCTGAGGATCATCCCCCTCCTGGCCCTCTGGGGATGGAAGGAGAGAGTCAAAGCTTCCTTCTCCCTGGATCATGCAGGAGGGATACAAAGAAAGCACCTATAAGACCAATGAGTGCTAATGTTTAAAGCATGGTTTATTTTACTTTTTAAAAAGAAATCTTTAATTGTGTTTGTTTGTGTCCTTTATAAAGTTTATCTCTCTGCTATCTGGCATTACATTTTATGACACACATGGCCCGCCCCAACAAGGTCTCATTTATGTCAGATCTTTCCCTCAAAACAAATGAGTTTGACACCCCTGCTCTAGAGCCTCAGGCTGCCCTAGAAAGCCAAAAAAGGGGGCAGCTAGAAGCCCCCCCCTCCACTTTCATACTTAAAGAAAAGATGCCGAAAGGGCAAAGGGGTTGGAAACAGCTTGAACAGACTCAAAGGAAATGATTTCCAACATTCACCAAAATGCAAAATGAGGTTTCCAAGTACCCTTTTGCAAGAAAGGTCATCCTAAAGGCAAAAAAAAAAAAAAAAAAAAAATCCTGACTTGCTAAGACCATTTCAGATTCCAGCCATAAGTGATGGTTGGTCAGTGCTTGTAGCAAGAGGTTAAATACTAACAGAAGATGTAAAAGCATTTTCATGAACTAAATGTTTAATGCAGCCAAGAAAGCAAGTCTCCTTCCTGATTTAATTATAAGGACAAAAATGCGTCTCTTGGGTTCCACCAAAACAAATATTCAGTCATTGCTTTTGAGTTGATCAGGACTGTCGACATAATCTCAAGTTAGCTTTGTCTCATGCAAATATCAGTTTGTCAGTTAAGCAGTTTTCTCTAGCCTGACACTAGCAAGTGATTTAATTTGACTCCACTATCACAACACCTCTTCCCTCAAAGATAGAGAATTAAGTATTTGAGGTCTGAGATTCAGCCATACTCTCCAGGTCAGGTTTTTTGATGTAACTTACCTTCTTCAGTGTGGAGACAAGGCACACTCCCCTCAGGATTGAAGAAGATATTGGATTTATATCCCACCCTATACTCTGAATCTCAGAGCGGTCACAATTTCCTTTACCTTCTCCCCACAACAGACACCCTGTGAGATGGGTGGGGTTCAGAGGGCTCTCACAGAAGCTGCCCTTTCAAGGACAACCTCTGCCAGAGCTATGACTGACCCAAGGCCATGCCAGCAGGTGCAAGTGGAGGAGTGGGGAATCAAACCCGGTTCTCCCAGATAAGAGTCCACGCACTTAACCACTACACCAAACTGGTAACTGGTCTAATTTTTCTCTTTTTCTTAATCTCCTTCTTTCTCTCACGGTGGCTCCATTGTTCCCACAGTTTTTTCCCCCATTGCTCTGACTCTGTTCCTGCTGAGGAAGCCTCCCTTTGTCTCTCTCCAAGCCCCTTTCCTGTTGCCCTCCCTCCTGCAGTCCATGTCTCTGTCTCTACCACCTCTCCTCTTAGATTCCCAAGTCTTCTCCCTGCATTATCTTTCATTTTCTGTCTCTCATCTAGCCTTCCTTCTCTTATGTTCTGGGACACACACACACACAAAGGGCTTTTTTTTGTAGCAGAAACTTCTTTGCATATTAGGCCAGACATCCCTGATGTAGCCAATCCCTTTGGAGCTTACAGGACTCTTAGTACAGGGCCTACTGTAAACTCCAGGAGGATTGGCTACATCAGGGGTGTGTGGCTTAATATGCAAAGAAATTCCTACTACAAAAATAGCCTTGCACACATCCATGCACCTCTTTCATAGACTAGCCATGAAAGAAACATAATTAGGCATCTTAATCATCAAAGATCTTAGTAATTGTTAATTTAGGATTTACCCAAGTAGATATTTGAAGAATTTTGACTTGCCAAAGGCTTTTGATTTCCAAGTTTTAAACTTTCTGTTTTGCCTTTAGTCTTTATCTGACTTTGATGCTCAAGGTGTGGCCCTTTCAGTTCCTGTCATAGGTCTCCAGGTTAAATTACTTCATGTGCTCTGTATTGAGCTCTCTCTGAAGATTCCTCTGAAAATAAAATTGCTTCGAAATGTAGCTGTAAGACTCTTTGCTGGGGAATATATCTTGCTAGCACTGAAAGAACTACACTGGCTGCTACTGTTTTCCCATTCATTCAGAGTTCTGATTCTTATCAGTGTGCAAAGCCCGGTTTGTTTATAACCAGGGGAGGGACGGTGGCTCAGTGGTAGAGCATCTGCTTGGGAAGCAGAAGGTCCCAGGTTCAATCCCTGGCATCTCCAAAAAAGGGTCCAGGCAAATAGGTGTGAAAAAGCCTCAGCTTGAGACCCTGGAGAGCCGCTGCCAATCTGAGAAGACAATACTGACTTTGATGGACCAAGGGTCTGATTCAGTATAAGGCAGCTTCATATGTTCATATGTTCAGGTCCTGTGATGACCAGTTCAGGAAACAGACATGTTCAGCAGCCTGGTTATCAACATTGACTGGGAAATCAGAGCGGCCAGGTCTTGCTTCAGCATTAAGGTCTCCACATAGAACGTGGGAGTTGGAGAACTGTGCAAAACTAAAGTGTCAAGGATGGTAGACAGAAGACAAAAGTTTTTTGTAATTCTGAGGTTTTAGAAGTTCTGGTGGGATGTAAACACTGATGCAAAGGAAAGAGCCAATATTTTGACCTTGGATCAAAAGGATCGGAATACAGTTCTGAGACCCTCCCAATTCCTCTTTCCTTGGGCACGAGTTTTGACAGCTTGGACTGCAGAGGCATGATGTCCCTGAAGAGCCAGAGGACTTGATACCTGGAACCATGGTTCTTATTTATTAAAGCTGTAAATGGCTTGGGACAACTTGGATATTTAAATAACCTTTTGTGCCATCAAGTTGTCTGATAGATAAGCTGTTCCATGAAAACCTCGTACTATATGCTTTCATTCTCAGAGGTGAGTGTCATAGTAGGAGGAGAGAAGACTTTCTCAGTGGTAGAGCCTTTTGGTTGGAATTCCCTCTCCATTCCTATTAGCTTAGGCCAGAGCTTTTGTGTTAGGTATGGAGATTAAGAAGAAGATTATATTGGATTTATATCCCGCCCTCCACTCCGAAGAGTCTCAGAGCGGCTCACAATCTCCTTTACCTTCCTCCCCAACAACAGACACCCTGTGAGGTTGGCGGGGCTGGAGAGGGCTCTCACAGCAGCTGCCCTTTCAAACAACCTCTGCCAGAGCTATGGCTGACCCAAGGCCATGCTAGCAGGTGCAAGTGGAGGAGTGGGGAATCAAACCCAGTTCTCCCAGATAAGAGTCCTCACGCTTAACCACTACACCAAACAGGCCGAGGACCTGCCTACCTTAGGGACCGCCTCTCCCCATATGTTCCCCAGAGAGCACTGAGATCTAGCTCCCAAAACCTCTTAAAAATCCCTGGGCCAAGAGAGGCTAGACTGAAGACAACCAGGGAGCAAGCCTTTTCAGCAATGGCCCCTCGATGGTGGGATCAACTTCCAGAGATGGTACGAGCCCTGCGGGACCTGAACCAGTTCCGCAGGGCTTGCAAAACCTCTCTGTTTCAGCTTGCCTTTGGGACAGAACCGGGTTAAACGGATCTGTAGCCATCCCGCCATCCTGTACATGATCGTGATCTATTGCACTTTATAGCACCGTTTTATCCATCTAATTAACTATGTGATTGAATTTGTAACTGAATTGTATTTTAAAACTGTTTGTTTTATATTGTATTTTACTTATATCACGGTGTTCCGTGTCTGTGAGCCGCCCTGAGCCCGCCATTGGCGGGGGAGGGCGGGATATAAAAATAAATTTATCTTATCTTATCTTAATATTTGTTGATGGCTACTTTTGTGTTTTTGCTCTGCTTAAATACTGCTGCAGTCTCTGCTGTTCACATTTTGATTGTTTTTGTGCTTTTATTGTTTGATATGATTGTTTTTAGCATGACTGCTGATATTACACTGTAGTACTTTGTGGTTAATGAAGGTTATTGCTATTGTTTTTTACTTTATATTTTAACTGTGTTGTCTTGTATGCATATCTGTTTAAATAAATTACTTCTTAAATCGGTCCCTTTTAGTTGTCAAACCGAGGATGCTGTTTTAATTGCAGCAATCAAGAAAGGGCTCCTTTATTTTAAAAGTATTTGCAAGTTGGATGCTAATTTTATTGGGTTTGTCCACCTGTAACAGAGCCCCGTGGCACAGAGTGGTAAAGCTGCAGTACTGCATTCCGAGCTCTCTGCTCACGACCTAAGTTTGATCCCAGAGGAAGCTGGGTTCAGGTAGCCAGCTTGAGAATGACTCGGCCTTCCATCCTTCCGAGGTCGGTAAGATGAGTACGCAGCTTGCTGGGGGGAAAGTGTAGATGGCTGGGGAAGGCAATGGCAAACCACCGGGTAAAAAGTCTGCCGTGAAAACGTCGTGATGCGACGTCACCACAGAGTTGGAAATGACTGGTGCTTGCACAGGGGACTATCTTTAAAAAAACCAAAAAAACAGAGCTGAATGTTCCTTGCTTGAACTTTCTTCCTTATATAAAAGGTAAAGGTAGTCCCCTGTGCAAGCACCAGTCGTTTCCGACTCTGGGGTGACGTTGCTTTCACAAGGCTTTCAAGGCAGACTTTTTATGGGGTGGTTTGCCATTGCCTTACCCAGTCATCTATACTTTCCCACTAGTAAGCTGGGTACTCATTTTACCAACCTCAGAAGGATGGAAGGCTGAGCCGGCTACCTGGACTCGACTTCCACCGGGATCGAACTCAGATCGTGAGCAGAGGTTAGGACTGCAGTACTGAAGCTTTACCACTCTGCGCCATGGGGCTCTTATATAGAGTGGTTTAAATGGCATATTTCAGTTTCTTTGGGGGTGGGGAAAAATACTAGTTCACAGTTGAACTACCTGGAAACATAATTGTGATTCTTTGGCTTAGACTAGTAGTTAGTGTTGGGTATAGGTAATATGGAGAAGAGAGAGAGAGAAGGAAGAGCAGGTTTTAGCTAGAAGGACGATTCCTTGGGAACAGCAATCTACATATCAAAGGAACAGCATAAGAGAGTGAAAAGGAAGGATAAGGTCCTGACCTATCTATTCCTGTGACTCTTCGCCCCCTTTAAAGGCTTGGTGTGCATTGAGACTCAGAGGCATTCCAGAGTCCTTCACTACCAACAGTTAGCAGATAAATATTTGTCTGCTACTGTAGCTTTCTCATTGATGTTAAAATATTGATCCCCCCCCCCCAGTTATATTTAGCATTGTAAATCACAGCGAAGCTTAGTCTGTTATCAGCCTATTATCTGTTAAAATGAGCTTGTGGCACTCCTTGAAAATGAAGATATTGGTGATAAAGGCATTCAAATCTTGTACTAAAAAATCAGAAGGGAGCAGGTAACAATGTGTATATATATATGTATTTCTTCTAGTGGTGTAATATTCTCTTTGTGAAGGCTTAGCGGCAGTAGTTCTTCATATGGGTTCTTTATGGTGTATTCTTGCTAGCAATTGCTAGTGATAACAAGTTTTATATTAGAATGTGTGCTGTTTCTTTATTTGGGCAGTACTACAATGAAAGTTTAAATGAAGAATGTATTATTGTATGTAGTATACAACATTTTTAACTTTAAATGAATGTGAGATATGTGGGAATATACTGTAGAATCAGTAAAAATATTTATGTTGCACTGTAAATACTGGTATTTGACTGCATTCATGTTGAGTAAAGGTCTATAATTTGGAAATGGGCAGTAAAAACTAAAAAAGGCAGTTTGCACTGAGCAAATTTCTGTTAGATTTTTTTCAGTTATGTACTTAATCCATAGACCGTTGCATAGCGAATGCACAGTTATGGTAGATATCCAATGCTAGGAAACCTGAAAAATGTTCAGGTATATACAGAATATTGATGAGCCAAAAGCATGTAATGTTGCCACTTACATTTTTAACACATCTGATTGGGAAGTTCAAAATACTTTTCCAGTCCTAGTCAGTGCCTGTGATCATAGTTGAATCTTAAAGTTATGCATTGCTTAATAATGAGAACATTACAGCATTGATGTTTCTTGGGTTTGTGGTTAACAGAAGTCCTCTCTCTGATCTTCTAGAAACCATATACTGTATTCAAGATGGGCAGCCATGTTAGTCTGTCTGTAGCAGTAGAAAAGAGCAAGAGTCCAGTAGAACCTTAAATTCTAACAAAATTTGTGGCAGGGTATGAACTTCCATGGATTGCTGCTCACTTCTTCAGATACTGAATAAGTGAGCAGTGACTCACTGCTACAAATTTTGTTAGTTCTTAAGGTAGTTGTAGATTTTCTGGGTTGTATGACTGTCATATGGTCTTGGCATTGTAGAACCTGATGTTTCACCAGCAGCTGTGACTGGCATCCTCAGAGGTATAACACAGAAGGTTAGAGTTCTCTCTGTATCAAAATGAGAAGATGGTAAAAGGTAAAGGTAGTCCCCTGTGCAAGCACCAGTCATTTCCGACTCTGGGGTGACGTTGCTTTCACGACGTTTTCACAGCAGACTTTTTACGGGGTGGTTTGCCATTGCCTTTCCCAGTCATCTACATTTCCCCCCCAGCAAGCTGGGTACTCATTTTAAGGCCTTCAGAGACAAGTAATTTATATCTACTCAGGAAAATGGAGTAGGACTGAGTCATTATCTTGTGGGAGTTTCCTAAACTTTGACATGTTAATGGAGGAGCTTTCCTCAGAAGGGTCTTTTGCATATGGATTGACTGCTGAAATTCTAATCTTATCTGTAGTGCTGTTGTAAGATGCAGAGCATTTTGTGTTTTTCAGTACTGGAAACCATTCCCTAATCATTTTTAAACTCTCTTCTTTCCTGTTGAACTTGGTGTTTTATGTTTATGCATTTCAATAGGTTCCCTGTGTAATCTTACATTGTAATTTAATGTGTTGTTCAGCATTGTAGTGTCTTGGAATAAGATACTGTGTCCTGTTTGAGTTAGGCTATGTTCAGCCACTGCTGATTTTTCAAGTTGGTCAAATCTGCAGTGTCTTTCATGTTCTTTTATTCTTGTCTGGATGCTACGTTGAGTGGTCCTGATGTAAACCTGTCCGTGACTAGTCTTTAATGTATTCTTCTTGTATGAGTATATTAAGACATTGGTCTTAGATGCCAACATTAGATATTATTAGATACCAAAGCAAGTATTGTTGAAGTGGAGTTAGCCTTTAGTCCAGTTAATCCACACACTAATTTGTCATTACCTTCACTATCCGTCTGAGTATAAATAGTGAGGTAAATGGAATATTACAACACAGGAGAAGAAAGAAATATGACTCAGATAGCATTACCAAGTACCCTTTTTAATTTGAGAGATGACTTTATATTTCAGAACATTGCTGAACTTAATTAGCATCCTTGTTTCCAGAATTTGCTATTTATGTGGCCCTCAATTTAGTGCTGGAATGCTGGTCAGTTGATATCCCAATGTGTCAGGATATTACCTGTCCACTGTCAAATATTACACGGAGTCAAGAATGCTCTTATGTGTCAGTTTGCTTCTTTTATTACATCGTGTTTTCTGATACCAGCAGCCGGGGTGAAAATACCTTGCTCTTAGTGATGCATAGTAACAGGAAGATTTATTTTTTTTCTTGCAGAATGTCCTATAAATGATTTTGATGTTAAAAGCATTGTTGCTTTTGTATTTAGTTCTGTGTAAATAGTACCAATAAGCCATTGTTAACATGGGGTTATTTCTCACTTAAATATTGAAGTGCAGTCTTGTTTTGTGTATTTTGCTTTCTGTTTGTGCACTTTGTATGGCTCCTTGTGTGTGATTGGTTCAAACATGTTCCATGCCCAAGGGGAGATGTGTAGTTTAGATAGCTGAAGGTTGATGTAAACAGAAGAGAAGTGGAATAAATTGACAAACTTTGAAGCTGTACTTGATGGCAGGTTTATTGACTTTAAACACTATCAGAACTTTTACAATACTACATAAAAGACAGTAAAATCTTTTTTTAATTATTTATAGGAGACACAATTTGGCAATTTTTAGCTATAACGTGTTATGATCCTAAATACAAAATACATTTTTTTCCTTCTGCTTCTGAGGTTTCATTTTCTTCCTTAAGCACAAAATCTGCAAGGGTGATTTGAATTGCTTTAAGGAGCAATTGAGATGTTGCAGAATGTTTAACTTTAGCCATCTTGACCCTTGCAAAGGTTAGTGTCAATAGTATTGCGGAAGGAATCTTCATGAAGAAATAATTTTAGGAGCACCTAGGCAGAATAAAACCAAAGATGGTAGGTGGGATTTCAGAGGCTGAGTTTACACTTAACATTTTACATGCTTCTCTTTCTGTCTATGTGTGTGTTGTTTTCATATGTTACATACTAAAGGGACAGCTATGTTAATGGTGGTTGAAGGGCTGGTTGATTCCAACAAGGTAGAGTAGAGATGAGAACAAAGGTCAGGTTCCAGAAAGTTAAACTGCAGGGAAAAATGGGTGTGTGATTTTCAGAGAACCAGGGAGGGCAAGGAGTAAAGTTGGAACAGCCAAGGGTAAGATGAGGAATGGTGTCTGAGCAGCGGCTCAGTGCACAGTGGCAGTTTCACCACATGGAAGGAAATCTTAAATAAAGGTTACAAGGGCCAAAAAGTGTCCTAGTGATCAGTCATGGAATTGGGCAAAACCGGGGACCAGCAATACTACTGAAGCCCCATATGCCATTCAGCTTTCATTTAGAGGAGCAGGATTCCCACAGTTTGTCTTTTGATAGGGTCTCACCACAGATAAAGCAGCATATGAAGGCATGTGAAGAGGAAACTGAAAGGAAAGGTAAATGCAGTCAAAACCCTTGGGGAAGCTTGGAGGCTATTTAAAACAACAATCTTAGAAGCTCAGATAAAATATATACCACGAGTTAGGAAAGGCACAAACAGGTATAAGAAAAGGCCTGCATGGTTAACAAAGTTACGGGAGCTGTAAAAGGTAAGAAGAATTCCTTTAAGCGATGGAAAGCTAGTCCAAGTGAGAGTAATAAAATGGAACACAGGCTGTGATCAGGCAGGCAAAAGGGGACCATGAGGAGCATATTGCAAAAAACATAAAGACCAACAATAAAAATTTCTTCAAATATATTAGAAGCAGGAAACCAGCCAGGGAGGCATTGGGGCCCTTGGATGACCAAGGGGTAAAAGGATTATTGAAGGAGGATAGGGAAATGGCTGAGAAGCTGAATGCATTTTTTGCCTCCGTCTTCACTGTGGAAGATGAGGTGTTTGCCCACTCCAGAACTGCTAATTTTGGAAGGGGTGTTGAAAGACCTGAGTCAGATTGAGGTGACAAGAGAGGAGGTCCTACAACTGATAGACGAATTAAAAACTAATAAGTCACCAGGTCCGGATGGCATACATCCAAGAGTTCTGAAAGAACTCAAAGATGAACTTGTAAATCTCTTGACAAAAATATGTAATCTTTAATTGAAATCTGCCTCTGTTCCTGAGGACTGGAAGGTAGCAAATGTCACCCCCATCTTTAAAAAGGGTTCCAGAGGAGATCCAGGAAATTACAGGCCAGTCAATCTGACTTCCATACTGGGAAAGTTGGTAGAAACTAGGGTGGCCATAATATCTGCAGGCCAGCCAGGGACACCTTGAGGGGGGGATGAATGTGTGTGTGCGCGCGCAAAGCGCGCGTCCGCCGGAAACAGGAAGTGACGTCATGCCACTGCCGGAAACAGGAAGTGACATCACTTCCCATGACATCGTTTTCCCTGCACCACCTGCCGGAAGCAGGAAGTGACATCACTTCCTGTGACATCATTTCCCCCAAATGCCACTGCCGGAAACAGGAAGTAAAATGAGTACCCAGCTTGCTGGGGGGAAAGTGTAGATGACCGGGGAAGGCAATGACAAACCACCACCTAAAAAGGTCTGCCGTGAAAACGTGAAAGCAGCGTCACCCCAGGGTCAAAAACGACTGGTGCTTGCACAGGGGACCTTTCCTTTCCATTGGTAATAACGGCTAGGAGCACCTTCATTGGAGGCTCATAGAATAAGACCCCCTGGTCCAATCTTTTTGAAACTTGAAGGGTGTTTTGAGGAGAGACACCAGATGGTATGCTGAAAATGTGGTGCCTCTATCTCAAAAAACAGCCCCCCAGAGCCCCAGACACCCGACAATTCTCCATTATACCCTATATCAATTCTCCATTACACCCTATGGGAATCAGTCTCCATAGGGAATCATGGAGAGCCCAGCAGACATTTCCCTCTTCCCCTCTGCTTTCTGATGACCCTGAAGTGGGGAGAGGGCCTCCAAACTGGGGGATCCCTTGCCCCCAACCTGGGGATTGGCAACCCTATCCCTCAGGCTGCTTTCACGGCCAGCGGCTGGCCAATCTCGACTCTCGTCCGGCTTTCCTCCCTGCCGCGCTCCCCCCACAGGCGCTCCTCCGATCCTGAGGAAAGAGCAAAAGCAGCCCTCCCTCCCAGCAGAGAGACATGCTTTGCAATCCATTAAGAGAATACTGGCACATTCAGAGTTTCTGTAGTAATTCATTCTGCCCGCATTCTATTACATCCTATGAATGCAACAACTCCTAGTCATTGATCCCAGTACTAATATTATTGGTCATTTCAGGAACGTTATTTGTGGGCAGTGTAAAACTTTTACTCACTTTATCTTCCACCCTCAAATAACTATTACAAAAACAACCTAGATTCTCCTTTCCTAAAACTAAGAAGTATTTCCTGATGCCACCCTGCCACCCCAGATCTGAGGACTCTCACATGCCTCTATTAAAAGATGCTCAGAAGTACTTTCCACAACTTCCAATGGCAAACAGAAAAGGATTTCACACACACACACACACACACAAAAGATTGCCTTTAAAACACTATAACTCTTTCTTGGGTTTTGCTGTAAGTTCTATGGAACTAGACCCCCTTTTTTGTAAGCTCTTGGAGGATTGGCTACATCAGGGGGTGAGGCCTAATATGCAAAGGAGCTCCGACTAGAATTCCACCTCTGAATAATACCCATCTTGATAGACCAAAGGTCAGTATAAGACAGCTAGAAAGCAGTATAAGCAGCTAGAAAGCGTCTTTGGCTTGGCATGCAGAAGGTCCCAGGTTCAACCCTGGCATCTCTAGTTAAAAGGATCATGTCATGTGAAGACCTCCACTTGAAACCCTGGAGAGCCAATGCTAGCTTGAGCAGACAATACCCATCTCGCTAGACAAAAGGTCAGTCTACAGCAGACTGGAAGAGTCTGTGGCTCAGTGGCAGAGCACCTGCTTAGCATCAAAGAATCACAGAGTTGGAAGGGACCTCCAGGGATAAGAAAGAAAGAAAGAAAGAAAGAAAGAAAGAAAGAAAGAAAGAAAGAAAGAAAGAAAGAAAGAAAGAAAGAAAGAAAGAAAGAAAGAAAGAAAGAAAGAAAGAAAGAAAGAAAGAAAGAAAGAAAGAAAGAAGAGAGAGAAGGAGGGGGAAAAAAGACAACAGGGGGTTGGTCTTTTCCACAACAAGCCTCTTGTCGGAGACAGATATTATTTCTCTTTTTAAAAAAAATATACACCACCACCACCATAACAACATCCAGAGAGCCAACAAGCAACCTTTACACCAAGCAGCCTAAGCACCCTGTGATAGACAATTTTACACGGCAAAGTGGGAGAGGAAACCCCAATTTTAAAAAGCAAGCTGGCCTAAGGATAGGGTTGCCAAGTCCAATTCAAGAAATATCTGGGGACTTTGGGGGTGGAGCCAGGAGACTTTGGGGGTGAAGCCAGGAGACATTGGGGCGCAGCCAGGAACAAGGGTGTGACAAGCATAATTGAACTCCAAGAGAGTTCTGGCCATCACATTTAAAGCGACAGCACACCTTTTTAAAATGTCTTCCTTTCATAGGAAATGAAGATGTTTCCCTCTCTCCGCCCCCACCCTTTCTGGCTAGTTGGCTCTGAAGAGGGGATTGGCCTCCCTACTCACGAGTTGCTGCCAAGGGAGGTGCAAAAGCACATGGCCCTGGGGCTTCCCTCCTCCCCGTTCCTGGCTAGTTGGCTCTGAAGGGGAGATTGGCCTGTCTACTCACGAGTTGCTGCTGCAGGAGGTGCAAAAGCACATGGCCCTGGGGCTTCCCTCCTCCCCGTTCCTAGCTAGTTGGCTCTGAAGGGGGGATTGGCCTGTCTACTCACGAGTTGCTGCTACAGGAGGTGCAAAAGCACATGGCCCTGGGGCTTCCCTCCTCCCCGTTCCTGGCTAGTTGGCTCTGAAGGGGGGATTGGCCTGTCTACTCACGAGTTGCTGCTACAGGAGGTGCAAAAGCACATGGCCCTGGGGCTTCCCTCCTCCCCGTTCCTGGCTAGTTGGCTCTGAAGGGGGGATTGGCCTGTCTACTCACGAGTTGCTGCTACAGGAGGTGCAAAAGCACATGGCCCTGGGGCTTCCCTCCTCCCCGTTCCTGGCTAGTTGGCTCTGAAGGGGGGATTGGCCTGTCTACTCACGAGTTGCTGCTACAGGAGGTGCAAAAGCACATGGCCCTGGGGCTTCCCTCCTCCCCGTTCCTGGCTAGTTGGCTCTGAAGGGGGGATTGGCCTGTCTACTCACGAGTTGCTGCTACAGGAGGTGCAAAAGCACATGGCCCTGGGGCTTCCCTCCTCCCTGTTCCTGGCTAGTTGGCTCTGAAGGGGGGATTGGCCTGTCTACTCACGAGTTGCTGCTACAGGAGGTGCAAAAGCACATGGCCCTGGGGCTTCCCTCCTCCCCGTTCCTGGCTAGTTGGCTCTGAAGGGGGGATTGGCCTGTCTACTCACGAGTTGCTGCTACAGGAGGTGCAAAAGCACATGGCCCTGGGGCTTCCCTCCTCCCCGTTCCTGGCTAGTTGGCTCTGAAGGGGGGATTGGCCTGTCTACTCACGAGTTGCTGCTACAGGAGGTGCAAAAGCACATGGCCCTGGGGCTTCCCTCCTCCCCGTTCCTGGCTAGTTGGCTCTGAAGGGGGGGATTGGCCTGTCTACTCACGAGTTGCTGCTACAGGAGGTGCAAAAGCACATGGCCCTGGGGCTTCCCTCCTCCCCGTTCCTGGCTAGTTGGCTCTGAAGGGGGGATTGGCCTGTCTACTCACGAGTTGCTGCTACAGGAGGTGCAAAAGCACATGGCCCTGGGGCTTCCCTCCTCCCCGTTCCTGGCTAGTTGGCTCTGAAGGGGGGATTGGCCTGTCTACTCATGAGTTGCTGCTACAGGAGGTGCAAAAGCACATGGCCCTGGGGCTTCCCTCCTCCCCGTTCCTGGCTAGTTGGCTCTGAAGGGGGGATTGGCCTGTCTACTCACGAGTTGCTGCTACAAGAGGTGCAAAAGCACATGGCCCTGGGGCTTCCCTCCTCCCCCAAACACCCCAGTTTTCCCTCCCCTCCCCATCGTACCTTCTTCTCTCTCCGCTCTTCCATCTCTAGTTAACTGCAGTCGGGCGGGAAGCCTGGAGGCAGAGCCTCCAGGGCAGGCAGCAGGGCCCAATCTGGTGAGAGCCCTGGTGCCTGGCATGCCCCCCTCGCCTTCTAGGTGCCCATGTGATTGGCTGGGGGAGGCAGGCTGCCTTGTAATTGGCTTCATCATTAAAAAAATAATGGAGAAAAAATGACGGACAGGGGCACTGGCCAATCCGGGACTCTGAATGAGTCCCGAGCTTGGCCAATCGGGACACGGGATTCAGGAGGCGGGGGCGGGACTTTCCCGGGAGGGCGGGACGTTCTGGCCACCCTAGTAGAAACCATTATCAAGGACAGAATGAGTAGGCACGTTGATGAACACAGGTTATTGAGGAAGACTCAGCATGGGTTCTGTAAGGGAAGATCTTGCCTCACTACCCTGTTACAGTTCTTTGAGGGGGTGAACAAACATGTGGACAAAGGAGACCCAATAGATGTTGTTTACCCTGACTTCCAGAAAGCTTTTGATAAAGTTCCTGATCAAAGGCTCCTTAGTAAACATGAGAGTCATGGAGTAAAAGGACAAGTCCTCTTGTGGATCAAAAACTGGCTAATTAATAGGAAGCAGAGAGTGAGTATAAATGGGCAATCTTCGCAGTGGAAGACGGTAAACAGTGGGGTGCCGCAGGACTCAATACTGGGTCCCATGCTCTTTAACTTGTTCATAAATGATTTGGAGTTGAGAGTAAGCAGTGAAATGGCTAAGCAAGGGTGTCAAACATGACACTAAATTGTTCAGGGTGGTAAGAACCAGAGAGGATTGTGGGGCACTCCAAAGGGATCTGTTGAGGCTGGGTGAGTGGGCGTCAACATGGCAGATGAGGTTCAATGTGCAAATTAATGCACATTGGGGCCAAAAATCCCAACTGCAAATACAAGTTGATGGGGTGTGAACTGGCAGAGACGACCAAGAGAGAGATCTTGGGGTCGTTGTACGTAACTCACTGAAAATGTCAAGACAATGTGCGATTGCAATAAAAAAAAGCCAGTGCCCTGCTGGGAATTATTAGGAAGGGAATTTAAAACAAATCAGCAAGTATCATAATATATAAATCGATGGTGCGGTCTCATTTGGAATACTGTGTCTCATTTGGAGTCCTTTTCTCCCTTTCTCACAATACAAGAACTTATGGGCATTCGATGAAATTGCTGAGCAGTCGAGTTAGAACGGATAAAAGGAAATAATTCTTCACCCAAAGGGTGGTTAACATGTGGAATTCACTGCCACAGGAGGTGGCGGCAGCTAAAGAATAGCTAGCTTCAAGAGGGGTTTGGATAAAAATACGGAGCAGAGGTCCATCAGTGGCTATTAGCCACAGCATATTATTGGAACTGTCTGGGACAGTAATGCTCTGTATTCTTGGTGCTTGTGGGGGGGGGGCAAAGTGGAAGGGCTTCTAGCCCCACTTGTGAACCTCCTTTTTTTTTGGCCACTGTGTGATACAGAGTGTTGGACTGGATGAGCCATTGGCCTGATCCAACATGGCTTCTCTTATGTTCTTATATCTAAAGGGATAATTTCTGGTAGTGGATTTGGTCAAACGTCACAAACCTATGCAGCCCACTACAAGTGAAGTGTGTTAAGTGCGGCAACTTGTTCCTGATTTATGGTGACCCAATGAATTAATGACTCCAAAACATCCTATCCTTCACTGCTTTGCTCATGTCTGAGGACAGTGGCTTCCTTGATTGAATCAATCCATCTCATGTTAGGGCTTCTTCCTGCCTTCAGCTTTTCCTAGTTGTCAGTTTTTCCTATTGTCTTTTCCAGTGAGTTTTGTCTTCTCATAATGTGGCCGAAGCACAACAGTCACAATGTAGTCATTTCAGCTTCTAGAGAGAGTTCAGACGTGACTTTATCTAGAAACCACTATTTTTTTTTTACTGTCTACAGCAAGGGTGTCAAACATGCAGCCTGGGTGCTCGGGGGCCTGAAAGAAGCCCTCCGGGTGTCAATCAGGCCGCCGGAGGGCTTCTTTCAGGCCCCCGAGCAACTGGCTGTTATCTACTTCCTTCTCCCTCTCTCCTGCTTCCTTCTGCATCACAGCTTGCTTTCTCAATTGCACAGGAGCTACAGAGCAAAGCCTCTATTTTCTCCATTGGCTGAGGTGCCTCCCTTGAGGGAGGAAGGGAGAGCTTGCTTTGCCAGGCTCTCCCAATTGCACATAAGAACTACTGCACCAAGCCTCTCTTCCTTCTATTGGCTGAGGCTCCTCCCCCTCCTGGTCCCCCGGGGAAGGAAGGAAAGAGTCAGAGCTTCCTTTGCCCAGTTTCCTGGATTGCATGGAAGATATACAAAAAAAGCACCTTTAAGACCAATGGGTGTTAATGTTTTAAGCATGTTTTATTTTAAGTTTTTAAAAAACCTTTACTTGTGTTTGTCCGTGTCTTTTATAAAGTTTATATCTCCACAACCTGGCATTACATTTTATGACACACATGGTCTGGCCCAACAAGGTCGCATTTATGTCGGATCCCGCCCTCATAACAAATGAGTTTGACACCCCTGGCAGTATCTGTAAAACTCCGCATTTCCACAAAACCTCCAGCACCACATTTCAAATGAATCCACTTTCTTCCTGTCAGCGTTCTTCGTTGTCCAACTTTAATGCTCATACATAGTAATGGGAATTTCATGGCATGAATTATCTTGATCTTGGTCACCAGCAACACATCTTTAGGTTTAAGAATTTTATCTTGCTCTTTCATGGTTGCCCTTCTCTGTTTCAATCTCATTCTGATTTATTGAGTGCAAACTCTCTTTTGGTTGATGATGGAGCCAAGGAATAGGACATCTTGAACAATTTAATTTCCTCCATCAGTAATTCCCCACTGTAGTCATTACTTTTGTTTTGATGTTGAGCTGTAATCCTGCTTTGGTGTTTTCTGCTTTAACCTTCATCAGCAGTCATTTCTGCCAGTAATATGGCGTCATCTCAAATTGTTAATGTTCCTTCCACCAATTTTTGCTCCACTTTCATCTAAATTTAATCCAGCTTTCCTTATGAATTTAAGAACATAAGAGAAGCCATATTGGATCAGGCCAGTGGCCCATCCAGTCCAACACTTTGTCACATTGTGGCCAAAAAAACCCAGGTGCCATCAGGAGGTCCACCAGTGAGTCCAGGACACTAGAAACCCTCCCACTGTCCCCCCCCCCACCAAGCACCAAGAATACAGAGCATCACGTGCCCCAGGCAGAGAGTTCCATCTATACCTTGTGGCTAATAGCCACTGAAGGACCTTTGCTCCATAGGGTAAGTTCTGCATATGGATTGAAGGGATAGGGAGATAAAATACATCCTCGTCTGACACCTTTGCCAATTGGAAGCCATTGTGCTTCTCCATATTCTGTCCTAACAGTAGCCTCTTGTCCAGAGCACAGGTTCTGTATCAAAATAGTCAGATGCTGGGTTACACCCATTTCTTTTAAAACCAACCATGACTTTTTGTGATTTGCACAGTCAAAAGCTTTGCTGTGATCTGTGAGATGCAAGCTGATTTTCTTCTGAAATCCCTTCATATGCTCCAGTAACCAAAGTAAATTTGTCACTAAAAGTGATAGGCTAGTGTAATATAGCCAGCTTCAAGAGGGGATTGGATAAGCATATGGAGCAGAGGTCCATCAGTGGCTATTAGCCACAGCTTATCATTAGAACTCTCTGTCTGGGGCTGTGATGCTCTGTATTCTGGGTGCTTGGAGGGGCACAGTGGGAGGGCTTTTAGTGTCCTGGCCTCACTGGTGGACCTCCTGATGGCACTTGGGGGTTTTTTGGCCACTGCGTGACACAGAACATAAGAACATAAGAGAAGCCATGTTGGATCAGGCCAACGGCCCATCAAGTCCAACACTCTGTGTCACACAGTGGCAAAAAATGTTATATACACACATACACTGTGGCTAATAGCCACTGATGGACCTGTGCTCCATACACTGTGGCTAATAGCCACTGATGGACCTGTGCTCCATATTTTTATCTAAACCCCTCTTGAAGGTGGCTATACTTGTGGCCGCCACCACCTCCTGTGGCAGTGAATTCCACATGTTAATCACCCTTTGGGTGAAGAAGTACTTCCTTTTATCCGTCTTAACCTGTCTGCTCAGCAATTTCATCGAATGCCCACGAGTTCTTATATTGTGAGAAAGGGAGAAAAGTACTTCTTTCTCTACTTTCTCCATTCCATGCATTATCTTGTAAACCTCTATCATGTCACCCCGCAGTCGACGTTTCTCCAAGCTAAAGAGTCCCAAGCGTTTCAACCTTTCTTCATAGGGAAAGTGCTCCAGCCCTTTAATCATTCTAGTTGCCCTTCTCTGCACCTTCTCTAAAGCTATAATATCCTTTTTGAGGTGCGGCGACCAGAACTGCACACAGTACTCCAAATGAGACCGCACCATCGATTTATACAGGGGCATTATGATACTGGCTGATTTGTTTTCAATTCCCTTCCTAATAATTCCCAGCATGGCATTGGCCTTTTTTATTGCAAACGCACACTGTCTTGACACTTTCAGTGAGTTATCTATCATGACCCCAAGATCTCTCTCTTGATCAGTCTCTGCCAGTTCACACCCCATCAACTTGTATTTGTAGCTGGGATTCTTAGCCCCAATGTGCATTACTTTGCACTTGGCCACATTGAACCGCATCTGCCACGTTGACGCCCACTCACCCAGCCTCAACAGATCCCTTTGGAGTTCCTCACAATCCTCTCTGGTTCTCATCACCCTGAACAATTTAGTGTCATCCGCAAACTTGGCCACTTCACTGCTCACTCCGAACTCTAAATCATTTATGAACAAGTTAAAAAGCATGGGACCCAGTACCGAGCCCTGCGGCACCCCACTGCTTACCGTCCTCCACTGCGAAGACTGCCCATTTATACTCACTCTCTGCTTCCTATTACTCAGCCAGTTTTTGATCCACAAGAGGACCTGTCCTTTTACTCCATGATTCTCAAGCTTTCTAAGGAGCCTTTGATGAGGAACTTTATCAAAAGCTTTCTGGAAGTCAAGGTAAACAACATCTATCGGGTCTCCTTTGTCCACATGTTTGTTCACCCCCTCAAAGAAATGCAACAGGTTAGTGAGGCAAGATCTTCCCTTGCAGAACCCATGCTGAGTCTTCCTCAATAACCCGTGTTCATCAATGTGCCTACTCATTCTGTCCTTGATAATGGTTTCTACCAACTTTCCCGGTATTGAAGTCAGACTGACTGGCCTGTAGTTTCCCGGATCTCCTCTGGAACCTTTTTTAAAGATGGGGGTGACATTTGCTACCTTCCAGTCCTCAGGAATGGAGGCAGATTTCAATGAAAGATTACAGATTCAGAGCAATTGAGATGTTGCAGAATATTTACCATAACTTTAGCCATTTTGACCCTTGCAAAGTGTCAATAGTATTGTAGAAGGAATCTTCATGAAGAAATAATTTTAGGAGCACCTAGGCAGAATAAAACCAAAGATGATAGGTGGGATTTCAGAGGCTGAGTTTACACTTAACATTTTACATGCTTCTCTTTCTGTCTATGGGTGTGTTGTTTTCATATGTTACATACTAAAGGGACAGCTATGTTAATGGTGGTTGAAGGGCTGGTTGATTCCAACAAGGTAGAGTAGAGATGAGAACAAAGGTCAGGTTCCAGAAAGTTAAACTGCAGGGAAAAATGGGAGTGTGATTTTCAGAGAACCAGGGAGGGCAAAGAGTAAAGTTGGAACAGCCAAGGGTAAGATGAGGAATGGTGTCTGAGCAGCGGCTCAGTGCACAGTGTGGCAGCTTTACCACATGGAAGGAAATCTTAAATAAAGGTTACAAGGGCCAAAAAGTGTCCTAGTGATCAGTCATGGAATTGGGCAAAACCAGGGACCAGCAATACTACTGAAGCCCCAGATGCCATTCAGCTTTCATTTAGAGGAGCAGGATTCCCACAGTTTGCCTTTTGATAGGGTCTCACCACAGATAAAGCAGCATATGAAGGCATGTGAAGAGGAAACTGAAAGGAAAGATAAATGCAGTCAAAACCCTTGGGGAAGCTTGGAGGCTATTTAAAACAACAATCCTAGAAGCTCAGATAAAATATATACCACAAGTTAGCAAAGGCACAAACAGGTATAAGAAAAGGCCTGCATGGTTAACAAAGTTACGGAAGCTGTAAAAGGTAAGAAGGATTCCTTTAAGTGATGGAAAGCTAGTCCAAGTGAGAGTAATAAAATGGAACACAGGCTGTGGCAAATCAAATGCAAGACTGTGATCAGGCAGGCAAAAAGGGACCATGAGGAGCATATTGCAAAAAACATAAAGACCAACAATAAAAATTTCTTCAAATATATTAGAAGCAGGAAACTAGCCAGGGAGGCATTGGGGCCCTTGGATGACCAAGGGGTAAAAGGATTACCTGCTTCGGCGGGGAGGGCGGGATACAAATAAAAAGTTATTATTATTATTATTATTATTATTATTATTATTATTATTGAAGGAGGATAGGGAAATGGCTGAGAAGCTGAATGCATTTTTTGCCTCCGTCTTCACTGTGGAAGATGAGGTGTTTGCCCACTCCAGAACTGCTAATTTTGGAAGGGGTGTTGAAAGACCTGAGTCAGATTGAGGTGACAAGAGAGGAGGGCTTTTAGTGTCCTGGCCTCACTGGTGGACCTCCTGATGGCACTTGGGGTTTTTTTGGCCACTGCGTGACACAGGGTGTTGCCCTGATCCAACATGGCTTCTCTTATGTTCTTAATAGATTATTCTGACTTCTGACTCAATCAATGGTTTGTTTGGTTTGCTTGGAACAACCTGTATCTCCCTATAATACAGGTAGTATTATAGTTTTAAGTTGGGGTGTACTCAGTCTAAATATTTTAAATTGAAATCTGTAAGTGCTGATTTTAGTAGTACAATTGGAGTTTAAAAAGCTGCTTCATTTTCCCCTTGAAAAGGTCATGTTACTATATAATCTCTTATGGCAGCACAAATACAGATTTTTAAGGCTCTGATAGCGTGCCAAATTAGCTGTTTACCACTAAAGTGATGATGCATTGAGGGATGAAATAATTGCCAGCTGTTGTCCCTTTCCCTGAAAACAGAGGCTTTGTGCACTGCTGATACTCAGACAAAACTCACAGTAAGAAGGAAGCAATATTTGTCTTGAAGGGGAGTGCAAAAAACCCTCCCCAAACACCATACTGCCTAAATATGAAAATCCTCTGCAGTAGTTTCTGATCTGGAGCGGTGTGTGGTATCCGGCCAGTGTTTCAGAAGTCTTCATCAGAGAGTTGTATAGCAGTTCTTCATGTAGCAATATAATACACAAACAGTATTATTTGAAGTGCCAGTCACAAATACACCTAACAGTAGTTCAAGGATTCCTATGGCTGGTGATGCTTCTTTGAGTTACTGCTCTAATTTCCAGCATTCTTGAAGAATCCATGGTGAAAAGTCGAAGCTAAAATTTTGAATGGGAGACCTCAATAGTGACAGCAGTGGCAAACCACCTCTGAATGTCTCTCACCTTAAAAACTCCATTGGGTCTCCATAAGTCAGCTGTGACGACGGCACTTGATGGAAGGTTCCACCACCATCAAGGGAAGCTTAGTAAGAAGCGAAATGGGCAGGAATCCTTCCTCTTCTGTCTTGTATGAACCTTTGCTCTGTGAGTGACGATGGATGAACTTGGCTAGTTCCTCTGCTTTATCATAGCTTCCCTTGCCATGTGGCATATTAGTCAGAAATGACCATTAGCAGTAGCTTTTTGAAAGGTATCGAGCATTGCCACAAGGAAGGAGTGTGCTTATAGACTCCAGGGAAACTTGGATTTTCATTTGTTCAGAGTTTATGATCTGGGGTCCCTAACATTTTAATTTAATTTATTTAGTTTAATTTTTACATTTATATCCCACCCTATCCCGCAAGCAGGCTCAGGGCGGCTTACAACAATAAAACAACAGAGTTAAAATAATATCATAAAAACAGATGTTATGAAACATGAGCAGCACAGTAAACGATCTTACAGATATAGTCTTTTTGAGGTTGTGGGCAGCTTTGGGAGTATGGGAGGGGGTGGTGAGCACCACCTCAAAATGGCTTCCACAGGAAGCAGAACCAAGCCCAAAATGGTTCCCTTATGTGGTGAAGACAATCCCCCAAAATGACTGCCTCATGTGGTGGAGACAAACCCAAGATGGCTGCCTCATGAGTTGGAGATAAACAGAGTATTGCTGTTCTCCCACCACCTGGGAAGAAGGAAATCTTGAAGGGGGAATAGAACCAGGCTCTAAGAAAACCTAGTTGCTTACCAGTCTTCCTTATCCTCCAGTGGAAAATTATGTCATTTGACTGGGGGAAGAAAACAGAGCAAAGGTTCATACAAGAGAGAAGAGGAAGGATTCCTGCCCATTTCGCTTCTTACTAAGCTTCCCTTGATGGTGGTGGAACCCGGAGTCCTGGTCTCCAGTGGCTCCACCCACTTTCTGGAAAGCTCAGTGGATGCCAAGGCAAGTCCCATTCTGGAGAACCCTAGTTTACATGTTACCTCAGTGCACTTATTTGATAACGTGATTCTTGAACAATTTTCTGTTTCATTCGGCTGAAGTTAAAAACAATCTTTTTTTTTTTTTTTGTTTAGGTGCAAAAGCATAATGGCGGGCAACAGTTTGGTGCTGCCGATTGTGCTGTGGGGACGCAAAGCCCCCACTCACTGTGTATCTGCTGTTCTATTAATGGATGACGTGTCAATGATTGTAACTGGTTGTCATGATGGGCAGATATGTCTCTGGGACCTTTCGTCAGATCTTGAAGTAAGTGTAAACTGCATTTTATGACTTCCTTTAGTCAAACCATTTATTTATTTTAGCAGCTTACTGAAATGTAATTTAAACACATCTGGTCAGGTCTACTCTGAGTTGGATATGTCTATAATCTACTGGGCAAGGCTCTTTGTAGTGCTTATGCATCTCTTAAAACAAAACCTTGCTGCTTGCGCTGATGCATAGCAATCAATAAGTTATTGATATTCATAGGCTTGCTTTTGTTGGTGGTTAGAGTGTTGACTTTAAAAAAAGCACCACATTAAGCCATGGAAAATCAATGAGCCAAGCTGAAAAGGGACTCTGTGGGGTCATTTCCTCCCTGCCTGACCTTTTATGGGTCATTCCACTAGGTCAGTTTAACATGAATAACTAATAGAGATATCAATCCTGGGAAGGCATTGTTTTTTCTTAAATACTTTTAAAACTGTACATATTATTTTGCTGCATACAGCTGAATGTTGTTATATGTGAAGATCAAATGGTCTTGATAAAACTGCATATAAAAACTCTGTTTCATTAGCAACCCAGATTTATCCATGTCAGACCACTTGCTCTCTTTTCCTTTTATGTTGAGGTGGATGGATATTTTTTGTTGTTGCTTCTAAAGCCCATCAAACCTTTTCTGTGTACATCCACAGGACGTTGCTGGGTTTTCAGAGATTTCAGTAACCGTGAATTCTGGTAGTAAAAGTTGTTTTTTTCTTTTCAAATCTTCCTCTGTAAGATGAGAAAGGCAAGCGTTGGCTGATTTGACTAATGTAACACCAGGGCTCTGCTGCTGGGCCAGATCTGGATCAGTCACTGCCTGTTTTAAACTGTGATGTGTTTTGAAGAAAAATAGTTATGAATGTGACTTAAGTGCTAAGCAATCCTGAAGTGAAAACACCAACCCATGACAGGGAGAGTGTTTACGCTTTATGCTGATGCTTCTCCAACAGCCAAAGGTGTGTAATCTGACTTCGTGCACCTTCAGCACACAAAACACAGCTGTCGAGGATAACTGCAAACACCATCCTACGGATCTTTCACATATGAGATAAAAAGGCGTCCGCTTTCATATACTGTAAACTGATTCTTATATAAAACTCAAACTCTTGAAATACAGATTGATCTTGCTGATAAGAACGCCCCCCCCCCCCACACACACATGGTCTCAAGCTAGAGCTAAAGAAGGAAGACAGATCGTACTGATTGGATATTATAAATAGTAGTCAACAGAGAAATTATCTGGTGTGCTTATCATTTCAACAGGAGTAAATTTCCAGAAGTGTTATAGATAAGTCATGCCATCTGTTTGCATACTGCTTTCACCATAACTGCAATAACCTTTTATTTAGCACTTCTAAAAATTACATGGAGACTTTCTCAGTTGTTCTTCTGTTTATCTTTTTTCTCTAATTCTAGATAAATCCCAGAGCTCTCTTGTTTGGTCACACAGCTTCAGTTACTTGTTTATCTAAAGCCAGCTCTTCCAGCGAAAAACAGTATATAGTGAGTGCATCAGAAAGTGGGTAAGATCTCTCTTTTTCTTCCTCCTCCTGTGTAATACATTGCATAATTTGTTATCCTAAGAGAAAAAAGGAAAGGTCCCCTGTGCAAGCACCAGCCATTTCCGACTCTGGGGTGACGTTGCTTTCACAACGTTTTCACGGCAGACTTTTTATGAGGTGGTTTGCCATTCCCTTCCCCAATCATATATGCTTCCCCCCCAGCAAGCTGGGTACTCATTTTACCGACCTCGGAAGGATGGAAGGCTGAGTCAACCTCGAGCTGACTACCTGAAAATCCAGCTTCCACCGGGGATCAAACTCAGGTTGTGAGCAGAGCTTAGGACTACAGTACTGCAGCTTTAACACTCTGCGCCACGGGGCTCTTCATATCCTAAGAGAACTGGGGAGGGGAGTTCATTTGGACAATAGGGGGTGATCAGGAGCAGTCCTTGAGCTTGTCTTTCCCCCTTGCTTCCCTCACCCCCAGAACTCAGCAAATTGAAGGAAAGAGCCTGGGCTCATACAAATACAAATTAATGATCAGTTAATTGCCTTTTATGTTATTTAGGGAGATGTGCCTCTGGGATGTGAATGATGGAAGATGCATTGAATATACTAAATTAGCCTGCACACACACTGGCATACAGGTAATTACTTTATATACGGCTTAACCTGCCTGTATAAAAATATGAATGCTGTTTATAGAGGCTTTACTATAAATGCTTTTAAGAAACCTTTGGGGCTCTTATTCATAACCCTTGCAACCATTCTACTTCTTCTACTTCTACTTCTTCTTTGCCTGCTATTGCATGTAGGTGACACAGATCTGATTCCCACCCCACCCCCATTTTTGGGATTTGCTACTTGAGAATTGAAAAAAGAGCCATTGGTGATCTTTTGGGGGAAGAAAACCAGTATTAATATTCCGTGAGAGGTAAAGAGAGCCTGTATGCTGGCCTTTCACGAACTACATGGAATATAGAAAATGGTGAAATTCTGATGATTGGTTAGGGAATGTCTGGTATATAAAATCACTTATTAGTTGTGGAAGACTCACTTTACTGGATGAGAGAATGTATGTGCAGAAGGCAAAAACTGGCAAAACACTTAATTGATTATGCAAATATAATCTAGAATACAAAGTACCCCTGTCAAGCATTTGAAAGTGTTTGGGCATTTGCAGACTTTTGGGTCGCTTGCAAAACATGCATGTATGCCCATGCAGAGGTGCCCTGTCCTCTGCCTGCCACTTCTCCTCTTGCCATAAATCCTTCTAGTGGAGATGTGGTGACTGGCCACAAGGGGTGGTTCTTTAAATTGGGAATTGGTACAGACCAGAGCCAGTCTTCCCTGTAAAATTAGCCTTCACAGTTTTGCCAAGCGTGACTTCTCAGTGGGAATTCTGCTATTTGAGATCTCGTAAATTAAATTAGATGGCTGAGAGAGGTTACAATTTCTATCGTTCTCTGCAATCCAGAAATTTATGAGTGTGCACTGGAAGCAGTCATTGCCTGCCTGCTTGTGTGTTGACAAATGCTGGCAGTTGTGCAGAAACAAATGTGCTCAGAATATAGCATGCTTCAGATTGCAAGCAAAATATTTCAGTCATAAAGGGTGCTTACCTTGAAGAGAACATAATACATAGGCTTTGTAAGCAGGGTGGTTTCAGTTTCCTAACATGTGACTTCCAGAGAGTATGATACTAGTTGTAACTTTGGGTCTCTGGATAATACCAGAAATGAAATTAAATAGGAATGAATTGCTTCCATTAAGTGTAAAATGCTAGAACTGTGCTGTGACTTCTGTAGAGCAATGCTGAAGATATTTTTTGATATTTACATTTTTCCCAGTTTACTTTGTAAAAATCTGTGCTACGGAGTGGGTTACTTAGTGATCTAAAAGCTGCCAAAATAGTGGCCCCAAACCACACAGAGATTCATAACATACTAAAAAATAAAATGACAGTGCTGAACTGCATAGCCTTTGTTCCATAATATGCTGTCTTTTGTTCATCTAGTTCTACCAGTTTACAGTTGGAACCCAGCGTGAAGGCAGGCTGCTCTGTCATGGCCATTACCCAGAAATTCTTGTTGTGGATGCTACCAGCCTTGAAGTTCTTTATTCCTTGGTGTCAAAGATCTCTCCCGACTGGATCAGCTCTATGAGCATTATTCGCTCTCATAGAACACAAGGTTAGCAAAGTGTATTGCTTCTGATTCTTATTTCTCTTGGCTCTTTCCAGGTAGGAAAGACCTCCTCCTTCCATCTTGCAGGTGGTAATCTGAGTTCAGCTCCACATTATGGATTTGTTTCAAAGTTATGTCATGTTATTCAAGAACTAGCATGGTGCAGTGATTAAGAGCGGCAGACTCTAATCTGGAGAACCAGGTTTGATTCCCTGCTTTTCCACATGGGTGACCTTGGGCCAGTTGGAGTTCTCTCAGACTTCTCTCAGCCCCACCTACCTCACAAGGTGCCTGTTGTGGGGAGAGGAAGGGAAGGCATTTGTGAGCCACTTTGAGACTCCTTAAGGTAGAGAAAACCAGGGAATGAAGCCAGTTCTTCTTCTCTGGTTTGCCTGCTGCGATATTATTGGGGGAAGACCCATTGAATTTTAGTTGTAAAATTTTACAATGTCATCATCATATTCTGAGAACAGAAAGAGTTGTGCCTGCCTGTCAATGCAATCCTGAAAAAGAGTTATGTCCTAGGTCTATTGAAAACAATGGGTTTAGCTATGCCTGGGTTTACACTGTGGGTATAACAGGGAGATGTTTTGGAAACTAGGGGAAGTTGTTGATAGAGGACTTCTGGAGTCCCTCCCAGCATTAAAATGCCAATAAATTGTTATGCTGTAAATATATATTTTATTTGGTAATAATATTCAATAGCAAATTGCCTCTAAAGGAAGGACAAATCAGCAGTGTGTTTTCATGTCGTACGGGGACATCTTGAAAGGTAGAATATTCATCATGACATATGGAGGGTGGGGGGGGAAGACTCTATAGCAGTTTTGAACCTGGGCTTATGTGGACCGGATAAATCATGCTGTCCTTCACTTCCCTGTACTCATCTGCTGTACACAGATTAACACAAGAAGCTGTGCCTTATACTGAATCAGATCCTTGGCCCATCAAGGTCGGTATTATTTACTCAGGCAGCAGCTCTCCAGGGCAACAGGAAGAGGCCTTTCACATCACCTGCTGCCTGGTCCTTTTAACTGGGGATGTTAGCAATTCAACCTGGGAACCTTCCACATGCCAAGCTCTTCCACTGAGCCACAGCCCCAGGGATGGGTGAAGGACTGAGGCAGGCTCTCTTACCTTAGACCGCATTGGTCTGGCTTATGGGAGCCGATTAGCTCTTGTTAGTAGAACAAAGCAAGAGTCAAGTTACATCTTTAAGACCAACAAAGGGGTTTTTTCCAGAATGTTAAGCTTTCAGACAAAAGTATGGAATGGCCAGCAGTCCTAAATATAGAGAAAGTAGGCAGGGAGTTAGTATGCAGAATCATGGAAATGTTTTGTTTAGCAGATTAGAAGAGTCACAGGTTGGTTTGTTTGTTAGTTTATGTTAACAGGGCTGAAACAATAGGGAACCATTCAAAGGCTATGTGTGATGGCTAAAATCTAAGGCAGGGGTGTCAAACATGCAGTTTGGGGGCTGAATCAGGCCCCCAGGGGGCTCTTATCCGGCTCCTGAGCAACTGGCTGTCATCTGCCTCCTTCTCCCTATATATATCTGACTTCTGCATCACAGCTTGTTTTGCAAGGCTTGCACAGAGCAAATCCTTTGTTTTCTCCATTGGCTGAGGCTCCTCCCTTGGGGAGGAAGGGGAGGAGGAATAACTTGCTTTGCCAGGCTCTCTCAGCTACTGAGCCAAGCCTCTCTTCCTTTTGTTGGCTGAGGCTCCCCCCCCCCCATTCCCCTGGGGAAGGAAGGAAAGAGCCAGAGCTTCCTTTGCCCAGTTCCCTGGATCCCATGAGAGAAATACGAAGAAAGCATCTTTAAAACCAATGAGTGCTAACATTTTAAGCATGTTTTAAGTTTCTTTTTAAAAAAGTGTTTGTGTTCTTTATAAAATTTATATCTCTGCTACCTAATCTTAAATAGGTACACACATGGCCCAGCCCGGCATGGCTCGGCCCAACCAGACATGGCCTGGCCCCTGAAGGTCTCATTTATGTCAGATCCAGCCCTCATAACAAACTAGTTTGACACCCTTGATCTAGGTTTTGGAATTTCAGTCCTTGCTCATCTAGGAAATTTACCAGCTGGCCCAGAGGCTTCCTTTGCATCTGTTGAACCCAACTGGCATATTTGCTGAGAGAGAGAGAGAGAGGGAATCCTACATTTTTTGCCCAGAGCTTTTCAGACTGTGGATGGTGGTGGGGAGTGCCATCAGACTGCCATGCTTGTGTGGCAACACCATGTGGTTTTCTAGGCAAGAGGCGAACAGAAGTGATGATGATGATATTGGATTTATATCCTGCCCTCCACTCCAAATCTCAGAGCGGCTCACAATCTCCTTTACCTTCCTCCCCCACAACAGACACCCTGTGAGGTGGGTGGGGCTGGAGAGGGCTCTCACGGCAGCTGCCCTTTCAAGGACAACCTCTGCCAGAGCTATGGCTGACCCAAGGCCATGCTAGCAGGCGCAAGTGGAGGAGTGGGGAATCAAACCTGGTTCTCCCAGATAAGAGTCCGCACACTTAACCACAACACCAAACTGGCTCTCGGGTGGTTTGCCATTAACTGCCTCTGCTTGAATGTGGTATACTTAATGAAGATAATGCATAAGGTGCATCTCCCCTGAGTTTGTTTGTTTTAAACGAGAATTTAACATGTTTTATCACTGCCTTTAAGGGGAAAAAGTTACGTCAGTTCCTCTTTTGAGTAGTCTTCATTTCTTTTCTTTTTTTAAATTTTCCTTAGAGGACACGGTTGTAGCGGTGTCGGTGACTGGCATTCTTAAAGTATGGATAGTAACGTCTGAAGTGAGTCACATGCAGGTAAAGGGGGAAAATCTGTAGTTTCATACTCACTGATACTCTTTGTCCCTTTCCATCCCTTCTTCTAACCAAGAATAAACATAACCAGGCCTCATTTTCTAGCAGGAACTCCTCTGCATGTTAGGCCACGCTCCCCTGATGTAGCCAATCCTCCAAGAACTTAGAGGGCTTTTAGTACTGGGCCTACTGTAAGCTCCAGGAGGATTGGCTACATCAGGGGGAGCATGGCCTGATATGCAGAGGAGTTCCTGCTAGAAAAAGAGCCCCGAACATAGCTATGGCTCTTTGCTGGTTGGTCGTATTTTTATCTGTTGCACTGTATTGCTTGCTTTCACACTTCTTGCTTCTCAGATATGAAATTCTTGCCTAGAACAGCAAACAAAAAGGAGGTGTTTAAAATCTGCTGATCTACTTCCAAGCCTGCTAGACTAATTCCCTGTAGCATGGCTTGTTGTGCCTTATGTTACTTGGATTCATGTGTAGGAAGTCCAGCATTCAGTTTTTATGGATGCATCAAGAGATAGTATCCCCTTTCAGGCAGCTGAAAAGCTAAGTAATTAAGATCGGTAACAGGCCTTGAAAATGAGGTATTGAATATGTATGCCTTGCACATTTAACAAAAGGGAGCAAAACAAAAGAAGCAAAAAGGCCTACTTTACCGATCTTTAGGTGCCAGAATGTAGCTCGTGCACACAACAAAAGAGAAGGACAGAAACAAAAAGACCTCTCTTACTGATCTTACTGAGCTCGTCAGGGGAAGGCGGGATATAAATATGATAAAATAAATAAAATAAGGTGCCGGGATAGGACAATCCTGGTCTCTCAATCTTTTGATGGTTTTGTTTTTATTCTGCTTCTGTCTCTTTTGTTGTTTATTGAATTTATGGGCAGTGACTTATTTGTGGATTTTTATTCCTTAGTTGACTTGGAAATATTCTGCTTTGAAAGATGGGAATACCTTCATACTCACATTCACAGCAGGAGTTGAGAGGGAGGGCTATAGCTTGCACCTTTTGTTCGTTGTGATAAATTCCATGACGTCTCAGTGCACCTAAATTTCATTGTAACTAATTGGAATGCGTGCTTTTAATAGTGTTCATTAAGTCACATATTTCTTGTAGACTGCTCCTCATTTATTTGACCTTCTCATCGAGTATTTTTTTCCCTTCAAAAAAGTTTTGCAAAACTGCTTGGTGTACATTAGTTGTATTCTCCATTATAATTAAGAACATAAGTAGGGCCTGTTGGATCAGACCAGTAGTCCATCTACTCCAGCATCTTGTTTCACAACCTTTTGCTCTGAAAAGCCAATTAAACTCTGTATACTTGTTTTATGGTAGTATGACTTTTTTGTACATTGCCCCGAACCTGGTGTAAACTGGGATAGTGTGAGCAATAAATTGAAATTAGTAGTAATAGTAGTAGTAATAAAAATACAGGACATAGAGGAGAAGGATATTTGCTTCCTTTGAATGTGGAGATTCCCTTCAGTCACTGTGGGTAGTTGCCACTGAATAATCTCCCCTCCGCAAATTTGTAACCATCTTTTAAAGCTGTCTGTGCTCGTGGCCACCATGGCAGTGAATTTCCCATATTAATTACTTCTTGTGTTTCCTTTTGCCTGTCCAGAACTATTTTTCAACAGTTTCATTGGGTGTCTCCAAGTTATAGTATTGTGGGAGAGAGAGGAAGAGCTCCCTCTCTCCACTTCATCTACCTCACCCCATGCATGATTTTATAAGCCTCTATTGCAGGGGTGGCCAAACTTGTTTATCATAAGAGCCACATAGAATAAATGTCAGATGTCACAAGAGATGAATGTCAGATGTTTGGGAGCCGGAAGGAAGGAAGGGAAGGAAGGAAGGTTCGAAGGATGCCAAATAGATGGGGAGGGGGGAGAAAGGGGAGTGGAAAGAAAGCAAGTTTAGCTTTAAATACATTTTCCAAGATGCCATCTAGCTTAGCATGGAGAAATGATTTAAAGAGACAAATACCTTCTCTTAGCCGGGCCTTGAGAGTCACACAATATGTGTAGAAGAGTCACGTGGCTCCCGAGCCACGGTTTGGCCACTTCTGCTCTATTGTGTCTCTGCTTCACCTGGATTTTTCATTCTAGAAATAGGTCCTTCAGCCTTTCTTCATGGGAAAGGTGCTCCAGCCCACTAATGATCTTGGTTCCCCTCCTTTGTACTTTTTCCAGATTTGCTTTTTGAGATCCGGTGACCATAACTGCACACAGTATTTCAAATAAGCCCCCACCATAGCTTTAAACAAGGCCATCAACGTATTGGCCATTTTATATTCATTCCTGTTCCCAAAAAGCCTTAGCCTGGAGTTTGCCTTTTTCACTGTTGCCATACTCAGGGCCAATATTTTCAGTGAGCTTTCCATTACCAACCCCAAGATCTCTTTCGATCTCAGTCCCATCCAGTTTCAGATCCCATAAGCACATATTTTAAATCAGGATATACTTTTTTAGCACTGATGTTAAACTTCACAGTGTGTGTTTCTGGAACAGCAGTCTCTATATTCTGACAAGTAAAACAGAGAAACTCTGTCTAGTTAGTGATCCAGTGACTATTAGTCAGTAAAACCCATATGTAGGGGTATTATGATAGACGTGACAGCTGTTTCATACAGACAACCCATGGATAAATACAGGCCTGTCATAGTATGCCAAGATGTGTATAGTTTCATTATGCTAGTTTCTCAGCAGGTCTATCCTTGCCTGACATTCTAAGATGATTCAGTAAAAGCTTTGTTAACCAGCACTCCTGAGCAGCGGGAGAGTTTCTGGTTAACCAAGTTTTCACCTAGTGGCAAATTGACAGCAGCCTTGAGCAGGTGATAGCCATGGCGCCTGAGACCCACAGGCTGTTCCAGCATCTTCCCCTGAGCATGCTGGGTTGTGGTTGTTGTCCTCTGACTGTTGGGTAGGGGCATGCCAGTTAACTGAGGCGTCCAGTTAACCAGAGCCTTTATTGTACGAAACTAGATAGATCAGGGGGTGGCCAAACTTGCTTAATGTAAGAGCCACATAGAATAAATGTCATGTTTGAGAGCAGGAGGGAAGGAAGGAGGGCAAAATTGATGGGTGGAGGTGGGAAGAAAGCAACTTTAACCTTAAATGCAGTCTCCAAGCCGCTGGCTGGCTTGGAGAAGTGACTTAAAGAAATGAATGCCTTCTCCAAGCTGGCTGACAGGGCGGTGGAGAGCCACACAGTATGTGTGAAAGAGCTACGGTTTTGGCCATCCCTGTGATAGATCTTCTTTTAAGAAATGCTAGGTTTGAGGACTCTTACTCATTTCTTTGCTATTCGGGAAACAGCTGTTTGGTGTTGGATGCAAAGATTCTAAAAGCAGAATGGTGCTTCAGTTTAGCAGTCCCCTTCTCCTGTTAAACATCCCCCCCCTCCATTTGCCCTCCGCATAATTGGTTGAAGGTCACTTGACTGCTCAGGATCAGAATATTATTGGGGGAGGGTGTCAGTGGATTGTAGCAAGAGGCAGAAGGCTTCACTCCACCTGTGGCACTTTGGATCCAACCCATGGTACCGGCGGGGGTGAGGGGGAGGACCCCAATGTTTCTGCTTATTAGTGTTTGTTGGCTTAAAACTTTGGGATTGATCAGCAGCAGAGAGCTGGTCCTCGATTTGTACATCTTTTTTTCAGAATAGGGAATAGGTAGGCTTCTTGCTCTTGCCAGCACAACTATGGCACACCTGTGACGGTTATGCCTTTGGGAGTCCAGCAGTCAGCTACTAAAAAAATGATAAGAATGTTTAGCCACCTGCATGCACAAGCACCCCAGTCAATATCTTCCTCCTCCCCCTTAGGTTTTGGGGATGATGGGAAGCATTGAGGGGGAGTAATAAGCAAAGCGCATCCAGCTTTGAGTCGCTGCTGTCTGGATGAGGTACAGGCACAGGGTCATGATTTTGTGAGTTTAAAACTGGCAAATGTTGTACACTGTGTTGTTTTATTCTATAAGAACATAAGAGAAGCCATGTTGGATCAGGCCAATGGCCCATCCAGTCCAACACTCTGTGTCACACAGTGGCAAAAATTTTTATAAATACACACACACTGTGGCTAATAGCCACTGATGGACCTCTGCTCCATATTTTTATCTAAACCCCTCTTGAAGGTGGCTATGCTTGCGGCCGCCACCACTTCCTGTGGCGGTGAATTCCACATGTTAATCACCCTTTGGGTGAAGAAGTACTTCCTTTTATCCGTTTTAACCTGTCTGCTCAGCAATTTCATCGAATGCCCACGAGTTCTTGTATTGTGAGAAAGGGAGAAAAGTACTAATACGGTACTTCTTTCTCTACTTTCTGTTGCTCGCAGGGAATGAAAGGGCAAGAAAATTCTGTGTAATAACTGAGGCTTCAAGGCTTCAGGCTCGAAACGCTGCTTAACCTCATTCTGGAGACCCAAGATTTGGCAGATTTGCCCACTTTCAAATTTATCACTTGTCCAGAAGTGCTAAACATACACATGCATTTTTGTCTTGTGTATAAACAGAAGCTGCTCGTTGCTGAATTCCAGTCCCAGTGCCCCAGTGCCCCATCATGCTCTTGTACAATGTGGTCACACAGTACCTATGACTCTTTAGCAATCCCCAGCTCATGGCTTGTGCTTCCCCAGCCACTGACGGTGACTTTGCATAAAGAAAACCAATAATGCATCTTCCTCTGCCTTTCTAGGATACGGAACCTATCTTTGAGGAGGAGTCAAAACCGATTTACTGCCAGAACTGCCAAAGCATTTCTTTCTGCGCGTTTACCCAAAGATCGCTTTTGGTGGTGTGCTCCAAATACTGGAGGGTAAGGGTAACCAGTTAAGTAAAAGCAGGCTTGTCTTTGTGGTGGAGGCTGCTGTAATCAAATTGCCGGTGAGGCTTGTCTGCAAAAGAAGTTCAGAGTAGTCAGATTATAGAAATCAATAAGGGCTTATTTTAATGGAATGTGTAATCTCTTCGGTGCGTGTGAACTCACATTGCTGCTGGTGCACTATTTTTTAATCCACATTTTATATGGACATTTATAAATAATTTGGTAATATAATATCACTGATGGCCTTTGCTTTCTAAATGACTATTAAAAGAATGCTATTTAACAACCAGAAATGTTACAAAATCTTTAATGATAATTTTATCTGTAAAACGACAGAAATCTGGATTGATCCGATTGTAACAGAATCTGGTATCTATTCAGCTAACATGATAATTTTAGATTTACTTAACTGAATGATAGGTTTTATTAGAAATTCCTGTTTTAATATTTTATTTACTTTTTTAGATTTGAATATTTTGACTATAACTTTTGAATACTGTGAATTTTGTGAGTAATGTTGTCTATCTGCGTATGTTTGATAAATGATACATTCTGGTTGAGTTTAAGACCTTTGGTCATAGAAGCTGATAAAGGAAATGGATCTTTAACATTCAGAAATGTATGTTTAGTGGATCACTGGGGGAAAAAAGTTTGCCGTTTAAGACTGTATATATGTGCTTTAAAATTTTTAGCTTACCACCTTTGTCCTTTTTTAGATTTTATTTATTTATTTACTTTGGATTTATATGTCGTCTTCTCCGCAAGAGGACTCTGGGCAGCTAACAGTCATAATAAAAACAATTTGAGTTACAGTTTTAAAACAATAAAAAGCACGTATAAACAATTTAAAACTAAACATTTGGTGCTGTGGAAAAAGATTTTTAATACAGGCGGATTAGATTATATTGATATTTCCGTTCTTCTGTTAATCTGTTAGTAGTCCTACAGGTAGTATTGTTCCGCGGCATAGTAGTGGGCAGCCTCATCCCACATTAGTTGTTGTCGAAAGAGTTTGGTTTTACAGGCCCTGCAGAATTGGGAGAGATCCTGCAGGGCTCTTATGGCTTCTGAACAAGCTATGTGGTGTTTTCTGAACAAGCTATGAGAACAAGCGATAAATGTTCTGAACAAGCTATGTGGTGTTTTCTGTTATGCCAGTACTGACTCACTTTGTGACATAATGATTCTGTGCTGTAAATCTTTTTTTTTTTGTTCTTAATTAGGTGTTTGATGCTGGAGATTATTCCCTGTTATGCTCAGTCCCCGGTGAGAACGGGCAGACCTGGACGGGAGGTGATTTTGTATCAGCAGACAAAGTGATCATATGGACCGAAGATGGCCAGAGTTTTATATACAAACTGCCTGCCAGGTATGTGGCATTATGTATAATGGGTGGGGTGGGGAGTAGGAGGTTTAACTTTGAAATGCTTGATACATGTTAAGCTCGTAGCGCAGAGAGAGGTGGAGTTTTTTTTTTTTAAACTGAGGGGTCTAATCGTGGTTAAAGAGAATGTTTGTTATTCTAAGGTCTTTATCAAGCTTCTGTTGTTTTTTGTTGCCCCACAAGGCCAGACCAGAACCATTGGGTTGAAATGGAATCAAAAGAGTTTTTGGCTAAACATTAGGAAGAAATTCTGGACAGTTAGAGCAGTTCCCCTCAGTGGTGGTGGGCTCTCTGAGGCTTCCTCCAAGGGAGTGGGCTCTCCTCCTTTGGAGGTTTTCAAACAGAGGCTCGATGGCCATCTGACAGCAATGCTGATTCTGAGAAACTTAGAGGGAGGTATTTGTGAGTTTCCTGCATTGTGCAGTGGCTCCCAACCTTTTTGGCACCGGGGACCAGTTTCATGGAAGACGCTTTTTCCACAGACTGGTGTGTGGGGGTGGTGGTGATGGGGTTTTTGCCCCCCACCCATGCCCAGTCCCCGCCTCTCATGGGAGTTTTTAATGGGGCGAAAGACTGGGGCTATTTCTGCTGCCTCCCCACTAGGTGGCCAGGCTGCCGATGACCAAACTGCCTCCCCCTCCCATTTAAAGGTCTATAAATGAGGGATAGGCCAAGGTCACTAACCTGGGTGGATGAAAGAGGCAGTGTGGCCTTGCTTCAGTGCTGCCTCCCCAAGGGGCCGCACTGCCTCTTTCCTCCGCCTGGGTCCCAGATGCGCGGGGGCAGTGTGGCGCTTCTGTGTCAAGAGTCACTCCATCTTGTTCCTCTTGTCATGTGTATTCAGTTGTACAATGCTATGCTGTGCTTCAATGCTATGCTGCGCTTGCTATGCCTTTGCTATAACTGTAACTTGTTGCTTATCTGGAGGGAGGATGGCATGTCTGGGAACTGGCTAGTTGCTAGGTAATCAAGGTCAAAGAGCTGGAGGAGATGCGAAACATGAACTGATAGTGGGCACCTGCGGTGATGAGAGCTTAGCAAAAAACCCCCGCTTTTGCTTGGCGCGCTTTGGCTTGAATTATAACGGTCAGGGCAAAGGTTTATAAGTTGGGGGAACTGACAAGAGAGGTCAGTTCCGACAATGCATGTGTATGCCTCGCACTGAGACCCGGTTGCTAGCAGGCCACAGACTGGTACTGGTCCACAGCCCTGTGGTTGGGGACCCCTGGACTAGATGATCCTGAGTCCCTTCCAACTCTATGATTCTAAGCAGAATGACACACTCTCTCTGGGACTGGTAAAAGTGCAAGGCTTGTTCTCTCATAATCCCAGCCTTGGGTGTGAACATATGAACATATGAAGCTGCCTTATACTGGATCAGACCCTTGGTCCATCAAAGTCAGTATTGTCTTCTCAGACTGGCAGCAGCTCTCCAGGGTCTCAAGCTGAGGTTTTTCACACCTATTTGCCTGGACCCTTTTTGGAGATGCCGGGGATTGAACCTGGGACCTTCTGCTTCCCAAGCAGATGCTCTACCACTGAGCCACCGTCCCTCCCAAGGTGTGCATTTATTCTTCCTTCCTTGGGCCAAATTATTTTATTTCTTTTTCCCCTATCCATGTTTAAATACTATGTTGACATTAGCATTAGTAGCTGTTAAAGCTATAAGTCATAATGTCTTTAGACAGTCCAATGTACTTCCTGGCCTAAGATAGCATTGGGAGGGTAGCCATGTTGGTCCACAGTAGAACAGCTAGATTTGAGTCCAGTAGCACCTTGGAGGCCAACAAGAATTTCTGTGGTATAAACTTTCCAAAGTCAAAGCTTCTTTTGTCGAATACCAGTATTTTACAAAAGGAGCTTTGACTCTCAAAAGCTGATACCCCAAAAATATTGTTGGTCTCTGAGGGACTACTGGACTCGAAACTAGCTGTTTGTGGCTTAAGAATCTGTTTAACCTCCAGCGTATTTAAGAATAGTGCAGATCTTGTAAGGAAAGCCCCCTACTGGACGTGTATTCTTGTATACATTGGTAAAAGATTCCTAGTGAGCCAGGTGCCCACCTATTTATTTATTTATTTTTATTTATTTATGATTTGTATCCCGCCCTTCCCACAAGCCTAACTAATTCCCCAACCTCGTTTTGAGGGCATTTAGGCTTACAATCTGCATAAGTGGAAACTAGAGGAGAACGTCTCCATTTATGTATGTCCCTCGCCCCTTCTGGATTGTAGCAGCTAGTCACTCTGTAACTGAAAGGTCAAAAGATTTACCAAGTTTTCACCATCCATCTATCTGCAAGAGGAAAGGCTGAAAATCTGACAGGGTGCTGTGATTTCATAGTATAAAGGGATAAATAAATAAATAAATAAATAAATAAGAGCAGGGGTGGCCAAACTTGCTTAATGCAAGAGCCTCACAGAATAAATGTCAGATGTTTGAGAGCCGCAAGACATGAATGTCAGATGTTTGAGAGCCGGAAGGAAGGAAAATAGATTGGGGGAGAGAGAGGTGGAAGGAAAGCAACTTTAACTTTAAATGTGTTCTCCAACCTGCCAGCTGGCTTGGCTTGGATAAGTGATTTAAAGAGAGAAATGCCTTCTCCAGGCCAGCCGATGGGGCAGTGCAGGCTTTGAGAGCTACACAATATGTGTGAAAGAGCCACATGTGGCTGCCAAGCCACAATGTGGCCACCCCTGGACAAGAGGAAAGTATTGTATCAGGGTGACCTGATGAATAATCTTGCTATGAGGACTTGCTGGAGGATCAGCAGAGATCTTCTGCACCCCATTACTGTGGCAGGGATGTGCCATCTGACAGGTTAGTGGCTCCTGGAATTCCTCTGAATTTCATAAGTGGATTGTCAGCTGATGGTGGAAGCTGCTTTGGGAAGTGGTGTACCGTTGAGAAAGCCATTGTGCATGGTGAAAATTGAGCAGAGCACTTGAATTGTGAGGTAAAAAAAGAAGGACAAGTGGAGCGTGATTTATTGAGCTGGTCAGTGCAGTGAGATACAGTGGGGCAAGAAAGAGGACGCCAATAAAGACACCGCATACTCAAAAGAATTCACATCCCTTTGAGAAAGAACCGAAACAGACTGATCAGACGTTTAGTACCGTCAGGGGACAAATACTGAGAAAATTTGCAAGCGCTGCAACCATATTGGAGTCATATGCTCAAACAGTATCGTCACAGCTCTTTTGGTATGTTGTCCGTACCATTGTTAAGTGTCTATGACACTGGTGTTAACAAAAAGCTGTTGTGTAAAATGTTGAAGTATTTATAAAACTGTAAAGAATTGTGTTCTGTTTAATAGATACAATAACTTGTTAGCATGGAGAGTTCATTTGTTATTACAGATTTGGTACTCCCGTGGTTCCAGTATTTGTTATTGTTGGGAAGGGGAGTGGCAGAGCTCTGAAGCATCAGTGCACTTAAGAAACACCCTGGGTAGTCTCCAGTTATTCCCCAGTAGTGGAGGGAACTACCAGGAAATTACACAACTTTAAAATTGACAATGAAAAAACTGACATCGTTAAAAGATTTTCTGTTTCTTGGTTCCATCACCAACAGAAAGGGAGACTGCAACCAAGAAATCAGAAGGAGGCTGAGACTGAGAAGGGCAGCCAAGAAGGAGCTAGAAAAGATCCTTAAGTGTAAAGATGCGCTGCTGGCAACCAAGATCAAGATTATTCATACCATAACGTTCTTCATTATTATGTGTGGGTGTAAAAGCTGAGAGGAAGGAAGTTGATTTGTTTGAAAAGTGGTGTTGGCGGACAGTTTTACAGATTTCTCTGGACAGGGCTTTTTTGGTAGTAGGAGCTCCTTTGCATATTAGGCCACACACCCCTGATGTAGCCAATCCTCCTGGAGCTTACAACAGGTCCTGTACTAAGAGACCTGTAAGCTCTTTGGGGATTGGCTACATCAGGGGTGTGTGGCCTAATATTGAAAGGAGTTCCTGCTGCAAAAAAAGTCCTGTCTCTGGACCACCAAAAAATGAGTTCTAGATCAAATTAAACTTGAACACTCCCTAGAAGCTAAAATGACCTATCTGAGGCTATTGTACTTTGGTCACATTGTAAGAAGACAAGAGTTGCTGGAAAAAGACAATAATGCTAGGAAAAGTTGAAGGCAGCAGAAAAAAGAGGAAGCCCCAGTGTGAGATGGAGTGACTCAAGGAAGCCACAACCTTCAGTTTGCAAGTCTTGAGCAAGGATGTTAATAATTTTGTGTTTTGGAGGTTGTTAATTCATAGGACCGCCATAAATCAGAAGTGACTTGATGGAACTTAACGCACGTGCATGCGTGCGCCCATTCTCTCCTTTGGTTTCCAACCTCTCTTTTTAAACTATAATTGGAGCGTGTAGTCATGTGTTTTTCTCACTCAACCAAGACTCGGACAGAGTTTAATTATGTTAATTCAAGCAGACAAGGAGAAGCTGTGGTCACACCTAATTCAGCCATAGTTCTTACACACACCATGATGATGTTGGGTTTTCTTGTTTCTTTCTCCTGCTCCCAGTTGCTTGCCGGCGAGCGATACCTTTCGCAGCGATGTTGGGAAAGTCGTCGAGAATCTAAACCCTCCTCAGCTCCATTGTGTTGTTGTGGATGTGGTGATGAAATCGGATAAACAGGTAAGGAGGGAATTCTGTGCTGTCAAAGCTTTGAGGAAGGAGAGAGCAATCCAGCTGTCGTAGGGAAGAGAGTCCGTGTTTGGGCAACATTGCTGTGCCCACAGGGGTGGCCAAACTTGCTTACTGTAAGAGCCACATAGAATTAATGTCAGATGTCTGAGAGCCACAAGACAGAAACGTCAGAGGAAAGAAGGTAGGTGGAGGAGGAGAGAGGTGGAAAGAAAGCAACTTTAACTTTAAATGCATTATCCAAGCTGCTGGCTGGCTTTGCTTGGAAAAATGATTTAAAGAGAGAAATGCTTTCACCAAGCCAGCTGACGAGGCAGTGTGGGCTTTGAGAGCCATGCAATGTGTGTGAAAGAGCCACATGTGGCTCCCGAGCCACAGTTTGGCCACCCCTGATATAGGAGGTGCTTTGAGATGAGTGAAACCTTTTGTCTGTTAAACCCAGGGGTTTTTTTGTAGCAGGAGCTCCCTTGCATATTAGGCCACACACCCCTAATGTAGCCAGTCCTCCAAGAGCTTACAAGGCTCTTAGTACAAGGCCTACTGTAAGCTCCAGGAGGATTGGCTACATTGGGGGTGTGTGGCCTAATATGCACAGGAGTGCTTGCTACAAAAAAGCCCTAGTTAAACCTATTATCGTGCCTGTTAACTGGCAGGAGCTCTTCAAGCTCTCAGGCAGGGGATCTTTCCCAGCACTGCTGCCCCGGGTGCTTCTGCTGCAAATACCAGGTATTGACCTTATGCATAACAACCATGTGCTCTACTAGACAGCTGTAAGCCTTTCCCAGAAGTCTTGCAACAGTATGTTAGGTATTCAAACTTTTTTTTTTGCGGGGGGGGGGGGGGGAGGAAAGGGCTGTCTTGCACTTTTCCAGGACTTTCCTTCACAAAAATACACCTTTTCTCTTTCAAATTAAAAAAAGAGTAAAGGGAAAAACAAAACTTAAAAAATCAGCAGCAAAGTAGGAATTTTTTTTTTAAAAAGGTGTAAAGGTAGTCCCCCGTGCAAGCACCAGTCGTTTCCGACTCTGGGATGACGTTGCTTTCACAACGTTTTCATGGCAGACTTTTTTACGGGGTGGTTTGCCATTGCCTTCCCCAGTCATCCACACTTTACCCCTCCCCACCTCGTAAGCTGGGTACTCATTTTACCGACCCCAGAAGGATGGAAAGCTGAGTCTGCTACTTGAACCCAGCGTCTGAGCATAGCTTGGACTGCAGTTCTGCAGCTTTAACACTCTGCACCACGAGGCTTCTTTTTTTCATAAAAATGGTATGCAATCTTAATACCAGTGATAGCAGATCTTCACATAAGTCGAGGACCTTACAGCTTTATTAATACTTGAATGCATGGCAGTAGACAGCGATTGTGTATGGACTGGTTTGTAGATATTTGTCCACTGTTAATAGAAACTTAACAGTTTCCAAATATCTAAAAATAATCCACATACATTTGCCATCTATATAACATGTTCAAATATTAATTGAGTTCCAGTGTCCTCGACCCATTGATTTACCAGCGATGGGCTTTTATCTTTCCAACACTGTAATATGAGTCAAAAGTCTGCCTTGAAAATGTTGTGATACAACGGCACCCCAGAGTTGGAAACGACTGGGGCTTGCACAGGGGACTACCTTTAACTCTTTACTTTAAGGGCATGGAGGGTCCATTTCCATTTTCATTGACCATCAGCTAAGTCTCCAAGAGATGAGGAGGTAGTTTAAAATTCATGAGGCCCCCTCAAAAATCAATGTTCTCACAAATACTATTATGACAAGGTGGCTTTAGTGAATATACTCATAAGGTGGCCGGAAAACTAGAAATGAGTTAATGGGGGAAATGTGGGAAAGACAGCAGGGTGTTGAGGGAAACAGAGCAGGGAGCGAATTCTTATTCACTGTGGAGAACGTGCCCTGCCCTGGATAGTAAAGGCAAACCTAATCTTGTCAGTTTTCAGAAGCTAAGCAAGCTACGCCCCCTGGTTAGTACTCAGATGGGAGACTTCTAGGGAATACCAGGGTCTGATGCAGAGGCAGGCGAAGGCAATCCACTTCTGAATGTCTCTTGCCTTGAAAACCCTGTGAAATTGTCATGTCAGCTTTGACCAATGTTCCCTCTAAGCTGCAGGGTCTTGTGAGCAAAAAATTCTACTTTGTGAGCTACTGGCATTAAAATTGTGAGCTACTGCATATATTAGTGCGCTCTGGGATCATCCTTCCTGAGCTGAGACAAAAATCTGTGAGCTGGAGGCTAAAAATCTGTGAGCTAGCTCACACTAACTCAGCTTAGAGTGAACACTAGCTGTGACTTGTTGGCACTTCCTGCCACTGCAGAGAACATAAGGTCCAAAAAGCCAAGATGGTTTGACAACTGAAAATAAGGAAGAATAAAGAGAAGGGTTCCGTGCTTTCCTGCTTTCTTGCCCCTTTCTCAGGAATTTGTATGGATTGGAGGGGAAAGCAGGAAACACTTACTAGACTTCAGTTCCTTCTCTTCCTACAAGACGTTGATGCCTTTATCTTTTTTGGACAGTTTTAATTTCAGCCTTCCTACAAGGAACTCATAGTATTGTGCCTCCTTTCCCCCATTAGCCACAAGGTATACATGGAACACTCTGTCTGGGGCAGTGATGCTCTGTATCCTTGGTGCTTGGGGAGGGGGCAACAGTGGGAGGGCTTCTGGAGTTCTGATCCCATTAATGGACCTCCTGAGGGCAGCTGGGTTTTGGCTACTGTGTGACGCAGAGTGTTGGACCGGATGGGCCATTGACCTGATCCAATATGGCTTCTCTTATGTTCATTTTATCATGACTGAGCGGGGACTTTTAAGTTTGGGTTTGAGTTAAGATTTTTAAGCTTGTTTCCATCCTCGCAAGGTTCTTGTGCTCTTAGCCACTCAAGGGTACCACAATACAGGCACACAAAAGACAGCATTATAAAGGAGGGATTCTCTAGGAGAAGAAGCATTAAGAAATGGAGCACATACAAACTAAGGCAGAGAGCTTGCAGGATCAAGATGGAGATTAATTCAAAGGCACACGGAGGGACTAGCAAATGACCTGTGCATTAAAGTCATTATCAGATGATAGACACCTTGGAAATGTTCAAAAAGGTTTGAAAGGGAATGCATTGAAAAATATTTTTATGAGTCCATCCCATCCTTTGAAAAAAGCACCCCACCCCAATGGATGTACCTCATTATTGAAGTAGCTGCCTCAACAGAGAGGAGCCATGGTGGAAGCCTGACTTAAAACTTGGGTCTCTCCTTGTTGCTTGCCACCTGAGATTGTTTCGATGCCTCTTTATTTTGCAGCTGTTAATCTGCCCTCCTGTTACTCGGTTCTTCTATGGCCGCAGGGAGTGCTTCCACAAACTGCTTATCCAGGGAGACTCATCAGGCCGGCTCAGCATTTGGAGTGTACCAGATATGTTTGACCAGCAAGACGTGACAGAAGGTAAGCACCTTGGGAGTTTATTGCTTTTCATTTTTCTTATCTGGTATTTCTCTTATAGGGATAGTGCTTCTTAATGTTGATAGTCTTTAAAAAAAAATCCAGAAAATGTTTTTTTGGTAATTGTGAAGACTCTTCTATTTTTGTACTTTTGAAGAAGAAAATGTTGATAGAGAAGCCAAAGCAGGGGTGGGATTCTAGCAGGAGCTCCTTTGCATATTAGGCCACACACCCCTGATGTAGCCAATCCTCCTGGAGCTTACAAGGCTCTTTTTTGTAAGCTCTTGGAGGATTGGCTACATCAGGGGTGTGTGGCCTAATATGCAAAGGAGCTCCTGCTAGAATTCCACCCCTCAATTTAAGAGTAGAGATGCTGGTCTGTAGCAAATAGAGATGCCAGCCTGGGGATCCCCCAGAATTACAACACATCTCCAGAGTTCAAAGATCAGCTCTCCTGGGGGGGTGGGAATGGATATTTTGGAGGGTTGATACTATGGCTTTGTATCCCACTGAGGTCCCTGTCATCTCTAGGCTCCTTCCCCAAATCTCCAGGAGTTTTGCAACCTGGATCAGGCCAGCCTATCTCCCACCCCCACCTGTAGCCTGGGAGAACCTGGCAACCATCCATGTGAGAAATCAAAAACAAACAAATGTATTGCAGTGAGACCTTCCACGGGCAAGGGCTAGGGTTGTGGTATGAACTTCTGTGTGCAAGAATTTGGGTGATGGCTGAAGATCTCCCACCATTACAAGTGATCTCCAGGCAACAGTTCAGTTCACCTGGAAAAAATGGCCTCTTTGGACGACGGACTCTTCAGCATCAGGGCTTTTATTTTTTTAGCAGGAATGCAGTTCTGGCTGGCTCGGTATCAGGGTGTGGCCTATTATGCAAATGAGTTCCTGCTGGCCTTTACTATAAAAAGCCCTGTGCAAGACAATGGTGATGTCAGAGGGTGTGGCCTAATAGGCAAATGAGTTCCTACCAGGCCTTTTCTACAAAAAAGGCCTCTGCAAGACGATGGTGATGTCAGAGGGTGTGGCCTAATAGACAAATGAGTTCCTGCTGGGCCTTTTCTACAAAAAAAGCCCTGCACGGCATTATACCCCATTGAAGTCCCTCGCCTCCTGAAACCCTGCTTTCCTCAGGCTCTACACCTCAAATCTCCAGGTATTTCCTAACCTGGAGCTGGCAACCTTAGAAAGGATGTACTTCAACAATTGCATGAATTGCATAGTGGAAGTCTTGTATATAACACATATACAGTTGGGCCCAACGAGGAATGTCTAAAGGTAGTGAGCACATTCCTGTAATCCTACATTCACAATTTTCTTCTGCATGTGTTACAAACGGCTGGACAAATACTCGGAGTAGCCATAGCAATTGATCTTTTAGCAGCTTGAGCACAATCTCTTCTTCTGTCTTTGTTATGCTTCACTGGATTTCTCTTTGAAGTAAAACTCACATAAAAACAAATAGAATTAATAGCTTTAGTAAGTTAGAAGAATTCTGGGAAATGGAATTCCTAGTCCGATTGAAATGTGAGGGTAGAATCTAGGAATCTGCAGTACTGTTGCTGACCGAAGATAACTGTATGTTTCTGCTTTCGTTTGTTTCTTTCTTTTCTCTATCATGTCTGTTTTAGACTCAAGTTGCAGTATGTTTTAGTTTAGTTATAGAGCAGGGGTGGCCAAACTGTGACTTGGGAGCCAGCTGGCAACTTGGAGAATGCATTTAAAGTTAAAGTTGCTTTCTTTCCACCTCTCTCTTCCTCCTCCCCAACTATTTCCTTTCTTTCCACCCACCTTTCCTTCCTTCCTTGCGGCTCTCAAACATGTTCATGGCTTACAGCTCTCAAACATCTGTCATTTATTCTGTGTGGCTCTTATGTTAAGCAAGTTTGGCCACCCCTGTTATAGAGCCTTCTTCCCCCTTTGCTCCTTAAAACCTTGGATTTCTTTTAATGATCACATTTTTAATCTGGTGATATAATTCTCAACAATGCCATTTAAATGATTTTGCAAAGGGTTTCTTTTGAGTGGGGAGAGGGACCCAACATAATTTTTGTACTGATAGCTTAGAGGCGGTTCTTATTTGCTATCGGCAACCAGTCACGGGCAGTTTTTATGTCTCGCTCTGTAAAAAATATCTGAGATAGTTTTAATTTCTATAGCTGTTTTCTTCAGACTATTTTATTTTTTAAAAGCAGGGTTAAAAATAACAACCTCCACTTCGCTGCAAGAAGCATTCAGCAAACTTGTTCCCCGCCCTGCCGGAATTATCGATCAGCTGAGCTTCATGCCACACAGCGATGAGCCGCTTAAAGTGACAGCCAGCGTTTACATCCCAGCACACGGTCGCTTGGTTTGTGGTCGTGAAGATGGAAGCATTGTTATCGTACCAGCAACTCAAACTGCTGTAGTTCAGCTCTTGCAAGATGAACATATGCGCAGAAGAGGTGTGTGGAGTCATGGGAAGCGTCTGTCGGTCGCATGCATGCTGTGTAATGCCGTATGACATGGTTGTCTGTATTTGCATTCTTTTTCAGGAGGCATTTGAAGAAATTGCCAGCATGAGAGCCAGTTTAGTGTAGTAGTTTAAGTGTGTGGACTCTTATCTGGGAGAAGCAGATTTGATTCCCCACTCCTCCACCTGAACCTGCTGGCATGGCCTTGGGTTAGCCATAGCTATCGCAGGAGTTGCCCTCTCAGTCCCCCCCACCTCACAGGGTGTCTGTTGGGGGGGAGAAGATATAGGAGATTGTGAGCTGCTCTGAGTCTCTGATTCAGAGAGAAGGGCGGAGTATAAATCTGCAGTCTTCTTCTTCTTCAGGCTTATTCCAGCTATTTTAGTGAGCACGAACTGGCCTTTTTATTCACACACACACACAGAGGAAAGAGCTTTTAAAATTAATTTGGCCTGATCCAACATGGCTTCTCTTATGTTCTTAGTTACAATCTTTTCGTTTCATTGAAACGTAGAGCTTGAAGGTACTTCAAGGGTCATCTAGTCCAACCCCCTGCACAATGTAGGAAATTCACAATTACCTTCACCTCTCCCAGTGACTTCTGCTCTGTGACCAGAGTAAGTCAAAAGACATCTAGGATTCCTGGTCCATTCTGTAGCCTGGAGGAAAATTTCTTCCTGACCCCAGAGTGACAATCAGGATTACCCTGAGAAAGGGCCATGACAGCCAAGCACTGGCTCATCTCTCCCTGCCCTCCCTCTCACCATCTGCCCTAAATTCACAGAATCAGCATTGCTGTCTGATGTCCATCTAGCCTCTGCTTAAAAACCTCTAAAGAAGGAGAGCTCACCACCTTCTGAGGAAGCCTGTTTTACTGAGGGACCGTTCTGTCAGGAAGTTCTTCCTAATTTTAGCCAAAAATTTCAATCCATTAGTTCTGGCCTAGCCCACTGGGAGAACCTCTGTAAAACCTACATGAGAACCTCTGTAAAACAACAATAAACAAACTTGAAATTATGTTTTTTGGTTTTTAAAATTGGAAATGTGAATGCAGATGATAGGATTGCTCGTGAAAATATCTAGATTCTTGAACAGACTGTTAGCAGCTATAATGTTGGGTATGTGGGTTAGGTAAAATACTTGAAAGGCCAGGTCTGGTGCATTGATCCACAATAATGGTGGTTGTAGCATCATGGCAGCAGTGGAAGTTTTAAAATTGATCCATACTCCTCATTCTCAATGTTTGGTGTAGTGGTTAAGTGTGCGGACTCTTATCTGGGAGAACCGGGTTTGATTCCCCACTCCTCCACTTGCACCTGCTGGAATGGCCTTGGGTCAGCCATAGCTCTTGTAGGAGTTGTCCTTGAAAGGGCAGCTGCTGTGAGAGCTCTCTCAGCCCCATCCACCTCACAGGGTGTCTGTTGTGGGGGGAAAAGATATAGGAAATTGTAAGCCACTCTGTCTCTGATTCAGAGAGAAGGGCAGGTATAAATCTGCAGTCTTCTTCTTCCTCTTCTTCTTCCTCCTCTTCTTCCTAGAGGCAGTTCTCTAGGGGTTGTGTTGAGTAAACCAAGCAAACACTTGGATGCGGTAAGCCAGCCATCATAGGGATCTGCAGATAGAATGTTTTCATTCTTCTCACACAGTGCTTTTCGGTGGGGTCAGTTATTCACACATTCAGCTGTTGGCTGACAAAGAGAAATCAGAAAGTGTACATGAATGTGCAGCCAAGCACATGTGAATCAGCTGAGTGTTTACAGCGTAGCCTAGCAGTAGGCTAGGAGCAGGCTGTGTAGTAGGGAAGCCCTACAACAAGCTATACATCAAACATGGTAACATGATAAGTTAAATGGTTTACAGTAACAATAACAAAGTGCCACCTGGTTGCACCTGATGGCACATATTGTTGCACCCAACTTACGGCACCCTCTCATAAGATTTTCAAGGCAAGAGATGAGCGGAGGTGGTTTGCTGTTGCCTTCCTCGGCACAGCACCCCCCAGCTGTCCTTAGAGTAGTCTTGCTACAATGCTTGCCACACCCAGTTTGGTGTAGTGGTTAAGTGTGCAGACTCTTATCTGGGAGAACCGGGTTTGTTTCCCCTCTTCTCCACTTGCAGCTGCTGGAATGGCCTTGGGTCAACCATAGCTATCGCAGGAGTTGTCCTTGAAAGGGCAGCTTCTGGGAGAGCTCTCTCAACCCCACCTACCTCACAGGTTGTCTGTTGTGAGGGGAGAAGATATAGGAGATTGTAAGCTGCTCTGAGTCTCTGATACAGAGAGAAGGGCGGGGTATAAACCTGCAGTCGTCTTCTTCTTTTCCCATCCAAGTACTAACCCCAGCCAACATTCGCAGCTTTTGAGCTCTGATGAGATCAGGCTGGTCTGAGCTATAAAGGCTGCTATGTGGAATACAGCCATTATAATACTGCCACAGGAATGGAGAGCAGAATGATACAGGGTGGCCAGAGAAGGGAAAGGAATCTTCTTTTGCATGATTTATTCTTCCTGGCTTATTTTCATGTTGTCATCTCCCCCCCCCCCCCCAAAAAAAAAACAACCTCAATGTCTTCATGCAGACTATGTTTGTTTTCACCCCACCCCGCCCATTTTGCAGGTTGGCCACCCCATAGAACTCTGCGGGGTCATCGGAACAAAGTCACGTGTTTGCTGTATCCTCACCAGGTCTCCTCTCGCTACGACCAAAGATACTTGGTCTCTGGCGGTGTAGACTTTTCCGTCATTATCTGGGACATCTTTTCTGGGGAAATGAAACATATCTTCTGTGTTCACGGCGGAGAAATTACCCAACTTTTAGTCCCGCCAGAAAATTGCAGCGTAAGTTGACAATGGAAGAAAATGGCTGTTGGCGGTCCTTCTTTAGTAAATGGCTGGTACGGCCCATCCAGAATTGTGCTGCTCTTTCTAGTCCTGTGATACTGTTGATCTGAAAATCAGTCTTGTTACAGCAGAAGCCCCTGACTCTTTTCAGCCTGCAGACACCTTTGGAATTCTGCCACAGCATGGTGGGCTCAGCCACAAAGGATAAAAGGAAGTACTTCTTCACCCAAAGGGTGATTAACACATGGAACTCACTGCCACAGGAGGTGGTGGCAGCTGCAAGCATAGCCAGCTTCAAGAGGGGATTAGATAAGCATATGGAGCAGAGGTCCATCAGTGGCTATTAGCCATAGCCTATTGTTGGAACTCTCTGTCTGGGGCAGTGATGCTCTGTATTCTTGGTGCTTGGGGGGGGGGGGTGCACAGTGAGAGGGTTTCTAGTGTCCTGACCCCACTGGTGGACCTCCTGATGGTGCCTGGTTTTTTTGGCCACTGGGTGACAACAGAGTGTTGGACTAGATGGGCCATTGGCCTGATCCAACCTGGCTTCTCATGTTCTTATGTTCACAATATGGCTGTTGCAGCTTATTTTTGGTCATACAGTGGAGCTGTTTGTGCTGCGGTAGCTACTACTGCCAAAGCAACATGTTTAAAAATGATTCCTGTTTCCCTTCCCTATGAAGAAAGGTTAAAGCGTTCAGGGCTCTCTAGCTTGGAGAACCAAACGACTGAAGAGAGACGTGATAGAGGTTTACAAACTTATGCATGGGATAGAGAAGGTGGAGAAAGAAGTCCTTTTCTCCCTTTCTCGCTAGGTAAGAACTTGTAGGCACTAATTAATTAATGAGCGTTAGGCTTAGATGAGATAAAAGGAAGTACTTCACCCAAAGAGTAATTAACATGTAGAATTCACTGCTGCGAGAGGTGGTGGCGGCTACAGACATAGATAGCTGCAAGAGGGGACTGGATAAACAAATGAAACAGAGGTCCATGAGAGGCCACAAGGTATAACAAGTGAGGTTCTTTTTTTTCTTAGTCACGAGTTCAGCACTGTGTATGCTCTGTGGCCAGTGACCACTCGGTAGGACTTCTGAGTTTACGAGAGAAGAAATGCATCATGCTAGCTTCCCGGCATCTGTTCCCAGTTCAAGTGATAAAATGGAGGCCGTCTGATGACTATCTAGTGGTTGGATGTTCCGATGGATCTGTGTACGTCTGGCAGATGGATACCGGTAAGGTCAAGAGTGCAAGAAGCCGCTTAAACCATACTTTCAGTTAAGAGTATGCTCTGAGCACTATAGAAACTGTCTGTGTCTAATCTTGTGTTTGTGATAAAGCTTGATGTGATGTTTGTTGTCCCCAAGGGTTGCCAACCTCTGGCTATCCCATGCAGTGTTTTGAATGTATATTGTTAGATGCTGACCCAGCCTAGGGAACTGAGGGGAGAGACACAAATCATAGAATCATTGAGTTGGAAGGGTCCTCCAGGATCATCTAGTCCAACCCCCTGCACAATGCAGGAAACTCACAGATACTTCCCCCTAAATTCACAGGATCTTCCTTCTTACGTCCTGTTTTGAAAATGGCACGAGAGGCTGATGGTAGTTCAAAAATAAGAAACTGTTTTATTTAACTTAAATCAAAGGTTGGAATCAGGTGTAGGATTTATGAGGTGAACAGGCAACAGGAATGAGATAACTTTCTATACAAATAAACAACAGATAATTTGTCACAAAGAAGTAATTGTTTCTGTTATTCACATAGATCTTTATAACTTGAGGAGAGAGATTTCTTTTTTTGCAATCTGCTTAAATACACAAGCATAACCATTTTTTAAGCTGGTGGATGCTGGAAAGTACAAGTTCCAGTTCCTTCTTTACCCATTGGCTAAGGATCACTTCCTTCTTTTAGGAGCGGTTTGCTTTAGAATAAGATAGGGATTCCCCCCCCCCCACCCTTCACTAGAAGCTGTTTTCCATCAGGATTGAAAGGGGGTCCTTTTTGATCCTCTCACTCCCTTAGCTTTCCTTTCCAGACAACAGGGGGATAGAAATTCCATAAATAATTTTTTTTTAAAACCCTGTTAGTTCTTAACTGTAGACTCTCAACTGCCACTCCTGACTCTCTCAGCTGAAGAATTCCATTTGAATCCCTTGTCACTCAGGGTTCTTAGACAAGGCCACAGCTTTAACAAATTACTGTCCCTCACAGCTATAAATGTCGCTGTGGACTTAACCAGCTTAGAAATATTTTTGTTTTTACTGCAATTGCAACATCACGAAGGCTGCTGAATGTCTTTATGAGCTTTCATAGGCAAGAATCATTTTTGTTGGATATTTCTGATGAAGAAGGGGTTGCTGTCCGGACAAAAGCACAGGGTCACAATAATCACCCACAGGAAGCTGCTGTACACTGAACCACACCCTTAGTCCATCAGAATTGATTCAAACTGGGAATGGCTCTCCAGAGTCTCAGGCTGAGGTCTTTCCCATCACTTGTTGCCTGATCCTTAACTGAAGATAGGACCTGGTATCTTCTGTGTGCCAAGCATTTGCTCTGCCACTAAGCCATGGCCCCTCACTGAAATGTTTTATGGGGCAACAAGGTATTTTATTCTATAACAGACTGGTTCTGGGTTTCCTGCTGCATTTTTTGATCGTTCTAATGTGAGAGAGAACTTTGAGCCAGCTGCGAGATTGTGCAGAGTGAGATTGCGGTATGGTGCCTTTACTCCATAGAAAAACATACGAATTTGTTTCGTTTTCAGACAGTTTCTCCCCTCCTTTTTTCCCCTCCAGGTGCGCTCGACCGCTGTGTAATGGGGATAACAGCTGTTGAGATCTTGAACGCTTGCGACGAGGCTGTGCCTGCTGCTGTGGATTCCCTTAGCCACCCTGCTGTGAACTTAAAACAGGCCATGACCAGGCGAAGCCTGGCTGCTTTGAAAAACATGGCCCATCAGAAACTGCAGACCCTTGCCACCAATCTCTTGGCTTCGGATTCATCCGACAAAGTAAGGTTTGCTTTTATACGAAGGGGATAAAAACCACTCCTGTCTTGTTGCTCTTCAGTATACTCATGAAATGATTGTTAATAATGGGGTAGCAGGCCTTGTGAGAGCCAGTTTGGTGTGGTTAAGTGTGTGGACTCTTTTCTGGGTGAACCGGGTTTGATTCCCCACTCCTCCACTTGCACCTGCTGAAGAAGAAGATGAAGAAGAAGATATTGGATTTATATCCCGCCCTCCATTCCGAAGAGTCTTAGAGCGGCTCACAATCTCCTTTACCTTCCTCCCCCACAACAAACACCCTGTGAGGTGGGTGGGGCTGGAGAGAGCCAACAAGCAAGCAGTTGTACAGATTTTGCCAGAAGTACAGGGGTTTATTAGTCGCTCCTCTGAATGAATTGTGGCTATTCATTTGTATGGGGGAAATTTAAGGGGTGGAAAAGATAATGCCAGAAAGAGTTGAAGGCAGGAGGAAAAGAGGAAGCCCCACCATGAGATGGTTTGACTCAACAAAAGGAGCCACAGGTTTCACTTTATGAGACCTGAGCAAGGCTGTTAATGAGAGGACATTTTGGAGGCCAGGCTGAGAAACAGGTTTTTATACCTCATGGATGTGTGTCCAAGGATTGAAATATATTGTCCTGTAGAAGTGTGTTAGCCCCTGTTGGCATAGCACCATCCTGGGCTCTGTTTCATTGCTAGAGCATTGATTGTTAATGAGGGTTGTATGGCCTCATTAGGAGTTGGTCCACAGTTAGGGTGGAACATTCAGGATTTTAGGTCATAGAGTCCAAGACCTTCCCCCGAAAGTCATATGTGAAGATTCTGGAAATTTGGAAAGCAGTTGGGAAAAAAAAAATGGTTAGAAATATAGTGTTTTTAATATGTCTGCCTTGATTAAAGGAATTTTGTTTGGCTTTATTATGAATAATTTGTATCTTGCCCTCCAGGACTTGAAGGGGTAAAAAAATAATAATAGTGGCCATAAATTAAAAGGCCTGATGTTTCAGGAGCATTGCAGAATGGTTATTACCCACTCAATGCACAGCAGCCAAGAAGGTCTGAGCGCCTGCTCCGGCTGCAACGCCACTGAGGATGTTCTCCGCAGCTGAGAACGAAACGTCTGGAAGGAAAACTTTCTCCAGTAGAACACGGCACTTGATCCCGAAAGATTCTACAAACCCTAATGGTTATTAACTTGATAATCATAGCAACTGTTGAAATAAATGGGGGGTTTCTGAAGGTTCTTATGTACTGGATTAGTTGAAATAAGTTTGGAATACCCTCAACATACTGAACCCTTTTCCACATTCAGTAAAACTGTATGATAGTGTCTTTTAGATATCGTTTGGTTAACTATTTAAGATTTACTGAAGACAGCTCTTAAGAATGTGCCTATAGAAGCCCTATTTTTATCTGTTAGCTGCCCCCCCCCCTCCGCTTTGTTGAGAGGAGCATTCATACCAGTTGTGGGGTTTTTTTTTGTTTGTTCTGTAAAGTCAAGTTTATAAATGCAAAAAGAAAAAAAAAAGTCTAGCCTGCCTTGTCCTTTTAAAAATCACTTTTATGCAACTGAAAATAGCGAGGATATGAGTCTGTCCTCCTGAGTATGGCTTTCAGCTGTAGTTATTGTTGCTAAGCTCAAAAAAGAGAGCAACGATAGAAGCCAGCCTGCCTGCTGAGATCCTTCATGAAAAATTTATTCGAGCCGAGCCACTCGGGATCTTTCTTGCCACTTCCTTTGCTTGGGGAATTCTTCTCGCCACTCTTGAGTAGCGGTTTCTCATCTCAGGGAAGAAAACAAAAACAGAGGTGAGACACCTCTCTAATGGCTTCGGCTTCGGTAAGGAGTTGAGCATAGCTTGTTTATGAGAAATTTTAAACCGGGATGAATAATTAAAACCGTACAAACCAACATTTCCCAGACAGAATTGCAATGGTATTTTGTCTCTATTGTATAGTGCCGTGAGGCTCTAAGACAACTTCAGTTTTACAGCTGCTTTAGTGGGGTTCCCTAAAATGAGGGCGACCTGGGAGAGACAGAGCATAGGCCTAGAATCATAAGGTGATTCCACGGGCAGCTTTGGGAAACTGGTTATTTGAAAGGAAGCTCGCAAAGGCTGTTGCCAGTGCCTTCTTTAAGATAAACAAAAAGGGCTTGATCCAGTGACTGTCTTCCACTTAGATAGATCCAGGTGGGCAGCCGTGTTGGTCTGAAGCGGTAGAACAAAGTAGGAATAATACCGTGAACAGAGCTACTTATAGCCGGTGGGCAGACCAATTCTTTCAGTTTGTTAATTTCACTATTCCGCCATTGGATTCTAAATTTGCATCTCTTTGCATTCTTAACCACTGCCCACTAGCTAGCTCTGCTCACTGTGCCCCATTGTCCGATGAAGTATGCATGTGTACGAAAGCTTACTTTCTGAATACAAGTTTGTTGGTCTTAATGGTGCTACTGGACTCCTACTTTGTTCTACTGTCTTCCACTAAGCGAGGGGTGGGATTCTTTGTTGCAAAAGGAGTCATTCAATCCTTTGGCATTACAAAGTAAATTATCAAGTCTTGCCTCTTTCCTCCCATATTTCTTCATCTACCTATGTGCTGTTTTCAATGCAGAATTGATGTTATTGGATATATTTGCCAAGTTCATGTTCTAATAATTTTCACTCAGAATGGACAGAGATCCTTCATGGAAGATCTCTTCTGTTCCGGTTTGTTGTCTTCCACCACAGGTCCTTTTGATTAAATGAGTCAGTTGCAGATGTGCTTTGGCACAAAAGCTGCACTGTAGTAGCACAGAGATCAATAATTAAGGCAGATTATCAGTATCATCCCTCCACCCCCTCCAAGGAAAAGTATGAAAATAATATGCCTTATAGCTAAACTGCTATGCAGGTGATACTTAATATTTATTTATTGAAAATTTTTAGGCTGCCCTTCCCTGCAAGCAGGGCTCAGGGTGGCCTACAATCGAAAGGAACATACAATAAATAACTAGAAGATAAGATCTTACAATAAAATGCATAATAAAAAGGTAAAGGTAGTCCCCTGTGCAAGCCCCAGTCATAAGAACATAAGAGAAGTCATGTTGGATCAGACCAGTGGCCCATCCAGTCCAACACTCTGTGTCACACAGTGGCGAAAAAAATTATATATATATATGGACACACACACACACACACACACACTGTGGTAGTAGCCACTGATGGACCTCTGCTCCAACTCTGGGGTGACATCACATTGCAATGTTTTCATAGCAGACTTTTTTACAGAGTGGTTTGCCATTGCCTTCCCCAGTCGTCTACACTTTCCCCGCAGCAAGCTGGGTACTCATTTTGCCGACCTCGGAAGGATGGAAGGCTGAGTCAACTTTGAGCCGGCTACCTGAACCCAAGTTCAGCCGGGATCAAACTCAATACATAAGCAATAATTCAGTCCATCCCAAGATGGCAAGGAAATTTCAGATTTCACAAGCCTCTTAGGGTGTGGGCCCGTGAAGAATGGAGGGTATGGGAGTGCCTGTAATACATGCTGTACCATCGCTGTCCTCAACCGAATGCCTGGTGGAACATCTCTGCCTCACATGCCCTGAGGAAAGATAACAAACCTCCCAGGGCATGGATGTTTTCTGGCAGAGAGTTCCACCAGGTAGGGACCAAGGCTGAAAGAGCTCTGGCCCTGGTTGAGGACAGCTGGATCTCTGTTGGAACAAGGACAACCAAGAAGTGCTTAATTTCTGAGCATAACTCTCTTCTGGGGGCATACTGAGAGAGGCGGTCCCAAAGGTATGTGGATCCCTGACTGCTAAGGGCCTTAAAGGTCAAAAACAGCACTGTGAACCTGATCCAGTGATCCAACAGAAGCTAGTACATCTTATGCGGCACAGGTTGAATATGTGCCATCCAAGGATTCCCTGTAAGGACCTGCACAGCTACATTCTGGATCAATATGTGCTTCTAAGTCAGTCTCAAGGGTAGACCTGCATAGAGCGAGTTGTAGTAGTCTATCCTGGCGGTGACCATTGCATGGATTACCTTGGCTAGGTCAGAGTGAGATAGGGTAGGGAGCCAGTTGTCTGAACTGGCACAGTTGGAAAAATGCCAGCCTGGTAACTTTCGTGACTTGGGCCTCCACTGATAACAGAACACAGACATAAACAGCATGTAGATATCAAAGGAAGCCCGAGGACTGCTAGAGCTTCCCCAGTAGCTTCTCTGGCAAGAACAAAGGTAGGAGAATTCTGTGAGGGCTTTCATGATTGGGCACGAATGCTGGAATCTGGAGCTCAGTGTAGAATCCTAACACTGAGTCACTCAGCATTGAGCATTTTTTGGAAAATAAATTTTCTAGCCTGTGAAGGTAGCCCTGAACGTGTGTGGATTAATGCCCTGGGGAATCATGGAGACCAAAGGACAAGAGTAGAAACATATTAAAACAGGGGAGTCAAACATGTGGCCCAGGGGCTGAATCAGGCCCCTGGAGGGCTCCTATCAGGCCCCCAGGCAACTGGCTCTTGTCTGCTCCTTTCTTCCTCTCTCTTGATTCCTTCTGCATCTCAGTTTGCTTTTCAAGGCTTCTCAATCACACAAGAGCTACAGAGCAAAACCTCAGTTTTCTCTGCTGGTTGAGGCTCCTCCCCGTCCTGGTCCTCTGGGGAGGGAGGGAAAGAGCCAGAGCTTCCTTTGCCCAGTTCCCTGGATCCCATGTGAGAAATACAAGAAGCGCTAATGTTTTAAGCATGTTTTAAGGTTTGTTTTTTTTAAAAAAAATTAATTGTGTTCATCTGTGTCCTTTAAAAGGTTTATATTTCTGCTACCTAATCTTAAATAGGTACATACATGGCCCAGCCCAATGAAGTCTCATTTATGTTAGATCTGGCCCTTGCAACAAATGGATTCGACACCCCTGTATTAAAGGTTCTAGTAACTAGGGGGTGAACTTGGGTAGTGCAGAAGAGTTTTTTGCATGCCCCTGACTAAATAGAAACGGAATAGAGTATGCCAGTTGAAATGTTTATTTTCTATCATTCATTCAGGCCACAAAAATCAAGCATTTTTTGTGTGTGGGGGAGGGTCCCTTGGCCTCGGTGCAGAATTTGTTGTATGCAGGAGACTCGAAACTACTTACCCTGTGTGTTATTGTATCTTCAGGAACTTCAAAACAAAAGTGATAATGCTAGCCTCATCTCATAAACACCAGCAAATGAAAACTCTCACCCATCTTGGGAAGAGCACAAAGGTTAAGGATGGAAGTGCCCAGGGCTTTTTTGGAGGAGGAATACACAGGAATGCAGTTCTGGCTAGCTTGGCGCCAGGGGTGTGTGACCTAATATGCAAATGAGTTCCTGCTGGGCTTTTTCTACCAAAAAAGCCCTGGGAGTGCCCATAAAATTATTCTGAGTTTTGTTTTTGGGGGCTTCTTGCTTTCTAACTATGACAGAAGAGGGCAGCAGAGATCCACTTTGGGTTGCAGATTCATTCTCCCCCCCCCCCCCTGCATTTTACGTTTGGTGTTGATTATAAGCAGTGTCATTCCCCCCCTCCCCCCGCCTGTGCTGCAGTCTAAAGCCTGCATCCAGATATATAGATTTCTTTATGTTTCATTAAAATCAATGCTACACACATGTGATCCTACGAGCAGGGCGGTTATCGTATTTCCAGCATTAGCTTGCAGTCTTGAATTTCGTTCCAGCTACCATTCTCCTATAAGGCGTCCAGTTGATTTCACAGGATAAGAAATTTAAGAATGAGAATATATTTTTTAATGCTATTTTGAAATGAACCAGCCCATTCATGCAGCAGTCTTGTTTAGTGAAAATAATGCTCTGGAATTTAATTTTTTGTTTGAAATTATTGGTACATAAGGAGAATCTTTACATTTTAAGGAAGCTCTTACTAAAAAAAGCACGTCATATTAATGTCCATAAATGTGTTGCGTGATTAGATTCTTGTGTGATTTTTGTTGCTTTTAAAATAGTTCTTTATTTTTTTTGCACTGTATTTTGGTATTGTAGGCAGTACCCTGTCAGCTGCCTATTCTTTTAAGACTACAGGGTAGTATCCTGTTATTAAGTAGACGAGTTGTAAGACAAAGTAGCCCCGTAGTGTGGAGTGGTAAAGCTGCAGTACTGCAGTCCGAGCTCTCTGCTCACGACCTGAGTTCGATCCCAGAGGAAGCTGGGTTTAGGTATCTGGCTCAAGGTTGACTCAGCCTTCCATCTTTCTGAGGTCGGTAAAATGAGTACCCAGCTTGCTGGGGGGAAAGTGTAGATGACTGGGGAAGGCAATGGCAAACCACCCCATAAAAAAGTGTGCCGTGAAAACGTGATGCGACGTCATCCCAGAGTCGTAAACGACTGGTGCTTGCACAGAGGAGACTACCTTAAGATAAAGTAATGTTTTCAATTCCAGTCATATCTTACACACTGTCTGTGTTCAATTCCTTTTTGTATCTTGTATTTCAGTTATTACAGCAGTGTAATTAAACTGGAACTATATTTTCTCCTCTGTGTATGTGTGTTTTCACTGGTTTTATTTTTATGCTTTTAAAGCTTCCATTTGTTTTATTAAAGCTTATTTTGTCCCATTTTTTACTTTTGTAAGTATCTCAAGGAGCATGCATACAAATTTTTTAAAAAAACATTATCAAATATTTTTAAAAGACCAGCAGTCATGTTAAACTTTTCCACTCACAAGATAAGAACATAAGAGATGCCATATTGGATCAGGCCAATGGCCCATCCAGTCCAACGCTCTGTTCTACAGTGGCCAAAACCTAGGTGCCATCAGGAGGTCCACCAGTGGGGTCACAGACAACAATAAAATGTCAACCATGAGCAAGATAGAAAGCATGTTGCAGTAATTGGGGACGTTAGAAAGTCAGTAGTTGATAAATACTATTCTAAATTGAAAAGCCTTTTGCTTGAAGATTCATTCCCAGCCAGAGAAGTTCAAAGGATCCCTCTAAGGAGGGCAGTTCAAAGTACGGGAACCACCATTATGGTGGTTTTATCCTCCATGTGAGGGTTTGAACTCACAGAGTGCTTACTTCCAATTTCAAATAATTAATGAACAAGTTAAAAAGCAGCAGACCTAATACTGGGCCCTGTGGCATCCCACTGCTTACCACCTTCTTCCCGTGGCCTCTAGACTAGGAGTGTCAAACATGTAGCCCAAGGGCCAGATCAGACCCCTTGAAGGATTCCTATCAGGCCCTCAAGCAAGTCTCCTTTCTTCTCCCTCTCTCTTGCTTCCTTCTGTGTCACAGCTTGATTTGCCAGGCTTGCTCAATCACATAGGAGCTATAGAACAAAGCCTCTATTTTCTCCATTGACTGAAGCTCCTCCCTTGGGGAGGAAGGAGAGCTTGGCTCAGAGCTACTGAGCCAAGCCTCTATTCCTTCTATTGGCTGAGGCTCCACTCCCCTCATCCCCTGGGGAGGGAGGGAAAGAGCCAGAGCTTCCTTTGCCCAGTTCCCTCAATCACATGGGAAAGATACAAAATCTTTATGTTTGTGTCCTTTATAAGGTTTATGTCTCTGCTACCTGGCATTACATTTTATGACACACATGGCCCAGCCCTACAAGGTCTCATTTATGTCAGATCCAACCCTCATAACAAATTGAACATATGAACATATGAAGCTGCCTTCTACTGAATCAGACCCTTGGTCCATCAAAGTCAGTATTGTCTTCTCAGACTGGCAGCGGCTCTCCAGGGTCTCAAGCTGAGGTTTTTCACACCTATTTGCCTGGACCCTTTTTTGGAGATGCCAGGGATTGAACCTGGGACCTTCTGCTTCCCAAGCAGATGCTCTACCACTGAGCCACCGTCCCATCCCCAAATTAATTCGGCACCCCTGCTCTAGACCTTGTCAGGCAGCCTTGATGTCTGGGGGCCACAGTGGGAGGGCTTCTGGAGTTTTGCGCCTACTATTGGCCCTCCTGATGATACTTGGGTTTTGGCCACTATGTGACACTGGGTATTGAGCTGGATGGGCCATTGGCCTGATCCAACATGGCTTCTCTTATGTTCTTCTGTTTTTATATTGTGTCCCTCTCTGAGTGTGTAAGAGGGCGCACAGGAAAAACACTGATGATGAAAGTACTATGGTAGTATATGTGATGTTCTCTGTAACCCTAAAACGATTAAATAGCTGTTAGACGTGTTAGTAATCATTACTACTTCAGCTTGAAAAAAAAGCCTAGTTACTTGGTCTGTAGAAAAGAACAAGAGTCCAGTAGCACCTCAGAAACTAACAAAATCTGTGGCAGGGTATGAGCTTTTGTGAGTTGCTGTGCACTTCTTCAGATACAGCTAGAATGAGAGACCATCTGTCCTCACATCTTGGAGAGTACAGTGATTTCTTATGTTGAATGACAATAGCAGGTGTGATTGGATTATGTGTGATATGCAGAGTGGTGGCAGAAATCAGCATGAGTCAGGAAACCTAGGTCTCAATTCAGTCCAAGAGGATGCATTATTTTGAGCATCATTATCAGTTGCAATTCAGCAGTCTCTCTAATCTCCCATTTAAATTTGTTTGTAAGAGAACTGCTGCTCTTAAATCAGCAACTGAATGTCCTGAAAGATTAAAATGTTCCCCTACTGGTTTTTGAGTGTTGTGGTTTCTGATGTCAGACGTATGTACATTTGTCTTTTGTTGGTAGGGACTGGCCTATTTGTCCACTGTAGAGGGTGAAAGGACATTGCTGACTAGTGTTCCCTCTAAGCTGAGTTAGTGTGATCTAGCTCACAGTTTTTTAGCCACTGGCTCATACATTTTTGTCTTACCTCAGGGAAAATGGCCCCAGAACAAGCTATGCAGGAGCTCACAACTTTAATGCCCGTAGCTCACAAAGTAGAGTTTTTGCTTACAATACTCCCTGTAAGCTGTGGAGTTTTGCTTACAAGACTCCACAGCTTACAGGGAGTATTGTTATTGACATGATGGCATAAGTCACATTACAGGATGAGCATGAAAGCTCACACCCTGCCACAAGTATTTTTAGTCTTTAAGGTGCTACTGGTCTCTTGACCTTTTCTACTGTTTCAGACAGACTAACATGGTACCCATCTTGATCTAGTTCCTTGGTCATCTGTGAGCCTAAAAACTGGATACTGTACCTAGGAATTAGGAATACCTTTTTTTCACTCTTAGAAGTAAAAAAAAAAAGTAAGTACTTGTAACCCAGTCTCTTTGACTGGTAGCTCAATGTTAGCAGCTCTGAGCTTTCCAAGGCAGAGCGGTATGTATGAGAAATGGAGTATGGCTTTGTTTTAAAACAAAATACTGGCTGGCAGTCTAGGTTGATAGTATTTGAGAAAACATTAAATGAAAATAAGTCGCTCCCCCCCACCACCACAACATAAAGAAATAACAGTTTTGAAATTTTCTCCAAGGATACTGCCTGAAGAAGACATGTATGCACATCTTAATGCCACTAACTGCCCCAAAACATTAATTTAAAATGAGTTAAAATGAGACTTCTGATTGGCAGTTAGGCTTCCCAACCCCCCCGCCCTGGCGGGGGACTCCAGAATTTATAGCCTCCTCCCCCGGTCTCCAAAAGTCCAGAAGCGGGGGGAGGGAGGGAACTTCATGCCACTCTCCGGAGAGAGCCTGCCTGATTCCCTGCACCCACCGAAGGCTCGGCGCTGGAGTCCAGTCCTCACCCAGGCATGCTAAGCAAGAGCCGAAAAAGAAGGGAAGGGAGGGTGTGTGTGTGTGTGTGTCCTGTCCTGTTAGTAAAGAAGATTTGTAGAGGTGGTTGGTGTGTAAATAAACATTCCTTCCAGGCACAGAGAGAGGGAGATCTTGCAAACATTTTCTCGTCACACAAACCTGCTCTGTGCCTTCACTGCAGAACAGAAAGGCATGAGGTGTTCTTGATGAGATTTTGAATGATGCATGAACTGATAAACTGCCTTGCCCTCAACCTGTCAGCAGCAACTTCTGCAAAACTTTGCAGTAGAATACTTATTGAGAACTTTTGGGGTTGTTTTGCCTTTAAGAAGAAAAGCCTCTCTTCCAGAACAGGAAGTGCAGGCAAGGAGTAGTCTTCTGACGCTGTTTTGCTCTGCGACTAAGGTGCTTTCTAAAGCTTGATTTTAAATGATTTAAGGTATCGGTTTAGAGTGCTTAAGTTTTCGTTTTATGTGCTTCTCAGCCGGGCTGGGCTAAGCACAGTCCCAGCCTTGTGTTCTTGTGGAGACTGTTTATTTTTTCATTGTCTTATCTGATTTATTGCCTCCTCTGCTTTTATTGCCTTTGGCTACCCCATGTTCAGCTTAACTTTGGTATATGCTGGCCCGGGTGTCTGGAACATTCTGAAGAAATTTGTCTTAATTTTTAAAACCTTGCTAAAACTTTGAACCCAGTGGCACCTTTAAGACCAACAAAGTTTAATTCAAGGTATATTTTTTCATATGCAAGCATATTTATTCAACTGATTTGCAGATTACAGAAGTCATTTTCACTTGAGAAAATGGGTGTTAAAACTAACCTATTTTTATTTGCTAGCATTGTTTTGCTGAGTTAATTATCCTGCTCTCCTCCCCCCCCCCTTAAGATATAGCAGGTTTTTTATCACAACAAACACACCAAACAAACCAATCCTATAACGACTGGGGGGAGGGATTTTCCAGGTAAAGATCAGATAGTTTGACAGGAATTGTATTTTTTGTGAAAAGGAAGCAATATAGTTTATTGCATTATGAATATGTTGGTTCTAGATGACTTTTAAACATATTTTTGAGCAATGTTTCCTCTAAGCTGAGTTAGTGTGAGCTAGTTCAGTTTTTAGTCTCCAGCTCACACATTTTGGTCTTAGCTCAGGAAAAATGGCCCCACATGAAACTAATTTATGCAGGAGCTCATGACTTCAATGCCAATAGCTCACAAAGTAGATTTTTTGCTCACATGACCCCACAGCTTAGAGAGAACATTGCTTCTGAGTCTCAGGTGTTCTAAATGCAGTACTGCAGATATTGTTTTGATATTGTGTTCTTTTCTAATCCCACTAAATGAAAAGATGAATAACTGATACTTGAAAGTATTTCCTGAAATTATGGCATATCTCCAGATTACAAAGTCAATTTCTGCTGGAGAAAATGGATGCTTTGGAGAGTGGACTTTGGGAGCATTGTAATCTACTGAGTTCCGTGTCTTCCCCAGGCTCCACCTCCAAGTCTCCAGGAATACCCCAACCTGGAGCTGGCAACCCTACTCCTGCCTCTGGTCAGTGACAGGTCCTGGCAACCCTAGAGCTATTCTATTACATGATGGTAACCAGAGCTGCTTATTAGGATTTTTGGTAGGGGTGATATATGCAAACCTCCACTCCCAATTGCTAGACATAGAGGAGGACATAATATGCTCTAGTGTGCATATAAGAATTTTCTCTGGTGTGAATTATCTTAAGCTTCCAAATTGCCAAGTTCCTGAAGCATAAAGAGCTACAAATTCTTTTTTGTGGCAAAGAGAATGCAACTGAGAAATACCTGACCACAGAATTACCAGAGGTATGATAGAGCTACTTAGGCTTGTAATTGTGTTTGACCTGAGAAGACAGCAGTAACTAAGTCTTACTAGGTTGGGAATGGCTTCCACTGTTTAAGAGGGAAGCCCATATCTGTTTTGAATTAAGTGACATTATTTAGCAAGATTTCATCCAAATTTGTCAATTAGAATCTTATCATTTGAATTGAGTCTAGCACTAAAGTCTCTCTCCCCCCCCCCTTTAGAATCAGGTGTGCTGGAGTATCTAATAAAAGTTCTTCAATAAAAAATTCAGATTAATTACAGCACCTTGCTATATCTGATCATTTTTGCTGGGGAGGGATATATACATTTAGTATTAGAAGAGACCCCATTTTGAAGTGTAGGAGGATAGCCATTGCCCATGGGTTTGAATTTTTTAGATGGACACATTCAATTTAAGTGATGTAGAAATTAGGATTCCTAAACCCCCATGAAGGGTTTTAGAGGTGGGGTTTGATGCAGTGTGCTGGAAGTGATATAGAGGAGTGAAGTTCAGGAAGTGACATCACTTGACCTTTGACTTGGAAGTGATGTCACTTCCTTGCTCCTGGCTCCACCCCCAAAGTCTCCTGGCTCCACCCCCAAAGTCCCCAGATATTTCTTAAATTGGACTTGGCAACCCTATTGGCAGTTGGAAATTTGATTGGCTGTACAAATTTCTAAAAAGCTTGCTTTAGCAGCAGCTGCTACCGCAGCACAAGGATCTTTACTGTGTGACTGGAGGTAAGATGCAGCAGCCATTTTGTGCCAGGTTTGGTCCCCCCCTGGTGTAGCCATTTTGTGGCTGCACCCACCATGTGGTGTCAGAATTCCAAAGGTGCCCAAGGGCTCAAAGGGGTTGGGGCCCCCTGCTTCAGATATTACCAAGTTTCATCCTTCAAACGTGGCCTCTTTGTAAATGGACAGAGCTTGAGAAAGGTGTTGGGGGGGACAGATTCCCAAGGTGTCCATCATAATCTGCCCAGGTGCTTTCACAACATTTCTCAGTGATGCGCTGAATGAAATAAATTTAGCTGTAAGCAGTGTTCCCTCTAAGCTGAGTTAGCATGAGCTAACTCACAGATTTTTAGCCTTCAGCTCATTTTTGTCTTAGCTCAGGAAAAAAGGCCCCAGAGAACAATAATTTAGGCAGTAGCACACAACTTTAATGCCAGTAGCTCACAACTTTAATGCAAGTGGCTCACAAAGTAGCATTTTTGCTCACAAGACTCTGCAGTTTAGAGGGAACATTGGCTGTAAGGTCACTGACAGAGCAAGTATTGAAAACAAATCTTAAAGTAGCAATAATAATTTGACAGATCATTTTGGGGGTGTTTGTACCTTCAGCCTTACTATTTTATTTTAAAACATTTTAATGCTGCCTTTCCACACCGTCAGGGTCCACACAGCATTTAAACAATTTAAAATGCAGTTAAATTATAACATTCGGTTAAAAACGTATAAGTAGCATTAGAAGGAACCACCAGTACCATTATTGGGATTATGCCATACCTAGGGTTGCCAAGTCCCCTTCGTCCTGGAGCGGGGGACATTCATGCATGTTTTGCATGTGCATGTGATGCAATGAAATCACCTGGAAGTGAAGTCATTGTGCTGGCGATGCTGTGTGCGGCCGCTGTAGGCTTTTCCGGGAAAACTCTATGGTTTTCCCGGACACTCTAGCCCTTTGGGAGGGGAAAACTCTATGGTACCTATTGTACTACAGAATTTTCCCTCCCAAATTGTTAGAGCATCTGGGAAAACCATAGAGTTTTCCAGGAAACACCTAGAGCAGCTGCACATGGTGTTGCCGGCGCAATGACATCACTTCCGGGTGATGTAATTGCGCCGGCAACGTAGGGGGAGGTTGCCCCCGCTGGCCCAGTATGGGCCAGTGGGTTGGGAACCTCCCAGGTGGGGGAACCTCCATCCGGACCAGGGGCTTGGCATCCCTAGCTAGATCAAACAAAAAGATCTTCACCTTCTGGCTAAAAAACACTGTTAGGATAGGAAGGGAGTTCCAGAAATTTAGTGCAGTGACAGAGAAGGCCCATTCTTGGGTCGCCATAGTGAGGGGCAACCAGAGCACAGCCTCCGAGGATGGCTGGAGCGAGCCGGTAGGTTTGTATGAGAGCAGGTGTTCCTTATGGTGCAAATTCTGTAATCCAGTCTAAGTGTGTTGACTTCCATGGACTTCCAGTCTATGTGGACTTAAACCGGGGCAACTCTGCATAGGATTTCAGTGTTAACTGAAATACCTGGATTTTCAAAAAGTTTTGAGACATTAGCCAAGTTTCTGTTTTATTTTGAAGACTTAGAATTTTCAGTTATATACACAGGGTATATAATGTTGCTGGTGTTTTGTGTCTTGGCATATGTCCTGTGAACTCCTGCATTTTATCAACATGTGGGAGAAAGATTTCTCTCTCCCCAAGAAACATTGGGGGTGTCAATCTGCTCCCTTGTCATTTGTGTAGCTGCACAGTCTTCTCTTAGCGGGACTAATGTAATCCTTCCTGTTGTTAAGTCTGGTGTATATATGGATAGAGACAGTAGAAGCATTATCCTCACATTAAAACATGAAAGGGTAAACACCTCAGTATTTTAATATGGTAAATGCCCCAATAAGGTGAATGTTCCTAACGGGTTCCAAAGATACGGAGAAAGAATTTTGTGGTTTGCATTTCCGTGTGATCATGGAATTTAGAAGGACTTTAGTTTAGTGGGTTGTGGTAGTGTAGTTTTTAAAAAAATTAAAGCAGTGTATCTCAGTATCCTGCATTCACTCTGCCCTCCTTGGTAGAAAAAAAAGTACCCTTCAGCTTCCATGTTGTCTTTTAATTAGCACATATTTTAAAATGTGTATGTTACTGCTTTGTATGTGAATTTAAACAGGATCATACAGTATTTGCAAATCATCTATTTATTTGCTTTTTAAAAAAATGGATGCAACTTAAAAATTTTCATGTGTGTCCACATTGCACATAAATCCTGAAGGCAGAATAAACCAAAAACCATTTTTTTTTTTTGGTTACAGGGAAACTTGCCTAAATACTCACACAATTCTCTGATGGTCCAAGCCCTCAAGACTAACTTAACAGACCCAGATATCCACGTGCTCTTCTTTGATGTGGAAGCTCTGATTATTCAGCTACTAACTGAAGAAGCCTCCAGGCCTAACACAGCCCTTATTTCCCCGGAGAATTTGCAGAAAGCATCTGGCAGTTCTGACAAAGGAGGTTCCTTCCTGGCTGGCAAACGAGCAGCAGTCCTGTTCCAGCAGGTCAAGGAAACAATCAAAGAAAACATAAAAGAACATCTTCTTGACGAGGACGAGGAAGACGAGGAAGCCAGGCAGAGGAGAGAAGACGGCGACCCAGAGTATCGGTCCAGCAAATCTAAACCATTAACTCTTTTAGAATATAACCTAACCATGGACACAGCTAAGCTGTTTATGTCATGCCTTCATGCCTGGGGCTTGAACGGTGTTCTAGATGAGCTGTGCAGTGAACGCCTGGGGATGCTAAAGCCACACTGTTCTGTATCATTTGGCTTGATCTCAAGAGGAGGTCACATGTCTCTGATGCTTCCCGGATACAATCAACCTATAGGCAAGGTACCCTCTATTGATGCAGATGTAGGAAAGACTGTGTCCCTCACGGAAGGGCACATCAGGGGTACATACGGCATATCACGAGCAGTAACCACTCAGCACCTCCTCTCCATTATTTCCTTGGCAAACACCTTGATGAGTATGACGAATGCGACGTTTATTGGTGATCATATGAAGAAGGGACCAGTCAGGTAGCTTGAAAAGCAATTTAATGTTCTCTTCTAACTGTCTGTTTGCCCTTTACAGTATATTTTTTGCCCATTCTTAGTAACCATCGCATGTGTGCCAGCGATCTCGTTAACTTTCCACTCTTCCTTGGGAATCATAAAAACCAGGCCATTGATATCAGAAGTAGTGAAATTCTAGGTATATGTAATTGGACTCCATTCAGGGATGCTGTTTCCTTCAGAATCTTTAAAATGATAACATTTCAAGTAAGGTGAAAGCTGTGTTTGTGAGTAGATTTATTCATAGAACTTGGGTTTATTTACAGAACTTGGGTTTATTGGGTCGTATCCAATGAAATCCACAAGGGCTTTCCATCCTTCCCTTACTGACACAGTCCATTGAATCTCATTGCCTGAAATCTTCCTAGGAGTCAATAGACCAAGTAACACAGGGGTCTACTGTGGAAGAAAGTAAATGGTAGGATTTGCCTCTGACAAAATTCTTAGTCAGATACTGGGACAAGTTACAACACTTTTAAAGCCAGCGTGTTGTAGTGGTTTATCTAGAAAACTGGGTTTGATTTCCCACTTGTCCTCCACATGAAGCCTGCTGGGTGACCTTGAGCCCATCACAGTTTCTCTCAGAACGCTCTCAAACCCGCCCCCCACTTCACAAGGTGCTTGTGGTGGGAAGAGGAAGGGGAAGGCAATTGTAAGCCGTTTTGAGACTCCGTACGGTAGAGAAAAGCGAGGTCTAAAAACCAGCTGTTCTTAAAGCAGGATTGCATGTGTGTGTGTTTGTCTGGTTTTAAAGATGAATTGCTGCTGTAAAATATCAAAAATCTCCTAAGAATGGGGGTGACACCTGTCCTGGGCACGGGGCCCATGTGGAATGCCGAATTAACCACCAGAAGGAGGAATGGGGACAGTATAATGTGGAGACATAGTGGAGGAAGGATGTCTGCAGCCTTGGAAGAAGGTGGATGGCTGGGAGAAAATGAAAAGGAACAAAGAGGCATGAAGGAGATCCCAAGACCAGTAGGGTAGAGAGGAAACACCCAGTATTTACATTTATTTCCATTTGTATCCTGCCCTCCCCACTGAAGCAGGCTCAGGCAAACAATGTTCCCTCTAAGCTGCAAAGTCTCGTGAGCAACAGTTTTGCTTTGTGAGCTCCTGGCATTAAAGTTGTGAGCTACTACGTAAATTATTGTGCTCTGGGGTCATCCTTCCTGAGCTAAGACAAAAATGTGTGAGCCGGAGGCTGAAAGTCTGTGAGCTAGCTCACACTAAGTCAGCTTAGCGGGAACACTGGCAGCAAACAAGGCCAGTAGGCCAACCAAAACTTTAAAACCAGTAAACAATCATAAAGGTAAAGGTAGTCCCCTGTGCAAGCACCAGCCATTTTCGACTCTGGGGGTGACGTTGCTTTCACAACGTTTTCACGGCAGACTTTTTATGGGGTAGTTTGCCATTGCCTTCCCCAGTCATCTACACTTTCCCCTCAGCAAGCTGGGTACTCATTTTACCGACCTCGGAAGGATGGAAGGCTGAGTCAGCCTGAGCCGGCTACCTGAAAACCCAGCTACCACTGGGGATCGAACTCAGGTCGTGAGCAGAGGGCTTCGACTGCAATACTCAGCTTTACCACTCTGCGCCACGGGGCTCCCTGAACAATCATACAAAACATTAAAGCGCTATAGTAGTGATGGCGGTACTGCAGTCGTCTTCATCACAACATTCACTACATGCACTGCCTCCAAAGAACTCACTTAAAAAATATCTCCTGATTTATTTATTTATTTTTTTACGTGTTCCGCTTTTGATGATGATTCTTATTTGCAGACCTCCTAGGCCAGGGACTCCTGAGCTCGCTAAAGTGAAGGTGCCTGTACCACCTGCCAGTCCAGCATCTCAAGGGCTGATTAAACAAGGTAAAACATCAAAGGACAGATTCATCATTTGGGCTGTTATTTGTCTTGGATTATGTCCTCTCTCTCTTGAGCCTTGAAAAAAAAAATTGACCTCTGTATGAGAATTAGGATGATTAAAACTTTAAAACAGTATCACCAGACACAGATTATTGCGGCTGAAAAGAGGTTGAAATGTCTGACTCTTCTGACGAGAGATTGCAAGCTGTTGCAGAACTGAAGGCTGACTTGCGCATACCCAAGGTGGGCCCATGGCAGCCATGTTTCTCACAGTGCCTGTGTCAACATCCAGGGGAGTTGCCGTAGCTGTGAGGTGGTCCTGTGCTTCCACGCCTGGGCTGGCTTTTTACCAGTAGTTTACCCCACCCCTCCCGCCCAATTTTGCTACTGTTGCTTTTGGGCTTAAAACATTGATCTGAGTTCAAAAGAGAACGTTCAGAAAGCATAGTTCATGGCAGTAGTGCTGGAAGTCACCTAGTTCCAGCACAAAACTCTTGCTTCTGCCTTTGTAGTCAGACTTGTTACCAAAAGTTTTCCATTCTGCTTCTAAAGTGGTGGTGGTTGGAATGTTCACCTATTCAGAACGAACTGTTTCTGCTTCATTGCAATAGCTTATTCTACCACAGGAGCAATGGCTAGCCTGCAGAAGTGGGTCAGTTGCCAAGCATCTATCCGCGTGCAGTGACCATGTCGAGTCCTCAGAAGTGACCATGTCTGAAATAACATCTGAATCCTTGACTTGGCCAATGAGCTTTTGCATTATTCTCCCCCACCACCTTCTGACACTTTTAAGATAGTTTTATACCACTTTTCCTTATAGCTCAAAACAGTTTTTGTTCTGATGTTTGGGCAAAGAAGTGGTCCGTCCTTGTAATCCCTTTACTACTAGCTGCTTGTCCCAGGTGTAATGAGGTCCTCAATCCATGGCTGGTGGAAGAGTCACATTTGCAGTTGCCATCAACCAGGAGGAGCCATGTTCCATTCCAACCCTGGAATGAAACTTGTTCCCCAGGTTTGCTGCAGCTTTCCCATTCCTCTGGCAGCAGCCATTTCAAGGTGAGAAGCCACTGCCAACCCCAAGCCCTACAAAGCAAGGGCCTTGTCCACTGGCCTGAAACATGAAACAGTCACCACTAGGAATGGGCACAGAATGCGAAAATGGTGGCTTGTTTTGTTTTGTGGTTCATTGGGTTATCCAGTTTGGTGGCTCCTTTTGTTTCATGTTTGTTTGTTTGACTTAATTAATCACCCCACTGAGACCAAAGCTGAGCTCTGGGCAATGTACAATGATAGCTAAAACAATAAATAATACCAGATTTCAGATAAAAGCATTTCCAGAACGATTTGTGATTCCTTGGTTTCGGAAAGGCGTGGAATGGCCCCCAAGAAGGCTGGAAAGCGCAGGTGCACCTCAACGTGTCCAGCATGATGACATCACCTGCAAGTGATGTTATCACCAGGCACATTGCCACGGGGATGCTCTGTCACTCAGGAAAAAACTCTATGATGACCATAGAGTAGGTTTTTCCCCAAGTGATAATGTGTCCCCCCCCCCCCCCGGGCAACATGTCCGGCACAATAATGTCACTTCCAGGTGATATCATCATGCTGGGCATGTTGTGGTGCGCGAGGAGGATCCCCCACCAATAATGACATAGACGAACTGTCCCCAAAAACAAGCCGTTTCCTTTTTATTTTGTTCACAACACCCATTTGCCAAATCAATTCACAATGAACCGTGAATCAGCCATTTTTAACACAAATCGCAGTCTGTCCTTCAATTCCTGCTCATGCCTAGTCGCTACATTGGGGAAGAGTGCTCATAAGAGCCATGTCTAGGTGAGGTAACTGTATTAGTCTGTCTGTAGCAGTAGAGAAGAGCAAGAGTTCAGCAGCGCCTTAAAAAACTAACATTTGTGGCAGGGGGATGAGTTTTCCTAAGTCGCTGCTTATCTGAAGAAGTGAGCAGTGACTCACGAAAGCTCATGCACTGCCACAAATTTTTGTTAGTTTTTAAGGTGCTGCTGGTCTCTTGCTCTTTTCTACTGCATAAGAGCCGCTGAGAGAGTGTCACTGGCTTGTTTTGTTCTGATGTGATGCTAATTTGTTTTTTTAATTAGGCGCTGGTATTCTACTACTCACTTAATATATAACCTTTTTTGTATCCCACTGCACTGATTTAAACAGGCAGTAGGTGCACATTGCATTGGGGGCAGTTGCACATTTCACTGCAGATGTTCCTTTTTCAAACTCCAGGCCTAGAAAAGCCATGAGGACTTGGCATCTTTTGTCAAATCAAAGTTATCTGTGTCCTGCTCCCCCAGTTTGGTGTAGTGGTTAAGTGTGTGGGCTCTTATCTGGGAGAACCAGGTTTGATTCCCCGCTCCTCCACTTACAGCTGCTGGAATGGCCTTGGGTTAGCCATAGCTCTCGCAGGAGTTGTCCTTGAATGGGCAGCTGCTGTGAGAGCCCTCTCAGCCCCATCCACCTCACAGAGTGTCTGTTGTGGGGGGGAGAAGATGTAGGAGATTGTAAGCCGCTCTGAGTTTCTAGTTTTCTTCTTCATATAAGCAAGACAGTGGTTGTTCCTGTTGGAGGGAATTTGTCACTCAGTATGCTTACCAATCTCTTCTCTCAGGGTTTTTTTCCCTGATTCCCTCCCCCCATCATTCACACAGCACTTTGATCTGTATTTGGTCCACATGGAACCCACAACTCTCAAGACAATCTTTCTAAGATGGACAGAGATTGTAGATTGCTAGTCCAAACCCCGAGGCCTTCTGCTGGTGGTTGTTTGAATGTCATAAAAATACCATCTAGCAGATACTTGTTCACAAATGCCTGACTTAGCAGGGCTGAGTATTGTTTTACTAAGGCCGGGATAATAGCTTGGGATTTCGCATACACATTTGCCTTCAAGGTATCACTTCCTAGAATGCATTTTAAATTTACAAATTTTCTCGCCATCTCTGTTTCCCAAAGCATCTCTCACGGTGAGTTTCTGCTGCCATAAAACTTCGCAGCTTGCAATGCGGTTAACATACATCGGAGAGAGGAGGGGAGTGATCAATTCATGTGGGTTTTTATTTTCAGATGGCCAGAGAGCCTGGTGCTACTGAGTATCCAGCCAGCTGTTACTTTCGGTTACCCTGATGGATATAAACAATGACAGCCAGAGAGACGGTTCTTGTCCCTCACTTGCCCCCATCGCAAAGGAGCAAAGCTAAAATAACAAAACACTAAACATCCACCTCTTTGCAATTGCCAAGCTTGCATTTCTGGAAAGGCCCATCTTTTATCAGCATGAATGTTTCACCCGCTCTAACACCAATAAAAAAAAGGGGGGGGGGAATTGAAATTCACAAAAAAAAAAAAATTGAAAAACGTGATCTAGTTTTACGATGGCTCCCCTTAACCGCTTTGCGCGTGCCACCATAATGCATTTGCGTGGAAATCATGGAAGAAGTAATTTTGATGCAGATGTCTTAGAGCGACAAAAGAAGTTCACTGCATGAAAACCAAACATACCATTCAGGAAACAATGGTTAATCTGTTCAGGGCGCCTGAACCTATTGTCACTCCTCTGCAGAATAAAGGAAGAGGATTAATTTGAAGATGCTTGTGCATGACATATGGTAATTCTCTGGGAGAAGGAAGTGGCAGCTAGTGACCTCTAAATCTTACCATTGACCTCTGGTTGTAGAATGGTGTGTGCCATAAGGTCTGCCCGTCCTTTCATATGATAATTTGATTCATGGAGCATTAGCGAAACTATAAAGTTTACTGCGGCCTCTGGACTGCCTCCGCATGATAAAATAAGGACCCCTGCCGCCATTCAGAAAACGGCCATCGTAAAACTGCAGAAATTTTAATTTGGCAAAAACTGTTTTGCGCAATTAAGTTTTAAGTGGCTTCCTCACCAGAAGTAGTGGAAGGGATACGCATTAAATCAATCCCAACGTGGCCTTTAGGAGATTAGTTTTCAAGGTGGTTTTATTCAGTGTGGCATTTGAAAGAAGCTTCAGAGGTTGGGATGCTCAAAATTATGTTCAACTAAGTCACTTTTTGTTGGTGGGGGGGAATGGGAGTAGGGGGTAAGTATGTGTATTTAATGTTTTCAAAATTTGTAGTTTTGCATAATCTTAAGGGTAGCCATAACAGTGGCCAAAGCATGACTACAAAGAGGGTTGTAGTTCCCCCGCCCCATCCCCCAGTATAAAACAAGATTGTTTGGTGTTCCGGGGTATAGTCTAAGTAAGCAAACGTCTCTTTTTGTTCTACGACTAAGTTTTCTGCTCCCGACACATTTCTTGGAAGGTGACTGTAAGACGATTGTTTAGTTTAAAAATAGTCCCAGAGATACTTTGTTCTTTTTTAATTTACTAACCAGCTCTTTTTTCTTTCTTTCTTTCTTTTTTTAACTTCTGGAAACGACTGCCTTCATTATCCTCTTTATTTCTGTTTCCTACTCAAGTTGCTCCCGCTGTTTCTGCTAGCACTGAAGCTGATCACTTTGGCTCTGACTCTGCTCCTCCTTTACATACCTGTTTCTTAGTAAATGAAGGTATTCCTTTGCCTCCGTTTCTGTCTGTCTACTTGGCCTCTTTTTTCCTCTTGACTAACTTGCTCTCTCATTGTGACGTGCCTCTCTTAATCTGAACATCCATCCACTTTTGCCACACTAAAGACAAGCTTCACTTAGCAGCCCTTTACTTAGAACTAATGATCAGTTTTAATTTGTTGTCCTCTGCCTTTGGGTCAGATCGGCTTAAAAGGCAGAACGACTATATATCACATAAACAGCCAGCTAATCCAACTGGCAAAGAAATGTATAATTAACATATTAAGTTCTTTAAGTTTGTTTGTTTTTTCCCGCCCTAACCTCTTTTAACTTGGGGGGGGGGGAGAGAGAGGGAGAGAACAACCACTTCCTTAATGTGCAGTCCTAAGTAGGGTTAACCGATTGACTTAAATATACTTAGGGCAAGCAGCTGTTTAGGATTGCGCTGCAAATGCACCTATTTTTTGCAGAATTGGGGTTTATGCAGTTTAACAAGTGGAATGTTTTGGGAACCTAGAAGAAACATGAATCACTACCTTTTTTGCATGCTGGGAAAACAGGTTTGCTTATGAATAAAGAAGATATTTTTCAGTGCGAGTAAGGTTTTGACCTTGTTTTGACAGTACGGGAAGAACAGCCGTGAGCCAGGAGGAAAGGCAGGGTATAAATATTTGAATCAATAAAATAAATAAGAAGCGAAAAGGGAAAAGGGGGTGGGTGGGATTTGGGAGCGCTTTTCTTTACTAATGCAGCGTTGTGCTGCCTGGCTCAGTTTTCCCCTAAGCCCATGGTACTCATTGTTAACTGGTCTACAGTCTGTTACAAGATCATTACTTTTGACAACCTTAAAGACTAAAAGAATAATCTGCAGATGAATAAAAACTCAGCATTTATCCACTTAGCCTCATTTACTTCATTGGAAACGAAGCTGACTCTGAGTAGATCTGTCACTTTAAGTGATTGTAGATCACACTGTTTACAGCCTATTTTATATATATTTTTTTTTACTGCCCTTGATTTATGGAGAGGCTTTCAATTATTTGTGTAAATTGTCCTCATTCAGAAAGAGAATGCCGTTCAGTCTATTCAATTTTCCTTTTGCACGAGAGAAACAAGCAATTTTTTTTCCCAACAGGTAACACAAATTAGTCTAATGGCTTGGGCACACATTGCCTTGTATCCCTTAGTTGCCACACTGAAAGAGAATGGCTTCATTTAGCTCATGGGGAAAAGACAAGCCTTCCTCTAAAAAAGAATAATTGAGGGGAAAAGCAACCATCCAGTCTACTTCTAGAGAGATTCAAGAGCAGGCAGCTTTTCCCACATGATAGAGCTAGTGCAGTAGCTGTGCCAAACATTCTCTGGTTTTGATTTCTCAAAAATCCAAATTTCAGGAGGGTGAACTTTTTAAACTTCCTATCCCAAGTTATGCAATTAAAAACAAAACAAAAAAACCCAGCCCACCCCCTCTTGGGTAGCCTTGTTCCCACTTACCTTGGTGGCACCATCTTTCTCCCTGTTACATTTTCCTCCTCCTCCAATTAGTTATAGGGGTGGCTGCACCCTATCAGAGATTTCACAGTGGGTGGAATGTCATGGCAGTACTATGTTGCGAATCAGATTTATTTGCATGACTATATTAGTGAGAGCAAAGAAAGCTTTTGTAAACAGATACGTGAATGTTTTTGCAAGGAGGTCCCAAAAGTTGAAAGGGGGGGGGGGGAGGAGGTGCATTACATTGGCACATGCAAAAATATTTGTAAATAACAATCTGTTACTTGGCTTGGGACCGTATATTGAGAAGAAAGGTTGGCTTTGTAAACATCTCGCTAAATATAAATGAACAAGTTTTTGCCTCTGTTCTAGCAGTATTCTGCTAAAAAGATATGGAGGGAGGGGAAATGTAATGTGTGCGCAAGCCTGAAGCAGCTATATTTTAACTATTTTTAATAAGATCGTATGAGATAAGAGATCTCTTTGGTTTGTATGATTTAACATCTGGCATACAGAGATTCCGGTTTGGAACCAATACTTTATCTTGTTGATGGTGAAACAAAATCAGTGTGTTTTGTTGTACTGTGCTGTCTTGTTAACTGTTTTAAAATTGTGTGGATTCCCCCTCCCCCCTGCTTTGTGTGGTGTTAAAGGCTGGTGCTTTGGTTTCGTTGGTTGTAGAGGAGTATTTGCTTTTTTCTCCTGCAGAGCTTTTGGTGGCTTGCCGTCCATGTTTTAGCTTTACATATTGGCTGCAATCCTGCATCTAACCTGCTTACATGTAGCATGTAGTTGATAGCAGGGCTGGAGAAGTCCTAGGAGCATGGCTGCCAAGGTGTCTGAAAGATTGATGCTGGTACCGAACAATTGTGTCACTTCTATGTTATTGTTCATGGCTTCAGCCTAAATAAAATTGATACTTTTTCTGAAAAGAATTGATTCCAGTGCTTAGGAGTTATTTTTTTCAGCCTTGTTTCTATGGCATTGCATATGCAGAACAATTCACTGTGCACTTGGATCACCAGTGCTGGGGCAGATAATTCTGTACTTCTGCTACTTTTCATGTACCCATGGAAAAGGGGGCACTGTACACAGGGCGAGAATCATTCCTACCTTCCTGTACGTTGCCTCTCTCTGTTGCTCATGGCAATACACCAGCGCCTTGGTATTGCTCATACAGGGCATTGCCTCCTATTCACTACACTGTAGCTGAGTGTGGCATGGCCTATAGGGTTTTGGATGCAGGACAGGATTGCTGCCATTGTGTGCGTTTTTCATCTCTGTGCATAATTGTGTTGTGATAATTCTGTAGCATGAAAACAGTTAATTGGTTGAAATGGAACAGAAGAGGTGAATTTTTTTTTTATAATAACACATGAGTCTTGTAGCCAATGCGGTGAGAGACACATGTTTAAAAGTGGTATCTATGTATATTATACATTGCATTATATTAACTAGTGTTTGAATAGTATGTGGTCTTGCTTGGGGATTAAGACTAGGTATGGTGATTTTTATATGCATAGCTAAAGAGGTCTGGCTGTCCTCAACTAGAGGCAGGACTTTTTCAGTCCTGGCCTTGACCTGGTGGAACTCTCTGCCAGAAAACACTAGGGCTCTGCAGAATCTTTTACAATTCTGCAGGGACTACAAAGCAGAGATGTTCCGCCAGGTTTTTGTTTGAGGACAGAGACGGCTGCTGTCCTCAAACACACACACACACACACACACACACACACACACACACACACACACACACTTAAGCGTGGGAACTGATCCCAATACCTGGAAAGCAGAATTACAGCACACTATAAAGTATGTTCATTGAATAGCAACTGTTTTAAATTACCTGGTTTTATTGATTTTATGTGTACCTCTTGCTGTACACCGCCTAGAGCCCGGCATTGGCCGGGATGAGGCGATTCATAAATTTAATAAATAATAATAATAATAATAGTGTGATAAATCACTGGCTAAGGAACAAGGGGGAATATAAGGAAGAAAAATATATTGGTATTCCTCTGGTATTCATGTTGACACACAGCTGGTTCGCTTTTCTATCTGGTATCACCAGCAGTCTTTCGATCTCAAACTTTTTTTTATAGCTGCAGTTCACCAATTTGGAAGGATTTTAATTGGGGGAAATGTGATGCAACAGGAGACAGGATGCTGGACCGTTGGTCTGATCCAGCAAGGCTCTTCTTTTGTTCTTGACCTCATGCCCCATTTTAACTTTCTTATTTGTGACTTGCTTGCTTGCCTGGAGTCTGGAAAACAGTTCAGTTTTTGCGCACTCATCCCCCACCCCCATGAATGTAGGAGTAATTCCTTCATCCCATGTTGTCTGAAGGCTTTGTATCCTAAAGTTACAATAAGCAGCCTCCTGGAGATGAGGAAAGGAGAAAGCAAAAGACAACAAGATGTAAGATTATAATAAATGCAGTTAAGCTTCAGTGGGCGGGGGGGAGGGGTGGCATTGTTTGTACGGGAGGCTTACTCCTTCAGGGCACTCCCGGCCCCAAAGATTGAAGGTATTGAGTGTGCCGGCCTGGCGTGGGAGGCTGGAGAGGGGTTGGCGGTCTGGCTGGTGTACCGTACGCCTAACGCACCAGCCAGCGCCTTACCATCCCTACTGGAGGCGGCGACGGGCTGGGCGTTGGAGCACCCAAGGTTGATAATCCTGGGTGACTTCAACGTCCATGCTGATGACCCGTCCTCCAGTCAGGCGATGGACCTAGTGTCTTCCATGGCGACACTGGGACTCTCTCAACTTGTTGTAACCCCCACTCACCAGGCTGGTCACATGTTAGACCTGATCTTTGCGGCCGGGGTTGTTGTGAGCGATATAACCGCCAAGGCGGTGCCATGGTCGGATCACTTTGCCCTCAAGGCCCGTGTAGACTTGCCTCCCCAAACCTGTTTAGGCGAGGAGCCTATTATGGCTCGCCCGCGGAGCCAGATGGACCCGGAACGGTTCCAAATGGCTCTGCGGGATCCCTGGCCCTCTGGCACCTCTCTCGATGGCCTGGTTGAGTCCTGGAATAATCGGCTCTCCAGAGCCATCGAGGAGATTGCACCTCGGCGTCCTCTGCGGCCTCGGACTAAGCCGGCTCCGTGGTATACCCCGGAACTGCGCCGGCTGAAGCAAGGCCTTAGACGGCTAGAGAGGCAATGGCGGCGTACCCGCGACGAAGCGACTAGAACATCTTATAGGAAGTTTATGAAGACCTATGAGATGGCAATCAAGGCCACAAAGAAAACATACTTTGCGACCAAGATTGCATCTGCAAATTCGCGCCCAGCTCAATTGTTTAGAATAATTCGGAACCTTACTTCATTGCCACAGGGCAACCCAAAAGCTAAGGAATTGGAGATAGGCTGCGAGGCTTTTGCGAAGTTTTTTGCAGATAAGGTCCAATCGCTCCGCCACGACTGCCCCGCCAATTTAGACGCAGTAAGTGAACTTGAGGCCCAATGCGTGTCTTCGGATGTAACCTTGGACTGCTTCGACCCGCTCAGCTTGGAGGAAGTTGACAGAATTCTTGGCACTGCACGATCCACAACTTGTGATCTGGACCCATGTCCCTCCTGGTTAATTAAGGCCTGCCAGGAGGAATTGAAATGTCCTATACGGGACATTATAAATCGATCTCTTTCGGAGGGTGTTTTCCCAACATCTCTGAAAGAGGCAGTGGTCCGCCCTCTCTTGAAAAAAGCTACATCAGACCCGGCCGTATTGGCACATTATCGGCCGGTCTCAAATTTGCCCTTTTTGGGCAAAATTATAGAGAGGGCTGTGGCGTTGCAGTTACAGGATTTTCTGGAAGACGCTTCCACCTTGGACCCATGCCAGTCCGGCTTTCGCCCGGGCCATGGGACGGAAACAGTCTTGGTCGCCCTCATAGATGACCTCCGGCGGCAACTGGATCGGGGCGGCTCGGCGGTATTGCTGCTGCTCGACCTGTCGGCGGCGTTCGACATGGTCGACCACCGGCTGCTGACCCGCCGCCTCGCCGACGCAGGAATTCGGGGGCTAGCCTTACAATGGCTCTCCTCCTTCCTTGAAAATCGGGGACAAAGGGTGGCAATTGGGGGGAAGCTGTCTCAGAGACACCCGCTTCATTGTGGGGTGCCTCAGGGGGCAGTTCTCTCCCCGACATTGTTTAACATCTTTATGCGCCCCCTTGCCCAGCTTGCCCGGAGGTATGGGCTTGGTTGTCATCAGTACGCTGATGATACCCAGCTCTATCTATTGATGGAAGGCCGGACTGGTGATGTCCCTACAAATTTGGACCGGGCGTTACAGGCCGTGGCTGACTGGCTCAGGCTGAGCGGGCTGAAGTTGAATCCAACGAAGACTGAGGTCCTTTGCGTGGGTCGGGACGGACCGGGGGGGGAGATTACTCTGCCAGCTTTTGACGGTGCGCCACTGACACCAGTGCGCAGGGTCAAGAGCCTGGGGGTGCTACTGGAATCCTCGCTATCAATGGAGGCCCAGATAGCTACCACCGCAAGATCCGCCTTCTTCTATCTCAAGAGGGCGAGGCAGTTGGCTCCCTTCCTGGAACGCGACGACCTAGCAACTGTGATCCACGCAACGGTCACCTCAAGACTAGACTACTGCAATGCCCTCTACATGGGGCTGCCCTTGTGCCGAACGCGAAGACTTCAGGTAGTGCAGAACGCAGCGGCCAGGCTGTTGATGGGACTACCTAGGTGGGAACATGTGCGGCCGGTGCTGCGGGATCTGCATTGGCTACCGGTCGTCTACCGCGTTCGGTATAAGGTGCTGGTTATTACCTTTAAAGCCCTATATGGCCGAGGACCTGCCTACCTCAGGGACCGCCTCTCCCCATATATCCCCAGGAGAGCGTTAAGATCTAGCTCCCAAAACCTCCTACAAATCCCTGGGCCAAGAGAGGCTAGAATGAAGATAACTCGGGAGCAAGCCTTCTCATTAGTGGCCCCGCGCTGGTGGAATCAACTCCCAGAGGGGGTGCGAGCCCTGCGGGACCTGAACCAGTTCCGCAGGGCTTGCAAAACCTCTCTTTTCCAACTCGCATTTGAATTAGGACCAGACTAACTTGATAAAATCATTCTAACTCTAGCCATCTTATGTTGTAACTGAAGCTGATAATATGTAATTGTGACATCAGAAATTATAGCACCTATTTTTATGTATTTTAATCTATATATGTAATTGTATTGTATTCATAATGTTTATCTGCTTTTAATTGAATCATGACGTAGTCATGTCTGTGAGCCGCCCTGAGCCCGCCTTTTGGTGGGGGAGGGCGGGATATAAAAATAAAATTTATTTATTTTATTTATTTATTTAAATTGATGTAATGATCAGGGCACGAGATTAAGGTGCAAATACATGCTACAGTAAGTTTAATTTTATGTCTTCCCTGTTTAAGGCTGCCTCCATGTGGAGGTTTTCCTTCATTTTGGATTTCAAACTAGAGTGCTGCTTTGGAGCATCTATGCAATCTTGTGTTGTAATCATCCTTTCCATACCTTTCCCAAACCTGCTTTTGCTATGGTCTTTTGGGGAAGGTGCACATTTTCAGAGGTCCTGCTTACAGGGGCACCTTTTCCCTTCTGTTAGCTCCTGGCATCTGCTATGTTTTTCATTTGCCACCAGAGGGTGTCTTGAGCTTTTTCTTTCTTAAAGCTATAGCAATTATTAATTGGTGGGGGGAGAACCCGCCACGGCGGGTGGGATTCAAGAACTTTGGCAGCTGATGGAGGAAAGCTAACTGAACACTCCCATGTAGGAAGCTCAGATGCCTCTGTGCGTGGCTCCACATCTGCAGCAGTGCACCGATGAATACAAAATGGAGAATCCTCACTGTGTGGATGCAGCCTTAGTCTGAAATATTCTTTGTGAGTGAACTATGATAAACCCTGATAGTCAGAATGCTGTGAATGTTAATGAATAGTGTGGTGTTCAGTTACCTGTGTTGATGCTAGGTTTACATGTTTAAGCTAAACTGAAGTCTAGTACCACAGAGACCAGCAAGATTTTCAACGTGCGAGCTTTCAAGAATCATAAGAACATAAGTGAAGCCGTATTGGATCAGGCCAATGGCCCATCCAGTCCAACACTCTATGTCACACAGTGGCCCAAAAAAATTATATATATACACACACATATATATACACTGTGGCTAATAGCCACTGGTGGACCTCTGCTCCATATTTTTATTTAACCCCCTCTTGAAGCTGTCTATGCTTGTAGCTGCCACCACCTCCTGTGGCAGTGAATTCCACATGTTAATCACCCTTTGGGTGAAGAAGTACTTCCTTCTATCCGTTTTAACCAGATTGCTCAGCAATTTCATTGAATGCCCACGAGTTCTTGTATTGTGAGAAAGGGAGAAAAGTACTTCTTTCTCTACTTTCTCCAACCCATGCATAATCTTGTAAACCTCTATCATGTCACCCCGCAGTCGACATTTCTCCAAGCTAAAGAGCCCCAAGCTCCCTTTGTAAGATACAAGTCAGAACAGAGATCCTTGAGTACTTATATCCGGCTGCTGATTTTGCATCCGGAGTACCTTCTGTGCTAACCCCCTTTCCACCTCCTATTGGAATATAAGGACTCAAGGATCTGACTTGTATCTGATGAAGGGAACTTTGGCACCTGAAAGCTCATGCCCCAAAATCTTGTTGGCCTCTAAGGTGCCTCCAGACTTGAATGTAGCCATTCTGCCGCACACCAACACGGCCACCTTCTGAAACTACGGTCTAACCTGTATCTTAATAGGATGGAGTCAGCTTGCTGCGATGCACTGCGTTATGCTTCCTGACTTGCTGGGCCTGGATAAATTTAGACCGCCTCTCCTTGAAATGTTGGCTCGCAGATGGCAGGATCGATGCTTGGAGGTACAGTTTTATTGAAGGCGGAGGGAGGGAGGGAGGGAGGAATGAATCTGTTGGCCAATAATGTGGTGGGGGGATTTTTTTTTTTTGTATTGAATATATTGTTCCAAGAAAAAAAAATGTAATATAATTCTGGCTTAAAGGTTGGATTTATATATAGGTATATGCAGTTCAATTTGCAGGTCAGTTTTGCAAAAAATGGAGAGTTAACATCCCAGCATGACATCCGTATATTGTAGTTTAATGGGAAGCCAGACTTTCAGAAAGGAGGGGGGTGGGGTGGGGGGTTAATGCAAAGGAACAGGATGCATCTTTCTGGCCACTGGATGTCGTCATTGTTCCATCAGAACATGGAGGTGAAGCACTTTGGAATATAAAAAGCCTCCCTTTCCAAGAAGCTGCAGACCATTTCAACCAATTTGGATTAAGTTGTTCATAGTGTGTTTACTTTTTATGCTTCAGCGGTTCAATAACGGCTGCAATTTTATTTTTAATCCTTTAAAATATTCTGCTTAAAAAAAAAAAACCCCAGACATGTAGAGCGCCATACCTTTTATGCCACTGCCCCAGAACTTTCATTTCTTCACTGTATAACTATTTCTTGAAATGAGATTCTGATATACAGCACTCTATGCATGTATTTTTTTTTGCATGTAAACATGGGCATTTTTAAAAAAAGAATGAGAATTAGCTGGTTTCCCGTAGTGCCATTTTAATGTCAACATTTGCTTCAGTTGGTGGATGATGCTAGATGAAAAATTCAAAGATGACATCCATGTTTGCGTTGGTTCCTATATTCAGTTTTGTAAGAGCCATCTTTACCCTGGTAAAGAAAATGGCCGTAGGCTGGGAAGCTTCTTGAGCCAGTTCTTAGGGGGAGGCTGCAGAGTTGTTGACCGCAGCTCCACTAGTCGGCAAATGAGGTTGGCACCTACTGTTTTTGATAAATGGCTGTCTGGCCTTGACATCGCTTCTGTGCTGTTGTGGCAAAAAAAAAAATATGTTGATTGTGCAGCTTTAAAAAGAAATATATGAGGAGCAGACCTGTGACATTTACAGTACAATTTTGAACCAGCGCCTCAGCTTAATTGAAAATCTGCTGCTGGTTTTGTGCAGTTTCCGTGGTGTTCTGTGGTGCATAACAGCAGAGGAAGTCTCTGTGTTTGTATCCTGCCTGATGTCAAGAGCTTGGGAGGGTAGGGTGGTTTCTTGTCACTGGGGGAACTTAGCAACTTCAGCTTATTTCCTCATGCAAATCAAACTGATGGGTAGTAGTTAGAGAAGAGAATGGCTAGGAATCTTAGATGCTACCGGGCCTTGAATTCAGTAGGAGTAGGAGCACAGCTCCTGAACCTTTCTGAAGGTTCCCCCTCCTCCTGCTCTCCTACCTCCCTTGTCCATTGAATAGTAGGTGCAGCTGCATAACAATCCCTGGATGAGCTTCACCACCTATTTTTCTACAAACACCCCCCCCCCCCCCCCGGATGCTATATGCAGCTTAAGAGTCCCTCCAACTACTTTCTATCTTGATAAAGGTTTATTGAAAAATTTGAATTGGAAAATTGTTTGGCGAAATTTTCCAATGTCTTGATTACAGAATGATTTGACATGTACATTTTAAAAAGCAGCACAAGTTGATCTTATGGCAGCAAATACTTGAAGAGCAGGAAGTTTAACTGGGAAGGGGGGGGGGCGGGAAATTAAGTCCTTTTGGCTTAAATGCTATGTTCAAACAAATTGAAAGATTGATGTAGAAATGATTTCCAGCGGAATACTACCTCTAGAGAGTAAAAGACGATTTTGCATATGCAAGGTACATCTTGGACCACTGAGAACTATTGACACGCTAATTCTAGGATGTCTGAAAAAAAAGTTAGTGCCACATCAGATTGGTAATTATAGTATCCACAGCTTTTTTTGTAGCAGGAACTCCTTTGCATTTTAATAATGTTATAATACTTTTATCATGTTTTGCAGATAGTTCTTATGGATATGTATAGTTATCCCTTTTGTTTAAGACGTTGGCTTTTGCCGTAAATAAAATCTGTCTTGCATATTGGGCCGCACACCCTTGATGCAGACAATCCTCCAAGAGCTTAAAGGACTCTAAGTACAGGGCCTAATGTAAGCTCTTGGAGGATTGGCTACATCAGGGGTGTGTGGCCTAATATGCAAAGGAGTTCCTGCTACAAAAAAATGTCCTGAGTTATAAGGCAGCTTCATGTGTGTTCATGATCAGGTAATACTGACCTCATTGGATCAAGGGTAAGCCAGCTTAGTGTATGTTCATGTGAGTCCCTGTTAGTGAAGAAGATGATGATATTGGATTTATATCCCGCCCTTCTCTCTGAAGAAGTGGCGCCATAGCACAGAGTGGTAAAGCAGCAGTACTGCAATACTGTGGTCTGAACTCTCTGCTCATGACCTGAGTTCGATCCCAGCGGAAGCTGGATTCAGGTAGCCGGCCCAAGGTTGACTCAGCCTTACATCCTTCTGAGGTCGGTAAAATGAGTACCCAGCTTGCTGGGGGAAAAGTGTAAAAGACTGGGGAAGGCAATGGCAAACCACCCCGTAAAAAGTCTGCTGTGAAACGTGAAAGCAACATCACCCGAGTCGGAAACGACTGGTGCTTGCAGAGGGGATCTTTCCTTTCCTTTCCTTCTCTCTAAATCAGAGTCTCAGAGTGGCTCACAATCTCCTATGTCTTCTCCCCTCACAACAGACACTCTGTGAGGTGGGTGGGGCTGAGAGGGCTCTCACAGCAGCTGCCCTTTCAAGGACAACCTCTGCCAGAGTTATGGCTGACCCAAGGCCATTTCAGCAGCTGCAAGTGGAGAAGTGAAGAATCAGATCCAGGTCTCCCAGATAAGAGTCTGCGCACTTAACCACTGCACCACAGTGGCCAACATTACAGTTGGTTTTATATCATTTCCTTCATTCCTCCCCTCTGAAGTTATTTTGAAAAGCTGTTTAGTCCTGCAAACATACATGAAGACTCTTCGACATGCTTTTTTTTTGCTTGGATTCGCAGGTGAGAGAAGCTGCCCAGGCCTTGCTGTTAGCAGAACTGAGAAGGATTGAACAGGCAGGCAGGAAGGAAACCATTGATCTATGGGCTCCTTACTTACCTCAATACATGGACAGCGTTATATCACGTAAGTATTTTCTGATGCCGAACCTAAACGTGCTAAAAAAGGAGATTCTGTTAAAATAATTAGGGATGTTAGTAAGAATGAACGAAAAAACTTGGTTTGATTTTGCAAGAGTGAAAAAGAGAGAGGCCTGTAGCCACATCCCAAGCTATAATGATTGTCAAATAAAGACTGACAAATGGTAACAAGAGGGGCAGTGCGGTGCTGGCATCATACCCCTGTCACCCTTACTTTCTGCCATCCCAGCAGCATGTGTAGGGTCTGCAGCACTAGTGGCGACAGCTTGCCTCCTGATGTGACATGGCATCATTGTGCAAGGCTGTTGCATGCTGCAATAATGAATAAAGAAGCATGGGGCAGGACTGGGTGTTGCCAACCCCCAGGTGGGGCCTAGAGAGCTGCTGAAATTACAGCAGGCCTCCAGGGGACAGACATCAGCTCCCGTGGAGAAAACGGCAGTTTGGGAAGCAGGACTCTACAGTGTTCTACCCCACATGCAGTTGGCTTACACTGAATCAGACCATTGATTCATCAAGGTCAATATTGTCTACTCAGTGGTTCTCCGGGGTCTCAAGCAGAGGTCTTTCACATCACCTACTGCCTGGTCCTTTTAAAGTGGAGATGCTGGGGATCAAACCTGGGACCATGTGCATGTAAAGCAGAGTCTTTTCCACTCAGCCACAACCCCTCCCCACAAATTAATATTGTCAGGAGTTGGATTCAAACCTACACCTCCAGGAGAGACTGCAATCTGAATGCAGCGCCTTAGACTGCTTGGCCATCCTGACACTCAGGTCCTTCCTCTCCCCAAACCTCCTCTAATGTCCTCCTCTAATGGCTTAGTGAGGAGAGCCATCTGCTTCAGGAGTGGTGTGCCTCCCACCCGTAACACAGCGCATATTTGTGGGGATCCCAGTGCTAAATAATTCGTAGATTACTTGATTCTGGGTTGGGGTTTTGTACACAGCAGAGCATCTTCCCTCACTGCAATCTGTTGAAAGCAAGTGAGCTATTTTGTTGCTCAGGTGTTAACGAAAGAATGGGTTTTCGATATTTTTTTAAGCATCCAGTCAGCTCTTGCAGCCAGTAGAAATGGAGATACCCAGAGCTTTTTTTGCAGCAGGAACTCCTTTGCATATTAGGCCACACACCTCTGATGTAGCCAATCCTCCAAGAGCTTACATGGTTTTTAGTACAGGGCCTACTGTGAGCTTCAGGAGGACTGGCTACATCAGGCGGGTGTGGCCTAATATACAAAGGAATTCCTGCTACAAAAAAAGCCCTGGGGATATTGCAACAAAAGAGCAAGGGTGGGGGGCATCAGCATGTAAGGATTTGATGCTGCAGTGTGGGAAATGGTAACTGCCCAAAGAGGTTTAACGTGGTTTAAGAGTGGCTAATGGTTAGGACCCTAAGAGCATTTTAGCCACCTTAGGGTCTGTGATGTCAACTTATGTTGTTAAATTTGGTAGCATGCTTCCTGCCATTAGAAAAGCTTAGCTAGCCTGTGGCATACCTGCTGTTTTCTAAACAAGCAAGATTTTTTTTTCAACAACTCCAAAATTAATGTCATTCACTAACGCTTACATCAGAAAATATTGAACAAGATTTTGTATCCAGTTCCACCACCCCTTCTCATTTTTCATGATTTACTGATAGAAGACATACCATGTGGTGTAAAACCAAGCTGTATCTAAAACGGATCTTTGTAAAACAGCATTGGTATTGCAAAGTACACTGTAAAATATCCTTTAGAAAATCTTACAGAGCCTTCTAAAAACTGTGACCAATACAGAAAAGGCCCTGCTCTGAGCTCCAGCTATCTGACTAGAAAGTACTTAGAGGGGATTCTCCTGTAGATGTTAAAGCATTTTTGCATGTTTGCAGTTTAGTTACTGGTCTTAATTCAGTATGTGTAGAAATGTATGTTTCCCCTCTTACTGGATTTGTATGACTACAACTTTGGTTATCCACTGCATTCTACCTGCCTTTGTGGACAGCTATTATTTGGTTCTTTAGATAAGCTCATGCAAGTCACTGTCTCAATTTTCCAATTGTTTGCAAGGGTGGATCCAAGTATATTTGCAACAGTTGAATACATATGAGTGCCATTTATACTTAGGTCAATATTTTGAATTAAGTTTAGTTGCATGTCATCCTGCTCCCTACCTTTTGGTTTCTTTTCTTGAACCCCTGAACATAGCTGTCAAATGTAACCAAAATATCCATCTAGAAATGAATGATGTATGTCTGTGGAATCATATGAAACAAGCTTTTAACTTAGTTTGTTTTGCTTTTATTGGTGGATTACAATTTGTTTATTTCTAAGAGACATTTTTATGACATGAGAAACGCTTTACCCAAAGGAATTTAATTTCCTTTCATCAAGAGTGCTTTGTATCTTAAATGCCAATTGATTTTTTTTGAAAGATATATAATGATCCTGTTAAATCTTGAAGAGGATATATAATGTAGCTTTACATGTTGTGGAGTGTTGTCCCCAAGAACAAGTTTGAATACATACAGCCTTAAAATTTTGACTTTAAGTTTAAAATTATCTTTGTTTGAATAATTAAATTTAAAAATTGTATTAGATATTACATTATGATGATAAGAGAGCCAGCAATAATTTCTTTTATATAAAAATGTTTGAATAATTGGGGAAATAAGTGCATCTGAATTAATTTTTGTTTATTTATACCCCATTTTTTTTTCCTGGGGAGCCAAACTGGCTTCCATCCTTCTCCTTTCCTTAGGGTTGCCAGATCTGACTCAGGAAATATCTGGGGGGTGGAGCCAAAAATTTTTCCCATTCCCTATAAATAAATAAAATACAGCAGTGCAGTTCCCCTAAATATAGTCTTGATTTCCTCATCCTCTTTTTTTGCCTACCCTGGAAGCTGCACTTCCACTAAATGAAAGTGAAATTTGTCATACCCCCACAAGTCCTCTTGTCAGTCTTTGGAAGCATTTCCAAGCATGGCTTTTTTAAAGAACACACACACTAATAAAGCATCCAAAATAAACAGAGCTTGCAAGCCTATTCTTTTGTGATCTCACTGGGGCAATTTATTCACAGGAGTTGCTGAACATTTGTGGCAGAGGATGAACTGCTCATTTCGGCTCAACCCCGGCAACAAATTTCGTTAGTCTTTAAAGTTCTACTAGACTCTTCTCCTTTTCTGCTTTTCATAAAGCCATTTTTCTTGGTGACAGACAGATGAATTTGCACCAGCTTGATGAGGATGATATTGAATACAAGATGATAGTAATGACTGCTCCAGAAACGTTTCAGAAATTCTTAAAGCTTTGTGCTTGCACTATGTTAGCCGCTGTTGGTGCTTTTAGTGCCGTCATTAGGAACACCATGTTCCCCGTCCATTTCCATGTCCCCAAATTAATCTGGTGATGGCATTTCTTAAGTTCCAAACACTGCTCTTCCTCCAGTTATACCACGTGTGACAGATTATGTGTGCTCAAAATTAAACGCAATCTTCAAATTATGCCATTAAGGGTAGCACAGACAAACCATCTCACAGGGGGATCTAGAGACATTTACAATAAGAAACGTTCAATTTAAGACCGTTATGAGACATGGTAAAGTAAGTTTAACTATGGTTTCATTTTTACTTTCAAAACTCTCCATTGCCTGGGTTTGAAGAATATCACTAAATGCTGTTCTTGGTCCTTATCTGTTAGCACCTGTTATATCCCCCATGACCTTTGTTCCTCTGGCTCTACCACCCTCAGCCATCTAAAGATCTTTTGTTCCTTCAAACGACTTTCTCCTTTTCCTTCCATTGCTGCCTTTATGCCTCTTAGAATGCCTCTGTTATGTCTCTTGCTCCCCCGCCCCCAATTCCTCCTCAAAACCCACCTTTTAAATACCTTTTTTGAAACAGCCTCCTTTCCCTCTGTAAACCTAAGCCCCTCTAGCGGGAATAAGTGCATGCGTTGCTTCTTTTCTACTGAATTGTTGTTTCTCTTGTGTCCTTCTACTTCATTGGCATTGGTCCATCAAGAACAGTATTGCCTGCTCAGACAGTTATTTGGCTGTCCAGGGTTTCAGCCAGAGGGCTTCCACATCATCTCCTACTTCATCCTTTTAACTGGACCTGGTGGGGATTGAACCTGGGACCTTCTGCATGCAAGGGCTCGAATCGCTAGAAGGCAGCTCCGTGCGTTCATGTGACGCTCTTGTCTGTCCGGGTCTTTGGCACCTTTAGGCAGACTTGGACTGTAAAGGTACCTGCAAGTGTTCCACCACAGGTCTCAGTCAACAGACTAGGTGTCCCAGCTCCCTCCCCCCCCATAAGTAATATGAGATGCCAAGTATTGTCAGCTGTGCACTGCTGATGCAGTGGAGCTTCCTACCTCCTGCTGTGTATCCACTGAGCTCCCATTTTAGGGATGCACTCTCTTCCTAAAAGAAATGCCAGTTTGGTGTAGTGGTTAAGTTTGCGGGCTCTTATCTGGGAAAACGGGGTTTGATACTCCACTCCTCCACTTGCACCTGCTGGAATGGCTTTGAGTTAGCCATAGCCATCACATGATTTGTCCTTGAAAGGGCAGCTGCTGTGAGAGCCCTCTCAACTCCACCCACCTCACAGGGTGTCTGTTGTGGGGGAAGAAGACACAGGAGATTGTGAGCCGCTCTGAGTCTCTGATTCAGAGAGAAGGGCGGGGTATAAATTTGCAATCTTCTTCCTCCTCCTCGCTCTGAAATCAGTTGTAAAAATAGTTCACTTGGATTGTAGCTATTGTATGCATCAGGCATTAAAAATTAAAAGAAGTCTTTTAACACTTTAGAGGCAAATAGATTTACTGAAGCATGAGTTTTGCGGTCTGAAGTCCAGGTGTATTGTCATGAGATGCATGAAGCGGGTTCTTGGTTAGCAGATATACAGTGTTCGGAAAACATTTTTAACACCTTGGATTGTCTTAAGTACATGCTAACTGATACCATTCAGGGCACAGTATTAAAATCACACCCTAAAAAAAATCAATGTGTTTGGTCCAAAGAATCGTAAGTAGAAGAAAGACAGCTACCGTGTAAAACTTTTGTGTTGACCAAAGTCAGTTCAATGGCGTTCTATAAAAACTTGTGTAATTTTAAGGTTATACGTATACAGTAGCAGCATCCCTGGGGAAAAAAAATCAATTTCCCCATTATAAACCTATAGAAATCAAATCGTAAGAACATAACACAGAAACCTGAGGTCCACCTAGTCCAGCACCCTGTCTCATCCAGTGGCCAGCTGTGGAGGCCCAACAACAGGGCAGAGAGGGTGAGGCCTTCCCCTTACGTTGCCACTCCATCTGGCACAAAAAACAGCTGAGTGTCTTTGGATTAAGATTTCCTTTTCCCGCACAGCACTTTAGGATGAGGTTTCACGTGGTGTTTTCATGAATAGAAGACTCCTTTGTGTCAGAAGGGACACTTTTAGGTTCCCTCTTTTGCTGAGTGCGGCCTGCTAAAAGGTAAAAGGTAGTCCCCGTGCAAACACCAGTCGTTTTTACTCTGGGGTGACATTGCTTTCGCGACGTTTTCACGGCAGAATCTTTACGGGGTGGTTTGCCATTGCTTTCCTCGGTCATCTACACTTTCCTCCCAGCAAGCTGGGTACCCGTTTCACCAACCTTGGAAGGATGGAAGGCTGAGTCAACCTGGAGCCAGCTACCTGAACCAGCTTCTGCTGGGATCGAACTCAGGTCGTGAGCAGAGGGCTCCGACTGCAGTACTGCAGCTTTTCCACTCTGCGCCACGGGGCTCATTCCTGCTAGCGCTGTACGAAAGCCTTAGGTTGGGCAGACTGCCCATAATTGTTACAAAAAGAATATAAAATGCAGCAGTATTCTTCATATGTGTGCCTTCCTCTGCCGTTTTTCATCTGCCAAATACCTTAAGTCATTTTACATTTGTTTTAGTGATTCTGTGGTCTGGTAGTAACCTCTTACTCGTATTTCCCCACACTTTATGTATACAAGCTAATTCTCTAAAAGCCCTGGCTATAGGCACTGATTGCTTCCTAAATTAGTTCAACACTTGCAGCTTTGAACAGCTTTGAAAATCATTTGTTGAGTGTGAATATATAGAACGAGCTGTGAGGTTTAATCAGTGTAATGCACTGATGTAGCTACATGCTGCTTTAGAAGCATTACACTTTCATATAGTGTAATCACTGTTTCCTCCACAGTTTAATAACAGTTTGTCATTTTTAGTCTGTCTACAAATCCATATGCACAAAGCCTCTAGAAGAACATGCAGCGGCTTATGAGTCCTCTTCCACCAAGTCAACAATTAGCTTAGATGTATAAATGCTCCCCCCCCCCCATGACACAGCTGTGAAACTAGTTCGATATAGGTCTGTGTGACTATTTAGAAATACGATTTGCTGAGGTCATGACTGAAAGTGCGAAATAATGTAAGTTCTAATATTAACTCTCATCGTTCACTGTTTACAAGTGATACCTAATTTATTTTAAATTAGATCCAAGTAGGCAGCCGTGTTGGCCTGAAGTAGTAGAATTAAATAGGAGTCAACAGCACCTTTAAGACCCAACTTAGTTTTATTCAGAACATCAGCTTTCATGTACTCTAAGCACACTTCATCAGACGAGAATCCGGTGCTGGATTCCTTGTCTGATGAAGTGTGCTTAGAGCACACGGAAGCTTACGTTCTGAATAAAACTAAGTTGGTCTTAAAGGTGCAACTTGACTCCTATTTTGTTAATTTAAATTAATTTAATTTTCGATTTATACCCCGCCCTATCCCGCAAGCAGGCTCTGGGCGACTTAGAACATTAAAAAACTTTACAGAAACGTTAAAGTAACCACATCCAGACGAGATAATATCATAATTACAGAATTGACAGAAACCATGATCCACATCATTGGCAACAAGTCATAAACCACATATAGGCTGGTAGTATTCAGCATAACATAAGCACCTAGATGGTAAGGTGCTAATAAGGTGCTAGGGGGAGCGATGACTTCAGAGGACACCCACTGATCAATTAAAAGCCTGGTGGAAGAGCTCTGTCTTACAGGCCATGCGAAACTTAGATAAGTCCTGCGAAATGTAATAAGTCCCTAATGTTTAAGCCAAATGTTTCCTTTTCTGGGCACTGAAAACAAGTCCCTTAAGGGATTGGGGGTGGTGGAGGACAAAGTGAACTTCCCTTTGGATTCTGCTGGAAAAAATAGGTCAGATTCTTCACTTTGTCAGACCTGATTCCAGTAACACCTTCGATTTCCAGAATATAAGTTTTCAAGAGTAAAAACTCATTTTATTAGATCTTAGGAATGGCACATTGAATCTTGAAAGCTTATGCCCAGCCCTCAAATCTTGCTGTCTCTACTGATCGTGGATGTACCTCTTTGACTGTGCACCAACACAGTTACCCTCTGAAATTTCACTGGTTGTTCTGTGAGAAACCCTAGATTTTTCAGCCTTCATAGAACCCCCTTTTTTTTTTTTACTCTTCTGCCAATGAGCCCCTGTCTATCTTCCAGAGACCACTGACATGTTGATGTTGCAGAAGACTGGCATGTTTTTATTAGGGTACACATTTAAATAGTGCAATACACTGGTCACGTATTGGTTTCTGTCACTCTGTGGCATGAATTCATGACCTAGGTCCTAGAGCATGCCTAGTCTTCTCCTGTGGTCATGAACTCCAAAGGAAGATTGGTAGTGGTGCTGGGGAAGCTGTCCATCAAGGAATGGTTAGCAGTTGTTACAACTGTGACATTCCTGGGACAGTAGGTTTTAGGACTGGACATGTGGACAGCTTATTCAGTTACACATTTGAGAAAGGGTTATTCAGTTACATATTTGTAATAAAGCCAAGTGAGAAGAAACTGTAGGCTAATACACCTGTTTGTATTGGAGAAGAGGACTGCATAAGCAGACAAGATCTCTTCGAAGTCCTAACTGCATCTGATCATATTTCTGAACAGGCAAGTCTAAATTTTTAAGCAGAAAAACAGCTTGCCTCTTTTGCTATGAGCAGTTACTGTGTAAATCTGAAAGAAATCTCCACTATTGCACATGGCTCTCTGGCATGTGATATGCATGCGTATAGATTTACAAGGTTATGCATGGGATAGAGAAGGTAGAGAAAGAAGTACTTTTCTCCCTTTCTCACAATACGAAAACTCATGGGCACTCAATGAAATTGCTGAACAATCGAGTTAGAACTTCTTCATCCAAAGGGTGATTAACACATAGAATTCACTGCCACAGGAGGTGGCGGCGGCTACAAGCATAGGCAGCTTCAAGAGGAGATTGGATAAGCATATGGAGCAGAGGTCCATCAGTGGCTATTAGCCACAGCTTATCATTGGGACTCTCTGTCTGGGGCAGTGATGCTCTGTATTCTGGGTGCTTGGGTGGGGGGCACAGTGGGAGGGCTTCTAGTGTCCTGGCACCACTGGTGGACCTCCTGATGGCACTTGGATTTTTTTGGCCACTGAGCGACACAGAGTGTTGGACTGGATGGGCCATTGGCCTCATCCAACATGGCTTCTCTTATGTTCTTAGAGATATATATATATATATATATATATATATATATATATATATATATATATATATATATATATATATATATATATATATATATATATATATATATATATATAGCTTGCTTCTCTTGAAAACTGGCAATTTTGGTATATTGTCATACGTTAGGTTAGCCATAGTATTCATAACTTTTGGGGAGTGACTGGTTTCTTCTCTGATGCACATAAAATTGTGAATGCATGAATAAAGCAAAATTTTACTCATTCTCATTCACTGCAAGTGCAACAAGTACAAAGTGATCATCCAGAGTGGGTTTGATTTTTGCCAGGTCTTAATAAAGCTCATAAAGCATGATATGAAGCACAGCTACTGGTGGCTGGTACATGATAAGGTTAACAGCATACTGTTACCACTTATATTTATGCCGTATCCATTTTCAGGCTCCCTCCTTGACCTTCCTTTTTATATTCACTTTTATAATCTTTTTGGTTAATACCAAGGGGGATTTTTTGAGCTGGAGGTCATTGCACAATAAAACTTACTAATAAAGCCTATTATCGTTTTGTACATGGTATTATTAGCATAGCTGGAAAGTAATGAATGATTTTATCTCTCTCTTTAGTGAAGTAATAAATTATAATTAGCCTGTTTGGGCCGTGAAGTCATTGTAACAGGGAACTGTAATACGGGCATTTAAAGTTGGTTATTTTTTTTATTTTTACAAAACTACTGTTGATTTGCAGAAATGTATATATATATATATATATATAATTGGATTGATGGGGGGGGGGGGAGAGAAGTCTTATTCTATTCTTAAGAGAGTAGGAAGATCCAGTAGTGAGAACCAGAGGACTGTACAGCAGAACTATAATAGGCAATAGGTGATATGAAAGACCTTTGTTTTCTTGAGTCCTTGGGAGAGGCACTGCCAGCCTGAGTACACGGTACTGACCTTGATGGACGAACTGTCTGATTCAGTATTGTTCTGATTCAGTGTGTTCATGTGTGTTCAACCAGTCTGTCCCCCAGGGGAGCTGTCCAAGTACTCAGTGCTGCAGAGCACATAAAAGATTGAACTGATGTTCAGAATTGCCTCCCTTCTATTTCTGCTGGCCAGAATTGGCACCAGACTGCTGGATTCTGAGATGCAGCTCATGGGGCACTCTTACCTCTACCATGCCTGACTTGGTCTTGCTTTTGCCACCCTCTGTTCTTCAGCCTCCAGTCTAGCCAGCAACCTAGTCCTGTTGCTACAATCAGCATCAGGGCCGGCTGTTCCACTAGGCAACCTAGGCGGTTGCCTAGGGTGCCAGGAGGTTGGGCGTGGAAAATTGGGCTCCCCACCTCCTCCCGATGCCCCAGGCAAGCACTTAGTTTGCCTGCCTCCTTTCCTGCCACCGCCCCTCCCTTCTCTTCGCCTCCCCCCCCGCCACGCCTCCTCCTCCCTCCCTTCCCCACGTATCAATTGCAATGCCGGAACCGGCTCTAATGCTGCATTCTGGCAATCTAAAGCCCCCCTCCCCGGCTGGCGATAACTCGCTCGGCAGGTAGAACCACACCGTGGGGTCTCGCTTGCACTCTGTCTGGACCAGCGTCCTGAAAGGGCGGCCTCGCTGTCTCCTCCACTCTCCGCTTCCTGGATGGGAGGAGTCAGCGACAGCAAGGCCGCCCTTTCAGGATGCCGTCTGGACAGAGTGCAAGCGAGACCCCACGGTGTGGTTTTACCCACAGAGCAAGTCATTGCTGGCGGGTGGGTGGACTTTAGATTGCTGGAACACGGCGTTAGACCCGGTTCCGGCATTGCAATTGACATGTGGGGAAGGGAGGGAGGAGGAGGAGGCACAGCGGGGATGGGGGAGGAGCGGAGCTGCAGGGGGGGAATCCGCGGGGGGCGCTTTTGGGGGACACCAGGCAGCAAGTCTGCCTAGGGTGCCCCAGGATGTTGGGCCGGCCCTGATCAGCATGTACATGTGCAGACAGGGCTTTTTTTTTTGTAGCAGGAACTCCTTTGCATATTAGGCCACACACTCCTGATGTAGCCAATTTTTCTGGAACTTATAGTAGGCCCTGTACTAAAAGCCCTGTAAGCTCTTGGAGGATTGGATACATCAGGGGTGTGTGGCCTAATATGCAAAGGAGTTCCCGCTACAAAAAACCCCACCCGTGTGCAGACACAGAGGAATGGGTACCTGAGTTCCATAACCCTAAGGCACAGCTTGGTCTGCTGCTGGTGATATAAATAAAGGTGGCAGGTTAAAATTATTAATAGGAACTTGCCAGTTCTTCATGGCTCTCATTGAGTTATATGTGGCAAAGTAAATAAACTGTACCTTTGTGTGCAGGATTTTTTTTTTTTGGCGTGGGGGGAGCGTTGCCCTAAATTGTCATTACCATGGTTAGAGAGGTTAAGTTTCTCTCCTTCTCCTGAAAGGTCTTTGGGTTTACCCTCTTATTTTTCCCCATATGCATGAAACTGCCCATTATTCCTGTGTGAGGTGGGAAAGAAGCAATGGGCAAAACTTGGGAGGCCCCGACAACACCAACAGAGGAAGGGGTTCAATCTCTGCCACTCCCAGAAGTCCTTGTGAAGTTCAAAGCCTCTTTCAGCATGCACTGCCCATCATTTTGCTGTTAAATCATTGTATAATGCTTCTCTTAAGCACTTGAGATACTATAATAATCCTAAAAGAAGCCTTGATGGTGGCTCAGTGGTGGAGCTGTGGTCCCTCCCTTAGGGGAGGGACTGTGGCTCAGTGCTAGAGTATCTGCTTGGTAAGCAGACGGTCCCAGGTTCAATCCTTGACATCTCCAACTAAAAAGGTCCAGGTAAATAGGTGTAAAAAACCTCAGCTTGAAACCCTGGAGAACTGCTGCCAGTCTGAGTAGACAAGACTGACTTGATGGACCAAGGGTCTGATTCAGCATAAGACAGCTTCATATGTTCATATGAACCATAATGTCTGTTTTTGGGGAGGGACGGTGGCTCAGTGGTAGAGTATCTGCTTGGTAAGCAGAAGGTCCCAGGTTCAATCCGCGGCATCTCCAACTAAAAAGGGTCCAGGCAAGTAGGCATGAAAAACCTCAGCTTGAGACCCTGGAGAGCAGCTGCCAGTCTGAGTAGACAGTACTGACTTTGATGGACCGAGGGTCTGATTCAGTATAAGGCAGCTTCATGTGTTCTTGCTCACTGAGTCAGTATTGCAATTCTAGTATTGAAGATGGTGGTCAAGGCTGAGAGATCCCTGGGGATACGGAATGATTTTGTATCTCCCATGAGAGTTGAACCAGAGACTTTGCAATTCACAGCCATTTAAGAACATAAGAGAAGCCATGTTGGATCAGGCCAATGGCCCATCCAGTCCAACACTCTGTGTCACATAAGAACATAAGAGAAGCCATGTTGGATCAGGCCAATGGCCCATCCAGTCCAACACTCTGTGTCACACAGTGGCAAAAAAAAAATGTATGTATACACACACACACACACATATATACACACTGTGGCTAATAGCCACTGATGGACCTCTACTCCATATTTTTATCTAACCCCCTCTTGAAGCTGTCAATGCTTGTAGCCGCCGCCACCTCCTGTGGCAGTGAATTCCACATGTTAATCACCCTTTGGGTGAAGAAGTACTTCCTTTTATCCATTTTAACCTGACTGCTTTTAAACGCTATGTTATTGTAGATCTTCATTGTGATAAAAGCTACTAGTATAGCTGGTACTTCCATTACGTTGCAACACCTTACTCTGGGAAGGAGAGAGGAGCAGAACGGGCTTAAGCCTCATGGTTTGATCCCATCAATCACTTTCCTGACACTTTGTGACAAAGGTGGGGCGCATCATCTGGGAGTTAGAGGAAGGCAGGTCATGTCCAAGATGGCTCCTGGTGAATGAAATCCCAGGAAATTACAGAAATTAACCAAAAAAGAGATCAGTGCTGGAAGTCAGTAGAAATGCTTGGGATTTCTTTGGTATGGCAATTCTTAAAACATGCCACATGGAGTCATAATCAGAGCTTTTTTTTTTGAGCAGTAACACAGTTCTGACTGGCTTGGCATCAGGGGGTGTGGCCTAATATGCAAATGAGTTCTTGCCGGACTTTTTCTACAAAAAAAGACAGTGTTCCCTCTAAGCTGAGTTAGCATGAGCCAGCTCAGAGTTTTAGCTCAGGAAAAATGGCCCCAGAGCACACTAATTTATGCAGGAGTTCACAACTTTCATGTCAGTAGCTCGCAAAGTAGAATTTCTGCTCACAAGACTCTGCAGCTTAGAGGGAACATTGGTCATAACTCTGTTCAGTCCCCAAGTCTGTTGTATGAGAGGAGGAAATGTAAAATGTTTGTTATTAGAGCCAGTGTTTCAGTGCGGTCAAGGAAGTCAACTCTGAGCTCTGTCCTGTCTTTGCTCCTCCTTTAACTCCTTTTCCTTTCGGTCTTATTTTTAAGTGTGGTTTGTGTAGTACTGACGTGTGTTTCTCTATGGCACCAGCTTCCTCCTAACCTATTTCCTCCCTGGTTTGGTTGGCTTTTCCCATCTAGTTGCAAAAGAAAGGAAATGCTCTGACCACACAAATAGTTGAATAATGTTGCTATTCAGGCTAGTAAACTATTTGTAATCAAATGAGGAATTGCTGGATTCCCCCCCCCCCCCCTTTCCCATGGATGCTTTTAAAATACATTGAGAAGTTTTGGTTATTCCCTTTGGAAGAAAATCCTGATTGTCTGTGATTTTATACTTTCCTCTTAACTTCTCGAATAGCCTGCTGTGATGTCATAGTGAGAGGATTATGACTTCAGGGGAAAGACGAACAGCAGGACCAGATGAGCACGCTTAGAAATGCACACTCCGTCTCTCTGCCAGCATCCTTTGTAATAAGCAGAATATATAAGGAACCCAAATAGGGAAGTTTGGGGATGTATCTTCTATTTTTTTTCCCCTTTCCATTTTTTATTGAGCTTTTAAGAAAGGGGAGAGGGGAGTGAAAGTTGCTTTAATTCGTAATTCAGAATCATGTTATTTCAGAGGGTAGCCGCATTGACCTGCAGTTGAGCAGCTAGATTTGAGTCCAGGATCACCTTACTGACCAAACAAGAGTTTCTGGGCAGAAGCTGCTGGACAGAGAGCCAGTTTGGTGTATTGGTTAAGTGCGCAGATTCTTATCTGAAAGAACCGGGTTTGATTCCCCACTCCTCCACTTGCAGCTGCTGGAATGGCCTTGGGTCAGCCATAGCTCTGGCAGAGGTTGTCCTTGAAAGTCCTCTCAGCCTCACCCACTAACAGGGTGTTTGTTGTGGGGAAGAAAGATAAAGGAGATTGTGAGCCGCTCTGAGACTCTGAGTGGAGGGTAGAATATAAATCCAATGTCGTCATTGTCTTCTCTTGTTCTGAAGTCTTCTGGGATTGATGGAACTCTCTGGGGCAAGTGATGCTCTGTATTCTTGGTGTTTGGGGGGGCAACAGTGGGAGGGCTTCTAGTGTCCTGGCCCCACTGATGGCACCATCATTTCTTTTGTCCACTGTGTGACACAGAGTGTTGGACTGGATGGGCCATTGGCCTGATCCGACATGGCTTCTCTTAGGTTCTCTTATGTTCTTGTGGGATGAGACCCACTTTGGTATAGTGGTTAAGCATGTGGATTTGAATATGGGAGAACCAAGTTTGATTCCCTACTCCTCCACATGCAGCAAGCTGGGTGACCTTGAAAGCAGCTCTCTCAGCCCCACCCATCTCACGGAGTGTCTGTTGTGGGGAAAGAAGATTGTAAGCCGCTCCAAGACCCTGAGTGAAGGGTGGGCTATAAATCCAGTCTCTTCTTCTAAACTGGTTAGATGTCTTGTGTGTGGAGTTTAGGTATATTCATTCTTAGATTCTTGCGCCTGAGAGCCTCTGCTTCAGGCCTTTTTCCTAATCCTGTATGCCATTGTCTTGAACCTTACCCCAGCCTCCCTTTAGATGAATGCCCTCAAACACTGCACGTTTTTCTTCCAAGAAAGTTCACTTTTGTTGCATATTCTATCGGAGCGAATGCACTGAGCATACATATATCCTCTTGCCTTCACATTAGTGTCTGACGTGAACTGTGTTATGTTGGATTTCGCATATCCGCCAAGGGGGAACACATTAGCAGGATGGATCTATGTTGATCCAACCTTTTTGTTCATTTATTGTTTCATCTTGTGCTGCTGTTTGAAATTATACTTGTTCATGGAAGCTGGCATAGCAATGCGTTCCTAAACTGAAGCAGTTTACCACAGCTGGAAGGTTTTGTTACCTGGTTTTCAGGATGTACGTGGAGTATTCTGAATCCCCAGTTAAGTCAGTTGTTTTTTTTTAGTGTGCAAAATAAGTGTTTCATTGATTTCACACACACAGACACTCGTGTTTGAGTATTTGAATGCTGCTGCTTTCATTGCCACTGTTGGGTTTTTGATACATTTATTCTAAAGCTACCCACAAGAATTTTATCCCAGTGATACTGCTTAATCTGCTGTTTTTTTATGGTAGTTTAATGACTCTGCTCTTATTGATGACCCATTTAAGCATTGTTAATGGTTTTGTTAGTATTTTAGTATTTAATGGCTTTATTCCGTTATTCTTAACTTACCAAAGTAGTTCACAACAGTGTTAAGAGTTCAGGGTTTAAATACTTAATTCCTCCCTTCTTTCAGTTCTCATACCTGGAATCTTTTAACTCCCCGTGCGATCAGTTCTTGCACCTTGCCTGTCACGGGGGTAGATTGTATAGTCACCTTCTGTTCGGCACAGTTCCTAACTCTTCACATTATTGAATAACTCCACATTTATTTATTTATTGCACCTCTATCTTGCCCTGTCCTACAGTGGGCTCAGGACAGCTGACCGTGAATAAAATACAATTAATATACAATTAAAAGCCAGTTAAATAAAACAGGACGGCAGTAAAGAAATATGCATTGCTCAGATCAGTCCAATACACCTCCTGTTCGATGTTTGCTGGATAGGAGGCACCTGAAGACTTACGGTGGGCAGGGAAGGCCGAGAGGTTTACAAGATAATGCATGGGATTGAGAAAGTAGAGAAAGAGGTACTTTTCTCCCTTTCTCACAATACAAGAACTCGTGGGCATTCGATGAAACTGATGAGTAGACAGGTTAAAATGGATAAAAGGAAGTACTTCTTCACCCAAAGGGTGATTAACGTGGAATTCACTGCCACAGGAGGTGGTGGCGGCCACAAGCATGGCCACCTTCAAGAGGGGTTTAGATAAAAATATGGAGCACAGGTCCATCAGTGGCTATTAGCCACTGTGTGTGTGTGTGTGTGTATATATATATAAATTTTTGGCCACTGTGTGACACAGAGTGTTGGACTGGATGGGCCATTGGCCTGATCCAACATGGCTTCTCTTATGTTCTTATGTTCATCTGCCCCCTCAACCAGAGGCCTGACAAAACAGCTCAATTTTGCAGGCCCTGTGGAACTGTAGCAAGTCCCACAGGGCCCTGATCTCAGTTGGGAGCTTGTTCCACCAGTCTGGGGCCAGGGTAGAAAAGGCCCTGGCCCTGTTTGAGGCCAACTGGACATCTTTCAGGCCAGGGACTACCAATAGAAGTTGGTCTGCAGAGCGCAACATATGTTTTTTTTAAAATATATAAAAAAACCTCACCTGATATTTTTGAACTGCAAAAAATAAGAAAGGCATAAGGGACATGCTGCAAGCCAGTACTGTTAAATAAAAAAGAAAGAAAAGTGGTAAAATGAACTTCAGGATGACGAACACATTTTAAAAATGGATCCTTAATGGTTCTTATAGTTTTTTGTGCTTAACAAAGATACAGATCTTTTGCTGCTTGTGTGATTTAATAGCCTCTTCATAAAAGTATTCAGTTCTCACAAGCAAGTCATGCAAAGAATCCTTCAACCTAGCCAATTCAAATGCCTGACAAATTTAGGAATTTCATCTGAACATTCAGGCTGCAATTTACTTGGATTTTCTGTTCTTTTTTTGTTTCTGCTTTGGATTTCTACCATCTGCATAGCATAGAACATCTCTTTGTTTGAGAGACAAAAGATCTCTTTTGTATGTCTTAGTTGCTTTTCTTTGTCCACAAAGAGAGGTTGTTAAAGAAAGCTTTTTGACTTGTTGGCAATATAGATTTCTGGTCGGGCTGCGCATAGTGGAGCAAGCTAAGATCCAGGTTGTAAGCTGCCTTTCGGTTGCCCTTTGTGTAGCTCCACTCTCCTTCCTCCATCGCGCTAACACTTAAGGTGCCACTGTCATTTGTGAATATCATTTGTGGCCTTTACTACTGCCACCATATTCTGCTTTCTGTAAATAGGCCGCTTCATCTACTCCATGCACAGTGTTTCTTTTCGTGCCGGTTCTTTAGGAAAGGCAAGGGTGGTTACTGGCAGCCCAGGGAGAAGGGATCCTTGTTTAGAAGCTTTTGAGGATTTGCATCTCACACCCCCTCAACGGTCCAGATTTGGGGCTTATCCAAAGTAGGGTACTTTGCATTATTTTCTGAATCAGTGATTATAATCTGTAAACAATCGCTGAGGACTGTGGTAAGGAATTTGGAGCCTCAGTGCCAAGATGGATTTCTCTCCATGTTGCAACACAGATGCATTGTTCCGCTTTTGTTTGGGTCTTTGGAAACTCAAACGAGCATTCCTAGCTTGTTGCCTGTATTTTTGTGTGTTTTTTTTTAAGAAGTCTGTGCAGAAGTGTCCTGTTAACCATATTGTCAGTTGATAAGTATTTTGTCTCTGCTCTCTCTAAAGCGTTAGCATCACGATTGGAAATTTAATACATGCTCACTGCCTATATTTTTATCTTTTGTATGGGCTGTTCTTAGAGGTACTGTAAAAAAAAATGTATTCAGTGTCATCAGTTATGGTTTTGCGATTTGGTGAAGTTTTAGGTCACATCTAAACCTGAAAGCAGCTCCCTTGGTTTGTAGCAATACAGGGATAATAAATTGGAACCACATAACGTTGCTTCGTTGAACCAAAATACCACTTTGAAAGGATTTCTTGGCTATATGTATCTCTTCTCCCAGGTTCCTCTCTCTCCTCCCCCTTCCTAGCTCCCCCCCTCCCTAAACCCATCACCACTACACGTATCGTCTTTGGCCAAATGAACATCTTTTTCTTTTCTTTTTTTTTTAAAGTGAAAATGATTGTTTTCTAGACTATAGCTGTGGATGTTCTTGAAATCTTCGTGAGCCACTTGATTTTTGTCCTGCAGGCAATAGAAATCCTAGTATATTTTTTATATGTTCTGATGCTTTCTGCAGATAGAAAAAAAAAATGGCCACTGTGTCTTTAATGGAAAGCAAAAGGTTATCTTTCTGTGGCCTTTGTGTATATGTGCTGATGTGGATGTAGGCAGCCAGACAGGCAATGTGTGCAAAGAGACTAGGGAACCGACTGTGGATCGATAGAAATAGTGTGAAGTGAATTAATGTGAGGCAGGCAGTCTGTCTGTCATAAGGATTGCAGGGAATGTGGGGCAGGGCTGGTCACTCACTGCAGAAATCTGTTTCCAATAAATTCAAGTCTTCTGTCTGGAAATAAACCATAGACAAAAGTCGTACACCCTCCCATATTGTTAAATTCTTTTCTATGTAAATAGCATTTGCGCAAAACCGTTTCTGCCGTTGCAATGCATTTTAAAAAAAAGAAAAGCAAAGCAAACAAACATCCCCTTTTTCAGGATGCGTTGGGATGAGATCCAAATGAGCCGTCTTAATCGTCTGAACCTTTCAAATGATCCTGTAAATCCACATTAGCCCTCTGAAAGAAAAATACAATAAATTCTTTATAACGAGTATCAGTCTGTCCTTGCGTATCAATATCTGTTTTCTTTCAAATTATAAGGCTGCAATCTCATGCGCAGTGACCACGCACGCAAGTGTTATTGACTTTAAGGATGCGTAATGGTTTTCGGGATTTCAGCCTATGATTGTGCATCGTTATGAAGCTCTCTGTCAAATCGGGAGCGTTCATTTGCCCTGTCTTGGGAGGGGGAAAAAAAATCTCTGAATGTTTTCAGTTGACTGTTTGGCTGTCAGTCCAGGCACCTCTAAGATATTTACTTTCGGATGAATGCTCAGAATGGAGACGAGCGCACAAAATATGTAACTCTAAGAAGACCCGTGCATTCGAAGGATTAAGTTCAACTCATGTATGTAAGCCCTGAAAATGAGTTGAGGAAAAATTAAGCCCTGTGGCTTAAAGAGATTCGTACAAAGAAGATTGTAAGAAAAAAAAAAAAAGGAAGATTTCCTGCTTGGCTCCATATGTGCAGTGATCAGCCTACAATCTTAAGAGATCTACTGGCAGTTCTTTCCCATACAAAACAGCTCAGAGTTGCACGTTGATGGCTGCAGAGTTGTTGTTGGGTTTTTTTTTTTTTTTTAATCTCCTGCTGAGACTCATGATAGCCTCATCACAGACGGGAATCTTGATTGGCTTCTCTAAATCACTTTTTGGGGTTCGTCTCAGACCTTGTCTGATCAACAGGGTTATTTTCTCCAGCCCATCTTTCCCCTGCTTGCTGGCTGCATCGATCCTGCCTTTGAGTACCACTTTCGCTGTTCCACAGCATACCTAATCACGGCTGCTCTTGCCCAGTGTTGCTCCTTGCCTCCAGATTCCACTTCCTTGCTCCCCGACCTCATGAACAAAACCCTTTGCTATTGATTTTAGCTTGACGTTTGACTTCTCTGACACCAAACTTTGACTAGACGTGCAGTTTGAATTGCTGACGTGGCCGCAACCTTCCTTCTGCGTGACCACGCTGGGGGTTATCTTGGTTATTTTGATCCCTGATTTTAGTCTAGATTCCCCACCTCCACCCTTTTGTTTTAAACTCTAACCCAGACAAGAGGGCTTGAACTGGTCATTACTATCAACCCGAACAGCCTACTTTCCTTTTAGCGAACAGCTTCTAGGAATGGGTCGGGGCAGACATGCCCCAGTCTTTCCCACACTTTTAAAAGTGGTTTGCCATCCCAACAGGCTTTTACCATAAATGCTGCTTGTCTCAACCCTAGATAGGAAACAGAGAGCCAGCTGGTGTCATTCACTGAGCCAGATTAAGCCCAGGAGATCCATAGCTGTTGAATATTAACTTGCGTTATTAGTGTCATTGAGAAAGTATCCATCTAAGGCCACACTAAGCACTCAGCTTTTGTTAAAATTTTTAGAAGCCGCTGTCATTGGTAAGAATGTTTGCCAAATAATGTTGCTGAAACATTCCCTCCCCCCCCCCATAGCCCCCGTCCACCCAGGTCAGATATGAGGAAACCAGAAGTGTTTCTTGGTCAACTGACACATGGAATCATCAGTAGAGAGAGTTGTGTGAAACAGCTTTCAAGGACCACACCAGTGACAGAAAGCCACATTGCCTCATAACCCTTCGAGCTCAAGGGATCTCAGTCGCGCATGGCTAGTGGGAATAATTGAATGATAAGCACGTGTGTGTTTGAATTGAGTGTTACTACCCTGAGCTCTTGATTGGACATTTCTACCAGCAGCTCACCTGCCCATAGCTCTCATTGGACTTGACTGCCAGATCTGGGAATGTGTTGCTTAAAGATGCACTGGAAATATGTCGCAGGATCTTCCTGAGCAAGATTTGGGTCCTGCAGCACCTTAAGGACCAGATTTCCAGTGTGTAAGATTCCGAGAGTCAAAGCATCCTTTGTCATCTGTTCCTGTAGTAGTGCAGCTCTCCTGACAACTAGATATAAGAAGAGTTGGGTTTGATATCCCCTTTTCTCTACCTTAAGGAGTCTCAAAGCGACTTACAATCAATCCTGACCTGGATAGTCCAGGCAAGCCTGACCTCGGAAGCCAGGCAGGGTTAACTCTGGCAAATACTTGGATGGTTGACCTCCTTGGAGTGCCAGAAGTTGGGAGGGCAGAGGCAGGCTTAATTCAGCCACTTCCCTGAATATCCTCCAGGCCCCCAGTTGAAAGTCAGTCATTAGAGGTTGCCATGACTTCCAGGTGCATGCACACATACACTCACATAAAAATACCTCCCAAAAAGTGACTTACAAACACATTTCCTTCCTCTACCCCTCAACAGGCACCTGGTGAGATAGGCGAGGCTGAGAGAGTCCTGAGTGAACTGTGACTGACTCAAGGTCACACAGCAAGCTTCATGTGGAGAAGGACTATGGAATCAGTCCCAGTTCTCCAGATTAGAGGCTGCCGGTCTTAACAACTACACCATGCTGGCTCTGATGCAGCCCCCCCCCCCCACACCATTAATTTATTTTATAACTTCTCATTCCATGGATCCTTAAGGCTCTCAGAGAGGCCTACATCATAGCTGATGTGGAAGAAAAAGATAATACTCATTATAAAATTGCTTTGATGCATTATAAAATGGCTTGGGATGGGCTGCTTTGTAAAAGCAGCCTAAAAATATTAGTCAGCTGCATTTAACAGCTGTCTTCAGTTCACAAGTGTCTTGCCGTGTTCCCCAACATCTGCAAAATGAAATGTTTTTGTACTGTTCACTTTTAAAGAAAAGAACTGAGGCAGTCTGAGTCACTTCTATGAGAAAAATGAGATTTGAGTCCTGTAGCACATTACTGGTTAAGGAGGGTTTGTGGGAGGCACTTGCTCGTGAACCGGCCTGATTCATGCATGAATAGTTCATTTCATGTCATAGTAGTCAGTGAATATCAGAAATAAAAGTTAACCACCCCTCCAAATAGGCACGGACTATAAACTATGGATAGGAAGACCAGGTGGTGTTATAGCTGAAGATCTGTATGCAAGCAAGTAAGCAACTGAGCTCTTGATAATTAACTAATTCCAAATTTTCATGCTGCAAACATTCTTTAAATTCTTGTGTTCTACCTTCTTTATGTGATATCACTCTAGAAACGAAAATAGATTACATAAAAGGAATTCCTTGCGCTCTTTACACACCTAGCCAGTGATGGATCTTCATAATTCTCTGTGTGCCCCAACAAGTAAGATTGGATAAAGGCTAATAGGTGTTATCAGAATTGGGGGTCTCCTAATATTTTGGGAGAATGTTAGCTCTTAAGGAGACTTACAAGGAAGATTTCCAGGGTATAAGCTTTTGAAAGCCAAAGTTCCTGTCATCAGATACAAGGAATCTTTGACTCTTATGTACAGGATAAAACAAGCCGAAAAATGCAGAGCCAAAAGTCAGAGCACAGGGGATTAAGATGCCTCCCACATGGTTCCTCAGCAACTATATTGCATTTGCTACATTTGGGATGTACTATTTTTATTCCATAACTAGGGATAAGGCCCATTGTGAAGAAAAATACAACGGGCTCTAGAAAGAGGCTGTGGGTGAGTAGCCCCCACTCTTGCTGTCTTTCCACCCACCCAAATGAAGGCATTCACTCCCCCCCCCCCCCCGCCACCTCAAGGGGAGCTGATCTCTGCCAACTGGAGAGCAGCTGTAATTCTAAGCGATCTCCAGCCCTCACCTGGAGATTGGCAGCAGTAACTCTCCAGGAGGAAATGGCAGGTTTGGAGGGTGGTATATATGGCATTGTACCTGTCTGAGGTCCTACTCCTCCTCAAACCCCACCCTCTCCAGACTGCAACTCTTAAATCTCTTGGAATTTCCTAACCTGGAGTTGGCAATCCTGTCGCCTTCCCTTTATCTGTCCCTCTGATTTCAGCTTTCCATCACCTCTCCCCTCCCTGAACCCTCTATGTAGGAAAAGGACAGTATTTCTCCACGGGGGAGGGGGGAAGAAGCTTAGATCAATCTCCTCTTCCTGTGAGGTAGATGAGACTGGAAGTGTGTGACTGGTCTGAAATCACCCAGTCAACTTTCACAGCAAGAACCTGGGTCTAGCAGACCTGCTCTGAAGCCCAAACTCATATGTCCTTCTCAGAGTTCACCACAGAATCTCCAGGAATTTCCCACCAACCTGGAACTGGCAGCCATAGTCAGGACTGGCCCCAGTGAGTTCTCTCTTAGAGGCCTTTAGTGATACCTTTCAGAACAACATTCTCTCTCTGATAGTATTGACTTCAATCTCTCTCTGTTTCTCACTTTCTCTTCCTATTTGTGTCTCTGTATCTGACCTACTACAACAGAACACCCATTTCCCCCCTGTCACTGGGTGTTTCTTTCTAGAGGAGGATAGGGAATTGAGGGAGTCCTCAGCCAATTGAGAGAAAACCTTCTTTCCTCCTCTCTCGCTCCCTTCCTCAGCCAGTCATGGGAATGCTTTCTCTACAGCTCTTTCCCTCCTCCTCCATCCCTCAGCCTCTCAAGAGAAAGCTTTCTTCCTCTCCTCTGCAAAGCAGCTTAGGCAATGGAAGAGTAGGGAGAGGCAGCAACTGCCAGAGCCAAGTTTGGTTGCCTTTTACTGACAGAATCAGCTTGGCTGACAGGCAACAGCCACTTGAGTGGGAAAGAGGAGTGGAGTCAACCAATGAGTTCTCCCTCAAAGGCCAAAATAGGACTTGAAAAGCCTCCCCCATTGGCTTCTATTGAAAGAACAAAGCTTGGTTGCTTTTTACTGAGAGAAGCAAGATTACTTGCCTAGCAGCAGCCGCTCACTGCCTAACAGTTTCCACAGAGGGCCAGTCTTCATCTGTCCTGGGACCAGAAGTGAGTGGGGGCCAGCAAAGTCAGCCAATGAACTGCAAGATTGATGGTTTGACAGGCCAAAGGTTGATGCACCACAGTCCCTCACAGTCCCAACCAATCAGGTTGCTCAGTTTTGCCAAGAGGAAAGGGGAATTATATATAAAATATTTGGATATACAGGACTAAAAATTGTTGATAAAATAAACTTGTGAGTTGGTCTGACTCTTACCCGGTTATCGAGATAGTACTAGAGAACAAGGGAGGTCAGGCCTTGTAATGCATGCTCTGTTCATTGACTTTATTTCAAAAAAGGAGCCATATTTCACAGTCTGTCTCCATCTGATTTATTTCTGTTTTTCACATTCTCTCTCCTTTTTGTCTTTTGGGTTGCTGCTGCTGTTCTTTTTTTACTGTTATTATTTACGATCTCCCCCCCCTCCCCCCCGTGGAAATACAGGTTGAAGTCTCTCAGATTATTTGCTTTTAAAATAATATGCTCCAATTTTAGCACGTTGAATAAAAGCTAGTATAAACTCTGCCTTCTATGTAGGCTGCCAGTGCTTTTGAAATGGCACTTGTGCTGTTTTACCAGCATGGCTGCTAAATCAGGCAATCCGGTGTTCTAATGACTTTATCTCATCCATGCAAAACTGAACTATTCAAGAGGGCTTTTCTGTGCCAGTGAGAGGGTTACACCACACAAAACGGTTTTACAAACTTGCTTCCATAAATGCTTAAGAACAGCAGCCTATACTGTTTTGTTTAGCTTATTGCAAGTAGAATCCTATTTATATAATTTCTGTACTGCTTAATGTGCCGTGTGAATACTTACACTCACGTTTTAATAATCTGTTTGTGGTTTAGAAGAGAGACCACTGTTGTGTGCTGCACACTTCAGAGGGACATGTCATTTGGTTTGCCGTCGTTTGAGTAGCATGACCGGATCTCGATAAAATAAAACTTCTTGACTAAAACAGTCACAAAGGTGGGACTTGAAGAACCCAACCTCTGTCCTGTTATGATCTTCAGAGAATCTGGTATAATTAGATTAGTAGGTCTTCTGAAGGGGAGAAATAAAGCATGAAATTCAGTTTCTGTAAGATCTCTTCGATGCAATTTGTATGTTCTGTAACTCTTGGAATGCTACAACAGACTGACGTTTTCTGTGGATTGACTTGTTTCAGCTGGAGTGACCACAGAAGCCATTCAGACTGCCACTGCTAGTCCAGAGCCATCAGGGACAGAAACCAAAATTCAAGAAGAAGAGCACGATCTGGTAGATGATGACATCTCTGCGGGTAAGCATGTGTATATTTAATTGCTCTACACCAGGGCTCTCAGGTGTATTCCTGTGGTGGTGGAAAGTGCTTTTGATTTGCAACTGACTTATGGAGATCCTGTAGGTTTTTCAAGGCAAGAGACTATGGTTTGCCATTGCCTGTCTCTGAACTTCCTTGGTGGTCTCCCATCCATGGACTTACCATGCTTAGTTTCCAAGATAAGAGATGGGCAGAAACCTAAAAAAATCTGGTTAGGTTTGGAGTTTGGGGCAGCCCCTGAACTGACTCAAAAGGTCCCTGGGCCGGTCCATAGAGAAAGGGGGGATTGCTTGGAAAGGGTTAAATACCTGGCAGCCATTTGGCAGCCATTTAACCTGCTCAGTTTTCTTCCCCCCTTAAAGTGGGGAAGGGAAGCAAAACTGACAGGTTCAATGGTTTGCAGTCATTTAAACAGTTGATGGGCAGACCTGCCCCACTGTTAGGTTGACAGCCATCAACCTAACAACTCAGCTACAGGTCCTGCACTACTCAGCTGTTAAGTTTAAGTGTCCCCAAGCAGCCAAACCAGACAAAAATCTGGTAAATTTATGAGAGAGGCACCTTCCCAGAGCATCAGTTCAGGGGCTCTGAACCAGCCAAAGTTTGTGCTGAATTTTGACTTGTGAGCCAGTTCATGTCCATCCCTATGCAAGATTTGAGAAGATTAAACTAGGCTGCAGTGGAATTATTGCCCAATTCCATATTGTAGAAGTCTCAGGTATAAATATTTTCTGCATTTGACGTAGGTAGCTAGCATGCTACTGCAGCAGTTCTGTTCTCTTTGTTTTATTGCGTGACTAATCTCTACCAAACATCTCCGTAATGATAAGTGGCATGTTTGTACAGAAAAAGATTCTCAGCTAATGGTAATTGCACTGTTGGTCTAATATAGGAAGTTGGATATTTGTGTATTCTTTGTTTATATTATGTTGGGAGTTGAATGGAATTCCTAGAGAGGCCAGGTCAAATCACTTTGCTGCCACTTCAAGACTTGATGTTGGATGTCAAAAAAGCTCTTTTGTGAAGACCTGCATTATGCAGGATTAATTAATGTACTGTCTTCACTTTGCATGGTGTTTTGCAGTGTAAGCAAAAGCAAGAAATCCTTGCCCCAAAGAGCTAACAATCTCATTGTCAGCAGGAAAGGCCAAAGTTACGAGGGTTGAATGCATTTAAATGCGGTTCCCAGACCTTGGTCTCCATCTCATTTGGAGTTGAGGACCCAGAATTTATAGTCCATTTTAGACACAGGCACACTTTTGAAATAGTGGGGTAGATCCTGAAAATTTCTACCCTTCCTTGCCCACCCCGTCTTGTGCAGCCTATTGGCCTTCTCAACATGCTGCCACTGGGGATGTGGGTCCCCAATGAACAGCAAGAAAGGAGAATCAGAGATCTGTTGTGGGGCAGGGAACAATTGGTACAAATAACCTCCTTCTTACACTGATGGAGATTATTGTTGGGATACAACTCATGGTATATTTTTCCTTGCAACCTCTCATATGGCTTCCACTTAAGTCAGTATCTTCACAATCTAAATAACGAAAGGCCTTCCTTAACATTCTGTCAATACAGCTAGCAAGCCACAGTTTATAGACCGAGTGAGTTTCTTTTTGGATTCTGTGACTTGATTGAGCTCCGTATAGATTTCTGTGCAGGTTTAAAAGAGAACTATATTTATTTCTATTGACTGGAAGCCTGCATAAATTACAATATGAAAAAAATCCAGTAGATCTATAAGGAGTGAACTAGTATAAAGGGCAGTAACTTTTTTCTTTGTGTCAGTGACTGAAAGAAGGTGGAGTTCAGCGGGTAGCTAGAGCACTCATGCTATGGAACAGTGAATCCATTTGGGCTTTTGATGATCGTTCACATATGGTGAACTCTTAGTAATGTCTTCCTTCCGATTCACAATTTGCTGTAGTTGTATTTTTCGGAGAGCCAGTTTGGTGTTGTGGTTAAGTGTGCGGACTCTTATGTGGGAGAACCGAATTTGATTCCCCACTCCTCCACTTGCACCTGCTGGCATGGCCTTGGGTCAGCCATAGCTCTGGCAAAGGTTGTCCTTGAAAGGGCAGCTGCTGTGAGAGCCCTCTCCAGCCCCACCCACCTCACAGGGTGTCTGTTGTGGGGGAGGAAGGTAAAGGAGATTGTGAGCCGCTCTGAGACTCTTCGGAGTGGAGGGCAGGATATAAATCCAATATCTTCTTCTTCTATTTTTTGAGGGTCTTGATAGCTTTTTAATGTTTATACTTTTGTTCTGAGTCATACTGAAGTCAGTGGTGTAGGGCCTGACTGTGTAAAACAAGACATCTGCAGCATTTTCTGATCCATATAAAGCACGCATCATAGGTTTGCTTTAAATTGTTGACAGCTGTTTATTTCTGCTGATGTTTGATATTGTTGCTGGCTGATCCTAAGCGATGAAAGTAGCCCAGACTCTGTCTCAGGCTGGTAGTCAGATTGCTGTTGATGCTCCCAGGACAGGTTTGCTGACTCCAGATTTGGAAATATCTGGAGATTTGAGAGTGGAGCCTGGGAGAGTGGGGTCTAGGGGGAGGAGGGACCCCAGTAGGTTATAATGCCATGCAAGTCACCTTATAAAGCAGCTATTTTTCTCCAGGAAAAGTGAATAACTATTTCAAATCAGTAAGAAGTAACTGGTTTATGTAGTCTGAAGATCAGTTGTGATTTGAGAGATCTCCAGCTCCCATCTGGAGGTTGGCAGCCCTATCAGGATCAAGATTTTCCCCCAAAGAGGGTGTCTTTTGTGGAGAGATGAAGGAAAAGAAGACTGTAAGGTACTCTGAGTGAATGGCAGGGTATAAATTTCTTTTTCTTACTAAGGCTAGCCTCATATGTGTTTGAGGTATCAGTTCAGTTCTTGTAGAAATTGGTATATGAAGCACCACTGAGGCACAAAATACTTTAAATTACATATTAAATATTAAAATTTTACATATTTTAATTCTGTGTTATATACATATAATGAAAACCAAAACTGCTATAATCAAAAGTAGTATGTAAAAGTGGAAGTAGTTAAAAAACATCTTAACGCCTTTAAACACTATCAGAACTTTTACAATACTACATAAAAGACAGTAAAATCTTTTTTTTAATTATTTATAGGAGACAAAGTTGGCAATTTTTAGCTATAAAATGTTTATGACAGACTGTACAGCTTATTCAAAGTTTGTCAATTTATTCCACTTCTCTTGTGTTTACATCAAAAAACATCTTAATGCCTACCTCTCATCATTGTTGTTGTACCCATTTTATTATCACATTTTAAGTGCATACATATATTTTGGCCTATTATTGCAGAAGGAAACAAGACACTGAGGGAGACTATTAAAGGTAGTGCCTTCCTAACTAGGATAAGTAACATTGCTGATTATCAGTTGAAACTCACCCTTTGAGTATCTCTGAAGGTTTTGGTAATGGGCAGAACTTACATTTAACTCAGTTAAAAGCAGGGCTGTTTTTGTAGAAGAAGCCCAGCACGAACTCATTTGCATATTAGGCCACACCCCCTGACACCACCATTGTCTGGCACAGGACTATTTTTTGTAGAAAAAGCCCAGCATGAACTCATTTGCATATTAGGCCACTCTTCCTGACCCCAAGCCAGCCGGAACTGCGTTCCTGCTCAAATAAAGCCCAGGTTAAAAGGCAAGTGATTAACCAGCCCACATCATTTAGCTGGTCAAGAGCTTTAATCTTGCTAGCATTTAGTTTTCCTTTAAAAGCGAAAGGTTGCCATCTGTAGAGATGGCCATCCAGAATGGAAATGGAAGGACACAGATGAAACAATATATAGTCAAATGACAGTCAGTTGACTGTAATAAAAATAATGCTTTGTTGTAGGATGACAACTGGGGAAGTTCAAACAAGGAAATATTAAGTTGTGATGAAGACAACGTAAATCTCAACTTGTCATCTTGGAAATATGATGCAGCTTCTTTCTGTATCTGTATTTTAATGCTAATATGTATTGATTGGTTTCATAATGCAAGACAGTGTGAGATAGTTCCCAGGAATTGCTTTCAGCTGAAATTGTGAATCACCAAAAAAGAAAGAAAAATAAATTTAAAAAATCATTTTATTGTAAATAAAATTTTCAGGTCTGCACCATTTATTTTTAAAGGTAAAACTGCTTTTGAGACATTTAAAAATGCAAAAATCCGTTTCAAGTGCAGGGTTTTATGCTGCTCTCCCTCCATGTTAACAGTATTAAAACATTTTATTTATTTATAGCAAAAAGCAGAACATGTTAAATTATGTCAGGTGGGCTGAAACAATTAGCAAATCGCTTTTGACTTCCGTTAGTAGCTTTGTTGCAGATTCAAGTGAATTTCTTCTAGCTACGATATATGTAAGTCACCTATGATACTAAGACATTTAGGGAGAAATACTCCATCCACCCAGTGATGTTAATTAGATTAATGAAATCTGTTGAGTTTCTGAATGAGACCCTTGAAAGGAAAACCGTCAGATAAAGATAGTGTCACCACTATTGTTTTGTTTAAAGGGGGAAATGTCTTCTCCTACCGCAGTTAAGTCAATTCTCTCAGCTCTTTTAATAAATATATGTAGCTATTTTTATTCCTTGAACGTTAAGGCTAGAAAAATTTGGTATGCTCTTTCTGTATTTTTTAAATGTAAGGCTTTCTGCATGGATTCTCTGTTTTCTGCACTACTGCAGCCAGGGTCTGTAAGAATAGTTTCAGCTGCCTCCTTGGTCAGCTCAGCTGACCACATAATGGGAGCAAAGGTCAGATGTCACCAGCATTGTCAAAACCAGACAATACGATACTATATCACTGCATCTTGTTGACAGATTTAACTATGTACAGCTAAAAGCAATACGGTCACAGCTGCAGCCTTTCCTGGACGGAGAAGATCTAACCCCCGTGGCGCATGGCCTGGTTACATCTAGATTAGATTACTGCCGTGTGCTGTATGGGGGCTGCCCTTGAGAGTTGGTGCAGGATGCTGCAGCCCCAGAAATATTGACTGGAGTAGGTCAAAGGGACCATATCGCTCCAGTCTTGATCCATCAACACTGGCTCCCAATTAGGGTTGCCAGGTCCAATTCAAGAAATATCTAGGGACCTTGGGGGGTGGAGCCAGGAGACATTAGGGGTGGAGCCAGGAGCAAAGTTCTGGCCATTGCATTTAAAGGGACCGCACACCTTTTAGATGCCTTCCCTTCTTTTGGGGCTTATAGAATTGGACCCCCTGATTCAGTTTTTTTGGAACTTGGAGAGTGTTTTGAGGAGAGGCAACAGATGCTATACTGCAGATTTGGTGCCTGTACCTCAAAAAAACAGCCCCCCCCCAGTCCCAGATACTCATGGATCAATTCTCCATTATACCCTATGGGAATCGGCCTCCATAGGGAATAATGGAATGCCCAGCAAACATTTCCCTCTCCCCCCACTTTCTGATGATCCTGAAGTGGGGGGAGGGCTTCAAAACGAGGGAATCCCCTGCTCCCACCTGGGAATTGGTAACCCAATTTGTTAGTTTGCACATTTCAAGGTTCTGGTCTTGACCTTTTAAAAGCCCTGATGGTTTGGGACCAAAACACTTGAAGAACTGCCTACTGCCTTATGAACCTTCCAGACCACCATGGTCATCTTCTGAGGCCCTGATTCATGTGTCCCCAGCTTCTGAGATTAGGCAGGTAGCAACTTGGGGGGACAGCCTTTTTGGTTGTGGCACCAAATCTCTGGAACTCTCTCCCCTAGGGAGACTTCTCTGTCCTCTTCTGTTGCCATCTTCAGCTAGCGGGTGAAGAGGGTTTTTTTTTGTTATTTTTCTAAATGATCTCTCCTTCCTATCCAATGAATTTTTAAAAAACGTTTTTGTATGATTTTAATGATTTTGTCAGTTTTTATGGTTTTTAAGACGTGGGCTTATTAGATGTGTTTTAATTGGTTAGCTACCTTTGCAAAATAAATAAACATTTAAGTGTATTTGAATATGAAAAATCATGAATAAATGTTTTAATAGATTTTTTTTAAGTATTGATTTAGTTTTGTACTGTTGTAGAGTATATCTTCTTTTTTTCTGAGGCCAGTATACAACTGAGGATAAGAATACATATTTGTTGGCTAGACTTTCAAAATATTCTAGAGGTTTTTCTCTCTCCTTGGCCAATAGGTTTGGTCTCTGAACTCATGCCAAAAGGGTGCAATGAGAAATTATAACAGAGTATGTGCATCTGTGCCGCCTTAATAATTTCCTGAGAGACATCCTTGTGTCTGTCATTGTCAAGCTGCCCTATTTTTTTATAAATCTTTGTATACAATTTTTATAAACTTTTAAATATGATTTGTATAAATCTTTTATTATATTTTTTTATAAATGAACTCTATGACAAAATGTCTGGCACAGAGGCAGGGTCAGTTGCAAAGAGGCTATCGTGGGGATGGGACCAATCACAGCACTGGGAATTCATAGCCAAGCACCTTCCTACAGTCGGACTGGATAAACATATGGATAAACATATGGAGCAGAGGTCCATCAGTGGCTATTAGCCACAGCATATTGTTGGAACTCTCTGCCTGGGGCAAGTGATGCTCTGTATTCCTGGTGCTTGGGGGAGGCACAAAGGGACGGCTTCTAGTGTCCTGGTCCCACTGATGGACCTCCTGATGGCGCCTGGGTTTTTTGGCCACTGTGTGACACAGAGTGTTGGACTGGATGGGCCATTGGCCTGATCCAACATGGCTTCTATTATGTTCTTATGAGGTGGCTGCTTATGAACGGGTGCTCCCTGCGGGTCAATCTCAATGATGCCTCCCTGCATTCTGCTAAAGCACTTTCAGCACTGAGTAAATAGAGGAAATCTGAAAATCAGTTCTTTGCTTCTGATTAAGGGGCACTTTTCTCTCTTTCAAAGGGGAGGTTTTGCTTTCTGCAAGGACACAGGGAGATGTTTCCAAGCCCAGAGATACAAATATAGTCTGCGTTCAGACTGAGGGTTCCTGCCTGGGATAAAGTTAGTGCTTTGCTGACCAGTAGGCTGTTATTGAGTAACTTTGTGCTCTCTGGGTTTATGTAGAATCATAGAGTTAAAAGGGACCTCCAGGGTCATCTAGTCAAACAATGCAGGAATTTCAGAAATACCTCTCTCCCTCCCCCCACGCACATCCCCAGTGACCCCTGCTCCATGCTCAGAAGATGGAAAAAACCTTCAGGATCCCTGGCCAAACTGGCCTGGAGAAAAATTGCTGGCTGACCCCAAAGTGTCATTCAGCATTTTCCTGAGAAAAGGATGCAGCCCTTTCCATGATCTGCCTAATTTACAGAATCAGCATTGCTATCTGATGGCCCTCTAGCCTCTGCTTAAAAACCTCCAAGGAAGGAGAGCCCACCACCTCCCGAGGAAGCCTGTTCCACTGAGGATCCACTCTGTCAGGAAGTTCTTCCTAATGCTTAGCAGAAGGTCCCAGGTTCAATCCCCGGCATCTCCAGTAAGGATTAGTTCACAGGTGATGCGAAAGATCTCAGCCTGAGATGCTAGGGAGCCACTGCCGGGTTGAGTAGACAATACTGACCTTGATGGACCAGGGGTCTGATTCAGTATAAGGCAACTTTCCTGTGTTCACATGTATTATACATGGCCTTTTCATTTCTGTAGCGTCAATTCCCATACGCCCTTAAAATGTAACTACTTCCTGTTTCCCTGTGTGTCTCCCAAGTGATATACTTTGTCTGAAACTTCAGTGAAAGAGCCCTCCATCAGTTTAACATCTGTGATGAATACTTTGCACCCATAAGCAGCATTCCCTCCAGGGGTGGAATTCTTTCAGGAGCTCCTTTGCATATTAGGCCACACACCCCTGATGTAGCCAATCCTCCAAGAGCTTACAAGGCTCTTTTTTTTGTAAGCTCTTGGAGGATTGGCTACATCAGGGGTGTGTGGCCTAATATGCAGAGGAGCTCCTGCTAGAATCCCACCCCTGATTCTCTCTATGCTGTGCGCATGAGTGGCCGCTCATTAACATAGAAAGCCCCGCTCAGCAGCTGTCAGGAGCAGGTCTTGCATTGCCATTGCCCATTTAAGAGGTTTTCTCCAGAGCTAGTGTCATAGGAATGTTGTATGCTGGGAGTTGATAAGTGGAACACGTCTCTCAGATGAAGACATTTGAAACAGTATTACAAGCTTCACTGTTAGAGGCTTATGACCATCCACTATATAATAAACGTCTTTAAAGAAATGAAGGATATCACGGGCTATAGTTTACCCTTAAGATTGGAACTCATTTTGCTTGACTGTTGGAAAGGTATTCCTATTACTTCTCTCAATAAATCCCTGATATCCCTTTTACTAGCTGCTGCTAAAATGGTGTTAGCCCAGTTTTGGAAATCTCCCAATATTCCTCCAGTTAAAGCCTGGTATGCTAAAATCTGGGAGGTCTGTGCTATGGACAAGATAGCAGATAGTTTATGCAATATAAACAATTCAGAGGGTAACGAATCTCTGATGTACAAGTGGCTTCCATTTCTTAAATTTTCTTTTGGTCCTGTAGATCAAATGCGTACATGTATACCTGGTAGATATTATGGCATTATCAATTTGATGTAATTAATATATGGACAGAGTACTTATTTTTTTAATTCAGCTGCCAATTATGTATGTGTGTGTGAATATATATATGGGTGTGTGTGTGTGTATATATATATATATATATATACATACATATATATATATATATACACGCACATATACATATATTGTGTTTTGTTGTTTTGTTTGTATTTTGTGTGTATATATATATATATATTCTGCTGGTATGGTATACTATGCTTATACACAAAGAATGATTGCAGATACAGTCATTGATTGCTTTATTTGTATGTTTATTAAGTTCAATAAAAAGTTTTTGGACAAAAAAAAGAAAAAAAGAAATGAAGTTTAAAGCAACGTCTTAACATCATAAATTCTTTGCTGAAGAACAAGAATTATCTGCAGTTGCAACACATTGGACACTGGCACTTTAATTAGTGGCTTTCAGGGACTTCAAACTGGATATGGACTAACTGCAAGCACTTTTGAATATTTATTCTTTGTGCTTTATATCTTGCATTTGTGATAATATGCTGTTGTATGTAATGATATGTGAAAATGTATGAAGTTGAGGTGTTTGATTATCTATTACACTTTTGAAGTATTTTTCACTAATTTTTCGTTATTTTTCCAAAGGGTTTTTTTGTTGTTGTTGGTTGAGTCATTTTAAGATTACAGCAGTTCTATTCCGTTCAGGATGTGAAATGGTCTGCTCAGGGAGGGGGCGGGGATGAGAGAACATTGCCATTAAGTGTTAGAAATGTATTTTTAATTTTTTAAAAAATAAAGACTTGGAATTACGCAAATCCAGGGAGCCGATTGCTGACATTTAACAAAACCAATTCATTTGCAGGAAAAGAAGCAGTGGACTCGTCTGCAGGAAAAGAAGCAGTTTGCAATATTTCTTTTAAGCAATAAGGAATGTACTCTAAAGCATTCTTGAAAGAGTTTGTCAATGAGCAGAAATGTAATCCGAGAATCTCCTTCACAGTGCTTTGTATTCTGACCTGTTAATGCCAAGTGGAACATGTGGAGGAGTGAGAGGTGCATAAATGCCTCTTGAAATCATTGCTCACTGTGGCCAATTGTTTCATTTTTAAGCAATCATGCTCACTAACCATCATCACTCTACTTCCTTCTGCCCATATATGTATTATCATCGTCTCATAATTTGTTTTAAGACGTTTGCCGGATTTGAGGGAACGTCTACTGTCCCTATTAAGTTCAGGAATGTAAATAGAGTATAAATGAATCATTTTTGAAGGCATCTAATGCTGAAAAATATCCATTTCCAGTGTTCAGGGATATAGTTGAAGGAGGATTTAGTGTGAGACTGAGTATTGATTTGGACTTGTTTCTAGTTTCTGAGGTTCCCTGCTAATAAAGCATCTGTATATCCCTTCTGGCTGGCAGAGTTGAGGTAATTTTGCACCATATTGAAGGGTGAACCAAGTCCGGAATGCAAAAATAGAAGCTGCTATGAAAATACATGGCTCTCCTACATGCTTTGCTTAAAAATGAGTTTATTTTCCTTGGGTTTGTTGTACAGAGGCTTTTCTAGAACTCTGTACCATAAACAGTCTTACTAGTTGTCAAGGCAGTGCAAAATCTTATTGCTAGGAAGGGCTAATGCTTGTAATTCTGCTTACCTAAGCTGGCTTTGAGTCCAGTAGCACCTTAGAGACCTAGAGAGCCAGTTTGGTGTAGTGGTTAAGTGTGTGAACTCTTATCTGAGAGAACCAGGTTTGATTCCCCACTCCTCCACTTGCACCTGCTGGAATGGCTTTGGGTCAGCCGTAGCTTTTGCAGAGCTGTCCTTGAAAGGGCAGCTTCTGGGAGAGCTCTCTCAGCCCCACTTACCTCACAGGGTATCTGTTGTAGAGGAGGAAGATAAAGGAGATTGTAAGCTGCTCTGTGATTCAGAGAGAAGGATAGGGTATAAATCTGCAATCTTCAGTCTTCTTCTACAGTTTTTTTTTTTCCTGGGGAGGGGCAGAGACTTTCAAGAGTCAAGGCTCCCTTCATCAGATATCAGGGTACAAAAGCTGGTACTTTGAAAATGTTGTTGGTCTCTAAGGTGCAGCTAGACCCAAATCCAGCTCTCCTGCTGCACACCAAGACAGTTCTCTGAAACACTTTGTAGACTAGCTGAAGTGTCAGGTGGGTACCATGTACCCATAGCTTTCACAGATGACCCAGGAAACCATTTCTTACATGGCCCAAATGGAAGAAGGTGAAGCCCCACCAAGATCTGTGGGTCCTACACAGAAGTGAATTTGCATGGGATCTGATGAAAGAGCTGTGAAACTTGGCATATTCTGAAAGAGCTGTGAAACTTGGGATACTTCTTCCTGAAGAATCTTGGCTCCTAGTTATCAAACTCAGCAATGTGGATGTCTCTTTCAATTGCAACTGGAATCTTTTGGCCAGCTATATCCTCCTTAAACGCCTAGGGCGAATATAGGAATCTGTTAACTTCAGGCTTGGGTTGCTTGATGGCCCCATTTTTAGAAGAGGTAGCCCCCTGTGCAAGCACCTAGTCATTACCGACCCATGGGGTGACATCACATCACAACATTTACTTGGCAGCCTTTTTGTTATGGGGTGGTTTGCCATTGCCTTCCCCAGTTGTCTGTTTTACCCACAGCAAGTGGGTAAAGTACTCATTTTACTGACCTTGGAAAGATGGAAGGCTGAGTCAACCTTGAGCCAGCTACCTGAACCCAGCTTCCACTGGAATCAAACTTGGACTGCAGTACTGCAGCTTACTACTCTGCACCATGGAGCTTCTCATATCTAGAGGAAGGCATTGGCAAAACCACCTCTTCTCATCTCTTTCCACCTCAAGAGTCAGTTGCTCCTCGAAGACACACTTCACTGTTGTTGTTTTATAGGTGAAAGGAAAGTTCACAAGGAAGATGTTAGAATTAATTATGCTTGGGAACTAAAGGAATGGTTCACTTTCAGAGTTTTGAAGACAACACCACTAATTCCCCCAATATGACTTTAAGCCTTTAATTTGCAAATAGAAGAAGCAGGAAAATTAAATAGCAGACCAGTGTCCTTATAACAGCATTGTTCAATAAATCAGTTAATAATGTGATCTTCCTCAGAATTCCACCACAAATGAGTTTGCTTTCTTCTTGAAGGGGTTTGAAAAGGAGCGGCACGATTGTATGTGAAGTCTGATCGCTTCCGTCTTATACCCACAGCTGATAAAAGCAAGCAGCCACCTTTCCCGGCTTATTCTGCATTCCTTCGGCAGCACAGTCGGCAGTTGCTGCCAGCGCCTATTGGTGGGATGGCCTTAGGGAGTCTTCTTTAGTAACTTTCCAGTCTCTTTCATGGTCAGCAGGCTGCAGCCTTCAATTGAGCCGGATACCATTTCATTCTCTTACTGTTTTTCCTTTCATTGTATTTCCTGAGTCTTGCAGTGCCATCCTAAGCAGAGTTATGCCCTTCTAAGTCCCTTTGCTTCAGCGGCACTGAAAGGGTTAAGTCTGGCGAGGGTGGCGCTGGGAATCTCTGAAGTGCAACTGTTTTGAGCTGTCATTGCTGCTTATGATTTTTCTTGGAGAATTAAATCCTTTCTCTGTAGGTCAGCGGGTTGTTGCTTTGTAAAAAGCGAATCTGTCACAATGCATTTGAGGGTCCAGCTTTCCAAAAGTTTCCCGTTGTTTCTCAAATATAGGTGTAATCAAACGGCAGCGGTTGCAGGTCTCTCAGTCTCAATCCAGAAAGGACCCAGAAAATTGAGAGGACGGTCAAGACCGCTTACGGGATGAGGGAAGAAATCTCTTTCTTTTCCCCCTGCAAGTCTTCCACTGTCATATTTCCTGGGTCCTCTCTATAAGACTCCAACCAACACCATCCGCATTTGCAGTTTCACTCACCTAGCTGCTTTTTCCTAGCTTCTCTTCTGTGGCAGGCCAGTCCGGAAACGTGGCCAGCTGGGAAAAAGCCGGCTGAACAGATGTCCTCTCTTTGCCTTCCCCCTCCTGTTCTCTCCCCCTTTTCTAGCATCTCACATGCTGCTGAAATAGTGTCCAAGCTGCCAGGAATGGAGGGAGGGTGAGAAGGAAGGATAGACAGAGGCTCTCTGCCCATGTGGCCATCAGTTGAGTGGCTACAGCAGCCACAAAACTGATATTCCAAGATGGGAGCACACAGGTTTCTGTGGCGCTTAGAATTTCAGGTTTACCACTGCAACTGTGCACAGAAGCTGCTAAAACCTCTCTAGAAGCCAATCCTGTTGTAAAGTGGACACCTTTTCAGACAGCCCTGCCAACAGGGCTTTTTTCTAGCAGGAACTCCTTTGCATATTAGGCCACAAATCCCTGATGTAGCCAATCCAGGTTGGCTACATGAGGGGGGTGTAGCCTAATATGCAAAGGAGTTCCTGCTACAAAAAAGCCCCGCCTACCAATATGTCATAATCTCCCACCCAATTATCTTTTCCCCTACCTTTACAGATGATAATGTATTAAAATACAATCCATTCCTTTGCTTTTAGGGAAGGTATATGATAAAACCAGCTAGTGCTTCCTTCCCAGAAGTTGAAATTGTTTTAATGTAGTGTACAATGAATGAAAACGGTAAGCTCGTAGCAAAAAGGGAAATACTACTAGGTAAATTTTTATTATAGGCTGATTTATACAAATGCACATTAATGCAGTGACCATTTGGAACACATCTGCAGAGGAACTGGCTTTCTGTGAAGCTGCAGTGATTCTCAGTAGACCTTTGTGACTCTTTTTTCCTATTTTGTATTTTATATATATATATATATATATATATATATAAACAGCGTGGAGAGCTTCTTTTGCCTAGATATTACATGGTTTCTTGTAGTTTTCTTTCAAGGGACTATGGCCTATACCATAGCGCGTGTATAGTGCGTTGAAACTAGGGGTGTGCATCGGTTCGGCCGAACAGAATAGACCGCCAAATACCCCCTGATTTGGAAGTATACGGCATCGTATACTTCCAAATCCAGTTAGAAGCCATTATACGGAAGCCATATATGGCTCTCTGTATGCTTCCGAATCAATATTCGGAAGTATACGGAACTCAATGTAAAAGGCGTGAAAGGAGCTTCTGCAGCCTCAGGGAAGCTGCTTGCCTGCTTTCCCGCCTTTGGAAGCCTTTTCCCGCCTTTTCCATAGCCTCCCTGGAATCAGGGAGGGAGGGGGAGGGGGAGAGAAGCCCCAGCAGCCAATCCAAAGCATGCATTTGCAAAATGCATTGCAAATGCATGCTTTGCAGGGCTGTTGTGTAGCTGATGGCTGGGCTAATCCCCCAGCCATCAGCAGCATTGTTGTTTTTTTGTTTACTTGGGTATCCAAGTAAACACTGTTCTCTGGCCGATCACAGAGCAGTGGCATTTTTTGAAACTGCTCTGTGTAGGGCCAGAGAACCTTTTTAAGGAGTCTGCCTGGCTGGACTCCATTCCGTTGCTGCTGTGTTGGTGTGTGAGAGGGATTGTGCTGCGCTGGGCCTTGGCCTCTCTCTCAGCCTTGCCTGACCTGCCTGGAGAAGACATCTAAGGTAAGACAGTTTTGGGGTTCTTGTTTTTATTTTAGTTAGGATAAAAGTAAAAGCACTTTTTAAGACTCTGAGTCCCTTTACTTATCCTGATTTGGGTGGGTGGGTAGCTTATTTAGGGTTAGGGGGTTCTGCTGGGGGTGGGGGCCTGGGGTGGGGGGTTGTCAATTTGCCTATATCTTATTTTAGTGAGAGGACTTTTAAAAGTGCAGTGTCCTTTTACTTTTCCTGATTTGGGTGGCTTGGATTTCTTGGGGTTAGGGTGAAGGTTTTTTTGGGGGGGAGGTGTTGGCTTAGTTCCTGTATCGTTAAAAGTCAGGTTTTTTACTGTTTTAAAAGGATTCTGTGTTTGATTTGTTGCTGCTGTGTTGTGCTACTGTTGTTCCTTTTCTCTTCTGGTTCTGGTTCTTGGGTGGAGGGGCTGTTTGGCCTAATTTTTATTATTAAAAAGTTCAGTTTTTTAATAGTTGAGTTTGTTGGCCTTTTCTTGGATTTGTTTGGATCTGATGCTGTTAGTTTTGCATCCTGTCCTGTTGTCCCTTTTCCTGGTTCTGGTTTTTTTTGGGGGGGGGAAGGGGGTGTTAAAATTTAAGTTTCTTTCTGACATGTTTTGGGTTTTTTTTAATTACCTCTGGTTGGTGTAAGGGGGTTGGTGTGTGGGGTGGGTCACTTTCATGTTTTTATAGAGCTATTTTTGTAGTCTGAGGGTTCCATGCAGTTTTGGGGGCTCTCCCTGAAACCCCCTGCCCCCCAGTAGCCTCTGATTATACCTTATTTTGCCATCGAGTTAAATGGGGGTATAATGGTGGGATGAATCCCTGGCCCAATCTTTTTGGGACTTGGGGGGTTCATAGGGGAGAGACTCCTGCAGGTCCCCTGCAAATTTGGGGGCTCTCTCTCAAATCCCCTCCCCTCCAGGTGGCTTCCAATATACCCTATTTTGCCATTGATTTCAAAGGCACATAGGGTATAATGATGGAATAGGGGCACCCAAATGGGAACCCCTGGCCCAATCTTTTTGGGACTTGGGGGGTTCGTAGGGGAGAGTCCCCTGCAGGTCCTCTGCAAATTTGGGGGCTCTCCCTCAAACCTCTTCTCCTCCAGGCGGCTTCCAATATACCGTATTTTGCCATTGATTTCAATGGCCCATAGGGTATAATGGGGCCGTATATTTGGAAATAGCCATATATCTCCCGTATATACAGCTATTCTGAATACCGGTATTTGGAAATATATGGTATTCCAAATATTTTGGCCCCGTATATTTCCGAATCCGATTAATTCTGAATTATTATTATTTTTTTGAACACCCCTAGTTGAAACTAGGATCCTACTATGGAATTTTGCTTCATTTAATGCTTTGCTTCTGATCTGTTTTTTTAGACTTCTGGTTAGTTCTACAACCCTAATCCTACTACATTCTTAACTAATTATTCCACCCTGTCGATTGTGTTGATTCACTCTGTAATCCGCCTCAGGTCCAAGTGAGAAAGGCGAACTACAAAGGATGTAAATTAAAAATAAAGTACTCTTTGTTTGTGCAAACTAAGTTTCAGGGATAAGGATGATGCAGAGGAGCTATTGTTATCAGTGTGGCTGCAAGAAAAGTGAGATGTGTAAAAGCCTGTATTGTTCACTTTTATAGTTAGTTTCAGGCAGTACTTAAGAGAATGGTGTTGGAAAGTGCTGTCAAATCACAGCTGACTTATGGCAGCTCTGTGGGGTTTCCAAGGCAAGAGACCTTCAGAGGTGGTTTGCTGTTGCCTGCCTCCACATCACAACCCTGGTATTCCTTGGTAGTCTCCCATCGAAATACCAGCCAACCCTGGTTAGCTTCTGAGATCTGATGAGATGGGGCTAGCCTGGGGTATCCAGGTCAGATTCCATCTGTTCAGAGAATAATTTGGATGCTATTATTGAAAGATGATGACTGAAAGGAAAAAAGGCTTCGTGTAACCCCAAGAAGAAGGTGGGATAAGCAGCGCAGGTTTAGATGGACTGCAAATCTAATTCCGCTCTTTGTGTCTTTACAGTTCCTCTCTCTGTGTGCTCAGTCAGCAATTAATTCCCCAATAAAAGCCCAGAGAAGAGTGCAAGACTAAACCTCATGATGAACATAGGACTGCCACTGAAAAAAAACATCGTCCTCTTATTTTATAATGCTGAGTACAACTTACCTTGTGTCTTAGTATCTTAGCATTGTGAGTTTCCTTGCCCCTTGCCAGCCTCAACCAGTGGGGTCAGATGGGGGGAATACACAATGCTGTGGCAGTAAGACACAAAGGCTTTGCTTTGTGTTGTGAAATATACAGTGGCCTGTTCTGTCTTTCTTATAAAGTGCAGGGGGTTTTTTTCCACTTCCCCCCACTGGTAAGATGGGTTGATTAGTACCTTTATATCGTGCCAATGCCTGCTAGCGGGTTAAACAAATTCTCCAGCTTTTCCAAAGCACTTCTTAAGGTTTGTAAAAGGTGAGCCAAGTTTCGAGCTCTACAAAGAGGCCATAAATTAACGCAAGGGCGCATTAACATCCAGTTACACATCCTTGAAAACGCCCCTACACTGTAAAGCTTTTGCCATCTTTGAAATTGTGCTTAGAAGGCTCTTCCCATAATTTCTCTGTTCTTTTCATAAGATGTTATCTGTCTCTTGAAACTTAAACTAGCTCACGTAAATCACTCCGCCCAGTCCATGTAAAACGGACCCAAGTTGGCTGCTTTATGGTCCTCCTGGGTCAGAGTTCACCGCCGCTGTCAGAAACCACAGGCTTTTTCTTTCATCAGCATTACCGCTGCATCTGACAGCTTTGCGTTGCTGAATAAAGGGAGTTGCAAAGATGGGAAAACTGACTAGTGTCTTCAGTAATTTTAGTAATTTATACCTTTTTTTGCTATTTTTTTTAAAGGAGAAGAGTTTAATCTCAGCATGCTTCATTGCAAATATCTGCAAATAATTTAGGGAATTGTCCTCTCTGTGTTTATCCATAATGGCAGTTTTAGGAAGTCTTGAGAATTCTCCATTTAAAGATAAATGTTACTTTTCAAGTAGCTTTTTTTGTATTAGGGGTTTAAATGCCTTGGAACTGGATAGGTAAATGCAACTAAGCAGAGATGGTGTGGTGAGGTTGCAGCTGCAGGAAAAAAAAATCCAAAAACAACAGAAAGCTTTATGTTGTCACTACATGCTATGTAATTGGTGGTATTAGTCCTAGATTCTGCTGAACGGGGCTCTACATTAATTTCGACTAACAGTGAAAGAGCACCACTCTAGACGCAGCCTTGTCAATCATAAGGGAATGTATGTGCAGGATTTAAGAAGCATTCAGTGCCACGTATGAATTTTGCTTTATACTGTATTTGAAACCCCACTGCAAATCCTGCTTCAGTCTTTGTTTTTGAATCAGCGAAGCGGGGTGGACGGGGAGGAAGGGTGCTGTGCGAGAGAGCAGTATATGCAGATGTTACTGAGTGGAACTGCATTCTAACAACTGGAATTGTATTTATCCAACAGGTGGCAACGTAAAGCGGTTGTTCTGGCCATATAATTAATGTGTTGGCAATTAAACTGTTCCGTGGAACTGCTTTTTCTTGCCTGAAATTATTTTTTTTTTCCTTATCCCCTTAGATTCAGCAAAGCCTGTGCTATAAAACACTGTGTTTCTTTCAGTATCCATTTCGCTATTAGTGTTCTGGTATAGGGAGCACCAAGCCATGTTAAAACTGAGGGTTTGGGGCCCGTTATATCGACAGCTGTTGGTGTGGTGACTCACTGGTTTCTTTATTTTCTGAGTGTTGCCATTCCACGATCTCATTGACTCTTAAAAACTGGTATCCTTGGGTTGCTAGTGTGAAATTGAATCATTTATTTTAATAAATCCAGAATTCATACCATGAGAAGTCTCCACATCTTTAGATGCTTGAGCCAAGGAAAACAGGCTTTGTTCATTTTAAAAATGTGTTTGTGTGTGTGTGCACACACACCTGGAAATCATGGTGACCTCTGGTGACTGACTCCTACTGGGGTCCTGGAGGATATTCAGATAAGTGACTAAATAAAGCCTGCCCCCACCTCCTGACTGCTGATTTTTCAAGGAGGTCTCCTACCTAAGTACTTGCAAGAGTCGACCCTGTTTAACGTCCAAGATATGACAAGATCAGGCTTGCCTGGGCTATCCAGGTCAGGGCTAAAGACATTTTGTTCTTGAAAGGAAATTTGCCTTGTGCAGAATTGGCTAGCAAAAACCTTGGGGCTTTACGCTGTGTTGTAATACCTGGCATTCGGTGGTTGCAGCTTTTGCTTAAATTATGTTCTTAACAGACTTGCGGAAGAACTTTAAAAGAAGCATGTACATCTAGAAACATGGAATTAGTTCTCTTGCATTTGTTCTTTTTTTTTTCCCAGCTCCTGCTTGTTCTTTGAGTTACTTTCTCTGTCAACTCTCAAAATGATTTGTTTTAGATGTTCTGGAACTTCCATGGCTTGGTGTACATAAGGACACAAGAAAGCTATGTTGGATTAGGCCATTGACCCATCCAGTCCAACACTCTGTGCCACCCAGTGTCTGGCATCCAGGTGCCATCAGAAATCCACCAGCAGGGCCAGAACTCCAGAAGCCCTATTACTATTGCCCCCCAAGCACAAAGAATGCAGAGTATTATTGCCCCAGACATAGTGTTCTGTCTATACCTTGTGGCTAATAGCCACTCATGGACCTCTGCTCCATATGTTTATCCAATCTCCTCTTGAAGCCAGCTGTGCTTGTAGCTGTTGCCCATTTCTGTGGCAGTGAATCCCACATATTAATTACTCTTTAGGTGAAGAAATACTTCCTTTTATCTATAATAAGCCTGCTGCTCATTAATTTCATTGAGTGCCCATGAGTTCTTGTGAGAAAGGGAGAATAGTACTTCTTTCTCTAACATAATGTAATGATAGAGCAAACATACATATAAGAACATAAGAGAAGGCATGTTGGATCAGACCAATGGCCCATCCATTCCAACATTCCGTGTCAAATAGTGGCCAAAAAAACCAAGTGCCATCAGGAGGTTCATCAGTGGGGCCAGGACGCTAGAAGCCTTCCCACTGTTGCTCACCCCCAAGCACCAAGAATGCAGAGCATCACTGCCCCAGACAGAGCATTCCAACAATACGCTGTGGCTAATAGCCACCAATGGATCGCTGCTCCATATGTTTATCCAATCCCATCTTGAAGCTGGCTATGCTTGTAGCCACCACCACCTCCTGTGGCAGTGAATTTCATGGGTGAAGAAGTACGTCCTTTTATCTATTCTAAACCGACTGTTCAGCAATTTCATTGAGTGTCCATGAGTTCTTGTATTGTGGGAAAGGGAGAAAAGTACTTATTCTAAAATCTTATTCTTCCTCCAAAGAGCATAGGATAGCCTACATGGTATTATTCCCCTTCTCCACTGTATCCTCACACAACTTAACACATATTATTTGTAGTAAAGTACAATTTTTAAAAAGTTATACTCCTCAACATTAACACACACACCCCAAAAAAACCCCAGCCATTGAAAGCCAGCCCTCCCTCCCCCTCTAAAAATGTTTCGCAGCATTTCTGCAAAATGATCATACTTTTGACTTCAGTGACTATCCAGAAGGCAGATGTGTTGGCAGCTGTGAAAATGGGATCAATGACATATCTCCTAGATTGACAAGGCGGACAAGTTCCTGTGTACTGCCTCAGGAGTTCTCTCCAGCTACTGAAGTGAGAGTGAGGGTTGTACAGCAGAGAGACTATTTGACTTGTTCTTTGGATTTAGGAGGTCAGATCCCCAGTCATCGGTGCAGCTCGCGGAGTTATGTTGAGCCAGCCACTTACTCTTATCCAGATGGAGATGGAGATGGGTAGTTATGTTATGTTAATCTGTCTGTAACAGCAGAAAAGAGCAACAGTCCAGTAGCACCTTAAAGATTAACAGAATGTGTGGTAGGATAGGAGCTTTCATGAGTCACTGCTCACTTCTTCAGATATCTGAAGCAATGACTTATGGAAGCTCCTAGCCTATGACAAATTTTGTTCGTCTTTAACAAAGACTAACAAGGGTGACATGATAGAGGTTTACAAGATTATGCATGGGATAGAGAAGGCAGAGAAAGAAGTACTTTTCTCCCTTTCTCACAATACGAGAATTCGTGAGCACTCAATGAAATTGCTGAGCAGTCGGGTTAGAACTGATAAAAAGAAGTATTTCTTCACCCAAAGGGTGATTAACACATGGAATTCACTGCGCAGGAGCCACATGTGGCTCTTTCACACATATTGTGTGGCTCTTGAAGTCTCCACTGGCCTGTTGGCCAGCTTGGAGAAGGCATTTTTCTCTATTAAAATCACTTCTCCAAGCCAAGCCAACCAGTGTTTTGGAGAATTTATTAAAAGTTAAAATTGCTTTTTTTTCCACCTCTCCCTCCCCCATCTGCACCTCCCTCCCTCCCTCCCTCCCTCCCTCCCTCCCTCCCTCCCTCCCTCCCTTCCTTCCTTCCTTCCTTCCTTCCTTCCTTCCTTCCTTCCTTCCTTCCTTCCTTCCTTCCTTCCTTCCTTCCTTCCTTCCTTCCTTCCTTCCTTCCTTCCTTCCTTCCTTCCTTCCTTCCTCTCACATTCATGTCTCGCAGCTCTCAAACATCTGATGTTTATTCTGTGTGACTGTTACGTTAAGTAAGTTTGGCCACCCGTGCTATAGCATGAATTAATCTTGGTTGTGAGCAAGCAAAAGGTCCTTACATCTTTTCTAGCTCCTTCATGGCTGTTCTTCCCAGCAATGTTCCCTCTAAGCTGCAGAGCAAAAATTCTACTTTGTGAGCTACTGCTATTAAAGTTGTGAGCTACTGGCATTAAAAATTGTGAGCAACTGCATAAATTATTGTGCTCTGGGGTCAACTTTCCTGAGCTAAGTCAAAAATGTGTGAGCTGGAGGCTAAAAATCTCTGAGCTAGCTCACACTAACTCAGCTTAGAGATAACACTGCTTTCCAGTCTCAATCGCCTTCTGATTTCTTGGTTTCAGTCTTTCTTTTGGTTAATGATGAAGCCAAGGAATATAATGTCTGGAGAGCTGTCGCCAGTCTGAGTGGAGAACTCTGACCTCAATGAACCAATGATCTGAATCATTATAAGGCAGGTTCATGAGTATGTTCAAGTAATTTGAATTGTGTGCATGTTAGCTTTTGATGTACACATCAAAACAGTGATACTAAACAGGGGCCATATGTCTTCTTGGGGTGGTCTACAAATCTTGTGGTGTGTTTAGAACGTTACGGGCAAATTAAGTATTGCAGATTTTATGCAACCCTTGCTCTGTACTTGTAATGGCTTTTGACAGCCAGCAGAGAGGAGTTCTTTTAATGATTCTCTCTATCTGATCTGAGGGTAAAACTTCTAGGTCCTAAATTTCCCCCACAGGACTTTCAAAAGCTGGCATGCAGCAAACGGGAGTCAGTCTTAACATTAAATTGGATGGCGGCCACCAGCCACAAACTTCTCACTGACCATATGCTAGAGATCTGCGCATGATATGGATATATATCTATAGACATATGTATAGCCATCAAGTCACAGCTGACTTCCGGTGACCCCGTGAGGTTCTCAGGACAAGAGATGCTCGGAGGTGGTTTGCTGTTGCCTGCCTCTGCGTCCCAACCCCTGGTATTCCTTGTTGCTCTCCCATCCAAATATTAACTAAGACCAGCCATGCTTAGCTCCTGTGATCTCACGAGACTGTGCTAGCCAGGAACAATCCAGGTCAGGGTTTATGCCTGAATAACTACATTGAGTCTTTTCCAGGGCCACCTCTGGGGTGAGCTCTTCCTCTGAGTTGTCTTAGCAGCACAGGCCTAGTCCTTTTTCAGTGGCAGCTTCAGCATTATGCAGTGTCCTCCCCGAGGCATTGTGGAGGCCCCTGTGTCATATGCCTTCTTTAAGAAATGTAGCTTGTTATGTTTAGGTGGGCATTTTTTGTCAAAATTGTTAAGAGAGCATTTTGCAGAAAAGTCCCATTAGTATATTTTTCTTGTCTCTCTGTCTCTGTCTCAATCTCTCTGTGGCTCTGTCTCAATCTCTCTGTCTGTCTCTCTCTCTCTCACTGTTTCTGGCATGTCAGGAAAGCTGCCCTGAATGGCTGCGATTGAATGAAAAGGCAACATTTGTTAAATAATTAAATTATTAATTAAGAACCACTGCATGGGAACATAACCCATGAAGTAACTTCAGTAATAACGAAATATGAAAAATTATGAGTAGTTGTGTAATTTATGTGATTAGAATTTGAACAGTGCAAAGAATTCATTAGGTTTTGTTCTGTTTGCTTTTTAAGTTGGGTAAGTTTGGGTGGTTATGCTTTGATCTTAACCATCCTGCGGTCCGGTTCTCACATAAGACAGGTACTTCAAGTGATGCTGATGGTCAAAATTAAAGCACCTGTCCCTGAAACATGGGTCAGGGGGGAAAGCATAACTTCTGGTACAAAACAGACCTTTTTCGATGTGAAGAAATAACCTTCAGAATGAACTTTCAGGTTTGACCTCTGATGTGCTGGGTGATATTACCTCACTGATGGAAATAAATTACATTAGACTGTGGCACACTATTATATATATTCTATATAGTACATGGATTGCCCTTATAATTGATCACAAGCCCATATGAAAAAAGTTGTAATTCACAAGAGTAATGACAGCAGTGTCTCATATTTCAGAGATTTTACATCTCACCTGTGAATTATGACTATCCGTGTACAAACCCTGATAAAAATGGGGGGAAAGGATTTTTTTTATTAAAAAAAAATCAGGCTGCTGGCCAACTCTGGCTGTTTTATTTTTAGGCAAAGTACACTAGCTCTTTAATGGATCGTGTACGGGTGCTTAAGTTTATGTCTGCGTTGGTAAAACGAACCCTTGCGTTGAACCTCTGACTTGCGTTTTCGTCTTATGTGAAGGATTTACTACTTCAGGGGGCGAAATTAAAGCCATAATTGATGACTAAATGGAGGAAGTCTTTTTTTTTTTTGTTACTGCATTATTTTAGTAGCATCAGTGTGCTAACTTTTTGATGAGATGGAAGCAGAGGGCAGGGATAAGGAACAAGGATTAGAAAGGGTGAGTGTAAGAAAATTCAGGTATACGTGCACAGAACCACTGTCATGTAGTAGTTAGAGTAGGAGTCCTCAGTTTAGTGCCCATAAGGACCTGGTGCCTACCATGTTTTTAGAAAGTGAGCAGGCCAGGTGGGTCTTTTGCCCAGGGAGGCTTCTGATTGGCCATAGGAGATTTCATTGGCGGTGCAGTTTTTTTTGGTTTTTTAAACAGTGCTTTGGCAGTAGCTGCTATCACTGCACGAGGATCTTTGCTGTATGACTGAAGATGAGGTGTAGCATCCATTTTGCAGCTGGCTCCTCCTCCTTCAGCAGGCATTTTCTGCTGCACTCACCACATCATGTCAGAATTCCAAAGGTGTCCGCAGGCTCAAAAAGGTTGGGGACCCCTGAGTTAAAGCGTTGGACCAAGGAGACCTGGGTGTGCGCCACTGTTCTCAGCCAAGTTCTGTAGCCCTCTCCAGGTGGACGTGGCTCTTCTTCCTGTTACCATGCCAAACCTTTAATGGCATAACAGTTGCAAATTAAAATACACAGAATATAAAAATTTAAACATTGGAGAAAATCAAAATGAAACCAAGCTTATAAATGCATTCATACATGGTCAGATTTAAATTTAAGGATGTCAGCCAAAAATTTAAGGATGTCAGCCACAGCCTTGCTAACCTCCCCCTCAGTATCATTCAATAAATAATAACAGGGTGGCAGAATAGACATCTGGGAAGAAAGAAAGCTTGCAAAATAAATCTTTACGGAGATTATGATAAAAGGAACAATCAAGCAATATATGCTGAATTGAGTCGGGAATATTCGCTCCACAAGAACAGAGTCTGTCGCCTAAAGGGACTCGATGATATCTCCCTTGTAAAACTTTGGAGGGAAACGCATTTAATCTAGCCAACATAAATGCCCGGCGATGACTTGGAATGGTTAAGTCTGATAGATAATGGGACATTTTGCTGCAGAAAGCATAAAGGCCTAAGGAAGCTGGGGAGCAAATATAAGGGTCTGTTGGACATAGTTTCGTTTCCTCCAACTCCAACAGTCTCAATTTAATACATCTGAAGATATATGACTCATCAGAAGTAAAAAAAATCATCAACCTCTATCCCCAACTGGCTAAGTTTGGACATAAGAACTGCTGACCAGGATGAAATATATGGGTCTCTTTTCATACAATCAAGAAGGCTGTTAGGATCTGTTCTAAAGTGAATTTTGAGCCAGAATTTAAACACTGCAGTTCAGACTTTTGTCTCCACCAAAGACTGACTCACTTCAGAGCAGAGAGCAAAGTAGGACACACATTTTGGCATACCAAGAATTTGTCTAAAGAATGAGGCTTGAATGCCCTCCACTTTCCTGGTAAATGCTGAGATTCATATAGGGATACCATAGAGAATTTGGGCTAGTGTTTTAGCTTTGAACACGTTAATTGCTGCCGGGACTAATTGGTTGCCCCTTGCAAAGAAAAACTTTAATTTAAGCAACCGAACATTTAGCCAAGTTGACGGTGCTGTTACGATGTGAAACCCAGCTTAACTTGTGATTAAAAGTGATCCCCAATATTTAAAATTTTTTGTTTGCTCAATTGTTGAGTTGCCAATAAACCATCTCTGTGGGCGCCAGTAATTTGAAAAGACAACTGCTTTAAATTTGGCATAATTGATAGAGTGAATTACAATTACAGTAGTCATAGAAGGAATTCAGATACCTTTGCAGGCCCACACTTGTGCAAGAGAGGATAGTAGTATCATCGGCATAAAGTAATAAGGGGACCGCTTGGCCTGCTAGTTTAAGCGGATGACCATTAATAGGGTTCAAAAATTGTACCAGGTCAGTTAAAAATAAGAGCCACTTCCATAGGTGGTTAGAAGTTTATAAAATTATGCATGGATGGAGAGAATTGATCAAGATAACTTTTTCTCCCTCTCCCTAAATATTGGAACTCGAGGGCATCCAGTGAAACTAATGGGCAGTAGTAGGTTCAGGATGGACAAAAGGAAATACTACTTTACACAGAGTGTGATTAAAAGGTGGAATTTTCTGCCGGAGGATGTAGCAATGGCCACAAGAATAGACAGTTTTAAAAGGGGATTAGATAGATTTATCGCCATGGTGACGAAGGGAAACCTCCGTGTAGAGGCTTGGGACACTTCATTTCAGTTGAAACTGAGGAGCAAGTGACTGCCAAACAAGACAAGATGGCAGAAGGTGTATTATGAGATCTCTCCTTGTCAGTTCAAAGCAGGTATTGTGGAAGCAACATGGGATTGGCGGGTGTGTGTGTGTGTGATGCTTAATCATGGTTTTAAAAACCATTTGCTGTATAGAATCCATTTTAGGCACCTAAATTAAAAAAGTTGTTTTCCAAATGTGCTGAGTGCTCATTTGTTTGCATCTCTTTAGTATTAAATTTTCATTTATTGGATTTGTTGATAGCAGCACCGTCCGTGCCCATCTGCCCGCTTTCTGCTTGCCTATATTTTATCATGGGCCAAATTGCACTTGTATCAGGAGTAGAATCTAAGGCTTTTCAGTGGACCAGGCAGGGATGTTTTTAATCGGCCACTTTACACGCGCTTCATTGATTTCAAGGGAGGTGTTTGACTCTCTGAAATGTTAATCTGACGTTTTAATGTGGGTTTGCTGTGTCCTTTAATTGGATTAATTCAGAACCTGAATAAGAACAGACGCTAAGCAATTAGAAGCGTAACTATAAGAGCTTTGTTGCTGAGGAAGGGCGTTTAACAACTTATTATTTTCTCCGTTTGTTGTTGTACAAAGCGATGAAGTCTTTCAGCTGGCATGCAATTAACATAGAGTGCTAAACATGCCATAAACATAAGTGAAGCTTGCTCTAGGAGAAGAAGAAGAATTGCAGATTTATACCCCGCCCTTCTCCCTGAATCAGAGACTCAGAGTGCCTTACAATCTCCCATGTCTTCTCCTCCCACAACAGACACCCTGTGAGGTTGGTGGGGCTCTCACAGCAGCTGCCCTTTCAAGGACAAATCCTGTGATAGCTATGGCTAACCCAAGGCCATTCCAGCAGGTGCAAGTGGAGGAGTGGGGAATCAAACCTGCTTCTCCCAGATAAGAGTCCGCACACTTAACCACTACACCAAACTGGCTCTCTAAGCATTCTACTAGTACTAAAAAAAAGTTTCAACATGCTGTTATCCACACATGTGATCCATAACCCTTGTATGTATCCCATGACTCTTTCCTTGTGACAGCCTATTTAAAATACTTATCCACCATGAACCATGCATGTGAGCAATTTTCAGGGTCAACTCAGAATTCTACTGTCATCATCAATGTGTCAAAGGCTAAATAAGGGATTAGTTTGCTCACTCACGGATTTGGAAGGTGGGGGTGTCAGAAGTGTATTTACATTCAGATTTAAAGAACCTAACTAAAACAAAAACCTGCAGTCATTTAGCATGGGCTGTCCACATCACGTAGATGGAGATCCAAGCACCTGAGTTTTCGTGGGGCTGGGAAGATGATGATACTGGATTTATATCTCACCTTATACTCTGAATCTCAGTGCAGTTACAGTCTCCTTTACCTTCCTCCCCGCTCCCCACAACAGACACCCTGTGAGGTAGGTGAGGCTGAGAGAGCTCTTACAGTAGTTGCCCTTTCAAGGACAACCTCTGCCAGAGCAATGGCTGACCCAAGGCCATTCCAGCAGCTGTAAGTGGAGGAGTGCGGAATCAAACCTGTTTCTCCCAGATAAGAGTCCGCACACTTAACCACTACACCAAACTGGCTCTCCAGAAAGGCCTTCTGAACCCCCAAGGCAAAGCTCATACATATAATGAAACCCAGAAATAATAAATTTAGGATAACTAGACAAGTAAGTGTAAAGAACCCTGTGGCGCGGAGTGGTAAGCTGCAGTACTGCAGTCCAAGCTCTGCTCACAAACAGAGTTCAATCCCGGTGGAAGTTGGGTTCAAGTATCCAGCTCAAGGTTGACTCAGCCTTCCATCCTTCCAAGGTCGGCAAAATGAATACCCAGCTTGCTGGAGGGAAAGTGTAGATGACTGGGAAGGCAATGGCAAACTACCCCATAAAAAGTCTACCAAGAAAGCGTTGTGATGCAACATCATCCCATGGGTTGGTAACGATTGGTGCTTGCACAGGGGACTACCTTTACCTTTTTTTTTTAGATAAGTATTAAAAACAAATACTTGCATTATTGAGTCATACCCATGCTACAGACGGGAGGGACGGTGGCTCAGTGGTCAAGCATCTGCTTGGTAAGCAGAAGGTCCCAGGTTCAATCCCCGGCATCTCCAACTAAAAAGGGTCCAGGCAAATAGGCATGAAAAACCTCAGCTTGAGACCCTGGAGAGCCGCTGCCAGTCTGACTTTGATGGAACGAGGGTCTGATTCAGTATAAGGCAGCTTCATATGTTCATGTACAGACTTGGTTTTAGCTGTGCACCTGTCCCAAAGCACTGAGAAGTTAGGGGATCAGGTATCTCTAAGAGAGAACTGTCACCATCTTTGCCAAATTTAAACCCCTAGAAGATCTTAGGGGAGGCAACAGCTGGACTGGGTGTGAATAGAGGGCAGCTGAGAAGGCCTCTCCTGGTCCTAGATAGCAGCCATAGGGCCAGAGTGGTTGTACAGGACAATGATGTAACATCATTGTACATATTCTGTGGCAGTGATGGTGTCGAAATGTTTATTTTTCCTACTCTATGCCATGCGTCTGAACAAAGCGAGAGAGAAAAAGAGTGAGCTCATTTTAATTCACTTTGAGACTTTAATTCACTTACAGAATTAATTCTCCCACTGCACCAGTTGTCCTTTGTTGGTTTCCCCGTGCTTGATGCAACCTTCCTGGTCTTGGTTTAAGCAAAGCTGACCAACAGTACCGTTCCGGTTGGTGGGGGGAACTGTTGCGTTTGACCCCCCCCCCTTGCTGAGTGTTTATAGGGGAATTATTTCACAGTTAAAATTATCCCTATCCTCAGCTGCTGCCTGTGTTATTTGGTATCTTGCAAGCATCAGTAATGAAGAGGACAGGCCTGGTTAGCGAGTACCTTTCTCACCAGTGTTTCCAATGCCATGGGGGTGTCTACTATTTTGTTTCCTAGATGATTGCCGGGTGGACATACAGTCATTACTGTGCTCCACTGGCCCAAGTGCTGCCATAGAGTCAGTTTACATAGCAAGACTATAATCTCAGCCTGTAAATGGTCTGTATCTCGGCGTTTCCTCTTCTTTACGCATCTTTTACAGCCTTCCTGGATTTACATCACAGGGCTTTCTGGTACTTGACATTCATTGTATTAGAAAGATCTCTTAATACATTTGCACTGAGTGTCTTGACTGGTAAGTTTCTGCATAATTTCATTTGATGAAAATGCTTCTCCCTCCCCCCCCCCCAAAAAAAAAAATTACTTCAAGGAGTTATCAGAACATTTTACTGAAGAAATCGGATACTGCCCGTTACCTTTCTAATGTACTGAAAATCAGACATACTGGGTACAACAGCCACAGCTTATCCTAGAAGGAGCCAACAAAAGAAATATCAGTTCTGCAAAAAAAAGAAAGTGCATTTTCTTGTGTCACTTCCCACTCACTGAAATGAAGCTTTCAGTAGGGGAGATTTGGACTGTAACCCTTCAAGAATACTCTTCTTGTTTTACACTTGCACCTCACGTTTGTAAGGTTTTAATAAAACAGAAGTTAGTGATAAAGCCAGGTCCTGACACTTTCCTCAGCATGCTCCCGTTCTGTGCTTTCCTCCCTCCCCTTCCCACATGTGCACACACACCCACCCTCTAAAGTTGTGTTTTGTTTAAGTGGAAAATGGCAGGTGCGGTCACGCATTACTTCCCTCTCATCAGGCCACTACCCAAAACTTGGTGAGCAATAGAAGTTTTGCAACAAATGAAACCATCTGTCATCCCCACCAAACAAGCCAACAACCCCACTGTTCAGGACAATGATGGTTCCAAAGGAAGTCAGCCTGCGGACCAGGTCCCTGCTGGGTTTCATGTAAGAAGGTTAGACCAAACCTGAGAACCTTCTAAAGATCCTGTCAGCATGGATTTCAGCGTGCATCCTTCGCAGAAGCCTGCCCTAGGCAGATCAAAGAAGCTTTTTAATTTGTGTTTAATCACCCCTCGGGAAAAACCCATCCACCGTATCCCGCCCCTAGGTATTATGCGACATGCTTGATGATTGTAAGGTTTAGCTCATCCCCAACAAATGCTGCCCCCTTTTCAGATGCTAAATAAGAAAATCAGATGGGGCGGGGAGGAAGTGCACGTAGTTTCCAATATGTTGCTTTTTCTCTCCTTTGCGTTTCAGTACAGGTTAGAATTTCAACCGCGGCGAGTTCGTTTCGATCAAACACTGCCGAGAACATGCTACGGAAATTGTGTTGGAATAAATGCTAGTGAGAGGCAGTGGGGTAAACACAACTAGTTTCTTGAACTCTTAATGAACCAAAATTTGAATTATTTGTGAAGCGCATAGAACACAATCACTGGGAAAGACAGTGGCACCAGGAAAAGTTGAAGACGGTAGGAAATGAGGAAGATCTAACTTGAGGTGGGTGGACTCCGTCAAGGAAGCCATGGCCTTCAGGTTGCAAGATCTGAACAAGGCTGTTAACACTAGGAAGTTTTGGAGGTCTTTATTTCAGAGGGTGGCCATGAGCCGGTAGCAACTTGATGGTACCTAACACACACATCCCAATACTTTGGTGATTGGATTAATTTATCCAAGTACTGTACATTCTTTAAAAACATGAAAACATGAAGGTGTTTTAAAGACAGACATGGGAAAACCAAGATATCAATTCACACAAGAATGGGCACCTGTCACTCAAAGTAAAGTCGCCAACTAAATTTGCAGAGGTGTTTTTTTTTTTTGTCTGGAGCCAGCATTAGGAAAGTGGTTTTAAAGGGGGATTAGATAGATCCATGAAGATAGATTCTACCCCATTAAAGCTCCTCCCCTCTTCAAATCCCGCCCTTCTCAGGCTCCACCCGCCAAATCTCCAGGTATTTCCCAACCTAGAGCAGGCAGCCCTAGCTACTGGCTGTCCTTCCACTTAATTTGAATCAGTCTATATGCTCACATTCAGGAGTGGAATTCTAGCAGGAGCTCCTTTGCCTATTAGGCCACACCCCCTGATGTAACCAATCCTCCAAGAGCTTAGAAGGCTCTTTTTTGTAAGCTCTTAGAGGATTGGCTACATTGGGGTGTGTGGCCTATTATGCAAAGGAGCTCCTGCTAGAATTCCACCCCTGCTCACATTCATTGCATTTCCCTTTATCCTGGTTTGAATTTACATGGTAAGCTACCTGGGGCCAAAATCCGTTTGTCTTCTGTAATGAGTCCATTGATATTGCAATATTAATACTAATAATTAGAAAACAGCATTAAGCTTTCCTAGCTAATGAAAGGAGTCGTTTGCTATTCTAGGAAACCAGACAATATGTCCAGGAGTATATAATGTAATACATTACAGCTATAATTTCAAGAAATCACTGTGCATATTAGTTGTGTAGTCATAAATCAGACATTTCATTTGTTATATATATATATTGACACCATGGCTGTAAGGCTCTAAAAGCAAGAAAATAACTTTAAAATTATTCTTCTTGAATCTGTGTATTTGTGAAAGCCGCATTGTTTGGGACACAGACTACAAACCTAAGGTATAAATTTCAAATACAGATCATTTCAATCCCCTGCTCCTCAGCCCTAAACTCCCCCCCCCCCCCGCCATTTTGTGAGGTCTGACGGGTAGCTGTTCTGTCAATATGATAATATATTCTTATTAACATCAACCAACATTGAAGCTTCTTACACACTGAGTTTAAAATGCCACTCTTCATTACAGAACCTTTCTCAGTTATGTATTATTTGTCTCTTAGCTTCCCCTGTGGTGAGATCAAGGTGATAGATCTGGTTTTCCCACTCCTTCTCCCTGAAGTAGGTTAGGGTTCATGGTTGGCTCAAAATCAGCTTTGTTTCAGAGTGGAGATTTGAATCTGGGACTGCCTTAGGCTTGCCAACCTTCAGGTGAAGCCTGGAGATCTCCCAGGATTACAGCTGATCCCCAGATGACAGAGGTTAGTTCACCCTTTTTCGGAGGATGGAATATATAAACACATGACACTGCTTTCTACTGAATCAGACCCTCGGTCCATCAAAGTCAGTATTGTCAACTCAGACTGGCAGTGGTTCTCCAGGGTCTCAAGCTGAGGTTTTTCATGCCTACTTGCCTGGACCCTTTTTAGTTGGAGACCCCAGGGATTGAAGTTGCGGCCGTCTGCTTACCAAGCAGATGCTCTACCACTGAGCCACCGTCTCTCTCCAAATCTATGGCATTATGACCCAAAACACACTTTTCCCAGTCTCTGTCTCCTAAAATTCCAGGAATTTCCCAATATGGTATTGGCAACCATAGACTGCCCGTTGCTGAAATGCATTGGTACTTTGCTCTTAAGCACATTATTCCAGCTTTGTGCAGAATCTTTATGATTATGTGTTAAGTTTAATATTTTTTTTTTCATGGCAAAAGGCTGATCTTCTTGTTTTGGGGAAGAAGATAGGGGCCCACCAGTGGGTAGGAGAAAAAGGAACAAGATGCAAGGTTCAGAGTTTTATTAGATCTTCTGGATCCCGTCACGTTTTGCTATTAGCTTTGTCAGGGGATCTTGTATGGAAACTTTTCAGCTTCCACCTTGAGCAATTGGAGAAACGTAGGGATCTAGAAGACTTTGTAGTTTGTTCCTTTTTTCCCTCCTACCTTCTTGTTTCTTGAGTGCTCCCAGCTTTTCTCAGTGACATCTGACAGTTTCTATATGGTATTTATTTTTGTCTTAATTGCTTTCCTTTTAATTCTATGGGTCGGAAATAGTGTTTAGTAACTGGAATGATATTCTGAGGCATTCTCTTTCTTTTAAGAGGGGCATAAAAACAACTGATTTGAAGACTGCTTATAAGAGAAAGGGATGGTAAAATCAGCAGTAAGGCTAGGCTCTAGAGTCCAGAAGCCCCTTAAAGACTAACAAAATTTGTGGCAGGGTATGAGCTTCCGTGAGTCACCGCTCACTTTTTCAGATCTGAAGAAGTGAGCAGTGACTCACGGAAGCTCATATCTCGCCACAGATTGTGTTAGTCTTTGAGGTGCTCCTGGAATCTTGCTGTTTATGCTACAGACAGACTAACACGGCTACCCATCTTGAGTCAAGGCTCTGCTAGTAGAAAACCCATATTTTAGGCATGTGACCCAAACTGGTTGTTGGAGTTAGCAAGTGCCATCAATTCGCAGCTGATGTATGGCAACCCTGTAGGGCAGGGGTATCAAACATGTGGCCCGGGGGCCAAATCAGGCATCCAGAGGGCTCCTATCAGGCCCCCAAGCAACTCGCTCTTGTCTGCTACCTTCTCCCTCTCTCTTGATTCCTTCTGCATCTCAACTTGGTTTGCAAGGCTTGCTCAGTCACAAAAGAACTACAGAGCAAAACCTCAATTTTCTCCATTGATTGAGGCTCCTCCCCCTCCTGGTCCCCTGGGGAGGGAGGAAAAGAGCCAGAGCTTCCTTTGCCCAGTTCCCTGGATCCCACAGAAGAAATACAAAGAAAGCACCTTTTAGACCAACAAGTGCTAATGTTTTAAGTATGTTTTATTTTAAGTTTTTTTTTTTAAAAAAATCTTTAGTCATGTTTGTGTCCTTTAAAAAGTTTATATCTCTGCTACCTAAACTTAAATAGATATATACATGGCCTGTCACAGCCTGGCTCGGCCCGACAAGGTCTCATTATGTCACATCCAGTCCTCATAACAAATGAGTTTGACACCCCTGCTATAGAGTTTTTAAAGAAAGAGACATTCTGCAGTGGTTCAGGGTAAAGAAGTTTGGTTTCTTTTAAGATTACACCACCCTCTACACCACAAGAGGAGCAACTGCAGTAGAAAAATTGCTTTTTTACTCATCAAATGTATTTTATTTCAGTTTACGTGACTCTGACAAAGCTTGTGTTTGAGGCTGACAGCTGGCTCTGGAAAATGGTTTTCTAATGTTGCTTTTAAAGGGTTTTGCCTGTCTCAAAGATTACACACTGTGTTTTATTTTTTGAATACCTCATTTTTGAAGTCCGCTAGGGTGGGAAGGTTGGGCTTAATGGTGGTGCCATTCAACTATTAAAGTAATGCCAAAGAGAAGGCACCTTCCGGAAGTCATACCGGTCAGTAGTTTTGGCTGCTTCCTGCTTTGTCCATTTGTGATTTACCTTTAAACAGTGAAATTTAGAACATAAGAGAAGCCATGTTGGATCAGGCCAATGGCCCATCCAGTCCAACACTCTGTGTCACATAAGAACATAAGAGAAGCCATGTTGGATCAGGCCAGTGGCCCATCCAGTCCCACACTCTGTGTCACATAAGAACATAAGAGAAGCCATGTTGGATCAGGCCAGTGGCCCATCCAATCCAACACTCTGTGTCACACAGTGGCCCAAAAAAAAAATTATATATATTTGCGAGATTTAGGTGCTGTTGTTTAGACAACTGAGTTTGAGCCAGACTGTTCTAATAAAGCTTACAAAGCAAGTCCCATGATGGTAAAAGTATTTAGGAATGTACCACCATATTGTCTGCTAAACTCTGTTTCTCTCCTGCTTTATGGCTGCTGTGGTGTGCCCCTTTGACATACAAGATAACGGGGCAAGATTGAATAAAATGTATGACTAGTTCTACCTGCACGTGGCCTTTGGCTAAGTGTCTGAGAAAGTAAGAACAGTCCTGCTGGATTAAATCAGAAAACCATCTAGCCCAGCAACTTGTTTCAGACCACAACCAACTGGTTGCCTCGGAGGGCCACGGAAGAAGGCACAGGGCTAAGAAGAAGAATAAGAAGAATTGCAGATTTATACCCCGCCCTTCTCTCTGAATCAGAGACTCAGAGCAGCTTACAATCTCCTATATCTTCTCCCCCAACAACAGACACTCTGTGAGGTGGATGGGGCTGAAAGGGCTCTCACAGCAGCTGCCCTTTCAAGGACAACCTCTGCCAGAGCTATGGCTAACCCAAGGCCATTCCAGCAGGTGCGAGTAGAGTGGGGAATCAAACCCGGTTCTCCCAGATAACGGGGCAAGATTAAGTCCATGCACTTAACCACTACACCAAACTGGCTCTCTTTCCCCTATTGCTGGGTTTCAGAGGTTTTAAGCCCCTGACTATGAAGGCTCACTTTAGTCATCATACTTATCATCCATTGATTGACTTCTCCTCCATCTGTCTAATCCCCCCACCCCCCACACATGCACACACTATGAAAGTGGCCATCACTACATTCATGGGCAATGATTCCTACAATTTAATTATTCATCGAGTAAAGAAGAACTTCCTCTTGCCCTGCATCTATCACTCATATACAGAACCACAGAGGCTTCTGACCGTGGAGGTTCACTTTGGTCACCATACCTAGCAGCCATTGATTGATCTTGCAGTTCTGCTTACTACATTATTTACAGAACGAAGTTAGAGTCCGGTGGCACCATTAAGACCAACATATAGGTACCTATATGTAGAGACTGGTAAGATCCATTTCAATATATCTGAAGAAGTGTGCATACGCATGAAAACTTATACCAGGGTGTCAAACATGCAGTCAGGCTCCCAGAAGGCTCCTCTCAGGCCCCCAAGCAACTGGCTGTCATCTGCTTCCTTATCACTCTTTCTTGCTTCCTTGTGCATAACAGCTTGCTTTGCAAGGCTTGGTCAATTGCACAGGAGCTACAGAGCAAAACTTCTATTTTCTCCATTGGCTGAGGCTCCTCCCTTGGGGAGGAAGGGGGGGAGGAATAGCTTGCTTTCCCAGGCTCCCTCAATTGCACAGCAGAGCTGCTGAGCCAAGCCTCTCTTCCTTCTATTGACTGAGACTCCCCCCCCCCCCAAAGTCCTTGGAGAAGGAAGGAAAGAACCAGAGTTTCCTTTGTCCAGTCCCTTGGATCCCAGGGGAGAAATAAAAAGAAAGCATCTTTAAGACCAATTAGTGCTAACGTTTTAAGCATGTTTTAAGTTTTTTAAAATATAAATGTTTGTCTGTGTTCTTTATAACATATCTCTGCTAAAGGTAAAGGTAGTCCCCTGTGCAAGCACCAGTCGTTTTCGACTCTGGGGTGACGTTGCTTTCACAACGTTTTCACAGCAGACTTTTTTTTTACGGGGTGGTTTGCCATTGCCTTCCCCAATCATCCACACTCCCCTCCCCCCCAGCAAGCTGGGTACTCATTTTACCGACCTCGGCAGGATGGAAGGCTGAGTCAACCTGGAGCCGGCTACCTGAACCAGCTTTCGCTAGGATAAGAACATAAGAGAATCCATGTTGGATCAGGCCAATGGCCCATCCAGTCCAGCACTCTGTGTCACACAGTGGCCAATATATGTGTGTGTATACACACACACACACATATATATATACGCACACACACGACTGAACTCAGGTTGTGAACAGAGGGCGCCAACTGCAGTACTGCAGCTTTACCACTCTGCGCCACGGGGCTCTTATATGTCTGCTACCTAATCTTAAATAGGTACACACATGACGCGACCTGACCTGGCTCAGCCCAACCAAACATGGCCCAGCCCGACAAAGTCTCATTTATGTCAGATCTGGCCCTCATAACAAATGAGTTTGACACCCCTGACTTATACCTTGTGTGGTGGAATGGGCCTGCTCAGGGCTGCAGGAACTGTTCCACCTTGCCCACCAAGGTTGTCGCAACACCTGGAGAAGCTTTTCTTTTTCTCTCAGGTAATCACTGCCACCACTTGACTTTTGTAAGGAATTGCCTGCTGGGAGGGTCAGGACTCCCAGCTTCCCTTCCAAGTTCTGAAGCCTTGCCTCTATGTCTCCTGCTGCCCAGCGCCTGGTCACCACAGGGACAGTTTACTGCCTTGTGTGCCCACAGAGGAATAGCAACTTGCCAGCTGCCTGCCTCCCTCCCGGCACTTCTTTTAAAATTGCGTGTCCAAGACGGCGGAGGTCTATGTGGTACACAGAACCAACGACCAGCATCAACAGTTATAAAGTATTTAATAAAAAGAAAATTTTCACAAGCATGCTTTTAACACAGCATCAGACTGAGCAAGGAATTCAGAATAAAAGAGTAAAATGCAATTCCTCTGTCCCTCTCTCTATACGTGCCCTATCAGATATAAAAAATATAGGACAGGCTCCTTTGCTAAGGATGTTACAGATCTGTACAGAGTTGTAATTACTTTGCAGCTTCCTTCAGTTCTTTAGGCCCCGCCTGCTTCAGACCTAGGGTTTCTAGGTCGGTGTTGGAAAATACCTGGAGACTTTGGGGGTGGATCCAGAAGAGGGAGGGGAGGGGCCTCAGCATGATACCAGGCCATAGATTCCACCCTCTGAAGCAGCCGTTTTCTTCAGGGTAGCTGACCTCTGCCAGCTGGAGATCAATTGTAAAAGTGGGAGATCTCCAGGCCCCACCTATTGACTGCCAATTCTGTCAGACTTCAGTTAAGAGCTGACTTTGAAACCGAGAAATGGAACCTGGATAAATGTGGGCTTTCAAAAATTATCGTATGACGTTGTGTGTGGAATAACCAGGAGATCTCCAGGAGCAGGCCTTGAATTCAGCAGGAGCTCACAGGAGCAAAGCTCCTGAACCTTTCTGATAGCCCCCTCCCCCCCACCTACCTATCTTGTCCATTGAATAGTAGGTGCAGCTGCATAACAGTCCCTGGTTTAGGAGAGCAGGCAGGCAGCCAGTCAGCCACCAGAAGCTTTGCCACACTCCCAGCAGCCCTCACCAACCCCTGGAGAAGCCCACACCACCCTTTCACCACTTCTCATGTGATTTTGGGAGGCAGGTGGCTTGCTGGCCTTTTAACTGTGGGGGGGGGGAGGAGCCAAAGAGAGCCCCAGGCGAGTGAGACCTGCTTGGGCTGGCTAGATCTCTAGCCATCCCAAGCAGGCCTAGCTCGCTGGGGGCTCTCCTTTCTTGCGTTGGGTTGCTTTTGGCTGGTGGGGGGGGGGCAGCATATGCTAATGAGCTATACTAGTGAGCTCCAACACCTATTTTTCTACAAAACGACCCCTGCCCAGGAGAGATAGTTTGGCTGCCGAAGCTTATAGCTCTTTTTTGGTACTACTTAAGCAGCAACCTATGATTATTTTTCAGCTGAGAGCACTGTGAGCACTAAGATCACACAGCTAGTTTCAAGTAGGGAATCGAACCTGGTTCTCCAGATGAGAATGTGCTGCTGAATGTACGAGAATTGTTCATCGCATTTTAAAAATTCAAGCGTACTCTGTACATGGATTGCATACACTGTCACTGTAACTTGTGAACAGGGCCAGTTTATAGTAGGTTTGGGGTTCTCTTGTTCAAAGGGAGAGGGGAAGTAGGCCACATCCTGGGATAGAATTTCCAGCTTCCCATTGAGAGCTGGAGATTTCCCAAATGACAGCACATCTCCACACTATATAAATCACTTGTTTATTATTTCTTTAAAACATTTAATCCACTTCTCCTGGAGACAACATCTGCTTTGGAAGGGGGACTCCATAACACTATACTCTACCAAAGCCACTCCCATCCCTAACTTCCACTCTCACAGGTGCCATGCTCCAATCTCCAGCTATTTCCGAACCCAGAGTTGGCAACCCTACCCTGGGAATGCACAAACATTTCAGTATGCCTAAAACAACTTGATTGCAGCCATTGAGCAGACCTAGTTAATTTTTAACCAAGCATATGTATAGTTCATTTCCAAGGACAGTGTAAAGAAGCTATTTTTTGACAGTGTGTATTGAAAAGGTAAAGGCGGTCCACTGTGCAAGCACCCAGTTGTTACTGACTCAAGAGGTGATGTCACATCCCAATGTTTTCTTAGCCAACTTTTATGGGGTGGCTTGCCATAGCTTTCCCCAGTCGTCTACACTTTACCCCCAGCAAGGTGGGTCCTCATTTTACCGACCTCAGAAGGATGGAAGGCTGAATCAACCCTGAGCTAGCTACCTGAACCCAGCTTCCACCAGGATAAAACACAGGTTGTGAGCAGAGCTTGGACTGCAGTACTGCAGCTTACCACTGCACCATGGGATTTGCTATATATATTGTAATGAGGCCAAAAGGCCAGTACAGATGTCTTCCTTCCCTTTTGTTGCTTTCACTACTTAAATCCTGTCAGGTTACCTTTTGTTTCAGCGGGTTGCTTCCTAAATGCAATTACTGTTGCTCCATAGAAATTAGCATCACTCGGTTTTTTAAAAGTCAGCATCGCTCTTTTATTCAGTTAACTTGTAGACTGCTGAGGCTCCCTTTTGGGTCTTTTAAATAGTGTGTTGATATTTCAGTGGGGAGATCAGTGTATCATTGAAGCCTTCGTGCTTACCTGGAGCAGTTGATAGCATTGTTAAATCCAAAGAACTTCGCTTCAAAAACATTTACCGAATCTCCTGTACTACTGACCAGAAAGCAGGAAAAGCCATGGCTGTTTTTTAAATCCATTGTGTCAGGGGCTTCTAAAGCCAGGGACCAGCTGCTGCTGAAAGTGTTCCTGCCCTTATGGGCCTCACCACTGTGACTGATAATTCCATTGTGCTGGAAGAGAGCATCTGCTATGGAAGGTCATGGAATTTGAGAGAGAGATCTCCTAGGTATCTTGGCACCCAACACCTTTAAAAAAAAGTCTGGAAGCAAGAAGTCTGGGAGTTATCAAGAGGTTTCCAAGCTTTAGCAGCTGTCTGATTGAATACTGGTTTTCCAATGGACTAAACTCTTAAGTGTTTTTTATATATACGGTAACTCCCGGTCTTATTGTAACATATGGATTCTTTGATGCATGATGCTGTAAGTATTGTTGTCTTGAAGCTCACTGTGGAAGGGAACCAAAACGAGGCATTATACCCGAGGAAGGGGACCAAAACGAGGATTCTTGTGTGAATTTTGATGAACTATGAAGTTCTCATTACATTGTTTTTCTGAGACCTTAATGAAGACTCCATGCTCTTACCTTGATCTTGTTGGATAATTTTTGCAATTTTTGTTATTTTTTTTTGGCATTTTAAGATTTATAATATATTGGTTTGCAGAATTATTTAGCATCTTTATTACAACATTTTCTTGTCCTGTTGTCTATACATATTGTAATCCTTCCTGTTTACTACTACTTTTTTTTTAGGTGTAAATGTTATGATGGGGCAGTTAACACACATCTTTGAAACAGTTCTCAGCTCTGCCAAATGGATGTTTTAGAAACTTTTGCAGAGAGGAATTGGTTTTCCAAAACAGGTTCACAACAGGGCCAGAAACTTGATTTAAAAAAAAAAAGAAAAAAGCCAATGCTGTCAGAACTTTATGCCAGTTACCAGACTTCTTGTATAATTTCAGTGGAGCAGCCATGTTTTGCCTTGCTGCAAAGACAAACAAGAGTCTAGGGGTGCCTTAAAGACTAACAAGAATTTTATTCCAGCATAAGCACTTTTTCAAATGTGATGTGTGGTTCTCCCTTACTGCAACAACAGAAGTGGCTGGCAGCCCACAAAAGCTTATGATGGGTTAAAATTTTGTTTATATTTAAAATGGCACTCGATTCCTGTTTGTTCATATGCAGATTATGTGAAATTCTAGAGTGCTAGTAACTGTTTTGATATACCTCTGGACTGGGGTCACTGGGGGACTGGGAGGAGGGTATCTGTGAATTCCCTGCATTGGGCAGGAGGTTGAATTAGATGACTCTTGGGGTACCTTCCAGCTATGTTTCTATGTTTCTCTCTGTGTACTTAATATTTTCTCTATGTATGCTTGTTTATTCCCACCCTCTGCCTCAGTAATTCCTCACAAACCTCCAATTTATGTCTGTACAATTAGAGCTAGACTGTTACTCTAGCGATATTCGGTTTTTCAGATGTATTCTCCTCTCCCCTACCCCCGCCGTGAGGGCTTAAAAAAAATAAATAACAGGCCATGTCTTGAAAAACCACCACGGGGGGGGGGGGGGGTTGTAGCAGGAACTCCTTTGCATATTTTGCCACATCCCAGATGTAGCCAATCCTCCAAGAGCTTAAAGGGTTCTTAGTACATGGCCTACTGTAAGCTCTAGGAAGACTGGCTACATCAGAGGTGTGTGGCCTAATATGCAAAGGAGTTTCTGCTACAAAAAAAAGCTCTGACACCACTAAATGATAACATGTAATAAACTACTGAGTTAGCAATGCTGCTTGGCTCTTAATACCGGAGTCTCACTGCACTGGCTGTTATTTGTTGTGTCTGTAGGCTTATTAAGGATCTTCTAAGGATCTTCTGTGTTTGATTAATTTGGACACTGTATGCTCAAGGAGTGTGTGTGTGCGTGTGTGAGAGATATTGATAGCAAAGTGGCTAAGTGTCTCCACACAGTCTTAATCCACCAGAATAACCTAATGGCCATTAGGGGTTATCTTGTTAAAGTTTAATTTAATAATGTTTTGGCCTTTTGACCACACTCAAAAATCGGTATGTGGCTGCCATGCTTGTTCCTGCCTCAGCAGTTGTTAAACAACAGAGAGGAAGGGGAACTTTTTTTTTTTTTTTTAATGTTGATAGATAAAAGATCTTACATGCATTGTTAATTATTTTAGTAAGTACTACCTCTGAAAGTGCTCTTACTAGACAATGATTTTTCTAAATGTTATGCATATGTAAAGGATCGGTTTAATGTGGCTGTGCTTCAAGTACAGAGGTTTGGGTGTTAAGTGTGGCTATAGGATGGGGTGTTCAAAAATATTTACTGGGCTGCAAAAGTCCCAGGATTCCCTTGTGTTAAGTGTCTGTCCAATACAGCTTGCTAGCAGTAAATCTGGAAATTGTAAAGCAATATGTACATTAGCAAAAGTGCTCTAGAATTTGGTGGTAATTTCCAAAATGGTTGTAATGATGTCTGTTATGTAAAAACAAATTGGTTTTTTTTAAATAGAGGAAACAAAATCAAATGACTTCATCAATAATAATTTCAAACCAGAAACTAATGCATTTTCTCCTTTATACCTTCCATTATTCTTAGTATATTAGGTGTTACCATTGATTGACATCTCTCAGAACCAGTTAAAATTCACAGCAGCACCTTTGAGGATGTGGCAGCTTATTTGAAATACCTTGGATTACGATGTGCAAGTTACCTAGTTGCCACTGTGATAGTCAAGTAAAATATGTCATTTTCCTCCTCAAATAAAAAATGTGTTTAATTTCTAGAATAAATCCCTTGGCTTGATATTGTTTATAATTCTCCTATTTGTGAATAAGAAGGAAATCAACTTAAAACTTGTGTCTATCTAATGATGTAAGAGATAATAATAATAATAAATACATCTGATTCAGAGAATAACATTCTCTACTTCACGTCATGAAAATATAAGTAATGTGTGTTAGTGGAGAAATGCTTTATGTGGCCAAAAATTCCATATTTAGTGGTCAAAATGCTAAGGTCTTAAGTCATTTTTCTCACATTTAAATGTCAAAACAATATTTAAATAAACAAACTGTAAAATATGTGTGAAGTTGGCAGTCTAAAAATGCCAAAATGTTGTGGTGTCGAGTATTAAATAGTTCAGGGGGCTGTGTTTCTTATGATTCTTTTACTTAATTTTATTCACAGCGTAGCAAGCTTTAAATATCAATGGAGGGTAAAACATGTATAACTTACACCCCGTAACCTAGCAGCTGCAAAATTTGCATGTGGAATGCCTACATTATCACCCTCTCAAGCCGCATTTTAAAAGTTTAATGCATGCAGCTCGTTCTTTTTACCCATTTTCAGCTGCGCTTTGATAAATAAATAGATCATCTAAGATTCAATAGGCCAGTTGCAGCATATAATAGCTATTCAGAGGCAATTAAACTGCCTTTTTTCATGCCGGCATGTGAGTGCGCCCTTTTCCAACCTTCAACTTGATTCACCGTGATTCAAAATTAACTTAAAAGTCTTGTTTGCTGACAGCTTAAAGCTTAATTGACTGAAAGCCAAATAGAGTGTGTTCTGTATTCAGCACTAGGGCTATTGATAAAGCCATGTGTAAATTGCACATGTTGAAAGACAGCCATTGGGCCCCCTGTTCTTGTATTAGCCCACAACTTAGCATTGCTGCACAGTCAGAATTGCTTTGTCAAGTCTTTTATCACACCAGGTTAACTCTCTGGAGTTCCTCCAGCAGCAGAAGCATCCTAGAGTACTGAGCCTCGCCGGTACCATTGGTCTTTCTATAAATCTGAAGCTGAGTTCTGGCTTCCTTGTTGGTTGGTACTCACTTTGCCCCCTTTTGCTTGTAATCGGTCACATCGGTTACGTTTTCCTCCTCATTACTATGATGTGTTTGAGTGGTATTCCTTGTTATGCTCTGCTTTCACCAAGCAGGTAGACGGAGGAGTTATTTATGTGCATTTTCAGCCCCCCCCCTTTCCTAAAAGATTCAGGATAGGTAGTGATAGATTAACAAGCAAACAGATAATAACTAAAGTTTCACTTGATGAGCACAAATAAGAAAAGCCAGTAACTGCACAAGGTTTTCATCTGCAGCATGCTTTAAATCAAATCTCCCAATCTAAATTTTTAAAAACCACCCAATGCCCCCAAAGGATTCCAGAAGAGGAGAGCCACTCTTGTTTTAGAGGCATCCATTGGAAAAATGCCTTTCTAATGGGCTTATTGCCCTGGCTAGGTGGGCAAAAAGATGCATTCAGAATGACCCACTTGGGGAATTCTGGGAGCAACGTGCAAAGTATCAGGGATGCTCTGAGATGCACTGTAAGGTATTAAAAATAAACTATGCATCCCTGTGCTGTTCAAGAAAGAAACGTGATAAGCACAGCCCACTGCTATTAGTGTTCTTGCTGTCATGGCAACCAATGGTATTTAAATGAACATTGACACATCACTGTGGATATTTCTCTCTGTCTCTCTCTCGCTCTCTGCCGCTTATTTGCTTAGGTAGATACCCCTCACCCACCGGATCTAAATCCCTCTTGATAAGGAATTGTCTCTCTAAAGCATAATGCACGCTGGAGATATTGTGTGAACAATAATGCAGAATGATTTAAGTGATAATGTGAATTAGAAAGTGGGATAGTTTGTCAACAGTTGTTGTTTTTTTCTTTTTCCTGAATTGAGCGAGCTTTTAGACTATGTAAAAATACTGACTAAAGCCTTCGTAGGTGGATAGAAAGCTTACCTCTTATGTACCCAAGTACATTTGAACAGTTAGGGTGCAGGAGGCCCATATTTCCCCTTTATCAATCTAGGTGTATGGACCCTAATGTAGGCACTTGGGTTCTCTTAAGTGCCAGCAAAGGCTTGCTTCTCTCTGTTGTGAGCTGTTTGCCAACCTCTTTCTTTGTATTTACTTGCACGATTATGAGGCTGCTTTTCAGGCATTCCTTAGTTCCTGTCTCGTAATAACAGTCATTGTGCTGATTGGACTCTTCTCCTTGTGGTTGATGAACAGGAAGTGGGAGGGGGAGGGGGGGATTGTGAACAGGTTCTTGTGTCGAGGTTGCATTGCTGGTGTGTGGTATCCTGCTTTGGCACTTTGCATTGTTTCCAGCTGGAACGAAGGCTTTAGTAAATGGCCTTATTCTGTCGTTTGCAACATTACATCACTTCCAGGGGTGTGGGGGGGGGGGTCGTCTCCTCTGGATCGGTATGCCTAGAAGCTTTTGAGTGTGGCTGCTGTCTCTGCTTGCCCCCAGCTGTGCGTTCCACATCCGATTCTTGCCCTGAGCATTGCATTTTGCGCAATCCTGAGTCATTCCATCCATTCGACAACACTATGCGATATGTTCCTCAGCTGTTAGTCTGCTGCTGTTGTAATATTTGTGTGTGTCTTAATTTATTATTAATTGCTTTGAGTGCCCTTGGCATCCTTTGTTTCTCTTCGGGTGACAGTGAAACATACGTTTGCCAGGCCTTTGGCTGAAAAAAAAAAAAATAGCTGTTCCTTTTCTTTTTCTGTCCAAAGAAAGACTGGAGCAATTTCACATATGGCTGTTTTTATTTTATAAATGTGTATACGTTAATTTTGTTCAACTGCACCTTTATTAGTATTTATTGGCTGCCTGAAGAGGTAGGATTTTTTTTTAAAAAGTGAGCAGGAACTCACGGTTGTGCTCCTGCAGTGGGTTGAACCTCTAATTGTCGCTGCTTTGCACAGCCCACCATAGGGTTAGGCTATTAGTGTCATTCGTGTGACACTAAGGAGTGCTTTAACTTTGTCCTTATCGTTTTTTCCTTCCTCTTTTGCTCTCTCTATGGTGCTTCTGCAGACCTTGCCTAGCAACTGCCTCTTTCCATAGCCAGAGTAGCCCCCTGCTTGAAGAACTGTGGTTTTAATAACTGTTCTTAATTTTACTTAATGGCAGCGTGCTGTCTGGATTGTATGGGACCTCTGCTAATTGCTGGGAGTTGCAGAATTCTGTGCACTCTCTCTTTGTGCTCGTCCGTTTTTCAGAACTCACCTTGATAATGAAGGGTGCGAGGAATACAGGATGAATCTCTGAGCAGAGGCAGATAATCCTTTACAAAAGAGGCACTCTTCAGTTTGGCACACGTGCGATGATGATGTTTTATTGCCTTCTGAGAAGCATGTGTGTAGCATAAAGAACTAAGCAGCCCCCTTGCGTTCCCTCCTCCCACAAGCTTGCTAATTGCATACGTAACATTATGCCTGATCTGAGCCGCCTCTTGAGACATGAGCAACTGTTGTTCTGAAAAATCTGTTGGCATTAAAAAAAAAAAAAATTCTGCTAGTTTACGTACATAACCTATATTGGCTACTGCCAGTTTTTGCAAGTATGTTAATATTGAAACGGTTGTTGCCCTTCTGATACCCACAATATACTCTATGGTTTTGGTTTTGTAATCCCTTGAATTTGTTTGTAATATAGTTCCCCTGTTGGAATGATTTAATGAACCGTTTTCAGACATTCCTTGAGAAACAGAAGAAAATGTGATGTGTAGTTCTTTTTTTTTTTTTAATAACAGGAAGACAACTGAGTACTAATAAATGCAATTTGCACGCGATCTCTGGTATTTTATGACACTTAAAATCTCTTGCTGTTTTTTAAAAAAATAAGGTTTTCCTTTGTGGGGAAAATACATTTTCAGTTTCTGTAAGACATTCCATTTTTAGTTTCTGATATTGCTGTATCTCTTATTGATTTCCTGGCAAATCATGGCTATCTAATTTTACCTGCCTCCTCATTGATTTCCAATAAGAACCTGGTCTGTTCATAAAGAATCGGGATAAGTTGCAACTCGGTTTCAAAATGATTGCAATTTAAAATAGTTTGTTACTCTTATACTTTTCAATAAAATAGTAATCATGCTTCAAAATGTAAAATCCAGAATACTGGTTTTATTGAAGGTTTACCAATGCCCAGTGAGGTTTGATACTCCAGAATGAATTGCTTTTATTGATCAACTGCTTGTAATCTAGCATATCTTTAAGAGCAAGGATGATTTGGAAAAAATATTTTCATATGTATGTTGATTTTCCCCCCTTCTATTTGTAAGCTTGTCTTCAGAATCTTGCCGAGCTCCCCCCTTTATTTAACTGATAATTTTACATATTTGATTTGTTTTCTTATCATATGGGGCGTTTTAATATTGTGAAGGCTGTGTTCTCTTCTAATTACTACCTGTGCTAATGCAAAGCCACAATCATATGGCAAGTTTAAGGACACAGAAGTTAATCTTGTATTGCTGTATGAACGTCGTTTCCGACATTTTATTCATTCATCGAGGCAAAAATGACGCTTTTCTCCATATCACAATGTGTTGATATCTTTAAAGCTGTTGTAACAATGGCAAAAATAATCCGATCAGATCCTCTTCCCGCAGACGTGGTTCAAATGTACATGCATTACACTAATCTTGGCATATCTTAAATGTGTCTCCTTGCATAAATAGATATATTTTAAACCTCACATTACGGTATGCATTTCTCTCCTTGTGTGCACTCCCCCCCCCCCCCCCGCTGCTGCTGTTCTGGACCAAACATTTCACTGTATTGACAAATGAGAGATCTAAAATGGATGAAGCTACCATTTCCCTAGCACACAGTGAGAGCAGTCAGAAAATAGTTTGACACAAAATGGATTCTCTGCAGTTCTTTGTGGAGCAGACTAGCCCTTTAATCAACCAGTCCTAGATTTTGTGTGTTTTCCTGTGACCTCTCCCACATATATGATCCCTATTTGAATTGCTGAGGCTGATATGTGTGTGTGTGTATATATATATTCAGCTACAAACAAATACTGTAAAATTCTAGCCTTTCCCCCCACTGTGTTAATATTGTTTTCTAAATATCAAAGTTCTTTAATTTGACAACCTAGTGTGCTGCTGGTTTGTGCAGTCACACTTAATTAAACTTCCAGTAAGTATCTAAAGAAGTATGCATACACACGAAAGCTTATACCCAGAATTAATTTTTGTTGGTCTTAAAGGTGCCACTGTACTTATACTTTATTCTGTAGCTTCAGACCAACATGGCTACCCACCTAAATCTGTCTGCAATCCCACAACTGAAAACCCAAGTAGTCACTGCTTCCTTTGATTTGAGAGGTTAGACTGTACAGTAATAAATGTACTAGATATGAAACAGCTGTTTGTATTTCTCAGTAATATTTTTATGTAGATTGTTCACTGTATAATAAAAGTACTAGATGCCGTAATCAGAGTGTATCTCAGTGAGTAACAAAGTAGATTTGTGTGTGTGTGTGTGAATCAATCTGGTGAGTATAAGGAAGTGAGAAGCTAGAGAAACTTCCATAGCACAAACCAGTCTCAGACTCACAAACGAGTCTCAAACTTGCACTAATTATGTAAATGTCATCTGCCTACAGCCCCGCAGATTAACGAAAACTCTGATGGAAAGCCTTGGGGGAAAAAAAAAAATAATCAGCTACATAAGATTGGATGCGAAACAGCAAGCCATAAATGTATGAGTAAAGATGATAAAAAATGTTTGCAGTTTTATATCTTGACAAGGCCATCTGTGAGCAGTATCTATCTTCTTAAAAAAAAAAAATTGGGAGGACTATTAACCCTTCCATGAAATGGCAGCAATTTAAAGGCACCTGGAAGAGGGACCATTAAGTGAAGAGAATCACCAACAAACGTGCTCTTATTCCGTCATGCGCCGTAGCATGTCAGTACATTGTTAAAGTTAAGTGTATCCACATCCCTAAGAGCTAATGAATACTTTGGTAGTCTATACTAATACTTTAGTGGATGCTGAACAAGTTTAGATGTTAAGCTTTTTAGGAAGAATGAATGATGGCTAATGATTATTTAATGACAGATCTCTGGACTGAAAGGCACTTAGCACTCAAAGTGTAGTGCAAAGCCTATTTCTCAAAGCTTCAGACAGGTTTATTTGGTCTCACCTTGAAGAGAACAGTGCTGTATTGATTTCATTGGTGTGGATTTAAGCATGCTATTGGCTCAGAATAGCACCAACTATGCAGCAGAAAAGCAGAGCCTTAATCCTTACAGTTACTGTAAACTACTATGAAAACATTTGGTTCCAGCTGCTCAAAAAATGGAAGCAAGTTTTTAGCTTAAATGCCGAACTTGTGTGTTTAAAATAAGGCCTTGCCATGCCGTTTACTGTGGGTAGGATGAATAGGCAAGGTCAGAGGTCCAGAACCTTTGTTTTTAATCCAATTTTTTTTTTATTTGTTTCGCTTGTGTATCTTGCTTCATTCTAAAAGCTGTGAGAAGTTGGTGGAAATATTTTAAATTTTCTTCTAAAGGAGGTAGGGAATTAATTTGTAATTTCTAGCTAGATTGTGGAATATGTAAATACTGTTTCTAAGTTATAAATAAAAATAATATTAAAACAAGCTGCTGGTTTCTTTTGAGGTTCCTTTAGCAGTCGGTTGTGCTTTAGTGGAGGTACAGAATGTTCATGAACATTCGAACTGCTGACAGGAAAGAATCAGTCGTATAAAGTTACCAGTCAGTGTAGATGTTGCCAAGCTTGGGAACAGGGGATGATTCATACTTTTGTCAGGTAAATTCAGAGAGGCAGAGGGGCGAAAAAGGAGGAGGAGTAAATAATAAGTCCACAAAAGTTTCAGAAGTGTCTGTTTACCATCTATATCTGTCTACCTGGAAATACTGAAGGTGGCTAAACTTGACTCCTGCTGCAAGTAAGGCATTTAATGTATTCACACCATAGAATTAGTCCCATTTTTGTGCAGTTTTGTTTTGTTTTCCTGCTTTCCTTTGTTCCTAGTAGGTTGCCATTAACATCAAGCTTTTTTAGTAGAATTGTTAACTTTTGAATTGAAAAGAGGTGAAGAGAAGAGGTCTAGATTTCATAAGATCATAAGAGAAGCCATGTTGGATCAGGCCAGTGGCCCATCCAGTCCGGCACTCTGTGTCACATAGTGCCCCCGCCCCCCAAAAAAGCAGGCGCCATCAGGAGGTCCGTCAGTGGGGCCAGGACGCTAGAATGTTGTAAGCCGCCCTGAGCCACTCGATGGGAAGGGCGGGATATAAATCCCAGATAAATAAATAAATAAAAATAGAAGCCCTCCCACTGTGGGGGCCCCCAAGCACCAAGAATACAGAGCATCACTGCCCCAGAGAGTTCCATCAATACGCTAAGGAAAGGAAAGGTCCCCTATGCAAGCACCAGTCATTTCCGACTCTGGGGTGACGTTGCTCTCACAACGTTTTCATGGCAGACTTTTTACGTGGTGGTTTGCCATTGCCTTCCCCAGTCATCTACACTTTCCCCCCAGCAAGCTGGGTACCCATTTTACCGACCTCGGAAGGATGGAAGGTTGAGTCAACCTCAAGCCGGGTTCCTGAAAACCCAGCTCCCACCGGAGATCGCACTCAGGTCATGAGCAGAGTTTAGGACTGCAGTACTGCAGCTTTAACACTCTGTGCTACGGGGCTCTTTCCAATACGCTAAACTGGGTTGCTAAACTTCAGTTGGTAGCTGGAGAACTCTAGGTGACAGAAATCACTTCACCTGGAGAAAAGGCTCCTTTGGAAGGTGGTATCATATCCCATTAAAATCCCTCCCCTCACCCAACCCCACTACCATCAGGCTCCACCTCCCCATCTCTAAGTATTCCCCAATCTAGAACTAAATTATGTAATCTGGACATTCCTTTTGTATTTTTTTTATTTTTAAACTTTAAATCTTAAAATGTTGAACATTACAAAAAACAATATTGTACTTACAGTCAAAATGTTAAAAGTTATATTTCTAGCAGATAAAGGGATACTATAATTAAGGTGGATATTTTTAAAAAAAGATGACATTTATTTCTGAGAACTCCTAGTGGCTACAGTTGTAATTTAAAAAAAATTAATTTACAATAAATCCAGAGAAGTTGAAAGCTAACACTATAAAAGAGACAACAATTTCAGTCTTAGATATGCATTAAATTTCAGTCAAATTAGTTGAAACACAACAAAATGCTCAACTATGGGTCCATCTCTGTTGAAAATTTCTTGTTCATTGACATTTATATGGTCAAACATTTTACTAACCAGGCAATCTGGTTTTAGTCACCTAGGGCGCTGAAAATGCCTCACTTCTAAAATATAGTCATCCCAGGTGACTTCAAAAATGAAGTCTTGGATTATGGACTTCTCTTAAGAACATAAAAGAAGCCATGTTGGATCAGGCCAATGGCCCATCCAGTCCAACACTCTGTGTCACACAGTGGCCAAAAAACCCCCCAAGTGCCATCAGGAGGTTCACAGTGGGGCTAGAAGCCCTTCCACTCCCCCCCCCCCCAAGCACCAAGAATACAGAGCATCACTGCCCCCAGAAAGTTCCAATAATATGCTGTGGCTAATAGCCACTGATGGACCTCTGCTCCATATTTTTATCCAATCCCCTCTTGAAGCTGTCTATGCTTGTAGACGCCACCACCTGTGGCAGTGAATGCCACATGTTAATCACCCTTTGGGTGAAGAAGTACTTCCTTTTATCCATTCTAACCCGACTGCTCAGCAATTTCATTGAATGCCCACGAGTTCTTGTATTGTGAGAAAGGAAGAAAAGGACTTCTTTCTCTACTTTCTCCATCCCATGCATAATCTTGTAAACCTCTATCATGTCATCCCGCAGTCAACGTTTCTCCAAGCTAAAGAGCCGCAAGCGTTTTAACCTTTCTTCATAGGGAAAGTGTTCTAACCCTTTTTAATCATTCTAGTTGCCCTTTTCTGGACAATGCTATAATATCCTTTTTGAGGTGTGGTGACCAGAATTGCACACAGTTCTCTTCATTGGATAAACACTTGTGTTCTTTCAAAATCAGACTGACCTTAAAGCTCTCACAACAAACTCTTGTTTGGTTAGTAGTCATTTCTTTTTTTTCCCTTCCCAGATAAGATGATTGGTATGCCCCAGTGCATTGTTGGGGAGAAGGGTCGTTAGCAGAGCTGAACTATGGAAGTTGCTGAAATCAGTGGAGGAGAGAACTAATTTGAAATAAAGACTTCTTGTTACCTGGAGATCAGCAATAGATGTGGTTGGCCCCAACCTGGATAGCCCAGGCAAGCCCGATCTCATCAGATCTCAGAAGCCAAACAGGATCTACTTTGGCATGTACTTGGATGGGAAACCTCCTTGGAATATCTGCAGTTGGGAGGCAGGGGCAGGCTTTATTCAGCCACCTCCCTGAATATTCTCCAGGCCCCCCAATAATAGGGGTCAGTCACCAGAAATCACCACGACTTCCAGGAGCACACCTATGCATATATTTTAAAAATGCAAAAAAAACCCCCAACCCAATAGACGTGGCTGGCTCTGCCTCCCATAGCAACCATTTTGTGATTGAGACCACCATTCTGTATCAGAATTCCAGAGATGCCCACACTTTCCAAATGTTGGTAGGCGTATGGGTAGACATTTTATGCTTTTGATATAAACCAGGAAACTTAGCATACATGGCACGTTTTGCATATTTCCTGTTGCATGATAGAATACCCTTCTCAGGAGCGTTTGTCCGGTACCAGCTTTGTTCTCTCTTAAATACCAATTATTAAAATATTTTTATTCACCCAAGACTTCCATGACATTTGATTTCTGTTTTTTTAAGATTATTTCTTCCAGCTATATTTGTTTTTTATTTTGCATTATGTAGCAAAATTTCTGTGCCTTGACCTGGGTGGCCAAGGCTAGCCGGATCTCATCAGATCTTGGAAGCTAAGCAAGATTGACCCTAGTTAGTGGGAGTCCACAGAGGAACTCCCAGGTTGCTACGCAGAGGCAGACACTATGATAAAATACTGTGTCTGGGGGACTGATGTTCTGTATTCTTCATGCTGCAGGGGGGGCAACGGTGGGAGGGCTTCTGGAGTTCTGGCCTTGCTAGCGGACCTCCTGATGGCACCTGGATTTGGGCCACTTTGTGACACGGGGTGTTGGACTAGATGGGCCGTTGGCCTGATCCAACATCTCTTATGTTCTTAGGCAGTGGCAAACCACCTCTGAATGTCTCTTGCCCCCAAAGGCCTGTGAGGCCGCCATAAGTTGACTGCAACTTGACAGCAATTTCCACCACACATTTCTGTACAGTCTACATAATGAAAAAATAAACATTGGTTTAATTTAATCGGTATGGTTTTGCATTGTATAGACTGTTACAGATTGCTGGTTGTGGAGTCTTTGTTGTAAGGTGCCTTGCAGATTAATTTTTTTGGGGGGGATGGAAAAACAGGATATAAATGTTTTTACTAATGAATCCAGCTGTTTAATAGCTAAATAACTAACTAAATAAATAAATAGCAGGGTATAAGATAAGAGCCCCGTGGCGCAGAGTGGTAAAGCTGCAGTACTGCAGCCCTAAGCTTTGCTCATGACCTGAGTTCGATCTCGGCGGAAGCTGGGTTCAGGTAGCTGGCTCATGGTTGACTCAGCCTTCCATCCTTCTGAGGTCGGTAAAATGAGTACCCGGCTTGCTGGGGGGAAAGTGTGGTAGATGACTGGGGAAGGCAATGGCAAACCACCCCGTAAAAAGTCTGCCGTGAAAACGTTGTGAAAGCATTGTCCACCCAGAGTCGGAAACGACTGAGGCTTGCACAGGGGACTACCTTTACCTTTATAACGCCCCCCCCCTTATCCATTGTATTAATCTAGCTTCAAACATATCCTACTTGTTTGTGGTGAATCCCTTCCAGGTGATCAGGAAGAGAAGCTTTACAAAAATTAGTTTTCTTTTTTTTTTCAGGCTGTAAGTGGCACAAATGGCTGTGTTTGAGCTCATAAGCTAGTGAAGACTTCTGTGAACATGTACATTTTTCAACTTCTTTGCAAGAATTTATTAATTTCTGTGCGTGCATCTGAAAAATAATAAGTATTAATAAAATGTTGGTAAAATAGTAGTCTTTAAGGGTTGCAAGCTCTGGGTTATGAAATAAACTGAAGATTTTGAGTATGGATCCTGAGGTGGGCAGGGTTGGGGAGAGGAGAGATCTCAGCAAGGTATAATGCCTTAGAGTCCACCCTCCAAGACAGCCATTTTCTCCAGGGGAATTGATCTCTGTAGTCTGAAGATCATTTCTAATAGCAAGAGCTCTTGAGGTATGCGCTCAATTTAGAGTTAACTTCATAGATCACATTGAACATTAATTGAAGTGCTGCTACTACATACTACTGCTAATAATGGTGCAACAGAAATTGGGAGCTTTTGAACGTATGAGCATAGGAAGCTGCCTTATACTGAATCAGACCCTCGGTCCATCAAAGTCAGTATTGTCTACTCAGACTGGCAGCAGCTCTCCAGGATCTCAAGCTGAGATTTTTCACGCCTACTTGCCTGGACCCTTTTTAATTGGAGGGGATTGAACCTGGGACCTTCTGCTTACCAAGCAGATGCTCTACCACTGAGCCACCGTCCCTCCCCTTTTGTGGCACAATGGTTGAGATGCAGTTGGTAGCCACAAAATCTCCTGTTCAATGTTATCTCTTCCATGAGTGAGCTAGGCAAGTCACTGTCCCTCAGGCTTCTCCTCTCACAAGTGGTGGTATATGTATAATATTTCCAGAGTACTTTACCAAGGTGATTATTCACTTCAGTAAACCTTGCAGACTGCTGTATAACTGCAAGAGGATTATGACGATAACTTCCATCGTTTTTAATTTCTTACCAGTCTTTCAGGGTGTACATCCTTGCAGTCCTCTTGTGCTTAAAATCATAGAGTTGGAAGGGCTCATACAGGCCATCTAGTCCCAACCCCCTACTCAATGCAGGATCATCCTAGAGCAGGGGTGTCAAATTCATTTGTTATGAGGGCCAAGTCTGACATAAATGAGACCTTGTGGGGCCGGGCCATGTGCGTCAAAAATGTAATGCCAGGTAGCAGAGACATAAACTTTATAAAGGACGCAGGCAAACACACAGATTTTGTATCTCTCCTGTGTGATTGAGGGAACTAGGCAAAGAAAGCTCTGGCTCTTTCTCTCCCTCCCCAGGGGATAAGGAGGGGGCAGAGCCTGCTAATAGAAGCAATAGAGACTTGACTCAGTAGCTGTGAGCCAAGCTCTCCTTCCTCTGCAAAGGAGGAGCCTCAGCCAATGGAGAAAATTGTTCTGTTGCTCCTGTGTAATTGAGCAAGCCTGGCAAAGCAGGCAGTGACACAGAAGGAAGCAAGAAAGAATGAGAAGAAAGCAGACTTGCTTGTGGGCCTGATAGGAATCCTCCAGGGGCCTGATCTGGCCCCCGGGCCACATGTTTGACATCCCTGTCCTAGAGCATTCCTGACAAATGTTTGTCCAGCTGCTGCTTAAAGACTACCAATGACGGAGAGCTCACCACCTCCCTCAGTAGCTGATTCCACTGCTGAACAACTCTTACTGTAAAAAAAGGTTTTTCCTAATATCCAGTGAGTACCTTCCTACCTATAATTTGAACCCATTATTGTGAGTCCTCTCCTCTGCAGCCATCAGGAATATCTCCCTGCCCTCCTCTGTGACAGCCCTTCAGATATTCTTAAACTGTTAAATTGTTTTATGATTTTTTGTTGTTGTTCTAATGTTCATTTATTTGTCACCCACCCTGAGCCTGTCCTTGTAGGGCTGCTGGTTCAAAACAGAAAAGTCTGTTTTGTGTATTTGCGAGATTGGCAAGTAGGGAAGAAGGAAGAAGAAATGCAGTAAAATGGGCCTGGCTTACAATCAATTTTTCACACTTCCTGAGGTACATTTGAAATTTTTATAAGCATCGTTTGGTGCTCTTTCGCTCAGGGGCATGCACAGCTGATGGTCAAGTGTAGTTCTGCCTCAAAAGTGGCACAACAAGAATCTCAACACTTCACAGATGACAACACAGTAAGCTTCCCAATAGTTCAGGTCACCCAATGGTGTCACATTTATATGAATAATTAAAAGGCAAATAGCAACGCCTGTATACTTCTGTTAATGTACTGCATCACTTACAGGCTTTTTTCTGTATTTAATGTCTAGTCTTGTTACTCTCCAGGTCAACAGTGCTTGAGTGCTACAGAAATAGCTTGCCAAGGATTTTTTTTATTTCTAAAGAACCAAAACCTTCCATTGACCCCAATTTGTAAAGCTGGGCTCCAGCAGAAGCCCATGCAGTTTTCCAAGAAGCAGAGAGAAGGCATGTCAGTAGATTATAACTGAAAGTCTTGCAAAGTGAGGCATGACAATAATTCCTTTAAAAACCTTTTACTTTGTTATAGCTTTTTTTTTTTAAATTACCATCAACTTTTATTTCTGAGGTAGCTTTCCAAAAACAAATGTAAATTGTTAAAATAAAATGAACAGTAGCCATGAACAAGACAGAGAGTAAAACCAAAGATGAGGATAAAAATAGGTCCCAGTTAGGGTTGTCAAGTCCCCCGTGTCCTCCAGCGGGGGACTTTTTCACACGCAACGCAATGACGTCACCCACAAGTGATGTCATTGCACCGGCAATGTTGTGCGCTGGCCTCTCTAGGCGTTTCCGGGAAAACTCTGGGGTTTTTTTGAACACTCTACCAATGACATTGGTACCACTCTACCATAGAGTTTCCCCTCCCAAATTGCTAGAGCTTCCAGGAAAACCATAGAGCTTTCCCAAAAATGCCTAGAGCAGTTGGCACGTGACATCACCGACATGATGACATTACCCGCATGTGACGTCATTGTGCCGGCAACGTCAGAGGTTGTTCCCCCTGCTGTCCCAATGTGGGCTGGCGGGTTGGAACCTCCAGGGTGGGAGAACCCCCACCCGGCCTGGGGGCTTGGCAGCCCTAGTCCCAGTGTAGTCACAGGTCTAAAATGGCCCTAGTTGCCCTGGTGGATGTCCTTTGTGAACAGATGGCCAGAATGTTGATAGGGCAGTATCTATAGCATGTAGTCTGGCACTCCCATGTCCTTCATTCTCTGCAAGCCTCCCCAACAGGAGGCTTGTAGAATCTGAATTTCTTCCCCACCATCTTGAAATGGACTGAATTTTGATGTATATATTGTGTATTTTGCTGTAGAAGAAGAAGATGATGGTATTGGATTTATACCCCACCCTCCACTCCACAACTCAGAGTCTCAAAGTGGCTCACAATCTCCTTTACCTTCCTCCCCCACAACAGACACCCTATGAGGTGGGTGGGGCTGAGACAGCTCTCACAGCAGCTGCTCTTTCAAGGACAACCTCTGCCAGAGCTATGGCTGACCCAAGGCCATTCCAGCAGCTGCAAGTGGAGGAGTGGGGAATCAAACCCAGTTCTTCCAGATAAGAGTACGCACACTTAACCACTATACCAAACTGCTAAGTTCTAGTTATTTATTGTGTTCCTTTTTGTTGTAAGCCGCCCTGAGCCCTGCTTGCAGGGAAGGATGGCCTAAAAAATTAAATAAATAAATATTCCAGCCTTGTTCCATCTACACTTGGTTCCCAGCTTGCTCCCAGGCTCAACTCAAGGTAGTGGTATAAACCTTTAAAGCCTACATGGTTTGAGGCCAGCATACCTGAAGGATCACTTTCTCCAATATGAACTTACTCATTCACTCAAGTCATCTGTGGAGACCCTACTTTGGGTGTACTGCCATCTGAAGCTAAGTATTCATAATTAGACACCAGGCATCTACTATTAAAGCAAAATCATGCACCTGGAAATGTTTAGCAAGCTATTCTATTAATCAGTAGGTAGAAGGTCTTTGAATTTTGTTTCTGTTTTGTAATTAATCGATGAATCACAGTTAGGTTTAAAACAGATTCACATTAACCAAATCTGCCTGCCTTGTTCTGTGAATCCAGAAGAGTTATTTCTTTTTTGCTTATTTTTATGTAGATATTTATATTCTTCTTCTTTCCAGTGGGGACCAAAGCAGTGTGCAACTTTGATCCCCTCTCATCATTTTTGCCTTAGAACAACCATCCTGTGAGGATAGGTTAGACTGAGATACATAGATTGGCCCAAGATGATGCAGTGAATTTCACAGCAGACTTGGAGATTAAACGTTTATTAGTTGTCCTTCTTCCTTACGGAACTCAGGGCAGCTTACAATATATATAAAATACGTAAGATTAGGGTACATAAAATACATAAATCTCAGGCCAAGAGCTTAAGTCATGCTGTCTGAGATCATTTTAACTGGAATTGTCAAGTTTTTAAAGTTCTCTACTTACTTATATATATCCCATATGGGTGGCATGGGGTGAGATTCTGAGGCAACTGTCTTCTGGACTGAAAAATATGCACCACCACCCTTTGCCTTCCCTGTAGATCCTTAGTTTATACAGTATGTCACAGAATTGAGTGCACCCCCTCACATTTTGTAAATATTTAAGTATATCTTTTCATGTGACTATACTGAAGAAATGACACTTGGCTACAATGTAAAGTAGTGAGTCTACAGCTTATATAACAGTGTAAATATGCTGTTCCCTCAAAATTATGCAACACACAGCCATTAATGTCTAAACTGCTCGCAACAAAAGTGAGTACAACCCTAAGTGATAATGTCCAAATGGGGCCCAAAGTGTCAATATTTTGTGTGGTCACCATTATTTTCCAGCACTGCCTTAACCCTCTTGGGCATAGAGTTCACCAGAGCTTCACAGGTTGCCACTGGAGTCCTCTTCCACTCCTCCATGATGACGTCACGTAGCTGGTGGATGTTAGAGACCTTGTGCACCTCCACCTTCCGTTTCAGGATGCCCCACAGATGCTCAATAGGGTTTAGGTCTGGAGACATGCTTGGCCAGTCCCTCACCTTTACCCTCAGCTTCTTTAGCAAGGCAGCAGTCGTTTTGAAGGTGTGTTTGGGGTTGTTATCATGTTGGAATACTGCCCTGCAGCCCAGTCTCCCTCCGAAGGGAGGGGATCATGCTCTGCTTCAGTATGTCACAGTACATGTTGGCATTCATGGTTCCCTCAATGAACTGTAGCTCCCCAGTGCCGGCAGCACTCATGCAGCCCCAGACCATGACATTCCCACCACCATGCTTGACTGTAGGCAAGACACACTTGTCTTTGTACTCCTCACCTGGTTGCCGCCACACACGCTTGACACCATCTGAACCAAATAAGTTTATCTTGGTCTCATTGAACCACAGGACGTGGTTCCAGAAATCCATGTCCTTAGTCTGCTTGTCTACAGCAAACCGTTTGCAGGCTTTCTTGTGCATCGTCTTTAGAAGAGGCTTCCTTCTGGGATGATAGCCCTGCAGACCAATTTGATGCAGCGTGCGTCGTATGGTCTGAGCACCGACAGACTGACCCCCACCCCTTCAACCTCTGTAGCAATGCTGGCAGCACTCATAGGTCTATTTCCCAAAGCCAACCTCTGCGTATGACGCTGAGCATTGGCACTCAACTTCTTTGGTCGACCATGGCGAGGCCTGTCCTGAGTGGAACCTGTCCTGTTAAACCACTGTATGGTCTTGGCCACCGTGCTGCAGCTCAGTTTCAGGGTCCTGGCAATCTTCTTATAGCCTAGGCCATCTTTATGTAGAACAACAATGCATTTTTTCAGATCCTCAGAGAGTTCATTGCCACGAGGTGCCATGTGGAACTTCCAGTGACCAGTATGAGGAAGTGAGAGCGATAACCTGCTCCCCCTTCACACCCACTAACGAGTCACACGAGCCAGTTTGGTGTAGTGGTTAAGTGTGCGGACTCTTATCTGGGAGAACCGGGTTTGATTCCCCACTCCTCCACTTGCACCTGCTGGAATGGTCTTGGGTCAGCCATAGCCCTGGCAGAGGTTGTCTTTGAAAGGGCAGCTGCTGTGAGAGCCCTCTCCAGCCCCACCCACCTCACAGGGTGTCTGTTGTGGGGGAGGAAGGTAAAGGAGATTGTAAGCCACTCTGAGACTCTTCGGAGTGGAGGGCGGGATATAAATCCAATATCTTCTTCTTCTTCACATGACACCAGGGAGGGAAAACGGCTACTTGGACCCCATTTGGACATTATCACTTTGGGGTGTACTCACTTTTGTTGCCAGCAGTTTAAACATTAATGGCTGTGTGTTGCGTAATTTTGAGAGAACAGCGCATTTACACTGTTATACAAGCTGTAGACTCACTACTTTACATCGCAGCCAAGTGTCATTTCTTCAGTGTTGTCACATAAAAAGATGTGCTTAAATATTTACAAAATGTGAGGGGGTGAACTCACTTCTGTGACATACTGTACCTATAGGTTCTTATCATCCACAATTGAAGAAGAAAAGGATGAGGAGGAGATTGGATTTATACCCCACCCTTCATTACCCAAAAGAGTATCAGAGTGACTTTATACCCCATCCTTCATTACCCAAAGGAGTCTCAGAGCAGCTTACAATCCTTTCCCCCTTCCCCTCCCCACAACAAACACCCTGTGAGGTAGGTGGAGCTGAGAGAGCTCTGACAAACTGCTCTCGAGCAGAACAGCTCTGAGAGAGTTATGACTGACCCAAGGTCACTCCAGCAGTTGCATGTGGAGCAGTGGGGAATCAAACTCTGTTCTCCCAGATAAGGGTCCATGCACTTAACCACTACACCAAACTGGCTCTCAAACAGGGGGGGGGGGGCACAAGGTTTATAAAGTTTGGTAATATGTAAATTATGTATATGTAAACTATGTATATTTAAACTATGTGCTCCCTAAAGGTCTCCTATTCGCAAACTTGCTAGACTAATGCTATACTTATATTGAGGTAAACAGAGACCCCTGCTTCTTAGATTTTTTATTTGCCAGACAAGACACAGATGAGGATGAACAGGGCTTTTTTTTGTAGCAGGAACTCCTTTGCATATTAGGCCACACACCCCTGATGTAGCCAATCCTCCAAGAACTTACAGGACTTTTCTTACAGGGCCTACTGTAAGCTCTTGGAGGATTGGCTACATCGGAGTGTGTGGCCTAATATGCAAAGGAGTTCCCTACAAAAAACCCCAAAACCCTGAGGATGAACAAGAAAGGTTTATTTAACAGAGTAATAAAATATTTAATAAGGTAAAAAGAATATGTGGATAACTTATATGTTACATCAAGTAACACTGACTCCCAAATAAAGTAAATAATACCTGAGGAGAGGTTTGATTCCCCTTTCTTTGGACAGAGTACCTCAGCAGGTTCAAACCTGCTCTTTTCTCTAAGTGACCACCTGACCACAGAACCTACACATGCCAGGTAGGAATGGCAGACTCTTAACGGGATGCTTATTTGAACCACTAAAATAAACTTTCTTCCCTATGCTGACCTCCAAATTCTAACTAAAAAGTCAAATAAAAGCCTGGCTAAGTTGACCCGCCCTTTCAGAGCCACAAAATTCCTATCTGAAAGAAGAAAAAAGGTTTTCTTCTCCCTTTTAAAGCTGAGGCTGGCTCACCCCCTCCTATTCAGTGGAGTTCCATGGGCTCTGATTGGTTGACAATCGCCTGGATTTGCATAAATCAGAAAGATTGGTTCAGAGCCCTGGAGGAGAGGCAGGACTTTTAAGGACAATTGTCACACCCATTTCACATTTCCCAAAGCATTTCACAATCAGATCATAACAATGAATGTTATGTAAGTTTATGTGTTGTGAGCCGCCCTGAGCCACTTCGGTGGGAAGGGCGGGATATAAGTCAAAATATAAATGAATGAATGAATGAATGAATGAATGAATGAATGTACAGTTAAATCAACGCTTGCGTCTGACAGAGGTAGATCTTGTTCTCCCTTCTCAGGTGCTTTTCCTTTGCGACTGCCCCAAGGAGGCTTTGGCTAGGAAAAGCTGAAGTCATTAGGTAAAGAGGGGGAAGACCCAACCTAAGATGGATTGACTCAATAAAGGAAGCCATGGTTTCTAGTTTGCAAGACCAGAGCAAAGCTGTTAAAGATAGGGCATTTTGGAAGTTATTAATTCACAGGGGTTGCCATAAGTCAAAAGCACATAAAACACAAGAGGGCTTTCTAGGGCTGGGAAGACAACAATGACTAAGGTGATTGGAGTGTACTTCCTACTGCTGGCACCTTATATATATGAAGCATGTATTCTCTGGGCCTTCAGAGGTGGCTACTGTTTACATGCTGTAAGCTTTTAACACAAAGGTTTGTGGTTCAAAGATGGTATCCGCATTCAAGGTCTGGGTGGAACAGGTGTGGTAGGAGCTGGCTGTCTCGCCCGGTTTGTAGACCATCCAAAACAAAGACGACCCTCCCCTGCTCAAAATCTTAAAAAAACTGTATTTCTGTGATAATAAATTAGTTTGGCATTTATTCCTCCCAAGTTTTTAAATACCTAATACAATAACAGAGGACCATCAATATATGTCTAATAGCAGATATAAAGTATCTGGGGATAGTCCATCTCCCATAAAATAGCCTTTAGCCTTAATTCAAATCCATTGATTCCTGTTCCAGTTAAACCTGCGGAACTTAATATGTCTCTTAATCCTTTTATTGTAAGCTAGGATAAAATTAATTTCACACTAGAACTGTGCAAAGCCAATTAACATGATCTTTAGAGTTATTTAGTAAAGTGCTTCAAAACTGTTAAATTTATCCTGACCTCTCGCTTGCACTCCCTGACTGCTTTTTAAATGAAGTAATCAATATCTCGCAACCTTTTAAACAGCTTAAACTTTTCAGACATTTTTACCTATATTTTATTTAAGCACATTTGGGTGGAAATTATATACATTCACGCTCACAGACCCATTCCTCAAAAGCTCACTTTGCCTTTTGTTTTTGGTATGCAGTCGGCACCTTTTTTGGCAAAGCATTTAAATATGGAGCCAAAGTGTTCCATTTTCCTTAAAACCCAAGCCGATAATGAAGAAATCTGTCACTTCCATTTACTTAGTGCACTTTCTATGCACTGTCTCTACAACCTAAGTGTACTAGAAACCTCCCCCCCCCTTTCTCTGGCATAGCTTCTGTTTTCCACATAGGGCTATTTGAGGTTATTAATTTTCTTGCTGTGATAGGGTGATCAACCGTACTGTCAAGAAAATGGATCTCTGTGTCACCCTTTAGCATGATTAAACGAAGGCACATCACTGTGAGAAAATACCAAATTTTCACGAGACAAATGAAACTTGTAGGGAGGACAACTTTTATAGACGTTATTTCATTTTAAAATCTCCCATTTGACTGTCAGCTTATTTGTTGGGAAGGGCTGCCATTAATTGCACGTTTCTACTAATAACTCAAAAAATGAGTAAAAGCAAAACCTGGCTCCACACTTAAGCGGATCAAGGTGCTCATGTGCTTTTGTGCACAGAGCTCTGTTTATACAAACTATGACGCTAATGAATCTCTCCGAAACTTTTGTCTCAATCCACCAACAGACTTTTTCCAACACTGAGCGTTTGTGACTTTAAGCACAGTTGCAGAACGCTCAGATCTCACCACGTCTCATCACCAGTTTCAGACTCCCTTTTAAAGTTTTTGACCCTTAAGCGAGCAGGAGACAGGAGTAATATTTTTGCACAGTAATGTGCAAAATATGTCAAGGCTTGTTTTAACGCAAGTCTGAAATCTACCAGTAGTAGTCGATGTGAACTTTTAATCTGGAGGAACAGGTCCATGTAAATAAGGCGACATTTCAGAATTGTCCGAACAGTACGAACCCTTTGATAAACGAGTGTTTCGAATTCGTCTGAACAGCATGAAACCTTTGAAGATAAAGGAGTGTTTGGGTTATAAATTTATTTCAATACAAGAAGGGTTACCTTAAAGTTGCTTTAATCCAACAAAAGGAAGATCAACAAGGGGTGTTTTTGCGGGGGGGGGAGGTTTTCCAAGTGCCCCTGTTGTTTAATTTCCTACTGGAAGCAGCACATGTGTGGGGCATTCCCCCTCTTTCTTTTCTTTAAACAGTGACCATTGCAGAGGCTGAGCGGCTGGGGTCAATGCCTTGCCTATTGATCAGTATCCCCGCAGTCCCCAGCTCCAGCATCTGCTTCATTGGCTTCTTTCAGTGCCTGCTTCAGTACATTAGAATAGAAATCCATAACCAGAGCTGTGCTCATCCGAGCAGGGGAAGAAACTAAATTAAATGGTATAAAACAATCTTGGATCAGGAGTTTGTGCCAATTCATCTTGATCTAAGATGTCACACTGGGCTCTCCGTCTGAGCACCTGGGCTAGAGGCAGCCATAGTGAAAATAGATGGAGCCGCGATCATTCATTTGTCAGCAAAGGAGCTGGGCAGCGGTTAGCAATTCCCTTCTGCAGAGGTCAGCTGACAGAACAATCAGTGCAACTGCAGAATGGAGCTTTCCTTTGAACTATTGTTATGGAGCGTGTTTCTTCGAGGTGGGGGGGGAGGGTGGGTGGAGGAAGGGGCAGCGTGGTGGCTTCCTTCCAGATCATTGTGTTGTGAGTGAAGGGAATTTAAAAATGGATCTATTTAGGCAAGAGTCCGCTTTAAGTTTGTGTTGCCTTTAATAGTGGTGATTATATAGCCCAATTATGGATGTTTAAAACCGTTACGTATCACTTAGCATCGAGAGTGTTTTCATCTTTCTCCCCTAGAAGGTGACTATTGATTTTTTTTTTTTTTTAGTTCCTTCCCTTCTCATTGTTAAAGATTCCACCCACCCTTTGGGTGTAAAACTATCAGAGCTAGAGCTGAACTGGGAATCAGTTTTCTTAACAGGGATTCTTATGCTCATTTTAAGAAAAGAAAAAGAAATTTCATTTGCTGCAGTTTGGACATACAGTAGAGCACAGAAGACCTTTTATTAATTCACACTTAGTTAATCTTCAGACTTAGTAATTCTCCCTGAGTACTAAGTGATCTTCCCCAGACTTTTCACAGGAGATATTTAACATCACATTGTAGTAGGGAAGGGTGAGATTTTAATTAATTTAGCTGGAATATATGAAAGTGTCTTTCCTGACATGTTCAAAAAAAATTATAAAAATAAACCTCGAATACAGTTGTCAAAATAACAAAGGTAATGTTAAGAAGCATTGGGGAGTTTATGTTTAACTGTTTTAAATGCTTTTAACCGTAAGGCTGCAGACCTGTATTTGGACAGGTATCTGTATTCCTCTGATGTTTCAATATAGGTGTATATTCCTTTGTCCACTGGAAAGAGAGAGCTTCAGTTCAATCACTCACATTCCTGTCCCCATATCCTCTTCCTCACCCCATATCCATTGATTTGGAGTACCTGAGAAGTAGTTGTACTACACCCTGATTTTGTAGTAAACACTCAGAATCCACTCACAATGTGGCACAAGTGGATCTGGACTCCCAACACCCCTAAGCATTTAGAAGCAAAACTGGGGTGTGGGGGGGGGGGGAATCTTCCACTGCTTTTTTAGATACAGTGCTTGTTTTGTTTTTTTGGCCATTAATGATGTTTGGGAAGACTTTTTAAAAAATATATAAGTATCTATTCATTTCAGTTTCCCATGACCTCACCACAAGTCTTGGAGGCTTAGGTAAGGCTAGAGAAGATGGTGTATATTCCTTCGCGCACTGGTGTGGACAAAGATGGTGTGTATTTCTTTGTCCACATGGTCCAAGGTCATCCAGGAAGCTTTATATTCATTCATTTCTTTAGTTTTCTATCCCCCCCTCTCCGCAAGTGGACTCAGGGCAGTTAACAATGGAATGGGGATTTGAATCTAGAACTCCTTGGTTTAATCCAGTACTAGGAGCTGCTGAAGCATGGATTCTTCCTCTGCTGCACAGTGGAATCTGCACTCTGGCTCCTTGTCGATCTGATTTTGCTCTAAAGATAATTGTGGAATGGGAAGGAACCACATAATAGGCTTCTCCCATGTGGCCAGAGGCTACTGATGTTGATAACCATAGCAGGAGCAAGCAGCATTGCAGTGACCTTCATGTAACTAAGAATAAAACTGGAGAAGAGCCTGGACTATACATAGCGAAGGGACACCCCCCCCCCCAAAAAAAAAAAACATTTGTGACCAAAATGGCGGTGAGCAGACCTCATTTTGGGCAGGAGCTCATAGGAGTGGCGCTCCAGAACCTCTATATTTTATTGTGCTCTTTTTTTCTCTCCCCCCCTCTTTCCAATACTTGCTTCTGGGCTCCATTGTTCAAACCCCCATGAGAATTTCGCTGAACTCTTAAGATTTGACAAACGTTCTAATGTTTTCCCCCTCAAAAAATGAGAAAATAGTCAAAACAGACAGATGGAAATCTTCCTCATGCTATTGTGGCCACATAGGAGAGAGTTGTTTGAAAAGTATAATGGGAGTTAGGATTTAGCATGACAGTTATCAAGAAGCTTTTTAAGGTAGATGCTGAGCTGATATAATTTGGTACACCTTCCAGTGCTGGCAGGGTTGTGTGGCAAATGAGTTTTGCTAATGAACTCCGGCACCTCTTTTTCTGCAGAATGACCCCTGGTGGTGAGTAGTTGATCTTCCTGCTGATTGTCTTTGTGTTACATTGCAGGTTCTCTTTCTGGATTTCCACAAATGAAGAAGATATCTATGTCTTATGAAGAAAGGCGCAAACAAGCTACCGCTATTGTTCTGCTAGGAGTAATTGGAGCAGAGTTTGGAGCTGAAATTGAACCTCCTAAATTGCTGACCAGGCCGCGCAGTTCTAGCCAGATTCCGGAAGGCTTTGGCTCAACTAGCGGTGGATCAAACTATTCTTTGGCCAGGCACACTTGTAAGTTACCTCTGTCACCTCTGAATGAGTTTCTTATGACAATCTCCAAATGAGCTGGTTTGATAAACATTTACAGCTAGAAGCCTATAAAGTAGATCTTGATTGCTTTTGATTGCCTAGGTTAAGAAAAGACGCACAACTGAAACACTTGAGCCACCAACATAATCCTGATTACGATATCATATCAATTAAGGACATGATGTCCTTGAATTCTTGCAAATATATTGCACACTGCTAATTTATGCACTTTTACACATATTTGGACATATATGCAGAGTACCATAAAGATGATGAAGAGCTGTAGACCATTGGGCATCAGGTTGGATGAAAAGGCAGGGTCTGTTTACTTATCTGTCCCAGAAATGCATTCTCATGCTTAAGTGGGTTCAGAGGGGAAGAAATTTCAGTTCTGGGATTGTGGGAAGGAGATTTGCATCAAGGTTTGAAGATGAGCTGTTGAGTATTTTATTTTCTGCCATCAAGTCACCGCTGACTTATGGCGGCTCCGTAGGGTTTTCAAGGCAAGAGACATTCTGAGGAGGTTTGCCATTGCCTGCCTCTTTGACACAACCGTGGTATTCCTTGGTGGTCTTCTATCCAGATACTAACCAGAGCTAGCCCTGCTTAGCGTCCAAGATCTGATGAGATCAGGCTAGCCTGGACCATCCATGTCAGGGCTCTGTTGAGTATAACATAAGAACATAAGAGAAGCCATGCTGGATCAGGCCAATGGACCATCCAGTCCAACACTCTGTGTTACACAATGGCCAAAAAACCCAGGTGCCATCAGGAGGTCCATCAGTGGGGGCAAGATACTAGAAGCTTTCCCACTGTTGCCCCTCCCAAGCACCAAGTTTAACCAAGACTAAATTGTAAAAAAGGCAGTGTATTTAAGAGTGCATGTGGTTCCACATACTTGGTCACCTCCAGGTGCATTTAGAAAAGCTTCCCGCACAGGGTGTGTCGTTCCCATACTATTTGAGCAAACAGTAGCAGGAAATAGAATCTGTTCTCTTTTGCCCATTAGTCCTCTAGCCATTTTGACCTGTGAGCATATTTCTTTTCCACTCAATATGTTGTTTACTCAGTCCTTGGGCATGCCACCTTCAAATCAAATTTGAAGAAAGAAGATTGTATTAGGGATAACTCTGCATCACACAACATGCTTCTAACAGAAATTCTCAGTGCCTTGAGAGATGACTGAAATATCTAAACAAAATACTCTAGAAGAGGAGGAAGAAACTCCTTCCCTTAACCTAACCCCCCCCCCCAGTTGCATTATCTGAATTTAACATTCCAAATTCTCTTTTGTAAATTGACCCAGATCTGCCTGGAAATGAACAAAGGTCTTTAGTCTTATAATCAGGGGTGGAATTCTATCAGGAGCTCCTTTGCATATTAGGCCACACACCCCTGATGTAGCCAATCCTCCAAGAGCTTTCAAGGCTCTTTTTTAATAAGCTCTTGGAGGATTGACTACATCAGAGATGTGTGACCTAATATGCAAAGGAGCTCTTGCTAGAATTCCACCCCTGCTTATAATTTTTGCAGGAAGAGAACTCTACAGTTGCATATAGTGGTGGTGGTGGTGGAGGTGACAGCTGCCATGAAGTCACAGCTGACTTATACTTACCCCATAGGGCTTTCAAGGTAAGAGACATTCAGAGGTTGTTTGCCATTGCCATTAAGAGAAGCCATGCTGGATCAGGCCAGTGGCCATCCTGTCCAACACTCTGTGTCACACAGTGGCCAAAACCTAGGTGCCATCAAGAGGTCCACTATTGGGACCAGAACTCTAGAAGCCCTCCCACTGTCTCCCCAAAAAAACATGAAAAATACAGAGCACCATGAAGAATGCTGAGCATCACTATGTCTGAAAGCCTTAAATTTAAACCAAGGATTCTTGATTTAAATTTAAGGCCATTAGGCATCCTGTTCTATCTGTGTTGTTCAGTCACACAGTTGAGTCCAACTCTTTGTGACCCCATGGACCAAGTCACGCCAGGGCCTCATGTCTTCCACCATTCTCCAAAGTCCACTCAAATTCATGTTAGTTACATCAGTAACTCTGTCCAGCCATCTCATCTTTTGCCACCCCCCCCTTCTTCTTTTGCCTTCTGTCTTTCCCAGCATCAGGGTCTTCTCCAGTGAGTGCTCTCTTCTCATTTGGTGGCCAAAGTATTTGAGCTTCAACTTCAGCATCTAAATAGGGAACAGTCAGGGTTGATTTCCCTTAGGACTGACTGATTTGATCTTCTTGCAGTCCAAGAGATTCTCAAGATTCTTCTCCAGCACCACAGCTCAAAAGCATCTATTCTTCTGTGCTTGTGGTCCAACTCTCACAGCCATACATTACTATTGGGAATACCATTGCTTTGATTATGCAGAGTTTTGTGATCTATAAGCTACTCATGGACCTGTGTTCCATATGTTTATATGCCTGCTCTGAACTTCTTTGGTGGTCTCATCCAAGTTCTAACCAGGGCTGACTCAGCTTAACTTCTGAAATCTGATGAAATTGGGCTAGGTTGGACTATCCAGGTTAGGGCCCACAATTTCATACTGCTTTATGGATTTTTAAAAATCTGTTTCTGTTCTAAATAAGTGACTAGCTTACCGCCATTAACTCTTGCATCCAATCCTTTTTTCACCCCTCTGATGTCTATAGAGTGCTACTATGTCCTTTCTGCGGCTACTGTTCCTTCTCTCCATAGTCCTTATTACACTTTCACTGGTGGAAAGAACTGGATTAGGAGTCATGAAACAGAGTTCTTATTAGCCCATCCCATGCACTTAATAGTAGTTGAATACGAACTATGAAATGCAAGAAAATTATTTCCTGTGATTATTGGTAAAGTTATTAATTTTTCCCCTCTTTCTCCAGTTTATGAATTTTGTAGCTAATTACTTGAATGGTTTCACCATTAAATCGCCTTGGATAAATTCCCAAAGATTATGATAAAACTCTTCCATAGCACAAAATCGAATAAGATTGAGTGCTCCTCAGCTTGTGTTCTGTTCCTTTAAAAAAAAAATCTTGTGCTTAATTAATTCATGATCCAGACATCAAATGAGTACAAAGTCTGTCTGAAAATCCATGGCTTTTTTTGAGCAGAAATGCACAGAAATGCAGATCCGACTGGCTTGGCACCAGGGGTGTGGCCTAATATGCAAATAAGTTCCTGCTGGGCTTTTCTGTAGAAACAAAGGTGACATCAGGGGGTATGGCCTAATATGCAACCAAGTTCCTGCTGGGCTTTTTCTATAACAACAAAAAAAAAAGCTCTGTGAAAATTCATACCCCCTTCTCTTCTGTCACATCACACATGCTAAAGCAAACTTCAAAGTTAAGTTGTACAGAAAATGTTTCAGGCTGAGGTCAGTGCCTCAGTTTAGGCACTGGATATGTTTCCCAGCTCTGGGTTGGGAATTAGCAGTAGATTTAGTGGGGTGGCACCTGAACAAGGTGGAGTTTGTGGAGAGGGACTTCAGTGGGGTATAATGCCATAGAATCCATCTTCCAAGGCTGCCATATTCTCCAGGTGAACTGATCTCTGTTGCCTGGAGACTAGTTATAATTCCAGGAGATTTACAGCCACCACCAGAAGGTTGGTCACCCGAGCTCTGGATCAACTGTAGAACATAGCAAATCTATTGCTTAGTTTGTTGATAACCAGAATTATACCCACCAAAATCTCCCATCTGATGCTCTCATCTTCCTTGCCCCCTGAGTTCATCAGTAGAGGATGATGCTGTCACTGAGCACTGAATTTCCAGATGAGTTGTTCAGTCGCACAGTCGAGTCTGATTCTTTGCGACCCCATGGACAAAGTCACGCCAGGCCCTCCTGTCTTCCACCATCCTCCGAAGTCCGCTTAAATTTGCGTTCGTTACATCAGTAATGCTGTCCAGCCATCTCATCTTTTGCCATCCTCTTCTTCTTTTGCCTTCTGTCAGGATCTTCTCCAGGGAGTGCTCCCTTCTCATTTGGTGGTCAAAGTATTTTGAGCTTCATCATCTAACCTTCCAGGGAACAGTCTGGATTGATTTTCCTTAGGACTGACTGATTTAATCTTCTTGCAGTCCAAGGGACTCTCAAGATTCTTCTCCAGCACCACAGCTCAAAAGCATCTATTCTTCTACGCTCAGCCTTCCTTATGGTCCAGCTCTCACAGCCATGCATTACTACTGGGAATACTATATGAGAACTACCTACAAATTGAACTTTCCAGTGGAAAGCCTCCAATGCTATGCATGCTCCACTGCATCATTTCGTTATATCTATAATGGCAGTTGTCATCAGCATGCATCCGCTTTCATTCTTGTAATATGCTTAAGGAAACTTTGTGGGTGATGTAAATACATTCTTCATGTATTGTAATTTTTGAGCAAAACCCCACGCCCATCTTCATATATCAGAAGATGAATGTATAAGAATAAGGTCACATGTAGACTTTCATTGCTGTCATGTCCACTGCAAAAAAAAAAAAAAAGTGCCAAAAGGGTTTGGCTTAGACATTTTTGTACAAGTTCACTTCAAAACCTCAAGCTTGTTTGTGAGGGCAAGTCTATAATCAAAGCTAAATTGTCTGTTTTGCTGGGGTTTTGCACTGTCAGCTAGGTCCTTCCTGACAATAGAAAGGCACAAAGAACATCTTGACAGAGAGAGGTTACTTATCATTAATTGTAGTTCTCTGAGAGAACTGAGCGTTGCCTCTCTTATAATCACATTTGTTGACCCCTTTGCCTTTCCCCTCGAGTGCTGTTCCCCTGTAAAGGAAGAGCATCAGCTCTCTCAAACACAACTGCAAACGTATGATACCACAAGTCCCTTTGGGATTGAAAATATTGGCTGCCCTTTCTCTCAAGTGAACTCTGGATAATGCTTGCAGAAGACCACGTTCATTCTCTAAAACAGGTTTTGTCATGCAAACGACAAATAACCGAATGTTCATTTTTACCTTTTGAGTTCTTGCTAAGAACTCGAATGGGAAATTGTCCTTCATTCAGAATTGTTCCTTCAAAAGGTAATTCAGGATCAGGTCTTGGTTAAACAGTTAAAAATAGATTCAGATGACCATTCTCACTCCCCAGCATCTGTCGAGTAGCTGTACACGTACAGCTGAGTTATGATGAAAGTATTCCACAAGCAATGAGTTAGATGTCTACTCACGCTTCCTTCACCAGCAACAAATATCTGACTTGTGCAAAGAAGAAATGAAAACATGACCCGCTTCTGTGTAAATCCCAATATTTGGAATGTCCTCTATGCTCACAATCTGGATAGTCTTGCTTTTTCTGGTGACTTGACAAAATGGGACAATGTACCTTTTGTGCATTCACACACTAGTCAATATATCGAACTGAACAGTGAGTAGATCTCTAAGCCTGTATAGATAAAGATTTTTTCCATGTTGGCATTGCACTTCAGGCAATTCGCTGTCTTTCGTATTGTTAATAGTTGGTTGTTTATCTCCACATTACATTAACCATGTTTGAGTCTTTCTTACTTTGTCCAAACAAGATGGGTGTGCTTCACTTTCACTTCTCCTCTACAGCCATGATTAGGCGAAGCAGTAGGCCTCATTATAGAAATAGAGACTGCTGCTGCAGGTATTGCAAGAACCTCTTTGAGCTTTCCCAAGCTGGTTGTTGCATGAGCCTTGTCTGAAGCAATTGACCATGTATCCTCCTTGAAATTTGCTCAGGAAATGTGGTTTTGCTGTTGTCTTGCAAAAGAAGTTCTGGAACTAGGGTGGTATTAAGCATGCAAATAAGGCAGCAGAGACTTCACCAATTGTTGCATCTTCTTTATTGCAAGCGCTGAGAGATTAGATTCACGTAGATGCCAACCTGACAATGACTGTTGAAATCAGTGCTTGAGAATGGAGGTGAACAGCTGTGGAAATAATCTTGGATGTATTAATCCCCCCTTCCTTCAGAAAACTGATCCTTGCTGAGATGATACATCTGAGCCTGAGCTATATTCCCCCTCCTTTGTGTCTTCAAGTTGAATCCAGCTTACAGGCGACCACGTAGGGTTTTCAAGTCAAGAGATGTTCAGAGGTATTTGCTGTTGTCTGCCTCTGCATAGGAAGCCTGGTCTCCCATCCAAATACTAACCACAGCCAAATCTGCTTAGCTTCTGAGATCTGGTGAGATCAGGCTAGCCTGCGCTATCTTGGTCAAGGCACCTACAGTAATACAGATGAACAGGCCGAAGAAAAGTATTTCAGATGTAGCCTTTTGCCTGACCTGGAGACCTTTGCTCAGAGCATTCTTTTATATGGAGGAATGTTCATCCTTGTAAGCACTCCCACCCACCCCCAGCCTGAAGTGCTACATCCCAGATACAGGCATATCACATCAACAAGAACTAGACCATTTTTTCAGAGGTAGTCAGGGGTGGAATTCTAGCAGGAGCTCCTTTGCATATTAGGCCACACACCCCTGATGTAGCCAATCCTCCAAAAGCTTATAAGGCTCTTTTTTTGTAAGCTCTTGGAGGATTGGTTACATCATGGATTTGTGACCTAATATGCCAAGGAGCTCCTGCTAGAATTCCACCCTTGGAGGTAGTATATGTCTGCCAGACAGTTAGACCTCTACTTCCAGTTTTGCCCGCTGGTTCTGGCCAGGAGCAGTTTGTGATTGCCAAAAGAAATTGGTCATGTTAGCACTAAATCTTTGTTCACCTGCATGACACTTCCAGCATCCATGGAGCATGTTTTGCATGCACAGGCAAAAAGAAATGGGCAGTGTTATATCCAAAATGGAATGAAAAGGGAGTGAATGTTCCTGCTTTAAATGATTGCATACCAAAAATGTATATAGACGCAACATACGTGAGTTGTGTAATTGTGATTTATTTAAGTTGGACTGTTCTGTCTGATCTTGGAGATCTTGTACTTCTACAGTTAAAGATTTTTAAAGGAGCCAGTCTGGTCATGTTCTTTGGTTGGATGGCCCTGTAATTAGCCACAATGTGCCTGGGGACCGCATGAAAGACTCATAGAATCAAAAAGTTGAAAGGGACCTCCAGGGTCATCTTGTCCAACCCCCTGCACAATGCAGGAAACTCACAAGTACCTTCCCTCTACACACACTCAGTGACTCCTGCCCCACGCGTAGAAGATGGCAAAAAACCCTCAAAGATCCCTGGCTAACCTGGCCTGGAGAAAAAATTGCTGTCTGACCCCTAAGTGGTGAGCAGTATTTCCCTGGGCATGCAAGAAAGAAGGTGATGATATTGGATTTATATCCCACCCTATACTCAGAGTCTCAGAGCGGTCACAATCCCCCCCCCCACAACACAACAGACACCCTGTGAGGTAAGTGGGGTTGAAAGAGCTCTCCCAGAAGCTGTTCTTTCAAGGACAACTCCTACAAGAGCTATGACTGACCCAAGGCCATTCCAGCAGGTGCAAGTGGAGGAGCGGGGAATCAAACCCGGTTCTCCCAGATAAGAGTCCGTGCATTTAACCACTACACCAAACTGGCTCTGTGCACCAGAGGGCTACAAGAACCAAATGCTGATATAGGCCCTCCTGCCTTCCCTCTCACAATCTGCTAAAGTTCACAGAATCAGGATTGCTGTCAAATGGCCATCTAGCCTCTTTCTAAATACTGCCAAAGAAAGAGAGTCCACCAGCTCCCAAAGAAGCCTGTTCCACTGAGGGAACCGGTCTGTCAGGAAGTTCTTCCTAATGTTTAGTCAAAAACTCTTCTGATTTAATTTCAACCCGTTGGTTCTGTTCCAACCTTCTGGGGCCACAGAAAACAAACTCAGCAGCATCCTCGTGACAGCCCTTCAAGTACCTGAAGATGGTGATCGCATCTCCTCTGAGTTGTTTCCTCTCCAGCTAAACATACCCAGCTCCTTCAGCCTTTTTTTCGTAGGACTTGCTCTTCAGACCCTTTACCATCTTCATTGCCCTCCTTTGGCTCCCTGAGTTCTTTGAAAAAACAGCACTGGATAAATGTAATAAATATAAGAAATACAATTCATATTAAAACCAGTAGGTCCTGTGATTTTTTAAAAGACAAAACGCTAAGAATCCGTGGCTTAAATTTAAGGCCATCAGCCCTAACTAGCAATGTGATTTGTACTAACAATTAGAAAGTAGCTTGTTTCAGTAAGCAAGCCCCTCGCTGATTCGATATTGTAACGTATAAGACTCTATCAAACAATTACCTTCTGTTGTGTTTAATGCCAGTTAATTGTGATATTCCTGCCCTGTAAGGAAGGATGTGATTCTTTTGGAATTCACACAGTGACCTTGCCTGACATCTCGCATTAATCTCTGTTGACCTTACAAATGGTTCATGAGATATTTAATTATAAAATGCCACGTGAAGGATTTCTCATTACAGATTCACCACATCACACCTAAATGGCAGCTAATGCTATGTTTATAAAGTTAATGGGCTGATAAATCTGAATGACTCCTCCATCCTGAATATGAAAATACTCAGTTCAGTCATTTACGCAGTGTATTTTTCAAACCATGTGCCATCAATATGGCTATTAATGATAAGCGTTTTGCACTCCAGCTCAGTCAATATCAGCCTTTTTTTTTTGCAAAAAAAAAAAGATATTTATTTATTCACATTTCTAACCTGCCTCAATCTCTCTGCATACACCGCAGTGTTTAAAAAAACAAACAAACCTTGACTATGTTGAAAATTTAACTCTGACAAAACTCTAACAAAAATATTTATTTTAAGCAGTGATAAAATGTACCTGCAGTCAGTTCCTAATCCCATCCCATTTTGTTCTCACCCATTTCCAAATCATAGCCAGATGCTTCAGCAGGCATTGAGATGGTGACAGAGATCAAGTCCATTGGGAAGAGGAATGTGGTGCTGACATTAAGAACATAAGAGAAGCCATGTTGGATCAGGCCAGTGGTCCATCCAATCCAACACTCTGTGTCACATAAGAACATAAGAGAAGCCATGTTGGATCAGGCCAGTGGCCCATCCAGTCCAACACTCTGTGTCACACAGTGGCCAAAAAAACCAGGTGCCATCAGGAGGTGCACAAGTGGGGCCAGGACACTAGAAGCCCTCCCACTGTTGCCCCCCCCAAAGTACCAAGAATACAGAGCATCCCTGCCCCAGACAGAGAGTTCCATCAATACGCTGTGGCTAATAGCCACTGATGGACCTCTGCTCCATATGTTTATCCAATCCCCTCTTGAAGCTGTCTATGCTGGCAGCTGTCACCACCTCCTGTGGCAGTGCATTCTATGTGTTAATCACCCTTTGGGTGAAGAAGTACTTCCTTTTATCAGTTCTAACCCGACTGCTCAGCAATTTCATTGAACATCCACGAGTTCTCATATTGTGAGAAAGGGAGAAAAGTACTTCTTTCTCTTATCATTGAACTGCCCTGTGAACGTTGAATAGGGCAGACTGGAATGCCAAGGGGACCAATGTCAGGAGGGTTCCTGCTATTGGCTGCTTCTTGTGGGGACAGTGGGCAAGAGGTCAGGGAAATGTGTGGTGCGATGATGCCCTGTCTTAGGTTCTTTATAATAATTCAGCGAAGGCAAGAGAATGAACTTTGCATGTGGTGGAAAGTACTATCAAGTCGCTGGTGACCTATGGCAACCAAGTGGGGCTTTCAAGGCAAGCGATGAGCGGAGGTGTTTGGCCATTGCCTGCCTCTACATAGCAACCTTGGTCTTCCTTGGTGCTCTCCCTTCCAAGTGCTTACTAAGGTCGACCCTACTTAGCTTCTGAGATTGCATGAGATCAGACTAGCCTGGGCCATCCAGATCAGGGCGAACTTTATATGGGGATGGCATTTTCAATGAAACCCACATTCATCATCAGTCTAGTTTCATTGGTAATGTCACTTATGAAACAAATTCCATAAGACTGTTTGGGGTATACCACAAAAACCTTTCCAGTCTATTCAAAAACTCCAGCACCAGGAGCACAGTTCTTATGCGATGGCTGCAGAGCTGTTCCACAGCCATCGCATAAGCTTTAACTGCAGGCTTTTCCACGGGAACACAAAATGAGTTTCTTCCTAGTGAAGGAAGTCACAGCATTAAGTTTGGAACCCCATTCTAGTTTACCACTGTGGGGGAGTCAAAATGAGATCTAATGACGTTTTAATATGGGTGGCACAGTTTGTCTCCAGCAGAAGTTAATAGAAGAACTCGTGTTGGTTTTAATGGAGCTGGGCTGATCTTGTGGTTTTCAGCCTGTAACATGCAATACAAAAGGTTGTATAGCTTATTTTAAGGTGAACAAACTTGCTTAACATAAGAGCCACATAGAAAACATGTCAGATGTTTGAGAGCAGCAAGATATGAATGTCTGATTTTTGAGAGCTGCAAGACATGAACATTAGATGTAGGTAGGTAGCAAGGAAGGAAGGAAGGAAGGAAGGAAGGAAGGAAGGAAGGAAGGAAGGAAGGCAAATAGATAAGGCAGAGGGAGGAGATGTAGAAAGAAAGCAACTTTGAATGCATTCTCCAAGGCACTGGCTGGCTTGGCTTGGAGGAGTGATTTAAAAAGACAGATGCCTTCCCCAAGCTGGCTGATGTGGTGGGAACTTGGAGAGCCATACAATATGTGTGAAAAAGCCACATGTGGCTCCCAAGCCACAGTTTGGCCACTCCTGGCATTTATTTACTTACATTATCTTAAATCTACCTTTCTCACCAAGGCTCAAGGCACATTACAAAATGTTAAATCAGTGCTCTTATTAATAGGATGAGACATCTAATAGGCAGCACATTGCAAAAACCTGATTATAGCATAAATATTAAATGTGTTAAGCAATCAAACTCCAATGCATAAGTCGAACTACAGCGCACTGAGAACAGCAAAAGGTAGCACATACCAAAATAGTAAAGTCCACAGTTCTCTTCACTGAAACATCTCCTGAACCATTCCAATGTAGCCCTACCACCTTTATTTAAGAAATATTCTCTCCTAAGTCCTGATTTATTGTTCTACATAGTTTGTACAATGTCAGAATCATGGGAGCTTTCCTGAGTTCTTGAGGCAAGGCATTCCACAGGATTGGGGCCACTACACATGGGCAAGGACCATTGTTGATTTTGACCATTTGTAGGATGGTACCTGCACACATGAGGGTCCACACCCATGAAAGACTTTATATGTGATGGTCTGTATCTTTTGAATTGAACCCAGTAGCTAATAGGCAGCCGGTGGGGTGCCTGTAAGATGAATGCTCTGCTTAGCTCCTGTTAATAAACAAGCTGTGGCATTCTGCATCAACCAGAGTCTCCTGAGTTGACATCAAGGAAAGACCCATGTAGAGTGCATTACAGTAGTCTAGTCTTGATGTTACCATAATGTGAATCCAGGTGGCCAGGTTGGCTGCTTCAAGGTAGGGGGACATCTTCTGGGTGAAACTAATTTGAAAGAAAGTATTTGTCTTGGTGAAGTGGTCTCAACACACATCAAAGTTGTTCTTTTGCATGAAAAAGTGTGTGCAATATTCATAGTTTAAAGGGCTATCAATCTTTTACAGTAATGATAACTTTTTTAGTAGCTTTGCAAAGTGAACTTTAGCAATTGGAAATCCAAATCAGAATTGGGGTCATTTTCTTGTTAACCGAAGCACACTGATTGCCCCCTCCAACTGAACAAACGAATTTGGGCAAAAAAAAAAAAAAATGTCGAATGTTGAATGTTCACTGTTTTCAAAGTGGTGTAATATAGTTTCATAGCTGGACGAAAAATACACTTAAAAGCTGGTATAGTTGGACTCTCTCCATAAATTGAAACAAATCTGAGCTAAAGCTCATTTACTGTCTTGGAACGGAATTGATCTTGCTTTCACATTTGATTCACCCTCTGCAGATTTTGAGAGGAAGAAAAATAGCATTGTTAGGTCAGTTTAACTAGGCCAGAGTTAGACGGGAAAGATTGGCAAACTCATTGTTTTAATCCTTTTCTCTTTCTTTGTGGCCAATTTTACGAGCAGCGGCGCTCATTTAAATGTGGTTTAGCGCCTGTTCTAACATAAATATACGAACAGTGTTTTTTCCATTGAGAGTACCAGACTAGAGAGTCGTGATGTTGTTTTATATGTGTGTGCGTATTTGATTAAAGCACCCACAACCCTAATAAATAATGTCCAGAGTTAGCGGTGTGCATTTCTGGGGACTTCACTTTGTAAAAGATAAAAGGTTGATTGCTCCCTGTATAAACATTTTTGAGCTTTCCTCCTTCTGCAGTATAGAACCATCAAGCCAGCAGCTGTGTTCATTCCCACTCAATCCAGGCTTGCGGCATTTCATCAGTGTGCTTTGTTTCCAGCCATTGAATCTCTGGATGTCTTAATCTTGCAATTCATTGAGATCAGAGAATATTTTAGATGATGAAATTATTCTGTGGAGCGATAGGAAAATGTCACTGCAGCAAACCCCAGTTTTAATCTTGGAATGCATGTGGATTATTGGTCCACTCAGATGTTTGTAGCTTGGATCTCCAAATTCTCTTGAAAGAAACAGGAAAAATATGAAATGAACCAACTATTGGAATAATCCGTTATATGGGTCTCACTATTAAAAATTTGACTGTTTACAAAATTCATGTGCATGTGCACACAAATGCATACACGATGCCCCTTTCCACAAATTCGCATTGACTTAAAATATAATTAAAATTCCAGATAAATTAGAATTGTAAAATAAAAGCACTCAACAGCTGCAGACGGAATGACATTCATATTAATTTTATCTTTATTACTGGAAGGTGTTCAAATAGATTTTGCATAATTTTGTGAACACCAACCGAGGTAGAGTAGCAGATCTCTTTGTATGCTGCTTTTGAACAGGACAATACGTGTTAATTTCAACTGGTAAGGGATGTGAAGAAATGCAGTTTTTCTCCCGGGAGGTTTACAATGAGCAAAACCTCCACTGTGACTGTGGGCAACTGGAACTGGAAGAAGAAGCCAGAGTTAAATTTGCCTTCATCACTCCTGATGGTCAGCATGAGGTACTGTGTCGCATTATCTGATCTCAATGGAATGCAGGGGTTCTGGAGATCAAGTCGTATGAAGAAAGGTTGAAGGAACTGGGCTTGTTTAGCCTGGAGAGGAGGCTGCTGAGAGGTGATAGGATCACCATCTTCAAGTACTTGAGGGGCTTCAAGTACTTGAGGGGGGGTAATGCCATAAGTTTCTGCTTACCAAATATTATAGGTGAGAGGGGTTTCACTAGCATTTGTTACCTCAAGATCCGCAATAAAGGTCTCCTTGCATCGTGAACTCCAGTTAGCATACAGTGAAACCCTTCAAGCTGAAAGTCCTGGAGGAAGACTTAGTTCATCCTACAGAGCATACCTAGGTCATTTTCTCCAAGATAGGGGGATTAGTGAGGTGGTGGGCTCTCCTTCCTTGGAGGTTTTTAAACAGAGGCTAGATGGCCATCTTACAGCAATGAAGATCCTGTGAATTTAGGGGGAAGTGTTTGTGAGTTTCCTGCATTGTGCAGGGGGTTGGACTAGATGACCCTAGAGGTCCTTCCGATTCTATGATTCTAGTGGGAAAGCATAGTGAGGGTTTGATGCTTCATGGAAATGAACACTATCACAATATCACATCATCGGTAACTCTGTCTACATTTTCCGGGCTTCGCATGGCTGGATCCCTTTCCCTCGTTGGCAATGAGATTAACATAAGAACATAAGAGAAGCCATGTTGGATCAGGCCAGTGGTCCATCCAGCCCAACAATCTGTGTCACACTGGCCAAAAAACCCAGGTGCCATCAGGAGGACCATTGGTAGGGCCAGGGCACTAGAAGCCCTGCTACTGTTGCACCCCCACCCCAAGCACCAAGAATACAGAGCATCACTGCCCCAGACAGAGAGTTTCAACAATGCACTGTGGCTAATAGCCACTGATGGACCTCTGCTCCATGTGTTTATCCAGTCCCCTCTTGGAGCTGTCTCTGTTTGCAGCCGCCATCACCTCCTGTGGCAGTGAATTCCATGTGCTAGTCACCCTTTGGGTGAAGAAGTAATTCCATTTATCCATCCATTTATCCAGGAGAGCCAGTTTGGTGTAGTGGTTAAGTGTGCGGACTCTTATCTGGGAGAACCGGGTTTGATTCCCCACTCCTCCACTTGCACCTGCTAGCATGGCCTTGGGTCAGCCATAGCTCTGGCAGAAGTTGTCCTTGAAAGGGCAGCTGCTGTGAGAGCCCTCTCCAGCCCCACCCACCTCACAGGGTGTCTGTTGTGGGGGAGGAAGGTAAAGGAGATTGTGAGCCGCTCTGAGACTCTTTGGAGTGGAGGGAGGGATATAAATCCAATATCTTCTTCTTCTTCTTCCTGACCTGACTGCTCATAAATTTCATTGTATGTCCACGAGTTCTTGTATTGTTCTCCATGTGTGAGTCATCTAAACCATCCTTTTCTCTTTCTGAAACTGAGGATTCCTAAAACACTCTGTTGACTGCAGTGGCAATCAGAGTAGAACCTTTGCAGGCCTTTGCATAACAGCCAGCTAAAATTATCAGAATTGTCCAAGAGATAAGGGCAGAATTAACTGTTCTGAAGAAATGAATTGATCACATCCCATTCATCTTCATTTTATTCTTCATTGGGTCTCTTAATATTTGTTTACAGTTCCTGGGGAAAAAAAGGATGTACCACAAATCAATTTGTAGACTGGCACAGAAATGTGCTTGTAGCACCGCTGAGATAAGCCACCTTCAAAACCGTATACCCTTGGTTCATTTCTTTTTTTACAGTTAAGCCATAAAAAGCTGGCAGGCAAATAAGAGATGGACTTGCCTCTTTTAATAAAACAATTAAAGTAATAAAAAATATGTCTTACTGTTTTATTAATTTCACTGTTAGAACATAAAGGGCATTGGGTGATATCTTGAAATCAATTGGAGTCTTCCCCTGGGGGCTCAAAAAGTCAGGATCTTATCTCGTATATTTGCACTTAGGAGCTCATGTTTAAATTTCATTTTAGCCGATAGTGACAAAATCAGCAAAGGTTGTTTTATGTTTTTTTTTTTAAAATAGTTCTCTGAAAAAGCTATGGATGCAGAGCTACTGCAGACTTAGTGAAGAATACTGCTGTTAGAAGGTCACAAAAGTGTGCTCCTTCCAACACAACTTATTTGCTTCCTGGCTTGAATATGTTTGAGCATTTTGTTTTGACACAATATTAAATATGGTTTAAGATCATGAGGATTTTGCTCAGCATGCACATGAAGAAGTATAAGTTACTGTTTCGGAAGAGATACCAGTGTTGTGAGGGGTTGTGAAAATGGTGTAGGAGGCAAGGGGAAAGTAAATGTGTGTCTTTCATGCTTACATCTGCTTGGTTCTTGGCTATCTCTCGGGGCTGTCTGTTTGAAATTTCCTCTAATGCTTGCTTTGTGCTCAGGTGGGAGGGGCTCCTGCTGCTTGAGCTGGGTCATTTGTCCAAGCCTGCTGTTGCCTCAGGCTTGTGGGTGGAGCCACAGCCCCCAGCTGGGTAATTGAAGTTCATCTCTCTAAGAAGTCACACAGTTTGGAGTGTGCAAAACAGGGTGTGCTAATGAGAATGGCGCTCCCCACCTTGAGAGGTGAGGTGAGTGATGACTAGAGACAGGGCCTTTTCGGTGATGGCACTTCACCACTGGAATGCTTTCCTTCTCATTGTTCTCCTGTCACCTAATTTAGTGTATTTTTGACACCAGGCAAAAACACATGTTTTTTTTTCCAAGGCCTTTGTCTTACCAGCTTTTTAATGGTCTAGTTCTGTTTTATGGATACTTTTTCTGTCAGAAGTGTCCCAGGGCTTCATTTTTGTTTTGTTTTTATACTGTGGCTTTTAACTGTAAGCCACCTCGAGCAAGATATTCTATGCAAAAATATTCTAAATAAATTAATAATAAATAGCAAATGAAGTTCAGTGTCGCTAAGCGTAAGGTGATACACAGGGGTGGGATTCTAGCAGGAGCTCCTTTGCCTATTAGACCACACATCCCTGATGCAATCAATCCTTCAAGAGTTTACAAAAAAGAGTCTTGTAAGCTCTTGAAGGATTGGCTATATCAGGGGTGTGTGACCTAATACGCAAAGGAGCTTCTGCTAGAATTCCATCCCTGATGATACACGTTGGAACAAAAATCCTGATGTCGAATATATGCTGATGGAACCTGAACTGGTGAAAACTCCAGGTGAAAGAGATCTTGGGGATGTAGTGGACAGTTCAGTTAAAATGCCAATTCTGTGTGCAGCATCAATGAAAAAGTTAAACTCCATATTGGGAATTATTAGGAAAGGAATCACAGATAAAGAGTATAGGGTGTGTTTTCTGTTTGCTGTAGGTATTAGCCTGCTGCCACTGCATTATTTTCCACTGATGTAATAACACTTTCCTACATTGCATCTAATGATATAATACAATTTTCTGCATTGTATCTGCATTCTGAATCATCTATAATATTCTGTGCTGTAATCCTAGTTCTAATACATTGCTTATTAGATGTCTCTCATCCTATTGATCACATCAACTTCCTGTGTAAATATGCCATAAGTCTCAACAATAAAGGAGGAATATAGCCTTCCATCCTTCTGAGGTCGGTAAAATGAGTACCTGGCTTGCTGGGGCGGAAATGTAGATGACTGGGGAAGGCAACGGCAAACCATCCCGTAAAAAATCTGCCATGTCGTGATGCGACGTCACCCCAGAGTCGGAAACGACTGGTGCTTGCGCAGGGGACTACCTTTACCTTTTACAGCTCTATGATGTGGCTTCATCCGAAATACTGTGTACTGTTCTAGTTGTATATCTCAGAAGAGATATTTGCAGAGCTGGGGAAAGTGCAGACCAAGACGTTGCAGGGCTCTGGGTGATATACAATATAGCAAAACAATTAAATTACAGAACAGAGATTAAAAATACCGTAGTTCTGAAATGGCTTTTTCTTCCCTCTCCCATAGTATCAGAAGCACCCAGCGAAGTTACTGTGGAAGAGATTCAGGATGGAAGTGCTAATTTACCACTGAGAACTACAGAATTCACTACCACTGGATGTGGTGATTACCACAAGCCAGGGATGGAATTCTAGCAGGAGCTTCTTTGCATATTAGGCCACACACCCCTGATGTAGCCAATCCTCCAAGAGCTTACAAGACTCTTTTTTGTAAGCTCTTGGAGGATTGGCTGCATCAGGGGACCTCTTGCTAGAATTTCACCCCTGCCACAAGCATAGATGGCTTTAAAAGCGGATTAGACAGATTCCCAGAGGAAAGGTTCAACGCTGACTACTAGTTATAAACCTTTGAATACCAGGCAGAAGCTAAAGAGGCATCACTGAGGAAGGGCATATCTTCCATGCCCTCTTTGTTTGACCTCCAGAGCAACTGGGTGGCCACTCTGTGGGACAGGTCCAGAGGCTAACCCTGTTGGTCTGCCGTAGAACAAGATTTGGATTCAGTAGCACCTTTGAGACCAAAATTTTCAGTGTATGAGCTTTCAAGAGTCAGAGCTCCCTTTGTCAGATAACGGCTTGCTGGATTAGGTTGAATACTCACCTGGTCCAGCAGTGGTCTTGGTATGTTCAGATGATGATGATGATATTGGATTTATACCCCGCCTTCACTCTGAATCTTCAGAGTCTCAGAGTGGGTTACAATCTTCTTTACCTTCCTCTCTCAAAGACGCCCTGTGAGGTAGGTGGGGCTGAGAGAGCTCTCCCAGAAGCTGCCCTTTCAAGAAAAAGAAGAAGATGATGATGATATCGAATTTATATGTCGCCCTCCATTCCGAATCTCAGAGTCTCAGAGCAGCTCACAATCTCCTTTATCTGCCTTCTCTACAACAGACATCCTGTGTGGTGGGTGGGACTGAGAGAGCTCTCCCAGGAGCTGCCCTTTCAAGGACAGCTCTGCGAGAGCTATGGCTAACCCAAAGCCATTTCAGCAGGTGCAAGTGGAGGAGTGGGGAATCGAACCCAGTTCTCCCAGATAAGAGTCTGCACACTTAACCACTACACTAAACTGGCTTTCCTCCAGGAATCTAATCCACTTCTAAAGCCGTCTGTGCTTGTGGGATACTGTATATGACAGGGGTGACCAACGGTAGTGACCATACTGACTGGGGCTGATGGGAGTTGTAGGCAAAAACATCTGGAGAGCTACCATTGGCCACCCCTGGTATATGAGAATATGAAAAATAAGCAGGGACCTGTAAGGAATTTGTGGAAGTTGCCACTCCATTTGCCCACCTTTCCTTATTCCTCTCCTTCCACCCCTTCTCTGTCTCTCTCTTTCTCCTTTCCTCCACTCCTATTTTATCCCTCTGTTTTTTTCTGGGCCTTTCTCCCTCTCCCACAGCTACTGTCACTTTTTTCCTCTCTCACTTTCTCCCTCCCACCCCCCTCTCTCTCTTGCTTTATCTCCCCCTCCCCACCCATTACTCTTTTTCTTTCTCTCCTTCCCTCAATCAGTTACTTGGATCCTGCCCACTGCTGGATTGTCCCTTGCTCATGGGGCCTGTCTGCAGCTGCTGGGAGGGGAGTCTCTCATGGCCTGTGCTCCCACCAGCCTTGCCCCAGCTTTCTGGCCAGGGCACCTCCAGAATGTCTGCCCAGCCCCATTGCACCACGGTATTGCCGGGACCACGGAGGAGATGCTAAACCACAGCAAAGATAAAGCTCTCCGTGTTAAAACACGGTTCTGACTGCGTAATGAATATATAGTATCAACATACAAAAAGAGTATCAACGATACACAACATATCAGTAATGCAAAAGGTTAAAACCTCATAAGTTCCACAATGCTCTACCGTCCTTATGTAGCACAAAGCCACTATCTTAAATTCCAGTGCAATATTTGAGGAAAAAGGTCCAACGGAGAACCGGTCCGCTTAACAATCCGTTTCCGATCTGTAATCCTTGGAACCAATCTTGTATAGGGCAGCTGCTGTAAGAGCCCTCTCAGCCCCACTCACCTCACCTCACAGGGGGAGAAGATAAAGGAGATTGTAAGGTGCTCTGAGTCTCTGATTCAGAGAGAAGGGCGGGGTATAAATCTGCAATTCTTCTTCTTCATTATGTGCAATATTCTCGGTCCAGTAGTGCCAAAAATTATTCAATCAACAGTGACAGTCCAGAATTCCTTTTTGTTGTTCAGTCGCACAGTCGAGTCTAATTTTCACGCATTATAGCAGGAACGCTATAGTTAATACTTTCCTTGTCTGCAAAACTTATGAGGTTTTAACTTTTGCATGACTGACGTGTTGCGTGTTGTTGATACTCTTTTTGTATTTTGATACTATATAGTCATTACACAGTCCCATTGCACCAGCATCTACCCAGCACCCTCACTGGGGCCCATGCCAGCTTTACTGAATTAATTTAAGACACTCTTATCACATGACGTGAAGCCACTGTGTTGCAGAAATGTCTGACTCTTGTGGGAACTTGTAAGTTAATAATTTCAGGATCTCACATGATGTGTGGTAGTTTCCAGACGTTATCAGTGGAACAAGAGGGAAAATAAATGCAGGGCTTCTGTTTCAGAGGGTAACCATATGACTTCTACAAAGTCTAGTTCTAGTCTCTGATGCCTAAATGTGACAAGTATGTAACATGTGAAGAGTGGCACTGAAGCCAAAATCACCATGTCTTTGGAATAATGGAAGCGCTTCATGTTGAATGGTTGCTCATAATGATGGTGAGAAAAACAGATCATAGAAACAGAGAGCTGGGAAGGACCCTTAGCATCATGGAGGACGTATACAACTACTTCTCACCCACCCCCAGCAACCCCTGCTCTATGCCCAGAGGAAGGCAAAAACTCTTCTAGGATCCCTGGCACAAGCTGGCCTGGAGGATCCCAAAGTTTAGCATGTAACAGCTGATCCCAAAGTTTAGCATGTAACAGCTCCTTACATGCAATTTGCATGTAAGAGAAGGGCTACGAGAGCTGAGCGCTGATGCAACCCTTCCCTCCCTCCTTCTCATGATCTGCCTAAGTTCACAGAATCAGCATTGTTGTCAGATGGCCATCTAGCCTCTTCTTAAAAACCTCCAAAGCAGGAGAGTCCACTACCTCCTGAGGAAGCCTGTTCCGCTGAGGAACCCCTAGAACTGTCAAGAAGTTTTTCCTAATGTTTTCGATTCAGGGCTGACATCGGCATACCCTGAGGTAGAGCAGCTGCCAGAACTGAGGCAGTTTAGCACACTGCCAGTGACCCACACCACCCTCTTCTCCTGCCACCTGTCTGTCCCTGTGCTCCCAACCACTTGGAGTCACTGAGGAAGGGCATGTGGGTGGTGCACAGTGGTGGCACTCCTGGTAGTGGTGATATGGGCAACTGAGCATGGATGGTGGGAGGGCTTGTAAGCAAGAGAAGGATGCACAGGCAGTGTGTGGGGATGCGCATGCAGGTGTGGGGTTGGAGGGGAGAAATGAGGGGGCCCTTGCCACTGTCCACCTTTGTTGTTGTTCAGTCGCACAGTCGAGTCCGACTCTTTGTGACCCCCATGGACCAAGTCACGGCAGGCCCTCCTGTCTTCCACCATCCTCCGAAGTCTGCTCAAATTCGTGTTTGTTACAAAAGTATGTGACTTTTGTCGACCTTACCAAAGCTTTCGATACCGTTAGCAGGAAAGGCCTGTGGCAAATCTTGGAACGTTTAGGATGTCCCCCAAGGTTCCTCAGCATGATCATCCAGCTACACGAAGACCAACGAGGCCAAGTCAGACACTGCAACGACCTCTCGGAGACCTTCCCAATAGGCACAGGTGTAAAGCAAGGCTGCGTTCTTGCGCCAACTCTCTTTACGATCTTCTTTAGCATGATGCTTCAAAGAGCCGCAGTAGATCTAGATGATGACGATGGTGTCTACATCCGCTATCGCACCAATGGCAGCCTGTTCAACCTGAGGCGACTAAAGGCCCACTCCAAGACAATGGAAAAACTCATCCGAGAGCTACTGTTTGCTGATGATGCTGCACTCGTCTCCCACTCGGTATCAGCTCTGCAGCATATGACGTCTTGCTTTGCAGAGGCTGCCAAGCTATTCGGCCTAGAAGTTAGTCTGAAGAAGACAGAAGTTCTCCACCAGCCTGCACCCCAGGAAGATTATCACCCTCCCTGCATCACTGTGGGTGAATCAGTTCTGAAGACAGTCCAGCAGTTCAGCTACCTGGGGTACATCATCTCCTCAGATGCTAAGATGGACAAGGAGATCGACAACAGGCTGGCAAAGGCAAACCGTGCCTTTGGCTGACTGCACAAAAGAGTGTGGAGCAACAAGCATCTGAAAAAAGGCACAAAGATCAATGTTTACAAAGCGGTTGTGATGACAACCCTCATCTACGGCTCCGAATCGTGGGTTTTATACCGTCATCACCAGCGACTCCTCCAGCGCTTTCATCAGCGCTGCCTTCGCACCATCCTCAACATCCACTGGAGTGACTTTGTGACCAACACTGAAGTTCTCAAGCGGGCGGAGGTTACCAGCATGGAGGCACTGCTGTTGAAGACGCAGCTGCGCTGGGCAGGGCATATTTCTAGGATGGAAAACCACCGCCTTCCCAAGATTGCCCTGTATGGCGAACTCTCCACTGGCCATCGAAATAGAGGGGCACCAAAGAAGAGGTACAAGGACTCTTTGAAGAAATCCCTTGGCACCTGTCGCATCAACCATCACCAGTGGTCTGACCTAGCCTCAGATCGCAAAGCATGGAGGCACACCATCCACCAGGCTGTCTCTTCTTTTGAGAACGCACGCATAGTTGGTCTTGAGGACAAAAGGAGATTGAGGAAGAATCACACTGCTACAGCACCAACCCTAAATCAGACTTTTCCCTGCAGCCACTGTGGCCGGACCTGCCTGTCCCGCATTGGTCTTGTCAGCCACCAGCGAGCCTGCAGCAGACGTAGACTATTGCACCCTTCTTAAATCTTCGTTCGCGAAGCCAAGCCGAGAGAGAGAGAGAGACATCAATAACGCTATCCAGCCATCTCATCTTTTGCCATCACCTTCTTCTTTTGCCTTCTGTCTTTCCCAGCATCAGGATCTTCTCCAGGGAGTGCTCCGTTCTCATTTGGTGGCCAAAGTATTTGAGCTTCAGCATCTGACCTTCCAGGGAACAGTCTGGGTTGATTCCCTTAGGACTGACTGATTGGATCTTCTTGCAGTCTAAGGGACTCTCAAGATTCTTCTTCAGCACCACAGATCAAAAACATCTATTCTTCTGCGCTCGGCCTTCCTTATGGTCCAGCTCTCAGTCATACATTACTAATGGAAATACCATCGCTTTGACTATATGGACTTCTGTTAGCAGGGTGATGTCTCTACTTTTTATTATACTGCCCAGGTTTGCCATAGCTGTCCTCCCAAGGAGCAAATGTTTTTTTTTAATTTCAGGGCTCTCCAAAATTTGGAATCAGCCCTGTTTAGATCAGATTACACCTGGCCTCTTTTCAGCTCACTGAATAAAATGCGTCTATTAGCAATATTTAATTTTATTGTAGTGACTGCTGATAGTTGTATTCGTAAGCTGTAGGCGTTATTCAGATAGACCTCTCATGATTTGGCATGAGCTACCCATTGCCATTTCGATTAGCGGTTGTGATTTTTCCTCCCTCAAAAAGCTGTATGCAGGTTAGAACACAAGAGCTCTGATTTGGGGTGCAATGAAAGCACTAACGGTTAAAAAGAAAGGACTTAACTAACATTCCCCACCAAAAAGGGTAGTAGCCTCTTAACCCCCTCTGTTCTCTACTATTACTGCCCATTCGTACTCTGCAAATGCATTGGCCTCGGTAGCTGGTTGTAATCCTTTGAGCTGTTTTGTACACTTGTCAGTAGACATTGAGTAAATATGCGAGGCACCAGCCTCTGCCCCTCCTCACTAATGCAAACCTTGGCTACTGTACCAAGGCCGATGCGTATTGGCGGATTTTGCATTAGCATAGATGCTGCTCATCCTGCGCTAGATAATGGACTCAAAGGTTAAGAGCAAAGGATCGCAACAGCCCCAATCAGGGAGGCTTTTCTGGGGCTAATTACCTCTTCACTGCGCTGACTCTAATGTGACATGTTTATTGCCTTAACTAACAACTCATTAGCTTAGTTGATGTTTTTGTCAATATTAATTCATTCATTTAAGCCAAGTCAAACCTTAAACAAAGATGTCCAGACTGAGAAGTGGGCAGCGCGGTGACTTTTTTGTTTAGTTCGCCTTCCCCCCCACCCACCCATCCTTCCCCTAGCTCAATTTAAACAAGATAAATGTTGACATAAGAAATATTTAGAGGGTCCGTAGGTAGTATAGGTGTTTGCTAATGTGTTAGCGTTCAGGGGCCAGGGTGCTTTATTTAAATAAAAAGGAGGCTTAAATGGTTCGGGAGTGAAATGTTTAATCAATTAAAATGTGCAGTGGGTGCCTGTCTCAGGAAGAGATGGCTGCCATGCTTTTAAAAAAGGAGTTCGGTCTCCAATCGGTTAAACCGGGCTGCTTAGGAGGATGTGCTGATTGGCCAGCTCCTTTTAGTGGCTAAACATGGTAGGCGGTGTGTTCAGTAAAACAAACATAAGAAGCTGAGTTTTGAGAACTGCCTGTAGGAGGGGGGGGGGCGGTGGTAAACCCATGAAAATCAATACTTTATCTCAACCACAGCAATAAGTAGCTAAATGAATGATATTAAAAAGAGCCCCTGTATAATAGCATCAGAGTAATGATCAATCACATTTATCTAGGAAAGTTACTTGTTTAGCTCTCATTCACATTTTACTAATGGATGATTGCTGCAGTTCATTATTTCAGCGTGCTTCATTTGGAAATGAAAATAATCCATTACAAGATTCATTATCGCGATTTCAGGATGCATAATCTGAGCGTGGGAGCGAATATGACAGTGGGTTGTACCAGGGCTGGCCTTCTGTGTGCCTTCTCCCCCACCCCTCCTTTTCTAAAAAAATATATATGAAGGAAAAGACCAAATTAATTTTACGTTTAACAAGCTAGGAGCTGATGATGTAGCGGAGTATGGATCGCAGTGTTCACAGTCACTTCCCCTAATTGAATGTAGCTGTTAACTCCGGTGCAATAAATGTAAATGAAAATGCGGGGTTTATTGTGTTATCTGTAGAGAGCCGTAAATGTACAAAGTGCTTTTCAGAGCCTATCACTGCCCAGGGATGTTGTGCCAAAGCGATTGGTGTCCATAAAGCTGCAAGAGTGTATAGGGAGATCAGTATAGGGTGGACTTCAGGGCAGTAAATTGGAGGAATGGAAGCATTTTTTTTATTTTAGCTTCTCAAGAAATGTTAGAGGACAAGGAGGAATGTGAAGAGGGTATACAGGATGTCTGCAGCTACCTAGGTAGAGCAGGTTTGTCAAACATGCGGCCCAGGGGCTGGATCAGACCCCCAGAGGGGTCCTATCAGGCCCACGAGCTAATCAAAAGTAGGTTTGCAACTTACAGATACCTCTTTGAACAGCATACTCAAAATTGCTACAGCACAGACATTGTCTCCAGTTTTTAATGCTGTAATTCAGAACAAAAGGTATCAGTTATCAGAGACTGTAAAACAAAATATTGCAAGAGTGCTAGTATTTTAAGCATATTTTAAGGGTTTTTTTTTTAAAAAAAATATTTGTGTGTCTACTACCTGGCATTTTATGGCACACATGGCCCGGCCCAACAAGGTCTCATTTATGTCAGTTCCGGCCCTCATAACAAATGAGTTTAACACCCCTGAGTTAGAGTGCTTATGAACCTGGTCTGGAAAGCACAGAATAAAATACCCTATACAAAAAGGTAGTCCCCTGTGCAAGCACCAGTCTTTTTCGACTCTGGGGTGACATTGCTTTCACAACGTTTTCACGGCAGACTTTTTACGGGGTGGTTTGCCATTGCCTTCCCCAGTCATCTACACTTTCCCCCCAGCAAGCTGGGTACTCATTTGACCGAGCTTGGAAGGATGGAAGGCTGAGTCAACCTCAAGCCGGCTGCCTGAACCAGCTTCTGCTGGGATCGAATTCAGGTCTTGAGGAGAGGGCTCCAACAGCAGTACTGCAGCTTTACCACTCTGTGCCACGGGGCTCTTAAAATGCCCTATAGAAAAGGCCTGTAACTAAATTTTTTTTTCCAATCAATACCCTAACAATCAAAACTTAACTAAACAACAAGGCCACGCAGGGTTTCAAAGAGTTCTAAGCTTTAGCGAGTGATACTCCCCTCTAGAATCCTCGTTTGAGGTCATCTATGTTACCTGAACTGCCACAAGCAATAGTCCATGTGCCTGTTGCTGTATAGCAGCGGTCCCCAACCTTTTTGGCACCAGGGACCGATTTTGTGGAAGACAATTTTTCCATGGACCGGGGGGGGGGGGGGGGGGGGCGGGGGCGATGGTTGCGAAATGGTACAATTGTGCACTTTATTTCTATTTGTTTGGTGTGGTAGTTAAGTGTTCTCTTATCTGGGATAATTGGGTTTGATTCCCCACTCCTCCACTTGCATCTGTTGGAATGGCCTTGGGTCAGCCATAGCTCTCGTGGGAGTTGTCCTTGAAAGGGCAGCTTCTGGGAGAGCTCTCTCAGCCCCACCCACCTCACAGGGTGTCTGTTGTGGGTGGGGGGAGGTAGAGGAGATTGTGACTGCTCTGAGACTGAGATTCAGAGTATAGGGCGAGATATAAATTCAATGTTATCACTACATTGTAATATTATAATATATAATGAAATAATTATACAACTCAAGGCCTGGTTGCTAACAGGCCACGGACCAGTACCGGTCCAGAGCCCGGCGGTTGGGGACCCCTGCTGTATAGTAACAAACAAGCTCCAGTGAGATCTCTGCTAGCCTTGTATTTACTTCCTGGGGAAATTCCTCCAGTGTCTTCCCTGACCTGAGAGCATGCATCCGCATGGGAATTACTAGGGGGAAAGATCTGTGGCCCTGAAAGGTCACCTGTTCTTCTCCCCTTACAATGGGGCAGATTGTTTCATCACGTCAACATTGCTACTGAGTGTACCTCTTTCCTTTCCCATGTATAAGCAGGTGGCTTACGAAAGCAATACTCAAGCTTTTAGAAGCGGAAGTCACTTCTAAACATACCCTGCATTCCCTACAGTGAGACTTCTGAATCTGAGTTCATTCATACCAGATTGGTGGGGACCCCTGAAGGCTGAATAGGGACACAGGATTCTTATGCACTACAGATGCTAATTTTCTGTTGCCAAGCGTTCCCCCTAAACTGATTACAATATCTGCTGCACCTTTTCATCCTTTGTAAGTATTCTTTGCAACACGTCTCCTACTTTCTGACTGGAATAAAAAGACTCAGATCTCCATTCATACTTGTGTCTGAGCCCCTTTGCGCTGCCCATAGGTGAAGGACCCTCCTCTGTCTGCTTTCTTCATGTTAAGACAACTGCTGCAGCAATATTCCCCCCCCCCCCCCAGCAATGTAGCCATCTTAATTTGTTGCAGTGGAAACCTCCTGGGGAGCATGAACTGGGGGCAGGGTCCAGCTGCAGCTTCCTGTGTTCTCCATCATGTCTGTCACCCACTGTGCCACCATCTGCCAGTCTAAGCTGAGTGTGTGCAGCAACGCTGATGGTGACACAAACTGGGGCTTGCTGGTGGACCCAGTTGCTAGTGGTGCAAGGCTGGGAAGTACTGGGCCATTGGCTATGTTTGTTCCTTTTTGGAATCTCAGGGCTCAGCATGAGCCCTGCATCTGTTTGGTTCCACCATGGAGCCAGGCCTGTGCATGGAACACTTATCTTCCATGTGGCAGCTTAGCATCTCTCTCATCTTTAGGAAGCCATGTGGCCAGTCTAAAGGAATGTGTGGAGACTCCGGGCAAGAGAGCAAGGAGGAAGGAATCAGCGATTCCAGCCTCTGTTTTTTCCCCCTGCCATTCAGTGGTTCTTTGGTTCTGCCTGAAGACTCGCCTGCATGAGAAACGGTGCCTTAGGCAATGGCCCAAAGAGATGGGCAGCAGAGACCTTGAAGTTAAGCGATTCTGTTCTTTATTTCGTTTGCTTGTTTAGTAAAGCATTTGTGTCCCACCTTGTTGAAATTGTTAAAGATTTTCTATCCCTTGGCTCTGTCATCAGCGGAAGGGGAGACTGCAACGGAGAAACCAGAAAGAGATTGAAGCTGGGACAGGCAGCTATGTAGGAGCTAGAAAAGATTCTTAAGTGTCAGGACGTTTCACTGACAACCAAGATCGAGATAATTTCTCCGTATTATGTATAGGTGTGAAAGTTGGACAGTGAAGGAAGCTGACAGGAAGTTGGTTCCTTTGAAATGTGGTGTTAAAGGAGAGTTTTATAGATACCGTAGACTACCAAAAAGACAAATAAATGGGTTCAAGATCAAATCAAGCCTGAGCTCTTGCTAGAAGCTGAAATTACTAAATTTAGGCTTATCATACTTTGCTCATATGAGAAGGCAAGAGTCACTGGAGAAGAAAGAATGCTAGGAAAACTTGTAGGCAGCAGGAAAAGAGGGAGACCCAACATGAGATGGATGGACTCAATAAAAGAAGCCATGAACCCTCAATTTGTGAGATGTAAGCAAAGCCTGGTTTTCCTTGACTGACATTTTTTGATGTCATTAATTCATAGGGTGACCATAACTTGAAGTGAACTTGCGGTTCAAAGCAGCTTACAATAATAGTTAGAAACATTTTCAGTTAACCCAAAAATGAAATAGTAAACTCCAGATCTCTCCTACCCACCCTATAAAAATGTCTGTCCAAACCTCCTCAGAAGCTCCTCCAGAAAAAAAGCCTTGCAAGTTGAGGGGACCCCCCCCCCCCTCTTCAGGGAGCCCTTTCCATTCTTGAACACTGCCCGAGTGATCTTTCTCATTACAGTAGGTATTTTTCCCTTGCTTTGTCAAGTAGCCTATGTTCATCTTGCACCATGAATCTGGATTGGATAAATGTATGGAGCAGAGGTCCATCAGTGGCTATTAGCCACAAGGGATAGATGGAACACTATGTCTAGGACAGTGATGCTCTGTATTCTTGGTGCTGGGGAGGGGGGGTAACCATGGGAAGATATCTGGAGTTCTGGCCCCACTGGGTTTGGCCATTGTGTAACACAGAGTGTTGGACTTGATGGACCACTGGCCAACATGGTTTCTTATGTTCTTATGGATCTGTTCAAAGTACTTGACATGTTTCCTGGTCTTAGAATGATCATTATACAAAGTTATACAGAACATTTTTAGCCAACTCGAGCACTCAAAAGAACGGTGTGAATAGTGCAAATAAATTGGAAATTTCTGTTTCTGCTCCTTAATTTTATTTATTTATTTATTTGGAATTTATATCCTGCCCTTCCCACCAGGTGGCTCAGGGCGGCTTACAACATGTAAAAAACTAACATATAAAACTAGCATAGAATATAAAATTAAACATAAAAAGTTAGTATTTCATAATTTACGTAGTTAAAATCTAGACGTTTATCACAGTTATATACATAAACATTAAACCATACAGCGATCTTACAACTACACTCAGTTCAAGTTCAGTGCCGGTTAGTTGTGGGCCAGCCGGAAGAGGGCTGTCTTACAGGCCCTGCGGAATTGAGCAAGGTCCCGCAGGCCCCTTCCCTCTTCCGGCAGCTGGTTCCACCAGGAGGGGGCCATTACAGAGAAGGCCCTGTCCCTTGTAGTTTTCAAACGGGCTTCCTTTGGCCTGGGGACAACCAGGAGATTTTGAGTTCCCGATCTGAGTACTCTCCGGGGAATGTGTGGGAAGAGACAGTCCCTCAGGTAGGCAGGTCCTAGGCCATATAGGGCTTTAAAGGTAATGACCAGCACCTTGTACCGAACTCGGTAGAGTATTGGCAGCCAGTGCAGAGCCTGGAGTCCCGGCTGGATGTGCTCCCGTCTTGGGAGCCCCAATAACAACCGGGCGGCGGCGTTCTGCACCAGCTGCAATTTCCGAGTTCGGCACAGGGGCAGCCCCATGTAGAGGGCATTGCAGTAGTCCAACCTCGAGGTGACCGTTGCATGGATCACAGTTGCTAGATCGTCGCGCTCCAGGAAGGGAGCCAGCTGCCTTGCCCGCCTAAGATGGAAAAATGCGGACTTGGCAGTGGCTGCTATCTGGGCCTCCATTGTTAAGGAAAGCTCCAGTAGTACCCCCAGGCTCTTGACCCTATGCGCCGCAATCAGCGGCGCACCGTCAAAAACCGGAAGGGGGATTTCCCTTCCTGGACCCCGACGGCCCAAGCAAAGGACCTCTGTCTTTGCCTGATTTAGCCTCAGCCCGCTCAGCCTGAGCCACCCAGCCACAGCCTGTAATGCCCAGTCCAGATTTTGTGGGGCGCAGACCGGCCGGCCGTCCATAAGCAGATAGAGCTGGGTGTCATCAGCATACTGGTGACAACCCAGCCCATACCTTCGGGCAATCTGGGCGAGGGGACGCATGTAGATGTTAAATAACATCGGGGAGAGAACCGCACCCTGAGGCACCCCGCAATCAAGCGTGTGCCTCCAGGACAGCTCCTCCCCAATAGCGACCCTCTGTCCCCGACCTTCAAGGAAGGAGGAAAGCCATTGCAAGGCCAACCCCTGATCCCGGCGTCGGCGAGGCGGCGGGCCAGTAGCCGATGGTCAACCGTATTGAACGCTGCCGATAGGTCCAACAACATCAGCACTGCCGAGCCGCCCCGATCCAGATGCCGTTGCAGGTCATCTACTAGGGCGACCAGCACCGTCTCCATCCCATGGCCCGGGCGAAAGCCGGACTGAAGGGAATCAAGGACGGAAGCGTCATCCAGGAAGGTCTGTAGCTGCATCGCCACTGCCCTCTCGATAAGTTTGCCCAAAAAGGGCAAATTTGAGACCCGCCGATAATGTGCCAATTGGGCCGGGTCTAATGATGTTTTTTTCAAGAGGGGACGGAAAACCGCCTCTTTAAGCGGTGTTGGAAATTGCCCTTCCATCAGGGATCTATTTATGATATCCCGTACAGGATATCTAAACTCCCTCCTGTAATTAATTGAGTACAATGATGGCATTGTTTGTTCTTTTGGCATATTTCATCTCATTTACGAGTGCTTGTGTGTCTTTTCTATCCTTGTGATTTTAAAAAATAAATTGCTCTTGTTAAGATATGCAGAAATCACTCATTGAAAATAGTTGTTGCTTGTGTCTCAGCCAAGAAGTCTGAGAACATTTAAAAAAAAAAAAGCAAAAACTTGAGGACCATCATGGAATACTAAACCTGGCCACCTGTATTCTGTAGCCCAAGATACTGTAGTGGGGGAAGGTTTCGGTCACTTAGCAACACTTAACATAAGTGGCCAGTCATTATTAATTCATTTGGCATTCTTTGCGATAACATAAATCTTAGCAAACTAATTTGGTTTTAAAGTGCTTATAATAAGGAATCTCCAGAGGTTGTAACTTTAATTGAGCTATTAATGAACGTATCATTATCTTAAGGTGGCGTTATTTTCTTCCATCGCCTCTTCAACCACTGATGTCAAGAGAGATTTGTTTTAGCTTTGCTCAGTTCCTTGTATGTGTGTTCCATGCACTGCCATTGCAAAGAGAGTTCCAGATGGGTAAATGTTCTCTGTTCCAAAAAGCTTTCATGGTGGCAGCTCTGTATGTATCTTGCACCGTCTGAGAAGCCACAGTTAATTGGCATAAAAGCAGTAGTTCTGGAAACAGCCTCAAGATATCAGGTTGAAACTCTCTGGGAGTCCTGGATTCTAGTTCTGCTGCCTTTCACTTTGGCAGAAAAGGACTATAGGCTAATAGCAGGGGGCATGCGCTGCACACCATAGCACCATGATGGTGTTTATGTTTTTATGTAAGGTTTTAACTGATGTACTTGTTTCCGATGCCATTTTAGCTTGTTAGCCGCCCTGAGTCCGCTCGAGGAAAGGGCGGGATATAAATTTAACATAATAAATAAATAATGCTGAAGGTCCCATCCCTGCCATCTGGAGTTAAAGAATCTCAGGTAATGGAGTTAGTGGTGGAAGAATTAGTATTTGAGGTGGACAGGGCTTTTTTTGTAGTAAGAACTCCTTTGCATATCAGAAGAAGATGATAATATTGGATTTATATCCTGCCCTATACTCTGAATCTCAGATTCTCAGAGCGGGTCACAATCACCTTTACCTTCTCTTCCCCCCGCCACCCCCCCAACAGACACCCTGTGAGGTAGGTGAGGCTGAGAGAGTAGGTGAGCCTTTCAAGGACAACTCCTATGAGAGCTATGGCTGATCCAAGGCCATTCCAGCAGGTGCAAGTGGAGGAGTGGGGAATCAAACCTGGTTCTCCCAGATAGAGTCCGCACACTTAACCACTACACCAGACTGGCTCTCACACCCCTGATGTAGCCAATCCTCCAAGAGCTCACAGGACTCTTAGTACAGGGCCTACTATAAGCTCCAGGAGGATTGGCTTTATCAGGGGGGGTGTGGCCTAATAAAAGGAGTTCCCGCCACAAAAAAAGCCCTGGACAGCTTTATAGACTAATCTTCTAGTTTGGTACACTGCGTAGCAACCCTGCTGTTTCTTGGTGGTGTCCCATCCAAGTACTAACCAGGGACTGCTTAGCTTCAGAGATCTGACGAGATTGGGCTAGCTTGAGCCTTCCAGGTTAGGTCATATTCTGAAGTAGGGGTTCTCAAAGATGGTTTGGCCCTCTTCAAGCGTCACGTAGACCAAAACAGAAAGAGGCTATCATCTGTCATAAGATTAGACAATTCAGCACAGAAAGGGATGAGTGGACACATTTTTGCTGGGTCTGAAGTTCTCAGAGGCGGGGCTGGGCTGACGTAATGGTTTGCACTGATGCATATTACGTTTAGGAGGCCATAGTGCGTGCTCTGATGGTGCATATTCTTCAACAGTTTAAAAGCATAACTAATTGTGTTTTAGAGGTCCTGTGCAGTCTTGCTCAAAAAAAGAAATGCCTTGCAGGCTCAGAAGAAAGCATGGTTTTGTTTGTGCTTTTTTTAAAAAAAATCCTAGCGATCTGTAGGCAGCCCCCCAGCATCTAGCCCAGCAGATTACATGCCAGCATCCTAGCAGAGGGCAAATACCCCATTCCCTTTCCTTAGAATCATAGAGTTGGAAGGGACTCTTAAGGCCCCCCAATGGTGGAATCAACTGCCGGAAGAGGTGCGGGCCCTGCGGGATTTTAACCAATTCCGTAGGGCCTGCGAAACTGTCCTCTTCCAGCTAGCTTTTTAAGACGGAACCCCTGATAACATCAATAACACCGAGCCATCTTATACTCAATTTGATTATATTATAATGTTATATTGTTTTATTGTATCATGGTTTTACCATGTCTTGTTAGCCGCCCTGAGCCTGCCTTGGCGGGGAGGGCGGGATATAAATAAAAGTTTATTATTATTATTTTTTATTAAGGGCCATGTAACCCAACCCCCTGCACAATGCAAGAAACTCACGGGTAGCTCCCCCCTACACACGCACCCAGTGACCCTTGCTCCAACCCCAGAAGATGGCAAAACAAACAAACAAAAAACCTCTTCAGAATCCCTTGGGAAACTGGCCTGGAGAAAAATCGCTTCCTGACCCCCAGGGCTTTTTTTGAGCAGGAACGCAGTTCCAGCTGGCTTGGCACCAGGGGGGTGTGGCCTAATATGCAAATGAATTCCTGCTTTCTACCCCAAAAAGCCCTGCTGACCCCAAAGTGGCAAACAGCATTTCCCTGAGCATGTAAGAAGGGGCCACAATAACTAAGCATTGATTCAACCCTTCCTGCCCTCCTTCTCATGATCTGCCTAAGTTCACAGATTCAGCATTGCCATCAGATGACCATCTAGCCTCTGTTTAAAAACCTTATTTCTTCTGTCAGACACTTATTCTGTTCGAAGTAGTCTCACTAACTTCCGAGTACGCTCCGTTCCTCTGTTTATCCCCTGAATTTTGAGCTCCCACGAATGACCTGCTTCTCTGTCTGTTTGCCTGCACAGGCAAAGACCTCGAGCAGCCAGATCTGCGGGAGCAACGGCTTTTAGCCAAAGCCAGGGACTAAATTAAGCACGTGGCCACGAAACATATTCACGGCGGGGTTAAGTTTAAGGGCTAGGACACCTTCATTCTCCTCTCGCTGTATTACTCACACGAGTTTAATTCCTGAGACAGCACAATTCATACAGATTGAAAGCCACTTCTCGTGGTTGCTCGGATGATGTCACCGGCATGTTGTGAAGGGGGTCATTAAAGATTATGCATGTATTCTCATTAGAGTCTAGCCGGCCTACTTTCTCCCCTACCCCCCGCCACTGCTATTAAAGCTTGATAGAAAAGCAGTTGACATTATTGCAAGAACTGCTTTATCAACTCTTGGAGGGGCTGAAGGGGAGAGCCTGTGTGACTGCATGTGCGTAGGCCTGGGTAATAGGTTTGAATTACGAGTGGAGAGATATTGGTGGGATATTAGAGAATTTTTTTTAACAATAAGGGGAGTTCAGTGGTGTAATCAGTGTCCAAGGTTGTTGTGAGTTCTCCCGCCTTGGAGGTGTTTAAGCAGAACTTGGATGATTATTCGTCTGGGATACTTTAGGTCAGGGGTGGACAAACTGTGACTCAGGAGCCACATGTGGCTCTTTCACACACGTTGTGTGGCTCTTGGAGCCCCCACTGCCGTTGACCGCCTTGGAAAAGCCATTTCTTTTCTAATAATCACTTCTCTGAACCAAGCCAGCCAGTGGCTTGGAGAATGCATTTAAAGTTAAAGTTGCTTTCTTTCCACTCCTTCCCCCCTCCTCCCTCTCCTGACTCCCTCCCTCTCCTGACTCCCTTCCTCCCTCCCTCCCTCCCTCCCTTCCTTCCTTCCTTCCTTCCTTCCTTCCTTCCTTCCTTCCTTCCTTCCTTCCTTCCTTCCTTCCTTCCTTCCTTCCTTCCTTCCTTCCTTCCTTCCTTCCTTCCTGTCTTGCAGCTCTTAAACATCTGATATTTATTCTATGTGGCTCTTATGTTAAGCAAGTTTGGACACACCTACTTTAGGTCATGGTGCAGGGGGTTGACTGTGTGGTTTCCTAATTTCTGAAGGATGTTTTTTTGCTTTGCATTTCCCTCTTTCCTCATGTATATAAATTTGGTGATGTGTGAGGCCAGCAGCTTTAGATTTCTGAATTTTTCAGCTGAAATAGAATTATCCTAAATAAGGCCCAGATTCAACCGTGGCGGTCATTCGGGTGGTAGGCAGGCAAGTATTTGCATAGCCCGTGCTGTTGTTGTTGTTATCGTTGTTTCAATGTAGTGCTTGAGAAAGCTGGTGGCCATGGGATGAGTTTCCAGGTTTGTGTGTGTTTTTGTATTATATCAGGGCTCAGTGATATGGTCTTCTTAATGAGCAGGCCTCATTTTGTGCAGGAGCTCACAGGAGCAGAGCTCCAGAATCTCTAAATTGTATTGTGCTCTTTCTTTCTTAACCCTCCCCCCCCCCCCCCCCCAATACTAGCTTCTGGGCTCCATTGTCCAAGCCCTCTGTGAGAATTTTGCTGAACTCTAAGATTTGACAAACTTTCTAATATTTTCCCTCACAAAAAAATGGGAAAATAATCAAACTAGTTAAATCAGACAGATGGAAATCTTCCTCATGCCACTGTGGCCACATAGGTGAAAGTAACTGAAAAAGAATGGTGGGAGTAAGGTTTCATTGTGAGAATTACAATTCAAGAAGCATTTTAAGGTAGATGCTGAACTGATATAATTTAGTACACCTTCCGGTGATGCCAGGGGTGTGTGCGGCATATGCAAATGAGTTGTGCTAATGAGCTCTGGCACCTCCTTTTCTATGAAATGACCCCTGTTAATGAGTAGGTTTCCACGCTGGATACCAGTTATTTCAAAATACATAGAAAGACGTTTAAGCATCTAAAATCCTGACTCTGGATTTTTGTTTTATTTTTTCCCCTTGTACGACAGGCAAGGCTTTGACGTATCTTCTGCTCCAGCCTCCCAGCCCCAAACTTCCTCCACACAGCACCATCAGGAGAACCGCCATTGATCTCATAGGACGAGGGTTTACCGTGTGGGAGCCTTATATGGACGTGTCCGCTGTGTTGATGGGCCTGTTGGAGCTCTGTGCAGATGCTGAGAAACAGCTTGCCAAGTACGTACTTCTTTCCCCTCGAATTACTGGTTGGGAATGACACAGGGTAGCATTTGAGGTATCTGGTCACGGTTTCAATGACATTCATTCTGGTGGTGGGTGGAAAATGCCATCAAGTCACAGCTGACTTACGGTGACCCTGTAGGGCAGGGGTGGCCAAACTTGCTTTAACGTAAGAGCCGCATAGAATAAGCATCAGACGTTTGAGAGCCACAAGACATGAATGTCAGATGTTTGAGGGCAAGCAGGAAGATAGAAAGGGGGAGGGGGAAAGGAAGCAACTTAAACTTCAAATGGCTTGGAGAGGTGATTTAAAGAGACAAATAATAATAATAATAATAATATTTTATTTATATCCCACCCTCCCCGCCGCAGCAGGCTTTCTCCAAGCCAGTCGATGGGGTGTTGGGGGCTTTGAGAGCCACGCTATATGTGTGAAAGGGCCACATGTGGCTCACGAGCTGCAATTTGGCCACCCCTGCTTTCCAAGGCAAGAGATATTCAGAGGTGGTTTGCCATTGCCTACCTCTGCGCCACAGCCCTGGAATTCCTCGGAAGTCTCCCATCCGAATACTACCCAGTATTAGCTTAGCTTCCGCCAAAATCAGGTTCGCCTGGGCTGTCCAGGTCAGGGCAACACTCATTCTACAGAGAACTAATCTGCAGTGGTAGTGTGTATTTTTTCCTTGCAGAAGTGTGTGTGCGTTGTTTGAGGCTTGAACTATTCCAAATTAAATCCAGAATGTAAATGTAATCTTATACTTGTATAAAATCCTAGCTTTATGACAATGCTGGAAGTGTGTTAGTGGTCCCTTGTCTCTCTCATCCAACCCTTGCCCAAGATTTCAGGGATAACGAGGAGGAAAACAGAAAAACCAAGACAGATTGTTTGTTTGACATTTGCTGTGGGTCTTTTTATATCGTATAAAATTAGCAAAAGAGCCCTGTGGTGCAGAGAGGTAAAGCTGCAGTACTGCAGTCGGAGCCCTCTGCTCACGACCTGAGTTCGATCCCAGCGGTAACTGGTTCAGGTAGCTGGCTCTAGGTTGACTTAGCCATCCTTCTGAGGTTGGTAAAATGAGTGCCCAGCTTGCTGGGGGGAAAGTGTAGATGACTGGGGAAGGCAATGGCAAACCACCCCGTAAAAAGTCTGCCATGAAAACATTGTGAAAGCAACATCACCCCAGAGTCAGAAATGACAGGTGCTTGCACAGGGGACTACCTTTACCTTTAAAATTAGCAATGAGTCGAAATCTGGCACTCTGTTCACAGGCTGCAAACTTGTGGATCTGTTTCAGCTACAGGGGGAAGGGGCATTATGAGGACAAAGATTTCAGCCCACTTTCCTATGCTGCAGATTATGCATTCAGCTGCTATGGTGTGCCTTTTTTTATGTACTTCCCCCCCTTCAAAATATGGCATAGTGTTGTTTCTATGGTTTAATTTGGCTTCCTGATAATACCATGTAGCCAGTAAAATGTGTTTGTCACTTCCAAGCCCTATTCTTGTGTTTTGAGGGTAAAGGTTTTTTTTAAAAAAAATATAAAAATAAAATAAAATGTTGTGCCCTGAACCAGGGAGCATGGTTAATGCCAGGGCTACATAAAGCAGCAGCAAAAAAGGTAGCTGTATCTCTGTTCCCCTCTCAAGCTAAGAAAGTTCTAGAAAGTATTAATAACTGAGGGAACTATACAGCTACAGACTCATGCTTGCCACCAAACTGTATTCTCATCAGGGATCTGAAGCCAATCCTGACTTTCTGATGCCCACTTGTGCAGTGCATGCGTTTTCAAGCACTTTGCCACATACAAATTATGCCTTTTTTAGAAGAGCAGTGATAGTGGTACACTGAAAAAGTTATTGTGTGTGGAGAGGCCCCTGGGCAAGTCGTAATGAGGTAGGGTTTTGATTAAGCACCTTGGTTCTTCTATTATCACTCATTCTTAACTGTGGTTAAGAGAAGCCATGTTGGATCAAGCCAGTGGCCCAACCAGTCCAATCCCATGTGTCACACAGTGGCCAAAAACCAGGTGCCATCAAGAGGTCCACCAGCAGGGCCAGACTCAGTCACCTCTTCAGCCAGACACACTCTCTGTCAGGGCAATCAGGTTTCATGTTAATAAGCAAATCCGACTTAATGACTAGCCGTATCTTTATATTGATAAAATATAGCTGAGTACTGCATGCAAATTAAGAAGCAAGTCTGTTACATCAGCTCATATTTCTTTATTTGCTGAAAATTACTCAGACCAGGCTATTCCGCACTATTTTTAGTGATGGGTATAATGACAAACAAACAGTATGCAAAACTAGTAATTCAGTTTCTATCCCAAGTTTTTTCCCCCCCAGAGTGAATTGTTAATTCCGTATAGCAACCTTGCCATTCCAGTCCAAGGAGAATGTCTCAGTGGGCGTTTTGAGCTTCTTAAAAGCTTGTAGCACTTGCTTAAAACAAAGAAAAAGGCTCTTGAAATACTTTAATGCAACGAGCATACTCCACATGGCAGAACCCAATAATTTCTTTTTCAACAATGCTATGATGTACATAGTCTTAATTTCATAATCGTGTTAATGAGTTGCCCGTCTTTTTCCTTGCATGAGGGATCACAATGATTCTTTTCCAGTTTTTAATCTGACTCAGATTTCAATATGTGCACTGGAAGATCATTCCCCCCCCCCTCCTTTAAATTCATACTCTGTTCCGTCCTAGAGATTTGCAGTTACGTAACAGGAAAATACCAATTAAAATGACCTTGAGGAATCTGTATAGATGCTATTGTGTATCATCTTTTTTTTTATTTATTCCCTTACAATTTGAGTTATGTTTCATGGGAAATGCGCACACAAAATATTCACTCGGTTCTGTAAAATACAACCGGCAAGATAAATGAGAATACAGCAGGTGCTTCTCTGTTCTATTCTGATGATCTCAGTCCTTCATCAGAAAATAGAAATGCAGAAGTTGTGGTGGTCAGTGGTCACGTGCTAAAATTCATAACTGCATTTGTATAGTATATCAAATATAATTGCAGGTAGATTAAACTGTTCTGTATGCTTGCTCTGTTGCATAGATATATTTATTTTTTTCCCCGCAAAGAATTTATTTATTTATTTATATCCCGCCATCCCCGCCGAAGCAGGCTCAGGGCGGCTCACAGCAAGCAAACCAAAACAATAAAACAACAGATAAACACTAGTATTTAACAATTAGGACAGATTAAGTAATAGCAATTAAAATTATTTAAAACAATTCTGGTGCTAATGTAGTAGTTCCAAGAACTCATAATTGTTGCACTTGCAGCCATCGAGTGATGGACAAAGCCTTTCACCGGGAAGGTTTTTCTGTTGCCAGTTGTTATAACTTGAAAAATTCAGACTTTTGATGTTTACGTCTTGCTTAACCAGAAGCAAGTTAGGAAACTCCTGGAGATTTGGAGGCGGAGCCTGGGGAGGGCAGGGACCTCAGTGGGGTACACTGCTCATAGACTCCACCCTCCAAAGCATCCATTTTCTCCAGGGGAACTGGCCTCTGCAGTCTGGAGATGAGCCATAATTCCAGGGGATCCCCAGGTCCCACCTGGAGCTTGGCACCTTTATTTAACACACACACGCAAACTGTCTGCAAGTCAAACATTGTTCTATTGAGCCAAAAGTCATAACAAAATAAAGCTGATGTGTTAGAGACTGATAACAAAAAATGCAATTTCATTCCAATACAGGCCTGGTTAAATCAATTGGATTTATAACCTCTGATTAGCTGCTTTTGTGCTAACTTTTTACAAGTAATAAAAAACAAAGCGCAACCGGTTTTTTATTTATTTTATTTTTATTTTATTTTATCAAATTTATATCTCGCCCTCCCCTAATGGGCTCAGGGCGCGGCTCACAAGAGTTAAAACAACATAAAATTTAAAAGAAGATTTTAGTCACTAGTAGATCTGTGGCACCTAATAAAACCACAGTTTGAGCTATAACTGACAGTTGTGTCATTTGTTCCAGAGTCTCAAATGTAGCCAAACTGCAATTTCTTATCTATTTCTCATGGCTTAACTTATATTAGAATTTTGATGACCAGAGTTAAGTTTAAAAAACAAAATTGCCAAAAATAGAAATTCTTGCTTAAGTGAATAAATTTGTTTTAACAGTCATAGTCTAATATATGTTGATGTCTTATGAAACTGAAAGTATTGTCTCTGACTACTGTTTTGTGAGGGGAAACTGACTAAATATTATCTACCATTATCTAGCAATGTTATAATTTTATGTAGCCTACCTAGAGAAAAAGAAACAACAAAGGCATTCTGGTGACAAGAACGTGTTTTGATCTGTGTACTCCTAGTTGAAAATTTTTATTCCAAGACATGTTCAGCATCTGAGAATATAAATGTCCTAGATGAGAAAGCATAGTCCTGCATATATAAATAAGATAACTGCATGATTTTCTGCCAAGCTCAAAATACTTTTTTTCTCTTATTCTCTTGATAAATTTTGCACTAGTTTCCATCATTTAATTATTTATGGAATGGATAGTGAGGGAGGGAAAAAAAACCCGTGCTTTTCTCAGCAGTCTTAGAATTGCAGCTTGCATTTAGCATCTAAACAGATTTGGATGCATCAAGATTAAAAACTAAGGTTTTTTTTTTTAATATATGTGTGCCATACGTAATGGTTTCAGTACCACTCATCTTACAAAAATAATAAGGTCTGATATTCAATAATAATTATAAAGTAATTCCAGGGAATTTCAAATGTTCCCATTTTAAAAATTTTCTCACTTCTTATCAGAATACAGCACAGATAAAAACAATCTCTGTATTTCTGTTTTGTTTTTTGTTGGTTTGTGGCGGGGGGGGAGTTGAAAAAAGAAAAAGGAAACCTTTGGAAAAACTAACTCATTGAAACTCCCGATTTATTTTTGTTTGTTGATAAAAATGTAGTGTGAATTCAACTTTAGATTTTTACCGGCAAATGGTACTGTTTGATTTTTTTTTTTAAAAAAAATTATTTATTTTTGTACATGGTGTGTGTATAGACTAACAATATTACACTGAAAACTACGTATTTTCTCTAATCCTGTAATTGTATTATTACGTATTCTTGCATTGAACTGGTTTAAAAAAAAAACCTGTTCAATACCCTGTGATTGATGTGGATTTCCATGTGGTTAGAATGAACCTGCACAATACCCCCCCCCCATTGCACCTAGTAATCACTCTGAGTCATCAGATGACTCAACTTTGTGTACATTATGATGATAATGACTCTTTGCCTTGTATTTGCTGGCACCAGTGAAACAGATTTTCAGAGATCAGCTAAACTATGTTACTTGAGCCCAAGAAATACATACGTGGTGCTAATTCTGATGGTGTTTCAATTAAAATCCTTCTTCCTTTCCTTTCCTTTCCTTTTTTTTTTTTTAAAGGATTGAGAAATGCACATTGTGCATGCTCGTGCATTAAGCACAGCTTTTCTAAAGACCAGGTACAGTTTTTCAGGGATTCTATTTTCGGCTTCCCAGTGCATCTCCCTAGCTGTCATAAAGATTAGTATTTGCTCTCTCCGTATACAGAGCTGCTGAATAAATGAATGTATCAGCATGTAGCCTTGAGGAGACCAATGCAATTTTCATCATGATAAATTGCATAATAAGCGAGAAAGTGTTTGCTTATTAATCCATAACAAGATTTAGATTGAAAACGGCCTGTTACATCCGTGACAGGTACAGTGCTGAGTGTAAAGAGGGGGGGGGGGGACTTAAGAGGGAAAAGAAATGGAGCAACAGGGTGTGCAGGGGGTTAAGTGCGCTTCTTACCCTCCCAGTGTCCCGCTGCGCTGCCCCTTTTTGTGTGCCTGATTTACCGTGCACACAATAACAGTGCACAGCTGCCTCGCTTCTGTCGGTGATGTTAAGCATGGTTTATAAAAAGAGCTTTTATGTCAAGCGTGTGGTTTCAAGGGGTCGGTGGGGGGGGGGGGAGAGAGGAGAGGGAAAAAATCGCTTCACATTTATTGACAAAAGAAGAAAACACATGCAGTGTTTATCTTTTTGTGTGTTACATGCATGTGTGTGTGTGTGTGTGTCTGCACTTGTGTATTGAATAAAACGCATTTCCAAGCTGGAGTGTGCTGGAGAGCTTTGAATTGCATCTCCGCTGTTCTTTCCTCCTGCCCCTTCCATCGTGCCGCTCTCCCCCCCCTCCACACACCCTCCAAAACAAAAGATTAGACTGTACGTTGAGTGGAACTGTTCACTCCGGAGGATTAAGAGTATTTTTCTAGCATTAATTAGGCTTTGATTTCTAGGCTTGGACAGCTGTAGGGATCACTGTTGCCCATAATTTCTCACCCTTTGAATTTATAAACTGCAGGCTGCGATTCCGATTACTTTGTACATTGGGTCCTCATGTGCGGGGATGTAATTAAGCGTCAGCTTTTAATATTTTAATGGCAAAGGGGGTGGGGTAGGAGTGTAGTTTATCGGTACTGTTTCCATGTATCCCCCTCCCCATTTCCACAGGGCTTGTACTTAAACGGAACTTGATGGTGTGATCTTTTTTCCCCCTTCACCTTCAGACTGCAGTAGTCGAAGACTGAAAGGAATATAAAGGATATAGGGCAGCAAATGTCAGAATGAGACTGAACTGGGAGCCAGTAGATAGCACACCAGTCAGAGAGACCAGGGTTCAAATTACACCTATCCAAGAAACTCACACAGGGCCGGCCTTTCCACCTTTGGTGGGCTACTACATTTTCACACGGGGCTTTAAAGAAAAAAAAAAATTAACCATAATGTATAGATAGAAAAAGCAGCCCTGTGGCACAGAGTGGGAAAGCTGCAGTCCTGCAGTCCAAGCTCTCTGCTCATGACCTGAGTTCAATCCTGGTGGAAGCTGGGTTCAGGTAGCTGGCTCAAGGTTGACTCATCCTTCCATCCTTCTGAGGTTGGTCAAATGAGTACCCAGCCTGCTGGGGGGAAAGTGTAGATGACTAGGGAAGGCAATGGCAAACCACCCCGTAAAAGGTTTGCTGTGATGCAATGTCACCCCAGAGTCAGAAACGACTGGTGCTTGCACAGGGGACTACCTTTACCTTTTATAGATAGAACATCATGTCTTGGGCAGTGATGCTCTGTCTGAAAGCCAGTTTGGTGTAGTGGTTTAGTGTGTGCACTCTTTTCTGGGAGAACCGGGTTTGATTCCCCACTCCTCCACTTGCACCTGCTGCAATGGCCTTGGGTTAGCCATAGCTACTGCAGGAGTTGTCCTTGACAAGGCAGCTGCTGTGAGAGCCCTCTCAGCCCCTCCCACCTCACAGGGTGTCTGTTGTTGGGGAGAAGATATAGGAAATTGTAACCCGGTCTGGGTCTTTGATTCAGAGAGAAGGGCAGGGTATAAATCTACAGTCTTCTTCTTGGTTCACGGGGGGCCACAGTGGGAGGACTTAAGAACATAAGAGAAGCCATGTTGGATCAGGCCAACGGCCCATCAAGTCCAACACTCTGTGTCACACAGTGGCAAGTTCTCTCCCCATTGGTAGACCTCCTGATGGTACCTGACTTTTGGCCACTGTGCGACGCACAGTGTTGGACTGGATGAACCATTGGCCTGATCCAACATGGCTTCTCTTATGCTCTTGGGTACACATGGAGCTATCTTATACTGAATCAGATTTTTGGGTCCATCAGGATCAGTATTGTCTATCCAGCCTGGCAGCAGCTTACCAAGATTTCTGGATGAGGTCTTTCACATCAGCTACTACTTGATCCTCAGAACTGGAGCTTCCAGAGTTCAACCTGGGACCTTCTGCATGCCAAGCAGATGCTCTGCCAAGTAGCCAAAGTCCCTCCCTGTGGAAAATGGAAAATCAATAATGTCCTCCTAACCTACAAGAACAGCTACAGTCTTAATGCCAAAGCTAAGATACTATGGCAGTAGAAAACAGCAAGACTCCAGTAGCACCTTTAAAAACTAACAAAATTTGTGGCAGGATAAATGCTGATGAAGTAAGCAGCAACTCACAAAAGTTCATACCCTGCCACAAATTTTGTTTACCTTTAAGCTACTGCTGGGCTCGCTTATTCAGGGATGTCAAACATAAGGCCCGTGGGATGGATCTGACCCCCAAGCAACTTACTTCCCCTGTTTCCTTTTTGAAGACTGCTGCTGAAGCTGAACTGTAGCTTCTCTCCCTCCATCTCTCTCCCTCTCTCCTCTCCCCCATCTCTCTCTCTCTCACACACACACACACAGATAGCTTTTGCTTTCTTCTCTGGGGCTGCTCCTCCTCTTGGAGACGAAGAGAGGGGGAGGAAAGAGAGAGACAGAAAATGAAGTTGGAGTCCCGTGGCAGCTTTAAAACCAACAACATGTTATTCCAGGTGTAAGCTTTTGTCTTCAAGCACTTTCCTTCAGAGCGAAGGTGGATGGATTCTTCTGAAAAAGCACAATGTACACCGAGGAAATTATTTTGGCTTATTCTGAAAAGGGGGTTTTGTGGTTGCTGTTTAAGATTGGATTTCTCTGTTCTTATCTGGATTTCTTTTTCTTTCAAAAAGACCCAGATTAAGAATTAAGAGCACCTGGATTGGCCCTTATATCGTGGAGAGTGGAGTGATTTCAGATGCCAAATGATAATAGCACACATTGGTAATAAGACAGGAAAACATCTCAATTTCATCCTGGAGGATACAGCGTCTTGAGCTTCATTGTCAATTGCAGTTCAGCAGTCTCTGTTTCTGATCTCCCCTTGAAATTCCTTTGTAGGAGCACTGCAGCTGAATGTTGTGGTTCCTAAAGTCAAACCAATGTCCATTTCTTCTTTGCATCCTCCTGGACTGAATCCTCCTGGATGAAACCGAGACCTAGGTTTCCTGTCTCATTGTCAATGCTGATATCCCCATGCCTGCTACCCCTCTGCTTATCACACCTAATCCAATCAAGCCTTTTATTGTCATGCACCTGCTATTGTCATTCGGCATCTGAAATCACCTTAATAAAGTTTATATCTCCAGTACCGCATGTCACATTTTATGGCACTCATGGCCCGGCCCAACAAAGTGACATTTATGTCAGATCTGGCCCTCATAACAAATACATTTGATACCTCTGGCTTTCATCATTCTTCTTTCCTCCGTTTATCCTAACAACCAACCCTGTGAGGTAGGATAGGCTGAGGGTGCATGACTGGCCCAAGATCACCCGGCTAGCTTTCATGGCAGAGTGGGGATTAAAACCTGGTTCTCCCATATCTCAGCACAACACTCTGACATCTACACCACAAAAATGGCGATATAGTAAAGGAATGAATGCAGGGTCTCTTAGGATGGAACTATATTAACTATAAATCCAGTAGCACTCAAAAGACCAACAAGACTCCCAGGGTATAAACCAGGGGTGGCCAAATTTACTTAACATAAGAGCCACATAGAATAAAAGTCAGATGTTTGGGAGCCACAAGACAGGAAAGAGGGAGGGAGGGAGGGAAGGAAGGTAGATAGATAGATAGATAGATAGATAGATAGATAGATAGATAGATAGATAGATAGATAGATAGATAGATAGATAGATAGATAGATAGATAGATAGGGAGGGAGGGAGGGAGGGAGGGAGGGAGAGGTGGAAAGAAAGTAGCTTCAGCCTTAAATGCGTTCTTCAAGCAGCTGCCTGGCTTGTCTTGGAGAAGTGATTTAAAGAGAGAAATGCCTTCTCCAAGCCAGCTTTGAGAGCCTCACAATATGTGTGAAAGAGCCACACGTGGCTCCTGATCCACAGTTTGTCCATCCCTGGTATAAGCTTTCGAGAGCTCATACCTTGGGAATCTTGTTGGCTTTTTGGTGCTTCCAATAAAATATTAGCATAGAATGTCAGCAATTTCTTTCTGTCCTACTGCAGACCGATATCACTACCCCACCCTCACCCCTCTGAAAATACGTCACATGTTGTTGCCTCATTTCAAAGAAGTCCCCCCCCCTCCCAGTTACATCTTGCAGCCACAGAGGATGTGATTTTCAGGGGGTAGCACTCCTGCTTCTGAATATTGTGGTTTCAGTAGCCACCATCTGAGATTGGGGGGTTGGAGTCTTTTAAAACAATCCTGGCACTATGCATAGTAAATTGTAGTTCTGTCTGTAGTGTTACTGATACAGAAGTGTAAGATCTCCCGTTTGAAATGATGGCCATTGCTTTTCCCGTCAGTGCCGTTCTTGCATCTGCTTTTGTTTCAGGCCAGGCCTTTGCACTGCTGTCCTGCTCCTTCAAGCAGAGTTCTTGCTCTGGCAGGCCAGCTGGCCCAGCAACAGGAGGGGGTTAATCTCTGGCCACATACTAGTACTGCAGAGTGTCATTAATGAATTAACAAGGAGCCTGTTGCTTTTTAGTAAAAATCCATCCCTTGCCCAACAGGAGGAGAAAGAGTGCTGTTGAGAGAAGCCAAGGGCGTATCTTCCTTAACAGCAAACTTTTTAACATGGGGAAGTTGCAATCAAAATTCTTTTTTTAAAAAAAAAAAAAATTGCATTAAAAAAAATAGAGCTGTAGCATCTTTGGTATGTCCCTCACAGAAATTGCGTGACCATATAGTGTTAAGAACATAAGAGCCCTGCTGGAGCAGAGCAGTATTCCACCTAGACTCACACAGCCGGAATGCCAAGGTGCATTTCTGGAGGGGGGAAATGAAGGAAATTTGAGTAGAGCCGCCCTGAGCCTGCTTCGGTGGGGAGGGCAGGATATAAATCAAATAAATAAATAAATAAATAAATAAATAAATAAATAAAAAGAACAGAACTCAAGAAGCAATTTCCAAAAGCCTTGTGTATGGTTCTCACTTTAGCATTGGGAAAAGTGCAGAAAAGGGCAACTAGAATGATTCAAGGGTTGGAACACTTTCCCTATGAAGAGAGGTTAAAACACTTGGGGCTCTTTAGCTTGGAGAAACGTTGGCTGCGGGGTGACGTGATAGAGTTTTACGAGATTATGCACGGGACAGAGAAGGTAGAGAAAGAAGTACTTTTCTCCCTTTCTCACAATACGAGAACTTGTGGGCATTCAATGAAATTGCTGAGCAGTTGGGTTAGAATGGATAAAAGGAAGTACTTCTTCACCCAAAGAGTGATTAACAAGTGGAATTCACTGCCACAGGAGGTGGCGGCGGCTACAAGAATAGCCAGCATCAAGAGGGGATTGGATAAACATATGGAGCAGAGATCCATCCGTGGCTATTAGTCATAGCATATTGTTGGAGCTCTCTGTCTGCGGCAGTGATGCTCTGTATTCTTGGTGCTTATAGTCCCACTGGTGGACCTCTTGATAGCACTTGGGTTTTTTGACCACTGTGTGACACAGAGTGTTGGATTGGATGGGCCATTGATCCAACATGGCTTCTCTTATGTTCTCTTAAGATTGTGAGTGGTCTCAGATTCATATTCTAGACAAGCCCTGCCTAAATTAATGGCAGAAGCCCTTTAAAGAAGGCACTGAGCTCATACTTTGCATTCAGAAGGTCCTGTGTCCTATCCCTGGGCCTCCATTGTCCAGTCACAGCAGGAGAGGGAAGAAGGTAATGTAATCCCTGCCCTCCCTTTTTTCTTAGCTTCTTCCCCTAGCCAAGCCCTACTGAAGAAATCCTGGAGTCAACTTGGGTTTGACATCTTGGCTCAAGTTGAAACACAGGTTTCCAGTTCTTGAAGTGGAAGCACAAACCCAAGTTGACTGGCTTGGACATACCCAGTAAAGTATGGTTTGCCTGAACCAAGAAGTCACTGGGGAGTTGGGATGAAGAGAGTGGTTGTGGGTGGGAATACAAGAGTCTGAGGCTTTGAGTGGGCCCACAACTACAACTAGGGGCCATTGCATGTGAACTAGGGGCTAGACTCTGACAGTGTGGCTGTTGCTGTTTCATAGCAAACTGCTTAATGTGTGCCCTAGAGCACTAGTCTTCATCCCAGGGTTCAGAACCCTCATCTGAGTCCCAAAGAGTTGTTGTTTTGTTTCACTGGTCTTCTAAAGGATGGGCGGTCAGAGTATATGCAAAGAGAGAAAGGACACCCTTGATTCTCTTTTGCAAACAGCCTGAGAGGGGCAGTGGCCACAATGACAGCAGGTCTCTCAGCAGTGGAACAGATTCTCTTTTAGTACAGGCAAGTTCAAACAACTGTCCCAGCAAAACTCTCCCATGCCTCCTCTGCAAGTTTTTTTTTTTTTTACCACAGTGAACTTTTTATATTTTGTACAACAATAACTATGAAACTATGCAATTACTCTATTAATGCAAAACGTTCAAATCCACATCTCGTTAAACAAGTCCACTCTACAAAAAAATCTGGAAGACAATGAAACTCTTAGAAAGACACTGAAGTCTCTTGCTCCTGGGATCCAGAGCTGTTTTGTTTTTTGTTTTGTCTTTTTAAATAATTCCTTCAGCACTCGTGACGCAGAGTGTTAAAGCTGCAGTACTGCAGTCCTAAGCTCTGCTCACAATCTGGGTTCAGGTAGCCGGCTCGAAGTTGACTCAGCCTTCCATCCTTCCGAGGTCGGTCAAATGAGTACCCAGCTTGCTGGGGGGAAAGTGTAGATGACTGGGGAAGGCAATGGCAAACCACCCCGTAAAAAGTCTGCCGTGAAAACTTTGTGAAAGCAACATCACCCCAGAGTCGGAAATGACTGGTGCTTGCACAGGGGAACTTTCTTTTCCTTCCCTGAGTACTCTGTTTGAAGGACTTTTGTTTTGTAGAGTGGACTTGTTTAATGAGACGTGGATTGAGTAATTTACCAGTACTTTGCTACTGCCAGAGACGTAGCATTTGAACGTTTTGTATTAATAGAGTAATTGCATATAGCTTCATATTTATTGTTGTACAAAATATATAAAGTTCACAGTGATATAAGATATTGAATTGTATGAGGAGTGCATTTTCCTGTGTTTTATATAGTTGTGCACTGTTTTAACACAGGAGCCCATTTTTGTTCTCGTCCTCTGCAAGTATGGCACACCCGCACCAGTTGGTCCTCAAGTGTACCTTTGAAGTCCCCCACTCCTGTCAGTGAGGCTGCAATACAAGCAGCTCCTCTTCCTGTCACATGATTTCCTGCTGTGTGCTTTTGCTGTCCAGTGGGCCCCATGCCGCTACCTGGAGGTTGATTAACAGTGGTTCTTGGGTCTGGAAACGCTGAAGACATTAACAAGCAAAGGAGTAACCTTTTAAATTCCATCTTTGAATATTGTCCTTGTAATGCAAAGCTGCAGTACTGCAGTCAGAGCCCTCTGCTCACTCCCTGAGTTTGATCCCGGTGGAAGCTGAGTTTAGGTAGCTAGCTGCAGGTCGACTCAGCCTTCCATCCTTCTGAGGTCGGTAAAAACCCAACAACCCAGCTTGCTGGGGGGAAAGCATAGATGACTGGGGAAGGCAATGGCAAACCACCCTGCAAAAAGTCTGCAGTGAAAACGCTGTGTTGCAATGTCACCCCAGAGTTGGAAACGACTGGTGCTTGCACAGGGAACTACCTTTACATTTTTAATGCAAGGAATTCTGAACTGGAGCATCATGTTTGAAAGTCGGCTGTATCCTCCATTTATAATGGCTGCACTTAGAAGGAGAGGGACTCAGCACAGCAGGCTGAAATGGAAGTGAAATCAGTCTTTTTTTTTTCTCTGAGCTCTTTTTTGCCCTGTAAGCCAGAACAAACCAGTGTAGTTGGCTGATTGGAATAATAATGGTAGCACAGCTGAGTGCATAATTGTCTATAAAACTTCGGCCAGGAGGTAAAAACACACTATTTTCTTTGGATGGCACTGTATATTTTGCATTGCCCTTGGTTCCATCATATGTATTCAGTGCTACAGCCAGATAATTTGTTAACAAGGCCTTTTTAACACTTTGGACAGATGCACATACTGTTTTCAATCTTCACGGTTAATTATTTGATTTTGTATTAGATGCTAGAACACCCTGACTCCTAATCACCGCTCATTGTTGGAAGTCCATTATATTCTAACTGTTTGAGTGCTCCCGTTGACCTTGAACTGACATTATAAGCTGTGTCTAATCTTTTCACTCTATATTTCTAATGCCTCTTTTCTTTCGGGGGGGGGGGTTCTCTCCCCCCCTCTTTGTCTGATCTCCGATTAGCATCACAATGGGGCTGCCTCTGAGTCCAGCAGCTGACTCCGCCCGCTCCGCCCGACACGCTCTCTCGCTCATTGCCACGGCTAGGCCACCCGCCTTCATAACAACCATCGCCAAGGAGGTGAGCAGAACTTTTTTCCGCTGCTCGCTGAGCTGCACTTCAGAAAGAACAATTACTTCTTTGTTTAGCGACAAGAACTGTTTAGGAATTGATTTCCCCGTCTTTTTATATATATATATTTTCTTTATGTTTTGCTTTTGTTTCTCATTCGTCTCTGTATGTGTACGTGTTACGTTTCTGGGTTTTGTACGCTCTGCGTTCTGTATGCGTGTAAGAGAGAGAGATAATATATAGAGTTCTGTGCTGTATAATATAAAACAGGGGTGGCCAAACCTGCTTAACATAAGAGCCACAAAGAATAAATGTCAGATGTTTGAGAGCCACAGGACAAGAACGTTAGATGTTTGAGAGCATAAAGACAGTAAAGGAGGGAGGGAGGGACAGGTGGAAAGAAAACAACTTTAAGTGCATTATCCAAGGTATTTAAAACACTTGGAGAAGTGATTTAAAGAGAGACATATCTTCCCCAAGCTGGCCAATGGGATGGTGGGGGCTTCGAGAGCTACACAATATGTGTGAAAGAGTCTCATGTGGCTCCCAAGCCACAGTTTGGCCTCCCTGAGCCAGTTTGGTGTAGTGGTTAAGTTCGCGGACTCTTATCTGGGAGAACCGGGTTTGATTCCCCACTCCTCCACTTACAGCTGCTGGAATGACCTTGGGTCAGCCATAGCTCTGGCAGAGGTTGTCCTTGAAAGGACAGCTGCTGTGAGAGCCCTCTCAGCCCCACCCATCTCACAGGGTGTCCGTTGTGGGGGGAGAAGATGTAGGAGATTGTAATCCGCTCTGAGTCTCTGATTCAGAGAGAAGGGTGGGGTATAAATCTTTAATTCTTCTTCTTCTGATATAAAGTGTACGAAAGCGAACTAAATGGCCCTGAGTCCTTAGAAATACATAGTTAATAACAGCATTTTTAAAATGAAGAAATGGCTGGCAGAAACCCACATAAAATTATTAAACTCTCCAGCTTTTGCCTTAATTGGTAACAGCTGATAGGTTTCAAAATGTACATGCTTGGTAGCTTTTTGCGGAGTACTTTTTAAATGTGTGGATATTACTTGGGATCGTGAGCTCAGAGCAGATACCCAAATCGAAGTACAGACATACGGCAAGGATTCTTTTTGCCACATCGCAGCATGACGAATTAATTTACTTATAGCCCTCTTTACACTGGAGGTGGATTGCACAGTATAAAAACAATGGTATCTAATACGCAGTGCAATAGGACTAGGATTACAAAAATTAGAAACTATGCCAAAAACAAACAAACCAACCCAACAACCCAGACAGGATTCATCAAACAAAATCACAGAATTAGAACAAAATTACAGAATTAGAACTCAATGCAGCAAGAGCCAACTAATATATACAGTGAATAGATAATGCATATTGATAAACGGTGGCATAGACTACAGTCCTAGTCTCTTTATAAAAGCGCCTTCCTGAGCCATTCCATTAATACTAGAGCCCTGATCTCTTATGGTAAAAATGCCCTCCTGAATAGTTCTGTTTTACATAGTTTGCAGAGGCCTTCCCAACCTCCTTAAGCATACCATTCCACATGGTGGAAGCCACCATAGAGAGCACACATTTGCAGACAGCTGTTTTACACATTCTCAGAATAAGGAACTAGAACCGGTGGCAGCGCTTTGTAAACGTGTAATGGGCAGATTCTCAGAAGAAGATGATATTGGATTTATCTCTGACTCTTCACTCAAGAGTCTCAGAGTGGCTCACAATCTCCTTTATCTTCCTCCCCCACAACAAACACCCTGTGAGGTGGGTGGGGCTGAGAGAGCTCTCACGGCAGCTGTCCTTTCAAGGACAACTCCTGTGAGAGCTATGGCTAACCCAAGGCCATTGCAGCAGGTGCAAGTGGAGGAGTGGGGAATCAAACCTGGTTCACCCAGTTAAGAGTCCACACACTTAACCACTGCACCAAATTGGCTTTCAGACAGAGCATTACTGCCCAAGAAGACAGAGCATCACTGCCATTGTCTAGAAGAAGAAGAAGAATGCAGATTTATACCCCACCCTTCTATCTGAATCAGAGACTCAGAGTAGCTTACTATCTCCTATATCTTCTCCCCTCCTCCCCACAACTGACACCCTGTGAGGTGGGTAAGGCTGAGAGGGCTCTCACAGCAGCTGCCCTGTCAAGGACAACTCCTGCAATAGCTATGGCTAACCCAAGGCCATTCCAGCAGCTGCAGGTGAAGGAGTGGGGAATCAAATTCGGTTCTCCCAGATAGGAGTCCGCACACTTAACCATTACACCAAACTGGCTCTCAGTGCCTCTCACAGATTCTGTAGCTTCAAGTAAACAGGCCACAGTCCGAGATGTATAGTTAGAGGTGTGAAATGTCCCTCCACATCCATGACACTGCTGCTAACGATCTCTTATGGTACGTGGACCTAGCGCCTGTGCAAGTCATCGCTAACATTATGATGAACCTTATAACTGCAAGCAGAACTGCAAATATAGTCCACTTTTCCCATGTGCATTCTTTGGGCGGTAAATGCCCGCTCAAAAGAAAGGTCTTATAGTACATCCAGACATCACCTGAGCCATGTTAAATCCTTGCAGAAACTGACGTGTGGCATCACCTACCCCTTGGTCCGTTCAGCTGGAGATCCGGGATTGAACCTGAGACCTTCTGCGTGCAAAGTAGAGGCTCTTCCACCGAGCCACAGCCCCTCCCAAGTCCATCTGGCTTTGGCAGTGCAATCCTGTTCAGTCCGTAATGCATTGATTTCTTTTGGTTTAGACTGCAGTAACGGCCCAGGCTAGCCTGATCTCATCCTGTCTTGGCAGCGAAGCCAGGTCAGCCCTGTTTAGATGGGAGACCACCAAGGAAGTCCAGGGTGTCCTTGAAGAGGCAGGCAATGGCAAACCACCTTGACTTGAAAACCTTAACGGGGATGCTGTAAGTCAACGGTGACTTTACAGCACTTCCCACCGCCAACTCTACATAGGATTGCACCATGAAAGAACCAAAGTTATCAATTTTCATTTGAAAAATTATAAGTTGTAACCCAAAGATACGAGGGAAATTGTAGCAATTCACCCCCCCAAAGGGTTTCAGAGACAGAAAGCCAGCATGAAGAACCTCAAATGTATTCCCGTAACTTGCGGCTTCCCACTTTTGTTTGCAGATCACGTTTAGGATGCTGAACTGTGGGGTTTGGCAGCCCAGCACCCTTTCCAGCGTTGCAGCTTTGAGGACTCTTCAGACTAATCAATACAGAATAGGGAGATATGAAAACTGCCCCATAAACATGCATTAAAATAATAAAACTTAATATGGTGTTGCTTTTTTTATATGTTTAACCACCCGACTGGGATGCCAGCGCACATTAAATCCTTGCTAATCGACATTGACTCACCTTGAGAATCCACTTAGAAATTCATTATTGTTTTAATGTGAGTTGCTTATTATGGTACTCAAGTGAGAGAAGTTATTTCAGTTTCTGATTAATTTTATGCAGAATAAAGATGCTTATTTCTTGTCAGTGCCTTTTGTGTTTCATCATGCCTAGACCACAAAGGAGAAGTGTTAGAGGAGAGCCCTTGGGTAATTCTGATCACTTGGGACAAATAGTCAGTACTGATCCTTAAAATCAGGAAAGCTCTTCCAACTCCAAACTGCACTAGATAAAATGAATGTGGATTTAGTGCTAGAAAATAAACTGAAAATCCGCTTTCTCTGTCTCTCTCCCTCTGTGTGTCTGTTTCTGTCTCTCTATCTCTGTGCACATATAGCAAACCACGCTTTAGAAGTCAAATAGTTTAATCTTTGGGGGTCCCCTCTCCTGTATACATTGGGTTAGATCCACCAACTTTTTAATTCAGTCTCACCCAATCCCCCATCATACTACAGTCGCTGGCCAATACGGCTTTTTGTATAGTCATGTCCCATGGTCCCAAGTATAGTTTGATTTGCCTTGCAACGGATTCTTCCTGCCTCCCAGCTTTAATTTAGCACATTTCTGAAAACTGATTTTGGAACTGCACAGTTGTCCAGAGCTGTTGGAAGCCTGGATATTGCAGTCGTCGTGGTTTACAAAAATTTATATTCCCACCTTTCTGCCCTTTTCTATGTATGTGTCACAGATTAAATGGTTAAATCACAGTACATAAAGGCGTTTTGAATCAGTCTCATCATGGTTTCTTTTTTTGCTCAGTGTTTTAGTCATAATTGGGAGGGTTCTAGCCTATGTATTTATTTATTTAAGTATTTACACCACGTCTTTACTTTTCATTCATGTTTAAAGCCTTCCTCCCCCTTAATTGGCTTTTCCACTGGAGGGAGAATCGTTTAAAGTTGGCAGAAGGCTCCTTAGACTGGAGGGAGGCCACAGGGCCAGATCTAGGGGGAAGCAGAGGGGCTGCTTGCCCCGGGTGCTGCCAGAGGGGGGGTGTGCCAAATTGGGTATGGAGTCCATTCTCTTCTATGGATCCATAAGATAGAATGGGCCTATAAAGGGCCATCATTTTTTTTTAATTTTGCCCCCTCAAAAAACATGTAGATCGGGTCCTGGGAGGCCACTGAATCCACCCCAGTATATTAGTCCTCGTTCATACCGGTAATTGAAGAAAAGATCTGGAATCACTGAATATTAATCTGAACACAGTCTAGAATTGGCATTTAAAGGCAAAACAAAAGATTGCTGCTGTACTGGAGCCACTCCACAGAGAGTGGAAACGGAGGATGGCGGTAATTTTTATAAGCATCCCTGCTGTTCTTGTAGGTACACCGGCACACGGCTCTTCAAGCGAACACTCAGTCTCAGCAGAACGTTCACACCACGACGTTGGCTCGGGCCAAGGGAGAGATTCTAAGGATCATTGAAATACTTATTGAAAAGATGCCCACCGATGTCGCAGAGCTCATTGTGGAGGTGAGGCTGTCTCTCATGACTCTCGTATGTGTTTCTGGTTAATCAGGTTGGTGGTCCTGAAAATTCCACGGGGCCTTCTGGACTCCGAAAGGCTTTAATATTTTGCCTTTTCCTTGGCTCGCATGGTGGTAAAACAAATCACAGGGGCTTCTAGATACAGTAATATTCAGTAGCACCTTAGGCTGACAAAACTTGTGGCAGGGTATGAGCTTTCATGAGTCGCTGCTCAGTTCTTCAAAAACTCATGAAATCTCATACTCTGCCACAAATTTTGTTTGTCTTTAGGGTGCTACGGAACTCTGTCTGTTTTCTACTGACAGACTAACATGGCGCTGCATCTTGATCTGTCAGTAATGTACAGAGCAGGGCATAATAGCTTGTTGCTTTTATACTGAGAACTTCTTTGAATTATAAGCCACCTTGAGCAAGACTCTGAGAAGGCAGCATTGAAAGCCATTAAATAAACGATTGAAATAAAATAATAGCCTTATCATAAAACTTTGGTCCGTTCGGAATATTATGGAATTGAAATTTCATGTATGCTATTGTGTTAAGTGTTCGGGTCTGCCCCACAAAAACTTTCTCCGGGGCTCTGTAAGATTTCATGGGTTTGCAGAGGGTTGACTTCTCTACCTCACTCCCCTTTTAACATCTCTAGTGTTAATCTACTTGCAAGGTCCCATCCCTTCTGGAGCAAGATAGAGTAAGCAGCGAAATAGCTAACTTTGCAGATGGTACTAAATTGTTCCGGACAATGAGAACTAGGGAGGACTGTGAGGTAGTGGCGGACTTGGGTCTAAAACTCTTGGTTGCCAGGAGACAACTCTAAGGCTATCATTTAATTTGTATAAGAAATAAACAAAATTTTGAAAAATACAGAAGTGGAAAAAGGTACAATTAAAACATTTGCAAAATAAATGTGTGTGTGTATATATATATATATATATAATTACAGTATACATAAAATTGTACATATTATTGGCGGTATACGGTAGATACTAAATGTAAATACAGACTGCATTTTCTCCAGGGGAGCTGATCTCTGCCTGCTGGAGATCAGTTGGAAAAGAGGGAGATCCCCAGACCTCACCTGGAGGATGGCAACCCTAAATGCAACATAATTCTTAGTTGCATTACAGTAGTAATATTGGAACATCTATTATATTTTCAAGCTACTAAAAGGTCATTAACGTTTTTAACACATCGTCTAAAGTTTAAGGGGAGCCACTTCATCAGGGGTCCACTTGCCATTGGGCAAGGTGACACTCTGACCACTCCACCACTGCTGTGAGGATCCATGGAGGCTGGGCAAGTCCAAAGTAATGCACATTGGAGCCAAAAATCCTAATTATAAATATATACTGATGGAGGGAGCTGGCTGTAACTGACCAGACAAGAGATATTGGCGTTATAGTAGATAATTCACTGAAAATGTCGACTCAGTATGCATTTGCAATAAAAAAGGCAAATGCTATGCTGGGGATTATTAAGAAGGGGACTGAAAACAAATCAGCCAGTATCATAATACCCCTGTATAAAGCTATGGTGTGGCCTTATTCGGAATATTGTGTGCAGTTCTAGTCACGCTATCTCAAAAAAGATATTATAGAATTAGAAATTGTGCAGGAAAGGGCAATTAAGGGGATGAAACACCTTCCCTATGAAAAAAGGTTAAAGAGATTAGGGTGCTTTAGCTTGGAGAAACTACGATTGAGGGGTGACGTGAGAGAAATTTACACAATTATGCATGGGATAGAGAAGGTAGAGAGAAAGAAGTACTTTTCTCCCTTTCTCACAATACAAGAACTTTAGGGACTCAATGAAACTAATGAGCAGTAAGCTTAGAACAGGTAAAAGGAAGTACTTCCTGTAACATCTGGAGAGGCCTCTTACCTTTGCCAGTTGTGTAAGCTCTAGGTCCGTAGCACTTCCAGGTTATGCAAATATAATATGGCAACTGGCTGTACACATAAATGATTGGAGGGGGGAGATGAATAAGCTCAAAGAAAGTATGTAAATCACCCTGTGTCTGAAAGACCTTCCATATATACCAGCTCAGTAGCATATTAAAGGCTGAAATTAATAGCCATCATCTCTCTTAGAGCTTCTAAAGGACTCCCATATTTGTGCTATTGTGGTTCAAATGAAACACTCCCTCCGAATGCAGCCTAAGGGCCTAAAGTCCCCAGTCCTTTTTGCCACATAAATATCTCAGGTGTCTCTTAAGGCTTGTTTGCACAAGTAATTAGCTGTAGGTCAGTACCCAGTTGAAGTAGACTTAGTGCACATCTGACCTGCATTGTACTCGCCAAAAACACCAGGGAATCGATGGAGGCCCGGTTCAAATTATATTATTTTGAAAGGAGGGGGGGGGGGGTAGTCTTTCTGTAACTGACAATGTTCCCTCAGCCGTCATCGCCGTTGCAGGTGAACAGAGGTTGTCTGCCCTTGTGTCCTTTGTTGCCTGTCCCCTTGTTGCCTTTGACAACAAGATGAAGCACCCACCGAACCTATTTTCCTCTTTGTTCGCTGTTTCAGCATGGCAGGAGTACATGACTGTAATTGTGCGTGCAGGGGGGAAGACTGAAGAATGGACAGAATGGGAGGCGAATGGGGCAAAGGTGTCCGGAGCAGAAGCAAGAGAGTGACTTATCAAAAACAAAGATGGTAGAAAGGGCAGCCAGAAAGGGAGGTGGCTAGCAGATAACAGAAACGAATCAGAGTTTCAGCGGAATGCAGCGGAGCCGAGAAAAAGACGAATCAGATTTGAGGGAGCTCGAGAAGGGAATTAGTAGCATTTAGGGCAAGATGGAAAGTGAGAAGGAAGCACGGGGGGGGGGGGGGGGCAGAGGTCCAAAACAGTACTTAGGAAGAGAAAGCAACTGGCCAAAACTTGGAAGGATCATCTGAATGAGTGTTAAAAACTGGAAGGATTGAGTGAGATGGGAGAAGTAGGGAGTACCCTTGACCGAAGAACGGTACACTCCATCATCCTCTTCCACCGAGCGTGCAGCTTCGGGAGGGACACACATGGAGCGGTGAGGGAGGGAGGGGACACCTGCCTAGCCAGCCGGATCAGCCAAATCAACCCTGGCGAAGGGTCTTAAAGGGGTCTTTAAAAACGCTGTGAAATGTTTTTGTGTGTAATTAAAATTATTTTATATTTTACCTTTTACACACAGGTTATGGACATCCTAATGTACTGTCTGGAAGGTTCGCTAGTCAAGAAGAAAGGTCTTCAAGAATGCTTTCCAGCCATCTGCAGGTAGGAAGGTCAGCAAAGGGGAAATGGAAATGTGGAGACCAGGGATAGGCAGGTTTTGGTGTAGTGTCAATACTGTCCTCACCAGTGTTCCCTCTAAGCTTAGTTAGCGTGAGCTAGCTCACAGATTTTTAGCATCCAGCTCACACATGTTTTTTCTTAGCTCAGGAAGGATGACCCCAGAGCACACTAATTTATGCAGTAGCTCACAACTTTAATGCCAGTAGTCCACAAAGTAGAATTTTTGCTCACAAGACACTGCAGCTTAGAGGGAACATTGCAAATCCTCACTTGTCACTATTTATTTATTTACCTTAAATTTATATACCACCCTCTCTACAAGCTGACTCAGGGTGGCTAACAATCAACATTACAATACTAAAATCATTAAAATACTACATTACAATACAATACTAAGGTTATTTAAATTTAAGGTTATTTACCTTAAATTTATATCCCACCCTCTCTGCAAGCTGACTCAGGGTGGCTAACGATCAACAATACAATACTAAAATCATTAAAATACAAACATTATGGTGCTACTCAGTACAGTACAGTTTATTTATACGGCACCAAGCCAACAAAAAGCCCAGCAACTGAACAAATTTAAACATTGAATGGCAAAAATTATCCATAGTTAAAACAGAATAGTAAAAGTAATAAAAGTATCAATAAGATGCTTTGCTTTGGTGCTACTCAGGAGTAAAACAGGCGGGTTCAAAACGTTCTTCAACAGGCAATTCAAATTCATATTTTTGAGAAATAAATAAATATTAGTTCTTTAAAAGTTACAGTTATATATCCACTGGTGGTCCTTAAGATGTTACGCGGTTTCTAGCAGTTGGTGTTACTCAGTCACTGTTAGAAGTGGCAGCTGTCTCCCAACTCAGATGTTATAGCGCAGCCAAAATAATTCTGTTTTACAGGCCTTGCGGAATTGGGAAAGATGCCACAGGGCCCTTATTGCCTCTGGGAGGGTGTTCCACAGCACCGACACTGCCACTGAGAAGACCCTGGCCCTTGTAGAGTTCAGTCTGGCCTCCCTTGGTCCAGGGATGGAGAGAAGATTTTCGTCTCCTGAATGCACTGTTATCTGGGGAGCATGTAAGGAACCCCTGCAAAGGGATAGCCTATGTATATAGACAGACCCCCTGCAAAGGGATAGCCTCTCCCTGAAATGTGCCTAGAAGACATTGAAAAATGAGCATCCCATCCACTGTTATGGTGACTGGGCAAGGCCCATTTGTCAAGCACAACTCCTAAGTATTTACTTGCTCAGATAAGCCAGATTCACTAAATAGCTGATGAAAGAAGGGTTAGCCTCAAAGGAACTTTCACAAGAGAAACTGGGGCTGGTTCATATAGCCAGTGGTTTCTGCACAATGGCCTTCATTCAAGGTCTATGGCATTGTTGCCCAACAACCTGGAGTCCTGTGAAGGCACAGTTATACACACTGTGCTCAGGAAGGCTGCATGTCCACCGTGGTCTATCTGATCTCCAGCAACTCAAAAAAGGATTGCTTGCAATTTCACATATTGTGGAAAATGCATATCCACCATCTAGGGATGCCACACCATCTAGGGATGCTTGATAACCAGCAGGAAGTCTGTGGGCAGAGATGGAGGAGGGTGGTCTGCAATACTAGCTGTCGTATCACATCGCCTCCAGTGGACACAAAGGTGTAAGGTTTTGCCCAAGTTCAACCACGAGAGGCTCCTTAGGTTGGTTCAAAAGAAGCTTTTAATGATGACGCTTGAAGCACACACTAATGACATGCGTTGCAAGATCAGGTCTTGCCAGACTGATTTGAACTGACTGACCCCTGGCACTTACAGGTTACAGGAACATGGCCTTTTTCCCATGCTTGCTAAATGTCTTTTGAATTAATCAAAAGTTCTTTTCCCAGGCCTCAGTGCTGCTCCCAGTCAAGGTCACATCCCACACACTCCAGATCAGTTGGTTCCTATCAGCAGTGCCCAGGGAAACTAGATTAGCAGTGTCTCCCCATGCTCTTCTTCCATCTGCCGGCCTGGAACATCCCACAGAACACAAAATACCAGCTGGCTACAAAAATTGATGTGGATTGTACTCGTGGATACACTTACAGTATGGGGTTCGTGCATCATAGAAATACAATGGCAATAACGTGATACTAACGGAGCATAAACAAGCAGAGAAAATAATACCAGTAAAAGCAACAGTCGTAACTGTTAGGGACTTGTTCCTGACAATAGGTAGCTCTAGGAACAGGCCAACACTCTCTGGTAAAACCACAGATTTTCAAGCAAATTGTGGGAAACGCCATGATTTATCATAGAATTTCCTGTGGTTCCTAGAGCTACTGTATGCTACTCAATTTTTTTAGCTGGAAGTCATGTGACCTGCAGCCGGCTCTTGTTGCCCCCACCACAACCACTTGCACAGCCAGCACAGAGACTCAGTTCAGACCCACTGGCAGCACACGTTATAACAATACATGGGAGTACTAAACAGTAGCGACTGTCCAAATGTTTTCATATTTCCTGGATCTGTGCACTGTGCAGTTGTGACCCCATCCTTCATATATCCTGAAAGCTCAACTGTTACAGTTTACCATGCTTTGCTTTCAGATACCACTCCCGCAATTTGTTTGTGTGGGAAAGAGGATCCAGATGTGGCCAGGGGCAGATGTTTTCCCATGGCAGTCAGATGCAGGCAGCCCTTTGATAATGCGCATATTTTAAGTCCATGTTTGTTTCTAGGAAAGCACACATGCCTTTTGTTCATATTACACAGCAGTGTTTCTATTGGTTACTATTTGGAATTAATAGCTTCCTCCCACGTGACCCGTCAGTTTAAACAATGTTCACAAGTTTTCATTAGAAATGAAATTGCCTTTTAGCATGATTCGTAAAAGGAACTAAAGGCAGCTGACTCAGTTTCACTTATCACAGCATCTCACAGTCTTGGCTTTTATTTAATTTTCTTGTTCTTATGGACGTGCAATAATTTATTTGAAATGTGTGGTTAGCGTCAGATTTTTATTTTATTTAACAAAGATTCTGAGCTTGCGGTCTGGAGCAGCAGAAAATTTTACATGCTTCCAAAACCCCGCTAGTGCTATTGTATCGTAAGCCCGTCTTGTGAAACACGGACAGAACAGTCGTGCTGCATCAGGCCAAGGGTTCAACTCTCTGTTTCTGGTATTGGTCACCCAGATGACACTTGCAAGGAGATCATGATGGCAGAGAGCCAGTTTGGTGTGGTGGTTAAGTGTGTGGACTCTTATCTTTGAGAACCGGGTTTGATTCCCCACTCCTCCCCTTGCAGCTGCTGGAATGGCCTTGGGTCAGCCATAGCTCTGGCAGAGGTTGTCCTTGAAAGGGCAGCTGCTGTGAGAGCCCTCTCAGCCCCACCCACCTCACAGGGTGTTTGTCTACTGAGAGCCAGTCTTGTGTAGTGGTTAAGTGCACAGACTCTTATCTGGGAGAACCGGGTTTGATTCCCCACTCCTCCGCTTGCACCTGTTGGAATGGCCTTGGGTCGGCCATAGTTTTCGTAGGAGTTGTCCTTGAAAGGGCAGCTGCTGTAAGAGCTCTCTTAGCCCCACCTACCTCACCAGGTATCTGTTGTGGGGGGGAGGGGAAGGTAAAGGAGATTGTGACCACTCTGAGATTCAGAGTATAGGGTGGGAAATAAATCCAATATCATCATCTTCTTCTTCTGTAACTTGTTTCCAGTATTTCAGAAGAATATCTAAGTGGTGCATTGAAGGAACAATCTGTACTCCTGCTCCCTTTGTTTTTTATTTATAATCCCTACTCTCCTCTAAGCAAGTCATAGGAGAGAGTGTAGCGATTCTCTTCTTTCCTTTCAATCTCACAACAACCCTACAAGGTAGTTAGCGTTGAGAGACGGGGGACTGATTTAAAGTCATCATGTGAACTTCATGACTGAGCAGTGGTTTGAACTCAAGTCTGTCAAGTCTAGGAAAGCATTATTGGTTCTTTTTAAAAAATTGTTCTAAATAACTTATCTCAAGGTTTGCTTTGGGAAAGGAACAGTGTTTCAGTGACAGAGCATCTGTTTGGTATGTGGGAAGTCCCAGGTTCAATCCCTGACATCTTCAGTGGAAAGAATCGGGTTGATGTGCGCTGGGGTGGAATTCTAGCAGGAGCTCCTTTGCATATTAGACCACGCCTACTAATGTAGCCAATCCTCCAAGAACATACAAAAAATACCCAGAACCAGGGGTATAACCTTAAAGGGAGGAACTTCCATCACTGTGTAAAGGAAAAATTAAGTATTTTCACATAATAAAACCATGCCTGGTGATTTACGTAATGAAATATTGATAACTCAGTATTTGAGGCTTAACCTCTCCTCAGAGTGGCTTAATGCAGCCAACACAATAGCTGCAGGTATGTTTTTATACAGTGTAAAAGTAAAACGTGACTGACAGGCCCACAGCTTCAGAAATTTCAGTAATGGTGAAAGCCTCATTCCATTGGGGTTCACGCACACATTTTGCGCTGGCATTAAAAGTTGTAGCTATACTGCTCGTACCGTGATCTGGATGGCCCAGGATAGACCAGACTCATCTGATTTCAGAAGCTAAGCAGGGTTGGTCCTGGTTAGCACGGGTGGAATTCTAGCAGGAGCTCCTTTGCATATTAGGCCACACACCCCTGATGTAGCCAATCCTCCTAAAGCTTACAAAAAAAGAGCCTTGTAAGCTCTTGGAGGATTGGCTACATCAGGGGCGTGTGGCCTAACATGCAAAGCAGCTCCTGCTAGAATTCCACCCCCCCCCCGGTTAGAATTTGAATGAGAGACCTCCAAGGAAGCCAAGGGTCGCTACACAGGGGCAGGCAGTGGCAGACCACCATCTCTGAATGGCTCTTGGCTTGAAAACCAAACAGCGTTGTCATAAGTCAGTTGCAACTTGACAACAACAAAAAATGTTGTCCGTATTTTGCTGCAGGAAACAGAAGTAAAGCTGGTGCACTGGCTGCTGTGCCTGTTGCATAGAGTTACCAAAAAACCCCCAACCCCACCACTGTTTCTGCAGCTCATAGGCTCTGATGACTCGAGGGCCAGTTTTGATATAGGAAGCTGTAAAAGCGAGGAAGAAAACGCACCTAACAGGAGTGTCACTAAAAATTTCCCCGTTCATTGCATACTTGAAATGTAAATACAGAGGCAAAGACAAGCTGGGGAATTAAGGTTGAGAAAATTCTCTCTCCCGGTGGCTGGTTTAATAGAGATGCATTGCCTTTTAAATTGTGTTAAATAGCATGCATTATATCTTACTGTACGTGATTATGGCTACTATAAAAATGATACAGCATTCTACTAATGACAGGACAGCTTTCAGACCAGGGATAAAAATTTCCCTCTGATTTTGCTTTGTAATTCTGGAAGGAATCCAAATAGGAACACGTTGATACAGCCTTCTAACTATACTTTTTTAATACCACTACTTTGCTGTGTTGATCAAATGGCTAGGGGATTCATTTGATTTTCCCCCTTGGCATTATTTTAATTATTATTATTTCCTGTTTTATTGAATCACTGGTATCTTCTAAGTGAGCTGTAGAGGCGAATGCAATTTTGGGCTGTATCAACAGAAGTCTAGTGTCCAGATTACTTGAAGTGATGGTATCGCTTTGCTCTGGTAAGACCTCACCTGGAGGATTGTGTTCAGTTTTGGGCACCACATTTTAAGAAGGATATAGACAAGCTGGGCGACGAAGATGGTGAGGGGTCTGGAGACCAAGTCCTATGAAGAAAAGTTGAAAGAACTGGGCATGTTTACCCTGGAGAGGAGGAGGCCAAGAGATGATATGATCACCATCTTAAATACTTGAAGGGCTGTCACATAGAGGATGGTGTGGAATTGTTTTCTGTTGCCCCAGAAGGTAGGACCAGAACCAATGGGTTGAAATTAAATCAGAAGAGTTTCTGGCTCAACATTAGAAAGAAGAACTTCCTGACAGTTAGAGCAATTCCTCAGTGGAATAAGCTTTCTCGGGAGGTGATGGGCTCTCCTTCCTTGGAGGTTTTTAAACAGAGGCTAGATGGCCATCTGACAGCAAAGAAGATCCTGTGAATTTAGGGGGAGGTATTTGTGAGTTTCCTGCATTGTGCAGGGGGTTGGACTAGATGACCCTGGAGGTCCCTTTCAACTCTATGATTCTTCCTATTTGAACTTGGACATAAGCTGTCCTGCTAGTAAGATATCAGGAGTCCCCAGTGGGTTGCCTATGGACACCATAGCACCCCCTACCCCTTTCTTGGTGCCCCCCACTGAGTTTTTTTTCAGAATGTGGGGCAGGTTTTCAATTGGTCACTGTAGATCAGATTGGCCACATAGTTTAAAATAACATTGTTTCAATATGAGCTGCCACCACAGTATTTGTTTTATTCTGTCACTCCTCTTTCTCAGTGTATTTTTTATCTATCTATCATTCTCTCTCTCTCCCCCTGCTTCCCTGAACTTGGGCTTGCTCTCTTATGTGTGTCTCTGCCTCCTGCGACAGCCATTTTGTAGCTGTCTCTGCCTCCTGCAGCAGCCATTTTATAGTTGTGTCCACTACCTAGTTGTCAGGATACCAGAGGTATCCATAGACTCAAGAAGGTTTGGGACCCCAGCAATAGATCATTGCTAGCCACTGCTTCTTAACTATCCAGTTTGGTGTAGTGGTTAAGTGTGCAGACTCTTATCTGGGAGAACCAGGTTTGATTCCCCACTCCTCCACTTACAGCTGCTGGAATGACCTTGGGTTAGCCATAGCTATCACAGGAGTTGTCCTTGAAAGGACAGCTGCTGTGAGAGCCCTCTCAGCCTCACCCGCCTCACAGGATGTCTGCTGTGGGGGGAGAAGATATGGGAGATTGTAAGCCGCTCTGAGTCTCTGATTCAGAGAGAAGGGCGAGGTACCAATCTGCAGTCTTCTTCTTCTATCCTGGAATTTTCCTGTTAACACAATATAGGTTGGAAATGATTGTTTTGTCATGGCAGGCAGACCTGCAAACTCCTTTGTGATCAGGTGCCCTGTCCTGTTCTCGGTAGCGGCATGTCAGTTCTTACACTGCACGTTCATCTGGGCCAGATGTAACAAGGAAGTTCTGTTTTAATTGCCATATGGAACTGTTACCACCAGCATACCTTTCCTGATCTGTCAAGCCCAAATAATATGTCTGTGATTGTCCAAAGTCCTTATCTAAGCCCCAGGCAAGAATTTTTGTTGGGGGGCGGGGTGGTCGTGGTTGTTTTGCTGCTAAACAAAGTTACAAAATACCAGAGAGACACTGCTCTCACTCTAGACTTGGTAGGTGCCACCAGTCCTTTCTGCCTATCCCAGCAGCTCAGAAGGGAAACAGCAAGTCTCCTAGCTGTTCAGGGAGTTAACAAGAAAAGTCATCCCTGCAGAGTAGGACTGCAGACTGAGTATCCAAACGCAACAGTTTACCTGGTGGGGTGGTCAGTAGTCAAGGCTCCGTTCCACCACCACCCACACCGGGGCTGACCGAAGCCTAAGGAGTGGCCTTCAAGCCAGCTGCCAAGGGGACAGGCAGCAGCAGTATGTGGGAGCTTGCTCTTTCTGTTTTTCCCTCCACTGTTACAGGTTGTGAGGGGCCCTGAGCAGTCATGAATGCTTCATAGCTAAGACTACCCCTTCATCCAGACATTGCTTGAGCTGAGAAGCTTTACGTTCAAAGTAAACTGCTAAGCGATGTTGTTTCAGAAATATATTATTGTACATCAAAACCAGAATACTCATTTGTGAAAGAGTTGAATCATGTTGCAAAAATATGAGTTAAATTTTGGAAGCTCAATCCTTGGCGCTTAATAAATACAGCTATCTCATTCTAGCAGACATATGTTACCAATATGGCCTCTTGAAACACTCCACTTTTGAAAAGTACACATTTCAAAGCCATTTGATGCACGATAAACACAGACAGAGAGACAGACACTTGACCCTTAATAAATAAATATACACACATACATATACATACATACACACATACTTGGCCCTTAATAAATACAGCTATCTCATTTTAGCAGAGATATGTTACCAATATGACTTTAAGCACACTCCACTTTTGAAAAGTACACATTTCAAAGCCATTTGATGCACCATAGACAGACAATAGACAGACAGACAGACTTGGCCCTAAATAAATATATACATACACACACTAATGTGAGTTGCAGAAATCCAATCAGTCCCAACTCCTCACCACTTCTTTTTATTGGTTATAGAAGTATTAAGATCAAGATGTGCATTTCCATCCAAAAGTCTATCAGCCAGTGCAAATCCCATTTAATTTGTGCCGCCAATTGAAAGACTCTGTTCCCTCTATTGGAATTTCTGTAGGTATGCCCACTCCAGTCTACTGTCTTGAGCCACTGGTTGCATGGCATTTTCTGACTTTACAGTGTTTTACTATTGCTGATCTCTTCCGATATTTTGGTTTTCTCATTCTAGCTCATTCTGTATTTTCTGTGCCTATTACAACACAAGATACAAATACTAGAAGCTTGAAACAATAAAATAATAGTAGTAATTCTGTTAGGCATAGGGTAATGTCACTCTTGACATTTTGAAAATGTTAAGGATAGAAAGGCCTTCTTTCATTTTCTGAGATTTATATAAGGCTTAATTTGGCAAGATGTGTAAGGATGTGCCTACCTTTAAAGTCTGAGTATTGCTGAATTATACTTTTTAATGATCAGGATTAAAATTCAGTGGCTATCATCTTTGAACAGGAACTGCTGAAAATACCTGCTGAAAATACCTGCTGAAAATACCTGCTGAAAATACTTGTGTTTGCATGTGAAAGAGGGGACCAGATGTTAGCCAGATGCAGATGTTTTCCCATAGCAGTCAGATGCAGTTAGTGCACATGCTCATCTATGTTTTAATGGATCTTACAGAGGCAAATAGATTGCACCCAATTCATCCATGTACTTCTGCTAAACTGAAGAGCCTTTGATTATTTCAGCAGCTACTTTGTTGGTTTTGATTTGTAAAGAAGAAGATTGTAGATTTATACCATTCCCTTCTCTCTGAATTAGAGTCTCAGAGCAGCTTACAAGAGCCAGTTTGGTGTAGTGGTTAAGTGTGCGGACTGTTATCTGGGAGAAATGGGTTTGATTCCCCACTCCTCCACTTGCAGCTGCTGGAATGGCCTTGGGTCAGCCATAGCTCTCATAGGTTTGATTCCCCAGTCCTCCACATGCAGCTGCTGGTGTGACCTTTGAGTCAGTCACAAGTTCTCTCAGATCTGTTGTCTCAAGAGCAGTTCTCGAAAGAGCTTTCTCAGTCCCACCTACCTCACAGGGTGTCTGCTGTGGGGAGGGGAAGGGAAGGTTGATTGTAAGCCACTAAGACTCTGAGTGAGGGGTGGGGTAGAAATCCAATCTCTTCGATGATGATGATGATGATGGCAGCGGCAATGACGACAACAACTGCTGTAAGAAAGATAGTTTTCATCTGTCAGTTCAAGCAACTTTTGATCTGTCTCATGACCCTTTACCATTACACACAAGTGTATTGGAGGGGTTGTTGCACTTTGGTTGAGTGTTTAGGGTGTGTGTGGAAGATACTGAATTGCTCAATTGTCCTTGCTGCATAAGCCATCTCCTGGACACAAATCAGGTTCATAAATTCATGCAGATGCAGTCAGTCTAATTGAGGATATTATAATAATAATAATAATAATAATAATAAATTTTATTTGTACCCCGCCCTCCCTCGCCGAAGCAGGCTCAGGGCGGCTAACAATACGGTGACCAATGGTGCACCAATCCCCAATACACAAATCCCCAATATGTATAAACCAACCCATTGCTTTCATTTCCCCCCCACACACATTTTGTTTGATAGGGTGTATAGAAAAGCTGAAATTCTGCTAAATAATTACTTAGGTGTCTAAAAGCCTTTTCCTCAAAATAGATGATGACCTGCTGGTACTGAAAACTAGAACAGGAATTTTTCTGAATTTAGACTTTATTTCTCTATCAGGATACTGATTTAAAATGGTGACTTAACAAACCTTGTTTTCTTCTACAAAGGAAGTCACAAATATTTGCCAGCAGCTCTGTTGGATTTGTATGTGAACAACGTAACCAAAAGCAGTTGCTTTGTAATAGATTCTTAACTACTAAAGTGAGCAATATAATTATGCACATAAATGGCCATTAGGTAGCACTCCAGTCAAGCAAGTTAATTCCTTTATATACTGGATTATTTTTTCCCCTTTTGCAAGAAGTTGTAACTGTCCAATTGACTATATCCTTGATCAAAGAAAGACAAAAACCTTGGAGGCTATTATAGCATTACTGAGAAAAGAGGGGCCAACCACCAATTATTCTTCGTTCCTTTACAGAGTACATATTTGGGGTACTGGCTAGAATAACTAGAATGGTTTCGTGTTTTTTTTAGCTCAGTTTTGTCAATTTTCAGTTTTTTCTCACTGTCTCATTTTTGAAACTAAAAGCCTGTTTAAACTTGCTTGGGATGTATGTTTTATAAACTACTGCCTTAGGCTCCTCAGGTTTTTGATTTAGTAAGCTTCTTTCTGCTGTAAGGGAACAAGAACATAAGAGAAGCCATGATAGATCAGGCCAATGGCCCATCCAGTTCAGTACTCTGTGTCCACAGTGGCCAAAACCCAGGTGCCACCAAGAGGTCCACCAGTGGGGCCAGAACTTCAGAAGCCTTCCCACTATAGCTTCCCCCCAAAAACACCAAGAATATAGAGCATCACTGCCCCAAACGTAGTGTTCCATCTATATATTTGCTCCATATGTTTATCCAGTCCCCCCTTGAAGCTGTCCATGCCTGTAGCTGCCATCACTTCTTGCGGCAGTGAATTCCATGTGTTGATTACTCTTTGGGTAAAGAAGGACTTCCTTTTATCTGTTCTAAGCTCATTGCTCATTAATTTCATTGCATGCGCACAAGTTCTTGTACTGTGAGAAAGGAAGAAAAATACAACCACCAGTATAGGCCAAAAGACTTATATCCTGGAGATTTGTGGCAAAGGAATATATAGACTGTGTGTATTTATTACTTCTGTTTTTTACAGTTTAGGGTTGTCATCTCCCCAGACCGATCAGCTGGCCAGCTGTCATAGCCAGCAACACAGAGACACTCTGGTATATGGGGAAAAATTCTGTGGTAAAAATGGCTTCTGCCTTACGTTTTTTTGCCCAGATACCAAAGAGACATTACTTCCAACACATGCAGGAAGTGACATTGCCAGTAACAACGCTGAGATTCTGTTGTAGGCTTCCCCTGCTACCCAGTGGTTGCCAATGGGTACCTGGTAACCTTATTTCAGTTAGAATTCAAGTTAAGACTCAGTTAAGTGGCATAGATTAGAATGGTTTGTCCCATGTCTGAGGTTTCCAGATTTCCTTTTAATACAAGATCATGGGCTTTAGATATATACTGTCAAATTAAAGATGTATTTTTCTTCTTTGCAACTACTTTATTACAAATGATGAATACTTTTGGAATTGAGGGGTAGGTACTGTCAAACACATTATAGTTGAGTTTACACTTATGGTGGGAATCATATTTAAGATCTCCCACATTGTTTGCTTTTGTATAACCATTGTGAACATGGCCTGGATTTTCCTTGTCTTTGGAGGTGGGCAAATGTCTTGGTCCATTTACTAAATTACAGGGTATTTCCTGTAACTAGTCTACTGGCTAAATTTGCAATGGTGGAAAATGACAGAAAACTTCATTCAATCGACTTTAAAGGCGGCTATCCAACTTACGTGTAACTTTATGTGGATAGTTTTGATAGATGTGTGACATGCTGGCACATCAGGTCTTAACTGGATTTTCATTTTATTATTTGATTTTAATTATATTTGCAATTGGCAATTATGGCTTAGAACGTTTGGCTGTGATTGACATTTAGTAATCTAATTATCGCCTCTTGTAATAGCCAATTGGTTAAGCGATAAATCCAATCTTCAGCTTGAGTGTAAACCATTTGTAAACTTCCGGTGTGGATTTTCACAAACAAGGTATTAAGCATATGCTGAGAGTTACAAATTCTAGGAAGAACTATGGTTCAAGTGGTGGAGCACATATTATGTAGGCGTGAGGCTCCAAGTTCAATCCCTGGCATATCCAGTTAAATGATTTCAGACAGGAAATGTTGGGAAAGTCCTTTCTGCCTGAGAGTCTGAAAAAATCCTGATTGCGCAGGGTAGGCAGTGCCAAAGATGATGGACCCAAGGGTATAGGTCAGGAACAGTGTTCCCTCTAAGCTGAGTTAGCATGAGCTAGCTCACAGATTTTTAGTCTTCAGCTCACACATCTTTGTCTTAGCTCAAGAAAGATGACCCCAGAGCACAATAATTTATGCAGCAGCTCACAACTTTTATGCCAGTAGCTCACAAAGAAGAATTTTTGGTCATAAGACTCTGCAGCTTAGAGGGAACATTGGTCAGGAAGCATGCAGATGGGTTTCCTCCCATTTGAGTAGGAACGTGTTCAGGAAAATCATTGGAATTGAAGGGTAGGTACTGTCAAACACATTATAGTTGAGTTTACAGTTATGGTGGGAATCATATTTAAGATCAGAATTTAAATCGCTGCCTGAAATTATGATTGTAGCACATGAAATTGTTTTAAATTGTTTTTATGTTTTATGTTTTTATTGTTGTTTTATTGTATCGGTCACACTAATGTGCTTGTGTCAACCCTTGGTTTGTGAGCCGCCCTGAGCCTGCCTTTGGTGGGAAGGGCAAGATATAAATTAAATTAATAATAAATAAATAATTCCACTAACTCCACGGATGAATTTAAAGATTTTAAACATCTTCAGCACAATTTTACTTTGGATTTCAACAAAATTAAATGAACTAACTCAGCTTTCGTTTTCTTTTTAAGGCCACATATTACTGAAATGTTTAGAAACTCAGTGGGGGGGGGGGAATTGGTTTCAGTTTTCCAACTAATATACATTTTATATTCACTATACTTTTTATATTTTCTGTACACTGTGCGATGGTAGTGGTTAAGAGTATCTGGGAGACCCACATTTGAATCCCCACTCATGCCATCGAAGCTCTCCAGGTGACTGGTCACAGATTCTCTCCCCCTAAACTACCTTGCAAGGCTGTTGTGAGAATGAATGGAGGAGAGAATAAGCCGCCTTGAATCCCTATTGGGGAGAAAGACTGGAGACTAAATAAATAAACAAACAATAAATAAATTGCCCTCATCTTGGATATTGTAAACTCTTCTAGTCCTTCTCTCACTTTTCTGTTTAGTCAAGCCACACTTTCTTGAAACGGAAGCAGAAGAAAGCTACAGTGAAACGCATTTAATCATAACAAAAGGCCTCCTATGGAAGCCTGACTACTGCATGAGTGATCCAACCAGACTGAGTTCTATAAGAACAGAAGAGAAGCAATGTTGGATCAGGCCAGTGGCCCATCCAGGCCCATTTTTGGTCACACAGTGGCCAAAAAAACCCAGGTACCATCAGGAGGTCCATCAGTGGGACCAGGACACTAGAAGCCCTCCCACTGTGCCCCCCAGCACCAAAAATACAGAGCATCACTGCCCCAGACACAGAGTTCCAACAATACACTGTGGCTAATAGCCACTGATGGACCTCTGCTCCAGATGTTTATCCAGTCCCCTCTTGCAGCTGTCTATGCTGGCAGCCACCACCATTCCTGTGGCAGTGAATTCCACGTGTTAATCACCCTTTGGGTGAAGAAGTACTTCCTTTTATCAGTTCTAACCCAACTGCTCAGCAATTTCATTGAATGTCCACGAGTTCTCGTATTGGTCTGCCTGCATACAGCAGCTTTCTAAGTACCGAAACGAGTGAGCGCATGCACAGTTTTTGCAGTCCCAGCGAAACAGTAAAACCAGGAGAGTTGACATTCCCATGATGGACTGATGTTGACAGATATTTAGTAGGAGGTTGGAGTAGATGGCCTGTATGGCCCTTGCCGCCTCCATGATTATGTGATTTTGCTGGGAGGAGGGATGCCGTAAGTTTTGCAAGTCTACACAAGGGCATAACTGTGATTCCTAAATAAACCTGCCTGAAAATCTGTATTGCTGTATCCATTCCTGCTCAGAAAATCCCAGAGATACCCATTCCTTTCTCTGCACCGTGGTACGTAGCATAAACTGCTGCAACAAAAAATGATGACTTGGTATCCATTTTATTTTGTGTCCTGAGTTTTGTTCAAGCCTATTAATTCTGTACCGCTTTCTTCTGGCCCCAGGCTTCAGAATTCCTCATGTAAAACAAAAACCTCCCTGCACTTGAGAATCACCTTTTCAGCTTCGAGCCATCCTCTGTCCAACACAGCCAAGAACAAAGGCCACTGGTCTTTGCATTAAAATCTGTTCTTTCTTTTGATGTTTATCAGAAGATGCTTGCTCCCCAAATACCAGTCTACTGGTAGAATGCTGGCGGGGGTGGAGTGGGGTGGAAATAGGCCAAGTCTTCTGCTGTGTTAGTTTGCAAATTGTATCTTATATTCCAGTCCTAAAAAGGCACTTGAGGCTGCCAACAGTGGCATTAATTACATTGCCTCTAGCAAGAGGTCTGTTGTGAATTCTGAGAGTTGCACCCTTCCCCCCTCTCCCCCCCCACAAAGGAAGTCGACTGTCCTTAGCCATTGGTTAGACTTTAGAGGATGAATAGCTGCAAGGAACTTGCTTCCTCAGCCCCGGACAGGAAGAACTCTTAACTACCAGTTGCTCTGGGACTGCAAGTTTGAAGGGAAGAGCATTGTCTTGTACCTGTCCTTTGCAAGCTACCTTCAAGACCCTTTTATTTTATGTCTAAAATAAAAGCAAACAATGCACTATAAGACCTGTTCCAACAAAAGAGGAGGCATTTCTGTGGCTCACACATGAACACATGAAGCTGCCTTATACTGAATGGGACAATCAATCCCTCAAGGTCAATATTGTCTACTCAGACTGGCAGCAGCTCTCCAAGGTCTCAGGCAGAGGTGTTTTACATCACCTACTGCCAGATAGTAGTAGAAGAAGGAGGAGGAGAAGAAGATGTTGATGTTGTGATGATGATATTGGATTTATACACCGCCCTGTACTCTGAATCTCAGAGAGGTCACAATCTCCTTTATCTTCTCCCCCCACAACAGACATCCTGTGAGGTGGATGGGGCTGAGAGGGCTTTCACAGCAGCTGCCCTTTCAAGGACAACTCCTATGAAAGCTATGGCTGACCCAAGGCCATTCCAGCAGCTGCAAGTGGAGGAGTGGGAAATCAAACCTGGTTCTCCCAGATAAGAGTCTGCACACTTAACCACTACACCAAACTGGAGATACCAGGGATTGAACCTCAGATCTTCTGCATGCCACGCAAACAATCTGCCAGTAGCCACATAGGGTTGCTAGCCTCCTGGTGGTGGTTGGAGATCTCCCAGATCTGTAACTCATCTCCAGGCTACAGAGATTACTTCTCCTGAAGAAAGCATCTGCTTTGGAGGGTGGACTCCTTGGCATTAGAGCTGCAGAGGTCTGAAACCTTGCCCTTCCCAGGCTCCTACCCCAAGGCTTCAAGAATCTCCCACCCTGTAGCTGGCAACTGTCAACATGAATGAGTGATCTGGAGAGCCAGTTTGGTGTAGTGGTTAAGTGTGCGGACTCTTATCTGGGAGAACTGGGTTTGATTCCCCTCTCCTCCACTTGCACCTGCTAGCATGGCCTTGGGTCAGCCATAGCTCTGGCAGAAGTTGTCCTTGAAAGGGCAGCTGCTGTGAGAGCCCTCTCCAGCCCCATCCACCTCACAGGGTGTCTGTTGTGGGGGAGGAAGGTAAAGGAGATTGTGAGCCGCTCTGAGACTCTTCGGAGTGGAGGGCGGGATATAAATCCAATATCATCTTCTTCATCTCATGCAGAGATGGAGAATGCCCATCTGCTACTTTGCCATGAGGTAAAATTTCAGATCTGCAGTATGGAAGCAATGTTTGGCAATCAGTAGGACTGTTATAAAAGTTATCTGCATTTGATCTCGAGTTAGGGCAAAAATTGGTAATAATCTAACCGTTGCCCTCGCTGCTGCATAAGAATTAGATTTATACCCTGCCCTTCACTAGGAGGCCTAGAGCTCGTTCCCTTCTTTTTTTCACAACAGATATCCTGTGAGGTATGTGGGAGCACTGAGAGAACAGCTCTGAGAGAACTGTAGCTGACCCAAGGTCACACCAGCTGCTGCATATGCAGCAGTGGGGCATCAAATCCAGTTCTCCCAGTTTTAGAGCCTGTGTACTTAAGCACTACACAAGCTGGTTTTCTCAAGAGAAGGGGAAAGTAACTATAACATATCGTGTGTGTGTGTTAGGATTCCCAGCTCCCACCATGAGTAGGGAACCCCCTTCTCTGGCGCCCCTCCCCCTGGCACTTATCAGCCGACCAGCGAAGGGGGACTTACTGGCTGCAAACTGAGGCAAAGGCCTCTGTTGCTGGCTTCTTTACCATACAATTTCTGCCCAAATACCAGAATGTTCCCTCATCGGCAGCAACATGATGACATCACTTCTGCTGCGTGTCAGAAGTAACGTCACCACATCACTGGCGACAGAGGCCTAGGCCTCAGTTTGCTGCTGGTAAGTCCCTACCCCACTCCCACCAATTGCCAGGGGTTACCTGGCAACCTGTGTGTGTGTGTGTGTGTGAGCGAGTGAGTGAGTGTGTGTGTGTGTGAGTGAGAGAGAGAGAGAGAGAGATTGCTGGAACTCAGAAATTTTCCAAATAAATAAAAATCCCTTTATTTCCCATTGAAGTAAAAAATGCTGAGCTGAATGATGACGGAGTGGGAAATCAAACCTGGTTCTCCCAGAATCTTTCAGGATTTTGTATCCTTTCTGGCTGTAGCTATTCAGTGCTCCTTAAATGGGGCCAGAACGGTTCCCAGCTAAAATGTTCAGACTGGAGCTATCCCGGTAACAGCAAGGATTACAAGATGCGCAAAAAAGCACACACGGGCTCCTAGTGGCTTATTCAGAAGTGGTGTGGATATGTTTTCAGCAGTTTTCCATTGGAGCAGAAACTTACTGGAGAAATATTCTATTGCAGATTTCCCTGTGTTAACAGTTGAGACCTGCACATTAAAAATTAAAAAATCCGTTAAACTTTTATTTAAAGGCCAAGGCATCCCCGAATCAGGCATAAGCAGGCTGGTTTAACTGCATAAATTGGAACTGAACTCTTATTCATCAAGTTTTTGCCCTGCCCTCCTTCTAAGATGCCAGTGCGTGGTTATCCCCTCATCTCCATTTTATCCTCACAACAGTTCCCAGCTCCGGGTTGGGAAATACCTGGAGATTTAGGGGTGGAGCCTGAGGAGGGCGGGTTTTGGGGAGGGGAGGTTATAATGCCATAGAGCCTGCCTTCCATAGGGCCCAAGGAAACTGATCTCTATCACCTGGAGATCAGTTATAACAGTTAAGAGATCCAGTCACTACCTGGAGGTCAGCTACCCTATAACAGCCCTGTGAGGCTGGTTCAACTGAGAGAGAATAAACATTTCCAGCCGCTAACCGGAAGGCATCATGACCGAAAAGATCCTGTTTGGAATAAAATTTTCTATAGAGAGAGGTACAAAGCAGTCAGAGCCAGTGTGATGGAGTGGTTGGAGCATTAGACTAAGCCTGCTTGTCATGAAATCCACAGGGAGAATAACCTTGGGCCAATTATTCTCCTCACTTGGGTGCACTGCTAAACTGTATTCAGACAGCACAAACAGCAAATGGTTCATACGGCAGCCAGCCTCCAGGTGGTGGCTGGAGATCTCTTGGGGTTACAACCGATCTCCGGGCTACAGGAATTTCCCAAGCTGGAGCTGGAACAAGTCTGAAATCCTCAGGATTCCTAGGGTCCTGCCTTCTTCCCTCTTGTGCGGAGGTAAGATTGAAGACTTCCTAGTTTGGGATGTCTTTGCCCACCGTTCTCTGAGTGAGACATGAATTCATGCACTTCAATGAATTTCTTGTGACGTCTGAATTCTGGTGCTAGAGCAAACTGAGGTTTGCTTCTTGCCCACCAACTGGGATAGTAAACCATGGTTGGTTTCTCTATCTACAAAAATTCTGTGAGTTAGAATTCTGGTTTGTGGGTAAGAAACAAATCCCAGTTTGTTGAAGCGAAAGCCGGAATGGTGCAGCAGTTATATTGTCGGTGTGGAATCTGGAAAGCCTGGCTTCAGATCCGAACTCTGACTTAAATGCTTCACTGGATGACTTTCAGCTAATCACTCTCTCAGTCTGAGTTTCCTCAGATGGCAGCTGTGAGGATAAAAATGTGTGGAGATAACCATGTAAGGCGCCTTGGGGAAAACTGGGATAAAAATGTACCAGATTCAGTAAAAACATACTGCAGTTCAGTATTTCAATGTTATAAAGTTTAGCTTCTTATCCAAACATACTGGCAGTCTGAACTATTGTGACTATAAGAGAGCGTTTATCCAAATAAAAACACTTTGTTTTGTTTGCTACACAATATGTTTTCTACCTTCAACTTCCGTTTCTGTCTGTCAGAGGCAAACATTAAAGATACATGCACTACTGTAGAATCAACTCTTTGTCGTACATTGGATATGTTTGCAATTTTCCATATAGAAATCAAAGATACTTATTCTTTTATATTCCATAACAATGGCAAGTACTGCAGTTTTATGTCCTAAGTTATAAATGATGCTTTTAGTGTTCTTCAATCAGTCAAAGAGATTTAGGTTTGATAGGGGAGTAATTATTGCATATATTTCCATTTCCCTCAACATTGGTATTTTGTTCTTTCCTTTTCATTCTTTTTTCTCTTTTTTAAAGGGGGGGGGGCGGCATTTTTCCAGGCTTCAAAATTTCCAGAAGTTTTCCAAGATTTTTGCAACACATTTGTGGTTAGATTGGAGGCTTCCAAAACCAGGAAGATGAGGAAGGGATGTGTGTGCAAACCTGAGGATTTCAGACATGTTCGCATCACAAATCGTAGTTTGTAGCCCCAGATAGTTTTTGCCAAGGTGAGGATGCCACAGCAACCACGGCGCTGCCAGGGACAGAACTGTCACGCTTAAAGGACAGGGTTGTAAAACTCACTCTTTGCACCAGCACTATTAAATATCATTGTAACAGAGTTTTACATCATGCACAATCTGATTAAATCTCCTTTTCCCTCCCTCTCTCTAACGTTCCCTTCAGGTTCTACATGGTCAGCTATTATGAGCGGAGTCACCGCATAGCAGTTGGATCTCGCTTGGGTTCAGTGGCCCTCTACGACATCCGGACTGGGAAATGTCAGGTAAATAAATCATTGTGAACTCATCTCTGTAAACTGTAGAAGTTACTGAAAGGAAAGCGACGAACTCTTGCACCGGTTGACATGCTGAGTCTCTGCAACGTTATGGATAATGCTAAGGGGGATCAATAGTTTAATGAAGGACTCAATGTATATAGAGTCTTACTGTTTCCATTTGCTGCAACTGAATGGTGAGCACAGATGGGTTAATAATAGCTGTCCAAAAAAGCTGTAACTCATCACAAACTGTCTTGGACATTCAGCCTGTTTCAGTATTGAGTTTAAATTTCTGCTAATTTCCACATTTGTGGCAAAACTTTTTAGTGAAGTTTTTTTTAAAAAAAACAAAAACCTATTTTGCCTTTTTAATATTCAAGAGTTTGGTATTGCAAGTGCAATAGATAAAAATAGAACAACTAAAAATCTAAAGTCTGGAACACAGCTATTAAGATTTAGCCTCACTCTCTGTGAAATTTTCTTCTGAGTAAATGTGCTTCAGATCACACTGTAAATTTTAATGCATACAGTCATGCTAGCCTGTGACCTGAATAGCCCAGGCTAGCCCAATCATGTCAGATCTTGGAAGCTAAGCAGGGTTGGCCTTGGTTAGTATTTGGATGGGAGACCACCGGGGAAGTCCAGGGTCACTACACAGAAGCAGACAGTGGCAGCCACCTCTGAATGTCTCTTGCCCTGAAAACCGTATGGAGTCACTGTGAGTCAGCTGCAATTTGAAGGCACTTTCCACCAACAACAATAGTGCAGAGAGAGCAAAGCCTCCTAAGCCCAAGAAAGAAATTCCCAGGGCTTTTTTTGTAGCAGGAACTCCTTTGCATATTAGACCACACACCCCTGTTGTAGCCAATCCTCCAGGAGCTTACAGGGCTCTTAGTATAGGGCCTACTGTAAGCTCCAGGAGGATTGGCTACATCAGGGGGTGTGGCCTAATAGGCAAAGGAGTTCCTGCTACAAAAAAAGCTGTGGAAATGCCAATAACTGTACATGCCAGAAGCCCCAGATCAGCAGACTCCACTGCTTATTCCCCCTTCCCCAAACCTAGGAACAGCCATTAATTTAACACTCCCCCCCCCCAACTCTTGCCAACACGAAGTAGCTCCCATTGTTAGGAAGACAGGAGAGGTGGATCTACTTCTGAACTTCATTGGCTCCACGTTGAGCCTGAGGAGCAGACCTCATTTTGGGCAGGACCTCACTGCAGCGGAGCTCTGGAACCTCTAAATTTGATAGTGCTCTTTCTTTCCTACCCCTCCCCCCCCAATACTTGCTTCTGGGCTCCACTGTTCAACCCCCCTGTGACCATTTTGCTGAACTCTTAAGATCTGACAAACTTTCTGATATTTCCCCCCACACACACAAAAAATGGGGAAATAACCAAAACATATAAAGCAGGCAGATGGAATCTTCCTCATGCCACTGTGGCCACATAGGAGAAAGTAATTTTAAAAGTATGATGGGAGTAAGATTTTATGATGACAGTTCTTGTGCCCTTCTCACCTGTGGTGCACTTTATTTATTGTTTTATTGTTTCTCCTTGTTTAATTTTAATGTATTGTTTTAACTTTGAATTGTAGGTTTTTAGTGTTATTATTGTATGTTGCGATCCAACCTGAGCTGGTTTACTGGAAAGGGCGGAACATAAGCCTGATAAATAAATAAATAAATTCTAATCCCAGAAGCATTTTAAGGTAGATGCTGAGCTGATGTAATTTAGTACACCTTCCGGTGATGTCAGGGTGTGTGTGGCAAATGCAAATGAGTTGTGCTAATGAGTTGTGCCAGTGAGCTCCGGCACCTCTTTTTCCTACAAAATGACCCCCGAATAAGGTTGATAAGAAATGTTTTAAATAAATAACTGTAATTTAAATGGAGAGCCAGTTTGGTGTAGTGGTTAAGTGTGCGGACTCTTATCTGGGAGAACCGGGTTTGATTCCCCACTCCTCCACTTGCACCTGCTGGCATGGCCTTGGGTCAGCCATAGCTCTGGCAGAGGTTGTCCTTGAAAGGGCAGCTGCTGTGAGAGCCCTTTCCAGCCCCACCCACCTCACAGGGTATCTGTTGTGGGGGAGGAAGGGAAAGGAGATTGTGAGCTGCTCTGAGACTCTTCGGAGTGGAGGGCGGGATATAAATCCAATATCATCATCTTCTTCTTCTTCTAAATCTCCAGTGCATTTTTGTGCTTTAGATTTTGACACTGACCTATGAATTGAATTTATGTTTATAAGTCTAGTTCATCATGTGAACACATGTTCTTCAGAAAAAGAGCAGTAGTTACACATAGAATCTCCCTCCAGTGCTGGCTGAGAAAGCATAAAGGACAGCCTGGTCATAATTTTTTTAAAGAATACACCCTTCTTTAAGTGCTTCCCTCTTTCTCTTCTCTCCCTCCCCCACTCACCTTGGATCTTATCCTGGCAAGAAATAAAACCCAGCTTCACATTTAGATGACCTGTAGGAGAGAATTGCTCCATCTGCCTGCTCATTTCAGAGGACGATCTAGCAGTTGAACAAGCTGTGGTTTCTCTTCCTTTTTGTTAAGCGAAGCAGACAATTTCATATCAAGGGATGAAAACTCCGTTCCTCTGCCTTGGCTCCCTTCTGTCACTGCTACAGCTTAAATTTTCACTTTTAGAAATGTGGGTGGCCCAAATCCTCCCTAGCGTTTCACAGCGTCAAAAGAACCTTCATACATTTTTTTTGCTTGACCTTTTTGGGCCTCATTATTATCTCTGTTAGGAAAAACAGCCCAATGAAGTTTCAGTATTTGAACACGCATTTATCGTAGGTTCTCCCCTCCCTCACCATCGTTTGCTTGCAAACATATCTGCAGGGCAAATAGTCTGAATCCCTTTTTTTTTTTTCCTCCTGCCGCTGGTTCTAGAAATTGTGCCTCCACATTATGGATTCCGAAATGTGCTTTTAAAAATGTGTCTGTCTGTGAGTCTAAAGTAGCTAACAAAGGTCAGGGGTGTTGATAGACAGGCTGGGTAAGTGCTTACAGCTACATATCTGTATGAATGGTTGAATCTGCAGTGAAAATCTTCCCTCTGGCTGGCTTTGCCCTTGGTTCAGTGGACATGCTGGAGTATCTTATCTTCCTGACTTTTTCGCCCTCTTTTCTCCCAGCAACCTTTTAGGAGGCATTCTGTGAGCTGACAGCCGACAGTCTGGAAAAACAGCAAATTGTTGGCTCTAATAGAACACCTCACCCGTGCATGCTTTGTTTTTACTGTGTGCCATTAGGCCGCCTTTAAATCAGTACAGCGAAATCCAGATTTCTTTTTGTAATTTATGTTAAGAAGCCTGTCAGACTGTTTGGTTGGGATTCACGATAGTCCTGACGAAGGGACGCATCCGAAACATGGCACTGCCCAGAAGCATGGTCTGATTTCGCACGGCGGTTTGACACATCCTGCTTTCTTTTGCGAGCCTTCAGACACCAGACTCGCCATGGACTGCACTGTGATGTCACAACAAGATGCAGTTGAATTCCAGTCGGAAACAAATTGTTCGTTGCAGAGCTTAAACAACAGCTGGTTATTAAGGTGAACTAAGTTTGTGGGTCCAAAATTAATGGAACTCACTATCAAGTATACTCAAACAGACAGTAGCACTGGCTTTAGCCAGATTTTTTTGGGTAGAAAAGACTCAGAAGGAACTCATTTGCATATTAGGCCACACCCCCATCATCGTCATTGCTTCACACAAGGCTTTTTTGTAGAAAAAGCCCAGCAGGAACTCATTTGCAAATAAGGCCATGCCCCCAGCATCACCATTGTTTCACACAAGGTTTTTTTGTAGAAAAAGCCCAGCAGGAACTAATTTGCATGTTAGGCCACACCCCTTGATGCCGAACCAGCCGGAACTATGTTCCTGTGCGTTCCTGCTCAAAAAAAGTCATGGCTTTAGCCAAGATAGCTAAATTGAGCCACTGAATTCCTTTTGAATGCCAAATGCCGGCCTGACCTGGATGACCCAGGATAGCCCAATCTTGAATGTTAAGCAAGGTCAGCCCTGGTTAGTACTTAGATGGGAGAACACCACCATGGAAGTCCCAGCTTGCTACGCAAAGGCAGACAGTGACAAAGCACCTCCGAACATCTCTTGCCTTGAAAAGCCGACAGGGTCCCTGTAAGTCATCTGAGACCTGAAGCTGCTTTCTACCACCAGGTGCTGGGGGCAAACAGAGAAGGTCTCTTGCCTTCATGCTCTGATTGTAAGTTTCCAGGAGGCTTCCGTGCAGCATGTACTTGAAGTAGAACTGTGGACTGCAAGGGCCCTTGGGTCTGGTCTGGTGCTGGAAAGTGCCTTCAAGTTGTAGCCAACTTATGGTGACCTCATTTGGTTTTCAAGGCAAGAGATGTTCAGAGGTGAAGTGCCATTGACTGCCTCCAACTAGTGACCCTGGACTTTGTTGGTGGTCTCCCATCCAAGTGCTAATCAGGGCCAACCCTGCTTAGCTTCTGAGATCTGTCAAGATCTGGCTAGCCTCCATTATCCATGTCAGGGTCTGGTTTTGCAACGCATTTTTTAACTATCAAAAATATGCTGAAATACATTAACAAATTGGTGCTAGGAACTTGCTCCATCATTGTGCATGACGGGTCTCTTGAACTTTATGCTTCTGGAAGTGGGAATGTTGGTCTTGTGAAATTACTTCTTGTAAACAAGCCTGGGCTTCAAGAAGGAGTTCTAGCAGCTTCCATCTGACAAATGAATTCAATGTTTTTGTCGTTCGTTATGTAGTAAACTGGCGATCACAACAGCCTATTGGATAACTGGTTAGCGACTGCTGGCCGGAAACGTGCTACAGGTGTTGTTTTCATAGGGTGGGCTGAAACGTGGTTCCCATTTGCTACCTTGAAAGTTGACTGGCAATAAGAGTGGGACAGGTATCTACAGAGTTTGGCCAATGAAGTTTGTGTTTGACAATACCCTGTTGGACCCAACAAAGTTTGTAGCATATTTAGGAACAGGGGGAGGGGGGTGTATGTGTGGTGGCCTTGCATTCTACTGGAAACCCTTAACTGAAACTAGGGTGAGATTGACATGCACGGTTGGGGGGGGGGGGAAATTACACCACTTTTGTTTTTAGTTTTATACGACTCGTACACTGTGTATTCTTCAACCTTAATGAGTTCATTTTCCCTGCAGTACTTCCTGCCCCTCCCCTATAATTTTCTGTAAATTGCGGTCAACTCACTGATGGTACTTGGGCAGTTTTTACCCCAATTGGATATTTAGGGTGAAATAAAATATAGAATGGCTTTGACAGAATGGTACATTTCCTTCTCTCCTCTTGCCAGTTTTTTTTTTTTTTTGCTTGCTATTCCATTCCTGTACTACAAAAAGGAAATTAAAAAAGTTAAAAGGTTGATTTTTTTTTCCCCCTTGGCAGCTGGTTGCATGCTTAATGTGACCTCCAAGATTTCCTTTCTTAAATTTCCGTGGCTTAATTTGGGATCTGTGTGACATCTACCTTTTATTAGTAAAGTGCAGTTTTTGCTTGGACAGTAATCAGGCGCAATTTCAGAAGGCAAGAGTGAAAGCTGTAGTACTTGGGTCACAGTCACTGAAATACTTAGTGTTTATGTAACTAACTGGAAGTGTTTGAATTGCTTCTCCTACCCTTCCAATTGAGTGCAAAAACATACTTTAAAAGGTATTGACATGACCTTGGAAACCTTGTACTTTGGAGCTCATGCAGATTACATTGCCTTTGCTGACTTTGCATTTGCCCCACCCCTTCCAGGAGGGCACGGAACCAGCCAAGGTAGGAGGCATGGATCACACTGGTATCCATCATATATGACCCCAAGAGAACTTAAAGCTTTATTACAGTGTCGCTTGCCCTCAAACTCAACCCGCAGCAGACTGGTGAATCACAGAATAAGTCTGATGGAACTTAAGTCGATGATTGCTCAGCACTTTGTAGTTGGCAACACGGACCAGTTTGACCCAAGTTGTAAGAGTGGATGTAAGAACATAAGAGAAGCCATGTTGGATCAGGCCAATGGCTCATCCAGTCCAACACTCTGTGTCACACAGCGGCCAAAAAAAACACCAAACCCAAGTGCCACCCCAATGTGCATTACTTTGCACTTGGCCACATTGGGAGGGATGGTGGCTCAGTGGTAGAGTATCTGCTTGGTAAGCAGAAGGTCCCAGGTTCAATCCCCAGCATCTCCAACTAAAACGGGTCCAGGCAAATAGGTATGAAAAACCTCAGCTTGAGACCCCGGAGAGCCGCTGCCAGTCTGAGTAGACAATACTGACTTTGATGGACCGAGGATCTGATTCAGTAGAAGGCAGCTTCATATATTCATATATATTCATGTATTCATTGAACCTCATCTGCCACGTTGACACCCACTCACCCAGCCTCAACAGATCCCTTTGGAGTGCCTCACAATCCTCTCTGGTTCTCACTACCCTGAACAATTTAGTGTCATCTGCAAACTTGGCCACTTCACTGCTTACTCCCAACTCCAAATCATTAATGGACAAGTTAAAGAGCATGGGACCCAGTACTGAGCCCTGCGGCACCCCACTGCTTACCGTCCTCCACTGCGAAGATTGCCCATTTATACTCACTCTCTACTTTCTATTAATTATTCAGTCCTTGATCCACAAGAGGACTTGTCCTTTTACTCCATGACTCTAGTTGTGTCTTTTTAAACGGCCCACTTGAAATTCCCCTCCTTCATGTTTTATTCCATTTGGTATACCTTGTGCTTAAGACCATGACTTGCTGAGTTTTTCTGCTCAGTCTCACCAGATTCTTTTGCTTACCACAGACCCCACTCCCACTATGACCATTGTACGTGTAGATCCCATGGTGAACACATGAAGCTGCATTATGCTGAATTATATGTTTGGATAAACATGGAGCAGAGGTCCATCAGTTGCTATTAGCCACAGCGTATTGATGGAACTCTATCTGGGGCAGTGATGCTCTGTATTCTTGGTGCTTGCAGCACCGGCCCAAGGGTGCATAGTGCCCTAGGCAGATTGGTGGCCTCCAGCCCCCCTCCACAGTGTCCCCCCATGGCGCCGTGTCCCTCTCTCACGCCTCCTCTTCCCTCCCTTCCCCACCCCAGGTCTATTTCAATGACCGGAAGCGCAATTGAGCGCAGCTCCTGGGCTGTCTAAAAGCGCCTCCCTGCCGATCAGCCGATCGGTGGATAAAATCACACTATGTGCTCACTCAGCACCAAGCAGGCCAGCAGCAGTATGAACAGACCGCATTTCAAAAAGGCGCTGCCATCGCTCCCTCCTCCGCACTTCCATCCAGGAAGTGGGGAGGAGGGAGTGGCGGTGGCACCCTTTTAGGACGCAGTTCATTTGTGTTGCTGCTGCCCTGCCCAGCACTGAGTGAGTGCACAGCGCAGTTTTACGCGCCGTTCAGCTGATTGGCGGGGGGGGGCACTTTTAGACAGCCCGGTAGCGGCACTCAATCACCCTTTCGGGCATTGAAATAGACCTGGGGTGGGAAAGGGAAGGAGGAGGTGGCATGGGGAGCAAACTAGATATTTGCCTAGGGGAGAGGGGGGAGGCAGAATTCGGTGCCCCCACCCTGCTGGCACCCTAACCAACCGCCTAGTTTGCCTAGTGGGTGAGTCGGCCCTGGGTGCTTGAGGAGGCAACAATGGGAGGGCTTCTAGTGTCCTGGCCTCACTGATGGCACCTGGTTATTTTTGGCCACTGTGTAACACAGAGTGTTGGACTGGATGGGCCATTGGCCTGATCCAACATGGCTTCTCTTATATTCTTATGAATCTGACCATTAATCCAGCAAAGTCAGCATTGTCTACTTAGACTGCTAGCAGCAATCCTGGGTCTCAGGTGGATGTCTTATCACCTACTACCTGATCCTTTTGAACTGGAAATACCAGGGATTCAACCTCTGTGGCAAGCAGATGCTCTACCACTGAGCCACAGTCCCTCTGATGATTTCCAACATAGCCTTTTTGAGTGATCAAAGATGATCCCCAATTCCCTTTTTTGACCAGCAGAAAAATTGATCGGATCAAGCCATTGTCTCTTGGTGTTCCTCAAGCTACCTGCACTGGCAATCTTAAGAAAAACTGGGGCTATTTTGAAGTGGCTACGAAAATCACCTATAGATGAAAATGCCGACTTGTGTCCTCCCACTTTGCTCAGCAGACAGTGGTGCATTTCTCCCGTGGAAGAGCCTGCTACATGGAAGGAAGGTTCTTGCTCTAGAGGAGAACCCTTCTGTCAGCTTGACTGATATGACAGGAGACTACTTGGTCTTGCATTTTTTTTTAAATATATTGAACACCACACTTGATTACTGTTTGTGAGTTCCCCCTCCCTCCAGATTTCTGGCCGCTGAGATGAAACCCACTGCCTTCTGCACTTTATTAGGAGTGGCTCCCATAGCTGTTGTGTCTAAACTGTACAACCAGCAGCTTGTGGACTCAATCTGGCCTCCAAGGGCTAACCCATCTGGCCATACTGTGCTCCTGAGGTCCTTCCTCTGCAGTATGAGGAGCAACAGATGCTTGGCAGAGCCCTTCTCTTGTTCTGTACCTCTCAGCAGGTCGCTGAAATTTGGTCCACACATGCAGCAGATGCAGTGGAAGTAATTGCATCACTTCTGACTGCAGATGTGCTCGGAAAGGAAGAAAATAAGATTTTTTTTTTTTAATCAACCTTACCCCACATTTTTTAAAGACAACAACAACCTCTCGGAAAGTAGAAAACTAGCACAGAAGGGAGCAAGCTAAAACGTTTCTCCATGTTGTTCTAACGTTTTGGTTGTAGGGGTTACTTTCGACTTTGTTAATCTGGAAATTGTTATTTTAGGATCGTTTCAGAGGGTAGCTGTGTTGGCCTGTGGTAGAACAGCTAAATTTGAGTCTAGGATCACCCTAGAGACCAACAAGGTTTTGGAGGTATGAGTGGTTGTTGTTGAAGAAGAAGAAGAAGATACTGGATTTATATCCCACCCTATACTCTGAATCTCAGAGTCTCAGAGTGGTCTCTATCTTCCCCCTCCACAACAGACACCCTGTGGGGTAGGTGGGGCTGAGAGAGCTTTCACAGCAGCTGCCCTTTCAAGGACAACTCCTGCGAGAGCTATGGCTGCCCTAAGGCCATTCCAGCAGCTGCAAGTGGAGGAGTGGGGTTCTCCCAGATAAGAGTCCACGCACTTAATCACTACACCAGACCTTGAGAGTCCAAGGGCATCTTGATGAAAGGATCGTTGACTCTTAAAAACCTCATACTCCCTAAACAGTGTTGGTCTCTAAGGTGGTCCTGCACTCAAATCTAGCTGTTTTAGGCAGTAAGGGGTCTGTTTTTGTGGTCTGTGTTTTTATGCAGGGCTGAGATTATTAATGATGGGTTTTAATCAACATCTGCTAATGTTTTTTATTATTATTACACTTTGGAATCTTGTGAGCAAAAATTCTCCTTCATGAGCTACTGGCATTAAAGTTGCGAGCTACTGAATAAAATAGTTTTCTCTGGGGCCATCCTTCCCGAGCTAAGCCAAAAATGTGTGAGCTGGAGGCTAAAAAACTGCGAGCTAGCTCGCACTAACTCAGCTTGGAGGGAACATTGCCTGTGAGATAGGTGGAGCTGAGAGAGCTCTGGCAGAAACTGCTCTTGAGAGGAACAGCTCTACGAGACCTTGTGACTGACTCAAGGTCACAACAGAAGAAGAGAGGTACTTTCTCAGATGCTCTTAAATAGAGGAGAGGAGAAAGATATGAGCAGTTTTGGGTCCCCATTGTGGAGAATGCTAGGGTATAAGTGAAATAAATAAATAAATATAGCTGAAGATGAGAGGCAGATAAAATATTGGTGGGTGGGAAGGAGAAAGCAAGCAGGGAAAGGTTGCCAGGAGGGGTGAAGGAGAAAACAGGGATTCAGGCGTAAGTATCACATAGAATTTTTCCATGGAGAGGCTGCCGGGGGGAGGGAAAGATGAAACAGGCTGGTAAAGTTGGTTGGCTGGTGGGTGGGTATGAGAGAAGGAAGCAAGGAAGTGGAGAAGCCCCCCGGGGGGGGGGGCTGTCAGGGAAGGGAAAGAGGTAGTAGTGGGGGAGGTATACAAAGAAGAGATTGGGTTTATACCCCACCCTTCACTACCCAAAGGAGTCAGAGTGGCTTACAATCTCTTTTCCCTTCCCCTCCCCACAACAGGCACCCTATGAGGTAGGTGGGGATGAGAGAACTCTATCAGAAACTGCTGTTTCCAGAACAGCTCTGGCAGATTTATGACTGACCCAAGGTCATTCCGGAAGTTGCATGTGAGGAAGTGGAGAATCAAACCTGTTTCTCCCAGATAAGAGTCTGCACACTGAACCACTACACCAAACTGGTACCCCCTACAAGTCCTTCCAGGTCCTACCTGTTTGTTAAATTATCATAGTACAGTGAGCTGTAGATTAGCCAAAGCTTCTGTTAAAACTCAGAGCCATTCTTATATACTTAAGAGTATGAAGGCATCAGATTTTTTTCTCTACATTTTCCTACTTCCATTCCTGTAAATCATGTCTGCAAATAAGCCAGTAGTGTATGTGAGTGTTAATTATTCACATTGCCTTGGATTTCTTTCATTGTTTTCATGCATTGTGCTTTATCTGTATTCTTTAAAAAAAACAGCAATTGATTTCTGGTTATGACAGAACAGGGTGTTGGCAGGCCTGCAGCCTGTTGTCCGAGTAAAGGGGGGAAAGAGAGGTTACTTTTGTTTGGAATTCTTAGAAATAGATCCATTGGTTTCTGTATGCATTCTTTCCCCCTTTCAGCACATTTTTAATCAGGTCTCTAGCCTGATGGCTCTATGTAGCAACTTGGAGATTGCATCTAGTGATTAATGCCATGATGGATGCGGAGAATCACCTTTTCCTTGAGAAATAATAAATCAACACTTGTTTCCAATGGTGGTTTTTTTTCCCAAGAGTGGTTTTGCAAAATTAGCATTGCGTGTTTAAAAAGTTGTCATTTATTAATACGACTTGCGAAATATTGCCTCTGGCAACAATAATATGCATTGCCTTATTATCCCATTACGTTGATTCATTAGCTCTGGCAGTATACTGTACATATAAATCTATTAACTTAAGACTGTTATTTGCTACTTAATGTTAAAAGCTAGTGATCGTTAAGCGTTAGTTTTGTTATTTATATATTTTTCTAAAAAAACACAGGTATTACGGTAGCCTTGTTAGAATCCAAGCAGAAAGCTGTGTGCCTCTATGATGCCTTTAAAGGAATCTCTGATTGTTTTAGGAGGCAAGCAGCATTCTTTTTAGTATTGCACAATAAGTATTCAGTGTACATACTATTTCCTGTCTTACAGTCATCACTCATTGTTTAGCTCTGTTTTCATCAGGCTTTACTCCTAATATGTTCTTTACCTCCGTAAGATTTCTCTTTTCTTTTTTTTCCTGACCACCGACCCTGGGTTGTATAAAACATTTTTAACAGCCATTTTTATTTCGTTGTTTGCAGTTTGCCAAGTTAGAATTCATTTCATTTTGTGTCTGTGTGTGCTTTTCCTGTAGTGGTAGGTAGTGTATTGTGGGAAGTGGAACAAGGCAGTGTCCTTCCCATGGCTGTATTGATTTGCCCTTCAGCTGTTTGCAGTGCATAGAGAACCTAAGGCCTTGTTGTTGATTATCTACACAATGTCTCTGTGAACATTATTGACCCAATGCTGCTTACTGCCTGTGGCTCTTGATTTTTCACACCGTCTCCATGACACTCATAATAAAACATACTATCTTATTGCTACTCTGCTCTGGAAAGAGACCGATGCAGCTTTAGTACAACTGCTAACATTTCTGGATAACATTTATTATATGTTGGGGGCAGGGGCGGGGGAGAGGAACAGAAGGCTGTAGCAACTTATAAGGTTGAGCATTGGGGCTGTGGTTTTTGCAAATTTCCCCCAGTTTGAGGCAGGGGATGTGGTGGGGAGATGCTGTCTTAGCTTTAAAGAATTGTGGAATCATATCACTCAAATGAACAGGTTGCAATCGCCTCCCCCCCCCCCCCCACTGTCTCTCATAATTTCCTTTGAATTGGCAGGCAGCTTCATAAGCATTGAAAGCAGAATGCTGATGTCTGATACTGGCCTAATGCTGCAGGCAAAACCTTAGCCACTTCAGCGGCAGAGATGAGGGGTCCTCGTGTTTTGCCTTTCCCTAATTGGCTGTCAAATGCTGGGGGTGGGGAAGTGCTCGCTTCATTCTATTTCATTCAGTAATTTGTGTCTTAAATATAATTCACCTACATGCCTCAGACTCCTTAAAGTGGCATGATCTCACTGAGGTTAATAGGAATAAGTGAGTGTGCTACTGGTGTCCTTAGGAATTCAAGCATCCCGTAAGAAATCAATGGGAGCCCATTGTTCAATGCGCACCATTGCAAAAGGTGTTCTGGCATATTCCTGCAGGACACAGCAGTGAGATTATATCCCCAGCCCCCAGTTAAACTGCTTGAGTTGCAATGAGATTCCTTCCTCTCCAGTTAAGCAACTTATATATATATATATATTTTTGCGAGTAGATCATCATTTATTTGTTTATTTAATTTAATTTATATGCCGCCCTCCCCGCCAAGGCAGGCTCAGGGCGGCTAACAATATGAGGGTCAGCAATAGCTTGCCCAACCATTTAACAGTAAATATAAGCAATATTAAATATAAAAACGTTAAAACATTTAAAACATCTGGTGCTAATTCGATGTATCCGAACAACAAGATACCCTATATACTCGAGTATAAGCCTAGTTTTTCTGCCCAAATTTTGGGCAGAAAAAACCCCTCCTCGGCTTATACTCGAGTCACTATTCCGCCCGCATCCCCGGAATTCCAAGGACAGCTAAAGCTGCCCCCTGCTCTCCTCTCCTCAGTGAAGGGGGAGGGGTCGTGCTGGGACTGGTGTTTTCAGTCTGACCAGAAATGACTTCTGCCTTGGTATTGTTGATTTGTGTTCTGCACCACCATTCTCCTCATCTTTCATTGCAAGCAGCATTGTGGCCTTACCTGCCACAGGAATAGTAACTGCTGCGTTTCCCACCCTCGGCTTATACTCGAGTCAATAAGTTTTCCCAGATTTTTGGGGTAAAATTAGAAGCCTCGGCTTATATTCGGGTCGACTTATACTCGAGTATATACGGTATTAGTGGTGGTAATCAGACTGGTCAATTTTTAAACTTCTGGAAGTCCCGGACAAGCCACTGGTGGTGTTTCTGGGCCCAGTCCATCGCTGTAGATGTCATGAAAAAGCGTGGTGAAAGAGTGCCGTTTTGCAGGCCCTGCGGAACTGTGTGAACTCTCGCAAGGCCCTCACCTCCTCCGGCAACTCATTCCGCCAGCTAGGAACAGTGATGGAAAATGTCCTGGCTCTTGTTGGCACAAGCATAGCTTCTTTGATGCTGGGGACCATCAACCGGTTTTGGGTTCCGGACCGAAGTGCTCGCTGGGGCATATATGGGGAAAGGCGGTCCCTAAGGTATGCAGGACCCTGTCCATATAGGATTTGCATGATCCTATGCTTGTTGGTATATTAGGAACCCCCACCAGGCCTAGCAATTTTTCATAGTTAGTGGATTGTAGTTAAGAAGCTCATCCTAGAAGACGGTGGCTTACATTTATGGCTTTTTAACTCAATTGATAATCAAATAATTGTGGTTTGAACACAATGATTTGAGCACATTCATCTTGAAACACATAATGAGATACCTTGCCGAAACCAGCTCAAGAGCGTTCAGTAATTGAATCAGCTCCGTATGCAGAAGTGGGAGAGTAAACTTGTTGGCCTCATGTACTTGTTGAGCCCTCATGTGACTAGACTTCTGTATGTAAGAGGGCTTCTATTCAGAGTCTCTTCCTAATCATAAGAAGTGTGCCATGGCAGGCAATGGCAAACCACCCTCGTTTGTTGCTTGCCTTGAAAACTCTGTGAGGTCTCCATAAGCTGGCTGTGACTTGATGGCACTTTACACAACCGCCACTGAGCTCCTTGTACCCAGAAGAGCACTGATACATTGGACCTGATCACTGCTTCTGCAGATCGGAAGACTGCTGTTTTAAAAACATCTGGAGAGATCTGGGCTGTTTCCCCACTAGCCTTGCCGCAGTCTCGCACTCCTTTTTTCCATGGTGCTTCTGCCCGATTTTGCACACGATGTCTCGGAGCTGCTACTTGCCCCGCCTCTTTCCCAAGTTCTCTCCGTAGTTTCAAAATTTGGTTTTCAGAGAATCACACAGCCACAGAGAGAACTTGGGAAAAAGGTGGAGCAAGTCACAGCTCCAAGGCAACATGTTGAAACAGGAGCATGAGACCGCGCCAAGGCTAGTGGGAAATCAGCCTTAGTGACCAGTTAGGCTTAAGTGGAAGTTGCAAGCTCAGCTTACAGCTAACCTGGTTACCAATACCGGGCATAATGCTGCACCATGGTTCACTTCAAACTGACAGGCAACACAGAAGCCTGTTATGTTCTCTTAGCAACCTGCTAACTATGGTTAGGAGAAGAGGGTCATTGTGTCTACATCTGGGTCACAGCATAAAATGGACTAGCATGTTATTCAGTGCAAGGATTATATTGTGTCATTTATTCAAAATCTACCCCACTTCTCTAAATGTTTGTGAAAGGCGGCTAGAGAGACGGTGCCTTGTAACCCTCTTAGGGGAGATAGTTCCATAGGGTAAGATAGCAACCAAACGTGGCATTGATCTCACAGGGGATAATTGAGCTCTCTGATAGAAGGGCACTTCAAGCATATATTGCTGAGCCAAATGTAGCTGGAGGGTGAGACTATAAAGGAAGAAGTGTCCCTATGAAATGATGATTGCCTCAGATGTATATAAATGCAAATTTGAGCATCCTCTTTAGTGAAATACTACATGGTTTCCTGAACCCTCGCATTATGATTGGTAGCACACCTTGCTGAATACAAGGGTAGAAGATAGAAGAAGAAGATATTGGATTTATATCCTGCCCTCCACTCCGAAGAGTCTCAGAGCAGCTCACAATCTCCTTTACCTTCCTCCCCCGCAACAGACACCCTGTGAGGTGGGTGGGGCTGGAGAGGGCTCTCACAGCAGCTGCCCTTTCAAGGGCAACCTCTGCCAGAGCTATGGCTGACCCAAGGCCATTCCAGCAGGTGCAAGTGGAGGAGTGGGGAATCAAACCCGGTTCTCCCAGATAAGTGTCCGCACACTTAACCACTACACCAAACTGGCTCTCCGGTATGGCAAGAAACCCAATATTTATTTAATCAATTGACACCACCTTTCTCCACGATGGGAATCCAAAGCAGCACTCTCCTCTCCTCCATTTTTGTCCTCACTACAACCCTGTGAGAGAGGCTGGGCTGCGAAGAGAATCATTGGCCCAAGGTCACCCAGCAAGCTTCCATGGCAGAGTGGAGATTCAAATCTTGGTCTCCCACGTACTAGTCCAGTGCTCTAACTGCTACATTGCATTGGCTCTCACTATCAATAAGCATGTCTGGCAAGTGTCTTTAAGCAGACCTTGTTGTGAAAGTACATATTTGTTCCCAGTTCCATTGTGGACAAAGAGCTAGAGTCCAGCCATACTTTAGACTCCAGCAAGATTTTGGGGGCCAAAGAGAGTCAAAGCTCCCAAAATTGTGTTTGCCTCTAAGGTGCTGCTGTACTCCAGTCTGCTTCTTCTACTGCGCGCTAACATGGTTACCTACTGGAACTGTCTTCCATGTGCAGACAAAAAAGCGTATCTGTGTCGTCCAGACATCCAAACCATTTATCGTTTGAACCCTACTAAAAATTACACCCGCGGTGATTTTCAACTTGATTCCAGGGCCTCCATTCTTATGCAAACAATTGACCTTTATTCTCTTATCACTTCCATTTGTGATAGATATTTGAATTCTAGCAGTACAATAGTGTTATCTGGCTGCAGAGTGCCTCATAATATCTCCATGCAGCCCTTCCTTGTCCTTCTTGAATGGAGGATGCTCTCTGGTAAGCCACTATGATACCCTTTTCTGTTCTGGCCTGGTTTTAAATGCCCAAGCCTCTTTTAAGTGTATGCTGGGGCTGCATCTTCTGAGTCATAGTTATCAGGTATTGTAAAGGTTAAACCTTATCATCTGCACGCACACATGCACCAAAAAAAGGTTGAGGTTTCATCAAAAACTTCCATCCTCACAACCTGTCGGCCACAATTTGATTATTATTATTGATTATTTTCACAGCCTTTCACTCACTCTCTGCCACTGCGGCCCGCCTTGATATACAGATAAGGCTGCAGTCCAGCTAAAATAAGACTCCATCTTGATAACAGACTGAGATGAGATATTGTTGTTTGATAAAGATAATTGATGTTTCGCTGTGAATCGGAAAGCAGTTCCGAGCGTACCAGATCCGTTAGTGTGTTCTGTCTGCCAAACAGGGCAAGTGTTTACAGAACAGAACAAAAGACACCTAACTTCTACATACCTTGTCCTGTGCGTTTATAGCATTTACCCATCGTTCAATCCCTGCCTGCATTTTTTTTTTTTTAGTGGCCCGAATATATGGCTGGCATAAATAGGTAGTTTTAGCTATCTTCCTTGATCGTATTCTGGAGTGCACTTCCCTTGCTTACCCTGTCATTAAATACTGGATTATGAGGATTCATTTTTGCCCGAACAATCTGCCTTCAGGTGCTAGCTGAATATAATGTTTCTTAAGCGCGCTTATTAAATTTCCTTTCACAAAACCATTGACAGGGCCAACGATTAAGTGTGGGAATTTCCGCTCCACCTCTCAGCTGATGCATTCTTGTATAGCACATAATTACCACTAAGTGATTATATGCCTTTTGTTAGCCCATGTCCATTTTCAGCTGCTAGATTTGAGTTGATTAAGGTATCGCTCATCTTGGGTGCCGTTCCTCTGATTTCTTTTAGTCTTGTTATCACCCTCGTAACCCCTAATTAAGCAATAAGGCTTGACAGGGAGTAGGGTTATCATCAGATAATGACACCCCAAGTGTGTTAGGAGGCACAAGGTTCAGCTGAGTGCCTTTAATCCTCCAGGGGTGTGATTATCTCATGATAAACATAGAACATCACAAGCTCATTGATATTACCGCAGTGTGTTTGCACAACTGGCGTTGGCCTTCGAGTTGCCAGTCTTTAAAAGAAATCTTGCTTTTAAAAAGGTATGCTCTCGTTGATTATACAATCACGGCATTGAGCTTTAATACACCTTGTATCATCTGTGGTTTAATTTACCGTTATGTCAACTTGCAGTTCAAAAAGCATGCTTAAACGGACTTCCGAATGTTAGGATAGGAAGCAAAATAAATCTGAATTTAGCTGTGTGCCGATTTAAGGCATGAACGTTTAAAAATTTAAATGCCCCAAAGTAGAAGAGCATTTAAATTTTTAAACGTTCATGCCTTAATCGGCACACAGCTAAATTCAGATTTATTTTGCTTCTTATCCTAACATTCAGAAGTCAGCTTAAGCATGCTTTTTGAACTGCAGGTTGACATAACGGTAAATTAAACCACAGATGATACAAGGTATATTAAAGCTCAATGCCGTGATTGTATATGGAGAGCCAGCTTGGTGTAGTGGTTAAGTGTGCGGACTCTTATCTGGGAGAACCGGGTTTGATTCCCCACTACTCCACTTGCACCTGCTAGCATGGCCTTGGGTCAGCCATAGCTCTGGCAGAGGTTGTCCTTGAAAGGGCAGCTGCTGTGAGAGCCCTCTCCAGCCCCACCCACCTCACAGGGTGTCTGTTGTGGGGGAGGAAGATAAAGGAGATTGTGAGCCGCTCTGAGACTCTTTGGAGTGGAGGGCGGGATATAAATCCAATATCTTCATCTACATCACAGGGTGTCTGTTGTGGGGGAGGAAGATAAAGGAGATTGTGAGCCATTCTGAGACTCTTCGGAGTGGAGGGCGGGATATAAATCCAATATCTTCTTCATCTTCTAGAAGTGAAATGCTGAGCTATCCTCCCCTGTACATTTTGCCACTGCGTAAAGCGTTATAGGAACGTTGAGAGCCAGTCCAAAAAACAAAATTAATTACTTGGACAATAATTTATTCATTCATTTATTTGATTTTTATCCCGCCCTTCCCTGCAAGCGGGCTCAGGGCGGGTCCAACAGTCATGTGTAATACATAAAAATGAAACATTAAAGCACAATAGTTAATAAATAACAATAAAATTCTAATAAAACCTAAAGATGGCAGCCTAACTCTGGGAGTTCAGATGCCACTTGAAAAAGGGTCATACATAGCAACTCGGTGATGCTTGTTGGTCTCTTAGCTGGGCAGAACAGACTAAAAATAAGTTCCATTAAAATTAGTGTTTCGGAAATGTGCAAAATACTGTACACATTCTGGGAGCTCTAAAACCTTGCTTGACCAGCTCTCTTCCCCGCCCCCTGATCAGGATTAGTGATTGAGTGGGGATGCATATTCGACATGGACCTTAGTAGTGTTTTTCTTTGAAAGATGCATGATAGTCCATTGCTATGTCTTTGACTTGTAAATGCAAAATAGCACACCTGTGCTACACCTTTGTAGAGCAGCATGGATCACAAACTCAGGGTTTTGTTTTTGTTTTGGGTTGACTTGTCATACTGAGCTGGTCCTGTAAATTTCAGCACAAACTTTTACACAATTATTCTGTGAATGAGAATTTGTCTTTTGGCTAAAGTGAAGAGGAGCCTGGTTAAATACACCCCACACCTCGTCTCTCATAGTCAGGTTGAAGGCCTGTTCTTATGTTCCACTTTTTCTATGGGGAGAAAAATCTCAGTGTATTAGGGCAGTGGGGAGCATGTATACTCATAAAGCACGATGCAAGAGTTTATTTTGGCAAAAGTGCACCATTCCCTCACCTTTGCTGCACAATAAACACTCCTGCTACGTTTCATTGATGGCAAAGTGCATACTTGATGAATGCTTCTTACTCAACAAAAATGTCAAGCATAAAGCAGCTGTTGGTTCCTCTACAGTCAAGAGGAAACAAACCCGGGAATTCGACTCAGCTGTGCTGGAGGACTGGTTTGTTAGGATGGGAGCTTAAACACACTTTACTTGGAATAAATGTTGCTGCAATCAGTGAGACTTGTTTCCCTGCTTATATCCCATCGCTAATAGCTGAAGCCAAAAACACATTTACCAGAAAGTAAATCTCAACTAAACTTGGAGAAGGGGCAGATTTTTCATTTGGATGTTATCGAATCAAAACAAGCAAGCAAATAGATACTCCCTGGATGAATGTGTATTGATAAATACTAATGCTGTTGCCATTAAAGTAATCCATAACTATGCTCCATTAGCCAGGCCCGGACTAAAGAGGGGCCGTGGCTTAGTGGTAGGGCATCTGCTTCACATACGGAAGGTCCCAGGTTCAGTCTCCAGTTTGGGGGGGGGGGGGGAGCGGAGATCAGGTAGTAGGTGAGGTGAAAGACCTCCAAGAGAACTGAGAAAGACCTCCAAGAGACCCTCTGAGAACTGCAGAGGGGTAGATACTGTCTGTTGTAGCAGAATAAAACAGAAGTCCAGTGGCACCTTAAAGACTCACAACATTTATTCCCGCATGAGCTATTGTGAGTCTTCTGATGCCATAATCTCAATCCTGAGAACCTGGAGAGCCACTGCCAGCCAGAGTAGATGGCATTGACCTTGATAGACCAGTGGTCTGACTTGGGATAAGGCAGCGAGAGATGGGGATTGGGTTGCCAGATCCAGGTTAGGAAACTCTTGGAGATTTGGAGATGGAGCCAGGGAAGACCAGGGACTCCAGTGGGTTATGCCATAGAGCCTACCCTCCAAAGCATCCATTTTCTCCAGGGGAAATCTCTGTAGTGTAGAACTGAACTGTAGTGTAGAACTGAACTGTAATTCCAGGGGATCCTCAGTTCCCACCTGGAGGCTGGCATCTCTAGCTGCTGTTCTTTTAATACTTATTTGCAGCCAATATGCTAACACAGACGTGACTTTTAGTCCCTCCATACAAGGAATGCCGCAGCATATCTGCACTGCAAACATATACCCATTTTGCAGTCATGTATCTGTCTCCAGGTTCAGGGTATTGGTCGCCTGATGCTAACCCGGAGATGAAAGCATCTTTCGGCAGCACCCTGAACGACCAAGCAGCCTTATCTAGGGACAGCACTGCTTGCTCCACACGGAGAGGGGCCTAGAAAAGGTGGCCTAAACAAAGCTCGTCTCCTCCACCCCAGTTGGCTAGCCGCGGTCAACGGGCATCCTTACTTGCGGTCGAAAAATAACAACAAAGAAAAGGCATGCACCTGCCTCACAAAGTGTGCAAAAACTAAAGCTTGCATGTTGGAACATCAGAACCATGCTTGACACAGTAGACAGTGGTCGCCCTGAACGACGCTCTGCTCTAGTTGCCCACGAACTTCTCAGGTTGAATATCGACATAGCAGCTCTCAGTGAGGTCCGTTTCCCTGAGGAAGGTAGTCTTCAAGAACACGGTGCTGGCTATACCCTCTACTGGTCAGGTAAGTCAAAGGCTGAGAGCCACCTTTCTGGCGTTGGCTTCATGGTCAGGAACTCCATTGCCTCCAAACTCAAAAACCTGCCAACAGGTCACTCAGATCGCATCATGTCCATGCGCCTCCCACTTCAAAACAAGCAGCATGCAACACTCTTCAGTGTGTATGCCCCAACCCTTCAAGCAGATCCTGCAGAAAAGAACAAGTTCTATGCTGATCTACACAACCTCGTACGGAAGACCCCTACAGAGGACAAGGTGATCATCCTTGGCGACTTCAATGCCAGAGTAGGTAAAGACTCGGAAGCCTGGAAAGGAGTACTTGGCAAACACGGCATTGGCAACTGCAATGACAACGGGCGCCTCCTGCTAGAATTCTGCATGGAGCACCAGCTCACCATCACCAACACTATCTTTCAGCAGAAGAACAGTCTGAAGACAACCTGGATGCACCCACGGTCCAAGCACTGGCACCTTATCGACTACATTCTGGTGCGCCAGAGAGACCTTCGAGATGTCTTACACACCCGAGTAATGCCCAGTGCAGAATGTCATACGGATCATCGTCTTGTACGCTGCAATCTCCGTCTTCACTTTAAACCCACACCCAGGAGAGGAGGTATCCCTCGGAGGAAGTTTCAGGTTGGCAGTCTCCAGTCAGCCGAAGTTAAAGCTGCCTTCCAGGCAAAACTCCAGTCAAGAATTGAGGACCCCAGTTGCCCCACAGACCCTTCTCCAGAAGCACTCTGGGAACACCTAAAAACTACCGTCCTGCATATCTCTGAAGAAGTCCTCGGGTTCTCCACAAGGAAGAACAAGGACTGGTTTGATGAGAACAATCAAGAGATCCAAGATTTACTGGCGAAAAAGAGATCTGCCTACCAAGCACATCTTGCTCAGCCCTCCTGTCCTGGGAAAAAAGCAACCTTTCGCGCTGCATGTAGCAACCTCCAGCGCAAGCTTCGAGACATTCAGAACGATTGGTGGACCAAGCTTGCAGAGAGAACCCAGCTGTGTGCAGACACTGGTGATTTAAGAGGGTTCTACGAAGCCCTGAAGGCAGTATATGGTCCATCATATCAGGCTCAGAGTCCCTTGCGTAGTGCAGACGGCCAAGTGCTCCTCACAGACAAGGCATCCATACTGAACCGGTGGTCAGAGTATTTTCAGGTTCTCTTCAGTGCCAACCGCGTAGTTCAAGATTCAGCAATCCACCTCACCCCACTTCAACCAGTGAAAACAGAGTTGGATGAGATCCCCACCCTAGAAGAGACTGTTAAAGCCATCAAGCAACTGAAAAGTGGCAAGGCAGCAGGAGTTGATGGAATTCCACCAGAGATCTGGAAGCATGGGGGCACAGTACTACATAGCTCACTTCACAAAGTACTTGTCACCTGCTGGGAACAAGGCAAATTACCACAGGACTTTCGCGATGCAATCATCATCACCCTATACAAGAACAAAGGGGAAAAGTCAGACTGCTCCAACTACCGGGGGATAACCCTGCTCTCCATCGCAGGCAAAATCCTTGCCAGAATACTCCTGAACAGACTGGTGACCACCATTGCAGAAGAACTCCTCCCAGAGAGCCGGTGCGGCTTCAGAGCTAACAGGAGCACCACCGACATGGTATTTGTTCTCAGGCAGCTCCAAGAAAAATGCAGGGAACAGAACAAGGCTCTGTATGTGACTTTTGTCGACCTTACCAAAGCCTTCAATACCGTTAGCAGGAAAGGCCTGTGGCAAATCTTGGAACGTTTAGGATGTCCCCCAAGGTTCCTCAGCATGATCATCCAGCTACACGAAGACCAGCGAGGCCAAGTCAGACACTGCAACGACCTCTCGGAGCCCTTCCCAATAGGCACAGGTGTAAAGCAAGGCTGCGTTCTCGCGCCAACTCTCTTTACGATCTTCTTTAGCATGATGCTTCAAAGAGCCGCAGTAGATCTAGATGATGACGATGGTGTCTACATCCGCTATCGCACCGATGGCAGCCTGTTCAACCTGAGGCGACTAAAGGCCCACTCCAAGACAATGGAAAAACTCATCCGAGAGCTACTGTTTGCTGATGATGCTGCAATCGTCTCCCACTCGGTATCAGCTCTGCAGCATATGACGTCCTGCTTTGCAGAGGCTGCCAAGCTATTCGGCCTAGAAGTTAGTCTGAAGAAGACAGAAGTTCTCCACCAGCCTGCACCCCAGGAAGATTATCACCCTCCCTGCATCACTGTGGGTGAATCAGTTCTGAAGACAGTCCAGCAGTTCAGCTACCTGGGGTGCATCATCTCCTCAGATGCCAAGATCGACAAGGAGATTGACAACAGGCTGGCAAAGGCAAACCGTGCATTTGGCCGACTGCACAAAAGAGTGTGGAGCAACAAGCATCTGAAAAAAGGCACAAAGATCAATGTTTACAAAGCGGTTGTGATGACAACCCTCATCTACGGCTCCGAATCGTGGGTTTTATACCGTCATCACCTGCGACTCCTCGAGCGCTTTCATCAGCGCTGCCTTCGCACCATCCTCAACATCCACTGGAGTGACTTTGTGACCAACACTGAAGTTCTCAAGCGGGCGGAGGTTACCAGTATCGAGGCACTGCTGCTGAAGACGCAGCTGCGCTGGGCAGGGCATATCTCTAGGATGGAAAACCACCGCCTTCCCAAGATTGCCCTGTATGGCGAACTCTCCACCGGCCATCGAAATAGAGGGGCACCAAAGAAGAGGTACAAGGACTCCTTGAAGAAATCCCTTGGCACCTGTCGCATCAACCATCCCCAGTGGTCTGACCTAGCCTCAGATCGCAAAGCATGGAGACACACCATCCACCAGGCTGTCTCTTCCTTTGAGAACGCACGCATAGCTGGTCTTGAGGACAAAAGGAGACTGAGGAAGAATCGCACTGCTACAGCACCAACCCTAAATCAGACTTTTCCCTGCAGCCACTGTGGCCGGACCTGCCTGTCCCGCATTGGTCTTGTCAGCCACCAGCGAGCCTGCAGCAGACGTGGACTATTGCACCCTTCTTAAATCTTCGTTCGCGAAGCCAAGCCGAGAGAGAGAGATAGAGAGAGAGATCTGTCTCCAGCCATGGATTTCCAAAGACTTAGGCATTTGTGTTTTCATAAAAGGGGAGAGCCACCATCCACTGCAGTTTTGCTCTTGGGTTTCAAGAGAATCAGGAGAGCAAAGTGGGGTCTGCAATAAGACAGGGGAGTTATTGGAAAGGACCATCCCTCCTGAGAAAGCTTAAGCATCTTTAAGTCTTTGTAACCCACATGATTGGATACAAACCATTGTTTACCCTGAACATCTTAGAATTGTAGCTTGATGAATGTGCTGTGGATTCTTTATTTTGTTCTAGACCAGGGGTGTTGAACTCATTTGTTATGAGGGCCGAATCTGACATAAATGAGACCATGTTGGGCCAGGCCATGTTGGGTTGGGCCAGGCCATGTGTGTACCTATTTAAGATCAGGTATATAAACTTTATAAAGGACACCGAAAAACACAATTCAATATTTTTTAAAGAAAACTTAAAACATGCTTAAAATGTTAGCACTCGTTGGTCTTAAAGGTGTATTTCTCCCATGGGATTCAGGGAGCTGGGTCAAGGAAGCTCTGGCTCTTTCCTTCCTTCACCAGGGACAGGGGAGGGAGGAGCCTCAGCCAAGAGAAGGGAGAGAGGCTTGGCTCAGTAGCTCTGCTATGCGATTGCTAGAGCCTGGAAAAACAAGCTGTGCCTTCCCTCCTCCCTCCTCAAGGGAGGAGCCTCAGCCAATGGGAAAAAAATAGAGGTTTTGCTCTGTAGCTCCTGTGTGATTAAGCAAATCTTGCAAAGCAAGCTGTCATTCAGAAGGAAGCAAGAGATAGGGAGGAGGAAGCGGATGACAGCTGGTTGCTCAGGGGCCTGATAGGAGTCCTTTGGGGCCTGATTCAGCCCCTGGGCTGCATGTTTAACACCCCTGTTCTAGACCCTCTTTTCTTTCCCCTCTTTCAAAATTGCAGCTCCCAGGAAACCTTTGGAGGAAAGAACAGCTGTTAAATATTTTAAATCTACGGTGCCATTGGTATGCTCTTACTCTATCCCTTAAATGGCAGCATAAAGAGATTAAACTTGGAGTAGGGTCTGTCCAAAACCATTTTTTTTTAAATTTGTAAAGTTACTGCCATGTGTCAGTTCTGTAGTGAAACTAATACTGGGGAAGAATTCAGATGTTGTATGTATGTTTGAGCCAGACATTGGCACTTCAGGAATTTGGGGGTCTAATTTGACAATACCTGAATGAGAGATGAAATTGTTCCTGGGACTGGCAGGCAGCAGCATAATCAAGTTAAGAACATGGGGAGGGACGGTGGCTCAGTGATAGAGCATCTGCTTGGGAAGCAGAAGGTCCCAGGTTCAATCCCTGGCATCTCCCAAAAAGGGTCCAGGCAAATAGGAGGGAATAATAGGACATTCTCATACCCATAATAGCATAGTGCAGCATGAATGAGGTCTAGATAAGTGTTTCACAACATATGAACATATGAAACTACTTTATACTGAATCAGACCCTCAGTCCATCAAAGTCAGTATTGTCCACTCAGGCTGGCAGCAGCTCTCCAGGGTCTCAAGCTGAGGTTTTTCACACCTACTTGCCTGGACCCTTTTTAGTTGGAGATGCCAGGGATTGAACCTGGGACCTTCTGCTTACCAAGCAGATGCTCTACCACTGAGCCACCGTCTCTCCCAAGCCTTTGGCTTGGGCCCCAAAAGTGAAGGCTCTACAAGTGGGTCGTGCACCAGCCCTCCCCTAATGACCACCCCTTTCCACTGCTCTCTTTTTTATCTTGGAAACCAAGATCTGACCTTGATAACATTATACATTAGGGTTTTTTTTCTTTACTGCATATACACATTGATCAAGTAAAACTTGTCCTAATGGTTAGAGGGGTGAGTTTCTTTGAATCTGGGGTGAGGGATTAGAGGGAGTAACAAAGAAGGAGAGGGTGGTCAAAGGTGAAATCTAACCTCCATACACCAAAGGCTGTGTATGTCAGAATGCCACTTGATTGGGATTCTTAGTGGAGACAAGTGCACTGTTTGTGCGATGTTTGTTGGTTTCTCAAAAACATCTGGTTAGCCACTGTAGAAAATGGAATGCTGGAAAAGATGGTTACCAAGATCATAGTTTGCCTGGGCACCAAAAAATTTTTGGGGACCAGCTCTGGGGTGGGCCACAATACCTAGTAAATTTGGACTTGTCAAAAAGGTTGGAAACCACTGGTCTTGATGGAATAGTTTCTTGATCCCCGAGCCCTGAGTAGCGCAGTGACTCTTGCTGCAGGCATCTTGGGGATAGGCAAGCTGAAAGCTGCTTGTTTAGCTTTAAAGCTGAGGGTTAAAATGCATGATTTTAACCTCTCTTTCTCCCTGTGCTGTCGGGAAGAAAAATTGGGCTTCGGGAAATGCATGCCTTGACCTAAGCATCACTCTTCATTCCAGGTACTTCCCCCATGCAGCTTAAGAGTCCTTGGGTTGTAGCACACAATTAATTACAATTAGAGAGAGTGCTTCTCCCCTGCCCCATTCCCATTTTAACTTACCCGAACCAGTGTCCCCTACTCTCTCTGCAAGTGGCCCTATGTTTTGAAAAGGAAAGACTTGATCAACCTCAGAGTCTCCCTTAAGGCTGGTGGTCTTAAATCATGATTTTTCTCTGTCTGATTCTCTCTGCTTGCGTTTTTTTTTTTTTAAAAAGTGTCAGTTAAACATATTCCTTAATCTTTTAAAGGATGACCTATACTCGTAGTCTAGACGTGACCTTTGAGAGTTACAAGGTTGTTTTGGAGGGGCTTGTCTTCTCTTTAAGGGAAAATAAGCAGATGAATTCTAGACTCCTTTCTGTATTTCACCTCCATAGGGCACACGTACAGAGTTATTTTAAAAGGGTCCAGCTTATTCTAGCTCCTGCAGTGCAAATAAACCAGCATGCTGAAAGGGATCGGAGACGCTCTGGGGGGGGGGGGGGTGCCTCTGCCACATGAAATGCGTCCTATACCATCTGGTAATTCAGGGTGGCTGTGCTCCAGTATGAAGCCCCAACGATGTCTGAGTACTTACTACTCTTTCAAGGGGCTTTTATACTCATGCACTGAAGTGTAGAGTCATATACTTAAGCAGACATGCACTGAAGTGTAGAGATCTTAGCTTCAAAGCGAAAGTGAATCTCCTTTGTGAAATGGATTATTTCTTACAACATGGTGTGGGGGAGAGGAAGTTGCCTCTCCTTTTGTCACACACACATGCACACTTGGGCAACGATTTGAGACTCTCTTAGAGGATTGCTACGAGGCTAGCGGATGTAGGGCATTTAGTGAAGTTTAGCGGAAAGAAACTTTTTAATCCCCCTGTCAGAAGCACATCCTGACCTGGAAAGCCCAGGCTAGCCTGGTCTCATCAGATCTCGGAAGCTAAGCAGGATCGACTCTGGCTAGTATTGGAATGCAGGACCACCAAGGGATAGCAGGGTTGTGATGCAGAGGTAGGCAATGGCAAAATACCTTGACATTTCTTTGGCCTTGAAAACCCTATGGGGTTGCCATAAGTCAGCTCCGACTTGGTGAAGCTTTCCGCCACCATCAGAAGTACGTTTGAAATGCAATTGAAGCAGCGCAAGGAAAATCTCATTCAACATATTAGAATAACAGGATTGTAGAGTAGAAAAGTATCTTGCTCACCTATTTTCACTGTTGGATAAATAGAAGAAGGAGGAGGAGGAGGAGAAGAATTGTAGATTTATACCCCGCCCTTCTCTCTGAATCGGAGAATCAGAGCGGCTTACAATCTCCCATATCTTCTCCCCCCACAACAGACACCCTGTGAGGTGGGTGGGGCTGAGAGGGCTCTCACAGCAGCTGCCCTTTCAAGGACAACCTCTGCCAGAGCTATGGCTAACCCAAGGCCATTCCAGCAGGTGCAAGTGGAGGAGTGGGGAATCAAACCCGGTTCTCCCAGATAAGAGTCCACACACTTAACCACCACACCAAACTAACTCTCTGATTTTGCCTTTGAAAAACAGAACAATGCTGAGTGGCTGGGTATGCCAAGTAGATTAGTATTACTTATTAACTATTATTTGGATGACATCTGCTTTTCAGATGCACAGCAATTATATGAATAATCAGAATTGCTTCTGCCAGGCAATATCACTGTTTATGAATCTCCCTGTTTCCCCATTTTAAAGCATGGGTTGAAACAGGGTTGGTTTGTTTCCCTTCCTTCCTCTCCCCATTTCTCCTGTGCTTTATACAGTTCATTTGAGGTTTTGCCTTTTGGGGGGCTATGTCGTATGGATTTTAAAAATGCCGTGGGACACGTTACTGTACGCAAACCATGCGACACAAGAGCAGATTGTGTGGTATTGACCGGGAATGCGGGAACGTGGATGTGCCTTATGACACAGCTGTTAGGAGGGCTGGCCACATAAGCAGACTAATATTAGTGATGTGTGATCATATCAGTTTGGGGGGTGATTTGAGCATTTAGGTTTTTAAAAGCATAGCGGCAATCTTATTATCGCCCCCCCCCCAAGCTTGTGAGAACAAGGTCTGCCTTCCAGTGTTGTTGGGGGGGGGTGTTAAGCGTATTTGGGTGTTCAAGAGTGTGAAAAGCATTAAAAAAAGAAGGCTGACAACAATTCGTCAAATGATTCTTTTTAAAAAATGCATACTTGGTTTTTTAAACAATGTCATTGGCTGTTGGAGTCCCTTAAGTGGCCAGTAGGTATACATTTGTTAAACTTAATGGCTGTACTGATTAAACAATGGCAAATCAAAAGACAAGCTTCAGATGAAGGAAGTGATGAGAACGTGTTATGAAAGAGAAAAAGAGAGAAGCAACAAGCTACAAATAACATCATTTCAAGCTTAAAACCCAGTGTCAGTATTTACTGTGCACCTTTTGCAGAAACACAGTGGCATGCAGTCCCAATGGAGATCATTAGATGTTGGATAGCACCTTTCTGTTAGACCCCAAACACCCTTATTGGCTTCCGCTTCTGTCATGTCTGGCTCTCGTAGTGCTCAAAAAGCAATCTCGGGCCTGATTCTGTTGAAAGCCATTAGTATTGACTCTATCACGCAGAGACCCGATACTAACATTTACCAAACGGGAAACTTAGAAGTGCTTTATTGTCTGAAATAAGTCCATGCAAGCTTCCATATTTCCTTTGGCCCATATCTCCTTTGCTGGAAAAAGTGAATGTACCTCTATGTATGTTTGAATCCGATAAGACCACCTTTTGGGCAGGCTCTTCCATATTTGCTTATTTTGCTGCTTATGTAGACTATAGCCAGGCACTGGAGATCTGATTCAGTAGGTAACTGGGTCCAGTCCGGTATAGCACTTATATTCAGGTAGCCATCCGTGTTGGGCTTGAGCTACGCAAACAGCATAGCAAGCTAAGAGATGCCAATTTCAATCTTATCAGTCGAATGGCAGCTTTACTGAAGCTATGCACAGGGAGTAAGCCACCTTATTTATTTCCAGGAGTGGATTCCCGAGTGAATATTTTTAAAGGAGCTTCAGTGGTAATTGGGTGGCAGTCTCTTAATTGACAATGGCTTTGGAGAAAGAAGCAGCTGTTACGCGAACAGATCTAGCAGGAAGAGAGTTCTTAAGGGGGCATCTGCAAATGCACCGGTGCACAAAGAAAGTAGGCACAGTGCAATAAGCAAGAATTCACACCATGGCTGGTCCGTGGCGTGAGCAATGGGTGCCCCGTGAATTGGTCACTGCAGACCATGAACAGCAGGGGTAGGAACAAAGCACCTCTTATTTTAAGCATTTGGAATGAGGGTACAGTACAGTAAATGGAGAGGAGGCCAGTAGGTCAGTATCAGAGCATGTGTTTTGCATGCAGATTTAATCTCTGGTGTCTCTAGTTACAGCATCTCGTGGAGTTGACTTCTTGCTGCGCTAAAATTGTAATTTTTTTTTAATTTATTAGATCTTTTTAGAAGTTGCCACTCACCCAAAAGGTCTTGTAGCAACTTTACAACATTAAAACCAGTAAGATAAAAACAACATAAATACAAATAAATATAAAATATTAATATTAAGCTATTAAACGATGTGGCTTTCATCATACCACTAATAAAGCAGCCCAAACATGGTTACCCTCCAAACCAAGTCCCGCAAGACATGGGTGTGTCATCCAAGAGTGCATTCCACAGGGTAGAAGACACAATGGAAATCCTAGAAAAAAACCAAACAGTCAATAAAAGTTTTACTAAGCTCGACAGACCAGTGGTCTAATTTGGTGTAAAACATCGTCCTATGTTCATATAAATGGCAATCCAGGTTTTACAGCTTTCTGACTCATGCAGTTTGGCCTTTGCGTAGAGATGTAAAATTTCCGGAAATTTTGAAGCTCTGAAAAAAACAGTTTTTTCCGGCTTTTTTCAGGAAAAAACGGAAATTTTTGGAAAAATTGAAAAAATGCTACATTAGCATTTCTTTTTCTTTTCCAGATTGAAAGTCATTCTGTTACTTTAGGAACATAAAATTCCTAAATTTTATGGACAATTTTACTTGGCATGAAATTATCACAACTAGCATATTTAAAATATAGTGTATACAAACAGAATTTACTTTTTAAAATAATATTTATTTGTAATTGCAACAAATGGAGCAACAATCTCCTGAACTGTTTACTAGTTAGAAGAAGAAGAAGAAGAAGAAGAAGATGATGATATTGGATTTATATCCCGCCCTCCACTCCGAAGAGTCTCAGAGCGGCTCACAATCTCCTTTACCTTCCCCCCGCACAACAGACAGCCTGTGAGGTGGGTGGGGCTGGAGAGGGCTCTCACAGCAGCTGCCCTTTCAAGGACAACCTCTGCCAGAGCTATGGCTAACCCAAGGCTATGCCAGCAGGTGCAAGTGGAGGAGTGGGGAATCAAACCCGGTTCTCCCAGATAAGAGTCCGCACACTTAACCACTACACCAAACTGGAACATAAACTATTCCACTAGTTTATGTGGAATAGACAAAAAAACCTCCACAAAACAATTTTTAAAAACCCAGAAGTAACAATTATTCTTATTTCCTCTCCACAGTATTAAATAAAAATGAAAACTTATTCTTGTAAAAAGAATTGAAGAGGCAGGAAGTGCATAGAAGGGAGTGTAGGACTACGTTTCAGTGAATAGGCATGACCTGCTTGTCCTGAGTGCCCAGAAATTAGAATAATCTGATACCATACATATTTTTTTAGAAATTATTTGAAAAATATCTGATCACCTTGTCTTAAAATATTTTATGTATCATGTTAAAAATAAAACATTCCATAATCAATTTTTTTCTTTTCTTTTTTTTTCAATTTTTCCAATTTTTCGGAAAAAAAAAACAAAAAAAAGGCTTCAGGAAAAAAAACGGGAAAAACCCATTTTCCCCCGAATTTTTCCATTTTTTTCTCAGGCCTTCACACCTCTACCCTTGCGTTTATTGTGTGCAACCGTGATGACACAGAAGGATGCCATTTTTCCCTGTTCCACTCATCTTACCTGGCAGAGTACCGTTGGTTTTCATTTGGGTTTGCATTTTATTAGGGTTCCCCAAACGTTGGAATGTGAGCCACAGCTCAAGCGCAATGGTCTCAGCTGTGGGGAACTCGGAAGGCGTGGGTACTTGCTACGTAGACACATTCTCAGGAAAGAAAGGAGAGCCTCTCATCAGGCTGCTGCTCTGTGTTAAGGTAGCAAAGGGAAGGATTTATTATTATTATCATCATCATCATCATTATCAGAAGAAGAAAAAGAAGAGGATGATATTGGAGTCTCAGAGCAGCTCACAATCTCCTATATCTTCTCCCCCCACAACAGACACCCTGTGAGGTCGGTGGGACTGAGAGAGCTCTCACAGAAGCTGCCTTTTCAAGGACAACTCTGCAAGAGCTGTGGCTGACCCAAGGCCATTCCAGGAGCTGCAAGTGGAGGAGCATTCATTTGCTTTTAAATGTCCCTCAAAAGATGGGACATGGGCCACAGCTCCCATGTCTAGTAAATAAAGGAAAAGCACCATGTTCTCATTTGGAACGGTGCAAGGGAAATCTTATTCAACGTGTGGTCTCATGGTCTCAAATTCGAAAGGCGTGGATGCTTGCTACATAGACATATTTTCATGAAAGAAAGGAGAGCCTCTAGCTGAACTGTGATTCTGTGGTTCTGCACCTTTAAGCACAGTTTATGCATTATGTTGGTACTGTGATTGCAGGTGTGATTCCCACAGGCACCACGTGGTTACCTTTATCATCCTCCCTGAGACAGATAAAGGGAATAAAGGAAGGGGAGGGGATCTGAATTGTGGGTATGTTCCTTCTGCACCAGACAGACTTCTGTCTGTACAGGCAGCTAACGAAGGGAGAGAGTTGCCTGTTGGGTACTAGATTATGCTGGTGCCGTAGATGCTGCCACAGTATATATGTTGGGGTTTTGAATGTATATGTTGGGGTTTGGGTTAATGGTTAATCTAGGCCTTGGAGAAACCACTGGAGTGGGGAGGGGACACTTCTAATGGACTTTAACGAGGTGCTCAAATTTCTGAGCCTTTGAAGCTATTGTGGGTAATTTAATCACCAAGCCAAGAAAAAAAAAACCCCTAACCTTTCAGTGCTGATGAGATGTGCTAATTTCCTGGCTGTTCTGCAGTTGGTAAATATTATATAGCTAAAAGTTGCAGCTTGTTTTGGAACTAACAGATGTGTGGCTTTTTGGAACAGTGGACTTTATTGATTAGACTGAGTATAGTCCTTGGACATTAAAAATCACTCATGGGAGGACAGCTTTACAATTGCTGCTAGTTTTGCACTTAGGCTGTAGCTCCATACATCTCACACTGTTCCATTAAACACGTGACCCTCAGCAGCAGCTTTTGAGGTAGCAAAGGGAAGGATCAGTTCTCAAGGTTGGGTTCGTCAATCCATCAGCAGAATGCAGACTTCAGTTTCATTCCTCCCCCACAATCCCTTCTGACCCAAGGAGGGAAAGATGAATCCTGAGAAAGGGAGCATACTCACCTTCTTCTCCTTCCTTACTGCAGTCCCCCTCAACCCACGTGGGTGTCCTTGTGCATCCCTCGACTCAAGGAATCAACTTGCCCAGTATGAGCACTGCTGCGGAGAGATGGGAATGCAATGCAAGTCCTCTCTCCTTCCATTGATGGTTGCTGGGATCCAGCCCTCATTGCAGAATTCCAATGACAGGTTGAATCCCCGCTCTTCCACATATACATGCTGATGTGACCTTGGGCCACCCACAAGTTCTCTCAGGGCTGTTCTGCTCAAGAGCAGTTCTGGGAGAGTTCTCTGAGCCCCACCTACCTCACAGGCAGTGTTCCCTCTAAGCTGAGTTAGTGTGAGCTAGCTCACGGTTTTTTAGCCTCTGGATCACACATTTTTGTCTTAGCTCAGGAAGGATGGCCCCAGAGTAAACTGATTTATGTAGTGGCCGAATCGCTTGCTCACAACTTTAACGCCAGTAGCTCACAAAGTAGAATTTTTGCCCACAAGACTCCACAGCTTAGAGGGAACATTGCTCATTGTGGGAAGGGAAAGGAGATTGTAAGCCGTTTATTGCCCACAGGACCCCACAGCTTAGAGGGAACATTGCTCACAGGGTGTCTGTTGTGGGGAGGGGAAGGGAAAGGAGATTGTAAGCCGCTCTGAGACTCCTTTGGTTAGTGAAGGGCGGGGTATAAATCCAATCTCCTCCTCCTCCTCCTCTTCTTCTTATGCTCCCATGAAGCCAAATGGCATGCATCTTACAAACCCACTGAGCAAAGGCTGAAGTTGTCCTCTGGTGGGAATGGATCTTCAACCAAAGGAAGAGCCACTGAAAATAGAGGACAGTTCCTTTGTTTATCTTCAAGCCCATACAATTCGAGTTCATGGTTACCATGGATCTCTTGTGAAACTTTTTTTACATCTAGTATCTTTGTACCCTGGAACTCCACAGATTTCCCAGCAACCTCTTCAGCATTCAAACATGCCTTGTTTGACACTCAGGATCAAGCCATGAGTCAACAAAGGAGGGTATGTTCAGCTTGCAAAAAGCGACTTGAAGAGCCATCAAGCAAGTTGCCAGTAATCCATGGGTAGTATCAGGTAGTATCTCTCCACTTCCCCACAACTTAACTTTGTTGTGCTAGGACATAGGGAAGCTTTGGGGGAAATCAGAAGCTGACTCACAGCTGGTGGGGGAGCAGCTGAGAACTGGGCGTCTGATCTGTTTCTTCTCAGAAAAACTTTCACAACAGTGAAGCTGAAGATCACAATCAGTCAGCTTTTGCTCTCCCAGTCCTGAAAGGGAGAAGAGAAACAGATCTTTTGTAGTCACTCCCCTCCATGTTGGATGGGGTGCTCAGAAGCAATACTTTTGATCCCACCATTAAAAAACTAAGAAGTGAAAGAGATCATTTTAAAGATAAGAGAAGCCATGTTGGATCAGACCAGTGGCCGATCCAGTCCAACACTCTGTGTCACACAGTGGTCAAAGAAACCCCAGGTGCCATCAGGAGGTCCACCAGTGGGGCCAGGACACTAGAAGCCCTTCCACTGTTGCCCCCCCCCCAAGCACCAAGAATGCACAACATCACTGCCCCAGACAGAGATCCATACACCATGGCTAATAGCCCCTGATGAACCTCTGCTCCATATGTTTATCGAGTCCCCTCTTGAAGCTGCCTGTTCTTGTAGCCACCACCACCTCCTGTGGTGGCATCAACAAACATTCACCTTGATTCAAACTTGGATGAAAGCAATCAAACTTTTCTCCTTTTCTTTGCAGCCCGATATGACAGCTTGAGTGTGGGAAGAATTATTTTTCCTTCATTCATACCTGATCTTTTATTGCAATTGGGGACCCACAGTGGCTTACCTCCTTCTCCTGTCCTGTTTTATCCTCACAGCAACACTGTGAAGTACGTTAGGCTGAGAGTGTGTGAGTGGCCCAGGGTCACCCAGCAAGCTTCCATGGATTTGATCCCAGACCTACCAGATCCTAGACCAAGGGTGGCCAAACTTGCTTAACATAGGAGCCACATAGAATGAACATCAGATGTTTGAAAGTGGCAAGACATGAACATTGGATGTTTCAGAGCCAAAAGAGAGACGAAGGAAGGAAGGAAGGAAGGAAGGAAGGAAGGAAGGAAGGAAGGAAGGAAGGAAGGAAGGAAGGAAGGAAGGAAGGAAGGAAGGAAGGAAGGAAGGAAGGAAAATAGAAGGGGTGGGAGACAGCAACTTTAACTTTGAATGCACTTGCTGGCTTGGCTTGGAGAAGTGATTTAAAGAGACAAATGCCTTCTCCAAGCCAGCTGATGGGATGGTAGGGGCTTTGGGAGCCACACAATATGTGTGATAGAGCCACATGTCGCTCCCAAGCCACACTTTGGCCACCGTGTCCTAAGCCAATGCTGCAATACTGTACCATACTGGATCCCCCTTCTCCACTGTGGAGAATAGTAGTGGTGTGTTTCTTCTCCACCGCCATCACCAAGTGAGAGTCTGAGCTGCAGGGAAGAGGAGGGATAGCTCCTTTTCTTTTCAGCCCAGGTGAGAAGATGAATCATCTTGGTTTCTGCCCTAGGAAGTCTGGGATGCAGCAGAGTTCCTGTGACTAGACACAAACATGTTTGTGAAGAGCCTGTCAGTTAATTGGCTGCTCAATCCCCAGTGGCGAACAGGAGATGAGCCGAACTAGCAGGTGTTCAAGCTTGACTCTAGACACATCAAGGTTCACAAAGCAGCTTCTATCATCCTCCACAATACTGTCATTTAACATAGGGAAAGACTTCTTCCAGCCAAAAAAACGATTGTGTTGGAGAGTTCTCTTTTTCGCTTATTCAAAAGACGCATCCTAATGTTACAGTCTAATCTGTGGCTCAAAAGAGGCCCCCATTATAAAATGCTTCTTCTCTCCCAAGATGAGTTCAGAACAAATAAGATTGATTTATTTTTTTTTAAAGGGGAGGGTGGCAAAATGTATTGGAATATCGCTTTGAAAACTGATTTGTTCTACAAGATTAATTGCAAACAGCTGGAATTGCCGTCTGACTAAAATGGCACTCTGCGTTATGGGGAAAACACTTGACCAGAGCTTATGGGTCAAGTGGTGCTGAACATTTTACAGCCAAAATACCCCTTCTTTTGTACCTGGAGTGTCTCCTTTGTTGGAACATGACAACCTGTAAGGATGATCCTTGAGACAGAAATTGCAGAGACGCTGCCTGGATGTCATTGAATCGGGGAAGCTGATGAGCAAGTGATCTTTTTGTCATGTTTCCAGTGGCAGAGAGAACTAGATTCTGAATACCGCTCAGCCCTCACCGTTCGGAAAATCGTGACTCTCCTCCATGCACCATTTTGTACTTTGTGCTGTTGTTTCAAATGCTGGTTAAACAAATCTCCTTTGCACCCACTTTCGTGGCTTCGATACATTGTCGGAAGGCAAACCTGGATGCGGTTTGCAGAAGTGAATGGAAAGAAGATTTTCAGGCTGCACGGCGTGTGTATTTATTTGTATATTTGCATTATGTATAGTCGCCATGCTCACGGGGATTCAAGGTGGATTACACACAGTGAGCTAGCATAATCACAAAAATGACTATTCAGTAATCAATGCTTTCGGATTTTAGACGTTTGGAAGCATCAGAAAGAACTTAAGCACGGTAGAAGAATTCACACATTAAACGGTGCAGAGATTATGTAAATAGGATCCTGCTTAAACTAAATACAGCATTACAGACCACGGTCCTTAAGCATTTATCCAGGCAAGTTTGTAAAACCATTTTATGCAGTGTAACCCTATTACCAGATTAGAGCCTGCACACTTAGGAAAGGTCCCCTGTGCAAGCACCAGTTGTTTCCGACTCTGAGGTAACGTTGCTTTCACGATTTCACGGCAGAATTTTTACGGGGTGGTTTGCCATTGCCTTCCCCAGTCATTTACACTTTCCCCCCAGCAAGCTGGGTACTCATTTTACCGACCTCAGAAGGATGAAAGGCTGAGCCAACCTTTGGCTGGCTACCTGAATCCAGCTACGGACGGAATCGAACTCGAGCACACTTAACCATTACACCAAACTGGCTCTCAGTACAGTTAACTGAACAAAATAGCTATTATTTTCTTGTACTTCATCAAAACACTTCAGACTGTATAAGCTACAAACATGAATTCTATTTCAGTATAAATTCTACAAAGATCCTTACATTTATGTATTGCTATCCTGATTTAAATTTATTGTGGCATACCATTCCTGTAAAGCAGAGTGGTCATTTAGGACTCGGTGCATTTTTTTTCTTTTAAAAAATATGTGGGTCCACCCCCCAATCCATTTTCCTCTATTTTCTTCCCAGTTGCTCTCCCCTTATGTCTTCATTTCTTGTATGATTTTCATTTTAAAATTGTAAGTTTTCTAATGGGATTGTTGATTTTGTCGGTGTCATGAACCACATTGGGAACTCTGGTCAAAAACTGAGATACAAAATCTACTAAATCAATGCAAATGAATAGCAATAAGCAGCTTTTGTGGACCAGTATCCAGGTCCAAATTAAAAAGTCCAGTTTGCTTCCCAGAGATACCTTTCTAAACAATGCATCCACATTATGTATCCACAGTGTTGTTATTTTCTCTCTCTAACAGCTGTGTCCCTTAAGAAGCTTTGCTTCTGTTCAATTGTGAAGGTTCACATGAACATTTATATTAATGTTAATTGCACTTCATATTTGGTTGTTGGCATTAAAACCGGATCTGCATTTTCCCCCCGTGTGAAGTGTTCTTTCTCAAGCTAGCGCTTCTTGTATTGAACATCAACTTTGTGGGATTTGTGGTTCAAGAGGAAGTACTGTGCAATGATTTATAGCACTGAGCCCATGTAAATTTGAGGATCATTACTTGTCTGGTTAGGTGGATTCGATGCGTTTTTGTCACTTAGTCTTGTAGGCATTTATAACAGCAGCAGTGGCGTGTCAACTGTTCTCAGTATTGTACCTAACAGCAATTTCTTCCTAGGAAGTTTGATCTATGACAATGGTTTCTTGGCCCAGTGTGTGAGATGCATATGGCATCATGTTTTCAGAGCAGTCTTTCTGTTACTAGTCTAGAGCAGGGGTTCCCAACCCCTGGTCCGTGAATCGGTCCCGGTCCATAGCCTGTTAGCAACCGGGCCGTGAGTTGTATAATTATTTCATTAATAATAATAATAATAAATTTTTTAAAAGACACTGGATTTATATTGTGCCCTCCACGCCAAATTTCAGAGTCTCAGAGCGGCTCACATTCTTCTTTACTTTCCTCTACCACAACCGACACCCTGTGAGGTGGATGAGGCTGAGAGAGCTCTCCCCAGAAGCTGCCCTTTCAAGGACAATTCTGCAAGAGCTATGGCTAACCCAAGGCCATTCCAGCAGCTGCAAGAGGAAGAGTGGGAAATCAAGCCCGGTTCTCCCAGATAAGAGTCTGCACACTTAACCACCACACCAAACTAATAGAAATAAAGTGCACAGTGGTATCATTTCAGACCCATCACGCACACACACACACAGTCCATGGAAAAATTGTCTTCCACAAAACCGGTCCCTGGTGCCAAAAGGGTCGGGGACCACTGGTCTAGAGCATATAGCCAGTTTGTTGAACTCTTTCATAAGATTAAATATTTGAGGAGGAAAGATTCCTGTTCTGTGCATAGATTTCTTTAGTGTGTGTGTTTTTTTAAAAAAAATGAGTAGCATGAATTATCATTTAAGGCTTATTCACAAGCAGCAAGAAGACTAAAAGAGGTTCCGCTTCCCCAAAAGTGCTTGTCTGGGCTGATTGAAATATTCTTACCTCATCTAGATAAAGGTCACTTGTAATTCACTGCTTGCCTATGTGTGTTGGGGGAAGGGGGGGTTGAGAGTTCTTTTTTTAAAAAAAAAGACGTTGCAGGAGTTTACAGCAGCCATGGGCTCAGGCATGTTTACACACACAGGGAGATATCAGCTGTCTTTCCTTTGAAGTATTTTATGCCCCTTGCCGTAATCTTGGGAGCCCAGCCCCTTAACTGCATCCACTTAGAGGTGAGCGCTCCTAATTAGGAATAACTGCTCAGAATGCACCGTTGACTTTACTGCCATATTAATTTTTGGCGGTGTCATCTTGAAATATTCGAAACAGAAAAAAGAAGCCGTGCGCTCCTTAAACTGCGAATGTAAATCAAATCTTTGTAAATGTCTGGCGTCGCTTGAAAAATAGGCGGCATTGATTTTTATTTTTTTTTAACGAGATCAGCGTAAATAACTTAATAAAATGCGATGGGCTTAGAGGATATGGGGCGCATTGGCCGGCGCTCTCGTTTAGCATCATGTGATGTTTTGAGGGGGGGGGCGCCTGAGCGAGTACATTTGAGATAACATTTTGTGAAACACGCTGTAACACTCGGATGGCTGCAGCTGTTGTCTAATTTTTTCTGGATTAAGTTTGGTCAGGAAAGACGCTGCCTCATTTTCAGCTTGTCATTTGCCCAGGAAGTAAAAGCAAATTGTAATGAGGGAATCGCAGCAGGAGAACCTCTGAACAAATGAGAGGCATATATTGACTGACAGGCAGCGTGCCATTTCAGTGATAAATGTATTTTTATACACTGCTGTTCAAGGTCACTTTCTGTTCTCCTTTGTACGCTGGCTGTCAAATCATGCAGTTTTACGTTTTAATACAAAGTAATTTGTGGTGGCTGATGCAAAATAATAACGTTAGATTGTTGTTGTTGTTGTTTGCTCAGGAAAAAAAAATTAAGATGTATATCTGAGTGAAAACTTTACCGCTTTACCTCCTGCTTTTTTATTGAGGAAACCATTTGGAAGACAAGTAGAAAATAAATTTAAAACCTTAACATGAGCTCGTCTTCCCCTCACCTTCCGATAATGTAATAGTGAGACTGCAATACTAAGGATACGTAATGGAGTGCAAATGAAATCTAGAGAATCTACTTCTACTAATGTATTTAAGATGGAAGTGTGGATTGTTTCATCCCGAAGATAATGGCTCTTTTTAGAAGAAAAGTTCAAAATTCTAACACTATCCATTTTGGGGAAAAAACCTTGCAAGTTATCCTTGCGGGAAAAGAAAAGTTTATTTAAAACATATATGTAGCTTAGTTTGAAGTACGTGGTTGAACGACATGTAAGATGACCCAAGAGGACCACTGCATACTGGTTTTTTGGGTTTTTTAAAATGTATACTTTGAAAAAATGAAGGCTGCATGCAACATATACTTGAATAATACTGGTATGTATGGTTTTTTGTAGAAAAAGTTTAACAGGGACTCATTTGCATATTAGGCCACACCCATTGGCCCCAAGCCAGCCGGAACTGCGTTCCTGTGCATTCCTGCTAAAAAAAAAAGCCCTTCTAGGGGTCTTAGTGTATCATACACTGAACTTGAGTCAACAGTGTGATGTGGTGGCTAAAAACGCAAATGCAATTTTGGGCTGTATCAACAGAAGTACAGTGTCCAGATCACGTGAAGTGGTGGTATCACTTTACGCTGCTCTGGTAAGACCTCACCTGGAGTATTGTGTTCAGTTTTGGGCACCACATTTTAAGAAGGACATAGACAAGCTGGAAGGGGTCCAGAGGAGGGCGACGAGGATGGTGCGGGGTCTGGAGAACAAGTCCTATGAAGAAAGGTTGAAGGAGCTGGGGATGTTTAGCCTGGAGAGGAGGCAGCTGAGAGGTGATAGGATCACCATCTTCAAGTACTTGAAGGGCTGTCATATAGAGGATGGTGTGGAATTGTTTTCTGTGGCCCCAGAAGGCAGGACCAGAACCAATTAAGTCAAAAGACTTTCCAGCTCAACATTAGGAAGAGCTTCCTGACTGTTAAGAGCGATTCCTTAGTGGAACAGGTTTCCTTGGGAGGTGGTGGGCTCTCCTTCCTTGGAGTTTTTAAACAAAGGCTAGATGGCCATCTGACAGCAATGAAGTTCCTGTGAATTTAGGGGGAGGTATTTGTGAGTTTCCTGCATTGTGCAGGGAGTTGGACTAGATTACCCTGGAGGTCCCTTCCAACTCTAGGATTCTATGGTACGCTTGTCAGAAAGCCAGCAATGCCTACAGCTCCCTCTGAACTGTGTATTCACAACAAACCCAGATTTGCTCCTAAGCAATGTGTGAACAATGAATGTTCGACATCACATACAATATGTATAGAAATTGCATGCATATTCAAGAAAATATAGTTTAGAACACGTTTTCTGTGGTTTTAAAGATGTGCGTCAGTCTTGTCTAGTATCCTATATTTTCATACTGCTCATTAATGTACTACAAGCCGAGGGATTTATCATACCACTGATTCATTCCTAGCTTCTGTTGCCCTTGTGGAACAGAGGAAGATTCTTTCCTTAGCTTCGATTTTTGTTTGTTTTTAGCTTTTGTACTCTACAGAGAGGGAGCTAGAGAGCAGTCTTTGCATGGTGAAAATCAGTAATAACTCTCTGTGTAACTTCAAGGTAACTTTTACCAAAAATGACAAGTAAGAATTTATTGTTCATCTCACAGGATCTATAGATTGCAGCAGCCAAGTATAGGATTTGGGATGGAGTGGAGGGTGGAATTCCCTTTGAGAGCCAGATCAGTCAATAACAGCATTGTTGCACCACTATGATTTCCCCATACTGGCAAACAAGAAGACATTTTGCTTCTATACTGGAGTGATGTATGGTTATGAATCTGCTTAAAGCTTTTTGGATTAGTTTACCTCAAATATTCCTTAACTGTTTTACATGTTACTGGATCTAAATGAAGGAAAAGCCTTACAAGCAGGGCTTTTTTTGAGCAGGAACACAGTTCTAGCTGGCTTGGCACCTGGGGAGTCAATATGCAATATGCAAATGAGTTCCTGCTGGGTTTTCTCTACAGAAAAGCCTTGTGTGAAACAATGGTGACATCGGGGTTTGGCCTGATATGCAAATGAGATCCTGCTGGGCTTTTTCTACAAGAAAACCCCTGCTTACAAGATTAAACCAAGAAACAAGCCATACAAACATTCACTTTTCAGAGTGCCAACACTGTGTACTGGTTAAGAGCTGCGGACTCTAATATGAGGATCTGAGTTTGGTTCCCCACTGCTCCACCTGAAGCCAGCTGGGTGACCTTGGGCCAGTCACAGTTCTCAGAACTCTCTCAGTTCCAGCCTAAATTGAAGGGCTTTGTAATGTTAAGGAGAGCCAGTTTGGTGTAGTGGTTAAGTGCGCGGACTCTTATCTGGGAGAACCGGGTTTGATTCCCCACTCCTCCACTTGCACCTGCTAGCATGGCCTTGGGTCAGCCATAGCCCTGGCAGAGGTTGTCCTTGAAAGGGCAGCTGCTGTGAGAGCCCTCTCCAGCCCCACCCACCTCACAGGGTGTCTGTTGTGGGGGAGGAAGGTAAAGGAGATTGTGAGCCACTCTGAGACTCTTCGGAGTGGAGGGCGGGATATAAATCCAATATCTTCTTCTTTATGAACTGTTTCTAGGCTAAGGAATATTTTTTTTCTGAATATCATTTAAGACTGCTGAAATAAGAACATAAGAGAAGCTATGTTGGATCAGGCCAATGGCCCATCCAGTCCAACACACTGTGTCACACAGTGGCCAAAAATCCCAGGTGCCATCAGGAGGTCCATCAGTGGGGCCAGGACACTAGAAGTCTTCACACTGTTATCCCCACCCCCCCCCAAGCACCAAGAATACAGAACATCACTTGCCCCAGACAGAGAATTCCAACAATATGCTGTTGCTAATAGCCATTGATGGACCTCTGCTCTTTATATTTATCCAATCCCCTTTTGAAACTGGCTATGCTTGTAGCATAGCAATTATGAGTTCTTTTAACATCCTAGCTTATTTTAAATGGCTTGTATATTATTGTTAGTTTTTATGCTGTTGGTTTTTATGGCTTTTATTGTGTAGTTCTTACTTTGTGAGTTGTTTCAGGAGTTATAAAATTTTCTGTATTAAAAATTAATCTCTCCATTTAATTCGTGGTTCTAAACAGCTCTGACTTATTCTCCTTTTTAGTTGCCTTTTTTCAAAATGAAAAGCCCCCAGCTCTTCACCCTTTCCTTGTAGGAAAGAGGCTGTATTCGCTGCCACACTCGATTTTTATTAGATGGTAGCATCTCCACCAAGGACTAACTTGTTTACTCTCTATGACCAAAAGTTTATGGATTACCTCCTGGATAAGATAGCCTTTGGTGATCAAGAGATTAAACACGGTAAGAGGAGTTCACCGTAGACTAAGACACTAGATGAGGTGGAATTTCGGCTAATCATCAACCGAGACAAATATGTTATTGCTAAAAATCCAAGTTGTCTTGCGTATACCAGCTCCATCCAGAGCCCCTCAAAAAGCTGTTCTTGGATACTGGGGTCATTTGAAAGGGCTGGAGCACACATAACTTGCAGTGTTCCCTCTAAACTGAGTTAGTGCGAGCTAGCTCACAATTTTTTAGCCTCCGGCTCACACATTTTTGCCTTAGCTCAGGAAGTATGGCCCCAGAGCAAACTAATTTCTGCAGGAGCTCAGAACTTTAATGCCAGTAGCTTACAAAGTAGAATTTTTGCTCACAAGACTCCACAGCTTAGAGGGAGTGTTGATAACATGTTATGCTGAGTCAGACCATTAATCTATCAAGCTCAGGCTGGGAATCAAATTTTGGACTTTCTGAATGCCAATAATAATAATAATAATAATAAACTTTTATTTGTATCCCGCCTTCCCCGCCGAAGCAGGCTCAGGGCGGCTAACAAGACATGGTATACCATGATTTACATAAAACAATTAAAATACAGTTAGTGCATACATTTAAAAAACGGTTACATAAAAGTTAAAAATTACAATAAATTAAGGTGCTAGATGTATTTCGATGGCTAGGTATCGCTTTCAGGGCTCCTTATATGCTTGCAGAAAGAGGGTGGTTTTGCAAGCCCTGCGGAACTGATTAAAGTCCCTCAGGGCTCGCACTTCCTCCGGTAATTGATTCCACCAGTGGGGGGCCATTATGGAGAAGGCCTGCTCTCTTGTTACTCTCAATTTGGCGTCCTTTGGTCCAGGGATCCTTAAAAGGCTTTGGGAGTTAGATCTTAGTGCTCTCTGGGGAACGTGTGGAGAGAGGTGGTCCCTAAGGTAGGCAGGGCCTTGGCCATATAGGGCTTTAAAGGTAATAACCAGCACCTTGTAGCGAACTTGGAATATAACTGGAAGCCAGTGCAGTTCCTTCAGCCCAGGCCGCACGTGTTCCCACCGAGGTAGTCCCAGTAGCAGCCTGGCCGCCGCATTCTGCACTAGCTGCAACTTCCAAGTTCAGCACAAGGGCAGCCCCATGTAGAGGGCATTACAGTAGTCTAGTCTCGAGGTGACCGTTGCATGGATCACTGTTGCTAGGTCGCTACGTTCTAAGAAGGGGGCCAACTGTCTCGCCCTTCTAAGATGGAAGAAGGCGGATTTCGCAGTGGCAGCTATCTGTGCCTCCATTGTCAGGGAGGACTCCAGTAGCACTCCCAGGCTTTTGACCCTGCGCACTGGTATCAGTGACGCACCGTCAAAGGCCGGTAGGGAGATCTCCCCTCCCAGCCCGCAGCAGTCCACGCAAAGGACCTCTGTCTTCGCTGGGTTCAGCTTCAGCCCACTCAGCCTGATCCAGTCTGCCACGGCCTGCAACGCCCGGTCCAGATTTATAGGGGTGTCGGCGGTCCGGCCGCCCATCAATAGATAGAGCTGGGTGTCATCAGCGTACTGATGGCAACCCAGCCCATGTCTCCGGGCAATCTGGGCAAGGGGGCGCATAAAAATATTAAACAACATTGGGGAGAGAACTGCCCCCTAAGGCACCCCACAATTAAGTAGGTGTCTCCGGGACATCTCTCCTCCAACCGCCACCCTTTGTCCCTGATCTTCAAGGAAGGAGGAGAGCCACTGTAAGGCTAGCCCCCGAATTCCTGCGTCGGAGTGCTCTCCCATTGAGGCATGGCCCTTCAGAGCCTCACAGCCTCAGAGTTACCCTCTGAGCCCACCTCGCATCATGTAAAAGCAAGTCATATGCTTTGTCAAGTTCTTCAGGTTTCCAGAGTTTCCAGGAGCACTGGAATGTTGCCCCCTTATTTTCTTCCTTCTTAATAGGGTTGTCACCAGCTGGGATTGGGGTGGAGGGTAGGATTGCCGGAAATCTGGGGACGGAGCCTGGGGAGGACAGGGGTACAATCCAATAGAGTCCACCCTCCAGGGGAACTGATCTCTGTAGGCACAAGGTGAGCTGTAATTCCATGGTATCCCCAGGTCCTACCTGGAAGCTGGCATCCCTACTTTGTAACAGCCTTGCTTTTGTGATTTCATTCCATGGTGAATGCAGTTTTCCAGTCCAGCCCATTTTGGTTCAAACATGAAAGCAGATTCTTGATGGTTAACCATATGTTGGATCTGCTTGACCACATGCAACCCAAATGTTAGGACCACTGTGGTAAACCAATAAAGTTTAGACAGGTTTTGTTTATTCAATATACTTTTATCCTACCCTTTCTCCAAAGACTTCAGGATGCTGTGCATCATTCACCTCCCCTCTGCTTTATTCTGATGATAATCCTGTGAGATAAGTTAGACTGAGAGAGAAAACGACAGGCCCAAAGTCACCTAGCAAGTTGCACTGCAGAGTCAGGATTTGACTCTGCAGAAACCAGAGCTGGTTTCTTTCAAATCCTAGTCCAATGTGATAATCACTACACCCGCTAGTTCCAGATTACAGTGTTGGGGGCATTTCTCAGCAAAGGTATAAGCATTCTTAAATTACATTGAACAGACCAAAGAGATGAGGGTGTGCGTTGAAAGAAGAGCTTTGAGATGCCATTCAAATGGGATGAATCCAGTAGCACCCTAGAATCATAGAGTTGGAAGGGACCTCCAGGGTCATCTAATCCAACCCCCACACATATACATCCCCAGCGACCCCTGCTCCATGCCCAGAAGATGGCAAAAATTGCCAGGATCCCTTTCCAAAGCGGCCTGGAGAAAAATTGCTGACTGACCCCAAAGACTGACCGTAAAGCTCCATCAGATATTTGACAAAGGGAGCTCTGATTTTTCAAAAGCTCAAACCACGAAAATCTTGATAGGTTTTAAGGGGCTGCCAGACTCAAATCTTGCTCTTCTACTGTAGACCAGCATGGCTGCCCACCTGAAGTTATTCAAATGGGTTATTATCAGGGGTCGTTTTGTAGAAAAATAGGTGGTGGAGCTCATCCAGGGATTGTCATGCAGCTGTACCTACTATTCAATGGACAATCCTCAAAAAGGATATTATAGCATTGGAGAAAGTCCAGAGAAGGGCAACTAGAATGATTAAAGGGCTGGAGCACTTTCCCTATGAAGAAAGGTTGAAACGCTTGGGGCTCTTTAGCTTGGAGAAACGTCGACTGCGGGGTGACGTGATAGAGGTTTACAAGATAATGCATGGGATGGAGAAAGTAGAGAAAGAAGTACTTTTCTCCCTTTCTCACAATACAAGAACTCGTGGGCATTCAATGAAATTGCTGAGCAGACAGGTTAAAATGGATAAAAGGAAGTACTTCTTCACCCAAAGGGTGATTAACATGTGGAATTCACTGCCACAGGAGGTGGTGGCGGCCACAAGTATAGCCACCTTCAAGAAGGGTTTAGATAAAAATATGGAGCACAGGTCCATCAGTGGCTATTAGCCACAGTGTATGTGTGTATATAAAAATTTTTGCCACTGTGTGACACAGAGTGTTGGACTTGATGGGCCGTTGGCCTGATCCAACATGGCTTCTCTTATGTTCTTATGTTCTTATGACAAGGAGGTGGAACTCTCAGAAAGGTTCAGGAGCTGTGCTCCTGTGAGCTCCCACTGAATCCAAGGCCTGGTTATTATTAACCCTTGCCCTTTTTTAGGGCATAATGGAAAGAAACTCACACCTGCTCATTTATAACATAGCTACAAGATGAGTGCCCTGACCTGGATGGCCTAGGCTAGCCTGATCTCAATACAATACGATAAAACCATAAAACAATAATATGGGCCATAGATGGCGGTATCAGTTGGCCGTTTTCTGCTGATCAGTGCATTTATGGTCCAGAGAGTACAGTAAGTAGATAGTGGTAATAAGATATGATCACAGCAGGGAAGGCCAACAGATGGAATAGGATGCCCGCTGCATCAACCGAAGGCCCAGAGGAATAGCTCCGTCTTGCAGGCCCTCTGAAATGATAACAAAGCAGAGAGGACCAGAATCTCAATAGGGAGCTGATTCCACCAAGCCGGGGCCAAGGAGTCAAGTAGGGTTGAGGCACGTAGGGTTGGCCCTGGTTAGTATGTGGATTGGAGACCACCAGTGTTCCCTCTAAGCTGAGTTAGTGTGAGCTAGCTCACATTTCTTTAGCCTCTGGCTCTCAAATTTTCGTCTTAACTCACAAACAGTGGCCCCAGAGCAGTAGCTCACAACTTTAATGCTAGTAGCTCACAAAGTAGAATTTCTGCTCACAAGACTCCACAGCTTAGAGGGCACATTGGAGACCTCCTTGATGCAGAGGAAATCGATGGCAACCCATCTCTGTTAGTCTCTCACCTTGAAAAGTCTACGGGATTGAAGTCGGCTGTAATGTGATGGCTCCTTTATACACACATGAGGTGCGGCCTTTCTTGGAAATTGCTTTCTTTGCAAACCTGAGCATATTCTAGTATCAGGGGCTTTTTAAAAATTAGTAACTCTTCTGAGTTCTGCAGTTATTAAATTAAATATGCCTGTTCTAAATTGAATATGCAGTCTTTGGCTGCATGCTGTGCTTATTATGTTGAGTGGAGAGCCATATGATTGGGAAAAAAACGTGGGGGGAGACATCAAAAGAATACTTCCAACACCTGCACACAGTAGAACAGATCAAAATAGGGTAGCCGTGTTAGTCTGTCTGTAGCAGTAGAAAAGAGCAAGAGCCCAGTAGCATCTTAAAGGCCAACATTTGTGGCAAGGTATGGAATCCCATGGCACAGAGTGGTAATACTGCAGTACTGCAGTCAGAGCCTTCTGCTCATGACCTGAGTTCGATCCCAGCAGAAGCTAGTTCAGGTAGCCGGCTCCAGGTTGACTCAGCCTTCCATCCTTCCAAGGTCGGTGAAATGAGTACGCAGCTTGCTGGGGGGTGGGGAGTGTGGATGTCTGGGGAAGGCAATGGCAAACCACCCTGTAAAAAAGTCTGCCGTGAAAATGTTGTGAAAGCTACACCACCCTAGAGTCGAAAACTAACGGTGCTTGCTCAGGGGACTACCTTTACCTTTTTTTATGAGTTCCCATGAGTCACTGCTCCATTCTTCAGATACAGTTCACTGAAGAAGTGAACCGTGACTCAGAAAAACTCAACCCCTGCCACAGATCTGGTTAGTCTTTAAGGTGCTACTGGACTCTTGCTCTTTTCTACTGATACAATAGAACAGCTAGATTCGAGTCTAGTGCCACCTTAGAGACAAGATTTTTCAGGGTTGGAACTTTCAAAAGTCACTGTTCATCAGTTATACAGGTTTCAGGTTTCAGAATTCAGAAATCGCATCCTATGTGTGAACTGGAGCTACAAACATAGATCTCCACAAGCTACAAAACATGGCACAGCCTCCACCTGAGCAGTCACCATTTTCTGTTCCTCCCCCTTGTTTGCACATAGTTGGTGATGCAGCCTTCTATGCCAGCTTTAAGCACCTTTATCCTGCAAGAGGGCTTGAACTGGACCCAGGACGTGATATGCAGGCCCATTAATCTCTTCCGTACGTCTAGGCAGCCCCACAGTCCACTCTTCAGGTCTTTTTGCTGTATTTAATTTTTTACAGCATATTCACTTTACAGTGGGTAGCATCCAGTCGTTCCATGCTGCTGGCCCATTTCTCCAAAGAACGCTCTTCCAATCCAAGAACCTCCTCCGCCACCCAAGGCGTCTCTTGAATGAGCAGAAGTCTCCTTGCGTTGGAAGACTACATCGGCAGAATGGACAGATAGGAACCAACCCATTATCATAGATCTCAGGTTGTGAATTATGGCTCGACTGTGCTTTGCCACTATGAGACTGAGATTGGGAGGGAGCCTACGTCTTGCTTGCAGACTCATCTGGCAAACTATTTAGACACTTTCCAGTTTGCAGTTTTGTTGTTTTGTTTGTTGTTTTATCTGAACCAGCGATCTATGGCTTGCATATGCCTTGAAAGCGAAGATCTCAAAATGGTTTTCCAGGCACATGGAAGCCATAGTTTGCTGTTTTGGATGTAACAATAGACTGTGGCTTGCTGCAAACCAAGTATTTAAATAACTTGCCCCATGCAATGGGAGGCAGAGATTATGGAGAAGAGGAGATTGGATTTATACCCTGTCCTTCACTTGGAGTCTCGGAGTGGATTACAGTCTTCCTCCTTTCCTCTCCCCAAAACAGACACCCTGTGAGGAAAGTGGGGCTAAGAGAACTCTTTTGAGAACCGCTCTTGAAAGAACAGCTCTGCTGAGAAATTATGGCTGACCCAAGGTCACAACAGCAGCTGCCGGTGGAGGAGTGGGGAATCAAACCCAGTTCTCTCAGATTAGAACCTGCTCACTTAACCACTACACCAAATTTAGCCTCATGAAAAAGACCCCAACTCTCCTCTCCACTTTATTCACATAGTGCCAAACCAGAGTTTGTTGTTGCATCTAAACCAAGCCTAGGTTTACTTTTTTCAAATAACAGCCCACATGACAAAAAGGGGCACAGTGGGAGGGCTTCTAGTGTCCTGGTCCCACTGGTGGACCTCCTGATGGCACTTGGGGGGGGGGGTTGCCACTGTGTGACACAAAGTGTTGGACTGGATGGGCCATTGGTTTGATCCAACATAGTTTCTCTTATGTTCCTAAAGTAACCTATATTGAGTTACATATGTGGCATCCAATGCAGAAGTTTAAAAAAAAAAAGCTCAAGTCTTCCCACTCTAAAGTCATTCGTGGAGCAGTTGTCTCATTTTTTCTTATTTTTCTATACTGACTGAAGTCTGCTTTCTGCATTAACAAAATGAAGGCTGCAAACCTTTCTACAAATATTCGGTGATACAAATTTGTTAGCATGAGCAGCCGCCGAGTATCTCCTTCCATGCCGCCTTTTATCGCAGAACCGCTGTGCCCTATGCCAGCTGAAAACCTCAGCAAACAGAAATGCATTTGCTTCAGCCGCAAGGATGCACAGATGTGTGCACGTCCTTGCTTATTTGATGAATAAATAAGAGTGAGCCCTGAAAAGTGCAAACTGAATTACGCCAAGGAGAGGGAAAGCTGTTTTTAAAGGATTAGCATCTGCAAGGAAAAGCACATAAATTAAAACATCAAAGCGATTTGGCTCCCTTAAGGATTGCCGTTATTTGGATAAATTGTCAGTGGCTGAGAGTGCAACAAGTTTGCTAGCAGTATTGATTTTCACCTTTGAATCACCCAAACATTTTTCATTGGCAAATATTAATTGCTTGTTAAGTGCTAAGGAATTTGATGGCCGAAATATTGAATCCCATAATTAATCGGCCTTTTAAGTTTCCCTTTTCATTAAGCAATTGAGATTACATAAGGCACTGGGGTTGGCTTGAGCCAACCTATCTTCTACATGATGTACAGTAGGCAAATATCACAATAGATTATTAATGTTGGCTTTTTGGTAAGTGCAGTACATCTTAGTTTCTACTGTAGGGCAGCTATCTCCCTCTGACAATCAATTATTGGGATGGTGCTTGAACGGCAGATTTTGTTTACAGATTCTAGAGGTTTTTCATAAACATGGACTTTAAAATATTGGGGATCTGGTTGGAGCATATTTCCAAAGGTCTGCTGTACACAAAGTTTTCTTTGGCTGTAACTTGCCCAACTGTACTTGGCCCACAGTTCTCAAAACAGGAGACAAAGCTCCTTAAGACAAAGATTTGTAGAGAGGAGTCTCGTAAAGACTGGACATGGAAACCTGGCAGGAATCAGAGAGAAGGAATGCCAGACTTGTTTGCACTCACTTGATAGTAAATGAAGCCCCCAAAAGCGATCCCTTAATTTCAATTGGATTTTTTAAGTTGAGGGTTTGTTAAGAATATTATGAGTGATTTGTTTATTATACTTTTAACAATGTCTGTGATGTATTTTATCCTACTTTTGTTCATCACCCAGAGCCCTATATACCCAGGGACTCAGTGATCTGATCAAGATTATGCATGGGATGGAGAGGGTAGAGAGAGAAGTACTTTTCTCCCTTTCTCACAATACAAGAACTCGTGGGCATTCAATGAAATTGCTGAGCAGTCAGGTTAAAATGGATAAAAGGATATATATATTTGGCCACTGTGTGACACAGAATGTTGGACTGAATGGGCCATTGACCTGATCCAACATGGCTTCTCTTATGTTCTTATGATTTATAAATTTAAAATATAAACAGGGCCTTTTTTTAGTAGAAACTCCTTTGACCTGAGTTTGATCCCCAGTGCAAGCTGGGTTTTCAGGTAGCCGGCTCAAGGTTGACTCAGCCTTCCATCCTTCAGAGGTCGGTAAAATGAGTACCCACCTTGCTGGGGGGAAAGCGTAGATGACTGGGGAAGGCAATGGCAAACCACCCCGTAAAAAGTCTGCCATGAACACGTTGTGAAAGCAACGTCACCCCAGAGTTGAAAACGACTGCTGCTTGCACAGGGGACATTTCCTTTTTCCCTTTGAATAGTAGGCCACACACCCCTGATGTAGCCAATCCTCCAAGAGCTTACAGGGCTCTTCTTACAGGGCCTATTAAAAGCTCTTAGAGGATTGCCTACATCAGAGTTGTGTGGTCTAATATGCAAAGGAGTTCCTGCTACAAAAGAGGCCCTGATTATAAACCGGATGGATTGGCCTATCCGTCCAAACAGGGTCCCCAAGGCAACAAACAGCACTAGAACATTTTATTTCCCCCCCATTTTTAACTGAACAATGTTCCATTTATATACTGTGTTATTCCATCATGGAGCTCAAGACAGCACACAAGATAATTCCCAGGAGATCTCCCATGAAGCTGTCTATATCTGCCTAGCTTCAGCACAGCTGCCATATCATGTGCCTTCCACCCATATTCTAGATGTCTCCTGGAAGAACAATGCCCAGCTCCTGTTGCGTCTGTCTTCATAGACAAATATAGTGACTTTTAACTGTCCTGATCTTTGGAATACAGAAAGCAACTGAGGTGGTAGACAAGATTGTTACTGGGCAGCTTCTCTTACTGACCAAAGTCCGATTGGCTCCCTGGTATGCAAGGCAGCTGGGGAAAATGAAGTATCAAGGACCTTAACTATAGTACTGTTGTTCATTTGTTTTTTGGGGTGGAGGTTTGCCGTTGAGTCACAGCTGACTTAAGGCGACTCTGTAGAGTTTTCAAGGCAAGAGATGTTCAGAGGTGGTTTGCTGTTCCCTGCCTCTGTGTCGCAACCCTGGTATTCCTTGGTGGTCACCAGGGCTTTTTTTCTAGCAGGAGCTCCTCTGCATATTAGGCCACGTCCCCCTGATGCAGCCAATCCTCCTGGAGCTTACAGTTGGCCCTATACTAAGAGCCCTGTAAGCTCTAGGAGGATTGGCTACATCAGGGGGAATGGCCTAATATGCAGAGGAGCGCCTGCTAGAAAAAGAATCCTGGTGGTCACCCATCCAAATGCTAGCCAGGGTCGATCCCATTTAGCTTCTTAGATCTGATGGGATCAAGCTAGCCTGGGCCATCCAGGGAAGGGCTCTGGGCCTCTAGCAGGACAGATACGGCAAGGTCCTCATTTTCATAGCGGTTTGTGGAAGTCCATTGTACAGTAGCAGCTACCGTTCTGAAGTTTTATGCGCTGCCGATGCCATGGGCTGGCATCATAATTCATTTACGACTGCGGTCCACCTAATTACACGCTGCAGGCTATGTCAGGAATCAACAAATATTGTTCTGTTGATCTCTGGGAGAGGAAAACTGCTGCGAGCCTGGCCACTCCAGCAGCTTTCTTGCCACCAGTGGGGCAACTGAAGATAATACCCTGTCAAGCAAGCTCTGTTCACCAGCATGGAGGGGGGGTGGATATTGTTTAGCAGCAGAAGGGGGGGGAAGGAATTAGGTTTATAGTCTCTTGTTTCCGACCCCCAAAGTGGATTTCTGCAGTTTTGCATAAACAACACGCTTGGTATGTAAAAACTTGTTCCTTGTATCTATTTTAAAAAGCATTGAAATCCCTTTTCGTTTCTGAAAACCTCAGTCAAATGTAACAGCAGAGGTTGTGTTAGACTTCATTAATGCTGTGGTCTGCCTGTTTGGCAAAAACGCCAAGGCTTTGTTTCCAAAATGCATCAGCAGCTGGCAAAAGAATACTAAGTGACCTGCAGTGGATCTTGGTGCAGCCAATCACCCCGGCCCCACCATCCCTAAGAAAGGGGAGTGGGGGGCAGAATGTGCCATCAGATGATGTGCCATCACTTTGGCAACCCTGTAGGGTTTTCAAGGCAAGAGACATTCAGAGGTGGTTTGCCTTTGCCCACCTCTGCATAGCAGCCCTTGGACAAATTATTAGGGACTTCCTTGACCATCCAAGGCAGCAGTAGCTGTTGCTTAAAATCCACACAAGTCATGTGCGCAGAATCTGATGCACACCTGCAGACCACCTGCCCCGGTCTGCACAGGCACTTGCGTTTTATGATTCAGACCTCTCGAGAATGCACATCTGGCCATTTTCCGGGTGTGGAAAAGTGAAGTCAGACGTTCCTAGTCCAAAGGATTGACCTGAAAACATTGCTCCGAATACTGTACTAGATTTTAGTCTTGGCTGGCTTAACCTAGATCAGTGGCCCCCAACCTTTTTGGCACCAGGGACCAATTTTGTGGAAGATAATTTTTCCACGGACCAGTGGGGGTGGAGGTGCTGGGGTTTTTGTTGTCCCAGGCTGCCCCCGAACCCACACCTCATCCTTGCCTCCCCATGGGTGTCTTTAAATAAGGAGTAGGTGAAGGTCTCTGCCTCACTCCGTGGCCCGGTTGCCAACAGGCCATGGACCAGTACCAGTCTGTGGCCTGGGGTTGGGGACCCTTGGCCTAAATTGTTGTAAAGACTATTGACACAATATTTACAATACACTTTGAACTTGTGAAGGAGGTGCTGCTTATATAGTTACAAAACCCTTGCTGCTTTTTGCCTAAATACCTTTTCAGGGATGCGTAGTGAGAATAAGCAGTAAAGCACCCCTTGTACCCATGAGTGACTGAGCAGTGACTCACGAAAGCTCGTTCCCTGCCACAAATGTTGTTAGTCTTTAAGGTGCTACTGGATTCTTGCCCTTTTCTACTGCTGCAGGCAGACTTAACTCAGCTACCCATCTTGCTTTATTTCCTGAAGCAGTTGCCATCAATTGAACAAAGCAGGACTCAAGTTGCACCTTTAAGACCAGCCAATTTTAATTTAGAACGTAAGCTTTCGTGTGCTCTTAAGCACACTTCATCAGACGAGGAATCCAGCACAGTGAGCAAAGCCATACATAGCTGAGCAAAGCCATACATAGCTGGTAGGCAGTTGCCCAGAATGCAACATGGTACAGATTTAAGAACCAATGACAGTGAAGTAAAATTATCTGGTAGGCAGTGGTTTAAAATCTAAAATGGTACAATGGCAGAATAGTAAAATTAACAAATTGAGCAAACCTTTGATCTGAGTAGCACGAGCATGCGAAAGCAACAAAACAGTAGTATGTCAAAATGTGAGACTGTCTGTCAATGACAATGGGGAATGGGTTCAATATATGTAATGAGATAAGCAACCAAAGTCCTGTTTGAGTGTGTCAATACAGCTAAAAGAGAAATACATTGGATAGTGATATTCTTGTACACCTAATTTACTTTTTAACATGTAAACATAATTCTAGTTGCTGTTTTACTGCAAAGGAATTTCAAGAACAGAATGGAGAGAGAAATTGCTGAATTACAAATTATTATGAAACTTGGAACAAACACCTCCCCAGGACTGAACGGGGATATTGGTTTTTTATCTCATTACAGATGCTAAACCCACTCTCAGTGAGTATAGCTATACATCCACAGTATTCCATTGTGTTTCTCTTTTAGAATTGGGTATCAGTATAATTATTTGTATTGACATACTCAAAATAGGGATATTGGCTGTATATCTCATTACATATGCTTTACCCATTTTCACTATATTTTATTGTATTCCTTTTTTCTATGGCAAACTAGAATTATGTTTACATGTTAAAAAGTAAATTAGGTGGACAAGAACATCACTATTCAATGTATTTCTCTTTTAGCTGAATTGACACACTCAAACAGGGACTTTGGTTGCTTATCTCATTACATATATTGAACCCATCTCCCATTGTCATTGACAGACAATCTCACACTTTGACATACTACTGTTTTGTTGCTTTTGCATGCTCGTGCTACTCAGATCAAAGGTTTGCTCAATTTGTTAATTTTACTATTCTGTCATTGTACCATTTTAGATTTTAAACCACTGCTTACCAGATAACGTTACATCACTGTCATTGGTTCTTAAATCTGTACCATGTTGCATTCTGGGCCACTGCCTACCAGCTATGTATGGCTCTGCTCAGCTATGTATGGCTTTGCTCACTGTGCTGGATTCCTCGTCTGATGAAGTGTGCTTAAGAGCACATGAAAGCTTACGTTCTAAATTAAAATTGGTTGGTCTTAAAGGTGCAACTTGAGTCCTGCTTTGTTCAACTGCTTCAGACCAACACGGCTGCTCGCTTGAATCTAGTTACCATCAATGTTCCTTCTAAACTGAGTTAGCATGAGCTAGCTCAGATTTTTAGCCTCCAGCTCACACATGTTTATCTTAGCTCAGGAAGGATGACCCCAGAGCACAATAATTTATGCAGTAGCTCACAACTTTAATGCCAGTCGCTCACAAAGTAGCATTTTTGCTCACAAGACTGTGCAGTTTAAGAGGGAACATTGGTTACAACTCATTGTGATTTTTTTTTATTATTATTATTATTATTAATTTCATTTATATCCCGCCCTCCCCCACCTTGGCAGGCTCAGGGCGGCTAACAGCAATCCATAAAAACACACCATAATAAATAAAACATTAGAATTACATTATAGAACAATAAAACATTAAAACATTAAATTAAAAACCAGTCTAGTAGATACAATTATACTGCGGTATAGATCTTTGGACCGCATTGGCGGATCTTTAATTACCATTTTTCTTAGCAGTCCGAATATGCTGATTTAAAAAGGATGGTCTTGCAGGCCCTGCGGAACTGTTCAAGGCTCCGCAGGGCCCGCACCTCCTCGGGGAGTCGGTTCCATAGGGTAGGGGCCGCGATCGAAAAGGCCCGTATTCTGGTGCTCTGATATTTAACTTCCTTCGGCCCAGGGATAGTCATTAAGTTTTTCCCCGTTGACCTCAGTGCTCTCTGGGGTTCATATGGGGAAAGACGGTCCCTCAGGTAGGCACACAAAAGCTTATACCCAGAATTAAACGTTGTTGGTCTTAAAGGTACCACTGGACTCAAAACTTCATTCTGTTTTTATAACTCCAGTATGTTTCTGTTCTGTTAGCAATGCCTTGTTTTTTTTTTTTGTTTCAAACTAGTCTTTACATACGTTCTCCTTCTGATATGGTAACTTGTTTAATGGCAGTAAGATAACTATTGGCATTCATCGCAACTTAACAGAGCATTCGCTGTAGGGGTATAACTAGCTCTTTGAAGCACACAGTCTGTTAAAAGCCCTGCATGGATATTCTCTCCGCAGCCAGTTGACCCATGCGGCAGAAAGGTCAGTCTGCAGCATGGGTTAAAAGAACTCTCTGTGCATCAAGAGAAGATGGGATCATGCATACATTGCCTCTCCCAACATCTTAGAAGGAGTCTTCCCTGTGCCTTTCTGAAATACCTTAGCGTGCTGAACCTGTGAAGGAAGGAACTTTTAGCAGTGTGCGTAACGATTTTTTAAAAGAAGAGGACAAAAGCACTGGTTGTAGCAGTGTGTGTGTGTGTGTGTGGTCGCTGAGGTAGAGACTTGGTTGTCATGTTGTTTCATTTCTCTTTGTTGTGCTAATATTCTAAAAGAGGCGTATTAATGAGAACATTTCCAGTTTGGGATGGGCACGAATTGAGAAAACAGCGGTTCATTTTGGTTCATGGTTCGCTTGATTTCCCAAACCAGTTCCTGGTTTATTTGGTTCAGGAGGTGGTTATTGTTAATATGTGCTTGGGGCACATCATTAAAGGATGCAGGAAAAAGCTGGAAGAGTGCAGGAAAGAGGATTACTATAAAGTGTTCAGACTCTCAGAAAGGGAGAATCTAAGCCTAAAGTTGAACCTGCAGAACTTTGCCTAACGTTTTATAACTCCAGGTGGGTAGCCATATCAGCCTGAAGCATCAGAACAAAGTTTGAGTTCAGTGGCACCTTTAAGACCATGCACACAAAAGCTTATACCCAGAATTAAACGTTGTTGGTCTTAAAGGTACCACTGGACTCAAAACTTCATTCTGTTTTTATAACTCCAGTATGTTTCTGTTCTGTTAGCAATGCCTTGTAATGATTCGTAATAACTGTGCTAATTGTGTTCTGTCCTATAATCTGTTTTTTTAGTTTGTATTTGAAGAAAGAAAACAGTTTATTCCATTGTTCTTGTTGTTCTCAAAAGTGTGCTATTGATTTTTACAGCAAAAAGTTTCAAGAGGTATTTGCTTATTTGTGCTAGTGATCTATGCAACTGTTGATGGCCAGAGCAAGTCTGGAGGGTTTTTTGGCATTATTAACTATGGCATTTCCTGACAGCTGTTCGGCTTTAATAAATCTCAGATTCTAGTTAAGTTTGGCTTTGACTGTATCTTCATTATACCCTGGAGTAACTTAAGTTGAGAAGCTTTTGCTATGTGGGGTGTTATCTGTTCTTGAAGACAAATTCACAACCTTTGGTTCAGTCCTCCAGGTTTCATAAAAGGCAAGCTTTTGTAGAAGTTCTGCAGTTGCATTAGCCATCAAAAGAGGTTCTTCTGTTCATATTAAACAGTCTTTTTTATTTCCGTTTTAATGAACAAACAACAACAAAATTATATGCAGTACATTACCACAAGTAGACATGGATGAATGGCTTGCATGAATACAAGCGTGAGCCTATAAGCCAGGGGTGGCCAAACTGTGGCTTGGGAGCCATATGTGGCTCTTTCACACATATTGTGTGTGGCTCTTGAAGCCCTTACTGCCCCATCAATCTGCTTGAAGAAGGCATTTGTCTCTTTAAATCACTTCTCCAAGCCAAGCCTTCCTTCCTTCCTTCCTTCCTTCCTTCCTTCCTTCCTTCCTTCCTTCCTTCCTTCCTTCCTTCCTTCCTTCCTTCCTTCCTTCCTTCCTTCCTTCCTTCCTTCCTCCCTTCCTCCCTTCCTCCCTCCCTTCCTCCCTTCCTCCCTTCCTTCCTCCCTTCCCTTCCCTTCCCTTCCCTTCCCTTCCCTTCCCTTCCCTTCCCTTCCCTTCCCTTCCTTTCCCTTCCCTTCCCTTCCCTTCCCTTCCCTTCCATCCTTCCTTTCTACCAACATCTGACGTTCATGTCTTGCAGCCCTCAATCATCTGTTGCTTATTCTATGTGTATCTTACGTTAGGCAAGTTTGGTCACCCCTGATATAAGTCTTTATGGTCTTTTGCTTTTCTTATTCTGTCTACTTTCTACATAAACTACCAACTATTCTGTGCTTCACAATTGCCCAACAAACTTACTTCATAACATAACAGACAAGTTTTTAATTTTCATTGTTGTGATATCTATAGTCTGTCCTATCTTAAGTATGTCATATCTAGTGTTGCTTCGGAGTTATAACACATGTAAGCACCTCCATGCATTTTTACCCTCCTTTAATCCACACATGTTTCTGTGTGCCTGTATGATGACACCTTGGTGGTCTTTTACATCACTGTCTCTTATTCTTGCTTAGTTCCACACTGGTGGAACCAATTGCCAGAAGAGGTGCGGGCCCTGCGGAGCCTTGCCCAGTTCTGCAGGGCCTGCAAGACTACCCTCTTTCTGCTGGCTTTTTCTTAATGTGGAACCTATTGTACCGTCATCACGAAAAATTGTAAGATGAGTAACATAGAGACTGTAGCACCAAACTAATTTGCTGGAACTGAATTTGATGTTTTAATTAGATGGTTTTAATGTAATAGTAGATGTAAGTGAATTGTAATATGTAATATGTTGTGTAAACAGTGTGCTTTTGATTCCCCACTCCTCCACTTGCACCTGCTGGCATGGCCTTGGGTCAGCCATAGCTCTGGCAGAAGTTGTCCTTGAAAGGGCAGCTGCTGTGAGAGCCCTCTCCAGCCCCACCCACCTCACAGGGTGTCTGTTGTGGGGGAGGAAGGTAAAGGAGATTGTGAGCCGCTCTGAGACTCTTCGGAGTAGACGGCGGGATATAAATCCAATTTCTTCTTCTTCTTTTATTATTGTAATATTTGTATTTTATGTTATGCTATGTGAGCTGCCCTGAGCCTGCTTTGGCAGGGAGGCCGGGATACAACTTAAATATTATTATTATTATTTATTATTATTAGACCATCCATGGCCACCAAGGGCCCATCACAGCCGTGGCATTTGCGCCTGATGGACGGTATCTTGCCACTTACTCGAACAAAGACAGTCACATCTCCTTTTGGCAGGTAAGTTATATGTTTCAAAAATGGCATGCCGTATTTAGTTATTTTGCTCTACGGAGCTCTATTTTAAAATGTTTCTGTCTGTGCTGATGTGATAATACGTGCTTTAAATAGAACTGTGTTTACCCAAAGGAAAAACTAGGGGGTTTTGTCAGATGTGAACATAAGAGAAGCCATGTTGGATCAGGCCAATGGCCCATCCAGTCCAGCACTCTGTGTCACACAGTGGCCAAAACCCAGGTGCCATCAGGAAGTTCACCAGCAGGGCCAGAACTCCTTCCCACGCTTGCCCCCCAAGCACCAAGAGTGTGGAGCATCACTGCCCCAGACAGAGTGTTCCGTCAATACCCTGTGGCTAATAGCCACTCATGGGCCTCTGCTCTTAAGAACATAAGAGAAGCCATGTTGGATCAAGCCAGTGGCCCATCCAGTCCAACATTCTGCTGTCACACAGTAGTCAAAAACCAGGTTCCATCTGGAGGTCCGCCTGTGGGGCCAGAACTCCAGAAGCCCTCCCACTGTTGCCCCATAAGCACCAAGAATGCAACACACAGTGCTTTAATAGATCTAGGTGGGCAGCCATGTTGGTCTGAAGCAATAGAACAAAAGTTTATTCAAAATTTAAGCTTTTGTATTAGCATAAAAAGGCTTCCATCCTGAATAAAACTTCGTTGGTCTTCAAGGTGCTGCTGGGTTCCAACTTCGTTATAGTGCTTTAATGTAATTTCTAATAAAATATCCTAAGTGCCTGTGGATCACGGGATGTGCAACAGATAGTATTCGTGGATTTTTTAAAGTGTGAGAAGAAACACCTTGTGCTAAGTTGTGCATTCATGGAAAAGATCGTAGGGATATAGTTGCTTTCACTTACATCAAATAAAGCACAGTGAAGAATAATTTTAGCACTTCTATTTGTGCAAGAGCTGTTGCACACATGGAAGACTTGCATGGGATTCAGCTCCTTAAGAATTCAGTGGTTCACTTCGAGAGGGGAATGCCTTTATGTTTTATCAACCAAAAACTTTTGAAGCAATTGCTATAATCAACCCATCAATAATGACCAGAATGATTACAGGGTTGGAATACTCTCCCTATGAAGAAAGATTAAAACGCTTGGGGTTCTTTAGCTTGGAGAAACATCGACTGAGGGTGACATGATAGAGGTTTACAATATTATGCATAGGATAGAGAAGGTATCTCCCTTTCTCACAATATGAGAACTCGTGGACATTCAATGAAATTGCTGAGCAGTCGGGTTAGAACAGATAAAAATAATTCTTCACCCAAAGGGTTATTAAGACATGATTCACTGCCACAGGAGGTGGTGGCAGCTACAAGTATAGACAGCTTCAAGAGGGGATTGGATAAGCATATGGAGCAGAGGCCCATCAGTGGCTATTAGCCACAGCGTATTTATTGTTGGAACTCTCTGTCTAGGGCAGTGATGCTCTGTATTCTTGGTGCTTGCGGGGGGGGGGGGGGCACAGTGGGAGGGCTTCTAGTGTCCTGGCCCCACTGGTGGACCTCCTGATAGCACTTGGGGTTTTTTTTAGCCGCTGTGTGACACAGAGTGTTGGACTGGATGGGCCATTGGCCTGATCTGACATGGCTTCACTTATGTTCTTAATAAAACCAGCCACATATTTTTTGAAAAACCGCCCATATTAGACCTATATAAAACATTTGGAGGAGGAGGAGAGTTGGATTTATGATCTGACCTTCACTTGGAGTGTCAGGTGGGTAGCCGGCTGTCTTGTGTACCTGCAGTATGGCACATGGCACTCAAAATGGGGAATCTTTCTGGATTTGCAATGAAATGCAGGAATGCGGATAAGTGGCTACTGAATGAAGTACATGTACATTGCAACCAAGTTTCAGGAAGAAAAACTGTTAAAAGCATTTGTTTTTTTTTAAAAAAAACACAAGCTAATTACATAAGTTTCATCAGCCAATCCTGTTGTTCCAGATCAATACTATAAAGTATGAGGCATTCGTGGAAGGAGACAACACACACACACATTTGCATACCCACTAAAGGAGTTGTGTTGTGGGTAAAGTCCAGCAAACTGCAATTCTTGTGTGGCTTCCACTTGTTGCAGTGGAGTTTGTGCTCCATTCAGGATTCTCAAAGCTAATTTTAATGCACTCAAAGCTAAAAGCTTTAGAGAGCACCCAGTGCTAAGATAGCCGTAAGGGGGCGGTGGGGCTGTGGCTCAGTGGTAGAGCATCGGCTTGGCATGCAGAACGTCCTGAGTTCCATCCCCAGCATCTCCAGGTAGGTAATAGATGATGTGAAATACTTCTTCCTGAGACCTTGGAGAGTCATTGTTAGCCTGAGTACACAATACTGGCTTCGATGGACCAAAGTCTGATTCAGTAAAAGGTAGCTTCATGCGTTCAAGAATGTGGGTGGGTACAACTTCCTGGATGTACATACAGTGTTAGGATCCTCCCCATGCTAGGATAGTGGGATAGCTCAACAAAGCATCCTTGTTTACCTCTGCTGAGAGTGAGAGAGAATAAAGAAGCTGAATAAGGCACTTCAGCAGGGGTGTCAAACATGTGGCCTGAGGACCGAATCAGGCCCCTGGAGGGCTCCTATCAGGCCCCTGAGCAACTGGCTCTTGTCTGCTTCCTTTTCCCTCTCTCTTGCTTCCTTCTGCATCTCAGCTTGATTTGCCAAGCTTGCTTAAAACCTTGATTTGCTCTGTTGGTTGAGGCTCCTCCCCCTCTTGGTCCCCTGCGGAGGGAGGGAAAGAGCCAGAGCTTCCTTTGCCCAGTTCCCTGGATCCCATGGGAAAAATACAAAGAAAGCACCTTTGAGACCAACAAGTTCTAATGTTTTAAACATGTTTTATTTTAAGTTTTTGTTTAACAGAATCTTTAGTCATGTTTGTCAGTGTCCTTTAAAAAGTTTATATCTCTGCTACCTAATCTTAAATAGGTACACCAATGGCCCAGCCCAACATAGCCTGGCCTGGCCCAACGAAGTCTCATTTATGTCAGATCTGGCCCTCATAACAAATGAGTTCGACATCCTTGGACTACAGAATCTAAAGTCCTTCACTCCAGCTGCAGAGCAACTTATGGAAAGGATAGGAGAAGTTCTACCTACTGTATTATAATGGAGCAGTTGACTCAGGGTATGGAGTCTTTTCTAGCAGTCAAGCCAGTTTTTAGAAGAAGAGGAGACTGGATTTATACCCTGCCCTTCACTACCCAAAGGAGTCTCAGAGCGGCTTACAGTCTCCTTTCCCTTCGCCTCTCCATAACAGACACCCTGTGAGGTAGGTGGGACTGAGGGAGCTCTGACAGAAACTGCTCTTGACAGGAACAGCTCTGTGAGAACTTGTGACTGACTTAAGGTCACAGCAGCTGCACGTGGAGGAGTGGGGAATCAAACTCCATTCTCCCAGATAAGAGTCCGTGCACTTAACCACTACATCAGACTGGCGCTTAAACCCCACAGGATTCACCATCGCCTCAGACATGAAGGGGAAACAGTGGGCATAGCTACCACATGTTTACTCCACAGCTAGCCCATAGCCAGATGTTTACCCTGCTCTCTCTTTTCACCGGACTATAAGATACAGACTAAAAGAGCCAAACATGGGGATTGGAGCATGATCAATTTTTTTTTAAAGTTAAATAAAGAAATGGAGAATGCCCAGCTGTTCTCAGGGCCAGCATCGGCATACCCTGAGGTAGGGCAGCTGCCAGGACTCAGACTTCCTGGCAGGGTCCACTGCCATAGAGCCTCCCCCAGCCACACGCTGCCAGGAAGTGCTGTGCAGGGGAAGTACAATGGTGACCCTCCCAGCGGGGCACAGTGGTGGTGACTCTCATCTGCACATACCACCCAGCACCACTGGGGAGAGGATATATGGGCAACAGGAAGGGCTCACAAATGGGCAGGGGGAGGAAGGACGCACAGGCCGGTGGTTATTTATGTGGGCTGGAAGGGCAACACAAGCAGGTCAGAAAGGGTGGTGATCAGAGAAGGAAAGGGGCCCTGGCACTCTGTGCCCGGGTCCTTATGAAACCAGAAACCAGCCCTGGCTGCAATGACCAGTGGGTTGCACTGTATCTCCACTAGCAGGGTTGTTGATTTCATTTTTTTAATCAAAGTAAAGTCCTGTTTCAAAACCTACACATTTTTTTTTAAAGATTCTGCTGCTGAACTCCAATCCATGAAAGAAGGCAGCTTCCCTGTTTTTGTCGCGGCAAAATTTGTTCATTGTCGGCGAGGGCTCTAAAAATAAATACGCGATTGCGTTTAGCTTTCAGTGGGACCTCATCCACTAATAAGCTTGGGCAATGGGGGTCCTCCTTTGCAGGGGGCCCCTGAAGCACAGTGGACATTGGACGGTCGAAGCGCTCCCATTCGTTTTGGCGGGGCTCCTGCCGGCAGTTGTTCCAGGAAGATTACGCCTCCCATTCAGAATCAGAGCCCACATAGGCAGCTTACCTTCGTGAACATGGGAGGAACCTCTGCTGGGCAGAATTATCGTTTCCTTGGATTCAGTATTCCTGTAACCCTCAGCGAACAGTATATATCTTTTAATCCACCGTGAATTTCCGCATGTCATTCGGCGATAACCGTACGTGCCGTCGAGCGTATTGAATTATTATCCATCATCATATAGTGTGTGATTTCTGAAGCAGTGAATAAGAACTGCGGAAAAACCCTCTTCCATCACTTGCATATATTTAGCTGAGTTACCCAGGAAGATCTAGGGAAGCAATCAGACGTATTGATTGAGATGTTTTACATGATCGTCTAAGAGTGCCGGGGACGGCGGGTGCGATCTCTCTGCCCGAGCACGTGCTTGAACAAATAAACTGCCACACTTAAGTCTCCTGTATTTAAATTCTCCTTTCTTCTCTCTCTCTCTTTTTTTAATGTAAAGAGTTAAAATGAGCCTAGATGTTGTGTTTTAAAATGTGACCTCCCCTGCACTAGTGATTCGTTCCCCCACCACTGCCCTCCTGCGTTCTATTCAGCGCTACTATTAATGCAGGAAAATCAGCAACATTAGTCATCTTAAAAGGGTTATTACTCAAGATGATTTAAATTGTGAAAATGTCAGCGGGGCTTGCATGCTCCCTGCTACGGATGCCATGATTTACACTCTCTGACACCATTCTGCTGCTGAGAAGGACGGGGGTGGGGGGAGAGAGGAAGTAATGGTTTCTCTGTTGCACTGATCAGAATTCAGGACGCGATATCAGCAGTAGCACATCTTAAAACGTCCTAGGATATGCCAAGGTTTTCATGTGTCGGAGTCTTGTGCGCAGCATTCGAACCGTCATCCCCACCTCTTCCGTGCAAATTTATCGTTCCTAATGCATTTAGTTGAAGGGTGGAGGGGGGGGATGTCCAAGATTACAGGGGCATGTAAGCCAGCAAAGGTCTGTTGCTTTATTTCCTTGTTTTAAAGCTCATAACACATCTAGCAAAGTGATATAAATTGACCAGTTGCCTAGAGAATTGGAAGCTCCAATATTTAAAGGTTTGTTCCCTTGATAGTTTGCTTGGAGAAATGGCAGAACTATAGAAAGCTCCTGCCTGTTGTTGCTTTCTTTTTCTTTTTTCTTTCCAAAATGCACTCTATCGATAATACCCATTCTACTATTCCAAAGCATCAGTGACCAAAGTAGATGTTTTCTGCTGTAATCTGGTATGGTTGTGGCAGTTTCATTCATGCATTCTAACACAGAGAAAAGACAGTCTCAGTAAACTTCATAAATCAGTGATTGACTTGATTTGTTAATTGATGCAGCAGCTGCAGGTTTGCTTGTTGTTGTTTTTTTAAATGCATTTTTAAATACAAGATTCAAGGCATGCTTCCCAGCAGCAAAGGCTATGTGTTGAATTTTTGCACCCCAATTTATCGATACAGTGCAAGGACTTCCAGTGAGCACATAGATCTTTCTTGCCAGCAAGGAACGTCCCTCTTCATTGGAAGACAGATCTTTGCATATGGGCAGAAAGGCATTCTTAGAGCTAACCTTCCAATGGAAGTGCATGGGAAAGGCTGTTCTCATAGAACCACTTGATTTCTGTTGTCTCAGTATACTCTTAGAAGGCCCACATACGATGGACCCTTGCCATTTATCCCCATGTATGTAAATAGGGTGGGCAGAGCTAAGAATGAGAAACTAGTGGCTTGTTTAAGGCCATCTAGACTGGGACTTCATATTAAGTAAAGCATATACTGCTTTCATTGAGCAAGATTAGCGTTCACTAGCACCTCGGAGAGCAACAAGGTTTCCCAAGTATAAGTTTTTGACAGTCTCGATAAAGAATTATTTAATTTTTAAAAAATTAAAAAGCTTTTAACAGTCAAAATTCCCTTCGTCAGATGCAACACAGGTGCAGTAGTTAAGAGCAGCAGATTCTGATCTGGAGAGCCAGGTTTAATTCCCCACTCCTCCACATGCAGCCAGCTGGGTGACCATGGGTCAATCACAGTTCTCTCAGAGCTCTCTCAGCCCCATCTACCTCGCAGGGTGTCTGTCATGGGGAGAGGAAGGTAAGGTGATTATAAGCCACTCTGAGACTCCGAAGGAAGGGTGGGTATAAATCCAATCCCCTCCTCCTCCTCATAAGAACATAAGAGAAGCCATGTTGGATCAAGCCAATAGCCCATCCAGTCCAACATTCTGTCACACAGTGGCCAAAAAACCCAGGTGCCATCAGGAGATTCATCAGTGGGGCCAGGACACTAGATGCCCTCCCACTGTTGCCCCTCCCAAGCACCAAGAATACAGAGCATCACTTGCCCCAGACAGAGAGTTCCAACAATATGCTGTGGCCAATAGCTACCGATGGACCTCTGCTCCATATATTTATCCAATCCCCTCTTGAAGCTGGCTATGCCTGTAACCACCACCACCTCCTGTTCCTCCTCCTTCTTCTTCTCCTCCTCTCAAATCTTGCTCTTCTACTGCAGACCAACATGGCTACCCACCTGAAACTGCATTCGCTGAGGTGCAGCTTAAAGAAAAGACCTGACTGGTGGCAGCTGAGAAGGAAGTATAGATGAATAGTTGGTGAAGGTTCAGTGAAGTTCCCCGTGCCCAGATCCTCTTCCGAAGCAAATCAGACAGTAGCCAAGCTGTGGTGCAGCTGGCCCAGTTTCCCTTCTTCCTTCCCTTCATGCATGAACAGCGTAAGAACCTAGGGAGAGTCATGCTGAATCAGACAAAAGGGCCATCAAGTCTAGCATTTGGGACATACAGCAGCCAACCAGCTGCCTCTAGGCCCTTTTAAAGGACCCGGCTTGTTTTCCAGCCCATTGTAAGCTACAGACTCTTCTGGTTGGAAGTGACCAGGATACTACCCTAGCTGTTGTTAAGTTTTTCTCTTATGTAACCAAATCTAATGGATAATTAGATGTGGATAACTTGTAACTTGATGTTTTAGCCATTATAGGTGTATCAGTTTGGTGTAGTGGTTAAGTGTGCAGACTCTTATCTGGGAGAACCGGATTTGATTCCCCACTCCTCCATTTGCACCTGCTGGAATGGCCTTGGGTCAGCCATAGCTCTGGCAGAGGTTGTCCTTGAAAGGGCAGCTGCTGTGAGAGCCCTCTCCAGCCCCACCCACCTCACAGGGTGTCTGTTGTGGGGGGGGAAGGTAAAGGAGATTGTGAGCCGCTCTGAGACTCTTCAGAGTGGAGGGCGGGATATAAATCCAATATCTTCTTCTTCATCATCATCTGTAGTATTTACTGTCATTCATGATGTATTTATTGTGTTTACTGTTACTATTGCTACTATTTATTTTTTTATTTTATTTATTTAGAATTTATATCCCGCCCTTCCCACGAGTGGCTCAGGGTGGCTATTGCTGTTACTGTCATTTATTGTTGCTATCATTATTCCTCTTATTGCTGCTTTGTCATTGATCCGCTCAAGACTGTAGTCATAAGAGCAATAAATGAAATGAAAGCTGCTTCTAGGAAGAAGAGTAAGTAAGTTTTATACCCCGCTTTCCTCTACCTGAAGGAGTCTCGGGGTACGATTGCCTTGCCTTCCTCTCCCACAACAGGCACCTTGGGTTTCACTATCAACTGACCATTTCTTTCCCATTTTCTCCTGGCAGATGAACACCTCTCTTTTGGGAAGCATCGGGATGCTGAATTCTGCCCCGCAGCTTCGCTGTATCAAGACGTACCAAGTGCCCCCGGTCCAAACGGCATCGCCAGGCACCCACAATGCTCTCAAACTGGCCAGGCTCATCTGGACTTCCAACCGGAACGTTATCCTTATGGCTCACGATGGCAAAGAACATCGGTTTGTGGTGTAGGGTGGGCAGGAGTTCTTTCTCTAAATACAGTTTTTCTTTTTTTAAACTCCCTGGTAATGTTCTCCCCCACTCTGTGAACTTAACCCTTGGAGGGTTCCATGCTGGTGGCCCAGCGGCAGGTTTATTCTGCTTGGTTCTCTGGAACAAAGCCCTGCCTGAAGCCACCTGCTGAGCTGGAGGTATACATGTACTAACTCAGCAGCCCATGGCAATAACACCAGCATGTTAGAGGGGTACGTGTTGCGTATGTCTGTGTTTTAAATCTACAGATAGATCAGTAAAAGAGAGGATCTTCAGTATACTGTGGCCTTATGAGTTGCGGCTTCATCTGGAAGACCTTAATTTGGCATTTTTAAAAAAATCAAATCACAAGATGGAAACTGGGCTGAGTCTTAATCTCAATAAGAAAAGCTGAAAATCCACAAAATTTAATTTTTTTTTTTAAAAAAAGTTATTTAAAATGTTGATGTTTACTGCAAAGATTTTATGTTTACATTGATGTTCTTCCAGCAGCTGTTGGAGGAAGGCTGGCTTTGGGGGTTTTGGGCCACTCTCCAAACCTCTTGGGGACCCACAATGTGCACATGCAGCTCTGCGGATGGAGCTCTCTTTGCTTTCTCAGCTTACAGAGGAGAACCCGATTTCTTCTCCAACCCCAGGTGCTCCAATGTGCACACTGCACATGCCAGTTCACAGCATTAAAAGGTTGCGCCTGTCAGACTTGGGAGTTCACGAGAGAACAGATAAGAGAATTTTTCTACTTGCTTTGAGAATATCCTCATATACATTCTTGAGTGATTTGCGAATGGCGGTACTCTTTAATGAATGAAGAAAAAAATTATGGATTTTAGGAAGCGGGGGGGATTATGTCAACGTCGAATTTTAGAATATGAAAGTTAGCAAAGAAAAGTTAGAGAAAAACAATGTGAATATCCATATTTTCTGGGAATGCTAATATAGTTGTATCCAAGGCTTGTTCTTTCTCCCCCTGCACTGGATTTGGCAGGGGCACAAGGACTCTTCACGTTTTAGAAGACTGGCTTGGTTTTTGTCTTGTTTTGTCGCTATGTGAAACCAATCATGAAATTGCCCATTTTCGACATTTTGATTGCATTAAAGAACAGAAATGTAAGAGTTTGGAAACATGCGGTGACACAAAGATGGTAATTATTGCAAGAAACATAAAAGAAGTTAACTAGAATCCTGCTTGAATATTTTTGCGCATTTTGTTTATGAAGATCCCATTGTAACAGCTGACATTCACATATAACCCCCCACCCCACCCCGTGTCTTGCATATTTATTTTTGTGTGTTGATGACCCGGACAGGAGAGAGAAAAACTATGTAGAAGATTTTTTTTTTAATCATTGGTGTGTGTGCATGCATTTTCAGTGCTTCTAGCTTGCATTCTCTTTGCCTTGGAAAACTAGGGATGCCATTTTCCAGGAGGGACCCAAACAAACACCGGAACTGCAGTCTAGATTAAGAAAAACACTGTTACAAAAACTGTATACTCAAATTATACACTCAGTTGAATTCCACTTATTTATCGCTTGTGTTATTGACATTCCACAACTCTGTGTAACACAACTCAAACATAAATGATTTTTACTACATAAGAAACAAAGTCTTTGGCATCCACATTAGCACTGCACTTCCTGGTTGCTGTTAGATGAACACTGACTCAGAAGTAGACACAATTCAGACCTGGCTTGAATGATGGAAGCGGCAGTTCCTGAAGCCAAAAATCTTTTACCACCAATAGATAAACAGGACTATGCTCATAGCCTTGCGAACTTCGTTGACTGAACAAAGAGGGTTGGCTACATGATTTCCTGGATGCAATCATGTTTCGATGAATAAACAGTACTTCTTCTGGCCACCCGACTTACCACAGAACCTGTGCTCACAATTATTCACTATAGAAATAACTCCAAATACTTCGCAAGGCACCAGTTCTCGCTCAGGAGGGGACAGGGAATCCCTCGGTTTTTGGGGCTCCACCCAGACACCAACCAGCTGGCCAGTGGGGGGAAGCCCCACCCCCAACAGTAATCCATGGCCCCACTTGAAAAGAGCAGGTGCTGTGCACACCTGCCCCACAACCAGCGAATTTGTGGCGTGCAGAGCAGGTGCAGTGAGGTGCCCGCTTTTTCTCCCAACCGTTTAAAGGGAAGGTTCCCTTAAAATGGTTGGGGGAAAGCAAGGGGGCATGCACACATGGTGCTGCATCCCTGATGTGATGCTGTCACTCTGCACAACATCATTACGTCGGCAATGGCCCACCCCCTCCTGCAATGCCCCCCAAATCCCCTTGCCAAGGAGAAGATGGGACCTGGCTACCCTATGGAAAACATGGAGAAAGAATGCTCTTAGTAAACACAGACCTATTTGACAAAAGTGGAGTCTGTAGAAAAATCCAGACTAGACTCTAAATGAATAAATAAAATGAAAAATGATAAGTTCTTAATGTAAAACATGATTCTTTTGTCCCCCTTGAAATGAATGAAAGTTGTTTTGGGAGTAGTGTAGAATCCTTTTCCTACTTCAGTAGGCCAAAAAACGGAGTTCAAGTTGATAATCTGTTTTAATACACTGAACTTGTAACAAAGATTGCACAGGCCACAGTCAACCTATCTGCTTGAGATTGTAAAAGCACAGCAAGAAATTAAAGACCACTAGGAAAGTTTATCTCATTACTGCTGTAAATTTGTATCCTTTTTAACTATGGCAAAGCTAAAATATTGTATGTTCAGTGGTGGTTTTAAAAAAAATCAGTCACGGGATGTAGATGTTTTGAAGTGAATCTATGCAATGTGCATTGTACGTATCGAAAGCTGACTGTGGGATCTGGAAAAGGCATAGAAACACACAGAGAACACGGACACTTTGCAGAATCGAACAATGTTTCTAGCATTTCGTTTGAGTGTGGATAATGGAATGTTAACTTCGGTTTTTTTCCCCATGGAGATTCCAAAGGAATATTTACTTCCGCTGAAGACTTTTCTTTGTTCATCTGTTCCCGTGATCGCAGTGTGGGGTCCTGATTCTTACATGGTGCTGTATATAATCAGGGAGGCAGTCGCATCTCTTCAGTCTCGACTAAATGCCTTCTCACGCAATGGGACTTGGTGCAGAACACTGAAGAAAATTGAATGGGCTTTCATGAAGTTCCACGTAGGGCAACCGGACGGAAGTACACATTAAAGTAAACACAGGGTAGTCCCTGAAAATGGCATTCCCCGTGTCAGGTTTTCTCCCTCCTCCTTTGTAACCTCTAATAAAACTTAGCTGTGCCCTGATGTCATAACGTTGTGTATTTTTCCCACCAGCGGGGCAGCTAATGATGTTGGGCTGGGCAGGGGCAAGGAAATGTATGACATTAGGACACAAGCAGGATTTACCGAGTAGGGAAAGGGAGGAAAGACAGTGGCAGGGGTTGCCATTTTAGCCAGCAGCCTTTGTGCGTGTTGTGATGTGTAGTTCCATTGTCTGCACGTATCGGAGATGGTGTACTCTGCTGAATGTGTGGGAGCACTGGGCAGGTTTGCACTCAGCTGCTGTTCGTTTCAGTAGGCCTGTACATGCATCACTTTAAAAAAGAAAAAGAAAAGAAGCACTAATGCACAGCAACTATGCTCAGTGAGTGGCCTCCACGACTTTTTTTTTTTAAACGGGCTGCTTCAACGTATGTTGCTAAATTCAAATTTGCAAAAATCCAAAATGAAATACATCTGCTTTCATTAGCAAAAAGTTATATTCTAGCTGTGCAGGATCTACACGGATTATGTCTTCCGCAGATACCTAACACATGACGTGTTACTGTCAGTTAAAAATATATATATATATCCAGGGCTTCTAGCCCAACGAGAAAGAAAGCCTGTGGACAAGAGTAATTTAAACAGGAGAATCAATATTCACATGCTAGCGACTGCAACAATCCACCTGCACGGGGACTCCGCACTGGAGCAGACAGTAGCTGCACTGTGCTTTGTGGGTAGTTGCCTTCCAAGTCGTAATTCCCCTAACCTCCACATACGCAAATCTGCACTTGAGTGACTTTCTCAACCCTTGCTGCACAAACTCCACCCCACAGCTTAGATCTTTCAGCACTTGTAGTAAAAATTGTATTGTCATCCCAGTGTAAGCTTTTAGTGTTCTATTGATTTGTTTAGTACTGTATTTGGATTTGTCCTTGTAAATGTAGAGGCGTGCGTGGCTTCATTGGCAGTTTACAAGCAAAAAGATGACATGATGAGACACCTGTATGAAAATGTTGTCGCGGCTCAAGTCGCAGTGTTACGGTACCTGATTAAAATGCCCTGCCTCGAGAAGCTCTTTGGCAATTCCGCATATTGGCTGCTGCATGTACCAAATGGCCCTTATGTAGATAATGTGTGTGAAATAAAATACTAAATCGGATTGAAGATTGTCTTCCCTATGTTGCGATCCTAGTTTCCTTTTTTTTATTGCCGCGCTCAACACCACTAGGGAGTGGCGCTGTTAGGGCTGAAGGCGTCACTCTTAAACATGCAGATCATATTGAACAGCCACCACACATCTTAGAAGCATAGAATCATAGAGTTGGAAGGGTCCTCCAGGGTCCTCTAGTCCAATCCCCTGCACAATGCAGGAAACTCACAAATACCTCCCCCTAAATTCACAGGATCCACATTGCTGTCAGATGGCCATCTAGCCTCCATTTAAAAACCTCCAAGGAAGGAGAGCCGACCATCTCCTGAGGAAGCCTGTTCCACTGAGGAAACGCTCTAACAGTCAGGAAGTTCTTCCTAATGTTGAGCCGGAAACTCTTTTGATTTAATTTCAACCCGTTGGTTCTGGTCCTGTCCGGGGCCACAGAAAACAATTCCACCCCATCCTCTATATGACAGCCCTTCAAGTACTTGATTATATCACCTCTCAGCCGCCTCCTCTCCAGGCTAAACATGCCCAGCTCCTTCAACCTTTCTTCATAGGACTTGGTCTCCAGACCTCCATCATCTTCATTGCCCTCGTCTGGACCTGTTCCAGCTTGTCTATATGCTTTTTAAAATGTGGTGCCCAAAACTGAACACAATACTCCAGGTGAGGTCTTACCAGAGCAGAATAAAGAGATACCATCACTTCACGTGATCTGGACATTATACTTCTGTTGATACAGCCCAAAATTTTATTTGACTTTTTAGCCACCACATCACACTGTTGACTCATGTTCAGCATATGGTCCACAAAGACCCCGAGATCCTTTTTGCACGTACTACTTCTAAGACAAGTCTCTCCCATCCTATAACCATGCATTTGATTTTTCCTACCTAAATGCAGAACTTTACATTTATCCCTGTTATCTTGTTCCTCTTTCTTTCGGTAAAGTTATCTTGTAGAACTGACTAAATTCGTTGTTGGTCTTAAAGGTGCTGCTTGACTCCTACTTTGTTCTGATTAAATTCATGCCACTGCAAAATTCGTTTGCATGCCACCACTGCCAAGAAGAGAAGACTAGAAAACACGGGATACAATGCAATTTGATTTCCCAATATGTTATGAAGAAGAGAACCTTATTATAGTATAATAATGTTACAAATAAAATTAATAAATAAGAGATAGGAAGTAAATAATAAACAGTAAACCATTTTTAGCAGTAAGTGTCTGGCTTAACATATGGTTTGGCATTTAGTTTCAGATTCAATTTTTCATTTGGCCTCTTAAAATGTTTCCTCTTACCCCAGAAGGTCTTACCGGAAACAAGAAGCTGAAATTAAACTAAAAGAGTTTTCAGCTAAACATTACGGAGAACTTCATGACAATTAAAGCTGTTCCCCAGTGGAACAGGCTTCCTGCAAGCGGGGGGGGGGGGGGGGGAGACTCTTTCTCTTTGGAGGTTTTTAAGCAGAGGCTAGATACTCAAATACTTTGGCCACCAAATGAGAAGGGAGCATTCACTGGAGAAGATCCTGACGCTGGGAAAGACAGAAGGCAAAAGAAGAAGGGGACGGCAAAAGATGAGATGGCTGGACAGTGTTACTGATGTAACTAACACGAATTTGAGCAGACTTCGTAGAAGACAGGAGGGACTGGCATGACTTTGTCCATGGGGTCGCAAAGAGTCGGACTCAGCTGTGCGACTGAACAACAACAACAGATGGTCATCTGAGAGCAGTGCTGGTTCTGGGGCTCGCTATTAATTTAGGTAGCTCATGAAAGGAAGCAATGAGTCAGTGCCAGTTCTTGTGATCCTTTCTTATATGCCCAGAGTGATGCTGATGACCATTGTAAGACCAGGAAGAAATTTTTCCCCAGGCCAGATTGGCCCAGGGATCCTGGAAGTGTTGTTTTGTTTTGCCTTTCTCTGGACATAGTAGCATGGGTCACTGGGGGAGTGGGGGGTGAAGGTAACTGCGAAATTCTTGCATTGTGCAGGGGATTGGACCAGATGACCCTTGCGGTCCCTTCCAGCCCTATGTTTCTATTTTTCTTTGTTTCACTGTGATGAGTAGAGACTAATTTTCAAAAGATCCATTGTGTTCATACTGCAAAAAGAAATGAGAAGATGCCAGGGGGTAGGTAAGCCCCTTGGGGAGAGCGGGGGGGGGGGGTTGTTTACTTGTTCAGGGGCAATACGATTCTACCACAAAACAAATGTATATCTTTTTAAAGTTGTAATAGCATCCTCCATTGCACTCAAAAGCAGTAGGTCTTTTTTTTTTTTTGTGACCCAGCCTCTGGAGAAGCAGCCACAGAGCCAAATTATTCACCGAGATGTTTAGACAAGGGCAGCTGTCCGCTGGGAGCAGAAGATGTTGTCTTTGCTTCATCCGGCGATTTGGTACTGCATACCTGCGGTATCAACGGATTAATTATTCTTCAGAGACGATCATAGCAAACAATTGATTCATCCTTTTCTTTCCCCCCCCCCACCTCCCTTTGAAGTCTTTTCTTGTAAGAAGGCAGAACAGGATGAATTAAGTTGGTCATTACATAACAGGAGATGGGGGGAGGAGAAGGGGGGGTGGCCGTGAGGTAATCACAAAGCGTTCCTAATTGCATCACTTCGAGGCTCCTCTTGATTCTCGAGGTGCGGGCCTGTGTTAAAATAATTGATGGCTTAAATATTTTTCCTATAGGTGGAATCTGCTCAGTAACTGTTCTATTGCTGATCGCATAAACTGATCAAACGCAGAAAGGGCATGACATTAATAGGAAGGTAAAGCCAGGCAGTGCTGCATGAACTTTCACCTTTCACCTCTTCAGCTGACAGACAGCACTGAGTGTTGAAAAAAATCGATACTTAGGAGCCAGGAGGGAAATATTTCCAACCTCTAACTAGAGAATGTATTTTGACAAGGCCAAGATAATCCAAGCTGCACAGGAGAAAGAGAAAAGAAGACTCATTTTTAAAGCTTGACACTTCAAGGTGTTTTTGTACAATGGTTTAGAGAAAGCATCGATAACACACAAATACCAAAGGTCAAAAAGAAAAGCGAAGAAGAATTTCAGAAATCACATGCATTGTCTTCCCACTATTTACTTTACCAAATAACAAGATTGTAGCCAAGCTTTGATTCCCCAAATACATATGCATGTTATAAGGGGAGGGGAAAAAAATTTAAGTGATTCCTTGAATTCTAGCAGCTTGTCCTCTTTGGGACGGGGGTGGGGGGATTACAGGCGTTTGTGTTCTGCCTGAAGCAATTTTCATTGTACAGAAGCACACACGCTTCTTGCTCATTCCCTCTCTCTTGTATTCCAGCACCATCGTGTAGCAATTGCTTATATATTGAGTACAAGATTCCTCTTTAGGGAATGCGAACATTTGGCACACACCCAAAACTGAGCAAGGAACAGATCACACTCCCTGTAGGATTGATTCATACGTGTGCATAGGCCAGATCTGAATATGTAAATAGACCCCAATGTATGCAAGTTGATGTAAAGATTCTGGGGAGTCAGCTGCCTTTGATGTTGGGGAAAAAAGCATCCATTGATGTTGGAAATCACCTAGAGATGAATATCCATATCCAGACAAAGTTAAACCTGTCTGTTTCCATCTTGTTCCGAGAGCCATTTAGTATTCTGTGAAATACAGAGGTTATCTACTGATAACTGTAATGGGTTTGAGACTTTGGTTCACCTACTGCTATATCTTTGTTCTGTCCTTTCTTCCCTTTGTATTAGCATCGGTGATGATGGAAAGTGCTGTCAAGTCACAACTGACATATAGCTACAGGACCGCCTCTCCCCATATACGCCCCGGAGAACACTACGATCTGATACTCAACATCTGCTGACCGTCCCTGGCCCAAAAGACATTCGAGTAGCCTCAGCCAGGGCCTTTTCGGCCTTGGCCCCAGCCTGGTGGAATCAGCTCCCCTCAGAGATCCAGGCCTTTACTGAATTGTTACCTTTCCGTAGGGCCTGTAAGACGGAGCTATTCCACCAGGCGTTTGGTTGAGGCAGCAGGCATCCTATTCCATCGGCTGACCCTCTGTTGTGACACCACCTCTGCTGCCATACTATTTTTTACTATCTGTGTTTAGTATATTAGGATGTGCCCAACTGAGCCACCAAATCGTATTCTCTACTTTTATTGGTTTTAAATACTGTTTTACTGTTTCAAAATGTTATCCACCCTGAGCCCGTCTGGGAAAGGTGGAATATAAATTAAAGAAATGGTGACCCTGTAGGGTTTTTAGCTGAGCAACGTTCGAAGGTGATTTGCAATTGTCTGCCTTTGCATCACAACCCTGGAATTCCTTAGAGGTCTCCCATCCAAATACTAACTGGGGCCAAATCTGCTTAGCTTCTGAGACCTGATGAAATCAGGCTAGCTTGGACTATCAGTATTGCTTTGTTAAATTTCAGGGCCAAATTAGCTCAGAACTTCCTGAGGTCACTGGTCAAATGTAACTACAGGGGTCCTTTCCCTGGCTGCCATATTTTCTTAGAGACCAACAAGATTTTGGTGTATAAGCTTCTGAGAGTCAAAACTCGCTTTGTCACCTATGAGTCTTGATAGGTTATAGCTTGAAAATCTTCTTGGTCTCTAAGAAGAAGAGGTTGGATTTATACCCAGCCCTTCACTCAAAGTCTCAGAGCAGCTTACGATTTAATTTCATTTCCCCTCCCCACAACAGCTACCTTGTGAGGTAGGTGGGGCTGAGACAACTTTTTCAAGAAACTGCTCTGAAGCCAAACAGCTCTGAAAGAATTTGTGACTGACTCAAGGTCACAACAGCAGGTGCATGTGGAGGAGCGGAGAATCAAACTGGGGTTTCCCAGATAGGAGTCCGTGTTCCTAACCACTACACCAGACTGGCTACTAGACTCGAACCTAGCTGTTCTACTGCAGAGCAGCATTGTCTGCCTTCTGAAACATATTTTCATAAGATACTATACTTGTGTATAGATGAGTTCATTAAAAACATCGTAGGTCATATATGAGGTGATGAGGTATGAAAAGGAGGGGGAAAGGGGGGTCAGGCCTAGAATGTAGAGTGTACTCTTTATATTAAACAGATTTCAGGTTTCAAGATGGCAATGTTAATTATTAATTAGGGATGGGCATGAACCAGGAAAATGCAGTTCTGTTTGTGGTTCGTGGCATGTCCTGTTTGCGAACCATGAACCATCATGCATCTTTAGCCACCTCACAAACTGACTTGGTTTGTCAGATTCGTGAGGTGGTAAAATGGCCTCCCTGGCATGCCAGAGACACCAAACCTACAGGAAACCTCTGGCTGACTCTCTTCTACCTGCCTTCCAAGTTTGGTGAGAACTGGATTTATGGGGTCCAAATTACAGCCCCCCAAAAAGGTGCCCCCATTAACATACTTTCTGAGGAAATGACAAAATCACTTTCTTTGGTGGCCATAACTCAAATCCTGTTAATCCAATCCTCAGCAAACTTAAAGGGCTGGTAGAGGAAAGACAACCAGCGATCTCCTGTGAGGTTGTTTCCTGAACCTGTGCCTGTTAACAGGCAATCATTTTGACAGATGCAAGTTCAGAAGTGTATAGAATGGTTTCTGTGCAAGCTAGAGACACAAACTTGTAGTAGCAACCCTGGACTGCCTTGGCGGTTTTTCATCCAAGTACTAACCGGGGCTGGCCCTGCTTGACTTCTGAAGTCCAAAGAGATCAGTCTAGCTTGAGACAACCAGGTCAAGGGGTCTTTGGATTAGCTAGTATATGTTTTTGTGTGTTTTGAGTTGCCTTCGTCTTAGAAGAGAGGTATACAACTTATTGCCAACAAAAGTCCGTCTAGTCAAAGCAGTGGTATTCTCAGTGGTAATGGGGGAGGGACGGTGGCTCAGTGGTAGAGCATCTGCTTGGGAAGCAGAAGGTCCCAGGTTCAATCCCCGGCATCTCCCAACTAAAAAGGGTCCAGGCAAGTAGGCATGAAAAACCTCAGCTTGAGACCCTGGAGAACAGCTGCCAGTCTGAGTTGACAGTACTGACTTTGATGGACCAAGGGTCTGGTTCAGTATAAGGCAGCTTCATATATTCATATATTCAATGTATGGCTGTGAGAGCTGGACCATAAGGAAGGCCGAGCGCAGAAGAATAGACGCTTTCAAGCTGTGATGCTGGAGAAGAATCTTGAGAGTCCCTTGGACTGCAAGAAGATCAAATCAGTCAGTCCTGAGGGAAACCAACCCAGACTGTTCCCTGGAAGGTCAGATGCTGAGGCTGAAGCTCAAATACTTTGGCCACCAAATGAGAAGGGAGCACTCACTGGAGAAGACCCTGATGCTGGGAAAGACAGAAGGCAAAAGAAGAAGGGGACGGCAAAAGATGAGATGGCTGGACAGTGTTACTGATTTAACTAATGTGAATTTACGCAGACTTCAGAGGATGGTGAAAGATAGGAGGGCCTGACGTGATTTGGTCCATGGGGTCGCAAAGAATCGGACTCGATTGTGCAACTGAACAACAAATACAGCTTAAGTTTTACAGTGATTAGCACTGAAGTAAAACTGGAGAGACCCAGAATCAAAACTTCCTCTGCCAAGAAACTTACAGAGCGACCTTGAGTCTGTTATTCTTCCTCAGTATAACCAGGGCCTTTTTTTTAAAAGCAGGAATGCAGTTCTGGCTGGCTTGGTGTCAGAGGGTGTGGCCTAATATGCAAATGAGTTCCTGTTGGGCTTTTTATACATTTTAACTTCTCAAAAGCTTTTTGAGAAAATAAAATGAAAGAGGAGAGAGCCATGTAAACCAACCTGTGCAGGAAGAGCAGGATAAAATGAGACAGTGAGTAAATGTAGAAGGCCTTGCAGAAGGAAGCATATAGTAAAACCTGTATTTTCAAGACATTGCTGGGAACAAAGATTGCCTGGGGCTAGGGTTGCCAGTATCCAAATGGTGGCTGGAGATCTCCCAGAATTACAAATGGTCTCCAGGTTACAGAGATGTGGTCCTCTGGAGAAAATGACATTGTACCCCACTGAAGTCCCTCTCCTTCTCAAACTCCACCCCCAAAATCTACAGGAATTTCCCAACCCAGAGCTGGCAGCCCTACTTGGGGCCCAATGAATTAAATGGCAGCCTACTCTGATGCCTCCTTGCTCAAAATAAGCCCCATATGGCCTCCTCTCTGGTTAAAATTTGCAGTTTGGGGGATGACCCAAAAAAGACTTTGAGGTGGGGTGGAGCTTCTTCGTTTCTGGCCCAATTTAAACTGTTGAGAGTTTCTGTGATAAACTGTAGAGTTTCTAGGGTGCTTGTGACATAATGAAAATAGCATGGAGACATCAAATGTCTGTATCTCCCATAGGATTTCCGAAGCAACACAGATCATTGCAGCAATGTCGGCCTGTCAAAAATGGAGGCAAAAGTTCATATGTTCAGTGCTTCCGTGGAACCCCCAGCAATTCATGACTCAAAAAGTCATTCTGCTCTATGAAAGTAACTGACCATATGAAATGGGCCAATAAGAACCTAATATGTCATGCCTTCAGTCGGACTCGTGGTAGCAGCTGTCCTTGTTTTAATTGCATGTGAATCGTAAGCATGGGTAAATCAGCCCTTTAACTTATTGGGGAAGTTGGGTTGAGCAATCCCTGTTGCACTATTAGGGTTATTCCAAAGCTTCTTTAATAACCCAGTCCACCTCTTTTCATAAGAGCAGTCACGTTATTACTTCCAAGTTTTATTTATCAATGGATTGATTGATAACCTGTTGGAAGATAGTAAAATTAAATACATATATATGCTATTATAATACTCTGAAAAGAAATCCTGGTGTCTTCTTGCCCTGTGGACTCACTCTCAATGGCTGACCCATGTTCTAATAATGAAAGCAGCAATGCCAGGCAAGGAAGGGGAGGGGCTGTTACTCAGCGGTAGAGCATCTGCTTGGCATGCTAAAGGTCCCAGGTTCAATCCCCAGCATCTCCAGTTAAAGGACCAGGTGGTAGATGATGTGAAAGACCTCGGCCTGAGACCTTGGAGAGCTGCTGCCAGTCTGGGTACACAAAATTGTTATTTTTATTTATTTTGTGGATTTATAGTCCGCCCTTTCCCATAATGGGCTCAGTACTGACTTTAATGGACCAAGAGTATGATTCAGTATAAGGCAGTTTCATATGTGTCACGCTCCGGGTACCTCTCCCGGTCTCCCGGCGCTGCCGTCGCCCCTCCCGAGCACTCTGGGGCGTTCCCCAGAGGTCTCAGAAACAGGGGTGGGAGCCAGGTTACTTCACCTCAGGCCCCCCCCCGTTCCCCTCTGGCTGTGCACGGACTCCTTTCTCTCTCTCAGGAGGCAGCCCCACTGTGCACTTGCCAGCTTCCTCCCCGACCTCCTCCTTCCCTCCCTTTATCCCCCCGTCTCAGTCCTCCCCCCTCCTGGGTTCTGCCCCTCTCTGGCTCCTCCCCCCCTTCAAAGCCCCAGACGCCCGGGAGAGGCGCACCGGGGTTGGTCTGCCTGGGCATGCCTCAGGCGTCTCGGACTTCTGCAGCGTGCTGGGGTGTGGCGTCTCACCACCACGGGTCAGGCGGCTCTCCTCCTTTCTGCCCAGCGCTGGGCTCAGCTTCTCCCTCCTGCTCCTTGACGTCTCGCTCTGGCCAGGCTCCTCGGACCCGGAGACGGGCGCGGTGGCTGAGAGGCGCCGTTCGGGCGGCTGTTGGCACTCCGTCAGCCCAGGTGAGGGGTGGGGCTGCCGCGGGGGCTTGGGAAGATGTGGGAGGCTCTCGGGGCGGCGGCGGGGGCCGGGAGTGGCTGGCAGGCGCCGGGGGGTCCCCCTTGCGTAGTCCTCGCCCGGGCTGGGCGGGACAATATGTGTGCAAGACAAGGGTTTGTACATACTGAATGGAGTCCCCAGATGTACAGAAAAACATGGTTGTGAATTTTACCCAAAATAAATGAGAGACAAAAATGGCCTAGTGAGGATGGATCATGCTCTGGAGGTACTGCATAAGGAGGGGCAGGACCCACATTTTAGTGGTTTAGTTTGGAGTTTGTGGCTGAACCACAAACCAATAGGTCAGTTCATGAAGTGATCCAGTTTGTATCAGTTTGTGAGCTATTTAAGTTTAAACTCCTGGTTTCGGCTCCCCGTGAAAAGCCAGGGCAAGCAGAAAGCAGGGGTTTAAATGGCTCCCGGCCATTTAAACCAAACAGCTGGGGGTTTTTTAATGAACTGTATCAAAATTCATGGGAGGTTTGTGGCAGCTCTTTGGTTCACATACGTCGCATTGTGAACCACGAACCTGCCAAAATTCATGACAAACTTCGCTTTGACCTAGATAGCCCAGGCAAGCCTGACTTCATCAGATCTCAGAAGCTACGCAAGGATGACTCTGACAGGTACTTGGATTGGAGACCTCCCTGGAATACCAGAGTCCGGAGGCAGGGACAGACTTTATTCAGCCCCCTATCTAAATATCCTCTATGCCCCCAATAGGAGTCAATCACCAGAGGTCGCCATGATTTCCAGGTGCACACACACACACACATGCACATATACACATACATAAAAATACCAAAAAAAGTAAAAAACTTTCATTCATGAGCCAGTTTGTACCAATCCCTACTACAGCATGTTGAAAGCAGCTGAGTCAATTTTCCTGCCTCCCCATTTTCCTTACTCAAGTCCTTGAAAGTTTCTAGAGTCACGAAGGAAGAGATTTGGGAATGGCGTGAAGATTCCAGGGATGGAAGACAGCATGGAGTAACCGGTTGTCCTCATATCTTGGAAGCTAAGCAGGGTCAGAAAGGGAGACGACCAAGGAATATTTTGCAAGGGAAGGCAATGGCAAACCACCTCTGCTTCTCACTTGCCTTGAAAGCCTCTTGCTGGGGTTGCCATAAGTTGACTGGGACTTAACAGTACTTTACAGACAGAGAGATTTAAAATTGTTGCCCCTTCCTGCTATTCAGTGCCGACCCTCAGGTTGTAATCAAATATTGTTATTTAGAGGTTACAGGAATACAAATAGAAGGGGAAGACATGGAAGTAGTGACAGACTTCACATTTCTGGGATCCAAGATCACTGCAGATGGCGACTGTAGCCATGAAATTAAAAGACGTTTGCTCCTTGGGAGGACAGCTATGGCGAACCTGGGCAGAGAAAGTAGAGGCATCACCCTGCCAACAAAAGTCCGTATAGTCAAAGCGGTATTCCCAGTAGTAATGTATGGCTGTGAGAGCTGGACCATAAGAAAAGCCAAGTGCAGAAGAATAGATGCTTTTGAGATGTGCTGGAGAAGAATCTTGAGAGTCCCTTGGACTGCAAGAAGATCAAATCAGTCAGTCCTAAGGGATAGCAACCCAGACTGTTCCCTGGAAAGTCAGATGCTGAAGCTGAAGCTCAAATACTTTGGCCGCCAAATGAGAAGGGAGCACTCCCTGGAGAAGATCCTGATGCTGGGAAAGACAGAATGCAAAAGAAGAAGGGGACGGCAAAAGATGAGATGGCTGGACACGTTACTGATGTAACAAACACGAATTTGAGCAGATTTCGGAAGGTTGGTGGAAGACAGGAGGGCCTGGTGTGATTTTGACCATGAGGTCGCAAAGAGTCAGACTCGACTGTGCAACTGAACAACAAAAAGCACTGTGAGGTTACAGTGCTGGAAATCCTAGAATGTCATCAGTGGTAGTGTTTGTGGTTGCCTTGGAAATCCAAAATGTCTGGCAGATCTCATATAGCGATGTGGTACAAAAGTATTTTATGTTTAATCCATTCGCCTTTTGTTAAGATTACCATTTTTCCACCCACCAGCTTGTAGGTTTGCAGAAACATTTCCGTAATCGATACCTGCCCTAGGGCTCCCAAACCTTTGCTGGCAACTGGCAGGAGGTAGGGGAGTGCTAGCGATTGAAAAAAATGATATTGTGCAATGTTATGACATCACATATGGGCAAGTACCAGGAAGTAGTGTCACCATATTAGACAAAGCCCTGGGAATTTCCCTGAACTCTTCAGTAAAAACCATAGGGGTTAGAGAAATTCCTTGAGCATCATCCGATACAGTGATGTCACTTTGGGGTACTCACCCAGAAGTGATGTCACAGCATCATGTGTTACTGTTCTCCCTTTTTGCTCCTGCTCTTCATTCAAGCAGCTGCAGGGGACTAGAGGTTGCCCTCTGAAGCTGGCAATGCAGTGTTCCCAGGGCTCTTTTTTTTTTTTTTTTTGCAGGAATGCAGTTCCAGCTGGTTTGGCATCAGGGGTGTGTGGCCTAATATGCAAATGAGTTCCTGCTGGGCTTTTTCTAAAAAAACCCTGTGTGGAACAATGGTGACATCAGGGGTGTGGCCTGATATGCAAATAAGTTCCTGCTGAGCCTTTTCTACTAAAAAAGCCCTGAGTATCCCAAAACTGGCTTCATGGTGTGGATTTTTTTTGAGGGCGAAATTCAGAATTATGTATAAAGTAGTTTAGGCTGGGTGGATTGGTTTTTTTTTAAAAAAAAAATGTAGTTGATTTGGGGTTTAACTGCTTCAAAAAAAAAATTTTTATTGTTTAATAATTTTGCATTTTAACACTGTGAACCATTGGAGGACTTCTTAGTCCAACAGAACAACTATATAAGAATCTGAATCTTTAAAAGCACATCTGTGACATTAAAATCAAGATTCGAGATAAATCAGACCAAAAGGAGAATCTAATTTTTTTTCCTTGCCATTTACTGGCAGTTGGAGGGGGTTTTCTAGCAGCTTTTTGAAGAGCTGTATTTATGGAGGCTGAAACAAACATCTTTAAACCTTCCCCTTCCCCCCACCCCCCCAAAAATTGAGGAAAATAAGCTTGGCAAATAAGAGGTTGAGCATAGAGGTGATGCACTTGTAATAACTGAAGAGGCATGTCTCCAAGCTATAACCCAGCATTGTATCTGAGCTGTTGCAAATTGCTTAATAGCTATGGCCACCTACTGGCTAATTACTTCAGTATCACAGATGATCCATCCGTTGCAAGCTCTACAAGCCCCACTTGGAAAAGATACCTGTGATGAGAGGGGGCACTTGAGATCTATAAGGAAAATATTATTACAGGAAATTACAACTGTCTGCTCTTTTGTTGTCGAAACCGGGCTTCTGTTCTGTTCCGAGCACTGCCAGGCTTCTGACAGTCAGCATAATAGCCTCCCTGCTTGGACAATCGAGGCCTCCTTTTTGTACGTACCGCACATAACCCTTGTCTGAGCCTTTATGAATTATAAATTCATGGTATGTATTTATGAAGTGTCGTCTTCCAAGAGATGCCGGTTGCAAGTGGAAAGGAAATTCTGTCTCAGAATGCAAAACCGGGGCTGTAAACAAAGGCTGCATCCCTGGTATTGATCTAAGAATTTTGCAAAGAGCCGAATACCATCTTTAAAAAAAAAAACACGCACTATGCACGTCTCGAAAACGTCAGCCTCACCAGGTAGTTAACAGAAGAGATGGCTTCTAGCCTAGCTATGAATGTTTTTGTTATGGGTTTCTTAATAAGTTTCCTTAACTGTTGGATAAAGTGAAAAAGGTAATATTGGTAACAAAGTTAATACATTTCTGGGTTAACCTGGCCATGCAGGCCAATCCAATGCAGCTCTGCAACAACACTCATTATCAGGGCTCTTTTTCTAGCAGGAGCTCCTCTGCATATTAGGCCATGCCCCCCTGATGTAGCCAATCCTCTAAGAGCGTAGAAGGCTCTTAGTACAGGGTCAATTGTAAGCTCCAGGAAGATTGGCTACATCAGAGGGGTGTGACCTAATATGCAGAGGAGTTCCTGCTTTAAAAAGAGCCCTGGTCATTATATTTAATGCACATGACTCTGTAGAGCAGGGGTCCCCAACCCCTGGGCCGTGGACCAGTACTGGTCCGTGGCCTGTTAGAAACCGGGCCGTGACTTGTATAATTATTTCATTATATATTACAGTGTAGTCAAGAGGAGGAGGAGGAGGAGGACAACATTGGATTTATATCCCACCCTCCACTCCGAATTTCAGAGTCTCAGAGTGGCTCACAATCTCCTTTACCTTCTTCCCCCACCACAGACACCCTGTGAGGTGAGTGGGGCTGAGAGAGCTCTCTCAGAAGCTGCCCATTCAAGGACAATTCTGTGAGAGCCATGGCTGACCCAAGGCCATTCCAGCTGCTGCAAGTGGAAGAGTGGGAAATCAAACCCGGTTCTCCCAGATAAGAGTCTGCACACTTAACCACCACACCAAACTCATAGAAATAAAATGCACAGTTGTATCATCCCAAAACCATCCCCCACTACCCCAGTCTGTGGAAAAAATTTCTTCCACAGATCCGGTCCCTGGTGCCAAAAAAGTTGGGGACCACTGCACTAGAGTTTCTAGCCCTCTTGGATATTTTTTTTAAAAAAACTTTCCTAGGTATAATTACTGAATGTGTTTGAACAAATAAGGGTTTCGGAAGGATGTGGTCTAGGAAGCCACATGTATTAGCAGCCTTGGCCTTTCTTTAAAACACCCCATGGTGCAGAGTGTTAAAGCTGCAGTACTGCAGTCCTAAACTCTGCTCACAACCTGAGTTCGATCCCCGGTGGAAGCTGGGTTTTCAGATAGCCGGCTCCAGGTTGACTCAGCCTTCCATCCTTCCGAGGTCAGCAAAATGACTCCCCAGCTTGCTGGGGGGAAAGTGTAGATGACTGGGGGAGGCAATGGCAAACCACCGCGTAAAAAATCTGCCGTGAAAACGTTGTGAAAGCAACGTCACCCCAGAGTCGGAAACGACTGCTGCTTGCACAGGGGACCTTTCCTTTCTTTTTCCTTTCTTCAGAATACCAGTTACCCTCATTCCCTGCTAGTATTCTTGAAGTCCACTCAACATGAGACCAGAGTGGTATCTCCTCTGACCATATGCTTGATCAGCCAAAAGGCATTTAAAAAAAACTTAAATCTTTGCTGTTTGATTCAAATGCTCTCCTATCTTGTAATCCAGTTACTGGTTGGCTTCAAAAGATTCCTGTGTTTACATCAGTATGTGTGTAAAAAAATAGGAATCCAAGCAAAATTTAAAAAAAAAACGGAAAGAAAAACAACTTATGCAATGGTTCTTCCAAAGATTATATAGTGCTTCATTTCTGCAGCGTTCCCGTTCAAAGGTTTCTAAAGTTCCCCTCTGGTTTGCAGAGTAGACGCTGCTGGGATCGATGCTGCGATGGTATAAAAGATTTACGTTAATCTGAGTTTGTAAGCTAAATCTTTCAGTAGCACTGGTTGTATGCGCACGTTCCAGTGCTAAAATACTAAAAATGAATATTGTATAATCTCTGCCTCATCCTTACGACTGATGCTAGAGGTCTCCTTTCGAGATTTAGTGAAAACTTATTTCTGGAAGTGAATCACCGAACGAATCCAGTATCATTGTAAAAGTTGCTCCAGCCAAAGATGGTTTGAAGGATTTCCCTTTTCCCCTTGGAAAAACTGGCCAGGTCTCTGGGAAATTCACAGTTTCTAGCAAATAGACTGGGAGCAAATCATAGCTAAGATGCAGTCAGAGCATTCAGGGGTAAAGAATTAAAGACGAGGGCAACAGACACCCAAAGAGAAAGAAAAGCTCTTTGAACAGTTGGCTTCACTAGGAGCCTTCCCTGTTGTCGGGAAATTAAAAATTCATCTGCTATGAAAAATTAAAAGGTGAAACCTTCCTCTTGAGCAGTTCCAACAGCTTAGATTGCTTGCAGAGTGTTTCTTTTCTTTTCTTTTCTTTTTTTAAAGATGATTGTTATAAGGTTGTAAACATTGAAGCCAAAAGCAGGTCATTCTAATCAAAAGCATAGATTTGCTTTAAAACACAAACCAGTGCTCCTTGATGTGAACGGAAGTCATTGGAAAGGTGCTGGTAAGGAGGAGGAGGTTGCGGTGGTGATCTGATCTGGGATCATGCGAAGGAGAAGAACCAGAATTTCCCAGTTCAAAGCTTGCCTCTCACATGAACTTAGGAGCTGGCCATGGTGCTGTTTCATCTGGGTTTGAATCATAATACAGTATGCAATGGAGCCATGACCCGCATCTAGAAGAAGATATTGGATTTATATCCCACCCTATACTTTGAATCTCAGAGTCTCAGAGCAGCTCACAATCTCCTCTACCTTCCCCCACCCCCACAACAGACACCCTGTGAGGTAGGTGGGGCCAAGAGAGCTTTTTACAGCAGCTGCCCTTTCAAGGACAACTCCTGCGAAAGCTATGGCTGATCCAAGGCCATTCCAGCAGCTGCAAGTGGAGGAGTGGGGAATCAAACCCGGTTCTCCCAGATTAGAGTCCGCACATTTAACCCCTACACCAAACTGGCTCTCTAGTTCGATTTCATAATATCTTGGAAGCTAAGCAGGGTTGGCACCAATGTTCCCTGTAAGCTGCAGGGTCTTGTGAGCAAAAATTCTACTTTGTGAGCTGCTAGCATTAAAGTTGTGAGCTACTGCATAAATCAGCTACTGCATAAATCATCTCACAGAGGTCTGAGAGGAGCAGAGCAGAGCAGCTCTGATAGCTGAGACAGCTGGAGAAATTGCTGAGAATTTCTGTGTTTTGAAGGACTACATTCTAAGGTTTGTGGGGCTGCCTAAAATTCTAAGGTGTGATAGCTGGGGAACTGCTCTTTGTTTGGTTGACTGCTCTTTGTTTGGTTGACTGCCTTAAGGGTGAAAGAGATTGAGAGTGATTGCTGCTGATTGAGAGTGATTGCTGAGGAGTGCCTCTGCTCCACCTCTTTGCATTTTAAGCTGCGCCTTGCCAAAGGCTGAGCACATCTCACAGAGGTCTGAGAAGAGCAGAGCAGAGCAGCTCTGATAGCTGAGACAGCTGGAGAAATTGCTGAGAATTTCTGAGTTTTGAAGGACTACATTCTAAGGTTTGTGGGGCTGCCTAAAATTCTAAGGTGTGATAGCTGGGGAACTGCTCTTTGTTTGGTTGACTGCTCTTTGTTTGGTTGACTGCCTTAAGGGTGAAAGAGATTGAGAGTGATTGCTGCTGATTGAGAGTGATTGCTGAGGAGTGCCTCTGCTCCACCTCTTTGCATTTTAAGCTGCGCCTTGCCAAAGGCGCGAGCCTTTGGCGCGAGCCGAAGGGCGAGAGCTAAAGGGCTCTTGGCCTGTGGCTCTTCGCCTAGGGGCTCCCTAAGGAGCAGGAACCCAGATCCCTGGCTTCCTTGTTCTCCAAATAAGGTAAGTTCCCAATAAGGTAAGTTTAGGTAAGTTGACCCGCCAGAAGGGGAGCCACTTAAACAGCATTTAAAGAGGACTGTATATTTTAATATATATATATACAATGAAGATAGAATGCCAGCAGGGGGTTGGGGGCTTTCCAGTGTTTTGCACTGAGTGTCACATGTATGACTATCTGCCCAAAGGACAGAAGTCTTGGGTGTGTGCTCGATGCAAGGAGCTCCTGGTCCTCAGGGAACGAGTTCGTACCCTTGAGGCCGAGGTGACTGCCCTGGAGAAGCAGAGACGGTCAGTTAGGCACTTGGGGAAGACTCTCGGGGGCGTATTAGATGAGCCCCGCTCTGAACGTAGCAGCCCCGTTGCTGCCAGAGAGCGTGAGGGTCGAGAGGGAACAGGGCACCGTGCTGAAGATAAGGGGAATGCGCCCTCAGAAGGGACCTCTTCTTCGGTTGGTGAGCGGGAATCCTTTCGCGCCAAGGAACCATCCCTGAGCAGGGGGAGAGGGGGGGTATTGGTAGTTGGTGATTCGATCATTAGGCAAGTAGACAGCCGGGTGGCGAAACCGCGTACTGACCGTATGGTGACTTGCCTGCCTGGTGCGAAGGTAGCGGACATTACGCGTGTAGTAGATAGGCTGATAGACAGTGCTGGGGAGGAGCCTGTGGTCGTGGTGCATGTTGGCACCAACGATGTGGGGAAATGCAGTCATGAGGTCCTGGAGGAAAAATTTAGGCTGCTAGGCAGGAGACTTAAGGCCAGGACCTCCAAGGTAGCCTTCTCGGAAGTGCTACCTGTTCCACGTGCAGGGCAGGAGAGACAGGCACAAATTAGAAGTCTCAATGTGTGGATGAGACGATGGTGTAAGGAGGAAGGGTTTAAGTTTGTTAGGCACTGGGATGCTTTCTGGAACAAGCGGGAGCTGTACAAAAGAGACGGTCTCCACTTGTCCCCGGATGGAACCAGGCTGCTGGCGCTTAAAATCAAAAAGGTGGCAGAGCAGTTTTTAAACTAAATCTTGGGGGAAAGCCGACAGGAGATGAAATGTCTCTGGTTCGGGAGGACTCGTCTCAAAGAGATGAAGGGTTTGCTGCTATTTTTCTACCGGGTAACGGACCGGAGTTGTCCACTGTGAAGGTGACAAACAATATGGACTGTCTGCCAGTGTCTCGAGGCGGCAGGAGGAAGGTGGCGGGCCTAGCTCGCCTGGGAAATTATAGATGTTTGTATGCAAATGCTAGAAGTGTTCAAAGTAAAATTGGTGAATTGGAATGTTTAGTGTTGGGAGAAAACATAGACATTGTGGGAATTTCAGAAACTTGGTGGAATGAGGAGAATCAGTGGGACACGGTGATTCCTGGATATAAGCTATATCGGAAGGATAGGGAGGGAAGGGTTGGAGGTGGGGTGGCTCTGTATGTCAGAGAGGATATACGGTCCAGTAAGGCTGAGATCAGAGAATTAGATTCACTTTTAGAAATGCTTTGGGTTGAAATAGAGGGCCCAAAAGGAAATTTAACTATGGGAGTTTGTTATCGCCCACCAAATCAAAAGAGAGAGGACGATTATAATATGATGGAAGGCTTAAAGATAGCGGCTAAACGTAAAAACTGTGTTGTAATAGGTGATTTTAACTACCCGCAGATTGATTGGGTCAATATGTGTTCTGGTCGAGAGAAAGAGATTAAGTTTCTTGATGCTCTCAATGACTGTGCTATGGAGCAGATGGTCTCAGAACCTACCAGGGGTGGGGCGATCCTGGATTTGGTCCTAAGTAATGCCCAAGACTTGGTGAGAGTTGTAAAAGTGATTGCGCCGCTTGGGAGCAGTGACCATAATGTTATTGATTTCACCGTTTGTATAAATAGGGAGTTGTCCAAAAAGACCACCACAACCACGTTTAACTTTAAAAGGGGTAAATACACTGAGATGAGGAGGCATGTGAGGAAGAAACTGAAAGGAAAGGTACATACGGTCAAAACCCTTGGGGAAGCTTGGACGCTATTTAAAACTATAATCCTAGAAGCTCAGATAAAATACATACCACAAGTTAGAAAAGGCACAAACAGGCATAAGAAAAGGCCTGCGTGGTTAACAAACAAAGTAATGGAAGCTGTAAAAGGTAAGAAGGACTCCTTTAAGCGGTGGAAAACCAGTCCAAGTGAGATTAGTAAAAGAGAACACAGGCTGTGGCAAATCAAATGCAAGACTGTGATCAGGCAGGCAAAAAGGGACTATGAGGAGCATATTGCAAAAAACATAAAGACCAACAATAAAACTTTCTTCAAATATATTAGAAGTAGGAAACCAGCCAGGGAGGCAGTGGGGCCCTTGGATGACCATGGGATAAAAGGATTACTGAAGGAGGATAGGGAAATGGCTGAAAAGCTAAATGAATTTTTTGCCTCCGTCTTCACTGTAGAAGACGAGAACTTTTTGCCCGCCCCAGAACCACTAATTTTGGAAGGGGTGTTGAAAGACCTGAGTCAGATTGAGGTGACAAATGAGGAGGTCCTACAACTGATAGACAAATTAAAAACTAATAAGTCACCGGCATACATCCGAGAGTTCTGAAGGAACTCAAAGTTGAACTTGTGGATCTTCTAACAAAAATCTGTAATCTTTCATTGAAATCTGCCTCCATTCCTGAGGACTGGAAGGTAGCAAATGTCACCCCCATCTTTAAAAAAGGTTCCAGAGGAGATCCGGGAAATTACAGGCCAGTCAGTCTGACTTCAATACCGGGAAAGTTGGTAGAAACCATTATCAAGGACAGAATGAGTAGGCACATTGATGAACACGGGTTATTGAGGAAGACTCAGCATGGGTTCTGCAAGGGAAGATCTTGCCTCACTAACCTGTTGCATTTCTTTGAGGGGGTGAACAAACATGTGGACAAAGGAGACCCGATAGATGTTGTTTACCTTGACTTCCAGAAAGCTTTTGATAAAGTTCCTCATCAAAGGCTCCTTAGAAAGCTTGAGAATCATGGAGTAAAAGGACAGGTCCTCTTGTGGATCAAAAACTGGCTGAGTAATAGGAAGCAGAGAGTGAGTATAAATGGGCAGTCTTCGCAGTGGAGGACGGTAAGCAGTGGGGTGCCGCAGGGCTCGATACTGGGTCCCATGCTCTTTAACTTGTTCATAAATGATTTAGAGTTGGAAGTGAGCAGTGAAGTGGCCAAGTTTGCGGATGACACTAAATTGTTCAGGGTGGTGAGAACCAGAGAGGATTGTGAGGAACTCCAAAGGGATCTGTTGAGGCTGGGTGAGTGGGCGTCAACGTGGCAGATGCGGTTCAATGTGGCCAAGTGCAAAGTAATGCACATTGGGGCTAAGAATCCCAGCTACAAATACAAGTTGATGGGGTGTGAACTGGCAGAGACTGATCAAGAGAGAGATCTTGGGGTCATGATAGATAACTCACTGAAAGTGTCAAGACAGTGTGCGTTTGCAATAAAAAAGGCCAATGCCATGCTGGGAATTATTAGGAAGGGAATTGAAAACAAATCAGCCAGTATCATAATGCCCCTGTATAAATCGATGGTGCGGTCTCATTTGGAGTACTGTGTGCAGTTCTGGTCGCCGCACCTCAAAAAGGATATTATAGCTTTAGAGAAGGGCAACTAGAATGATTAAAGGGCTGGAGCACTTTCCCTATGAAGAAAGGTTGAAACGCTTGGGACTCTTTAGCTTGGAGAAACGTCGACTGCGGGGTGACATGATAGAGGTTTACAAGATAATGCATGGAATGGAGAAAGTAGAGAAAGAAGTACTTTTCTCCCTTTCTCACAATACAAGAACTCGTGGGCATTCGATGAAATTGCTGAGCAGACAGGTTAAGACGGATAAAAGGAAGTACTTCTTCACCCAAAGGGTGATTAACATGTGGAATTCACTGCCACAGGAGGTGGTGGCGGCCACAAGTATAGCCACCTTCAAGAGGGGTTTAGATAAAAATATGGAGCACAGGTCCATCAGTGGCTATTAGCCACAGTGTATGTGTGTATATAACATTTTTTGCCACTGTGTGACATAGAGTGTTGGACTTGATGGGCCGTTGGCCTGATCCAACATGGCTTCTCTTATGTTCTTATGTCTTATGTAGTTTGCTCTGGGGCTATTTTTTGTGAGCTAAGACAAAAATGTGTGAGCCAGAAGCTAAAAAAACTGTGAGTTAGCTCACACTAACTCAGCTTAGAGGGAACATTGATTGGCACTGATCATTATTTGGATGGGAGACCCCCAAAGAATACCAGTCACTACACAGAGGCAGGCAATGGCAAACCACCTCTAAACATCTGCTTTGAAACCACTGTGGGATCACTATAAGTCAGCTGTGACTTCAGCCCCCCCCCCCAAAAGTAGTGAATCATACACCTCTCTCTGTTTCCTGAACTGAGGAGGCCAACAATCTCTTGTATTTGGCTTCTACACAAGAGGCAAACACCCTTTCCCATATGGGGTTAGATCCATCTGGCTTTTCTTTTGGCGACAAAGGGAGGGGTCCCTTTGACCGTCAATAGTGGTTATGCTGGGGGTTGTGAGGCCTGCATAGATGAAAGCCATGTGGGATAGAGCTATATTAAGGAAAGGGGATTGGGTGAGATTGAATGAAATAAATAAGTAAATACTTACTCGCACATATTCACTGTTAACACAGTGATTGTTACATCACTAATCAGAGCTAAACCCTGTGTTATTCAATGGGACTTACTCCCAGGAAAGTGTCCTTAGGATTTCAGCCCATGTTTTATTTTATGCTGAATTACTAAAAGATAAGACGTGATAGTTGGAGGAAGGCTGAGCACAGGAGAATAGATGCTTTCGAGCTGTGGTGCTGGAGAAGATTCTTGAGAGTCCCTTGGACTGCAAGATCAAATCAGTCAGTCCTAAGGGAAATCAACCCTGACTGTTCCCTGGAAGATCAGATGCTGAAGCTCAAATACTTTGGCCACCCAAATTAGAAGGGAGCACTCACTGGAGAAGGCCCTGATGCTGGGAAAGACAGAAGTCAAAAGAAGAAGGGGACGGTAAAAGATGAGATGGCTGGACAGCATTATTGATGTACTAACACGAATTTGAGCAGACTTCGGAGGATGGTGGAAGACAGGAGGGCCTGGCGTGACTTTGTCCATGGGTCGCAAAGAGTCAGAATCGACTGTGCAACTGAACAACAACCAAAAGGTCAAGGACTTGATAATATTTGGATTTCTTGCTTTTTTAAACAACAAAAAAATGATAGTTGAGATACAAGGAAAGCAGTGCAAGAACGTTCACTCAGACTCAAAGAAAAGAAGCAAAGAAAGAACTTAGGGAGAGGGATTCTGCTTATGTGGATTTATGAAAGCCCTCCCAAAGCTGTTGAAGCAGCCACATGATTGCCAGCAACACTGGGGAACAAAGACCTTTCTGCAGAATTCTCTTCTTTTGCAAGATCCGTTTGACTTTGACGACTGGAAAGCTTTGATGCCAGTGTTATAACTGATCTTTTCCTTTCTCTCGCTCTCTCTCTCACTCCCTTTGTCCTTGAGTTCTTTAAACGAGACTGTCAGATTGCGAGGCCACAAATGCCATTCATTCATTCATTCGTTCATTCATTCATCTTTATTATCCTAATGAAAGTCATGAATGGGGCTGTTCATTTTTTCTCCCCATTTCCATTGGAAAATGTAGGCACATCTCTGTGCTGTGGTGAGGTGATCATACGACTGCTAAATGTCTTCTCTGCCAGCCTGGAGGAGGAGTTTGGACTTATACCCTCATTACCCAAAGGAGCCTCGGAGCAGCTTGCTGTAGTGGTTAAGTGTGCAGACTCTTATCTGAGAGAACTGGGTTTGATTCCCCACTCCTCCACTTACAGCTGCTGGAATGGCCTTGGGTCAGCTAGCTATCACAGGAGTTGTCCTTGAAAGGGCAGCTGCTGTGAGAGTCCTCTCAGCCCCACCCCACCTCACAGGGTGTCTGTTGTGGGGGGAGAAGATATGGGAGATTGTACTCTCTGGTTCAGAGAGAAGGGCAAGGTATAAATCTGCAGTCTCCTCCTCCTCCTTCTTCCAATCTCCTTTCTCTTCCCCTTCCCACAACAGGCACTCTGTGAGGTAGGTGGAGAAATATCTTTCCTTCTGGTCTTGGCACCTCTCCACACTATTCTAGCCTTTTCCAACTTGGCAGCAGGTAAGCAGGACATGCCTCCTGTATCTCTAAACATCCTAGTAAGACAAGGTTAGAATCCTCTCTCTACTCCATCCTGCCTGGAAATGAAGTTCCTTACAATAAAGGACTCATATTCTTCTTGCAAAGATAAAGAGGCTCCATGCATAACTTGGTTTCTCTGCTGCTCTTGAGCACTCTACTAACTCAATAATCCATCAAACGCAGGGCCTGGTTGTTAGGGCTGCCAATCCCCAGGTGAGGGCAGGGGATCCCCTGGTTTGGAGGCCCTCCCATCACTTCAGGGTCATCAGAAAGCAGGGGGGAGGAAATGTCTGCTGGGCACTCCATTATTCCCTGTGGAGACCAGTTCCCATAGGGTATAATGGTAAAGTGATCTGAGGGTATGTGGGGCTCTTTGGGGGCTGTGTTTTTAGGTAGAGGCACCACACTTGCAGCATGGCATCCACTGCCTCTCCCCAAAACATCCCCCAAGTTTTAAAAAGATTGGACCAGGGGGTCCAATTCAATGAGCCCCAAAAGAAGGTGTCCCTATCCTTCATTATTTCCAATGGAGGGAAGGCATTTAAAATATGTGCAGTTCCTTTAAATGCGATGGCCAGAGCTCCCTTCAGGGTTCCGTTATGCTTGTCACAACCTTGCTCCTGGCTCCACCCCCAAAGCCCCCAAATATTTCTTGAATCGGACTTGGCAACCCTACTAGGGTGGCCAGACCGTCCCGGTCTCCCGGGACTTTCCCGGTTCTGGCCACCAAATCCCGCCTTCCGGGCTGCCTATACCGGGACCATTAAAGGTCCCGGTTTAGCCAGCCCCGGAGGCGGTGGGCCACCTTCCCCGCCCATGCGTGGGGCCCGGCGGCGGTGGCGGAGGCCTCTCCGCGGCCTTCGCTGGTCGCTGGAGGCCCTCCAGAGACTCTGGAGGGCCTCCAGCGACCAGCGGAGGCTGCGGAGAGGCCGCGGAGCGGCCGGCGCTGGTCCCGGGAGGCCCTCCAGAGACTCTGGAGGGCCTCCAGCGACCAACGCCGAACAGCTGAGGCCTTTCCGCGGCCTCCGCTGGTCCCTGGAGGCCCTCCAGAGTCTCTGCGGCCTCCGCTGGTCCAAGGAGGCCCTCCAGAGACTCTGGAGGGCCTCCAGCGACCAGCGCCGAACAGCTGAGGCCTTTCCGCGGCCTCCGCTGGTCCCTGGAGGCCCTCCAGAGTCTCTGGAGGGCCTCCAGGGACCAGCGGAGGCCGCGGAGAGGCCGCGGCGCGACCAGCGCCGAACAGCTGAGGCCTCTCTGCAGCCTCCGCTGGTCCCTGGAGGCCCTCCAGAGACTCTGGAGGGCCTCCAGCGACCAGCGCCGGCCAGCCGAGGCCGCGGAGAGGCCGGCGCTGGTCCCTGGAAGCCCTCCAGAGACCAGCGCAGGCCCTCCCCGGCCTCCGAAGCCGCCGCCAGCCTCGCCAGCAGCACCAGCCGCCCCCCTGGAAGAAGGTAAGCTGGGACTCTGGTAGGGTGGGGGCCGAAAGCGGGGGGGGGGGCTGGCGGGAGGGGGCGGCCTTCCTTCCTTCCTTCCTTCCTTCCTTCCTTCCTTCCTTCCTTCCTTCCTTCCTTCCTTCCTTCCTTCCCTCCCTCCTCCCTTCCCTCCCTCCCTTCCCCCCCTCCTCCCTTCCCTCCCTCCTCCCTTCCTTCCTTTCTTCCTTCCTTCCTTCCTTCTCTCCCTTCCTTCCCTCCCTCCCTCCTCCCTTCCTTCCCTTCCCTCCCTCCCTCCTCCCTTCCTTTCTTCCTTCCCTCCCTCCCTCCCTCCTCCCTCCCTTCCTTCCTTCCTTCCTTCCTTCCTTCCTTCCTTCCTTCCTTCCTTCCTTCCTTCCTTCCTTCCCTCCCTCCCTTCCCCCCTTCCCTCTTTGTGTTCTTATGTGATGCAGAGTGTTGGACTGGATGGGCCACTGGCCTGATCCAACAGGGCTTCTCTTATGTTCTTATGTGACAATACTGACTTTGGTGGACCCAAGCACTGATTCAGTGTAAGGGAGCTTTGTGTTTGTGACTGGAGTGGACAATACTGACTTTGGTGGACCCAAGCACTGAGTCAGTGTAAGGGAGCTTTGTGTTTGTGACTGGAGTGGACAGTACTGACTTTGGTGGACCAAGCACTGATTCAGTGTAAGGGAGCTTTGTGTTTGTGACTGGAGTGGACAATACTGACTTTGGTGGACCCAAGCACTGATTCAGTGTAAGGGAGCTTTGTGTTTGTGTCTTCTGGTGCAATTTTGTTCTCAGATCCTGTATTTACTTCATCAGTATATGGGATAAGGCACTTTCTCAACTGTGCTGCATAATGCAGCCTATTTATTTTGTCCTGTTTGCTCTGTTGGCTCTATCTGCGCCACCTTCATCACTTTCGGGGTGTGGATCCCCCAGTGGGGTGGTCTCGCGACTCCCTCTGCTGGCTGTTTCTGATAGCCCTGCGCCCCCTCTTTCATTTGATATGTGTCCCGTGCGGGTGCCACCCTCCCGCCGGGAGATGCCGCAAAATGAGCCCCCTTGAGGCTTATGGCGGCAGGGCTCGGGGGAAGCGAGCTAGACTGCTGTTCTTTTGAGGGGTTATAGAGTGTTTCGAGCCCGTCCCTGTGGCATCGGTCCCATCATTGTGGGGCCCAGGGGGCCGGCGCAGCGGCACGCTGAAGCAGCCTGTCGGTCACTTCCGGGTTCCTGTCCTGCATCTCGACCTGTGTTATTAGTGACAGGCTGTGAAGTCACTTCCTGTTTCCGGCAGTGGCATTTGGGGGAAATGATGTCATTTGGGGAAAGTGATGTCACAGGAAGTGATGTCACTTCCTGTTTCCGGCAGGTGACGTGGGGGAAATGATGTCACAGGAAGTGGCGTCACTTCCTGTTTCCGGCGGTGGCATGACATCACCGGAAGTGACGTCACTTCCTGTTTCCGGCGGCGCGCACGCACTTCGCACGCGCGCACCCCTACCTTCCCCCCCCCAAGGTGTCCCTGGCTGGCCTTCAGACATTATGGTCACCCTAAACCCTACAGTGGTTGTGGAGTGTAAGAAACAGAGAAAAAGAAGGACAGCCAGAACCAGAACCTCAGGCAGAACTTCAACCAGACCATTCCAACAGCAAGGTCTCCTCAGGAGAAAAGGATTCCTCGGAAGGAGAGCTTCAGGGAAGGAACTCGGAGGCAGCAGATTTTGAGCAACCAGGTTGGCAGAACTCACAGCTAATAGCCGGGGCAAAGTCACCAGCCCTCCCTAGCCCTGCTGCAACAAGTGAGGCTCAGGGGCTTGTTACCAGCCCTCCGGCTTCACCCCCACCCTTGGAATGGAGGAGGCTAAACCTTACAGCAGAGTTTCAGGAGAGAAGGAAGAGCACACGTCTCCAGGCCAGATAACAGCTGCTTGCTGAAGATGAGGACTTGTAGGTTTATGTTCAAGCAGCTGCCTGCCATAGGGCCTGTTCTGCAGATGGATATAAAAAGTGAAGAAGAGAGCAGAGATTGGATTTATACCCTACCCTCTAAATCTCAGAGTGGTTTACAATCTCCTTCCCTTCCTCTCCCCTCAACAGGTAGGCGGGGCTGAGAGCGCTTTTTCAAGAACTGTGACTAGGGTTGCCAGAGCTGTATTGGAAAATACCTGAATACTTTAGAGGGTGCACCCAGGAGAGGGTAAAGTTTGGAGAGGGGAGGAGCTCAGCATGATTCAACGCCATAAAGTTCACCCTTCAAAGCAGCCATTTTCTCCAGGGGAGCTGATCTCTGCCAGCTGGAGATCAGTTGTAAAAGCAGGATAGCTCCTAACTGTGAGGGACCCAAAGCCCCCAGCAGGTGCATGTGAAGAAGTGGGGAATCAAATATGGTTTTCCCAGATTAGAGTCTGTGCTCTTAATATCTACACCAAACTGGTTGTCAGTCAAGGAGAGTTCTGTGACCAGTCAACGTAGCATCCTCTGGGGAAGCAAGAAGTCAGTCTAGTAGACTCTGTGACTATAATTCCTGAACTTTTCTTGTGTGCCCTTGGACTGGCTTTTGTATTCTGATTTTGGCTTGTGATTTGGACTTCGGCTTTGCAAACCTGTCTTGTGTATGACCTCTGGATTTCCTGACCATGCTCCTCAGTTTATCCTCCAGTGTAAACTCTTGGCTTGTTGAATTCTTGGATTGCTCTCCAGAGTTTGCTTGAAACACTAGTCTGTGCCTTGCTTATGTGTGTGACCAGCACATGACAAAGATGGAGCTTAGTACAATGGCTGGATGTGAAGGAGGAAAGAGCAATGGATGGGAACTGGCTGGAAATAGAAGGCGCAGGAGCAGAAAGGAAAGCCAAAAGAAGGAGGGGGAAGGACTGGGAGCAGGACACACACACACACACATATACAGGAGTGGAATTCTAGCAGGAGCTCCTTTGCACACACTCCTGATGTAGTAATCGTTCAAGAGTTTACAAGGCTCTTTTTTGTAAGTTCTTGGAGGATTGGCTATATCAAGAGGGTGTGGCCTAATAGGCAAAGGTGCTCCTGCTAGAATTCCACCCCTGTATATGTTGTGTGTGTATGTATATATGTGTGTGTATATATCAGGGTTTTCAAGGTAAGAGACATTCAGAGGTGGTTTGAAGCTGCCTGCCTCTGCATCACGATTCTAGTATTTCTAGTATATATATAGGGGGAACTCATGGGGATTTGGGGATGGAGCCTGGGGAGGACAGGGACCTCAGTGGGGTATGAAGCCATAGAGTCCACCCTCCAATGCCTCAGTTTTCTGCAGGGGAACTGATCTCTGCAGTCTGGAGATGAGCTATAATTCCAGGGGATTCCCAGGTCCCACCTGGTGGCTGGCATCCCTAGGCTAGCCTGATCTTGTCAAATCTCAGAAACTAAGCAGGGTTGGCCCTGGCTGGTATTTGGATGGGAGACAACTTAGAAATGTGGTCTCCCATCCAAATGTCTCTTACTTTGAAAACCCTGAAAAGTTACAATTGGCTGCAACTTGATGGCATTTTCCATTACCAACCCCACCCCCTTCCCCAATGGTATTGGGTCACTCTAGAAATTCCTGGAAACTCTTATGGTTTTACCACAGAGTTTTCAGCAATTCCTAACCTGTGTCACTTCCAGGTTTTACCAGAAGTGATGTAGCGGCACAGCCTGCATAATGTCCCCCATGTCCCCGCCCACACCCTTCCCGGCATCCATATATGTACTGTTAGTGTATGTGGAAATAACCCACCAAATGGGCTTGAGATGTTTGTTGGTTTTAAACAATTTATTGGTAGCATATGGTTACAAAGCTTATCTATTCCTTAATTTTTTCTTTTTTCACATTAACCCATATGACATTTCCATCCCCCCTCCCTCCAATGTTGACTTCCCCGAGGTTATAAGTTCAAATCCATACTAAAGGCACTTCTGACTGCTCAAAGTTCCATATATATATTCTTACAACTAAAAAAATGTCCAATATTTCTTTACTTTCCAAGTTTTCTCCATATATCCTTTAAATTTTCTCCACTCCCTTTTGAATATCTCTAAATCATAGTCTCTTAGTGTTCTGGTTAATTTGTCCATTTCACACCACGATAAAACTTTCATGGTCCATTCCCATTTCTCTGGTATTTTTTCTTGCTTCCAAAGCTGCGCGTACAAAGTCCTAGCAGCTGATAACAGGTACCAAATTAAAGTCCTGTCTTCTTTTGGGTATTTTTCTAATTGTAATCCAAGTAAAAACGTCTCTGCAATTTTCTTAAAATCATAGCCCAAAATTTTGGTGATTTCTTGTTGTATCATCTTCCAGAATTCTTTCGCTCTTTCACATGTCCACCACATATGGAAGAAAGAACCTTTATGTTTTTTACATTTCCAACATCTATCCGACATTTTCTTACTTATCTTAGCCAATTTTTTCGGAGTCATATACCACCTATACATCATTTTAAAACAGTTCTCCTTAATGCTTTGACAAGTTGATATCTTCATTGAGTTCTTCCAGAGGTGCTCCCATGTTTCCATTTGTATTTCTCTATTCACATTAATTGCCCATTTGACCATTTGAGACTTTACTACTTCTTCTTCTGTAGACCATTTCAATAATAACTTATATACTTTTGATATCAATTTTTCATTGTCACCTAACAGGACTCTTTCCAGTTCTGTTTGTTCTCGTCTAATCCCCTCTGATTTTATGTCATTTTCCATCAAACTTTTAATTTGTTGCATTTGAAACCAGTCATAATTGTTATTTAGCTCTTCTGAGGTTTTTAATTCAATTTTGTCTCCTTGAATCTTAAGCAGTTGGTTATATGACATTTCTCTTTTTTCTTCAGAATCGGCTGTTATTTTTATTACTTCTGCTGGCACTATCCATAATGGTTTTCTCTCGTCCCCGTATTTCTTGTATTTTATCCAAGTATTTAGTAATGTATTTCTGACATAGTGGTGAGAGAAAAAACCATCCATTTTATTCTTCCCATAGTACATGTATGCATGCCAGCCGAATCTATTTCCGTGAGCTTCTAACCACAGAGGTTTTTTGTCTAACAGCATTATCCAATCTTTTATCCATGTCAAACAAACTGCATCGTGGTATAGTCTTAGATCGGGAAGTTGAAAACCTCCTCTCTCTTTGGCATCCGTTAAGATCTTCATCTTAATCCTTGGTTTCTTTCCGGCCCAAATGAAATCAGAGATTTTCCTTTGCCATTTGTTGAATTGTTTTGCTTCTTTTACAATCGGGATGGTTTGAAACAAATACATTATCCTTGGCAAAATATTCATTTTGATTGCAGCTATCCTGCCCAGTAAGGACAAGTTGAGTTTATTCCATTTCATCAAATCTTTGTCCATCTTACACCACAGTTTTTCATAATTGTTTTTGTATAAATCAATGTTCTTCATTGTTATCTCTATTCCAAGGTACCTAACTTTGGTTGTGACTTCACAACCTGTCACCTTTTGTAGTTCTTTTGTTTTATTTGGTTGCATGTTTTTACAGAGGAATTTCGATTTCTCCTTATTTATGTATAATCCTGCTAGTTCTCCGTACTCTCTTATCTTAGCTAACAGCAGTGGTGACACTTGAACCGGATTCTCCATTATGAACACTATATCATCTGCAAAAGCTTTATATTTATAAGAGAATCTTCTAATTTTTAGACCTTCTATTTTTTCATCTTTTTGAATTTGTTGTAACAAAATTTCAAGAGTCATTATAAACAACAATGGTGATAGCGGGCATCCTTGCCTTGTTCCTTTACTCACTTTCAATTCTTTGGTAAGGTCTGCATTTATACACAATTTTGCATGCTGATCTGTATATATTGCTCTTGTCATTTTTATAAATTGTTCCCCTAAATTAATTTTTTCCATTACCGCAAACATAAAGTCCCAATTTAAGTTGTCGAAGGCTTTCTCTGTGTCAACAAAAAATAAGGCCACTTCTTTTTCCGGGTGCTTTTCATAGTATTCCACAACATTAATAACAGCTCTTACATTGTCCCTTATTTGTCTTTTAGGAAGAAATCCCGCTTGGTCTTTGTTTATAAAGTTGGTCAGGTATTGTTTCAGTCGCTCTGCTAAAATTCTTGTATAGATCTTATAGTCATTATTCAACAATGAGATTGGTCTATAATTTTTTACGTTTGTGCTATCTTTATCTTCCTTAGGAATCAGAGAGACTACAGCTTCCCTCCAGGTCTTTGGGATTTTTCCTTCTTCTCTTATCGTGTTTAACAACTTCAACAGTTTGGGTGTTAATTCATCCTTAAGAGATTTGTAAAATTTTGACGTGAATCCATCTGGCCCTGGAGCTTTACCCTCTTGCATTGCTTTTATTGCTGCTTCTATTTCAATTTTCTCTATTGGGTCATTTAATATCTTTTTCATATGTTCCGTCAAAGGTGCCACCTGAATGTTTCGTAGATACTCTTCCACTTTTTCTTTACTTACATTCACACCCTTGAATAAATTTGCATAGTATTTAAAGAATTCTCTTTTAATTCCTTCTTGATCCACTACTGTTTTCCCATTTGCCATGATTTTATTTATAGTCTTATTTTCTTTCCTTTTTTTTAATTGCCAGGCCAGGTATTTACCAGGTTTGTTTGCACTTTCAAACGATTTCTGTTTCAAATTTTTTAAATTCCATTCTAGTTCTTTATTCAGCAAATGTTTAACTTGGGATTGTAATATCGTAATTTCTTTTATTAATTTTTTCTTCCCTGGTCTTTTTTTTAAGTCCTTTTCTTTTTTATCTATTTCATTTTGCAGTGCTGACAGCCTTTCTTCTCTTGCTCTTTTGTCTTTATTATTCAATGTGATTAATATACCCCTCATTACTGCTTTATAAGTGTCCCATACTGTTGGATATTCCATATCATCCGTTTCATTTATTTGGAAGAATGCTGCAGTCTCCTTTTCTAAGAATGATACAGTGTCTTTATTTTGTAGTAAATCCTCATTAATTCTCCATCTTCTTGATTTTCTTTGCAATTTTGTTGACCAGCATATTGGATTATGGTCCGCCCAAACCTTTGGAAGAATCTCAATTTTTTTTGTTATGAGGCCCAAGCTTTGGGAACCCCACAACATGTCAATTCTGGAAAAAGAATTATGCCTTGCTGAGAAAAATGTATAGTCTCTTACCTCAGGGTTGAACTTTCTCCAAATGTCTTCTAGATTTTCCTGTTTAATCAACTCAAAGAAAGAATTGGGCAGCTTCCCTTCTTTATCATTCTTCTTTGGACTTGATCTGTCAAGGTTGTTTTGTATTGTCCCATTAAAATCGCCCATCATCAATACCTGGTCATAAGTCTCTTCGTCCATTTGTCTATTTATGTCTTTAAAGAATTTGTCTTTCGCTCCATTGGGTGCATAGAGTCCTAGTAGTAACGTTTTTTTCGCCTCTATCGTCACCTCAACAGCAATATATCTTCCTTCTTTGTCTTTAAAGATTAATTTTGGGTCAAGTTGTTCTTTAATGTAAAAAACCACCCCTCTTTTCTTTTGCTCTGCTAGTGAAAAAAATTCCAACCCCAAATTTCTATTCCACAAAAATTTACTGTCCTTGCGTTGTATATGAACTTCCTGTAAACAAATTATATTACATTTTTGCTTTTTAATCCAATGAAATGTTCTCCTTCTTTTCTGTGGTGAATTTAGTCCATTTATATTCCAAGATAGTAATTTGTACTCCATTATGATGTTGGTTCTTTATTTTCTTCAAAAAAAGCTATGCATCTCTTGTTCGCTTCTTATTGTAATCCTTTTGCCATTTTGTTCAAATCCAAGACCCTCTGGTATTATCCATCTATATCTTGTGCCCTCTGCACGCAACTGATCGGTTAGCTTCTTGTACTTTTTCCTATCGCTGATCACTTCTCTTGGTAGCTCTTTCATTATTTTAACTCTGCTCCCTTCTATTGCCCAGGCTTTTTGGTACCCTTTCCTCAAAATTTTCTCTGCCACCTCTTTTGATCTTAATCTTATGACAATGTCTCTTGGCAGACCTTTATTTTTCGCATAAACTGAGTTGACTCTGTAGGCACCCTCCAACATACTCTTAAATCTGTCAGGGTCTTCTTCTATGTACTCAGTGAAGATATCCACCATATAGCCTTTTAAGTCTGTATCTTCTTTTTCAGGTACCCCTCTTAGACGCACTTGTGACTCCAGCAACTTACAGTCGTGTATTATGACCTTTTCTTGAATTTTTAGCAAGGCAGAGGCCTGTGTATCCACTTTCATCTCTACCTCTTTCACTTTATTTTGAGTCTCTTCCTTAAAATTCTCTATCTCCTTCTTAAGGTCTCCAACTTCTTTTTTAATATCTTTTTTTATTGCCAAATGCAATTTGTCCATAGCTTTTAACATTTTTGCCTCCAGAGCGTCAAATTGAGACTGCATCTTGTCAAATGATTGGGCTCTTGCACGTGTTGTTCTTTCTACTGACATATAAAAAATCACCAAACCTTAAAAAAATCCCCACATAAAATTTAGCATCCAATCCAATAGCTTAGAGCCAGTTCTTTCAGATGAGACTAGTTTCGTTTTTCTCCCTTCTTCCTGAGCAAAGATATTGAATTTTAACAATTTTGACAGTTTTTCTCCCTTTTAAAATGGCAATCGTTATTTCTCTATGGTACAGTTCCAGCCTAGAGAGGTCTCTCTTCGTCTTTCTTGATCTGAGTCTTGGACTCAATTCCTTCCTAGTTCAAAGGTCGGATGTCACAGCTCTTGTTGTCCTTATAGGCTCTGATTTATTGTCCAGCCCCTTTTAGTTTCACTTCCTGTCACAGCTTAGACTGATCTCGTGTCTAGTCTCGCAGTTTTTTGAGCTGCATGAAGAAACCGCAACCACAAAAATCCACAACAATATGTCTTTTCTCCAAAATATCTTTGAAGGCAATTGTTTTTACGACGTTCAATTTTCACAAGCTGAATTCTTTTCCTGCTATGCCCCCCCTCAGCTCAGTTCATTCTAGGTTCTACAGTTTATGGGCATATATACACGGCAACTCTCTTTTCTTTCTTCTGCGTCACCAGCCTCCCATTGCCAACTTTCACTCTTATCTTGAAGGTTTTTTTTTTTTTTTGCTGTTGTTCACATCCAAAGCCACAGAGCTCAGCTTAACAAGGTAAAAGTTTTTTTTTTTCCATTCAATTATGCTTTGCCTTCGTCTGTTATTAATCCACTCAGTGTTTAAACTATATTCAAAGTCTCTCAGAGTGAAGATAAGAATGATGAGTCTACCTTTTAGATGTTCTCAACTCCCCCGGCTGTTATTTTCTTGCAATTAAAATCAGTCCTTCTAGAGTGCTTGGATTCCGACAGCCTTAAGTGACCGAAGTCACTTTAGAGTCACTGTAGACGATGGTTGACAAATTCCAGTGCCGGACATCAAGAAATGAAGGAGTCAGCTCCCTGACTGCTCCAGTTCGATATCAACAGCATTAAAGGAAGATAAGTCGTCTTGGGTTAACCCTTGCCTAGGGTTAATGAGCATAGACCTTATCAGGGGTCTTTAATACCCTGAACAGTGACAATAAAATCCCCCTCTGTTAGGGAGCTGCAGACTGTCTTCCAGCCAAACAGGAAGTCTTGGCTTGAGATGTTTGTGAACAGAGCTGGACCTGGTAGGTGTAGGGTTGACAATGCCCAGGTGGGGGCAGAGGATCACCCAGTTTAGTGGCCTTCCCTTCACTTAAGGGTCATCAGGTCTGCTGGCTCTTCCATTATTCCCTATGGAGATTGATTCCCATAGTAGGGTATAATGGAGAATTGATCTGTGGGTATCTGGGGCTCCAGAGAGGCTTTTCTTAGGTAGAGGCACTAAATTTGCAGCATAGTATTCAATGCCTCTCATCGAAACACCCTCCAAATTTCAAAAGGATTGGAGCAAGGGGTCCAATTCTATGAGTCCCCAAAGAAGGTGCCCCTATTCTTTATAATTTCTAATGGAGGGAAGGCATTTTTAAAAAGCACCGTCCCTTTAAATGGGATTGCCAGAACTCCTTTTGGAGTTCAGTCGTGCTTGTCACACTTTTGCCCCTGGATCCACCCCCAAAGTCCCCAGATATTTCCTGAGTTGGACTTGGCAACCCTAGGTAGGTATTCAGATACATTCATTAGAAGATGGAGGCCATACAGTTGTTAGCAGCTATTTGAAAAAGTCCACAAATGTGCCATTATAAAGAATGCTCTCCTCTATCTAGGTTTCAGAGTGTCTTGAAATTCATAGAAAATCTCAAGGCATTTCTTCTCAGGATTGAGGGATGAGATCTCAGAGGAGGTCTCTGAATACGGATGGCAAATCAGTAAAATCTGAGTGATGAGATGACATTAAAACAATATATTGATAAAGCTGGTATCCTGGCCCCTCAGTGTCCTGACTGATGCAGCAAAGGGCTATCTTTAGAAATGCTTATCCTAATAGTTACAGAACTGCAGAACAAATTGCTCCAGGAAAATGGACACAAAATACAGTAAACCAAATCTGCAATGCAAGATTTGTTGGTGCACGATAAAAATGGCTGCTTTTTGATTTACTGGAAATCCTGATGAGATAAATAGGTCTCGTTTGAACATAAAGGCTCCACAGATTATTCTAAAAATGAGGAGGTATTTTTGTAAAGAAAATGATCAGGGGTGCGTAGCTACAGTTCAAAACCACAGATCCCCACTGCAAGTCACATTAGTCTATTACATGACGGGTGGGGAGAGATACTGCTGTTGTGTTGCAAGAGGAAATTAATAAAAACTCCTGTACATCCTGAAAGAGTTGGCCTGCTGCATCTCTGGATGATGTACTGCCCAAAAGAGCCTGCCCACTGCATTACTGTATGATGTACTGCCTGTTCTAGCCTCTTTCCAATCAGCTTCCATTAGAGGGGGGCAATATTACTGTGTCTGTTCTTTGCATCCATTTGGATCATTTGCAGTTCAGCTCTTCTTCCAGACTAAGCCGACTGAAATCCAAGAGTAGGCTGCAGCAGTGTCCCCTCTAAGCTGAACTAGTGTGAGCTAGCTCACAGATGTTTAGCCTCCAGCTCACACATTTTTGTCTTAGCTAAGGAAGGATGACTCCAGAGCACACTAACTGATGCAGTAGCTCACAACTTTAATGCCAGTAGCTCACAAAGCTGAATTTTTGCTCACAAGACTCTGCAGCTTAGAGGGAACACTGGACTGCAGCAACTCTGTGTAAACTTGCACTATTAATCACTCACAATGCAGAGGTGTAAAGGAATGGCCGGGCTTCAGAGAGACTCTCCCAAGGGCGGACTGGTCCCTAAACTTACTGGGAAAGGTTCCAACAAACTGCTTCTCTGAAGAGCTTCTGGCAAGCAAGAGCAAGCTGAACTGAGTCTCAGGGGCACAGACAGCTCCACTGGGGCCTCTTGGCTCTGACTCCACATTGTGCATTGGTTGTTTTGACTTCTGGTTTGTTATGTCTGTTATTTGACCTTGAGGCATAGTTACTTGCCCTCCAGGATCCTGATGCATACATTCCGATTGGCTGTTCTCCTAGAACCAGCCAATCAGGACGTGAGGCATTTCTCTCAGGAAATGCAAATGAAGGATCCTGGAGAAACCAATAGGGTGGATTGCTGCCCACATAAAGGGGTGTGGTTAATTCAGACCAAATGGATAAAAGGAGTGGTGTTGCCTGTTTGGGTTCAGTTCTGCTCTTGTTCAGTTAATGTTTTTGCTTACCTCAAGCTGGCTGAACTCACTATATAATAGTCAGCATAAACATGTCACCCCTGGCTGGATGAGGGCCACGGGGCCCCCTTGGGGCTGCCAATACTCCCAGGATTCAACTCATAGAATCCTCCAGGGTCATCGAGACCAACCTCCTGCACAATCCAGGAAACTCACAAATACCTCCCTCTAAATTCACAGGATCAGCACTGCTGTCAGGTGGCCGTCTAGCCTCTGTTTAAAAACCTCCAAGGAAGGAGAGCCCACCACCTCCCGAGGAAGCCTGTGGTGGCATAGTTCTTCCTAATGTTGAGCTGGAAACTCTCTTGATTTAATTCCAACCCATTGGTTCTGGTCCTACCTTCTGGGGCCACAGAAAACAATTCCACACCATCCTCTATGACAGCAGCCCTTCAAGTACTTCAGCTGGCTCCTGAGCTGCTTTAACTTCCCTGTATTCTCTGGGTTGGGGGAGGAAGGCAGCACAGTATAGCCTATTGTTGTGAGACCTCAGAAGCGAAGCAGGCCAGTACTTGGAGGGGAGACCACCAATGAAGACTTTGCAGAGGAAGGCAATGACAAACCACTTCTGCTTCTCACTTGCCTTGAAAGATCCTTGCTGGCAAGGGCGGCACGTGAGAGTAGGCCATGTAGGTGGCTGCCTAGGGGGGGGTGCGAGTGGAGAAAACAGTAGCGGTGGAATTCTAGCAGGAGCTCCTTTGCATATTAGGCCACACACCCCTGATGTAGCCAATCCTCCAAGCGCTTATAAAAAAAAAGCCTTGTAAGCTCTTGGAGGCTTGGCTACATCAGGGGTGTGTGGCCTAATATGCAAAGAAGCTCCTGTTAGAATTCCAGCCCTGGAAAACAACATAATAAATCTCAGGCTGGCCCATTCAGAACCACAGGTGACAAACAATGGGCTATGAACCCAGGGTGAGAGTCAAAGGGATCTTTCCTTTTGATTTTGCCTCTGACCAAACTCAGGGTTAAGACCCTGCACCAGTAGGCGAAATGGAGGCTCAGCCTGGATGTTATGCAGCTAGCAAAGACATTCCTCAGTTTAGCCTGACCCTTTGAAGCACCCCAAATACATTGCTTGTATTTAGAACACCCCTGGAAGGTAGCTATGGGTCAGTATCCCCATATTACACATGGTGCAATTCACTGTCAGAGGATGGAGTGATGGCTACAGGCAGGGCTTTTTTTGTAGGAAAAGCCCAGCAGGAACTCATTTGCATATTAGGCCACACCTCTAGTGTCACCATTACTTCACACAAGGCTTTTTATAGAAAAGGCACAGCATGAACTCATATTAGGCCACACCCCCTGATGCCAAGCCAGCTGGAACTGCGTTCCTATGCGATCCTGCTCAAAAAAAGCCCTGGCTGCAGGTATAGACAGCTTTAAAAAGGGACTAGATAGATTCATGGAGGATAGGTCCATCAGCCATGGTGGCTGAGGGTTACCTCCACGTTTGGATCTCTGAATCCCAGAGCCAGGAGGTAATATCGGGAGAAGGTCTTGGCCTCTATGCCCTGTTGTTGGCTGTCCATAGAAACTAGCTGGCCACTATGTGAGACACTATGTGAGACAGGATACTGGACTAGATGGACCGATGTTCTTATGAAGGCCTTGGCCTCTATGCCTTTTTGTTGGCTGTCCATAGGAATTGGTTGGTCACTGTGTGAGACAGGATGCTAGACTAGATGGACCATTGGTCTGATCCAGCAGAGCTCTTTTGATGTTCTTATGGAGACTTGAGGATAGTGTCTGATCAAAAGCCACTTAGTAAATTCATGGCAGCAAGGAGATTCAAACTAGGAGCTTCCCGATTGGTAGCTCAGGGTGTTTTCGCACTGACCTTAATCAGCAGTGACGCCCCTCTTCAGCGCGCAGGATCAGCCCGGATTTCGCACCAATTGCCGCAGAGCACCCGGAAGAGCCGGAAAGTCCTGCGGTTTTTGCGGCGCAAATGGAAACTGGATTTTCCAGTTGCCTTCCGGCTCTTCCGGGTGCTCTGCGGCAATTGGTGCGAAATCCGGGCAGATCCTGCGCGCTGAAGAGGGGCGTCGCTACAGATTAAGGTCAGTGCGAAAATGCCCTCAGTGTCTTCATAACCACACTATGTCAGCTCTAAAGGATATGGTTTTGGTTGAGGAGAAGACAGAAAGCAACTTACGTGCTTTGTGTCCCGCCACCTAAAACACCTGCGTCATTTCTGCCCGCCGTTCCTGCATTTCAATGCTGCTTTTCCTTGTACCGTTGCCAAGGTCAATGCAAATCACTTGGCTGAACTTCTAGCGAGACCTGCTTAAGTCTTCCCCCTGCTTTTGTGCTCAGCAAATGAACCTCCTGCAACAGGCTGCAGAAGGAGTCTGATCCCGCTGGGAAGCCGGCGCAGCCTCTGATATAATCTCCTTCTCCAAATCTACGGCATGAATCTTTAAGCACTGAATCCCAAATCAATGAAATTAATGATCTTGCTGGCTGCTAATTTATACCTGTCTCTAAATGAAGACATAACTTTTATTTTGTCCAACTTGCTCTGCTGGTGCCTGACATTAGTACGGAGGCTGACAGGGGATCAGCGGATACCAGGAGGGAATTTTTTTCAGGCCTGCACCAACATGCATGCAGAAAAGGTCCTTCTCTAATTAAGCCATAGCCCTTTAAAATCTCTCAGCCCCACCTACCTCACAGGGTGTCTGTTGTGTGTGTGGAGGGAAGGTAAAGGAGATTGTGACTGCTCTGAGACACTGGGCGTTTTCGCACTGACCTTCAAGTGGCGCGACCACCCTCTTCACACCGGAGGATCTGCCCGGATTTCGCACAAGAAGCGCCGGCGCACCCAAAAGAGCTGGCTACTTCCGTCGCAAAACCCGCTCAAACGTTTTCCTGCTTCTTGGCGGTTTCCGTTTGAGCGGGTTTCGCGACGGAAGTAGTCGGCTCTTTTGGGTGCGCCGGCGCTTCTTGTGCGAAATCCGGGCAGATCCTCCGGTGTGAAGAGGGTGGTCGCGCTACTTGAAGGTCAGTGCGAAAACGCCCACTGAGTATAGGGCAGGATATAAATCCAGTATCATCGTCGTCATCTTCTTGGAGAGCCAGTTTGGTGTAGTGGTTAAGTGTGCGGACTCTTATCTGGGAGAACCGGGTTTGATTCCCCACTCCTCCACTTGCACCTGCTGAGATGGCCTTGGGTCAGCCATTGCTCTCGCAGGAGTTGTCCTTGAAAGGGCAGCTGCTGTGAGAGACCTCTCCAGTCCCACCCGCCTCACAGGGTGTCTGTTGTGGGGGAGGAAGGTAAAGGAGATTGTGAGCCGCTCTGAGACTCTTCGGAGTGGAGGGTGGGATATCAATCCAATATCATCTTCTTTTTCTGTTAAGGAATCGGGATGCAAGAGGAAAGTGCAACACACTTTCCCTTCCCCAAACAAATTCAGATAGATTCCTGGGATCTTGGAATGTCCTCTGGATGCCAGACTGTTTCCAAGTTCAAATCACAGTACCATTCATAATGTTTAGAGACCTTAACATTCTGGGACCTACACACATGCTGGTCCACCCCCTTCCCACTAAGATCCACAAACGTTCTGCCCTCATCCCAACAGAGTCTGCTGGCCGACAGTCCCAAGAGCAAAGAAGCTTAAGATGGTTGCATCAAAGAGGGAAGTTGGGCAGGTGCTTTGCTCACCCTTGCAGTGCTGTCGTGTAGTGCCATGTTTGGGATCTCCCATTATCATCACAACAATGACAGGAGGTAAATTAGGCTGAGAATAGTGAACTGCCCTAGGTCATCCACCTCTCCAAAGTTGCAAATCATCTTTGCTGAGACAGTGGAATTAAAGCTGGTGTGCTTTCTCAGGGCATTGCTTTGTGTTTGAAGTTGGAATAAGAACATGAGAAGCCATGTTGGATCAGGCCAATGGCCCATACAATCCAACTCTCTGTGTCACACAGTGGCCAAAAAAACCGAGGTGCCATCAGGAGGTCCATCGGTAGGGCCAGGACACTAGAAGCCCTCCCACTGTGCCCCCCCGCAAGCACCAAGAATATAGAGCATCACTGCCCCAGACAGAGAGTTCCAATAATATGCTGTGGCTAATAGCCACTGATGGACCACTGCTCCATAGCAGCTGGACTTCCATCCATGTTTCTTAGAATTGATGAGAAGCACATTATGTTGGGATGGAGCCCTACAATTCCATTTCACCAGTGGTGGATCCAGGCATCTGAAGTAAGGAGAATTCTGCTGACAGAATACACCTCCCATTGGAAGACTCATTCTTCTTGGTGGAAGGCACCACTATTCGTGGAACCAAATGACAAGTCATGGCATGGCATGAATAAAACCCATTGTCATGGCATGTTACAACCTTGTTGTCTCAGACAATGGGTTTTATTCATCCAGGGGTCCTCAATGGGGTGTCCACCAAGTGTTTTTTTAGAAACTGGATGGGGCTTTTGCCCAGCAATACTTCTGAGTGAGCACTGGAGATCTGATTGGCTGTGCAGATTTTTAAACCATTTGCTTTGGCAGCAGGGCCCACTATGGCACAAGGATCTCCACAGTGTAACTGATACTAATATGTAGCAGCCATTTTGTGACTGGCTCATCTTCTTATAGCAGCCATTTTGTGACTGGCTCCTCCTCTTATAGCAGCCATTTTGTGACTGGCTTCTCCTCCTGCAGCAGCCATGTTGTGGCTGCACCTACCACAATGTATCAGAATTCCAAAGCTTACCCACATAGGGTTGCCAGGTCTCACCTGGCAGCCAGCAGGGGATCTTCCTCACACACACAAAGCATGCACAGCGCAATGACCTCACCCAGAAGTGACATTATTGCACTGGGTGTGTCGCAAGAGGGATACTCTATAACATGGGGGAAACTCTATGGTTATCATAGAGTTTTCCCCCAATGCTACAGCATCCCTCCCCACAACATGCCCAGTGCAATAATGTCACTTCTGGGTAACATCATCATGCCAGGCACATTGCATCATGCCAGTGCTCTTCAGAAGTGAGGCTCCCCCACCAGCCAGTTCTGTAGTGGTGGGTTGGAGACCCTGAAATTGGGGGAATGGCCACCCCTGACAGGAGGCTTGGAACCCTATACTCACAGTCTGAAAAAAGTTGGGGACCCCTGTACTAGTCCACAAGAGACACCATCCTCAGAGTCCTTTCCTATTACTACGAGGAGTCTATTTGGTGTAGAGGTTAAGTGTGTGGGCACTTATCTGGGAGAACTGGGTTTGATTCCCCACTCCTCCACTTACAGCTGCTGGAATGACTTTGGGTTAGCCATAGCTCTCGCAGCGGTTGTCCTTGAAAGGGCAGCTGCTGTGAGAGCCCTCTCAGCCCCACCCACCTCACAGGATGTCTGTTGTGGGGCAGGAGGAGAAGATATAGGAGATTGTAAGCTGCTCTGAGTCTCTGATTCAGAGAGAAGGGCGGGGTATAAATCTGCAGTCTCCTTCTCCTTCTTTTTCTTCTCCTCCTTCTTCTTTTGACTATATCTAGGTAGGATTCTGAGCAGACCTGGTTAGGATTGGTTTCTAGGCCATCCTGACAGACTGACAGATCCTGCCTACAACCACACAAAGATGAGATTTCAAAGTGGTAGTCATCTTTGACCCTTCCTGAAGTCCTGCGCCACGGATCATTCATCTTATTATGACCCCTCGCCAGCAACCTCTTAACCATCTTTTTGGCCAGCAAACATTATCTCTTGTTTTCATTGATTGAAACCTGCCTCTTCTCAGAAGCAGAGGCAACTGTTTCTCTCTCTCAAAGGATTTGATATGATTTCCCTACTTCCCATTCCAGTAATTTTATGATAAGAGTTTCCCCCCTTCAAAATGGAATTTGGAAGGAAGACTGAGAAAGGCAGGGCTTTTTTTGTTGCAGGAACTCCTTTGCAACTCCCCACACCCCTGATGTAGCCAATCCTCCACTGTAAGAAGATCCCTGAAAGCGCTTGGAGGGTTGACTACATCAGAGGTGTGGGGCCTAATATGCAAAGGAGTTCCTGCTATTTAAAAAGCCCTGGAAAAAGGTATGCCTAAACAGGGTTACACCTTTTCACACCACTATCTTCCATAGACTGAGAACACTGCATAGGATTTCACTCTTAAGTATGGTTGCCAGAACCTTCCCTGCTGTCAGGCTCCACCCACCTGTTGCCAGACAGCTGGCCAGGGAAACCAAGCAATTGCTGCTGCGATTACCAGCCTCAAAAAGAAATATTAACCAAAGAAAACAAATTAGAAAATACCATATCAAAATATTTATACTGATAAATAAACCTCACAATCATTCAGTCTATAATTCATGCAAAAGACGTGTTCACCGGACGCCAGTCCCAGTCTTTTATAGCACTCCCGTGCTGATTTTCCTTGAGGATAGTCCTGGTGAAAATGTATAATAAATCCACTTTGTGCAGAAATCTTCAAGGAAAGTAGACAAAAGTCCAATAAGCTCTTCACAAAAAGCAGCCAGCAGGTCAGTACAGCTACAAGATCTTACTGATATCTTTGTTTCACTCAAGCTTTTTCCAGTTGCATAAAGAATTCAATACAATATCATATTAAAATACAAATGTTTTAAATGTTTTAAAATGTTAGTGGTCCCTATGGATAATAACTTGTTCATACATTACCCCTTCCAAAACAGTCTTAAACACAGGGTAAAAATGCCATATACTATAACTCACAGAGTCTCACTTCAACGTGATACTACTACTGCTGAAGTTATATACCCACAGGTGTATCCGTTTTACGACGAACATAGGAACATTCACAATTTTACAGCGTTTTTGCAAACATTTCTATTACAAACTACAGCAGTGTCAGTAACAAAAATCCACCTGAAAATTTAACCAAAGAACACCCCATTATATCTCATGATTTATAAAAAGCAAGCTAGATCCCAGTCATTGTTCAAGCCATGCGGCATCAAGGTCTGCAATTTATAGATCATGCGCATCTCCTGTTGCAATAGCCACCTATTGCGGTCCACTTTGTCTTGCAAGCTGTTAGGAAACTTTAATAATACAAAGAAGCGTATAGTCTCCGGTGGATGATTAAATTTCCGGAAATGTTCAACCAAAGGAGCATCTGTCACGCAATTCTTTACCCGAGATTTGTGCTCCAAGATGCGCGTGCGCACCACGCGCATCGTGGAGCCCAAATATATATATTTTTCAAGGACACAAAATTTCATAAATGCACTTCTTCATTGCACATGTGGTAGTATCCCTTAGAAACACCCTATAGCCTGTACTGGGATGAACAAACTCAGAGATTTGTAGGCATAGGACACAGGTGGAGCAAGCGCCGCATTTAAAGTGCCCGCCCGTTTTTTCCGTCCCTGTTTGCAGTGCGCAAATATTAGATTTCAGTAAGTGGTCCCCAATATTTTTGGTTCTCCTAAAACTCATACTGGGTATCTCTTGGCAGCTCGGCAGATCTTTAACTAAAAACCAAAATCTCTTAATGATATTACAAATAGGTTGAGTCAATGGAGAAAACTGCATAGCGCAGGCTATTCTATTGCTAGAGAGAGCTGCCGAGAATCCCGTAACAAAGAAGTTCTCAGTTCTCGATTAATTCTTGAAACAGCCTTCTGTAGAATTCTGTTCGGATATCTCCGAAATCTAAACTGATGGTAAATGTGATCCCTTTCTTTTACAAAATCCTGTACTTCAGTAGAATTGCGTTTAGCACGTATCATTTGACTAAAAGGTAAACTAGCTCTCAAATGTGATGGGTGGCAAGATTGGAAGTGTAAAGGAACACTCTTGTCTATTGGTTTTCTGTATATTTTAACTGCCGGAGTACTATTTTTGGTTTTATAGACACGTGTGTCCAAAAAGGCAATTGTCTGCTTATCAGCTACATACGAAAATTTAATTGACGGATGCACAGTATCCATCCATTGCATCAACATGGGCACTATAGACTCATGTGCCACCACTACCATAATGTCATCAATATATCTCTTAAACCACAAAACAGATGAAAAAAGGGATTAATCTCAGAATTGCAAAAAAACCTTTTTCTCCAGTTCAGCCATAAATAGGCATGCCAAGCTCGGTGAAAAGACCCCCTTTACTTGTTGGTAAAATTGTTCATCAAACTGAAAAAACTACTCAAGAATAATATTGATTAAATCCATCAAGAAATGCGTGGGCGGCTCCAAACAATGTCTAGAATCCAAAACATTTTGCAGTACCAGCCTTTCCTCCTAATGCGGTATATTGGTGTAAACGGACAAAACGTCCATAGACACCAAAACCGCTTCAGTGGGGACCTTTAAACCCTCAACTTGCCTAATAAAATCTGAAGTGTCTTTTATATATGTGTCAATTTTTAATACATGAGGTTTTAAGTAATGGTCAACAAACTGGCCCAATGGTTCCAGCAGAGATGCTGACGCTGAGGCGATAGGGTGACCCGGTGGAGGAAACCCCGACTTATGAATTTTTGGTAATATATAGAACACAGGGGTCCTGGGGTATGATTTTTTGTAAGAAATTATTCGCCTTATCATTAATATAGCCCAACTCACTGGCTTCTGTTACTGTAACCTGAATGATGAGCCAGTTTGGTGTAGTGGTTAAGTGTGCGGACTCTTATCTGGGAGAACCGGGTTTGATTCCCCACTCCTCCACTTGCAGCTGCTGGAATGGCCTTGGGTCAGCCATAGCTCTGGCAGAGGTTGTCCTTGAAAGGGCAGCTGCTGTGAGAGCCCTCTCCAGCCCCACCCACCTCACAGGGTGTCTGTTGTGGGGGAGGAAGGTAAAGGAGATTGTGAGCCGCTCTGAGACTCTTTGGAGTGGAGGGCGGGATATAAATCCAATATCTTCTTCTTCTTCTTTATTAGTTGGATCATTTGGGAGGGGCTTGTAGAATGTTTCATCTGTCAATTGGCGCATAACTTCTGTTACATAGTCCACCTTATCTAGAATGGCAATTCCACCCCCCCTTATCCGCAGGTTTGATTACGATTTGATCATTGTTCATTAACCTTTCTAATGCCTGCCTGTCCAATTTAGAAAAGTTGCCAATCAGCTGGCCAGCAGGGGGAACTTACCCCAAAAAAGAGCAAGGTCCGGTCCTTGTTACAGTGATGTGTCTATGTTACTTCCGGCATCACCCAGAAGTGACGTCATCATGTCAGTAATGTTGAGGTGACGCTCTAGCATTTGGGCAAAAACTCTATGGTAGAGTCCAAATTTACCATAGAGTTTTTGACAGACTACCAGAGCAGCACTGTAACATTGCTGTGTGAGGACATAATTTCTGGGTCTTGTTGGAAGTGACGTAGACATGTCCAGGGTGGGTTTTTTTGTAGCAGGAACTCCTTTGCATATTAGGCCACATGCCCCAATCCTCCTGGAGCTTACAGGGATTTTAGTACAGGGCCTACTGCAAGCTCTTGGAGGACTGGCTACATCAGGGGTATGTGGCATAGGGTTGCCAAGTCCAATTCAAGAAATATCTGGGGAATTTGGGGGTGAAGTCAGGAGATTTGGGGGTAGAGCCAAGAGATATTGGGGGTGGAGCCAGGATCAAGGGTGTGACAAGCATAATTGAACTCCAAAGGGAGTTCTGGCCATCACATTTAAAGGGACCGCACACCTTTTAAATGCCTTCCTTCCATAGGAAATAATGAAGGATAGGGGCACCTTCTTTGGGGCTCATAGAACTGGACGCTTTGGTCCAACCTTTTTGAAACTTGGGTATTTTGGGAAGAGGCACTGGATGCTATACTGAAAACCTGGTGTATCTACCTCAAAAAAAACAGCCCCCCAGAGCCCCAGATACCCACAGAACAATTCTCCATTATTTTCTATGGGGATGTCTCCATAGGGGATAATTGAGTTCCCAGCAGACATTTCCCTCCCCCCGCACTTTCTTATGACCCTGAAGCAGGGGGAGGGCCTCCAACCCGGGGAGTCCCCTGCCCCCACCTGGGGATTGGCAACCCTAGTGTGGCCTAATATGCAAAGGAGTTCCTGCTACAAAAAAAGCCCTGGATATGTCAACTGCAACATTGACTGGGCCTCCCAGTAAGTCTCACAGGTTGCCAGGAGGGACCTCTCAATCTTATTCTTAAATCCTTTTGATGAACGAATTAGAGGAATCCTAAAAAGAGTTACTCACGCGTTAAGTCCCACCTTGCTCAATGGTGAGTAACCCCAGCTAATTAATCAATGGAATATAAAGAAATGTCCATATTATCAGCATGTTGAGCTATTGAGGGGTAAGAATGAGGTTGCTAACCTCCAGGTGGGGCCTGGAGATTTTCCAGAATTATAATTGATCTCCGTACCACAGAGATCAGTTCCCTTGGAGGAAATGGCTACTTGATAAGGTCTCTCCTCAAGGCTCTACCCCCAAACCTTCACAAATTTCCTAACCCAAAGTTGGTAACCCAGTAAGAATTCACATGTTTGTAAGTTTATCAATTGTTTGTGATATATATTTGTATACCATCTGTTGGAAAGTTTTTTCCCAAAACATTTTATTAAATAAACTCCAAAGGAAACATACATACAATAGCAATATAGTAAGAATACACCTTAAAAGTGATTTGCAGAAAAATTGGCAATGTAACAAAGATAAGATACATTGGTATATAGAAACTACGGAAGCCACAAGAACCTAATAAATCATGTTGATTGCATCTACTGTGGATTTGAATTCTTGTTTAGATGGTAGAAATTCCAAAACAGTAACCAAACAGTCACAAAGAACAATGAGTAGGGGTCTAATTCATTTTGCGATATAGAATGCACAAGTTTATCCATCATACAGAACTCCTTCAATGTCATAATCCAATCTGACACTGTGAGCCTTTTATCACATTTCCAAAAGTTGCTGAAAAGTTAAAGCACTTTCTTTTAAAAAACAAACAAGCATTGTTTATTGACTTACAACCATGTAAAACCACCTTTCTCCAAACAAGATGGCATAGATCAATCTTCACAGAAAATGCCATGCCAAAGCATCAACAGATCAAAATTCACCAAGAAACACATGTAAGGAACTCAAGTCTGCATAGCATCCTGGTGGCTGGCTGCCTGCCTGCTCTCCTAATCCAGGGATTGTTATGCAGCTGCACCTACTATTCAGTGGACAAGGTAGGTAGGTGGGGAGGAGGAGGGGGGCGTCAAAAAGGTTCAGGAGCTGTGGTCCTGTGAGCTCTTGCTGAATTCAAGGCCTGCGTGGAAGTGAGTTGAAGTGAGTTCCCGTGCATTAATAAAATTACTAAAATAATAATAAAATAAAATAAAAAATTGGGGGGAGGGGTGGGCTCCCTCTTGGGTATCCTGCCCCCCCAGGGGAAGTGTATGCGCAATACATAGCCTCTCCTTCCCGGTGTAGTGAACGCCGCGTGGTCACTGTCCGGCTATGCCTGGCAGATGGTCACTGCAATGGCCTCTTCTGCATTGCTGCATCCGTGGCAACACCTTCCCGCTGGTCCCCCCCCCCCGTTTCTCACAGAGTTTGCCACGTCATGGTGCGACTGAATGTCCGGCGGTATAACCGGATGGGCAGGCTGGGCTCACCAACCTCGCCAGCCAAGAGAAGGAAAACTCTAACATCAAACCTGGGCAGATAGAGCTCGTTAATGTAACACCTACCACCTGGAGGACTCGCTGCCGGCGTCCCGGCTTACTGGGCCATGGCAGATGACCCCAAGGTGAAAGGGTGGAGCCAGTACTGCGCACACTGTGCTTCATCTAAAAATTCCTCTGCGCAGGCCTGAAGGGAATATCCACATCCACAACCCACAACACACCAAGTCCTGCAGTGATGGGCAAGGGGCGAAACGGCAGGTGGAAGATGCCACTGGAAGCCGCAGTCCCGTTCCTGCATGTAGGCGGTTCAGGGTATTGATCGCCTGATGCTGACCCGGAGACGAAAGCATCTTTCGGCAGCACCCTGAATGACCAAGCAGCCTTATCTAGGGACAGCATTGCTTGCTCCACACGGAGAGGGGCCTAGAAAAGGTGGCCTAAGAATCGCACTGCTACAGCACCAACCCCAAATCAGACTTTTCCCTGCAGCCACTGTGGCCGGATCTGCCTGTCCCGCATTGGTCTTGTCAGCCACCAGCGAGCCTGCAGCAGACGTGGACTACTGCACCCTTCTTAAATCTTCGTTCGCGAAGTCAAGCCGAGAGAGAGAAATAAAATTACGCAATCCCTAACAACACAATTCTTTTGTGTGTATACATACACACACTGTGGTTGGTTTCGGCACCTGCCCTCAGTGTCTGTGCTCCCAGGAGTCCGTTCAAAGCTTGCAAATAAGGATCTCTGTGCATGCTGAGTGTCAGGGTGCTGTTGCTTTTTTAAAAGCACAGATGCTCTTTGAGTGTGTGAGCCTTGTCTTTTTCGGTCCTAAGTGATGTCACGGATAGTATATATCTGTCAGTTTCTGACTCAGAACTGCTCTAACTGCCAGAAGGAAAGCTGAGGCAGGAGTCATCCAATCTTCCTGCTGTAGGTTTGTGCCCTTTTTTATAACAAGGTATGGATTTCCCCCCCACCCCAAGATGACACGGACTAATGTCACCTATTTGTATTTCCTGTCTGTCTCCAGCAACCTTGTTGGAGAGAGATGAGGGGGCTTGCCTAGAGGACAGTTTTTATGGGTCACTGGGAACAGAGAAGGGCTGCTTCCCAATGCACAGTATCCTGTCCTCCAGTTCTTTCACTTCCCCGCTCTCTTTCTTTGCTGCCCAGGGATACACTGGAGTCCATGTCTGCTTCTGCAGAAACGTGGAAAAGGAGAAACTCACAGACCCTGCATGAATAAGACAGCTTTCAATAATTCCTTACCCTTTCCTGAATGGCCCAGGCTTGTTCAGTCTCATTAGATCTGGGAAACTAAGCTGTTACCCCAATGGGTCTTATAATTAGTTGGGGAAATTGAGGGGCAGGTAACATGGGAATCTTCACCTATAATATGTCACAGAAGAGAGTACACCCCCTCACATTTTTAAATATTTAAGTATATCTTTTCATGTGACAACACTGAAGAAATGACACTTGACTACAATGTAAAATAGTGAGTCTACAGCTTGTATAACAGTGTAAATAATAATAATAAAATTTTATTTATACCCCGCCCTCTCCGCCGGGGCAGGCTCAGGGCAGCTTACAGGGTGTGGCAAAAGCCATGTTGAACAATAAAACAATTATACATTTCTATACCATTTAAAATTTACCATTAAGTTTTACATAATATAAAAAGTCTAAAATCAATCAAAAATAATCTCATCTCATTGCTCAGTTATATTGATGTTAGTGATGGCGTGGTGTTTATTTCAGGTTCCATCTTGGAAGGCTAGCCGGAAGAGGGCGGTTTTGCACGCCCTCGGAATTGGCTAATGTCCCATAGGGCCCGCACCGCGCTGTCCCCTCAAAATTACGCAACACACAGCCATTAATGTCTAAACTGCTGGCAACAAAAGTGAGTACATCCCTAAGTGATAATGTCCAAATGGGGCCCAAATAGCCGTTTTCCCTCCCTGGTGTCATGTGACTCGTTAGTGGTACAAGGTATCAGGTGTGAAGGGGGAGCAGGTTATCGCTTTCACTCCCTCATACTGGTCACTGGAAGTTCCACATGGCAGCTCATGGCAATCTGTCAGTGCTCAGACCATACACCGCAAGCTGCATCAAATTGGTCTGCAGGGCTATCATCCCAGAAGGAAGCCTCTTCTAAAGATGATGCACAAGAAAGCCCGCAAACGGTTTGCTGCAGACAAAGGACATGGATTCCTGGAACCACATCCTGTGGTCCGATGAGACCAAGATAAACTTATTTGGTTCAGATGGTGTCAAGCGTGTGTGGTGGCAACCGGGTGAGGACTACAAAGACAAGTGTGTCTTGCCTACAGTCAAGCATGGTGGTGGGAATGTCATGGTCTGGGGCTGCATGAGTGCTGCCGGCACTGGGGAGCTACAGTTCATTGAGGGAACCATGAATGCCAACATGTACTGTGACATACTGAAGCAGAGCATGATCCCCTCCCTTCGGAGGGAGACTGGGCCGCAAGGCAGTATTCCAACATGATAACGACCCCAAACACACCCCCAGAACGACCACTGCCTTGCTAAAGAAGCTGAGGGTAAAGGTGATGGACTGGCCAAGCATGTCTCCAGACCTAAACCCTATTGATCATCTGTGGGGCATCCTGAAACGGAAGGTGGAGGCGTGCAAGGTCTCTAACATCCACCAGCTACGTGATGTCGTCATGGAGGAATGGAAGAGGACTCCAGTGGCAACCTGTGAAGCTCTGGTGAACTCTATGCCCAAGCGGGTTAAGGCAGTGCTGGAAAATAATGGTGGCCACACAAAATATTGACACTTTGGGCCCCATTTGGACATTATCACTTAGGGGTGTACTCACTTCTGTGACATACTGTATGTAGAACAGTGTTGTTCCTCAGAGGAAACTTTCTAAATAAACTAGTCAGATGTTCAACTAGAAGTGTTTTTTATTGAAAAATAATAAAGGGGATAAGAGCACACAAAAAAACACATTGATTCATACAAGAGAAAACAAAGGGGGGGACAAGGAGAAGGAGGAGGAGAAGAAGACAAAGAAGAAGAAGAAGATATTGTATTTATATCCTGCCCTACACTCTGAATTTCAGAGTGGCTCACAATCTTCTTTACCTTCCTCCCCCACAACGAACACCCTGTGACCAATGTTCCCTCTAAGCTGCAGAGTCTTATGAGCAAAAATTCTAATTTGTGAGCTACTGGCATTAAAGTTGTGAGCTGCTGCATAAATTATTGTGCTCTGGGATCATTCTTCCTGAGCTAAGATAAAAATGTTTGCGCTGTAGGCTAAAAATCTTTGAGTTAGCTCATGCTAACTCAGTTTAGTGGGAACACTGCCTGTGGGGTAGGTGGGGCTGAGAGAGCTCGCCCAGAAGCTGCCCTTTCAAGGACAACTCTGCGAGAGCTATGGCTAACCCAAGGCCATTCCAGCAGCTGCAAGTGGAGGAGTGGGGAATCAAACTGGATTCTTCCAGATAAGAGTACGTGCACTTAACCACTACACCAAACTGGCCATGTTGGATCAGGCCAATGGGCCATCCAGTCCAACACTCTGTGTCACACAATGGCAAAAATCAGGTGCCATCAGGAGGTCCACCAGCAGGTCCACAACTCCAAATGCTCTTCCATTGTTGCCCTCCAAGCACCAAGAATATAGATCATCACTGCCCCAGACATAGCGTTCCATCTATACCTTGTGGCTAATAGATGAATCTCTGTTCCATATGTTTATCTAATCCCCTCTTGAAGTTGTCTATGCCTGTAGATGGCACCACTTCCTGTGGCTGTGAATTTCATGAGTTAATTACTTCCTTTTATCTGTCCTAAACCTACTGCTCATTCATTTCATTGAGTGCCCACAAGTTCTTGCACTGTGAGAAAGAGAGGAAGGTACTTCTTTCTCTACCTTCTCTATCCCGTGCATTATTTTGAAAACCTGATCTAGTCACTAGGATCCATGCCTCGGTTACCTTGAGAATTCACTTAAATGGATCTGCCCGTAAAAAACTCAGAAACTCCACTTGGCGTAGAACACCATGGCTTGGTTTGTGTTAGGCACCAGGTAGAATATGTATGTTGCACCCATTCTACAGTCACAGCACTGGTTACTGATCATTTACCAAGTTTAGTTCAAGCTAATACTGCAGTTGGAGCCCTCTGCTCATGACCTGAGTTCGATCCTAGCGGAAGCTGGGTTCAGGTAGCCGGCTCCAGGTTGACTCAGCCTTCCATCCTTCCGAGGTTAGTAAAATGAGTACCCAGCTTGCTGGGGGAAAAGCGTAGATGACTGGGGAAGGCAATGGCAAACTACCCCATAAAAAGTCTGCCATGAAAAGGTTGTGAGAGTAATGTCACCCCAGAGTTGAAAACGACTGGTGCTTGCACAGGGGATCTTTCTTTGAGACTCCTTAGGGTAGAGAAAAGTGGGGTATAAAAACCTGTTCTTTTTCTTCTTCTAATTTAAGAATGTACACAGAAGCGCAAACTTTGGGAGACCTATTTGGGAGTCTGTCAGCTGGCGAGCCCCATGGCTCAGAGTGGTGAAGCTGCAGTACTGCAGTCCAAGCTCTCTGCTCACAACCTGAGTTCAATCCCAGTGGAAGCTGGGTTCAGGTAGCCAGCTCCAGGTTGACTCAGCCTTCCATCCTTCCAAGGTTGGTAAAATGAGAGTACCCAGTTTGCTGGGGGGAAAGTGTAGATGACTGGGGAAGGCAATGGCAAACCACCCCATAAAAAAAAAAAAAGTCTGCCATGAAAACGTGAACGCAACGCCACCTCAGAGTCGGAAACGTCTGGTGCTTGCACAGGGGACGACCTTTATCTTTACCTTTACAATGCTCATCACCACAAAGCCCTTAATGGCTTTAAACCCACATTACCTACAATACCCACCTGCCTTGCTATGCTCTACCATAACAGCTTCTTTGGTCATCTCAACAAGCCAAGCTAAAAGAGCAACTGTGTATGTGTCCAAGGTGCCATCAAGTCACAGGTGAATTTGGCACCAGAAAGCTGGACTGAAGAAGCATGGTGGAGCAAAAGCTATACTGGTGCAAGAACAAGGGATGGGTGATTTCACCTGATTCCCCCTCCTCACTGCAATGCCCCATGCCTAGTGGCTTTTTGGCTACTAGACATGACTTCCAGACATGCCTTCAGGGTAGGTGGGTCAAAGACAGCTGATATGGGAAGGGGCAGGCAAGGAATGATATACCAACAAAAGATCCATCCTCAAGTTCAAGTTAGCCTTTTTTGGTGCTAAACATGTCCCTTCAGGAAGCAGTTGTGTCCCTGACCTCAACCCTTTTATTTTCTTCTGGGTATAAATCAAAATGGGCAAAATACTTAGACCAAGGATCTGTAACATGGTGGCCATAGGAACCATGGCCCCCTTCAACATATTTTCTGGTGATCTCCAAGTGTCTTTCAAAAGTGGGCAGGGCCAGGTGGGTGTTTTGCCCAGCAAGGCTTCTAATTGGCCTTTAAAGATTTGATTTGCTGTGCAGATTTTAAAAAAAATACTTCAACCACCACACTGTGTGACTGGAGATAAGCGTATGCAGCAGCCATTTTGTAGCAGCATTTTGTAGCAGCATTTTGTGACTGCACTCACCCTCCTGTTCCAGAATTCCAAAGGAGCCCATAGACTGAAAAAGGTTTGGGACCCCTTGATTTAGACCCTCCCTTCACTCACAACCATTTTTTCTAGTCTGTTTTATGCAAACGTGCATGAAAAACCACCTTGTTTTCATCTGACTAAACTGGAAGCTATTTATACAAGAATGTGTCATGGCAGTTGTTTTCTCCAGCAGCCAAAGGAATGTCTCTGAGGGCCAATGCGTTTCTCCTAGACAGGTAAGGCTCAGAGCTGATGCTCTTTTGAAAGGTTTGTCTTACTTCCCTCTCCTGTGTGTCATCCTTTTAAAATGTCAGCCGGTGAAAAGCTCTTGAGCGTATGTAGAAAAACTGTACACATAATAAAACAAGTTTGGCATTTTAGAAAACACATTTGCCACCCATTCCGAGGCTCTTGGGCTGATCCTCTGGTTACAGCTCAACATTGCGATCCATTCACTGGAGCCAGGTGATAAAGCTCTTTCAACCACTACAGATTTCAAGGCGGATGTTGCTTTTTTGACTTCTTGCTGTCTCTCACACAAAAACCTTCTTTCTCTATGATGAACAACAGATAGAGAGAAAACTAGACTGAACTCCCCTCCATTATACATTAATTTCCTCAGATAGTTGTTTTCAGGGGTGGATTTCTAGCAGGAGCCAATCCTCCAAGAGTTTACAAGGCTCTTTTTTGTAAGCTCCTGGAGGATTGGCTACATCAGGGGTGTGTGGCCAAATATGCAAAGGAGCTCCTGCTAGAATTCCACCCCTGGTTGTTGTTTATTTTTAATGATGAAGTACTCAGTTGGTAGAAAAGCATCCCTCCAAATCCTTTCCCACTACCTTTAACTTAGATGGGACAACCACATTTTCCCCTGCGGCTCCCTCTCCATTCTACTACTACTTTCCTTCTTTCCGGCAATCCCTATATCCTCACTTTTCCTTGCTTCCATCTCTCATTCCCACCCACCAATCTATCTTTTACCTCCTGCTCATATTCACCTAACTTTATGATTTATTCACTTCATTTATACCCCTCTATCTCCACATTGGGGCCCCAAAGCAGTCGACATCCCTCTGCTCTCCTCCATTTCATCTTCACAATGACCCTGTGAGGAAAGCTAAGCTGAGAATGTGTAATTGGCCCAAGGTCACCCAGTGAGCTTAAACAGTGGAGTGATGATTTGCACCTGGTTTTCCAAGCATCCTAGTCTCAAACTCTAACCACTACACCACACCAGCTTGCATGAGGTAGCCAGCAGCTGGGCCTGGATAAGTCATGCAAGTCTCATGTTATCAAGTCACTTAGTGGCTGCTGCTGGTCCTGACCCAATGAGTTCTTCCCTCAAAGATGCAAACAGCCCTGAAAAGAACCCTTCCCCTGATTTTTATTGATAGAGACCAAGGCTTAAAGCCTGGCAGTATTGTTATGAATGCGTAGCAATGGCTACTGAGGGCATTCATTTTTTTTAAAACTACAGGTGCTGCTTCTATTCCTTGAAGGGGGTGGGTTAACCCCTCCAATATTTTTCTTTTAAGATGTCAGGTTTTTCGGCAATCTGTGGTGTTTTTCAGGTTTGTAGAAAAAACTATCTGTTGTCTGTCCATGGCTCCAGTCTTTGGATTTAAGTATCTACCTAGGGTAAGAGAACAGTGTTGCAGGACTTTAGACCAAGTCCCTGTGATTTTATACAGAGTGCACTTGATGACTCCAAATGACTCATCCGGGCGAATGTGGAGATTTTATACACAGTCTTCTCCTGATGGAATCAAGGCATAGCTAAAGCAATTAGTTTGCAAAATTATACTCAGAACACTCATATTTGTTACTTGAATTTGTATCAGACCTAGTATTAAGCATCTGACAGCATTTGATAGGAGATAGTGGCATTTAGTATTTGACATCTAACAGACTCTGTGCAGTGTCATATTTGACGTCTGCTCCCAAAACAATGAAAACCAGCCAACAAACTGTCCAGGTTTCAACTTCTACAGTGAAACTTTGCATTTAAAAAACTGTAAGTTCTTGGAGGATTGGCTACATCAGGGAATGTATGCAAAGGAGTTCCTGCTATTAAAAGTCCTGATTTTGAACAAGCATATTCTCTGTGCCAATGTGGGGCTGAGAATGTGTGGGCCAGGAGTAGGGTTAGCAGGCACAATCCTGCTCTGTGCTGCACAGGGCTTTTTTTGTAGTAGGAACCCCTTTGCATATTAGGTCACACCCCCTTGATGTAGCCAATCCTCCAAGAGCTTAGAGGGCTCTTTTACAGGGCCTACTGTAACCTCTTGGAGGATTGGCTACATCAGGGGTGTGTTGCTGTAATGTACTGAGAACCGAGACGGTTTGAAGGCAACGTACTTTAATGGGAGCACATTACAAGAGAGAGAGCACGCAGGCCAGGCCCCGCTTATATACAATACCTGGACGCCCCCCCTCGTTCGCCCAGGCCAATCCTGGTCAGTTAAACTTCCCACCACAGATGTTGAGGGCGGGGCATCTGGTGAGCCACATCCAGGAACCCGAGGGTCGCCTTTGGTAGCCATCGCCATGCGGCCAGGCCGCTTATGTTCAATACATAACAGTTGCCTAATAAGCAAAGGAGTTCCTGCTATAAAAAAAGCCCTGTGACTGTCAGTATACACATCTACTGTGTGTGCAGAGACTCCTGTTGGCGTATATCAGGCCATCCCCTGCCATAACTCCTGAGTAAACAAAGCGCTGGAATTGAATCGCTGGCCTCCAGTCGCAGACGGCTCCTGCCTTTTGTGTGCAGATGGCTGAGCCATTAAGAATCTGAACATCCCCCTATTGTCTCTTAAATGGTTCCTCTCTTTTCCACAGTGCACTTGATGGCTCCAAATGACTCATCCGGGCGAATGTGGAGATCTGCCTTCTGGGTGATTGCAGGCTTTTTACAAACTCGCACTGCTGCATCATAAAACATGCCCATAAGATTGGCAGCGCATCAATCCGCCAAACCTTCTGCATGTCCTCAAGGTAGGGCAACACTGGAGCGGGGAAGGACAGAAACGTTTGTCCGGGAAGCTGATGGGCAGACGAATCAGGAGAGTGCATTATTAACCCATGGGACTCAGTGCTGCAAAAGGCAATGGTAGCTACTAGACTAGGGGTGTCAAACTCATTTATTATGAGGGCCAGATTTGACATAAACGAGACCTTGTCGGGCTGGGTCATGTGTGTCATAAAATGCAATGTCAGGTAGCGGAGATATAAAGTTTATAAATGACACAGATAAACACAATTTTTAAACTTAAAATATGCTTTTGCTCTGAATTATTGCATCAAAATCTGGAGACAATGTCTGTGCTGTAGCAATGTTGAGTAAGCTGTTCAGGTGTTGTTCAGGTGTCTATCTGTAAGCTACAAATCTCCTTTTGATTTATTGACAATAATTACAGAAATCTCATGGTCAATGCTCCAAGCCTAAGACCCAGGGGAAAACATGAAATGGCTGGGCATTGTGAGCTTTTGTACATAAGCTGTTTCATGTGTTGGGCAGCCAATGGAGCTCTGTAGCTTCTGTGTGACTGAGTAAACCTGGCAAAGCGAGCTGTGATGCAGAAGGAAGCAAGAGAGAGAGAAGGAAGCAGATGACAGTGAGTTACTCATGGGCTTCAAACTGCACATTTGACACCCCTGTACTAGACACATACATTACCCACCAGTTGTTCAGAGGCAGTAAATCACTGAATACTAGTTTATGGAGGACAACTGATGGAAACTTTGGCCTTGTGGACTTCCCAGGGATAAAAGTGGGGTTGTCAGCAATACTCCCTCTAAGAGCTGTGGAGCCTTGTGATCAAAAATTATATTTTCTGAGCTACTGCATCAATTAACTTGCTTTGGGGCCATTTTTCCTGAGCGAAGAAAAAAATTGTGAGCTGGAAGCTAAAAATACTATGAGCTAGCTCACGCTAACTCAGCTTAGAAGGAACATTAGCCTCCAGTTGGCAGCTGGAGATTTCCCACAATTACAAGTGTGCTCCAGTGACAGAGATCAGTTTGCCTGGAGAAAATGACTACTTTGGAAGGTGGACTCTATGGCATAATACCTCAGTGAAGTCCCTTGCCTCCACAACCCCTACCCTACTCAGATTTCACCTCCAAAATCTCCAGATATTATCTAACCCAGAGCTGGTAATCCTAGGGAAATGGTGTAGGGTTGCCAACTCTGGGCTGTGAAATCCCTGGAGATTTGAGGTGGAGCCTAGAAAGAGCAGGGTTTGGGGAGGAAAGGGACCTCAGCTGGGTATAATCTCATATTGTACCCTCCCAAAGCCACCATTGTCTCAAGGGTAGGGCTTTTTTGTAGCAGGAACTCCTTTGCATAATAGGCCATGCCTCCCTGATGTAGCCAATCCTCCAAGAGTTTACAGTAGGCCCTGGAATAAGAGCCTTGGAGGATTGGCTACATCAGGGGTGTGTGGCCTAATATGCAAAGGAGTTCCTGCTACAAAAAAGCCCTGCTCAAGGGGAACTGATCTCTGTCATCTGGCAATCAACTGTAATTCTGGGAGATCTCTAAGCCTCACCTCAGGCAAGGTAGCCAGGTCTGGGTTGAGAAATATCTGGAGATTTTGAAGGTGGGACCTGAGGAGGAAAGGGCTAGGTGGAGTTTTCAACAGAGTATAAACTTATATTATAAAGCCATAAAGTCCACTTTCCAAAGCAGCCATTTTCTCCAAAAGAATTGACTCTGTTGCCTGGAGATCAGTTGTAATCCCAAGAGATCTGCAATCCCCATTGGGTTGACAACCATATCTACTTGGGGGGCTGGCAACCCTAAACTGCTTAGGCCTTACGGGGAAAAAACACTGGACTGGATGGGCCAATGGTCTGATCCAGCTGGCCTCTTTGTAAGCGCTTCTGAGGATCAAAGTGTATCAAGTCAATATCTCCCTACCCTTTCCTCTGGGCCAATTCTTCTACGATTGAATTCTCCTATGAAGAACACCCAAGGCAGAACTAAAGGGCCAACTGGCTCATTAAAAAGCAAAATCCATTTCAGGCTTTCAGTGGGTAAAGAAACTTCTAAGACCAGCAAGTTCTTACTTGGATAGCCCAGGCTAGCCTGATCTCATCAGATCTCAGAAGCTAAGCAGGGTCAGCCCTGGCTAGTATTTGGATGGGAGACCTCCACGAAATTCCAGGGCCGTGACACAGAGGCAGGCAGTGGACAACTTCTGCAAGAGCTATGGCTGACCCAAGGCCATTCCTGCAGCTGCAAGTGGAGGAGTGGGGAATCAAACCCGGTTCTCCCAGATAAGAGTCCACACACTTAACCACTACACCAAACTGGTGTATTATGACCAAGACCTTCTTAGAAATCCTGACTGTGGAGAGGGGTCACACAGATGGGGAGTCTCTGACATGTGTAGTCCCAGACATTGGTATTTCTAATGAGGACATGGCACGCATATCAAAATAACGTGTTATGCATCTTGTCTGTGGATTTCCCCTTGCTTTTCCCACTGATTCCTCCAGTGTCTCTGTTTCCACAGCAGTATGATACATCCTGTCTGAACCATACCCGATCTTTCAAAACTCTCACGCATTTCAGTCTGCTGGGGCTAGGTGTTCAGCACTCGTTCAATCTGACAAAGACCCAGAACCTGATGGATCATAGTTACCAGTGAACTGCTGTGGCTTCCTGAAAAGAATCTTGGGAACTGTAGTTTGGTAGCAGGAGCTGAGAATTCTGGCTAGGGGGTCTGCAGTCTCCTGTACAGAACTGCAGTTCTCCAGGGAGAAGGAATTAGGATTGCTCCAGTTTAAATGTGTTGTATCGCCATGCCAAGAACTCTATTGCTATGCCTGAAATTGCTTTCTATGCTCTTAGACAACCTCTATAGCAGGGGTCCTCAAACTTTTTAAATAGGGGGCCAGTTCACTGTCCCTCAGATTGTTGGAGGGCCGGACTGCCATTACTGTACAAGGCCGCGGGCCGTCAGTTCTCCGTCTTCTGCATCTCTCTCCCTTCCCCACACCACACACCCCGGCCTGGGAACTCACCTCACCTCAGTATCACCTCACACTCTGTCTCCGCCGCCTCAGCCCAGTGCCGGAAGTGTGCGTTGCTAACGCGAGTTTAGGTCAAATGTCACTTCCGGTCTGATTTTGCCATAACCCGGCGGGCCGCATCTGGCCCACGGGCCGTAGTTTGAGGACCCCTGCTCTATAGGGTTGCCTTGGGCTTTTTTTTGAGCAGGAACACACAGGAACGCAATTCCAGCTAACTTGGTGTCAGGGGTATGTGGCCTCATATGCAAATTAGTTTCTGCTGGACTTTTTCTACAAAAAAAGCCCTGTGTGACACAATGATTGTGTCAGGGAATGTGGCCCAGTGTGCAAACGAGTTCCTGCTAGGCTTTTTCTACAAAAAATGCCCTGTTTATACTGCTGTAATAGTCACTGCCTCCAGGGGACTGATCCCTGCAGGTCCCCTGCAGATCAGTTGTAATTCCCAAAGTCCTCCAGGCCTCAGTTGGGTGTGGGCAACACTATTCTGTGAAGGGAGCTGGAGAGCTCAAACAGCAACCCCACAGAATTATAATTCTCATGGGTCCTTGAAAAGAGCTGTGGGAATTACACTGAGACCCAGTTTGGTGTAGTGGTTAAGTGCGTGGATTCTTATCTGGGAGAACCGGGTTTGATTCCCCACTCCTCCACTTGCAGCTGCTGGAATGGCCTTGGGTCAGCCATATCTCTCACAAGAGTTGCCCTTGAAAGGGCAGCTTCTGGGAGAGCTCTCTCAGTCCCACCAACCTCACAGGGTGTTTGTTGTGCGGGAGGAAAGTAAAGGAGATTGTGAGCTGCTCTGAGATTCAGAGTGTAGAGCAGGGTATAAATCCAATATCATCTTCATCATCATCATTATCTAACCAAAGCCCTGTTGAGATGGTTGGTTTTGGCACTCCAACCATGCATAGCAGGAGTATGTTCTACTTTCAGTCTTCATGATATGTATGGTAACCATTTTGTGTATGGGGGGAGGGGGCAACACGTACATTTTCCAGCTTGGTATAGGCAAACTAATGCCAGATTTTTTGAAAGAATGCATTTCTGTATCTTGAAACTGCATGGAACATGTGTGCCTTGTGCCTATTCACACAAAATGGAAAACATGTGTGTCAAAGCAATTGTGGACAGCATGCACCTATGAGTCATGACACGTCTGAACAGAGCTCAGGACAAGTCTTTAGGATAGCTATATCAATATCAGCTGTTTTGAAATAGGTTTGTCTCAACATTCAGCATGTGCTAAAAAGAACCAGGGATTTTCCATTCTTTTATCTTGACCTATTCAGTCGTTTCTCTCAACGTCCTCCCTTTAACCACATAATAAGAGATTTGCAGTTGTTATTCACTTCCATTTGAGGGTGACAGATTATACTCTTTCCCCCTTTACACCCTGCTCCTATTTTTGGATCCTTCCATCAGGAGAGCCAAGTCTTCGGCTGGCCTAAATTGGCTTGATGCCATCAAAGTCAATCGCTTTTGTGTGCCTTCCATTTTCACCGTGGCATCATAGTGGCAAGGCAAAATTGGATGTCTGGGAGGCCTTTGGATCTTAAAAGCGTGAGTAATGGCCCTTTTGGAAGTCCGCAGAGAAGATCTGAGGGTTTCCTCTGGATCTCAGGGTTGGCCTTATTGTCAGAACGTAACTCCTTGGCATCCTGCCATCCTGCCCTGAATGTAGCAAATTACTAGATCATCGCGTGAGGCCAGAGTCACTCAGCTGCCTGTTGTTATTTTCCTCGAGCAGGTGCAGGTCTTTAGCGGCCCCCGAAGTAGCGGGTAGAACCCCGTACCCCACCTCTTTGACTGCAGTAGAGGTGAACTCCTTCCCATCCGCAATAAGTTAAGCAGCAAAAAGAGAGGGGAAAAACACAAATGGAAGTATTCTAAGCACGGTTATTCCATGGAACCTCTTTGTTCTGATTCACTTGGAACGTTTATTCATTCATTTGTTTACACTTTTCTTTCCTACGGGGACTTAAAGTGGCTTAGAATACTGAAATACAATACAGAAATAGCAGGAACAGACAGAACAGGCAGGGAGGGAGCAAAATACTCCCCATGCAGATCAGCAGCACTCTCTCTCCCCCCCCCCCCCATCTGCAAACAGAACTCCTAACAGCCGGCTGTGGATGCCAACTTCTCACCCCCACATACTGTTGGGCAGTGGAGTGACAGGGCTGTAGCCAGCAGGGGGCACTGGGGGCAGTGCCCCTATAGAATCTGCAATGCCCCACCCAACTACCCGCAGATTGCTGCAGATCTATAGAAGAAGAAGACTGCAGATTTATACCCCGCCATCCTCTCCGAATCAGAGACTCAGAGCGGCTTACAATCTCCCATATCTTCTCCCCCCACAACAGACACCCTGTGAGGTGGGTGGGACTGAGAGAGCTCTCACAGCAGCTGCCCTTTCAAGGACAACTCCTGAGAGAGCTATGGCTGACCCAAAACCATTCCAGCAGCTGCAAGTGGAGGAGTGGGGAATCAAACCCGGTTCTCCCAGATGAGAGTCCGCACACTTAACCACTACATCCAACTGGCTGCAGATTCTATAGGGGGCACTGCCCCCAGTGCGCCCTGCTGTCTATGACTCTGATGAGTGCTGGAAGAAAATGGGAGGTGATGGTGTGAACATGGAGACATCACTTCCCAGTTGTTGTGTTTCCCTGGTTTCTATGGTTTTTACCATGGAAATCTTGGGGGAATTCCTAGAGTGTAACTGACATGGCAGTGTCACTTCTGGGTGATCTCCAGGAGGTCCTCCTCCCTCCACTCTGCCCCCCAAAGCTTCTAGAGGTTTCTGACACCACAGGGCTTGCAAATCTACTAAAAGCCCTTTGGCTCATGCTCCTGGCCATACCCAGGCCTTAAGTACCTGTGGGCAGGGGAGGAACAAACTCACCCATGCTTTCCTTGGCTGCTGCTACCCAGCTAGCAGGATCTTCTCCACTTCTGTCACTGCCAGCTAGACAAAATAGTTAAACACAAACTGGATTGTGCTGAGAATCAATAGGAGCACCAGGATTATCAGTAGGATGAGGTGGGGGGGAATGGAAGAATAAGAGAAGGGGAAAATAGATATTATAGGCTTCTCATGTTCAAACATATGTCAGTAAGAACTAGGGCTGAGTCTTCAACTGAGTGATCGTCTGGGGCATCATGAGAAGGAGTGCACCAAAGCACTCTCTCTGACTAAATCCAAGCCAAGTCTTTGTGACACCATTGTAGGGACTTGGCCATGGCAGGCCGGGAGAAAGCAGTAGGTGTATCTTGCTTTAGGTGTTGTCCCAGCTTCAATTGGACCTAGGACCAAAGATGGCGGCCTTTAGCTTTGCTCCTCTTCCCAGATCAAATCTATAAATATCAGAACAGATAACCACTAATTAAGTTAAAGGTAAAGTGCAAGCACCAGTCATTTCTGACGCTGGGGTGATGTTGCATCACAACGTTTTCATGGCAGGCTTTTTTACAGGGTAGTTTGCCATTGCCTTCCCCAGTCACCTACACTTTACCCCCAGCTTTACTCATTTTACTAACCTTGGAAGGATGGAAGGCTGCGTCAACTTTGAGCCGGCTACCTGAACCCAGCTTCCACCAGGATTGAACTCAGGTCGTGAGCAGAGAGCTTGGACTGCAGTACTGCAGCTTTACCACTCTGCGCCATGGAGCTCCTACTAATCAAGTTATAGCCACGTAAAAAACACAACACATGGTAGCTCCAACTGTACAAAGAGATATTCATAATGGTACATTGTTTTAATGGTTATTCAGCCAGCTTGGTGTAGAGGTTAAGTGTGCGGGACTCTTATCTGGGAGAACCGGGTTTGATTCCCTACTCCTCCACTTGCACCTGCTGGCATGGCCTTGGGTTAGCCATAGCTATCACAGGAGTTGTCCTTGAAAGGGCAGCTGCTGTGAGAGCCCTCTCAGCCCCACCCACCTCACAGGGTGTCTGTTGTGGGGGAGGAAGGGAAAGGAGATTGTAAACCACTTTGAGTCTCTGATTCAGAGAGAAGGGTGGGGTATAAACCTGCAGTCGTCGTCTTCTTCTTCATACACCACATTCATACAAGATTCGGATGGGGGTGAGTCTCATAGAGTCGCAAGTCATGCGATGCATACTCAGAGGTAGTTGCAATGCATAATGTCCTATATACAGTTCTTAGTGCCCTGAACGGGATGGTCCAGGCTAGCCTGATCCCATCAGATCTTGGAAGCTAAGCTGGACTAGCTGTGGTTCATATTCGGATGAGAGACCCAGGGAAGTCCAGGGTCGCTATGCAGAGGCAGGCAATGGTAAACTACCTCTGAACCCCTCTTGTCTTGAAAACCCTCTGGAGTAGGCCATTAGTTGGTGCAACTTGATGGCACTCCACCATCACAGTTCTTAACATCTCCTCTTTAAGGTCCTCAAGGGGGGGCGGGGTCAGGAAAACCCTTGCTCTAAAGGGCCACTGCTGAATAGATTGGCTTCTGCTGACTCAGAAGGGTGTCACCTATGGCTGCCAGCCTTCAAGTAAGGTCAGGTGTTGTCCCAGAATTACAAGAGATCTCCAAGTTACAGACCAGGGGTGGCCAAACTGTGGCTCGGGAGCCACATGCCGCTCTTTCACACATATTGTGCGGCTCCTGAAGGTCGAGGAGGAACTGAATCCAGACTTATTCTCAAGTAAGTGTGCTTAGCATTGGGACCTCAGTCAGTCTCTGAGCAGTGACCCATAGGTAGGTGATTATTTTCACTGTGTGTGAAGCAAGGAAGGATGGGAAAATAGGCAAGCTTACAAGCTGTTCTCCTCCACCACAGAGGTTGCCTGGAGAACTAGAGCAGGGAAAGAGAGCGCAAGAGCTGAGGAAGCCACTGGGATGGAATTAAAGAGGGCAGTGCAGGGTTCCCTTTTAGTTTCAGAGCTCTTGAAGGAGCTGCATTTACTAACTTTGGTGTCAAGGCAAAGAGAAATGCATAATGATGTGAATGGTGGTCAGTGATCTATATGGTACATGAATGTTTCCTTCTCCCACTGTTGCAAAAAAATAATTTCCTAACCTTTCCTTATGCTGGTTTTATGGGGACTGTTATTCCCAGCTTTTGTTTTTTAAAAAAGTCTCCTTTTGTATGGTCATGTTGTAAAGTGCATACAGATGTATTTATGTATAAATAAAGTATTAAGAGTTTTAATGAAGTTGTGTGTCATATTTATTCATGTCTTGAGGCTCACAAACATCTGACATTTATTCTTTGTGGCTCTTACGTTAAGCAAGTTTGGCCACCTCTGCTAAAGACACCAGTTCTCCTGGAGAAAACAGCAGCTTCACAAGCAGTTCTATAGCGTCCATCATATCCCTGCTGAGTTTCCTCATCTCCCCAAACTCCCCCCTCCCTAGGCACCATCTCCAAATCTCCATAAATTTCCCAAGCGTGAGCTGGCAACCCAAGTTTCCCTCTGTTTAGGGTAGTTTCAGGAGGGTAGCTGTTTTGGTCTGCAGTACAAGAACAACATTTGAGTCCAGAAGCACCTTAGAGACCGACAAGATTTTTTTTTTTTTGGGGGGGGGGGAATAAACTTTCAAGAAAGTCAAAATTCCTGATGAAGGGAGCTTTGACTCTCAAAAGCTTATAACCTGGAAATCTTGTTGGTTTCTAAGGTGACCTGAAAAGCCCAGGCTAGCCCAGTCCCATCAGAAGATTATTTCATTTTATTGTTCTTGATTTGCAAATCGTATTGTACTGTTTTTAAATTTAAATTTGGAAGGGGGGGGTGTTCATTGTTGTTCAGTCAATGTTGTGATCCACCCTGAGCCCATATGGGAAAGGGTGGAATATAAGCCAAATAAATAAATAAGTAGAATCATAGTTGGAAGGGACCTCCAGGGTCATCTAGTCCAACCCCCTGCACAATGCAGGAAGCTCACAAATACCTCCCCCTAAATTCACAGGATCCTCATTGCTGCCAGATGGCCATCTAGCCTCTGTTTAAAAACCTCCAAGGAAAGAGAGCTCACCACCTTCCAAGGAAGCCTGTTCCACTGAGGAACCCCCTCTAACGGTCAGGAAGTTCTTCCTAACATTGAGCTGTAAACTCTTTTGATTTAATTTCAACCCATTGGTTCTGGTCCTACCTTCTGGGCCACAGAAAACAATTCCACACCGTCCTCTAGATGACAGCCCTTCAAGGACTTGAAGATGGTGATCGTATCACCCCTCAGCCGCCTCCTCTCCAGGCTAAACACGCCCAGCTCCTTCAATCTTTCTTCACAGGACTTGGTCTCCAGACCCCTCACCATCTTCATTGCCCTCTTATTAAGTAAGTACGGAAGTAAGGAAGTAAGTAGAGTGGGCCCCTAGCTAGTGTTTGGTTGAGAGACCATCTGATGTGGAGGCAGTCAATGGCAAACCACTTTTGGAACATCGCTTGCCTCGAAAACCCTACAAGGTTGTTGTAAATTGACCACCAAGGTGCTACTGGATTTGAATCTAGCTTTGTTTAAGATTGAACTGTAGATGACCCGATGGTCTGACGGCTCAGGATACAGCAGCTCCGTATGGATACATGCACAAGATTGTTTTTCTTCTGGTGTACGAATATTCAGCATACAAGAAGACAGTAGGCCAAAAGGGGGGGGGGGCTTGGCAAAGGACCAGGCCGAGAAGTTAAGTCGAGCTCCTCTTTGACGCTGAACCCTGTGTGTTTCATTACCTCCTGCTCATTCTCCAATGGGCACAGCATGAGCCGCTGGAAAAAAAGAAAGCGTGGCCAGGGCTGGGGATTATGGGTTACGGATTGCTGTGGCAGATGGCAGGGCTTTGCAGCTAAGGGGGGGTTGGAAGGTCTACTCTGGTGTTTTTGCACATCTTGAAAAGATTCCTTTCAGAGCTCATCTTGGCTTGGAAATGACAATGCCAAAGGTTCACTTTGGGGCTTTGAAAAGGGAGGCAGGGGGAAAAAACAATCTTTGTTGCATGTCCTCCTTCGGTTTTCTCCCAGAGGAAAGACGCCCGCTTTGCCATTTCCTCAGTCAATTACTTTGTTAAAAAAAAGACCAAAAAAGAGAGAAAAGAACCCTACCACAAACCCCTCACCATCGCCAATTGTTGGCTTGTTCTAATAAACGCCAAATGTCGGAATGGCTTTCTGATAGATTTTTTAAAAAAACACAAAACTATTTGCATGCGGAACGTTGACACAAATAAGGGTCGTGTCCACTGGAAGTGACCGTGCTGGGTGGACCCCCATTGCATCGTATGTAATAAACTGCAAAATACAGTGTACAGTGGGTTACCATTTGAAATGTCGCTCCATTATGCGAGCTGTTCTATCAACTTGGCAGTGAAATTGTGCATCCCGATCTTTGGTTAAGCACTGGGGAGTAGGCAGCGCTGCATTGTTTTGTTTATGAGACTGGATTCCATGGTGTAATATTTCATATCCCCTTTGTCCCCTTGGAGTCTCTGATTTCAAAGACCACCTCTTCCAAACAATGACCACTTAGCAACATCCCAGAGTTCATTACTGGCCTCTAAATGTGCAAATAAACCATTCCTATGAAGGAGGGATGATTTTGAATCAACAGAGGATTTAAAAAACTGTAATGCTGCAGCTATTTTTTTTTTTCCTGGCCTGCTTTCTCGAGACTCCCTGTGTAAGGTCCACTGATCATTCATAGAATGTCAGGTGGCTTACAGATGGGAACACAAGGCTATTGATTTTTACTAGCTTGCTAAAAATTGAAGGTGGGGGAGGGAACTTTTAAGAGCTCAGCAATCCGGCTTGGTTTTCAGAGCGACAATTTTGCCCCTCCAGAACTTGGGTGGATGGAAGCGAAATGTAAACCGGTTTGCATAGTTGGAGACATCAACAACACACTTTGCAGCATGTAGACACACACACTCAAACACACACACACAATCACGCATACAGGTCAAATTCTTTTGCAAGACCGTTTAATAATGAAAACGGTGAGAAGAGGGCAAAGTGACCTGGTATCTTAAAATGCCATAAATGCAATGAATCCAGCCAACCCTAAATTGGCAATTGAACTGGTTTTTAACGTTATTAAGTTTATTGTTGATGTTTTATATTGTTAAACTTAAAGGTTTTATTATTATTATTGTATGTTTTTATAAAATGTTGTTAGCCGCCCTGAGCCTGCTGAGGTGGGGAGGGCGGGATAGAAATAAAATTTATTATTATTATTATTATTATTATTATTTTGCCCCTCCAGAACTTGGGTGGATGGAAGTGAAATGTAAACTGGTTTTTCATAGTTGGAGATATCAACATCACTCTTTGCAGTATGTACACACACACACTCAGTCATGCATGCAGGTTAAGTACTTTTGCAAGAACGTTTAGCAATAAAAATGGTGAGGACAGGGTAGAGAGACCTGGTATCTTAAAACCCCATAAATGCAACGAATCCAGCCAACCCTAAATTGGCAACAGTTACACAACTAAAGATCTAAAGGGTATGTAATCAAAGCGGGAGAGTCATGATGAGTTCCCATCAAGTGCATTGAGTTGGAAAATGGGGAAAGTTTAGGGTCAGACATAGGCATTCTCGGGGGAATCCTTGGCTTGTGCTGAAAAACTAAAAGCCAACAAGAGCTTTCCAAACATTGTCATTATGGTTTTCTTATTTCAATGCCATATATACATATCTCCCTCTTTTCCATTTGCTGAAAATATCCACCTGCTTACAAAGTGGCGGTGAAGATGCGCAGCGGTGCGTCAGGAACCAGACGATAAATTATTAATGGCAGGGCAAGCTTAGCCACAGAGAATGTCTCATCCCGTGGTTAATAGTAAGCACGCCGAAATCTCCATTGCTACGTTAAATTAAAGCAGTGCTTAATATCCCCCTCCTCCTGCCTTGCGTGCTTGCTGACAATACACAATGATTCATTTTTACACTGGAATGTGCAGGTTGAGGCTTACACTGATTCCCAAATTCATCTTTCATCAGGATCGACGGCCATCAGCTCCTTGGCGAAGAAGGCTGCAGATGAAAAACATCTCCCCCCACCCACCCTGTTTGTATGGGAAAACATCACGAGGGGGCTTCTTCTATTAGGAGTTGTCCACAAGAGATTACGCGGGGGGTGGGGGGCGCACAGGCAGGCCTTGTTTCTGCGATTGGCTAATTTTTCTTCTGGTTCTGGGCACGGAGCTTTTCTTCCGCCTTTATGGCCCTCAAAGGCCTGGGTTCGGGTACTGTTGCCAATCTCCTGGTGGTGGCTAAAGACCTCCTGGGATTGCATCTGATTGTCAGGTGACAGAGATCCGTTGACCTGGAGGAAATGGTCACTTGGAAAGGTGGATCTGACATCACACTCCACTGAAGTTCCACCCACCCACCCACCCCAGTATTTCCCTACCAAGAGCTTCTGGCAACCCAATGGGCAGGGTACTTGCCAAGGTTGCCAGCTTTTTGCCAGTTGGGAAATTGCTGGAGATTTGAGGGTAGAGTCTGTGGAGGGGAGGGATATCAGTAGGGATATCATGCAGCCTGCCCTCAAAACCTGCCATTTCGTTCAGGCCAACTGATTTCCATAGTCTGAAGATTATGTGTAATAATTTTAGTGCTTGAGGGGGGCACAGTGAGATGGCTTCCAGTATCCTGGCCCCACTGATCAACCTCCTGATGACACCTGGATTTTGGCCACTGTGTGACACAGAGAGTTGGACTGGATGGGCCATTGGTCTGATCCAACATGGCTTCTCTTATGTTCTTATGTGACACAGAGTGTTGGACTGGATGGGCCATTGGCCTGATCCAACATGGCTTCTCTCATGTTCTTATGTGACACAGAGTGTTGGACTGGATGGGCCATTGGTCTGATCCAACATGGCTTCTCTTATGTTCTTATGGGAGCTCTTCAGCCCCCACTTGGAGACTAGCAATCCTAGAAGGCATGCCTCCTCCCAAACCATGCAGCCTGCCAGTTAAGGTCTTCCTAAGCTCTGGTCTTCATGACCGTGACTACAAAGGCGAGGTCAGTGGCAACCTGAGACAGTGCCTTTTCACTGGTGGCACCTTGCCAGTGAAACACTTTTCCCCTTGAGGCATGCCTGTCACCTCCTTTACTGTCTTTTAGTTGCCAGGCGGAAACATTTGATTTTAACCCATATTTTTATGGTCTGCTTCTAGCCTAAGAACTGGTGTTCATTTGTGTGTGTGAATGTTGCTGTCAGTTTCTGAATACTGTTTTATACTTTTCAAATGTCCCTTGCTTGTATTTTTAAGTCTTGCTTATTATTGATCATTCTTGTGTTGTTGTTGATGTCATTGCTCTGTTTACTTTGCAAGTGGTCTTGAGTGGGTCCCCTGAGAGGCAACCTAGACATTTTCAGAAGCAGGAATTAAATTCTTATTAATAGCATCTTGATCCACTGACATGCCTGTAGCCATTCAAAACTGTGGAGAGAAAAGGAAGTGGAGACATATGCACTTCCTGTTTCCATGGCAACATGTAGCGTTTGCAATGGGAACATCTTCTTGTATTTTGCACAACCTCGTTGGTCAGTGTGAGATTGCCAGTTGCCCACAACACTTCTATATCCACAAAGTCTACTCCATGCACTTCTGTAGGGAAGGGGACGGCTGTCCCAAGCAGGCACAGAGTGGTGGGCGGTGTTCCCTCTAAGCTGAGTTAGTATGAGCTAGCTCAGAGTTTTTAAGCCTCTGTCTCACACATTTTTGTCTTAGTGCAGGAAAAATGGTCCCAGAGCAAGTTAATTTATGCAGTTGCTTACAACTTCAAGGCCAGAAGCTCACAAAGCAGAATTTTTGCTCACAAGGCTCCACAGCTTAGAGGGAACATTGGTGGTGAGCACTGTTATGTCTCCTTGGGGAATGAACTAGAGATGCCAACTCCAGCTTGGGAAATTCCTGGAGATTTGCTGGCAATGTCTGTGGAGGGAGAAATTTGAAAAGAGAATTCTCTTGGAATCTATGAGGTTGGCGTACCATAGAGTCCCCAAGCAAGGCTGTTAAAGATAGGATACTTTTCAGGTCAAAATCCACAGGATCGCCCAAACTCAGAAGCAATTTGACAGCGCTTTAACACAGACACACAACACAGTTTGAAATTATCTGTTTGAAACTGTCATGTCCTCCAGGGGAACTGATATCTGTAGTCTGGAAAATAGTTGTAATTCTGAGAGAACTCCAGGTTCCATGCAGAGGATGATAACCTTAGAATACACAAAAGAGGAAGCTGGCTTACTGAGGCATTCCATGTGTACATCAAAGCACATACACAACTGTGGAACAACAACATTTCTGTGTGTGTGTGTGTCTTCACATAAGCCAGGAGTCTCGAGCAGGAAAACAGATCCCACTTGCTAGCTCCCACAAATACAAAACAGGGGTGTTTCCCCCCTCCACACACAGTCCATTATATGCCACCTTTTGGCCCAAGCTGGCTCCCCCCCCCCCCACTCCTCTATTCATTTAAATACAGAATCACCACTTAAGGTGAGACCTTCGCCTGATAATATTCTGCAACTCCTGCAGTGAAGTAACTAATGTCAACTTTGGATTAGGTAGAGAGGAGAGATAAATAGAAGTAATTAAAATTGGTGTCAATAATGCGGTGTGTCTTATGCCTCAAGCGAGGCACGTGCAAGGCTGCATAATTATCTTCTAAACTCTCGTCAGATCCGAGTGGGAACTGACTCCAGCGGCTGGAACACCAAAAGAGAGAGAGAGAGAGGTTTGTTTAGACCGGTACTTGCACATATAATGCAAATTCCAAGCTGATGCTTCCCCCACCCCCCCTGCTTCATGGCTATTATCGTTGCAGGGACAACACGGTTGATTAGACTGTTAAAAAAAAGGAAACCAGGAACAAGAATTTGCAGTTTATACAGAAAAATTGAGGTGGTGGTGGGGAGATAATGGAAAGGCTACTGACAGGAAAGCTCTTCACTGTTACACTTGCCAAGATTTATGGAACTATTGTTTGCAAAACAATAGCTCTATATTTAGTCATGTCCTCGGGGACAGGGGGCCCCCAAAGCCAGAGGTCAGAACACAGAGGTTGGAGGTCAGAGCCACGAGGGGCTTGAGGAGATTAAATATCTTCCTTCTCAAAACTGGAGGTTTTGATAATTAATTGGTCCCCAAACATAAAGGCTTTAAATTATTCCCCTCCCCACCTCCACATCCGCATCGAAGATTGCCAGGATCCTTTCTAGCATGCAAGAGTGACTCCCTTCTCATTAAATACCGCCAGGTGGTTGGGACACTGTTTGACAAAGTCAGCCCAAAGCCTACACAAGGGTACGCTACAATAAATGTCTTCATCTTCATGAAGTCACAGGTCTCTCCTCTCTCTCTTTTCCCCTGCAGTATACTACACAGGACAGGGGCTGTGACTCAATGGTAGAGTCATTGCTTGGCATGCAGAAGGTCTCAGGTTCAATCTGTGGCTTGTCCAGTTAAAAAGGACTGGGTGATGTGAAAGACCCCTGCATGAGATCCTAAAGAGCCATGGAGGGGGGCTGTGGCTCAGTGGTAGAGCATTTGCTTGGCATGCAGAAGGTCCTAGGCTCAATCCTCAATATCTCCAGTTAAAAAGAAGCAGGCAGTAGGTGATAAAGACTTCAGCCTGAGACCATGGAGAGCACTGCCAGCCTGATAATACTGATGGGGAGCAACCAATGGTCTGATTCAGCTTCATGTGTTTACACAACTACCACACAACTGGAATTTATAATCCATCTCATTTTAGAAGCAGAGCCATGTACGAGTTGCCTTGGGTTTTCCAATCTTGCTCCGTTGAGTCTGATTAAAGGCTATTATATCACATTAATCAGCTACTTAAACATCAACTTTCCTTTTCAGTGGATTTGGAAATATATTCTCAGCTGAAGAAATCACCTATTCACCTTAGAACACTAGTCAGTTACATGGTGGAGAGGGACCCACATGCTAGTTATTTACTTCCCAGATTCTCTTGCCTGCACAGGAAACCTCAGATGACTGCAATAGCACAAAATCCAGAATCACTTGGATCCCCTGTTTGGTGTAATGGTTAAATGTGTGGACTCTTATCTGGGAGAACCGGGTTTGATTCCCCACTCCTCCACCTGCACCTGCTGGAATGGCCTTGGGTTAGCCATAGCTCTCGTAGGAGTTGTCCTTGAAAGGGCAGTTGCTGTGAGAGCCCTCTCAGCCCCACCTACCTCACGGGGTGTCAGTTGTGAGAGGGAAAGGGAAAGGAGATTGTAAACTGCTCTGAGACTCCTTTGGGTGGCGAAGGGTGGGGTATAGATCTAATCTCTTCTTCTTCTGTAGGAGACTTTTTTCTACTAATATCTATAGCTGACTTGTATCCTATCCGCATCTAACAAAGGGAACTTTGACTCTTGGAAGCTTTACCTCCCCAAAATCTTACCGGACTTGAATCTAGGGTTGCCAGCTTCGGATTGGGAAAATACCTGGGATGGAGCCAGAAAAGGGCAAGGTTTGGGAGGGGGGAGGGAATTCAAGGGGGCATAATGCCATAGCGTCCACCTTTCAAAGGAGCCATCTTCTCCTGGTGGCAAATCAAGAAGAGAAACATGGGGGGAAGCCTATGGTAAATATAAAAAAGGGTAAAGGTAGTCCCCTGTGCAAGCACCAGTTGTTTTCGACTCTGGGGTGATGTTGCATCACAACATTTTCACAGCAGACTTTTTTATGGGGTAGTTTGCCATTGCCTTCCCCAGTCATCTACACTTTCCCTCCAGCAAGCTGGGTACTCATTTTACCAACCTCGGAAGGATGGAAGGCTGAGTCAACCTGGAGCTGGCTTCCTGAACCCAGCTTCTGCCAGGATTGAACTCCGGTCGTGAGCAGAGCTTCGGACTGCAGAACTGCAGCTTTACCATTCTGCGCCGCAGGGGTCTTATGGTAAACATACAGATCATAAAAAAATTACTAACACACAAATTATAAATATACAACTTTTAGTCTACCATTCTCGGCAGACAATTATACTCCAGGTCCACTGATCTCAGTTGCCTGGAAATGTTATAATCCCAGGAGATCTCCAGCTCTCACCTGGAGATTGGCAACCCTACTTGAATCTAGTTCTTCTACTGCAAACCAAGATGGCTGCCTTTGGAAATTATCTGTAGGAGATTAATCTACCATACTGTACTTATTCCAATGGCCCTTACATAGTAACCTTCTGCATGGGCATTTTATTTCAAGATCAACTGTATTGGCATAACAGTTTCTTATTTTGGCTGATATCAACATGTGGGGCTTGCCCTAGCCAGATTCTGCAGCACTGTGTCCAAGAAGGCAGGAATCCTCGAAGCTAGCAGAAGCTGCCACTGGGAAGAGGATAGATGGCCATCTGTTGAGGAAGATACTTGCCAACTGTCCATAGGCTGAGAGAGGGCAGAGAGAGGACAGGCAAAAGAGAGAAATGGTTGCAGGAAAAGAACCACTGCACCCTTGCCTTTATACCCATTTTGTGCCTGTGGGTGATCTCGGGGGTGGGGGAGAATCAAGCAGAGAAGACAACCCTCTCTGCAATGGAGAAAGGAGAAGAGAAGAGATTGGATTTATACCCTATCCTTCACTTGGAGTCTCAGAACAGCTTACAATCTTCCTTCCCTTTCTCTCCCCACAACAAATACTCTGTGAGGTAAGTGGGGCTCAGAAAGAACTGCTCTTGAGAGAGCAGCTCTTTCAAGAACTGTGACTGACCCAAGGTCACCCTGCAGCTGCATAGGGAAGAGTGAGGAATCAAACCCAGTTCTCCCAGATTAGAGCCTGCACACTTAACCACTACACCAAATTGGCTCATATTGATGTGAGAAGCAAAATGTTCAAGGCTACCGATATAATGAAAATAGGAAGGAAAATAGGAGGGAGAGAGGGAAAGGTGGAAAGAATGCAACTTTAACATTAAATGAATTCTCCAAGTCACAGGCTGGCTTGGCGAAGTGATTTAAAGAGACAAATGCCTTCTCCAAGCCAGCTTCAAGAGCCACACGATATGTGTCAAAAAGCCACATGTGGCTCCCAAGCTGTGGTTTGGCCACCCCTGTTCCAGTCCATCCCTGTGGACGTTGGGAAATCCCTGATTCAAATATCAGTTGAGCCAGAAGCTGATTCCATGGCCTCAGACAAGGTTTAGGGCTCCTCCTATCGTATAGAGGAATAATGTGTACCCCATGCAGTGGCCTTTCACAGCTTGAAATAGTGTGATGTGAATGCCTGAGAAGTCTGCATAGATGCTAACTATTATATGCACGCATGCTCCAGGGTCCAATGAGAGGTGCTCTCTTGGTGAAAACCTCATCTGAGCAATGAGGCCAAGTCAGAAGAGCATCTGAGAAAGGTGGCTTTAGGGGAGCGTTCTCGAATCTTCCAGCCTCCGATTACCTTGTCTCTGTCCTGATGATGTGAGATCTCCCGGGGAACTAAAACTCCACCACAGGCTCATCTACCTCTTGATGAGTTATCACTCTCTGTAAGACCTTTGACCTCAGGTTGCATATCCCAGCCGTGACCTTCATCAAGAATACATAGAGGTGGAAAAGGTGAAACCGTGGTCCAGCCATTGCTATGGCAACATGCACAAAGAGCAGGAGGCAGATGCTAAGTGAGCAAAGTTTCTGAGAGCAGGAAGAGAATCCCCACGAGCTCTAAATCCAAATTCCACGGGTAAGCCAGGTCCTGCCTAGGGGATCCTGGGATCTCGGTATGTTCAGGATAGTGAGGTCCTATCAGGGTCCATTAGCTCTAAGCACCATTAACATTTACATACTGGAAAGACTCAAATTCTTGCCTGGCCGAGCTAGAAGATTCATAATTCTTTCTTGAGAGCTGAGCAAGGAAACAAAGGGCAGGTGAAAACATCAGGGACTTCCTAAATGATGTTTAATTGAGGGCAAGATGGTAGCCATGTTAGTCTGCCTGCAGCAGTAGAAAAGAGCCAGAGTCCAGTGGAAGGTCAGAGAGTGACAGAATTTGTGGCGGGGAAGGAGCTTTTGTGAGTCACTGACATGAGTATCTGAAGAAGGGACCACTGGCTCACGAAAACTCATGACCTACCACAAATGTTAATCTTTAAGGTAGTACTGGAGTCTTGCCCTTTTCTAATTTACGACAGGCTGGCTTTCCTTGAAATGGCCATACTTTAAAGCTCATCATTACCTTAATTCTCATGGTTGAGTCTTCTTCCCATTGTCCCCAGTTGTGTGGACAAGATGGAGTCTCTGGATAAAAACTTAGTCCGTCATGGCTTGTGCCGAGGGCTTTTTTTTTTTTTTTTTTGTAGAAAAAGCCCAGCAGGAACTCATTTCCATATTAGGTCATACCCCCTGACATTGGGTTGCCAAGTCTCCCATAGCCTCTGGTGGGGGACTTGTTTCGTAAGTGGTATCATTTTATTTATTTATTTATATTAAGATTTATACCCCGCCCTTCTCACCTAGGTGTATAGAGTTTTCCTCCCAATCTCCTCTATAAATGAGGAACCACTCTCTCCTCTTTTTTTTTGCCACTATTTGGGCTTGGAGCAGGGGCATAGAGTGAAGGTACTTGTGAATTTATATATATTTGGGCCACTGTGTGACACAGAGTGTTGGACTGGATGGGCCATTGGCTTGATCTAACATGGCTTCTCTTATGTTCTTATGTTCTCTCTCTGGTACCCCCATCTCACTTCTGAAGAAGGGGGTGGACAAAGAAGGACCTTGACAGATGACTTAGGTTGAGGGACAGGGCCACAGAGTGTTGGACTGGATGGGCCATTGGCCTGATCTAACATGGCTTCTCTTATGTTCTTATGTTCTCTCTCTGGTACCCCCACCTCACTTCTGAAGAAGGGGGTGGACAAAGAAGGACCTTGACAGATGACTTAGGTTGAGGGACAGGCATGTATGGGACTGAGTGACCCTCTCTGTGTTTTAATTTTTAATGTTTAGCTATTTTAATTCTTTTATTGCTACTGAAATGATTCCCCAGTATCCACGTCATCTTACTTTCTTGCTGAAAACTAACAGAAACATGTTCAGTCCCTCGTTGACACCTCCATTTTATTTCCTTGTGCCAAAGTATCATATCTGGAACTTCTGCATTTTATTATCACAGGCCAAGGAGAAAGATTTCCTCCATTCCTTGTGAGAAAGTTTGAAAGTCAACCCAAGTCACCACAATCATGATGAGCGATTGTACCACTGTCGATGTAGGAGATATCTAAATGTGTCCTGCTCCGAGTTCAGTTTAGGATCCTGGACTTTCCTCAATCACATACATGTAGGATTTTTATTTTTTTACAAAATCTGTTGCATCGAACATAGCTGTTGTAAAGATTTCACATAGGAAAACAAGAGACTTCCTGGGATGAGCTTCAGAAGAGATAATTACATCCTTCCAGGATTAGTCACACTTGACTGCCTCCCTGGGGTGTGAATTATCTAACACAACCACTCTCCAGGTTGGGTTGCTTCAACCCAACACAGAACGAAATCCTCATTAACCGTTGCTGTACTGAACGTCATCTGAAAACCACCAGAGGTCCCACAGTAGGGGTTTTGAGAGAAGAAGAAGAGGAGATTGGATTTATATCCTGCCCTTCACTACCCAAAGGAGTCTCAGAGTAGTTTACAATCTCCTTTCCCTTCCCCTCCCCACAACGGATACCTTGTAAGGTAGCCTTTTCTGTGAGAGGGCTCTGACAAAAACTGCTCTTGAGAGGAACAGCTCTGTGAGAATTTGTGGCTGACTCAAGGTCACATCAGCAGGTGTATGTCTGGTGTAGTGGTTAAGTGTGCAGACTCTTATCTGGGAGAACCGGGTTTGATTCCCCACTCCTCCACTTGCACCTGCTGGAATGGCCTTGGGTCAGCCATAGCTCTGGCAGAGGTTGTCCTTGAAAGGGCAGCTGCTGTGAGAACCCTCTCAGCCCCGCCCATCTCACCGGGTGTCTGTTATGGGGGGAGGAAGATAAAGGAGATTGTGAGGCACTCTGAGATTCGGGGTGAAGGGCAGGATATAAATCCAATATCATCATATAAATCCAATATCATCCTCATGTGGAGGAGGAGTGGGGAATCAAAGCAGGTTATCCCAGGTAAGAGTTTGCACACTTAACCACGACACCAAACTGGCTCTCAGCCCCTCACTGACACCTCCATTTTATTTCCTCATGCCACCACCAGAGCTCTCTTTTTAGATGATAGTTTCAGAGGGCAGCCATGTTGGTCTGCAGTACAAGACGGGTAGCCATGCAGCAATAGGAAAGAGCAAGAGTCCAGGAGCACCTTAAAGGCTAACAGAATTTGTGGCAGGAGAGGAGCTTTCATGAGCCACTGCTCACTTTTTGTGGGAGGTAGGGTTGGGAAACTCCTGGCGATGTGGGGATGGAGTCTGGGGAGAGGAAGAGGAGGAGGAAGAGGGTCGGCTTTTATACTCTGTTTTTCTCTACCTCAGGGACTCTCAAAGTGACTTACAATCACCTTCCCTCCCTCTCCCCGCAACAGACACCTTGTGAGCAGTGTTCCCTCTAAGCTGAGTTAGCGTGAGCCAGCTCACAGATTTTTAGCCTCCAGCTCACACATTTTTGTCTTAGCTCAGGAAGGATGACCCCAGAGCACAATAATTCATGCAGTAGCTCACAACTTGCATGCCAGTAGCTCACAAAGTAGAATTTTTGCTCGCAAGACTGCAGCTTGGAGAGAACATTGCTTGTGAGGTACGTGAGGATGAGACCGTTCTAGTAGGACTGTGACTGGCCCAAGGTCACCCAGCAGGCTTCACACGGAGGAGTGGGGAATCAAATCTGGTTCTCCGAGTCCACCACTCTTGACCACTACACCACCCTGCCTGGGAACCTCAGAGGGCTATAATGCATCCATTTTCTCTAGGGGAGCTGATCTCTGTAGTCCTGAGATAAGCAGTAATTCCAGGGGATCCCCAGGTCCTCCCTGGAAGCTGGCAACCCTACCCCTTCATATATATATTTTTTTGCTCTGTTTGACATCCAATCCAAAAAGGAGTGCTGGGAATCTACAAAGCTGCTGTTATTAAGGTGATGCTTTGGTTGTTCCCCTAAAGGGAACTCCTACTGGCTGAACTTTGCAACATTTCCAGTTTTCAAGGCTCTTCCCCTGCGGGACGAGGAAATTAGGTAGACTTAATCCAGGTGCCCTTTCAAGAGAGCTATTCAGTAGCTGTGACCTGCCACATTACGACCTCCTGCGTGCCTGTTAACTGCTCACACAGATGGTTTCTAATTGGCAAAGTGCAACTTGGACTTTAATGAGTCAGCTTATTCGAAGCTATTGGGACGGCTGCAGCCGCTGCGGCTTTTATTTAATTTCTATTTTATTTTACTGCTAGCCATTGATTTTATTGATTCTGCTTTATTGTTAGTAATTGACTTTACATTTTATTTGTTTGCTAGCTGGCCTGAAAGTTGATTAAGCTGAAAGGCAGGAAATAAATAAGTAAATACATTTGCTGTCCGTTCCGGCCTGGAGTCTTTAGCCTCTGATCCAAACTGGTGTTTCCTAGTGTTCCAGTTCCTGCAATCCAGGTCTTGCACATAGAAGCAAGCCCTTGACTTACTGGATCAGCACAAGGACTCACCCTGTTTTCAGCAATCAGTGATAAGCAGTCCATGATATTTTTTTCACCCAAAGAGTAATTAACATGTGGAATTCACTGCCACAAGAGGCAGTGGTGGCTACAGGCATAGACAGCTTCAAGAGGGGATGCGATCAACATATGGAGCAGAGATCCATCAGTGGCTATAAGCCACAAGGTATAAATGGAACACTATCTGGGGCAGTGATGCTCTGTATCCTTGGTGAATGAGGGGCAGCAGTGGGAAGGCTTCTGGAGTTCTGGCCCCACTGGTGGGCCTCCTGATGGCACCTGGGTTTTGGCCACAGTACGTCACAGAGTGTTGGACTGGACGGGCCACTGGCCTGATCCAACATGGCTTCTCTCATGTTCTTATGTCTAGAGCAGTGATGTTCTGTATCCTTGGCGCTTGGGGGGTTCAACAGTGGGAGGGCTTCTGGGGCGTTTTCGCACTTACCTTTTACTGGCGCGACCATCCTCCTCACGCCGGCGGATCTGCAGGGATTTCGCACCAGAAGCGCCGGCGCAGCCAAAAGAGCCGGCAACTTCCGTCGCGGAGCCAGCTCAAACGGAAACCGCCAAGAAGCAGGAAAACGTTTGGCCCTGTTGGTGGACCTCCTGATGGCACCTGGGTTTTGACCACTGTGTGACACAGAGTGTTGGAATGGATGGGCCAATGGCCTGATCAAACATGACTTCTCTTATGTTCTTACATTCTTAAGCAGTCTTAGGGGTACTGGGAACTTGGACACAATATGATCGCCAAGTTTTGATCACATATCCTTGAAAGGTTCCTCCTCAGATGTTTTCTCTTGAAGTTCATCTTGAGCATCATGCTGAATGTTTATTTGATTTGTTTGTACCCTGCCTTTCTCCCCAATAGGGACCCAAAGCAACTTGCTTCATTCTCCTCTCCTCCATTTTATCTTCAAAACAACCCTGTGAGGTAGGTTTGGTTGAGAGTATGATAGGCCTAAGGGTGCCCAGGGAGCTTCCATAGTAGAAGTAGGGATTCGAACCTGGTTGTTGTGAGGATAAAATGGAGGAGCGGAGAATGATGTCAGCTGATTTGGGACACCATCGGGGAGAGAAGGTAGGGTATAAATTAATAAAGTTGGGCCCACTTTTGATACAGCTACTCACCATTGCTGAGAATTCTACAACAATCAGAAAGACCTTTCTCCATAGATCTCAATGTTTATCTCTCCTACCATGTTTTCTTGTGTCTTGTTTTTGAAAAACTCACACATGGCTACCAAAAGCATAGGTTTACACAGAAAAGCCTTTAAAAATTCACTCTAGGCAGAATTCTTTTTTTAAAAAAAAATCACAAAAAGATAAAAGCACACCTCAAGTGAATATATTTTAGAACTGCTAACAGCAGCTTGGAGAAAGCGAAGTTTTAAAAATCTTAATTCTCTTTCTGCTAAGCAGAATAATGTAAAACACAATGAAATATTTATCAGGTGGATAAAAATCTTTTATTAATATTAGCTCATTAAGCCTCCTTCCATCTCCTGATATTCTTTAGGCAAATTAGATCAAGTGTGGTCTTGTGGGCTTAATTTTGTGGTTTCTGCACTCATTCCTACAATAAACAAATGGGTACATGCCTACAAATGAGAGAATCTGGAGGTCTAGTGAAGTCTCTTTGGTCCACAACTCATGTGCTCTTATACGTTTTCCACCATTTTCCATTCCCCATTTAATAGAGTTTGAAAGGCCTTACAAAATATATTAAACACATAACAGAATATCAAAATTGAAATGCACCATAAGAAAACATTAAAAGACAGCCAAACAACAATACAGTACTGCCAGCATCAGCACTGGGGCCAAAAAGGTTGGAGGCCACTGATCTACACTTTCCCCCCAGCAAGCTGGGTACTCATTTTACCAAGCCAGTTTGAATCCCGTTGGGAGGGAGATCTGGGTATAAATGAAGCAAACAAATAACATAAATACTGGAGTAGTGGCAGAAAGGTGCAGGCAGTGAAAAACAGTACAAGTGACCATGTTTATTAATAAAGCAATAGTTGTAACAGCCTAATAGCTCAGAGGAGCCTAGTCTTGTCACAGCTTAGAAGCTAAGTAGGATTGTCCAGAGCAGGGATGGCCAAACTGTGGCATGGGAGCTCTTTCAAACACATTGTGTGGCTCTTGAAGCCCCCACCGCCCTGTTGGCCAGCTTGGAGAAGGCATTTGTCTCTTTAAATCATTTCTCCAAGCCAGGCCAGCATGCAGCTTGGAGAAGGCATTCAAAGTTAAAGTTGCTTTCATTCCAGCTCTCCCTCTCTCCCTCATCTATTTCCTTCCTTCCTTCCTTCCTTCCTTCCTTCCTTCCTTCCTTCCTTCCTTCCTTCCTTCCTTCCTTCCTTCCTTCCTTCCTTCCTTCCTTCCTGTCTTGCGACTCTCAAACATCTGACATTTATTCTATGCAGCTCTTATGTTAAGCAAGTTTGACCACCCCTGTGCCAGAGTTAGTATTTGGATGGGAGACCACCAAGGAAGACCAAAGCTATCACTCAGAGAAAGGCTCATCTCCTGCTTTGAAAACCCCATGGTCCTGGGGCCACCATGAGTTGTTTGAAACCTGATGACACACAATTATTATTCTAGTCTTTGGGTGAATGGAAATGCCCTCTAACAGTATAGACTATCCAATTGCATTATTTATCCTTTTCAGAACAGGCTGACCAAAGCATTTGCAACCACTGGATGAGGCTGGCAAATGTGAATTTCCTAGCCAGGGGCTTGTTCTGTACTGTCCTATGCTTCCATTAACACGCTGAGGACATTTGCTGCATTAGAAATGTGCCAGCTGCCATTCTATGGTGCTACAGAATCCCAGTGTGAACTTTCCTAGGTTTTTGTACCAGGTCCCCCCACCCCACCCCCGTCGCCCTTAAAGTGGTAAATAGCAGAGAGTTTTCTATTTCAGACTAATGAAAAGAAGTTAAACTGAGGCAAAAGGAAGAAGACACAGTGCAAAACAACTTGGGCCCTCCAGTTATACCCCAGAGCTTAAAGTTACAAATATCGTGGTTTGTGTGGATCAAATGTGAGCCTGAGTTTGACAGCAAAACGTTGAAAAGTAACGGGGGAAATCAGTTGACAGAGTGAGTTTTGAAGAATAAGGTTGAAGCCAAAAGAGGATGGGTTATCGTTTGGCTTGCCTGTCATTGGTCAGGCTGGTAAGCAGTGTGCCTGATTGGTGGACATTTGAAAATTCAAGAGTTACGATGAGTCTGTTAGAATCAGTTAAAGTCAGTTAGTGGCAGTTGGGCAACCAGAAGTCTGAGAAGAAAGACTGAAGGCCAGGAAATTATTGGTAAATAGTGACACCAAGAAATGTGTGTGGGATAGATATAAATGCTATGGAAACAGAAAATTTACTGTGTCTAAATATATTGTATATCTATATGCGATGGTATATATGGTATATATGTACCATGACATGGTATATAAAGAGACAGGGGTTGTTTTTTCCCCTTATATTATTTCTGTTGTCTTTATATGCATTCAAGTAAAATTTGTTCTGTTATTCAGATCTTCATAAATCAATTTATTTAATCAGTCCCTACATGTTGCATTTAATTATATTAACTACAATGTTATTAGAGTTGTAGAGGGAGGGGAATTGGGGTTTGTCCCGAACAGGTGATACTCTAGGTACCCCCCCCCCCCCCCAGATCTCTATGGTAAAGGACATAAAGATTTGGGAGGACTTCAAGAGTGTCTCCTGTCACTTCCAGATTCAGATGCAATTCCCCCTCACCTATACACTCTCTCCTGCCATGAAAATAAGCATCGACAATCTAGTTGAGGTAATTAGTAGGCAAACGTTCCCTGGGGTGGGCAGACGGCAACCCTGCATAATATATTGCCATACTTCCATGTTATAATTATATTAAGTAGCATGGTTTGAGAGCAAGTGGTTAGAGCACTGGACTTAAGTCTTGGAGATCCAGATTCGAATCTTTGCTCTGCCCTGGAAGCTTGCTGACTGAGATTGGGCTCATCACACACTCTCAGCCTAGTCTACCTCAAATGCTGTTATGAAGAAGAAGACAGCAGATTTATACTCTGCCCTTCTCTCTGAATCAGAGACTCAGAGCGGCTTGCAATCTCCTATATCTTCTCCCCCCATAACAGACACCCTGTGAGGTGGGTGGGGCTGAGAGAGCTCTCACAGCAGCTGCCCTTTCAAGGACAACTCCTGTGATAACTATGGCTGACCCAAGGCCATTCCAGCAGATGTAAGTGGAGGAGTGGGGAATCAAACCCGGTTCTGCCAGATAAGAGTTCGCACACTTAACCACTACACCAAACTGGAAAACATGGAGAAAAAGAGAACTACATAAGCCACTTGGGGTCCCCATAACCTGTTTGTCTCCCCAGTGGAATATTTTTGAAGTTACATTTGAAGGAAAGGAACAGAAACATCCCTGGTAACAGTAACCCCAAATGACTATATGCCACAACCTGTGTCCCACCATTCTCTGAAGGGACATATAAACATATGAAGCCGCCTTCTACTGCATCAGACCCTCGGTCCATCAAAGTCAGTATTGTCTACTCAGGCTGGCAGAGAGTCTCCAGGGTCTCAAGCTGAGGTTTTTCATGCCTATTTCCCTTTTTAGTTGGAGATGCCGGGGATTGAACCTGGGACCTTCTGCTTACCAAGCAGATGCTCTACCACTGAGCCACTCTCCCTCCCCTAAAGTGGGGGAATCACTTAAATTGGAAGAAGTCTCTTAGACTGAAGGAAGACTTCAAACATTGCTGAGTAGAATGGGAGGATATAGGCCTTGCCTGTGGTATCCTAACAAGCATATTTCTTTTCCAAATTGCTGGTTTCAGAGCCACTGCAGAACCTATTTCCCCACACAAGGGTTAAACTACAAGGAATCTCAGCCAACCAGAATTTTCTTCCACCGTGTAGCAAATGTTTAAAAATGTGTTTGGAAGATAATTTTTTGCTCTAGCTACATAGCTACAGTTTAGTGTAGTGGTTAAGTGTGCAGATTCTTATCCAAGAGAACCGGGTTTGATTCTCCACTCCTCCACATACACCTGCTGATGTGACATTGAGTCAGTCGCAAGTCTCTTAAGGCTGTTCTGCTCAAGAGCAGTCCTGAGAGAACTCTCAGCCCCAACTACCTCACAGGGTGTCTGTGGTGGGGAGGGGAAGGGAAAGGAGATTGTAAGCCGCTCTGAGACTCCTTCGGCTAGCAAAGGGTGGGGTATAAATCCAATTTCTTCATCTTCTTCTATAAGTGAAAACAAGCGCTGCCAGCTTTAACCATCTGATCAGTAGATTAATCAGTCAATTGACCAATTAAAGCTTTTGTTGATTCACCCATAGTGATGGACAACATCTCCCTTGGGCTTGATTCAGAAAGGGATCAGGTAAACTAAGCTATTTGCCAATAAGTTGGTGCTTGATTTCTCCAAGCTGGGAGTTGAGTTCCAAACTGGGTGCAGAAATCTCTTTGCCTGACCTCCCTTCTGCTCCTTCCTCCCTCCCACTCTGCCTCCTGAGACCCAGTGTGGTGTAGTGGTTAAGAGTGGTGGACTCTAATCTGAAGAACCGGGTTTGATCCCCCACTCCCTCTCATGAAGCCTGTTGGGTGACCTTGGGCCAGTCACAGGTCTCTCAGAGTTCTCTCCACCCCACTTACCTCACAGGGTGTCTGTTGTGGGGAGAGGATGGGAAGGAGATTGTAAGCTGCTCTGAGACTCTGAATGGGGTATAAATCCAGTCTCCTCCTCCTCCTCTTCTTCTTCCTCCCTGTTCACAAGTTACAGTGAACAAATGCTCAATACCTGTACAGCCTACACTTCATTGTCCTTTGTACATGCACTGAGTAATTCTCACCTTAAGTTCAATGTATATACCATCACCAATATCCTGCATGGTATTCTGAACAGTAATGACCACTCTAGCTGTATAATACAGATATGTGCAATCAAATGACAATCAATTTATGGTGATCCCAGCAAGGGGCTTTCAAGGTAAAGGTGGTTTGCCATTGCCTTCCTCTGCAGAGGAAGGTGGTTTGCCATTGCCTTCCTCTGCAGAGTCTTCTTAGGTGGTCTCTCATCCAAGAACTGACCCTACTTAGTTTCTGAGATTAGGCTATACCATGCTGCCTTCCTCCCCATTGATGGAATACTGCAAAGAACATAAGAGAAGCCATGTTGGATCAGGCCAATGGCCCACCCAGTCCACTCTATGTCACACAGTGGCCAAAAAAACCCAAGTGCCACCAGGAGGTCCACCAGTGGGGCCAGGACACTAGAAGCCCTCCCACTGTGCCCCCCCCACAAGAATACAGAGTATCCCTCCCCCAGACAAAGAGTTCCAGTGATAAGCTGTAGCCAATAGCTGCTGATGGACCTCTGCTCCATATGCTTATCCAATCCCCTCTTGAAGTTGTCTATGCTTGTAGCCGCCACCACCTCTGGTGGCAGTGAATTCCATGCAGGGAGAAATGACAGAATTTCTACCTGGGTGATGCAAGGGAAAATGACAGAATTTCTACCTGATTCTACCTGATTCATCTGTAAGTGCCAACAATGTATGGCAAGCTCAGCAAGGGGCTTTCAAGGAAGTGACCAGCAAAGGTGGCTTGCCATTGCCTCCCCCTGCAGAGTTTTATTTGGTGGTCTCTCATCCAAGTACTAGCCCTGCTTGGCTTCTGAGATCTGACGAGATCGGGCTGCACCAGGCCAGCTTCCCTTTCTCCAGCAATCACATTTTTTTTCTCATCAACCGAATATTGTACTTGGAGTACTGGGAAAAAATACTATATCCCCGCAGCCAAAACGTTATGTATTGAAAAGATGTCTGGATGCCTACAACAAAGGAGCCGCAATTGTGCATGAATTGCACTGTAAACTGACGGTCTAGACAGAACCACTCTTTCACCGGGGCTTACTGGCAGTCTGAAGCGGTCAGTCATTCAAAGGGTCAATTGTGCCATTTTTGTAAATTGCTCCTGGCTTCTTTCATGATGAAAGAGGTTGGCTGTTATCCTGTCTCTGCCTTGCCCCCCATTTTGCCTTTGCATTCTGCTGCTGAAGGGATTTCCTCCCCCACCCCCTCTGCAGTCATGCAATAACTCTGAACAGAGTCCTCTTACTGTGTGCCTTGTATCAGATAGAAAGTCTACACACAGCAAGAAAAGCTTTCAGCTTTGGCTGTTAGGTTTAACACACACAAACACTCCGAGTAAGCTGGCAGCAGAAGAGGCAACGGGCAGCTTTCTATCCCTCCTGAGGAAACTTCTTCAAAAGAGGGCTCTCATCCGTCTATTGCTTTAAGGTGAAGATTCTTTCATGTATGAAATGACACACACACTCTCTCTCTCCTGCTTTTAAGAAGAGCCGTGCATTCTTCATCCAGAGCCTAGCAGGGAATGGAGGTTAATAGATATTTTACAAACGATTCACATTTGGCTCACGGTCTATGCATCCCTCCCACTTTCTCTTTGATTGCAGCTCAGAACTATAAGAATGAAGGGGAGGGGGAAACAATCCTTGTCTTTCTTGCACATGTAAGGGATGAGGGTGCTAAAGAGGAAGAGGAGGAGGAGGAGGTTTATACTCCACCCTTCACTCGAAGTCTCAGAGTGGCTTACGATCTCCTTCTCTTCCTCTCCCCACAACAGACTCCCTGTGAGGTAGATAAGAACATAAGAGAAGCCATGTTGGATCAGGCCAATGGCCCATCCAGTCCAACACTCTGTGTCACACAGTGGCCAACCCCCCCCCCCCAAGTGCCATCAGGAAGTTCACAAGTGGGACTAGAAGCCCTTCCACTTTGCACACCCCCCCCAGCACCAAGAATACAGAGCATCACTGCCCCATATTGTTCCAATAATATGCTGTGGCTAATAGCCACTGATGGACCTCTGCTCCATATTTTTATCCAATCCCCTCTTGAAGCTGGCTATGCTTGTAGCTCCCACCACCTGATGGGGCTGAGAGAGCTCTGAGAGAACTGCTCTTGAGAGAACAGCTCTGTGAGGACTGTGACTGACCCAAGGACACCCAGCAGCTGCATGTGGAGGAGTGGGAAATCAAGAGCGGTCCTCCCAGATTATAGTCTGCACACTTAACCACGACACCAAACTGGCTTTCATACTGGCACCTAACCCCGACACCATGGCAGAGCAGGAAATCCAACATGATGCAGTGGTTGGAGTTTCAGGGTAGGATCTGGGAGACCCAGGTTCGAATCCTCACCCTGACATGGAAGCTTGCTGGGGACAGTTCCATACTTGCTGCCAATCTCAATTTGCAGTGCTGTTGTGAGGATGAAATAAAGGGGAGGAGAATGAAGCTCCCATTGGGGAGATAGGTGGGAGACAGGAAGTAAGTAAATAAATAAATCTTGGATGAATAAATCCTTGATCGCAGAGGTCTTTCAAATGGCCAGTCAGTTAGAAGTGACTGTCACTCAGCCTAGCCTAACTCACAGGGTTATTGCGAGGATACAGGGCTTTTTTTTGTATCTGGAATTCCTTTGCATATTAGGCCGCACACCCCAGTCCAATCCTCCAGAAGGGCTCTTTGTACAGGGCCTACTATAAGCTCCAGGAGGATTGGCTACATCAGGCGGAGTGGCCTAATATGCAAAGGAGTTCCCACTACAAAAGAAGTCCTGTGAGGATACAATGAGCTAATGTCATGCAGGGTCATAGCTACCCATTCTCATTTGGTGGAGCTGCCCCCTTTCCTAGAAGGGCTTTACAAATGGAAAAATCAGGGGATTCCTCATTTCATCTTTTCATTACCCCATCTCCCGGGGTGGCCAGAACAGTGGCAACTGATTAGAGGACCCTCCTCCTAGTATTTTCCTTAGTAATTTCCCTCTAGCATTATGGAAAATTGCTTCCTTTGGAAGTCAGAGATATAACTACCCTTTTGGAGTTTAGTAAGGTAAGAACAACAACAGGGATTTTAGTTGACACCTCAGAAACTGGTCTGCTGATTGGACTGCTTGTTAATATTTATTCTATTTTAATAGTTTTGTTAGAATGTGTTTTATTTGACAGCTTTACTGTTGATAGTTTAGGAAGCTGCCCTGTCCCCCCGTCCCTTTTTGGTGGTGCAGATGGCAGCATGGAACTGTTTTGACCAATAAATGAAAATAAATTACATCTATAAAGTTAATTGCTATGTTCAAGTGTCTCAGTGCATTTGGTGCCCATGAATCATAGAATCCCAGAGTTGTAATGGGCCATACAGGCCATCTAGTCCAACCCCCTGCTCGATGAAGGATCAACCTGGAGCAGGGGTATCAAACTCCTGGCCCACGGGCCACACCTGGCTCACCCAGGGCTTTAATCATGCCTGCGGGGCTCTTTTCTCCCCCTCCTCCCCCTCCTGTCCTCACCTTTTGAAGCTCCGGACACTGTGGAGGACATTTGCAGCTCCTTTTGCCTTATCTTTGCTGGCTTCTGGCTTGCAAAGCTACAAGGAAAACACGGAATAGATTTCCCATTGAGGTCTATGCACCCACAGATTTTAAAAGAGAATCTATTCCAGGTTTTCCTTGCAATTTTGTGCTGCAATGTATTTCAATAAAGTGGAGCTAAGGCTGCATTTTGCAGCTTTTTGTTGCATTTATGGCCACTCAAAACTCCTTAAAAATAAAGGGTTGCTCTTTTGAGCCAGCTTGTATTTAATAAATGAACTGGTGCCTAGTAAGTACTCTAACCTGGGAACCCACATCCAAAGGGGGATATTATACTAGAGAGAGCCATTGCCAATCTAAGGACACCCAGGGGAGGAGGGTAGGTGATGGAGAAGAAGCTTGCAATACCTTACCATTTCATGTTTTCCCAGGCTCAGAGCATTTTATATGTTTCGTTTATATTTTTAGTTTCTGCATTGATCTTTGTGCTTTTTCTTCATATATTATTTTAAAAATTGCATTGGCAAATCCCAGTATCCCCCCACCTTTCCATTTTAAACAAAATATCACAAGAGTTTTAAGCATGTTTGTATTTTAAGTTAAAAATAATATCTTTAATTGTGTTTATCTGTATCCTTGATAAAGTTTATATCTCCACTATCTGGCAATATATTTTATGACACGCATGGCTCAGCCCCACAAAGTCCCATTTGTGTCAAAACTGGCCCTCGTAACAAATGAGTTCGACACCCCTGGCCAAGAGTATCTCTGACAAGTGGTTGTTCAATTGCTGCCAGTGAGGGGGAACTCACCACCTCCCTTGGGAGCTGATTCCGCTGCTGAACAACTCTTCCTGCAAAAAAGTTTTTTCCTTATATCCAGCTGGTACTGCCCTTAATTTACATTCCCGCCCTTAATTTAAACCCATTACTGTGAGTCCTCTCCTCTGCTGCCAACAAGAACAGCTCCCTGCCCTCTTCTAAGCAGCAGCCCTTCAAAGACTTCGCGAGAGCAATCCTGTTCCCCCTCAACCTCCTCTTCTCCAGACTGAACATTTCCAAGTCCCTCAGCCTTTCCCCATAGGTCTGTTGGTTGTTAGCTGAATAAAAACAATAATAATTGCTTCCCAAATTTTGGCCCTGCTTACAGTGAACATCTTCTTTAAATAAACAAGAACCTTCAGTTACCCCACACCACTCTCATTTAAACAGCTTGCCAGGCGAACGGTATAATCCTATGTACACTTACCTTGGAGTAAGCTCCACCGAATACAGTGGACATACTTCTCAATAAATTTACACTGAGTTGCCAGCTCCAAGTGGGAAAATGACTGCAGATTTGTGAGTTGGAGTCTCAGGACCAGGGATCGTTCTGTAGAAAACATGGTGCAGCTCATCCAGGGATTGTTACGCAGCTGCACCTACTATTCAATGGACAAGGTGGGAAGGAGGAGGTGGAACTCTCAGGGCGTTTTCACACTCACCTTCAGCCGGCGCGACCCCCCTCTTCACCGCGCAGGATCTGCGTGGATTTCGCACTAAACGCCGCGGAGCAGCCTTTTGCGCCAGAAACTCCCGGCGCAAAAGCCGCTCAAACGGAAACCGCCAAAAAGCAGTTTCCGTTTGAGTGGCTTTTGCGCTGGGAGTTTCCGGCACAAAAGGCTGCTCCGCGGCGTTTAGTGCGAAATCCGCGCAGATCCTGCGCGGTGAGGAGGGGGGTCGCGCCGGCTGAAGGTGAGTGCGAAAACGCCCTCAGAAAGGTTCAGGAGCTGTGCTCCTGTGAGCTCCCGCTGAATCCGAGGTCTGCTCAGGACTGTGGAGTTTGTGGAAGAAGAAGATATTGGATTTATATCCCGCCCTCTGAATCTCTGAGTCTCAGAGCAAGTCACAACCTCCTTTATCTTCCTCCCCCACAACAGACACCCTGTAAGGTGGGTGGGGCTGAGAGAGCTCTCACTGCAGCTGCCCTTTCAAGGACAACCTCTATGAGAGTTATGGCTGACCCAAGGCCATTCCAGCAGCTGTAAGTGGAAGAGTGGGGAATCAAACCCAATTCTCCCAGATAAGAGTCCGTGCACTACACCAAACTGGCTCTCTGTAATTGAAATTGAAATGAAAAGAGAGGGGAGCGATCTCAGAAGGTTACATAAGACTGTCCACCTTCCATTTTATTTATTTTTTATTTATTTGATTTATAAACCACCCTTCCCTATGCAGGCCACAGGGTGGTGGACAGTATCTCAAGAAATAGTTTTACAGAGGAGCCCTCTGTGCAATCAGGGCCATTTGGCCCCACTAGGGTTGCCAAGTCCAATTCAAGAAATATCTGGGGACTTTGGGGGTGGAGCCAGGAGAAATTAGGGGTGGAGCCAATATCAAGGCTTTGACAAGCATAATTGAACTCTAAGGGAGTTCTGGCCATCACATTTAAAAGGACGGCACACCATTTCAATGCCTTCCTTCCATAGGAAATCATGAAGGATAGGGGCACCTTCTTTTGGGGCTCATAGAATTGGACCCCCTGGTCCAAACTTTTTGAAACTTGGGGGGTATTTGGGGGAGAGGCACTAGATGCTATGCTGAAAATTTGGTGCCTCTACCCCAAAAAACAGCCTCCCCCAGAGCCCCAGATACCCGCGGATCAATTCTCCACGATTTTCTATGGGAATAAATCTCCACAGGGGATAATAGAGTTCCCAGCAGACATTTCCCTCCCCTCCCCCCGCTTTCTGACGACCCTGAAGCGGGGGGAGGGCGTCCAAATCGGGGGATCCCCTGCCCCCACCTGGGGATTGGCAACCCTAGGCCCCACTTGGCCTTCCTGCAACGTGGGAAGGTCAAGCGAGGGGGGGGGGGGACTTTGCACAGAGGGCTCAAGCTGAATTTGGGTCGGTGCTGGGGGCCCTCCCCCCACTGGAGGGCATGGGGCAGAGCCTTGCCTGGTGCGGCAAAAACTCCAGCGCTGGCCCTGACAATAGCAATCCCAAGACTATTCAGATGGCAGTTAAGAACCAATAATGGTATGATATCTTTTTTTTTTTTTTGAGATGTGGTGACCAGAACTGTACACAATATTCCAAATGAGGCTACACCATAGATTTATACAGCGGCATTATTCTTCACCATAGCTCTTGATGCCTCATGGGCAGGGCTTTGTTTGTAACAGGAACTCCTTTGCATATTAGGCCACACACCCCAATGTAGCCAATCCTCCAAGAGCTTACAGGACTCTTAGTACAAAGCCTACTCTAAGCTCCAGGAGGATTGGCTACATCAGGGGTGTGTGGCCTAATATGCAAAGGAGCTCCTGCTACAAAAAAAAAACCCCAATGGTTCCTTTGGCCCTCAGCAAGGGTTCAAAGGGGCTGCCATGGGAAAAGATGGTCAAAAATCCTTTCTCAAAGTCACTACCTTCACCAAGTCCCTTCAGAGTTGCTTGTGGAGATACTGAGGGAAGAAAAAAATGCCTTGCCATTGACTTCAGAGGGATCAGGGTTATTTTGCTCCCTCTTTCCTACTGTTATGGAGTCGTGCAATAATATCTGTGAGAATTTCAATTACAGCAAATATAATTCTTTATGGAGGCACCAGGAGCATTACACAGGAAGTAAAGTACCCACAAAGGATCATGGGAGTTGTAAGCAAACATTGCCGAATTATTCCCATTTGGCCCGTGCGAGGAGACTGAAGGAAATATCTGTGCTCTTGGGAGAGCTGCCAGTGCGGGGAAAGAGGAGAAGATAAATGTTTCTGGGAAGATAAAACTCAACACTTGGCATGTGCCAAAAAGCTTCTGCTGTTTAAGGTAGATCTCCTTTTTCATTGTCCCCATGTAGTCTTATTATGGTGCCTCAGTAAAATGAACCCAGTTATCCATGGTGAGACATTAAAGGGTACTGTTTCATTAATTTAACCATTACATTTTGTATACCTCCCCCCCACAACCACTGCAGTTCTGGAAAATCTTTTTCCTATCACACAGTACATAGGTAAAGATTGGGGGAGTATTCCCAGGCAGGTTTGGTCAGAAGCAATGTTCCCTCTAAACTGTGGAGTCTTGTGAGCAAAAATTCTACTTTGTGAGCTACTGGCATTAAAGTTGTGAGCTGCTGCATCAATTAGTTTGCTATGGGGCCATTTTCCTGAGCTGAGACAAAAATGTGTGAGCTGGAGGCTAAAGAAATGTGAGCTAGCTCACACTAACTCAGCTAAGAGGGAACATTGGTCAGAAGTAAGTCCCATTTTAGTGAACTGGGGCTACCTCTCAATGATCTGAGGATTACAACCTGGCAGTGCTATCCTAAGCAGAGTCCATTGATTTCAGTGGACTTAGAATGGCGGCACTTTGTATAGGTTTATAATGTAACCGCATCATTCCGTGCAGAGTCTTTTAATTTCAGCAGTCTTAAACTGGAGTGACTCTATATAGGATTGCACATGGAAAGAAAGGGGAAGCATGGAATCTGGAGCGAGGAAGAAGGAGCCCCGTCTGGAGATCAGAAGGTATTTTTTTTTAACATATAAGTTTATTTTAAAAATTCCAAGTTATACAGAACTTTGTTGGATGAAGTAGTATCAAGCAGATTAATTCCACACATAACAAAATTCTACTGTGCATAAAGTACTATGGTATATATAACTTTGTAGAACATCTTATTTAGCATTTAAGCTAACATCCAGTTCGCCAATCAATCAATAGATGAATAAATACATACAGGGCTTTTTTTTGAGCAGGAACGCACAGGAACGCAGTTCTGGCTGGCTTAGTGTCAGGGTGTGTGTCCCAATATGCAAATGAGTTCCTGCTGGGCTTTTTCTACAAGAAAAGCCCTGAATACATATATAAATAAATATCTTATTAAGGATATATTAACTGATAATTGGGCTAAAATTTTTGACTCTTAAGCTAACAATAATGCCTTGCTCCATCCCAAGCCAAACAAAAGGGAATACTTAAACAGAAAGAATTATAGTGAGAGAAAGTATCGAAGGTATTGATGTCAGCCAGCATTTGCTGATACAACCAATAAAATCGTGCTCAGCCAGGTATGCCGGTTAACCTGGAGTTCAAGAAACCAGAAAACTGCAGATACTATCAAGCTCAGTCCCATCGTGCCGTATCATCCGCATCACCTAAGAACATAAGAGAAGCCATGTTGGATCATGCCAGTGGCCCATCCAGTCCAACACTCTGTGTCACACAGTAGCCAAAAAAACCAGGTGTCATCAGGAGGTCCATCAATGGGGCCAGGATACTAGAAGCCCTCCCTCTGTTGGCCCCCTAAGCACCAAAAATACATAGCATAACTGCCCCACCTGCTGGTTTCCACACTGGCTTCCCCCTTAATTGAATCAATCCCATCCTATCTTCACCTGTGAGTGATCAGATTTCTCCATTCTTTCCGCTTGAAACAAAACGTGCCAATACTAAGCGAAATTGATGAAATGGTGGGTGGAAGATTCACAGTGGGACTGCTGTAACTCTAAATGATACAGACATGACGAGTTTATGTCAAAAAGCCCATCACTAATCTGGCTCAGATATATTCCGTACTGAAATCTGGACTGCCAGGAGGAGAAAGTGTGATTAACCCAAAGCGTGATCAACCAAAGGGTGAACGTGGAATTAACTGCAACAGGAGGCGGTGGCAGCTACAAGCATAGACAGCTTCAAGAGGGGATTGGATAAACATATGGAGCAGAGGTCCATCAGTGGCTCTTAGCCTCAAGATATGGATGGAACTCTCTGTCTGGGGCAGTGATGCTCTGTATTCTTGGTGCTTGGGGGTCAACGGTAGGAGGGGTTCTAGTGTCCTGGCCCCACTGGTGGACCTGGGTTTTTTGGCCACTGTGTGTTGGACTGGATGGACCATTGGCCTGATCCAAGATGACTTCTCTTATGTTCTTATGTTATTTTAGAAAAGGGAGCCAACACAATTCCAAGGAAACCTCCATGTATGAGTGCTGGAGAAGCGAAGGTCCCATGAAGCTGCAAGCACATGACAGGAAGTGAAAAGACATCAGTCATGTGACAAGAAGAGGGGACAAAAAAGTATGATCTCACTGAGGTCAAGGTCAGGATTTTGAGCTGCCAGCCAACAGTGCAGACAACATAAGTGAGCACCAGAATGTGTAACTATTGTGTATATGATTCTGTTTCTAATGTGGGTTGCTAGTTCCTGCCTTGCTCATTGGAGCCTTTTAGGACTGAGCTTGGGGACTCTGGAACAATGGGGAGCTGGATCCAAATCTCTGCTTCCCCGAACCAATCGCTAGCCCCCTGCTGGTTCAAATAATCCAATGACATTCAAGCGCAGGAACCTTGAGTGTATGTAGTTGGCCCCGTCGGTCCAGTGCAGCAGTTTTAGTTTAACCATTGCCATTCAGTAATCACTAATAAAGGGCTTTGATCAAAGGTCACCAAGTCTTCTCATGCATCAATAATTTATGCAGTAGCTCACAATTTTAATGCCAGTAGCTCACAAAGTAGAATTTTTTCTCACAAGACTCCACAGCTTAGAGGGAACATTGCCTGTGAGGTAGGTGGAGCTGAGAGAGCTCTAACAGAAACTGCTCTTTGAGAACTTGTGACTGACTCAAGGTCACATCAGCAGGTGCATGTGCAGGAGTGGGGAATCAAACCCAGATCTCCCAAATAAAAGTCTGCACATTTAACCACTACACCAAACTGACTCTCACACCAAACTGGTTCTCCTTTGACCAATCTTGCTATAGAAATCCCTTAGAATCATAGAGTTGGAAGGGACCTCCAGGGTCATCTAGTCCAACCACCCTGACTCTTGGACCCATTTCCCACTAGTGTTGCTTCTGTTTCCCCCTGGCTCAAGTGATCAATTTCCTATCAGTTGCTCCACAGTGCATTTTGAGCCACAGCAACCTCCGGTTCCCTGTGCCATTTTTAGATGCTGTCTATTTAGGATTACGTTGTCGTGTGAAGAACTGGAGGTTGCCATGGCTCAGAATGCATCGAACCCAGTACATTTCAGTACCATAATAAGGAAAAAACCAAGACTGATTTCCCACTAGCATTGCTCTGCCCCCAGGCTTCTGTTTTCCTTGGAGCAAGCAATAGATTTCCCACTAGTTGCATTTTTTCACATTCAAAAATGTATATTCCACAGCTTTGCGGGTTTATAATACTTCATAGCTTGTTAGATTTCAATAGCAGCCCTTCAAGTTTCTCCATTTACAGATGTGGTGCCCTGGAAGATAACAAGACAGAAACTGAAGCCCAGAAAATTTTCCTGCACTGAGATCTATAACAGCCAACACAGTATCAGGCATGATGGAGAGATGGATTGTGAGATGCAGCCGTCCTAGAGAGAGAGAGAAACAGGGGAAAAAACCCAAAGACAAAATGTTGAGTCCAACAGTTTAAAAAGACAGAGGAAGTAGAGAGATACCACAAAGATGCTGAGAAGATAAAAGACAAGACCATAAGTACATAAAGCAGAAGTCGAGGGAGAGAGAATTTGACTGGATAACGTCAGCTGAGAGCAGAGATTAGAGTTCCACGGCTGTTAACTCCTTCTGGTACCCCAGGAGATGCAAGTTCTTCACAGCGCTCCTACACCAGGGTTTGAGGGATTTTCAGAGATCAAAACATGCTCTAATAATCCTGTTTTGTTTCCCCATCCCTCAGTGATGTGGAGTTGAGGAGTGCCTTTACAGGGTCAGTTTTCTTTAGAGAAAGGAATCCTGCAGGCTCACGGCATTTGCAAACGGAGATGGAAGAAGAGAGGAAAAGCTCTTCCTGCAGAACCTCTGGAGGGAATATATGAAAAGGGAACACCAAGAAAGAAATGGATATTATACTTAGTGTATTCTTACCACTGGAGATATGAAACAGAAAAATCAAGCAACACCCGATATATATGTACAGCTAACAGCTATACCGAATACCTACATGAAAAATGACACCAAACAGGAATAAATGAATTATTTAAAGAAGTGCTGAGCAAAATTGATGCGGAAGTCAGTGGATCAAGTCATACACAGAAAATATAGAACCACTGATCTAGAAGGGACCTCCAGGGTCATCTAGTCCAACTCCCTGCACAGTGCACAAAATTCACAGCCACCTCTCCCCCCCGCACTTCCACAGTGACCACTGCTCTATGCCCAGAGGAAGTTTAAAAAAAAAAAAAACCCTTCAGGATCCCTGGCCAATCTGGCTTGGAGGAAAATTCCTTTCTGACCCATGGATCAATGTGATAAAAAGGAGAATTCTGAGATGTTGAACAATATCAAACAGCAGGGCTTTTTTTTTTTGTAGCAGGAACGCCGTTGCATATTAGGCCACACCCCTCTGATGCAGCCAATCCTCCTGGAGTTTACAGTAGGCCCTGTACTGAGAGCTCTGTAAGCTCTTAGAGGACTGGCTACATCAGGGGTGTGTGACCTAATATGCAAAGGAATTCCTGCTACAAAAAAAGCCCTGTCAAACAGGATCTCAACATCCCAAAATCTTGAAGACTTCAACTGCTCCTTGTTAGGTTCATCCATCATTATATTTTGGAGATCTTTATTCAAACAGACAGATGAATCATCTTGTTTGTTTGTTGTGTTAAACTTGTTTGTCTTTGTGCATTGCTTAATTGATGGAGTTTTTTTAAAAAAAAAACTGGGGAACTTTATCCATTTTGAGTATTTATGGAGGATGATGAAGAGGGCTGGACTAAAGATGGAGTAAAAGAAGGGAAAAATTGGTGCAGTGGATAAAAGAGTTGTTTCAATCAGGTATACTGCCCCTAAGTATGTCATTGATGCTTCACCAATGCTACTCAAGTTAGGGCATAGTGGCTAAAGACTGGCAGACTCTAACCTGGAGAACCTGGTTTGATTCCCCACTCCTCCACATGCAGCCAGCTGGGTGACCTTGGGTCAAGTCACAGTTTTTGAAAGAGCTGTTCTCTCAAGAGCACTTCTCTCAGAGCCCCACCTACCTCACAGAGTGTCTGTTGTGGAGAGAGGAAGGGAAGGAGATCGTAAGCTGCTCCAAGACTCCTTTGGGTAGTGAAGGGTGGGGTATAAATCCAATCTCCTCCCCCTCCTCCTCTTCTTTCTTCTTCTTTATAATTTCATCAAGCACTTCCCACAACAACAGAATTTAAGATTTTACTTTTCCCCACACTGTACTTTTATTCCATTTGCAGGGGGTGTTTGACATTTTTGTAGGTAAAGTTGAGATGTAATGTAACAATCTGGAGGCTCATACATGTCCTTTTCCCCTTCCCTCTTCTCCGCATCTATCAACAGATAATTAGATTATTTCCTAAACCATGTTAAATCATAGTTACTGCATCCATAAGCAGCAAAATATGGTTCAAATTTGCCAGGGCTTTTTTGGTAGCAGGAACTCCTTTGCATATTAGGCCACACACCCCTGATGTAGCCAATCCTCCTGGAGCTTACAGGAGGCCCTGCACTAAGAGCCCTGTAAGCTCTTGGAGGAATGGCTACATCAAAGGTGTGAGGCCTAATAGGCAAAGGAGTTTCTGCTGCACAAAAAGCCCTGGGATTTGCCCTGAAAATCAGAACTCCAGTTTATTCCCAGTTTGGACTCCTACTTTGCAAAGTAGTAGTAGTAGTAGTAGTAGTAGTAGTAGTAGTAGTAGTAGTAATGGTAGTTGTGGTGCAACCTATAGTTTGATAGTTTGGATGCACTGGAAATTTATGGTTCGTCATGAAAGCAGAACCTCTGATTAGGTGGCTGCACAGAAGAAGAAGAAGTAGAAAAAGAAGATGACGATGACTGCAGATTTATACCCCACCCTTCTCTCTGAATCAGAGACTCGGAGCAGCTTACAATCTCCTATATCTTCTCCCCCCACAACAGACACCCTGTGAGGTGGGTGGGGATGAAAGAGCTCTGACAGAAGCTGCCCTTTCAAGGACAACTCCTGCGATAGCTATGGCTGACCCAAAGCCATTCCAGCAGCTGTAAGTGGAGTGGGGAATCAAACCCGGTTCTCCCAGGTAAGAGTCCACAAACTTAACCACTACACCAAACTGGCTCTCCTCCTAAGAGAGGAGGGAACATGCTCCAGAATCCCTCAAGGCAAATGCACGTGGCAAAATTCCAGGGCTTGCCTTTACATTGACTCCAAGCCTTAATTTTGGCTGTATCCTATTGTGAGATAAACAGAGGAGTTTCAGACAACAAATCCAACTAGCCTGTTTATTTAGACAACCTCCAGCATGTTGGTTTTACATCAGCAACACAGCAGTGGAACTTGACCGCATTTAACACCTAGATCCCAAAACTTATTTACCTGAAAGCTAAATGCCACTGAATTCAGCTGAGCTTACTTCCACGTTAAGAGTGTTCAAGATGGTAGTCTGAGAACTCTGCTGCCAGACAACCATCATCCATTTTTCTAGTCCCCACAAAATAAATCTTCAAGTTCAACCAAAGGCAGCAATTGTCTAGTACACTGAGATCTCTGGAGCAGAGCCAGCTGGGTCGCCAAGAGAGCTGAAGGTGAAGTGCTTTAAAAGACTCCCCTTTCCAGGTTAAAATATTGGTGTGCAGATGTTCTACTGAGTTCCTATTTGCTTCCTGGAAGGAGCAATATAAAACTTCTGATTTAGCTGTCTATCATTGAATAAGGATGAGAATTTAGCTCTGGCTTAATGTTTGAGGGTTACTGTTTGTGTTATGCTGGTTGCTGATATTAAAAATCAGGCCTTTTTTAGCAGGAACTCCTTTGCATATTAGGCCACACACCCTTGATGCAGCCAATCCTCCTGGAGTTTACAGTAGGCCCTGTAAAAAAAGCCCTGTAAGCTCTTCAGGGTTGGCTACATCAGGGATGTGTGGCCTAATATGCAAAGAAGTTCCTGCTACAAAAAAAGCCCTGATAAAAATGATGACATAAAAACATAAGAGAAGCCATGTTGGATCAGACCAATGACCCATCCAGTCCAACACTATGTGTCACACTACAATGATGATGATGATGATGATGATGATGATGATGATGATGATGATGAAGAGTTAAAAAGATATTGCAAACAAAATTAAATGGAGGCAACATGGTAGGGCAATTAATATGTGGCCAGTCTCAGTTCTAAGATATACAGCTGGCATTATTGACCAGAAACGAGCAGAATTAGAAGCAAGAAAAAGATTGCAAAATTAGAATTAGAAGCAACAAGCAAGAAGAAGGTTGCAAAACTCACAAGATAATGGCAGTGCATCATTCATGACACCCTAGAAGTGAGGCTGGTCATCTCTACTCCTTTGTACAAAGTATGACTTACCATAAGCCAGAAACTCATAGGAGCAAAAACCAGACAAAATCATGGTGAAAGATGAAATAACAATTCTTTGGAATTTCTGATTGCAAGCAGATAAACACCTGGGGCATAAGTCTCAAGAAACACCTGGCTGTTCTGGGCACTGAAGAGATAATGCGAGTTCAGCTCCAGAAGGCAATGTTGCTTGGAACAGCAGGAATCCTGCAAAGATACATCTGCAATTCCCAAGAACATGGACAGATCTCAAGTTGCAGAATATCATCTACCAGTCAAATATTTTACTGTGAATAACAACAACAATGCATCAAATATGCCATCCAATTGCAACTGACTCACAGTGACCCCAGGACCATGGAGTTTTCAAGGCAAGAGATGTACAGAGGTGGCTTGCCATTGCCTTCCCCTGCATAGCAACCTAAGAACATAAGAGAAGCCATGTTGGATCAAGCCAATGGCCCATACAGCACAATACTATGTATCACACAGTGGCCAAAAAAACCCTGGTGCCATCAGGAGGTCCATCAATGGAGAATACAGAGCATCACTGCCCCAGACAGAGAGTTCCAACAATACGCTGTGGCTAATAGCCGCTGATGGACCTTTGCTCCATATGTTTATCCAATCCCCTCTTGAAGCTGTCTATGCTGGCAGCCACCACCACCTCCTGTGGCAGTGAATTCCATGTGTTAATCACCCTTTGGATGAAGAAGTACTTCCAGAACTTTCCAACTCCAGTCTTCCTTGGTGATCTCCCATCCAAGGACTAACTGTGGGCAACCTTGCTTAGCTTTCAAGCTCTGATGAGATTGGGCCAGTCAGGGCTATTCAGGGTGCTATGCTGGTTGCTAATAATAATAAAAAAAGATGGGGCTTGAGGAATTTTGTGATGTGGAGCAAAGGAAAAAGAGAAGTCACTGCTGTAGTCTCTCTGGCCGAGCTGGGAAACCTTCTCCAGGCTTGGCTTCATGGAAGCCTTCATAGAAGCCCTCTCCAGACTTGGCTTCAGGGAGAACAGTTGCTGAATATATGGAGTTTGTTTGTTTGTTTGTTTATTTATTTATATCCCACCCTTCCCAACAAGTGGCTCAGGGCGGCTCACAGCATAAAATTCCACATAATGACATTTAAACATAGAACAGTTAAAATTAATTAATACATTTAAATTATAAAATATTTAAAATTACAAAACATTTAAACCATTTAAAACATTAGGGACAGCAACCTCTAATATAACTACACCTGGATTTCTTGTACCAGCTAGTCATAGGCCAGCCGGAAAAGGGTTGTCTTACAGGCCCTGAGGAACTGGGCAAGGTCCCGCAGGGCCCTCACCTCCTCCGGCAACTGGTTCCACCAGGATAGGGCCGCCACAGAAAAGGCCCGGTCCCTGGTGGATTTTAAGTGGGCTTCTTTTGGCCCGGGGATAACTAGGAGATTTCGAGTCCCCGATCTCAGTACTCTCTGGGGCAAATGTGGGGAGAGACGGACCTTCAGGTAGGCAGGTCCTAGGCCATATAGGGCTTTAAAGGTAATAACCAGCACCTTGTACTGGACTCGGTAAGCTATTGGCAGCCAGTGCAGATCCCGGAGCCCTGGCCGGATGTGCTCCCTTCTTGGGAGTCCTAACAACAGCCGGGCCGCGGCATTCTGCACTAGCTGTAGCTTTCGGGTTCGGCACAAAGGCAGCCCCATGTAGAGAGCGTTGCAGTAGTCCAACCTCGAGGTGACCGTGGCATGGATCACTGTTGCTAGATCGTCGCGCTCCAGGAAGGGGGCCAACTGCCTTGCCCGCCTAAGATGAAAAAAGCGGACTTGGCAGTGGCTGCTATCTGAGCCTCCATCGTTAAGGAGGACTCCAATAGTACCCCCAGGCTTTTGACCCTGTCCGCCGCCGTCAGCGGCGCACCCTCAAAACTGGAAGGGGGATTTCCCTCCCCGGACCCCGACGACCCAAGCAAAGGACCTCTGTCTTTGCTGGATTTAACTTCAGCCCGCTCAGTCTGAGCCATCCAGCCACTTCCTGTAGTGCCCGGTCTAGATTTTCTGGGGCGGAGACCGGTCGGCCGTCCATAAGTAGATAGAGCTGGTTGTCATCAGCGTACTGGTGACAACCCAGCCCATACCTTCGGGCAATCTGGGCAAGGGGACGCATATAGATGTTGAATAACATCGGGGAGAGAACCGCCCCCTGAGGCACTCCGCAATCAAGCGTGCGCCTCCGGGATAGTTCACCCCCAATCGCGACCCTTTGTCCCCGACCTTCGAGGAAAGAGGAAAGCCACTGTAAAGCTAGCCCCTGAATCCCCACGTCGGCGAGGCGGCGGGTCAGTAACTGATGGTCAACTGTGTCAAACGCAGCCGACAGATCCAACAACATCAGCACCGCCGAGCCGCCCCGATCTAGATGCTGTTGCAGGTCATCCACCAGGGCGACCAACACCGTCTCCGTCCCATGACCCGGGCGGAAGCCGGACTGGAGTGGGTCAAGGACGGAAGCATCCTCCAGGAAAGTCTGTAACTGCATCGCCACTGCCCTCTCAATAAGCTTGCCCAAAAAGGGCAGGTTTGAGTTGCTTTATACGCAGTCCAAACATTGGTCTATGAAAGTCAGTGTTGTCTACATTGTCTAGCAGTGGCTCTACAGGATCTCCGAAGCCTTCAGTATCACCTGCTGCCTGAGCTATTCAATCAGAGGTGCCCAAGATCAGCCTTGGAACCTTCTGCATGCAATTCAGAAGGAGCTCTTCTGGCTCCTTCCCAATGGACATGTGCAGGGCTTTTTTTGTAGCAGGAACTCCCTCCTGATGTAGCCCATCCTCTGAGAGCGTACAGGACCTACTGTAAGCTCCAGGAGGATTGGCTACATCAGGGAGGTGTGGCCTAATATGCGAAGGAGTTCCTGCTACAAAAAAAAGCCCTGGGCATGTGTACTCTAGACAACAGTTCATGGGAATGTGTCACTTTCCAATTCCTCCCTGAAGAGCTGCTAATCAAAATATTGAATAAGATAGATCAATAATCTGGCTTGGTACAAAACAGTCTCATACATTAGGAAGAACGTCCTGACAGAGCAGTTCCTCAGTGGAACAGACTTCCTCAAGAGGTGGTGGGCTCTCCTTCCTTAGTTTTTAAATAGAGGTTATATGTCCATCTGACAGCAATGTTCATTCTGTGAACTTAGGCAAATCATGAGAAGTAAGGCAGGAAAGGTAGCATCAGTGCTTAGTTCTTGTGGACCTTTCTTAAACACCCAGGGGAATACTGATTGTCATTTTGTGGTCTGTCAGCATTTTTTTCTTCAGCCCAGTTTTGCCAGGAATCCTGGAGGGTTTTGCCATTTTATGGGCATGGATCGGGGGTCACTGGGTGTGTCGGGGGGAAAAGGAATTTGTGAAGTTCCTGCACTGTGCAGGGGGTTGGGCTAGAGAACCCTGGAGGTCCCTTCCAACTCTATGATTCTATAGGATGCTGGGTATCCAAGTCCTATGGCACAGAGTGGTAAAGCTGCAGTACTGCAGTCCAAACTCTCTGCTGACAACCTGAGTTCAATCCCAGCGTAAGCTTGGTTCGGGTAGCCAGCTCAAGATTGACTCAGCCTTCCATCCTTTCGAGGTCAGTAAAATGAGTACCCAGCATACTGGGGGGGGGGGGGGGGGAAGTATAGATGACTAGGGAAGGCAATGGCAAACCACCCCGTAAAAAGTCTGCTGTGAAAATGTCAAGATGCAACGTCACTCCAGAGTCGGAAATGACTGGTGCTTCCACAGGGGACTTCCTTTACCTTTATCTGAGTCTCCACCAACATGATACCCAGCTGATATGAGGATGCATCGTATTCCTCCCTTGAAGGCCCACTTCAAAAATTAATAGAGTCGAATCCAGTAGCACCTTAGAGACCAACAAGTGTTCTTGGTATAAGCTCTCAAGAGTCAAAACTCCTTTCATCAGGCACAAGTAGAGTAGAAAATAAAGGAACAAAGGCAGATTCATCTCTCAAAAATTCATACACTGAAAACCTTGCTGGTTTCTACTGGACTCGTAGAAGTGCTACTGGACTCAAATCTAGCGGTTCTAATGCAGACTAACATGGCCACTCTCTGAAACTATCTTCAAAAATTAATGCAAGGTTTTAATGTATGGTTGTGCAATCAGATATAGCTGGCCCAATACAGTCTTGATACTTCCAGTATCAGATCAGATTGGCAATATCTGATAGTATAAAAGGTAGGGGTGAAATTCTAGCAGGAGCTCCTTTGCCTATTAGGCCACACCCCCTTGATGTAGCCAATCCTCCAAGCGCTTACAAAAAAAAAGCCTTGTAAGCTCTTGGAGGATTGGCTACATCAGGGGGTGTGGCCTAATAGGCAAAGGAGCTCCTGCTAGAATTCCCCCCTAGGTGAAAGGCATTGTGAAATTGCCTATGGTTTTATCGTTACCTGTTCAAACTTGCTGCACTCTGCCCTGAGACTGCCCTGTGGGATAGGGTGGAATAGAAATTAACAAAAACAAAATAAAATTCCTGGAAATTCCCAGTCTCAATATTTCACTTCAGATAAATATTAGAATTGGGAATTGTGTTGGAGGAGGAGCAGCAGGGGAGCTAGGTAGAAGAGTGTCTCCCCCTCCCCCCCCCCGCCCCAAGCTGGGGAGTATCGTTCTGATATCTGGACAGGAGTTTCAAATTCAACAGCAACATTTCTGATATTTATTGAAAGGGTCATTATGCCCTCTCCAACTTTCCAGTACAGAATTAAAAGGATAATGGTTGAGTTGCACACCCTTGTTTTATAACCCGGTTGCCTGGGGTATAGTCTAGGGCTTGGATCCTGAAGGCAGCAGCAGCTTCTCAGTCCAAACAGGTTTTCCATCTGCAGAGAAGAAAAGGAAGCTTTCTGCCCGTTCCCCCTTCTCATTGCAGACTCCTAGTTTACTCCGCTCTATGTCCATTCGGGTTTATGGAGCCACAGGAGCATAATTTCAGGGGGAACAGAGTGGGCATGCTACCTTCCTGTAGTGCGACTCCATTCATGCAGCTTGGTCAATACCGAAATCCAACACTGGCCACAGACTCCACTGTCATGGGTTAAATTATCCTCTCTTGTAGCTTCAGAATTGGGAAGAGCCTCGGTTGGGCCTCAGCAGCTTGTGTAGGCTCAAGGCGCTCTCTCTTTCTCAGACACAGCATCTCTGTTCCCCAAGCACAGAGTTTAGAGCAATGACCTCGAAAGCCCTCCGTGGTCTATTAACTTGGTTAGTCAGGAGACTGGCTTTCATCTGCTATCCCACCCTGTGGGTTGAGCTCAGCCTGGAGCTTTCAAGGTCATTTTCTAAGCATTAAAAAAAAAAAAAACCCTTTCCCAAAGTCAGCAGTCCTGCATTTCACTCTTGGCAAAGACAATTCCTGAGTGAATGGACAGAACACTTAAAAAAACCCACAGTGGAACAATCTTTGCTTTTTCTAGAAGTATGTCTTTGCAAAAATGTGGGAGACATTCAAGTACAGATGAGTGAGGCCTGCATTTGGTCTAAGTAGTGCCAGTGTGGTCAGAATGGCACACTGAGAGATTTAGGGTTGCCATGTCTGACTCAAAAAATGTCTGGGGACTTTGGAGGTGGATTCAAGAGACTTTGGGGGGTGGAGCCAGGAGCAAGGTTGTAACAAGCACAATTGAGCTCCAAAAGGAGATCTGGCCATCACATTTAAAAGACTGCAGATTTATACCCTGCTCTTCCCTCTGAATCAGAGGCTCAATCTCCTATATCTTCTCCCCCCCTTCTCCCCCCCATGAGGTGGATGGGGATGAGAGGGCTCTCACAGCAGCTACCCTTTCAAGGACAACTCCTGCGAGAGCTATGACTGACCTAAGGCCATTCCAGCAGGTGCAAGTGGAGGAGTGGGGAATCAAACCTGGTCCTCTCAGATAAGAGTCTGCACACTTAACCACTATGCCAAACTGGGACCGTGCTCTTTTTAAATGCCTTCCTTCCATAGAAAATAATGTGGGGCTCATAGAATTGGAACCCCGGTCCAATCTTTTTGAAGCTTAGAGAGTGTTTTGAGGAGAGGCATCAGATGCTATGCTGAAATTTTGGTGCCTCCCCTCAGCACCCCAGATACCCATTATATGCTATGGGAATTGATCTCCATAGGGTATAATGAAGTGTCCAGCAGACATATCCTCCCCCACCACCTTCTGATAACCTTGAAGCAGGGGGAGGGCCTCCAAACTGGGAATTGGCAACCCTAGGGGCCTTGGAGACCCAATTAGTGATCTCCACTCCACTATGGTAGCTTACCATATTGCTTTCTCTTTGCCTAATTACCTCACAGGGTGGTTGTTGTGGAATAAAATGGAAGAGGAAGGAAAAAGGAAAGGTCCTCTATGAAAGCACCAGTCGTTTCCGACTCTGGGGTGACGTTGCTTTAACAACGTTTTCACAGCAGACTTTATGGGGTGATTTGCCATTGCCTTCCCCAGTCATCTACACTTTCCCCCCAGCCAGCTGGGTACTCATTTTACCGACCTCGGAAGGATGGAAGGCTGTGCCAACCTGGAGCCAGATATCTGAAAACCTAGCTTCCACCGGGGATCAAACTTAGGTCATGAGCAGAGCTTAGGACTGCAGTACTGCAGCTTTAACGCTCTGCGCCACGGGGCTCTTCCCATGGAAGAAAATGGAGGAGGACCAGCCACTAATTACCTCACAGGGTGGTTGTTGTGGAATAAAATGGAGGTTAACTTCTCCCCACAGCAGACCAGTTGGCCAGTGGGGGAAACGTCTCCCCTAAACAGGGACATCACTGCCCAATGTCTCCAACACAATGATGTCACGCAGAAGTGACATTGTGTGGGGGGATGCTCTGGTTTTTCAGCAATCTCTATGGTTTTAAGTCAATTTCACCATACAGTTTGCTCAAAAACCAGAGTATTCCCTGCACGATGTCCCTGATGCAATGATATCTCTTCCAGGTGATGTCTTTGCATTGGGGATCTTGTGCAACATTCCTGCCCACCCCCAGAATGCCCCCAAAACCTCCCTGCTGGGTAGAATGATGCTGTAAGCTACTTTGGAACCTGCTGAGGTACAAAAAGAATGATACCAATACCGAAATAAATGCTCACTGACTGAAACAGCTGTAGAAAGAGACAATATATGGATTCGAAATGTACTGTCATTCCTGTAGCAACAGGCAACCAAGCCTAGAAACCAAAAAGAGGGTTTGGGACAGGGCCATTGTGGGGGCATGCAACATCAATGACAGGGCTTTTTTTGAGCAGTAACACACAGGAATGCAGTTCTGGCTGGCTTGGTGTCAGGGGGTGTGGCTTAATATGCAAATGAGTTCCTGCTGGGCTTTTTGTAGGCTCATCTGGTTAGACAGATAGACAGGCAGAAAAGATAGGTAGATAGATAGGTAGGTAAGTAGAAAGATGATAGATGACAGGCAGGCGGGCGGGCGGATGGATGGATGGATGGATGGATGGGTGGATGGGTGGATGGGTGGATGGGTGGATGGATGGATGGATGGATGGATGGATGGATGGATGGATGGATGGATGGATGGATGGATGGATGGATGGATGGATATGTAGCCTAATATGCACATGAGTTCCTGCTGGGCTTTTTCTACAAAAAAAGCCCTGTTCAATGATGTCACTGTATCACATTGGGGGAAAACCTGACCATGATGTAGGATAGTTCTTGTACTCCCCAAAAACTTTATGGCCAAACTCCAGGGAAAATGGGAAAGAAAAAGATGAGAAGAAGAAATTAGATTTATACCCCACCGTTCACTCAGAGTCTCAGAGCGGTTTACAATCTCCTTTCCCTTTTCCTCCTCACAACAGAGACCCTGGAAGGTAGTTGGGGCTGAGAAAGCTCTGACAGAAACTACTCTTGAGCAGAACAACTATGAGAGAACTTTGACTGTTCCAAGGTCATTCCATCAGGTGCAGATGCAGGACTGGGGAATCAAATCCCATTCTTCCAGAATAGAGTCTGTGTACTTAACCACTACACCAAACTGGCTCTCACACCAAACTGGCTCTCAAAGAGAGCTGCTAGAAGGGGTCTTATGGAAGGGGTTGGAGCCAACCAGCTTTTCAAGTGGTGAAAAAGGGAGGAGAGGTCCCCTTTGTCCATACAGAGTCTGTTTCCATGTATATGAAGAAGTGTGCATTCCCATACCCAGAATTAAACCTTGTTGGTCTTAAAGATGTCACTGGACTCAGACTTTGCTCTATTGCTCTAGGCCACCTGAATCTGTTCTTTCAATAGTATAATAATAAAGTGCCATCAAGTTGAAACCAACTTATGGTGATCTTTTGTGCAGGGGTGGATTAACAATTAGGTCAAGTAGGCACTGGCCTATGGGTCCCATGCCTTTACGGGTTCCAGGCTGGCTTCCCCACCGCCCAGCTTTCCCCCTGCTTGCAGCCCTTCCAGCTTGCATGCGCAGCCAGCAACTGAACCGCTCTTTGCCCGACTTGCCTGGTGCGGCTTGCCTGGTTTGCCTCTCTCTGCCTCTCCCCTGCAGCTTTGTCAAAGGGGCTTTTGGGGAAGTGCCTGCAAGCTGCAGTGGAGGCTATAGGTGGCAGGGCAGGTGCTCTGACTCTGAGATAATTTGCAAAGGGGCCCGCAAGATTTTGACTGCCTAGGGGCCTCCACAGGGTTTAATCCAGCACTGCCTTCATGGGGTTTTCATGGTGAAAGGTGAGCAATTGCCATTGCTTCCTCTGCATAGTGGTGCTAATCATCTTTGCTAGTCTCCCATCCAAGTTCTAACAAGGCAGGACTTTCTTTGTAGCATGAACTCCTTTGCATATTAGGCCACACACCCCTATGTAGCCAATCCTCCAAGAGCTTACAGGGCTCTTAGTTCAGGGCCTACTGTAACCTCCAGGAAAATTGGCTACATCAGGGGGTGTAGCCTAATATGCAAAGGAGCAGGGGTGGAATTCTGGCATGAGCTCCTTTCCATATTAGGCCACACCCCCTGATGTAGCCAATCCTCCAAGAGCTTACAGGGCTCTTAGTACAGGGTCCAGAGATAGAATTCTAGCAGGGGCTCCTTTGCATATTAGGCCACACCCTCCTGATGGAGCCAATCCTTCAAGAGCTTACAGGGATCTTAGTACAGGGTCCAGAGATAGAATTCTAGCAGGGGCTCCTTTGCATATTAGGCCACACCCTCCTGATGGAGCCAATCCTCCAAGAGCTTACAGGGCTCTTAGTACAGGGCCTACTGTAACCTCCAGGAGGATTGGCTACATCAGGGGGTGTGGCCTAATATGCAAAGGAGCAGGGGTGGAATTCTGGCATGAGCGCCTTTCCATATTAGGCCATACCCCCTGATGTAGCCAATCCTCCAAGATCTTACAGGGCTCTTAGTACAGGGCCTACTGTAACCTCCAGGAAGACTGGCTACATCAGAGGTGTGTGGCCTCATATGCAAAGGAGTTCCTGCTACCAAAAAAGCCCCAGGGCTTACCCTTAATGGCAAACCACCCTGTAAAAAGTCTACCACAAAAATGTCGTGATGCGATGTCACCCCAGAGTCAGAAGCGACTGGTGCTTGCACACCTTTACCTTTTTACTCTGCTTAGCTTCCATGCTCTAAGCCAGGGGTGGCCAAACTGGCTTGGGTGCCACATGTGGCTCTTTAACACATATTGTGTGGCTCTTAAAGCCACCTCCCCCCCATTGGCTGACTTGGAGAAGGTATTTGTCTCTTTAAATCACTTCTCCAAGCCAAACCAATAGGTGAATTGGAAAATCCATTTAAAATTAAAGTTGCTTTCTTTCCACCTCTCCCCATCTTCCTTCCTTCCTTCCTTCCTTCCTTCCTTCCTTCCTTCCTTCCTTCCTTCCTTCCTTCCTTCCTTCCTTCCTTCCTTCCTTCCTTCCTTCCTTCCTTCCTTCCTTCCTTCCTTCCTTCCTTCCTTCCTTCCGTCTTGAGGCTCTCAGACATATGATGTTCATGTCTTACAGCTCTGAATGTCTGCTGTTTATTCTACGTGGCTCTTACATTAAGCAAGCTCTGTAGTCTGGGCCGATTGCTGTTCCGACTGCTGTTATTTCAATAGGCTGTATTTTATTACCTTTCTAGCGACTTCACCCTATCCAGCAGTGTATTTTCTACTTGTGTGGCACTATAAGAGTATTTTCACGAACTGGGACCTAATCCCCCTTCCATGGCGAGTAGGGTTAAGACGTCTACACCTTTGTCTGAGTTGACACGAGACTTTTCTCAAGAGCTCTTGAAACTTTGCAAAAGAACCTGATCCATTCCAAGCAGTGAAAGGCAGTCGGGAGGGAGAGGAACCATCTGGCGATGGAAAATAATGAAGTGTCTATAACAGTGAAATGTTGCTCTTAAAAAGAGCAGAGCAGGCTGGCAAGCGAGTTTGGGGAGGGGTTTTTACAAGGATGGACTGCCTTGTCTGGTGACACTCGTGTTTGCGATGTCAATTGGCAATAGGATGAGTTTTTTTGCAGCGAATTGGAAGAGGGAGGGGGAACCATGATTCAAGCCCCCCCCCCTGACACCTGCAAGGAACCTCTGCTTGGTATAAACGGTGGGGCCATCGCCCGCTGGAATGGAATGCAAACCGTGCGGTCGTGTACCAGATGAGACAGGCCAGTGAGCCAACCTGTCTTGCTCTTGGACAATTGAATTGATTTGTATTTGGCTTTCTGGTTTTGTTTGGAAAGGATTGTCATCAAGGAAATAGATCTACCAGGTTGCAAAATCCCATAGCTGGTGCTGCTGGATTTTGATAGCTTCCATTTGCACTACAGCTGATCCAGGGCATTAAAAGAAAAAGAGCCAATTGCAACAAACTTTTTAAAAGAATAAAAACAGAGTGGCATGTTTGCAGAGCGGTGACTGTTGTGCTGTTAGCAGGGTTGCCAACTCTAAGTTATATCAGGGCTTTTTTGGTAGCTGGAACTCCTTTGCATATTAGGCCACACACCCCTGATGTAGCCAATCCTCCTGGAGCTTACAGGGCTCCAGGAGGGTTGGCTACACCAGTGGGATGTGGCCTAATATGCAAAGGAGTTCCTGCTACAAAAAAGCCCAGCATTATACCCTGCTGAAGTTCCTTCCCTCCCCAAATGCCTCAGTCTTGAATCTCTAGTAATTTCCCAACCTGAAGCTAGCAGCCTGAAGACATATGAGGTTAGGGTTGCCAGGTCTGTGTTGGAAAATACCTGGAGACTTTGGGGGTGCAGCTGGGATAGGATGGGGTTTGGGGAGGGGAAGGGCCTCAGCATGGAACAATGGCACAGAGTCCACGCTTCCAAGCAGCCATTTTCTCCAGGGGAGCTGATCTCTGCCAGCTGGAGATCAGTTGTAAAAGAAGAAGAAGATGAAGATATTGGATTTATATCCCGCCCTCCAGAGTCTCAGAGCAGCTCACAATCTCCTTTACCTTCCTCCCCCACAACAGACACCCTGTGAGGTGGGTGGGGCTGAGGGAGCTCTCCCAAAAGCTGCCCTTTCAAGGACAACCTCTGCCAGAGCTATGGCTGACCCAAGGCCATTCCAGCAGGTGCAAGTGGAGGAGTGGGGAATCAAAGCCGGTTCTCCCAGATAAGAGTCCGCACACTTAACCACTACACCAAACTGGCTCTCAAAAGCTGCCACCCTGAGCCCGATAGGGAAGGGCGGGATATAAATATGAATGAATGAATGCATGAATGAATGAATGAATGAATAAAGCAGGACATCTCCAGGCCCCACCTGGAGGCTGGCAATCCTAAATGATGTAATTCTAGAAGATGAAGCTCTGAACACAGGCAGGATGCAAGGTCTCCTGGGAATCATTTCCCAGAGTTCCTTGGAGGCAAACAGAGTTAATAGTATGTGCTGGAGTTTGCAGAGGAAATGACGTGATCCCCAACACAGTTGGTGCCTGTTCCTAGTGTTGGCTGGTTCCTACTTTCTTTCCCTCCAAAGTACATCTTCTCCAATCCTGGCTTTCTTCTTCCCTCTAGGAACAGAAAATGCTTCAGAAGAGCCCAGGAAACTTCAGAAGAGCCGGTTGATTTCAAAGGACTCCGGATCACACCTCTAATGTAGGGAACCGAAATAAAATCGATCAAAGCTTTCTTCACTATGGAGGCATGCATCTTTGAGAAAGCCAGAACAACGTTTAAAGAGGAAAGGAGGGGTTTCTGGCTGTGGAAAGCGAAGGGGACAGAGGGGGATGCTATTCTGAGGACTTCCACCAATTAAGCAGGCAGAAAAGCAGCTCATAAAGCCTAGCTGATCTAGATAGATAGATAGATAGATAGATAGATAGATAGATAGATAGATAGATAGATAGATAGATAGATAGATAGATAGATAGATAGATAGGAAGAAGAAGAAGAAGAAGAAGAAGAAGAAGAAGAAGAAGAAGAAGAAGAAGAAGAAGAAGAAGAAGAAGATGATGATGATGATATTGGACTTATATCCCGCCCTCCACTCCGAAGAGTCTCAGAGCGGCTCACAATCTCCTTTACCTTCCTCCCCCACAACAGACACTCTGTGAGGTGGGTGGGGCTGGAGAGGGCTCTCACAGCAGCTGCCCTTTCAAGGACAACCTCTGCCAGGGCTATGGCTAACCCAAGGCCATTCCAGCAGGTGCAAGTGGAGGAGTGGGGAATCAAACCCGGTTCTCCCAGATAAGAGTCCGCACACTTAACCACTACACCAAACTGGCTCTCCAATGAGAGAGAGAGAGAGAGAGAGAGAGTGAGTCAACTTTATGCAATAAGCAGCTATCATGCGAAATTTCCACTGTACAATGTAAACCTGCAAAAATGCTATGCACTGTGCAAAAAATACTGCCTGTTTTTCATTTCAAGGTTGCGGTGATCAAAACGGAACATCAGCTTGACACACACACCAAAAAGAGGCATTTTGAGCAAAGTAAATTTGAATGTTCACCCAGCCTTGACCAGTTTTGGTAAATTTTGGAAGCTAAGCAGGGTCAGCCCTGTTTAGCACTTGAATGGAAGACTGCAGAGGAAATCAAGGGTTGCTATGCAGAAGCAAGCGATGATAAACCACTTCTATTCATCTCCTGCCTTGGAAAACCCATGAAGGGGTTTCCATATGTCAGCTAGAACTTGACAGCACTTGCCACCCTCCAGTTCTGAATGGCAGCTGATTATTTTTGTCATTGCAAGACCATCATCTCCTGCTGGCATCCTCTAATGAAGGGGGATGTTGCTGGATAAAGCATCCGTTGGCAACTCACCTGTCCATCGTAGCACTGTGCTCTTGGCTGAGATGGCATGCTTTCACTAAGAACACCCCCAGTCTGGCAATTTAGTACTATTATCATCATCTACTATGAATTACTGGGCTTTTAAAATTTGCCTTATTCAAATTTGACTTCTAAAGGATCTGGAAACATTAACGCAATAGCCAATTTCAGATCTAGCAAAACCAAAATATGACAACAAGCATAAAATCTGTAGTGACCAGCCTGGAGAGGAGGCAGCTGTGAGGAGATATGATCACCATCTTCAAGGACTTGAAGGGCTGTCATATAGAGGATGGGGTGGAATTGTTTTCTGTGGCCGCAGAAGGTAGGACCAGAACCAGTGGGTTGAAATTAGAACAAAAGAGTTTCCAATGCAACATTAGGAAGAACTTCCTGACCATTAGAGCGGTTCCTCAGTGGAACAGGCTTCCTCGGGAGGTGGTGGGCTCTCCTTCCTTGGAGGTTTTTAAACAGAGGCTAGATGGCCATCTGACAGCAATGAGGATCCTGTGAATTTAGAGGGAGGTATTTGTGAGTTTCCTGCATTGTGCAGGGGGTTGGACTAGATGATCCTGGAGGTCTATCCAGCAGGGCTCTTTTTGTGTTCTCATATTCTTAACCCTGTAAAATAGGTTAAACTAAGAGTGCGTGACTGGTCCTGGATCACCTAGCAAGCTTCCATGGCACGAATAGAGGTTTGAACCTGGATCCTAATCCAACACTTTAACAACTAGTTTGGTGTAGTGGTAAAATGCATGGACTCTTATCTGGGAGAACTGGGTTTGATTCCCCACTCCTCTACTTGCAGCTGCTGGAATGGCCTTGGATTAGCCATAACTCTTGTAGGAGTTGTCCTTGAAAGGGCAGCTTCTGGAAGAGCTCTCTCAGCCCCAACTACCTCAGAGGGTGTCTGTTGTGGGGGAGGAAGATGAAGGAGATTGTAAACGGCTCTGAGACTCTGAGATTCAATATCTTCTTCTTCTACTACTTCAGGCTAGTATGAATGGTAACATCTTCTCCGCCTCAGAATATTCTCCTTCAGAGTCTTCAGCTGTTCAGTATCCGTTTGTCAGTTCCACAACAGTTTCTCAGATATCTTCAAATATTTCCTGGTGGAATTTAACACCACTGTCTCTAATAGCTAAGTTGTCTGTCCCCTGTGTAGATGAACGGACCCCTCACAGACAAGGCGGGGGTCTCTATGTCCTTGGGGGACTCTCCTCCCCATGAAGAAAAACATGACTTTGTTAATTAACCAACAGAAAAGAAAAGATAAAAATTACTTGGTTGGCTAAGTCTTTTATATAAAACTGAGGTAGGACGTCATTCCCCCTCCCACCAGCACCCTTGAAGGTTCACAGTGGCAAACAGACTGCAAAGTGGTGAAGCCTAGAGATGGTTTTTATTTTATTTTATTTTTTTATTTTGCAGCAAGGATAATAATAATAACAGTGTCAAGGACACCATTCAAGATGATGCCTGGAGAGCTATTCAGTATAGTCCTATTTACGGCCATTATAAAATGCCTGTGGATAGTTCAACGACCGATTTTTGAGAGTCTTTTTTTCCCCCTACCGTTTGAAGGATCAGGAAAAATCTATCAGCTGGAGAAATTAAGCGATTTTTCTTCAGGGGGAAAGAGATGGAACAGGGGAAGCTTCATACATTAAAATGCTGGCTGTAGATCCGAGATGAATGAAAAATTGGCCTGCATAATAATGAGTCCCCGAGATAGATTTTTAAAAGGTTGGAAACCGGCTGGGTTGCAGGAGTTGTTTACAGTGGGTGGAATTCCAGGCAGCCCAAGAGTTATCAAACCTAGTGGGGGATTATTCGCCCCTCTTTCGACCACTGTTTTGTTGTCTCTTGTGGAGCTAGCTTTCTTTCTTTTTTAAAATGACAATTCAGTTCACCGGAGTTGCACAGACCAGCACAAAATGGCTTGCTGGAGTGATTGTAAGCAAACACGTGCTAGGTATAGAACAAAGGCCCAGTGGTGAGAACATTCCGGAATATCCTATGCTACAGCCCTCGAATGACTGTATTACTGCAGAATGTAGGTGCAGGGGGTGGGTTTCATGATCAAATGTTGTTTGCATTTTTTAAAATAAAAGCTCCTTGGGCACAGAAAGATAACAAATCAAGAAAATATGCACTGACCTACCCTTGGCATGCTTGTTTTCCATGTGCAGAGAACAAGTGGGGAGGAACTGTGGCTTTGTGATAGAGCATCTCAGTGACAGAACCAGTTTGGTGTAGTGGTTAAGTTCATGGACTCTTATCTGGGAGAACTGGGTTTTAGTGCCCACTCCTTCACATGCACCTGCTGACATGACCTTGAGGACATTGCTCATGTAACGTGCCATCAAGTCACATTACTGACTTATGGTGACCCCAGCAAGGGGCTTTCAAGGCAAGTGGGAGACAGAGGTGGTTTGCCATTGCCTTCCTTTGCACAGCCTTCCTGGGTGGTCTCCCTTCCAAGTACCAACCCAGGTACCAACTCTGCTTAGCTTAGCTTTATGGTCATCCCAGTAACGATTTTAGAAGAGGACGGTGACTCTTCCAAAATAACTTTGTATATGGTAGGTTTGCATTGAATATTCATGCTTTCTGTAAAGCTTGTGAGTGTGCAACAGCTGTGATGCATGACTCTTTGTAACTGTGTTAGGTTAGCCTCTTCATGAGGCTGTACCAAAGGGAAAAGACAGTGTTTGAAGTAATCTAGGAAGGATATGGCTGTATGGCTGGTGCCTCTTCTAAAATAACTTTGTATATGGTAAGTTCATACTAGAAGAAGATTGGAAATGTATATCATTGTTGCAGCCTTTTAAGTAAGTTTTGGCCACATTTAATCTTTTTATCAAGAGTCCCGTGGCACAGAGTGTTAAAGCTGCAGTACTGCAGTCCTAAGCTCTGCTCATGACCTGAGTTCGATCCCCAGTGGAAGCTGGGTTTTCAAGTAGCCAGCTCGAGATTGACTCACTTTCATCCTTCCAAGGTCAGTAAAATGAGTACCCAGCTTGCTGGGGGGAAAGTGTAGATGACTGGGAAAGGCAATGGCAAAACCACCCCGAAAAAAGTCTGCCGTGAAAATGTTGTGAAAGCAATGTCATCCCAGAATTGAAAGTGACTGGTTCTTGCACAGGGGACCTTTCCTTTCCAATCTTTTTACAGGCATAAATCCTCAGAATTTTGACAGAATATTACTGGTCATAGCTGTTTCATTATACAGGGGTAAAACTTTTTAGCATGTTGGCAAAAAATGGTTATTTTGTGGCTACATATTTTATTGTTTTTTTATTTTTTTAGTTCACTGAAGAAGGAATGCCGGAACGAGAAATCTCCCAGAAATCTCATGAACTTTGGAATTTGTGAGTTTGGGTTATTCAGAATTGCTGTACTTGACACTTGAATGAACTTTGGAATTTGTGAGTTTTGGTTATGCAGAATTGGCATACTTGACACTTGAACTCAGACATTATAACTTTGTAACCTGTACTTTGACATTGTGTAATTTGTATGACCTTCAGTATTTTGGCAATGTTGCCTTAGAATCCAGTTTTTGTAATACTATTTGGAGTGAGTGAGTTGCATTTTTAAAAAAGAGAGAAAAACCACACACTCACTGTGATTGAAAAATCTATTTTGTAGCCATTACAGCAGCAACCTGAAGGTTGGCAACCCAACCTGAATCCTTCCAGAGGAAATGCCCCCCCCCCTTTCACTTTCCTTTTTCAGGGCTCTTTTGACCTTTGAAGGAGGACTAATTGGAGCTGAGCCAAGTAGTCGCCAAAAGGCAACTTGGAGTCACACAACTTGCATGGCTCTTGTAGATCATATCCAAGGGTGGCCAAATTTGCTTAATGTAAGAGCCACATAGAATAAATATCAGATGTTTGAGAACCCCAAGACATGAACATCAGATGTTTGAGAGCTGCAAGACAGGAAGGGAAGAGCAAAAAGATGAGGAGGGAGAAGCTGGTCACATGCTTGCAGCATCATCTACCTCACATGGGTGTTGTGAGGAGAAAAAGATGATGGGAGCTGCTTTGGTCACCACTGTGGAAAAAGGGAGGTGTCAATGAAGTAAATAAATAATAAATCTATAAGAAAACGGGAAGCAGAAAAGATGAGTCGGCGAATGGTTGAGAAGAAGAGAATGAGGCAGAGGAAGAGGAGAGGATATGGGAATTGTCAGAAGGAGGAAAGGAAGATCTAGTGTGGGGAGGGGATAACAGGGGAAAGTGAGGTACCCCCTACAAGTCCTTGGGGATTTCCTACCATTCAACTGGGCCTGGCTCAGCAGCTGTCCCAACACAACTGAGCCATAGTTTTCCTAGACAGAAGCTGCCCGAGGGGGTGGAAGGAAAGCTGAAGACAGAAGAGCAGATAAAGGTTGGATGGCTGTTGAGTGGGAGAGAGAAAGGAAGCAGAAAAAGGGGAGAGGATACGGGGATTTCAGGAAAGGGAAATAGAGCAGGAGGGGAAAATGAGGTCTCATTGACACATGAACAGGACTTTTTTTGTAGCAGGAACTCCTTTGCATATTAGACCACACACCCCTGATTTAGCCAATCCTCCTGGAGCTTACAGTAGGCCATGTACTAAGAGCCCTGTAAGCTCTTGGAGGATTCGCTAGGGGGTGTGTCCTAATATGCAAAGGAGTTCCTGCTACCAAAAAAGTCCTACACATGGATGTTATCAAATGATAATTGAGAACATGTGGACCAGACCTTAGCCTCTCTCCTCCCTTGATCCATTAAAGTTTTTCCATGCTTGCACTGGAGTTTACCCTGGCAACCCATAATAAACACCTCCTTGGTGTGCTGTCAGCTTTGGAAGGAAAAACATCCCTGTCGGGTTTTCTACATTTCATACAAACTTGTTCACCTTTTCTTAAGAATGAACATAAGAACATAACAGAAGTTATGTTGAATCAGGCCAATGGCCCATCCAGTTCAGCACTCTGTGTCATACAGTGGCAAAAAACCCCAGGTGCCATCAGAAAGTCCAACAATGGGGCCAGGACACTAGAAGCCCTCCCACTGTGCCCCCCCAAGCACCAAGAATACAAATCATCACTGCCCCAGACAGAGAGTTCCAATGATAAGGTGCAGCTAATAGCCACTGATGGACATCTGCTCTTGAAGTTGTCTATGCTTGCAGCTGCCACCACCTCCTGTGGCAGTGAATTCCATGTGTTAATCACCCTTTGGGTGAAGAAGTACTTCCTTTTATCCGTTCTAACCTGACTGCTCATCAATTTCATTGAATGTCCACGAGTTCTCGTATTGTGAGAAAGGGAGAAAAGTACTTCTTTCTCTACCTCCTCTATCCCATACATCATCTTGTAAACCTCTATCATGTCACCCCTCAGTCAACGTTTTCCCAAGCTTAAGAGCCCCAAGTGTTTTAACCTTTCTTCATAAGGAAAGTGTTCTTGTAGGCTTCCAGATGAGAAATGGGAAGATACCATCCTGAAAGATACTATCCTGGGGGGAGGAAATTTGGCTTCCCTCCCCCCTCTGCAACACACATGCCCGCCTCTCTCCTCTGAGACATTCTTTACGCAGTGTACTTTTCCCTGCATCTCCTGGCCTTGATTTGTTTTTGCTCAGCATCGTAATGTGCTTGGAACTATTTTATAAAATGGAGTATTTTAGAATTAAGTGCGAGGCGTGAGTCATGCGTCTTAATTAGTCACATTTTAAGAAGTTGATCAATACACAGAATAAACGGCTCTCCCCAGCTACCCAAATGGACTCCAGTCACGATTTTTGCTATCAAATGGTGCTCTTTGGGCACCCTGTTTCTATAAATGGAAGTCCATTTTCTTTTCCAATGCCTCCAGTTACGTTTAATTGACTGGGAAAGACATCTATTATGATTTTCTTTTTGAGCAAAAAACCTCTCAAGAGATGCCAGAACTCTGCTACGGATAACCACAAAAAGCATCTTCTCGGGATCTTGGGATATGCCAGCGTCTGTGTTTCCTCAGCACATTCCAAAGCTGAGTTTAATGTGGCCAGGGCTTTTTTTGTAGCAGGAACTCCTGTGCATGTTAGGCCACAACCCCCTGATGTTGCCAATCCTCCAAGAGCTTACAGGGCTCTTAGTGCAGGGCCTACTGTAAGCTCTAAGAGGATTGGCTACATCAGGGGTGTGTGGCCTAATATGCAAAGGAGTTCCTGCTACCAAAAAAGCCCTGTTAATGCCAGAGTTCTGAGGAGGAAGGGAAGCCAACCTAGGACACCATCTCCCAGTCACCCGCTCCCTCCTCCCATCGCTGATAGATCTGTCAAGGAAAGAAAACAGCACAGTAATCTGTTTAGCTTTAAATGATCTCACAACACTTACCGAGTGTGCGCCTTCCATTTTACTTTTATAGTGTATGAGATCTCAGCTGATGGGAATGGATGTACCACGCAGTGCCCAAGCCGTAAATTTGTGCCTTTGTTATTAAACGTGACCGTCCAGGTGGTGTACAGGAAATCTCTGCCGTACGTTTTTGCTTCTCACGTGGCAAGTTGTAGCTGACTGTTGTAGCTAACAGCCAACTGAGGCTATGAAAGCCATGCACATCTAGGGAAATTCCTGGAGATTTGGAGGGTTGGAGCCTGGGGAAGGGAGGGTTTGGAGAAGGGAAGGACTCAGCAGGGCACAGTGCCATAGAGTCTACCCTCCAAAGCAGCCATTTTCTCCAGGGGAACTGATCTTTGTCTTTGCCTGGAGATCGGTTAGAATTCTGGGAGATCTGCAGCCACCACCTAGAGTTTGGAATGCCTAACACACATCTGCAAAAGTTTTGGCTTTGGATAGGCGACCTACGCCATTCGCAAGCAGAACTGTGGAAAATGGCAGGGTTCCAGTGGCACAGATTTCACTTTGCCCCAGGGCTTTTTTTGTACCAGGAACTCCTTTGCATAGTAGGCCACACCCCCTGACATAGCCAATCCTCCAACAGCTTACAGTAGGCCCTGTACTAAAAGCCCTGTTTTTTGACACAGTGGTCAAAAAACCCAGGTGCCATCAGGAGGTCCATCACTAGGGCCAGGACACTAGAAGTCCTCACACCATTGCCCCTCCCAAGCACCAAGTATACAGAGCATCACTTGCCTCAGACAGAGAGTTCCAACAATATGCCATGGCTAATAGCCACTGATGGGCCTCTGCTTCATATGTTTATCCAATCCCCTCTTGAAGCTTGCTATGCTTGTAGCTGTTACCAACTCCTGTGGCAGTGAATTCCACATGTTAATCACCCTTTGGGTGAAGAAGTACTTCTTTTATCCATTCTAGCCCGACTGCTCAGCAATTTCATTGAGTGCCCACGAGTTCTTGTATTTGTGAGAAAGGGAGAAAAGTACTTCTTTCTCTCTCTCTCTTGGAGGGTTGGCTACATTAGGGGTGCGTGGCGTAATATGCAATTCCTGCTACAAAAAAAAGCCCTGCTTTGCCCAATATTTTCCTTAAAACCGTATCATTGCTGAGATAGATAGCTATCAAACTAGCACAGCTGTGTAAACCCCCGTGGAAGGGGTTTAAAAATTCACCCAACCAAAGCCACTGCATTTGTTCTCCCCGCCCCCAGTCCTTACAAAATGGCATATTTCAAATCAGTAACTACACATCTTGGATTCAAATTTTTACCCATGCCAGCCTCCAGGTGGGTCTTGAGGAACCCCCAAAATGTTATCTTATTACCAATGCTCTCTCTAGGCAGTGGCATCTTGTGAGCAAAAATTCTATTTTGTGAGCTACTGGCAATAAAGTTGTGAATTACTGCATAAATCAGTTTGCTCTGGGGCCATTTTTCCTGACCTAAGACAATAATGTGTGAGCTGGAGGCTAAAAAATGGTGAGCTAGCTCACACTAACTCAGCTTAGAGGGAACACTGCTCATCACCAGTTCCCCTGGAGAAAATGGATGCTTTGGAGGGAGGACTCTATGACCCCACTGAGGTCCCTGCCCTCCCCAGATTCTATCCCCAAATCTCCAGGAGTTTCCCAACCAGTGGCCAGTCTGGGATATGCCAACCCTACTTCACCTCTGGAGGAAGGTGACCTCAGCCATAAATAGTTGAGATATGCAGCAGCTCAGTCTCCCACACTGGAACATGTGATTGCTGTGATTTGTGCGATTGTGGCAGTGCCTCTTTGAGACAGCATCGATTGTGCTCTGCTTGAATCCCTTAGGGGGTCCCATTGCCTGCACTGAAAACCATAGTGCTTTTTCGTAAAAGGAGGGGGGAAAGAAGCTCTCGGTTTTCTTCTCTGAATAGCTAGATATTCTACCAAATGCAACTGTTCTTTTTAGCTATTACTTTTGACTGAGGAAGTGTGCTTGAATAAAAGCCAAGCTGTCCAACAATGGAAAGATACTTATCTATCCAGTCTGTAGAGCAAAACTCAAGTCCAGGAGGAGGAGGAGAGCGGGGGGGGGGGGGGGGAGAGATGAAGAAGATTATGATATTGGATTTATATCCCACCCTTCACTCTGAATCTCAGACTCTCAGAGCAGCTCACAGTCTTCTTTACCTTTCTCTCCCACAACAGACACACTGTGAGGTGGGTGGGGCTGAAAGAACTGAGAGCCAGTTTGGTGTAGTGGTTAAGTGTGTGGACTCTTATCTGGGAGAACCGGGTTTGATTCCCCACTTCTCCACATGCACCTACTGGAATGGCCTTGGGTTAGCCATAGCTCTTGCAGAGTTGTCCTTGAAAGGGCAACTGCTGCGAGAGCCCTCTCAGCCCCACCCACCTCACAGGGTGGGGGGAGAAGATATAGGAGATTGTAAACCGCTCTGAGTCTCTGATTCAGAGAGAAGGGTGGGGTATAAATCTTCAGTTGTCAGTCATCGTACAGCAGCTGCCCTTTCAAGGACAACTCCAGAGCTATGGCTGACCCAAGACCATTTCAGCAGCTGCAAGTGGAGGAGTGGGGAATCACACCCAGTTCTCCTAGATAAGAGTCTGTGCTTAACCACTACACCAAACTTACTCTGGCCAGGATGTAAGCTTTCACAAGCCAAATTTCACAAGCCAAAGCTCCCTCTGTCAGAAGCAAGACTAGAATCTAGCTCTTCTGCTACAAACCAGTGCAGTTGCCTTCTTGAAACTATCAGGTCTGTCTTCTCAATAATTTATTATGGCCATAAGAGAAGGATCCCTTCCAGTTCTCAAGAGCAGTAGAAACAGCGGCACCAATTTCCCACTAGCCTTATGCCTGCTCTCAAACTCCTCTTCTCTGCAGGGCTTCTGTTGGATTTCACACTATCTGTCCCGGGGCTGCAACTCCCTCCACCTTTTTCGCACGGCAAACAAGATCCTCTAAAAACCACTTTCTGTTTGCCACCCCAAAAAAGGCAAAGGTAGTTGCAGCCCCGGGGCAGATAGTGTGAAATCTGACAGAAGCCCCGCAGAGAAGAGGAGTGTGAGAACGGCATAAGGCTAGTGGGAAATCCATGCAAGAGTCCAGTAGCACCTTAAATAGCAAAAAAAAAAACTTGTGGCAAGGGACAAGCTTTTGTGAGACACTGCTCACTTGTGCAGTATAATGTCAAGTCTTCTGCATTTGGTGAGAAAGACGATGTCCGTTTGTACCTGTGCAAGTTTCTTCACAAAGCAGATGGATTTCCATTCTGTATGGCTAAATGTGCTGCCTTTCATGGAGATAGATCAAGATAGGTAGCCATGTTAGTCTGTCTGTAGAAACAGAATAGAGCAAGGTTCCAGTAGCCCCTTAAAGACCAACAAAATTTGCAATAGGTCAAGAGGTTTCGTGAGTCCCTGGTCACTTCTAGGAGTGTGCATTCGGTTCAGCCGAACCAAATAAACCTCCGAATGCTCCCTGATTTGGAAGTATACAGCGTCATATGCTTCTGAATCCAATTTACAGGCATTATACGGGAGCTGTATATGGCTCCCGTGTACTTCCGAATCAATATTCGGAAGTATTCGGAAGTCCATAGAAAAGGCGGGAAAGGAGCTTCTGCTGCCTCAGGGGAGCTGCTTGCCTCCTTTCCCGACTTTGGAAGCCTTTTCCTGCCTCTCCCATAGCCTCCCTGGGATCAGGGAGGGAGGGGGAGAGGAGCCCCAGCAGCAAATCCAAATGCATTGCAAATGCATGCTTTGCAGGGCTGTTGTGTAGCTAACGGCTCGGCTAATCCTCCAGCCATCAGCAACATTGTTGTTCTTTTGTTTACTTGGATATCCAAGTAAACAGTGTTCTCTGGCCAATCACAGAGCAGTAGTATTTTTTGAAACTGCTCTGTGTAGGACCAGAGAACCTTTTTAAGGAGTCTGCCTGGCTTGGCTCCATTCCATGGCTGCTGTGTTGGTGTGAGAGAGAGATTGTGCTGTGCTGGTCCTTGTCCTCAGCTGCTGCTACTCTCTCTCAGCCTTGCCTGACCTGCCTGGAGAAGAGAAGACATCTAAGGTAAGACAGTCTTGGGGTTCTTGGGACAGTGGTAGCTGGTGTGTTGCTGCTGAGCTGAGAGAGAAGGAATGGTTTCCTTCCTCTCACACAATCTGAGGCCCTCCCAGTGATCTTCCTCATTTGGGGTGCAACTCTGGCTTGTCTCCTCATGGTGCACCTTGGGTAACGTAAAAGAGCCTGGACCAGCCAACCATCCATCACTCAAGGTAAGTCTAAATGCTTCTTGCAGAATGATGTGGAACTAGGCCTGGTCAACTGCTTCTCTTGTTTGAGAGTTGTGTTGTTTGGGGCAGGGCTGGAGAGCTGGCATCTGTAGATTGCACGTTCTGTGGCAGGGAAGCTGGCATCTGGGTGAGATACCCAGAACCAGCATGCCTGTTGTGCTTGGCCAGCTCTCCCCACATTGTTTGGGGCAGGACTGGAGAGTTGGCATCTGGGTTTGCTGCAGACAGGTCTGCAGAGCAGACCTTGAGCAGATTGTGTTTTGTGTGGCAGTGACGTTGGCAACTGGGTTTATATTGGTTCCAGGCCTGCAGGGTTCATAGAGTAGATAGAGGGATGTAGTGCATTTGGGTCCTATAGAGATTCTCTGGTGTGAAGTTAGATTTGGCTTTGGGTGCCCAAGGAATTGGACCCCCGGTCCAATTTTTTTTTTGGCCTTGCGGGTTTTGTGTGGGACAGTGCCCTGAAGCTGCACGGCAGTTTGGGGGGCTCTCCTCAAAACCCCATGCTGCCCAGAGCCACTTTTCCCATGACAATGGCCGTTTTCCCACTCACCTTTTACTGGCGCCACGACCATCCTGACGCCGGCGAATCTGCCTGGATTTCGCAACAGAAGCGCCGGCGCTCCCAGAAGCGCCGGCGCTTTCCGTCGCTAAGCCAGCGCAAACGTTTTCCTGCATCTTTGCGATTTCCGTTTGCGCTGGCTTAGCGACGGAAGTAGCCGGCGCTTCTGGGAGCGCCGGAGCTTCTGATGCGAAATCCAGGCAGATTCGCCGGCGTCAGGATGGTCGTGGCGCCAGTAAAAGGTGAGTGGGAAAACGGCCAATGACAGTGGGGAAAGTGGCTCTAATTGGTTTTTTCTCACCATTGGGAACAGTGCTGCTTCTGAGGTGCCCACAGATGGTGCAGTCTTTTGGGGCCAGGGGGGTTGCATGCGGGGGAGTCCCCTGAAGCTTCCCTGCAGTTTTGGGGCCTCTCCCTCAAACCCCCCTCTGGCCAGAGCCACTTTCCCCACAGCAATTATAGTGGAGGAAGTGGCTAATTGGGCTTTCCCCAGCATTGGTGGCAATGGGCCTTTTGGGGAGCCCAAAGACAGGGACCCCCTGGCCCAATCTTTTTGGGACTTGGGGCTTTTGTAGGGGAGAGTCCCCTGCAGGTTCCCTGCAGTTTTGGGGGTTCTCCCTCAAACACCCTGCCCTCAGTAGCCTCTGATTATGCCCTATGTTGCCATTGATTTCAATGGCCCATAGGGTATAATGGTGGGATGGGGCACTTTCTTTGGGTGCCCCTGGAATGGGAACCGCTGGCCCAATCTTTTTGAAATTTGGGGAGTTCATAGGAGAGAGTCCCCTTCAGGTTCCCTGCAAATTTGGGGGCCCTCTCTCAAACCCCTTCCCCTCCAGGTGGCTTTCAATATACCCTATTTTGCCATTGATTTCAATGGCCCATAGGGTATAATAGGGCCGTATATTCGGAAATAGCCATATATCTACCATATATACGGCTATTCCAATTACCAGTATTTGGAAATATATGGTATTCTGAATATTTTGGCCCCGTATATTTCCGAATCCAATTAATTCTGATTTTTTTTTTTTGCACATCCCCTAGTCACTTCTTCAGAACCTGCCACAAATGTGGTTAGTCTTTCAGGTGCTACTGGACTCTTGCTCTTTTCTGCTGCTACAGTCAGACTAACACAGCTCTCTATCTTTATCAGTTCTCAAGAGAATAAACTCAATAGCTTCTATTACACCTTATGCCACCTCTTTAGTCTCTTCTCCTGTGTTTAGGGCTCTTTAGCTCAGCAGAAGCAAAAATGAGGAGGAGAACAATGTTGCACTGTCAATTCTGGTTCCATCTTGAAGTATCATTGCAATATTTGAGTTCCCTTGAATTTGTGGGAATTCCTAGAGCATTCTGATGTCACTTCTGGGAACAACTGGAAGTCTTATTCCACTGTTGTATGGCATCACTTCCTACCCCCACTTTTGCTCCTGCTGCTACAAAAAGCAGCAGTCAGAGTCAGAAAATTGCCCAGGCTTTGCTGTTTGTCCCCAGAACCTGAAATTCTAAGGTGTAGTGCCCTGAATATGGAGGTTCTTTTGGAATGTTATCACTCATGACCTTCAATGCACCTCTCTTTCATGAATTTGTCTATTCCTAATTTAAGTTAGTAGCAATCAGCATATTTCCTAGCACTGAATTCCATGCCCTACTATGTGTTTTGTGATGAGCTCAATCATGATCTACCTGTGGAAGATTTCAGAAATCTGACACTTGTCCCACCAATCTAAGATGGGCTTCAACCACCCAAGGAAATATTATTTTGATTAATCCAAATCTATCTATTCTAGATCAAGGCAACTCTCCCTAATGACTAAAATGACTAAACAGAGATTATCAGACTTTGGTCACAATATGAGAAGACAAGAGTCTCTGAAAGAGACAAGAATGCTAGCAAAAGTGGAAGGCAGCAGGAAAAGAGGAAGACCCAACATGAGATGGATTGACTCATTCAAGAAAGCCATTTGCAAGACCTGAGCCAGGCTGTTAATGAGAGGACATTTTGGAGGACATTTGGAGGAGAGCCAGTTTGGTGTAGTGGTTAAGAGCGTGGACTCTTATCTGGGAGAACCAGGCTTGATTCCCCACTCCTCCACTTGCACCTGCTGGAATGACCTTGGGTCAGCCATAGCTCTCACAAGAGTTGTCCTTGGAAGGGCAGCTTCTGGGAGAGCTCTCTCAGCCCCACCCGCCTCACAGGGTGTCTGTTGTGGGGGAGGAAGGTAAAGGAGATTGTGAGCCACTCTGAGATTCAGAGTGAAGGGTGGGATATAAATCCAATTTTTTCTTCTTCTTTTTCCATGGGGTCACCACAAATCAGAAGTAATTTGACAGCACTTCACACCCAGCTCTAGTAATACATTCATCCTACCCTTTATTTTCATAAAAACATGTGAAGTAGCTTAGGCTGAGAGAAGGTGTTTATCCCACGATTAGCCACTCAGTTTCATAGCTGAGTGAAGACCAGAACCCAGGTCTCCAGGTCCTCGTCTGACTCTCTAACCACTGGTCAAATGGTGTGTTGCAAACCTAGTATTCCATAAAGATGGACAGTAGCAATGGCGGCAAATAGGATAAATAACTGATGGCTGTACACGCACCATGAATGTTAATAATGCTATTTCACTCTGCAAGATTCTTACTTGCAGACAATGTGCTGTTCATGTTCTGGGTTTGTGCGTTTGTGTGTGTTTAACTGTAGCTTTCCCTGGGTTTGCTTTTTTTTTTTTTTTGCATTTTATTTCTACTGCAGAGAGTCTTGTTTCCTGTTAGGCTGTGTCTAGGAAACAATTTCAAGGCATTCCTGTGGGACAGTAACTTGGATGGTGAATTTCCACCACTGACATTATGAAATAAATGCTGCAAGGCCCTGCAGGCTGATCTTCATTTCGCTTTGCAGTAACGTTGCTCACCTATCAAGACAAGACCCTGGGATGGCAGGAAATCTCTGCCTGGCTTTGTAGTGTTGCTTTGTAAGTACGACCGCCAAGCCCCACATCGGGCTGGTGGGGGGTACCTCCCCTGATGTCGTTGGCATGAGGACATCACCCAGAAGTGATATCATTGCGGCGGCGACGTCATGCGGCGACCACTCTAGGCATTTCCAGGAAAACTCTATGGTTTTCCCAGATGCTCTAGCCATTTGGGAGGGGAAACTCTATGGTACAAGAGGGGACTTGCCGGGGAGCAGAGGGGACTTGGCAACCCTATTTGTAAGGGTCTTTTATGTGATAGAATACCACCATGGACACGTTAGTGCAGCGGTGTTGAACTAATTTGTTATGAGGGCCAGATCTGACATAAATGAGACCTTGTTGGGCCGGGCCATGTGTGCACCCATTTCAGATTAGGTAAAAGAGATATAAACTTTATAAAGGACACAGGCAAACACAATTAAAGATTTTTTTAAAGCCCTCTAAAATAAAACATGCTTAAAACATTAGCACTCGTTGGTCTTAAAGGTACTTTCTTTGTATTTCTCCCATGGGATCCAGGGAACTGGGCAAAGGAAGCTCTGACTCTTTCCTGCCTTCCCCAGGGGACCAGGAGGATGAGGAGCCTCAGCCAAAAGAAGGAAGAGAGGCTTGGCTTAGTAGCTCTGCTGTGGGATTGAGATTAACCTGGCAAAGCAAGCTCTGCCTCCCCTCCTTCTTCCCCAAGGGAGGAGACTCAGCCAATGGAGAAAATAGAGGTCTTGCTCTGTAGCTCCTGTGCAATTGAGCAAGCCTTGCAAAGCAAGCTGTTATGCAAAAGGAAGTAAGAGAGGGGGAGAAGGAAGTAGGTGACAGCCAGTTCCGCAGGGGGGTGATAGGAGCCTTCCAGGGGCCTAATTCGGCCCCTGGGCTGCATGTTTGACACCCCTGCATTAGAGGCTGAGATCCCCCATGGTGCCCCACTGACAGGCCTTGACCCCCCACCAATAAGCAGGCCAGCAGTGACTTACGAAGATAAACAGGAAGGCCATCAATGTTGCACAAGAAGTAACATCATTGTGCTAGTGACGTTCAGGCGATGCTGTGGTAGAATCCTGTAACTGTGCTTCAGATGGACCAATCAAGTCTCTTAGCTGTGTTATGGGCCACCATTTGTCTGTGCTCCCCATGGGCAGGGGTGGAATTCTAGCAGGAGCTCCTTTGCATATCAGGCCACACACCCCTGAGGTAGCCAGTCCTCCAAGAGCTTACAAGGCTCTTTTTTTGTAAGCTCTTGGAGGACTGGCTACATCAGGGGTGTTTCGCCTAATATGCAAAGGAGCTCCTGCTAGAATTCCAGCCCTGCCCATGGGCATCTGGTTGGCATCTGTGAGAAACAGGATGTTCCTCTCACAAGTCACTGGACTGTTTGCTGTGATCCACTAGGGCTCTTCTTGTATGTTTAGGTCAATGTTGGACGCAAGGGCCCCCTTTATTACCTTCTGGATTCCAGTTTTTGAGGCAGATCCAAAGCTCAGCCCTCCATAAAATCAGTTGCAGAATCTGAAAAACCCCAAATCCCTGCTGTGCTGTGCTCACGTTTGCTGCTGAATCAACCTCAAGAGGAGCTCCAAGCACTCTGCTACACTTTGGGAAACTTGATCCGGGGAGGCGAGTCCAGCTTTGTGGCTTTGAGGCCCTCCTCGAAAATGGACGGAAAGAATCTCCAGGCTCAAAAAGACAAAGCTAATTCTGGATACTGAGGTTAGTTAATGGCTGCGAAAGAGCCTTTCTCTCTCTACCCAAGTGCTGCATTACTTTACCACCCTCTCAAAAGCGAAGCGGAGGCCGCACTGGCATAGAACTCCACAGACGGGGCTGTTTTTAGATGACCTTTGCAGTTTTGAGTGCATCCTTTACTTTTCTCAAATGTTTCATAAAAAGCCATCGTAAACTTTTGCACAGTAAAATGTTTTTGAAGTCCTTACTAAGGCAGCACAGGATATTTTCCTGGGTTTTTTTATTTCCAAGGTTGCAAATGGTAAGAACTTTTGGATCAGACCACTGGTCCTTTTAGTTCAGCATCCTGTCTCACACAAGGGCCAACCAGTTCCTCTGGAGGACAAACAACTGGGCATAGAGGATGCTGCCTCCTGGCACTGGGCTTCAAAGGTTGACTGAACATGGAGGTTCCCTTTAGTCACAGTGGCTAGTAAGTCCAAAATAACCAAGGGAGTCTCAGCTGGAGAATTCTGTGTGTGTGGCGGGGGGGAGGGGTTTACTTACAGTAGCCTCCTCTTACTCTAACCCTATAGAAATACTTCTGTGTATCCAAATGTGTGGTACTTCTAATTATCCAAACTTCTGCTCTTCAAGTGGCTTGGAAAATGTGACTCTACGATAAATACTGCTGATATTCAAACAACAACAGTGGCTAGTAGCCACTGATAGACCTATCTTCCATGAATCTATCTAACCATCTTTTAAAGCTGTCTATTCCTGTGGCCATCACTACATCATCTGGCAGTGAATTTCTCATTTTAAACACTTGCTGTGTAATGAAATAGTTCTGTTTGTCCATCCTGAACCTACTGTCCTTTGGCTTCATTGGATGCTCTTAGAGTTTCCAGGTCTCTTGGAGCAGCCAGTGGGAGATGGGGGGTACATGTACTGGGAACAAGAAGGAACACCAGAAACTAATGCCTATATGACCCAGAAGTGATGTAGGCACATTGGGGGCAATGCTCTGGGTTTTGTTTTGTTTTTTGGAAAAGCTCTATGGTAGAATTAGCTTCTACCATAGAGTTTTGTCCAAAAATCAGAGCATCACCCCACACCTGCTTACATCACTTCTGGATCATGTAGACATGTCAGATTGATTTCTGGCTTTCCTCTCTTTTTTAGGAGGGTAATAGCTCCTCACTGGCCAGCTGGCCGGTAGCAGAGAGGTCGGGCTGAAATTAGGAGACCCCCAGCATGGAGTCTGGCATCCTTAAATGCCCTTGAGATACAGTATTTTGGGAGATGGGAGAAAAGTTCTTTTTGTCAACTCTCTACCCCCTATGCGTAATTGTATAAGCCTCTATCATGTCCCTTCTTAAGGTGTGTTCACACTAACACTGTTAACAAATGGATTTTTCCATTTCACGTAGTAAAATCTAATAGCAAATTGCATTAAAATGGATTATTTAGTGTGTGTGAACACACCTTCAGTCGTCCTCTTTTCTAAAGTTTCAGACCCTTCAGCCTTTCCTCATAGAGAAAGTGCTGCAATCCCCTAATCGTTGCCCTCTTCTGTACTTTTTCTAGCTCTGCAATGTCCTTTTTGAGATTCAATGAGTTTTGAAGGGCAGAATGATTTCCTGGAAAACAAATTGCAAATATATTCCCCCCTCTTCATATCAGTTAGGTGCCATTATTTTCCCTGTACCACATACATATGTATGCACCATCAAGTTGCAAGCAATTTATAGTGATCCCAGTAAGGGGCTTTCAAGAGTGGCTTGCTATTGCCTTCCTCTGCGGAGCCTTTTTTGGTGATCTTCCATCAGTGATCTGTTTAGCTTCTACGTTCGGATGGGATCAGGCTATATCATGCCACCTTCTTTCCTTTTCCCTGTGTTTTTATTGCTGTTTTGATGATGATGGGAGGGCTTCTAGTACCCTGACCCCACTGGTGGGCCTCCTGATGGCACCTTTTTTGGCCACTGTGTGACAGAGAGTTGGACTGGATGGATCATCGGCCTGATCCAACATGGCTTCTCTTATGTACCTCTCCCATATCCTGCTGTTGAGGTTTTCTCTGGGACCATTCACATGATTGACCACCCCCCCCCCCCAACCAATCATATAGAGCTGATCATGTATTAGATGGTATGAAAATGTCACAGTGCTTTCTTCTTCTTGAAATCGGTCATGTGGGAGATCACAACCAACAAGACGACAGCACAATGCTGCATAGCCAATCAGGATTGATTGCTGGATGACATTACTGAGAGGAAGCAAAGTCAGCAGAGAGTCACAGAACACCAGTTCAATGCAAACAATCAGGACAAAACCATCCAGTCCTTACTTAGGAGAGAGGTTATGCCTCAGTGGCAGAGCATCTGTTTGGCTTACAAAATGTCCCAAGTTCAATCCCCGGCATCTCCAGTAAAAAGGATCAGAAACTGGGTGATGTGAAAGACCCCTGTCTGAGATCCTGGAAAGATGCTGCCAGTCTGAGTAGACAATACTGATCTTGATGGATCAAGGGTCCAATTCAGTATAAGCAGCTTCATATGTATGTGTGATCTGGAAAGGAGCACTTTTTCAATACAATAAAAAATATTTGTCCCACAATAGGATTATGTCAACCCAGATTCATAGCCCTCAGGGGTGGCCAGTTTGGCATAGTGGTTAAGTGTGCGGACTCTTATCTGGGAGAACCAGGTTTGATTCCCCACTCCTCCACTTGCACCTGCTGGATTGGCCTTGGGTCAGCCATAGCTCTGGCAGAGGTTGTCCTTGAAAGGACAGCTGCTGTGAGAGCCCTCTCCAGCCCCACCCACCTCACAGGGTGTCTGTTGTGGGGGAGGAAGGTAAAGGAGATTGTGAGCCGCTCTGAGACTCTTCGGAGTGGAGGGCGGGATATAAATCCAATATCTTCTTCTTCTTCATCTTCTTCATGATTGTCAACAAATAGGATTGGATTACACTGTACAATTTCCCTAGATGGAAAGATTTCTGACCTTGGAAGTCCAAATGCGCTGCCTCCACTATTCCATCACAGCAAGAAATCCCACCAAATAGAAGACTGTAGATTTATACCCCGCCCTTCTCTCTGAATCAGAATCTCAGTTTACAATTTCCTTTATCTCCTTCCCCCACAACAGACACCCTATGAGGTAGGTGGGGCTGAGAGAGCTCTCACAACTCCTGCAAGAGCTATGGCTAACCCAAGGCCATTCCAGCAGGTGCAAGTGGAGGAGTGTGGAATCAAACCCAGTTCTCCCAGATAAGAGTCCGCATACTTAACCACTACACCAAACTGGCTCTCTGCTCTTGAGGGAGGGAGAAAGCCCCTGATTTAGCTTGGGAGAGGAAATCAAAGGTCTGCTACAAGAAGGGGGAACATTCAAAATTTCCACCCCTTATATAGGTGGAAATTTGAGTCAGGAAGATCCAACTTGTTTTAATTTTTAAAACTCTGCAAATGGAAGTGTGATTCCTCAAGAATCAAAACCCAGATAAAAGGGTCCAATCCCATCATATCAAGGATCCTGAGTTTTGCTCTCTAATAGATTGGCATGCCTGAGAAAGATGAGATGACTGATAAACACACTGCAGTATCTTAGACCATCCTGAGCTGTTTTGCTGTCTGTGCAATGACAGAGATTGTGCTGTCTGTGCAGCAAATGAAGAACAGAAAGACTTGAAATGTCTCCTCTGCAGCTGAGCTGGCAGTGCGTACTCACACCCAAGACTTGGGAACAGAGTGTTTCTTTTGTGCTGTGTGGGCACAGAGAGCTCTGCGGCAAAAGAAAACCGCTCGCTGAGGGATTCTTAACTCTTCCTTGAGGCTGGCAATTGGATCCTGGAAGAGATTGAGCTGAAGGATCCACTCCTGTCTACGGGGACTGAGAAGGCTCAAGAACAGGATTGCTGACAGTTCTGCCTTGGGAAATACTTGGAGATTCGGGGAATAGAGCCAGAGGAGCGTGGGGTTTGGGGAGGGGAGGGGCCTCACCAGGGTATTATCCAATAGAGACAACTGAAAATGGGAAAAGGGGAGGGGGACTTAACCAGTGTTCCCTCTAAGCTGAGTTAGTGTGAGCTAGCTCATAGGCCGTTTTCGCACTCACGTTTTACTGGCGCCACGACCATCCTGACGCCGGCGAATCTGCATGGCTTTCGCACCAGAAGCTCCGGCGCTCCCAGAAGCGCCGGCTACTTCCGTCGCTAAGCCAGCGCAAACGGAAATCGCAAAGATGCAGGAAAACGTTTGCGCTGGCTTAGCGACGGAAAGCGCCGGCGCTTCTGAGAGCGCTGGCGCTTCTGTTGCGAAATCCATGCAGATTCGCCAGCGTCAGGAGGGTCGTGGCGCCAGTAAAACGTGAGTGCGAAAACACCCATAGTTTTTTAGCCTCTGGCTCAAACGTTTTTGTCTTGGCTCAGGAAAAATGGCTCCAGAGCAAAGTAATTTATGCAGTAGCTCAGAGCTTTAATGCTGGCAGTGGAAGCTCAAAAAGTAGAATTTTTGCTCACAAGACTCCACAGCTTGAATTGAACTAAGAACCCAAAAAGTTAAGAAGGATCTAAGTGTATAGGCCCAATAATTCTGTTAGTCAAGTTAAAAAACATTAAATATTAACAGATATATAGAAATATGCATGTATTTATTACAAGGTAGATTTAAAAACATATTGACCCTGGTGATAGCTTCAATGAAGAATCAAATTGTATACTGACAACCAAAAATGACCATTACTGACTCTCACCAGATGTGTTTTGGCCCATTGGCCTTCCTCAGCGGTCAAACAATTCAGTTTACAAAACGGCTGCAATGCAACAAGCATTTCATATAAACAGACCGAGATGAAATTTGTTGATGATTATTGTCTGTGAACAAAGGCAAAGATAATAATCAGAGGCCTCCTTCTTGGTAGTTTACTGCCATGGTCAGATACACTTTGGTAATGGTTCAACAGTGTGCCTAAAATTTTAAAAAGATATTCTTTCTCGCTTGGTCGGAAATATTCAATGTCGCCAGGAACCAATAGTGATGCAGTAGTACCAATCCTACCCAAGAATCACAGCATTTAAGATTGCCAGGGGACAGGGGGGGTGGGCTTACCAAAAGCAGAGTTTCATTCCATGTTTCAGCAATGTGACTTCCAGAAATGATGTCAGGATGTCAGTGCAATGCACTAGTTTTTGCCCCAAAATCAGAGTGTAGCCCTGACATTCAGTTAATTTCATTGGGCATAAATCTGCATACAATGGCTCTGTAAGTGTTTCTTTAGTCAAACTGTGGCCAGCCATCTAACTACCTTACAAAGCTTGACTTATGGGGCACGACTTCGTATGCCATTTGCCCTTAACATTCAACAGTTATAGATATGCTACTTCTAATCACGGAAGCTCCGTTTGGTTAATAATGGCTGAGATCTGTTGAAATCATCCATTAATTTGTATCCCCCCCCTTTAAAAACATCTAAACTAAAATGACATAAATACCTCCCTCCCCCCCCCCCCCCCCCACATCATGAGATGAAACCAAAGATTCGCTGGATATGTTTTAACCACTGAATTTTATAAAAGATCTGAGTCATAGCACCATAACGTTAATTTTAATACAAGTTGATTTAATGATTTAATGATGGTTTTATATAATTGTAATTATTGTGAATTATGGTTTTATTGTACATTATATTTATATGTTGTGAGCTGCCCTGAGCCTGCCTCGGCGAGGAGGGCGGGATATAAATAAAAGGTATTATTATTATTATAAATCAGAGGAGGAGGAGGAGGAGGAGGAGAAGAAGAAGTAGAAGAAACCTCTCCTATCAGGCGTGCTGCCTGGAGAGGATTTTTGGCAACATTTGCCCTCAAAACAATACAAACTACTTGACGCGTTTGAGAACAGCTTTGTAGAAAAAAGAGGAAAGAGCATCTGTCTATTTTGGTTTGTTTCTTTGGGGATGTCCTGGCCTCCAGAACAACTAATTGAAGATGAAGACCTGGAAACAGAGGTTGATCTCTAACTTTTTACACAATGGGAGCAAAAGGCACCTGCATATGAATGTTTGTGTTCGGGAACTATAAGTCTTGAATATATGAAGCTGCCTTATGCTGAATCAGACTCTTGGTCCATCAAGGTCAGTATTCTCTTTTCAGACTGGCAGCTGCTCTCCAGGGTCTCAGACAGAAGCATTTCGGACCACCTACATACCTAGTTGTTTAACCAGAGACATCATACCATGCAGATGTTCTGTCACTAAGCAGAGTTCCCAGGTCCTCCATGGCCACTGGTAGGGGTGGGAGGTGGGGAGCTCCTTGAGCTGTGGGGGTGGAGCCTGGAGAGGACCATGCCATAGACTCCACCCTCTAAAGCATTCATTCTCTCCAGGGGAACTGGTCTCTGTGGTCTGGAAATGAGCTGTAATGCTGAAGGATCCCCAGGTCTCACCTGGAGGCTGACATCCCTACCACTGAGCCAACCTCCCCCCTCTTTCTCACCGGAGCGTCACCTGAGATGTCAGCTTTTTTCTGAGCCACATACTGGCAATGAATAAAAGCTGACTTATAATGCAATTGGAAGACTTCTGTCTAGTCCAAACCATTTCTAATAATGGGGCGGGGGAGCCCCTACACAAAGCTGGCATGTCAAGGGGGTTGCAGCCTAGTTTTCTCCCTGATACATTGGTGGGTTTATGTGTAAGAATCCTGGTTGGTTAAAATTGTTAAAGTTTATTTGAATTTGGTTCCAGGAAGTGCCCCATGAACGGAAGAGTCAAAAGAAGGGTGAGCCATTATACCTGCAGAAGTCGAGTTATGGGCAATCTGGAGGGGGGGGGGGGAGTCTTGGCCTCATAATGAACTCTTGGTGACAAAATGTTCTATCAAGCAACCAACTTATGGCAACCTTGTAGCATTTTCAAGGCAAGAGAGGAATTGAAGTCCTTTGATGTTGGCTACCTCTGTGTGCAGGAACCCCGTGGTGCAGAGTGGTAAAGCTGCAGTACTGCAGTCGGAGCCCTCTGCTCATGACCTGAGTTTGATCCCAGTGGAAGCTGGTTCAGGTAGCTGGCTCCAGGTTGACTCAGCCTTCCATCCTTCTGAGGTTGGTAAAATGAGTACCCAGTTTGCTGGGGGGAAAGCGTAGAGGACTAGGGAAGGCAATGGCAAACCACCTCATAAAAAAGGCTGCCGTGAAAACGTTGGGAAACCAACGTCACCCCAGAGTCAGAAACAACTGGTGCTTGCACAGGGGACTACCTTTACCTTTTTTACCTCTGTGTGCAGCAGTAGACTTCCTTGATGGTCTCCCATCCAAGTACAAACCAGGGCTGACCCAGCTTCGCAGCTGAGATCTGAGAGGTTGGTTACCTGGGTCATCCCAGTCAGGGCAATGGATTCTTGAACGCATGAAGCTGCCTTATATGAAATCCAACCATCAGAGCATCAAGGTTGGCATTGTCTACTCAGACTGGCAACCGCTCTCCAGGGTCTCAGGCTGAGGTCTTTCATATCATCTATCTCTGGTAAGAGCCAGTGTGATGTAGTAGCTAAGAGCAGTGGACTCTAATCAAGAGAACCAGGTCTTATTCCCTACTCCTCTACATGCAGCCAGCAGGGTGACCTTGGGTCAGTCACAGCTATCGCGGCCCAACCTACCTCACAGAGTATCTGCTGTGGAGAGGAAAGGAAGATGATTTTAACCCTCTTGGAGACTCCTTTGGATGATTGAAAGGAAAGGAAAGGTCCCCTGTGTAAGCACCAGTCATTTCTGACTCTGGGGTGACGTTGCTTTCACAATGTTTTCACAGCAGACTTTTTACGAGGTGGTTTGCCATTGCCTTCTCCAGTCATCTACACTTTCCCCCCAGCAAACTGGGTACCGATTTGACCGACCTCGGAAGGATGGAAGGCTGAGTCAACCTTGAGCCGTCTACCTGAAAACCCAACTTCTGCCGGGGATTGAACTCAGGTCATGAGCAGAGCTTAGGACTGATGTACTGCCGCTTTAACACTCTGCCACAGGACTCTTTTTTGGATGATAGAAAAACTATATAAAAACTCTTCTTCTTCTTCTATTACTTGATTCCTTTCAACTGGAGATGCTGAGAATTGAACTAGGGACTTTGCATACCAAGCCAATGCTCTACCACTGAGCCACAGCCTCTTAAATAACAGAAGCTAAATGGGGTGCTGCTTACCAGGTGATTGTTTTACCCATAATGCCCTTGAAAAGCTTCAATTGCCCATTTTCACACATTAAGCTTCTTTTAAAAGGATGGGACCTTTTCTCTCTCCACATTTTGGCCAACTTATACAGAAGCACGACACATATGTGGGCTTATCACCTCAGTGAGGATTGCACCTAAAGGAGAAGAAGATACTGGATTTATATCCCGCCCTCCACTCTGAATCTCCGAGTCTCAGAGTGGCTCACAATCTCCTTTCTCTTCCTCCCCCCACAACAGACTCCCTGTGAGTCGGGTGGGACTGAGGGGACTCTCACAGCAGCTGCTCTTTAAGGACAACCTCTGCCAGAGCCAAGGCTGTTCCAACAGGTGCAAATGGAGGAATGGGGAATCAAACCCAGTCCTCCCAGATAAGAGTCCGCACACTTAACCACTGCATCAAACTGGCTCTCAGATTAAAAGAGGCTCGATGCTGAGTGATCCATGACCAAATCTTCTCCATGTTTTAAGCTGAATTGCATCCACACACACCCTCCACCTCCTTCGTGGAGGAAAGAAAAGGGTTTTTTTTGTTTTTTTTTTACTATTATCATCTTATTCAGCCAGGATAACCCAGGTTTTTTTTCAGGGGCAGGAGGAAGAAAGAGGGAGGTGCCAGTGATGATGACAGGCAGCCAGCAGCCATACCAATGCTGAAGTCCCTCTAATGGGACAGTGGTAGCTGGTGGGTTGCTGCTGAGCTGAGAGAAAAGGAATGGTTCCCTTCCTCTCACACAGTCTGAGGCCCTCCCAGTGATATTCCTCATTTGGGTGCAACTCTGGATCGCCTCCTCGTGGTGCACCGTGGGTAACGCAAAAGAGCCTGGACCAGCCAACCATCCATCACTCAAAGTAAGTCTAAATGCTTCTTGCTTTGTGTCAGATACAGAATGATGTGGAACTAGGTCTGGTCAACTGCTTCTCTTGTTTGAGAGTTGTGTTGTTTGAGGCAGGGCTGGAGAGCTGGCATCTGTAGATTGTGTGTTCTGTGGCACGGAAGCTGGCATCTGGGTGAGAGACCCAGAACCAGCAAGCTTGTTGTGCTTGGTCAGCTCTCCCCGCATTGTTTGGGGCAGGGGTGGAGAGCTGGCATCTGTAGATTTCATATTCTGTGGCAGGGAAGCTGGCATCTGGGTGAGAGACCCAGAACCAGCATGCCTGTTGTGCTTGGCCAGCTCTCCCCGCATTGTGGGCCAAGGTGTGAAGCTGTACTGGACTGCACCAGGGGGATCATGCAACTGCTTCTTGGGATGTTTTGTGGTCACAACTTCCAACAGCCAGTTAAGGCAACTATCAGTAGAGAGGCCTTTGCAACATCTAACACGTGGAAGAGCAGGAACCCAGGCTGTAAGCAAGAAACCACAAAATGGCATAACGTATAAGTGTGCGCTGTCCTTGTGTAACAAGAACCTAAAGTGTACTGCCAGATATGAGGTCTAAGGGGGCAGGAATTAGGAATGATAAAGTAACCAATCAAGAGCTGGGCTTTTTTTGTAGAATAAGCCCAGCAGGAACTCATTTGCATATTTGGCCACACCCCCAACACCAAGCCAGCCAGAACTACGTTTCTGTGCATTCCTGCTCAAAAAAAGCCCTGATAAAAAATGATAACAAATATATGAAGTTGCCTTCTACTGAATCAGACCCTCAGTCTATCAAAGTCAGTATTGTCTACTCAGACTGGCAGCGGCTCTCCAAGGTCTCAAGCTGAGGTTTTTCACGCCTATTTCCCTGGATCCTTTTTAGTTGGAGATGTCAGGGATTGAACCTAGGACCTTCTGCTTACCAAGCAGATGCTGCACCACTGAGCCACCGTCCCTCCCCTATACATTAATAATAATGTATGACTACGTAAGCTTGTTCAGAAGTGCTGCTGTGGTACAAATAATCCAGTCAATAACTGTTAATGTTTTAATTTCTATATATGGAAAATAAGAGGAAATAGAAGAGTGTATAAAACTGTGCTGCACACTTGAATTCTTTGGAATTATACACTCTTCTATTTCCTCTTATTTTCCAAATGCCATTTTGCTCCTTCTTCCCCTTTACTTACAGTAAAAGTAAAACCTTTCTCTGACTGATCTGCCTGTGTGAGTTATTGGCCGTCTTGCACAAGGATACCTGTTTTTGTGGCTTAGCAGACCTATCAAGCCACTTCTGACTTATGGTGACCTTGGGAATTAATGATCTCCAAACTGTTCTCTTGTTAACAGCCTTGTTCAGTTCTTGCAAAGAGAGGACTTGGGGCTGGGGGGGACATAGTGGGAGGGCTTCTAGTGACCTGGCCCCACTGATGGACCTCCTGATGGTGCCTGGGGTTTTTTTTTGCCACTGTATGACACAGAATGCTGGACTGGATGGGCCATTGGCCTAATCCAACATGACTTCTCTTATGTTCTTACATTCTTAGGACTATGGATTCCTTGACTGAGTCAATTTGTCCCAGGTTGGGACTTCCCCTTCAGCTTTTCCTAGCGTTATTGTCTTTTCCATTGACTCTTGTCTTCTCATAATGTAATCAAAGTACAACAGCCTCAGTTTAGATAGATACATGTGGGCAGCTGTGTTGATCTGAAGCAATGGAACAAAGTAGGAGTCCAGTAGCCTTTAAGACCAACAAAGTTGTATTCAGAATGTAAGCTTTTGTGTGCTAGAAGCACACTTCATCAGACAATGGAATGGGGTACAGTGAAAAGAGCTACATATAGCTGTGGGCAGTGATTAAGCGTGCAAAATAATACCAAGTTAGAATCTATGGCAAAATACAACAGTTAACAAATTGAAAGAACAACCAATTTGGTTTACAGACCATTTATTGTGTTGGAAAACAGCAAAGTCAATAAACTTGTCAGAATTGAAGAGTGAGTTCAGGCTTGCTTAGATCTAGAACCCACTGATTTGTCTTTTTGATGGTCCCTGGTAGCCACTGTCTTTAAAAGGTAAAGGTAGTCCCCAATGCAAGCAGCAGTCATTTCCGACTCTGGGGTGACATTGCACCATGATGTTTTCACGGCAGACTTTTTACAGGGTGGTTTGCCATTGCCTTCCCCAGTCATCTACACTTTCCGCCCCCAGCAAGCTGGGTACTCATTTTACCAACCTCAGAAGGATGAAAGGCTGAGTCAACCTCGAGCCGGCTACTCAAACTCAGCTTCCGCCGAGATCGAACTCAGGTTGTGAGCAGAGCTTGGACTGCAATGCTGCAGCTTACCAGTCTGAGCCACGGGACTCTTTGCACCATGGGGCTCTTAGCCACTGTCTTAGCCCTACATAAAAGAAAATATATTCATTTTTTCCCCTTTGAAGGCCTAATAAATAATGGAGTGTAGGCTTTGGCATCAGTTCATGGAACCAAACAGGAGTTAAAAGGATTACATTCCCGTTCCTTTCTCTGTACAGCCTTAATACAAATTAGGGCAGATTTGTCTTTAAAAGAGAAATGGAGGCCCTTGATCTCTCTGCTGTCACTGGTCAGATTCTAACAGGGTCATCCTAAGCAGGTCTAGCAGCATTTCTTGCCAAGCTAGGGTTGCCATTCTCCAGGTGGTGGCTGGAGATCTCCTGGAATTACAACTGGTTTCCGGATGACAGAGATCAGTTCTGCTGGGGAAAATGGCTGCTTTGGAGGGTGGACTCTCTGCAATCACAGACCAGCTGAGTTCCCTTCCCTCCATATTAGGCCACACCCCTCTTATGTAGCCAATCCTCCAATAGCTTACAGGGCTCTTCTTACAGGGCCTACTGTAAGCTCCAGGAGGATTGGCTACATCAGGGGGTGTGGCCTAATGCAAAAAAGCCCTGCCTATATATGGCAAAGGGAACTTTGACTCTTACACCCTGGGAATCTTATTGGTCTTCAAGGTGCTACTAGACGTTCCTATGATTTGAGGCAAAGCATTATCAGAGGCTCAAAACATGGGAATAGTCCAGGGCTCTCCTTCATCTCCCGTTCCCTATTTCGAAAAGCTTGCCTTTGCTTACCGGGGTTTAATTAAGCAGCCCGCAGTAGAGATCCCCAGCAATGCATCTGCCGCCGGAAATTGACGTATTGAAACCATTAGTGCCAGAAAATTAACATCACTTTGCTAACTGTCTATGGCGCACCGGTCACATGCATTACCTTCCTTCACCCGTGCACTTTCTCTTGATCACTGGAGCTCTCCGTGTAACGCAGCTCAATTGTGTGTTTTGTCTTGTTGTGCAACCAATTTACTCGTCTCGCTCCTCTCTTGTGGACCGGATAATGGGCACTAATTAAGGCGGGAGACTGTGACTGCGGATGGAACAGTTTAATTCTTTGCTGACGTGCTCCGAGGCCTGGAAAGTTAGGGATTTGACTGACTAAGGAATCACTAGGGCTGTGTCTTTATTTTAGTTATACAAAGGGATGGCCAATGAAAGAAGGCTTCAGGAAGGGGCAGGGGTGGAATTTTAGCAGGAGCTCCTTTGCATATTAGGCCACACACCCCTGATGTAGCCTATCCTCCAATAGCTAGCAAGGCTCTTTTTTGTAAGTTCTTGCAGGATTGGCTACATTGTGGGGGTGGCCTAATATGCAAAGGAGCTCCCGCTAGAATTCCACACCCGGGAAGGGACATTTCCTGCCTGCCACAGATCCTCATACCTTGACCTGGATACCCCAGGCTAGCCCAGTCTCTTCAGATCTCAGAAGCTAAGCAAGGTTTGCCATGGTTCATACATGAATGGGAGACCACCAAGAAAGCCCAGGCAGGCAATGGCAAAGCCCAGGCCACCAAGAAAGCCTACGCAGAGGCAGGCAATGGCAAATCACCTCTGAACATCTCTTGCCTTGAAAAACCCAGGAAATTGCTGACCAGTGTTCCCTCTAAGCTAAATTAGTGTGCACTAGCTTACAGTTTTTTTTTCACCTCCAGCCTACACATTTTTGTCCACTCAGGAAAAACGCCCCTGGAACATGCTAATATATGCAGTAGCTCACAACTTTAATGTCAGTAGCTCATGAAGTTGAATTTTTGCTCACAAGACTCTACAGCCCGCAACACTCTACAGAGTATTGTTGCCGACTGTGACTTTCCACCACCAGTAGCAAGAGGCCATGACCTGCATGACCCAGGCTAGCCCAGTTTCTTTAGATCTTGGGAGCTAAGCAGGGTTAAATCTGGTTAATACTTGGATGGGAGCCCCCCACAGAAGTCCAGGGTTGCTGTGCAGAAGCAAGCAATGGGAAACCACCTCTGAACATCTCTTGCCTTGAGAACGCTAGGAGATTGCCAACTGTGATTTTCCACCACTAGCAGCAAGAGGCCATGACTTGGATGACCCAGGTTAGCCCAGTCCCTTTAGATCTTGGAAGCTAAGCAGGGTTGGTTCTGGCTAATACTTGGATGAGAGACCACCAAGGAAGTCTAGTGTTGCTATGCAGAAGCAGGCAATGGCCAACCAATTTTGAGCAACTTTTGCCTTGGAAAACCTGATGGGATTGTCATAAGAACATAAGAGAAGCCATGTTGGATCAGGCCAATGGCTCACCCAGTCCAACACTCTAGGTCACACAGTGGCCAAAAAACTCAAGTGCCATCAGGATGTCCATCGGTGGGGCCAGAACACTAGAAGCCCTCCCACTGTGTCCCTCCCCAAGCACCAAGAAAACAGAGCATCGCTTGTCCCAGACAGAGAGTTCCAACAATTTTTGTTGTTCAGTTGCACAGTCGAGCCTGACTCTTTGCGACCCCATGGACAAAGTCACGCCAGGCCCTCCTCTCTTCCACCATCCTCCGAAGTCATACGCTGTGGCTAATAGCCACTTTAGGACCTCTACTCCATATGTTTATTCAATCCCCTCTTGAAGCTGGCTATGCTTCAAGTGAATTCCTTGTGTTAATCAGTGGCAGTGAATTCCTTGTGTTTATCACCCTTTGGGTGAAGATGTACTTCCTTTTGTCCGTTCTAACCCGACTGCTCAGCAATTTCATTGAGTGCCCACGAGTTCTTGTATTGTGAGAAAGGGAGAAAAGTACTTCTTTCTTTGCCTTCTCTATCCCGTGCATAATCTTGTAAACCTCTATCATGTCACCTCTGAGTCACCTCTGAGTAAGTTGACTGTGACTCCATAAGTTGGCTGTGACTTGACAGCGCTTTCCACCACCAACATGAAGAAGTCCTGACCTGGATGGCCCAGGTTAGCTCAGTCCCATCAGCTCTTGGTAGCTAAGCAGGGTCGGCCTTGGTTAGTACATGAATGGGAGAGCACCAAGGAATCCTAGGGCTGTTAAGCAGAGGCAGGCAATGCCAAATCACCTCTGAACACCCCTTGCCTTCAAGACCCCATGGGTCAGCAGCGACTTGAGGGCAAAACAAAAAACTCAGATCCTCATGGCTGAGCATGCAGTGGGTGAAAACCGAAAGACACAGAATTTGTAATTTTGCAGTATTTAGCCCAAGGCTAGGTGCCATGACTGGCTTTTTGACATGTCAGCAGTGTACACATCACTCAAGTGACGATGAGCCACTAAAATATTAAGGACTCCTTGGGAAGAGAGATTTTAGCATGTTCCCACTGGGCAGTTGGGCAAATCAGTTGCAAGCTTTGCAGCAAGAGCAGGTTAAGTGTTTATTTAGTCACTTCATCAGGGCTTTTTTTATAGCAGGAACTCCTTTGCATATTAGGCCACACACACACAAACACACACATACACCCAGATATAGCCAATTCTCCTGGAGCTTACAGTAGGCCTTGTAGTAAGAGCCCTGTAAGCTCTTGGAGGATTGACTACATCAAGGGTATGCGGCCTGGAAATGTGATACCCAGCAAAAGCGCCTGGAATGATATCTGAGTGGAGGGCCATATACCACGGGGGAGTAGCTGTGACTCAGTAGGAGAGCCATTGTTTTGCATGCAGAAGGTCCCCGGTTCAATACCTGGCATCTTCAGCTACAAGGGCCAGCTAACAGGTGAAGCAAAAGGCCTTGCCCCAAGATCCTGGAGAGCTGTTAGCAGCTAGAGTACACAATAGTGACTTTGATAGATCAGTGGTCTGACTCAACACAAGGCTACTTCATGTGTTCATGTGCACCTCTCTTAAGGCATCTTGCTTGCTGGGAGGCAAGGGACAAAGCCTGGTAGGGTAAACAGCTCCAAGACGCTGCAGAGTACGTCATCAAGCCCATTGATCTGTCCAGGGTGCTGGACTTTAGTTTCTGTTCTAGGGAACTCAATTCCTGCTTCTTCACATACCTACAGCTATGCCTACAGCGTAAATCTAAGTGGACTTCAGTGGATTTAGAAGGGGACCACTCCAGCTACACTGATTATTTAGTTCATATACATGCCTTTTTGGAAGGAAGGCAGCATGGTATAACCCAATTCCGTTAGATCCTGGAAGCTAAGCAGGGCTGGTGTTTGGAAGGGAGCAAGGAACACTCTGCAGAGGAAGGCAATGGCAAACCACCTCTGCTTCTCACTTGCCTTGAAAGCCCCTTGCTGGGGTCACCATAAGTCAATTGCAAGTTGAGGGCATTTTAGACACACTATTCTCCTCACTACCTCAATATTTTCTGCAATGGCAAACCAAACTCGCAGGGTTCTCCTTTTCTCCTTTGTGTCCTCATAACAACATCCCTGTGAGGCAGAGAAGAAGAAGAAGAAATTGGATTTATACCCCACCCTTCACTCTGAATCTCAGAATGGTCACAATCTCCTTTTACCTCTCCCCCCCTGCCACAACAGACACCCTGTGAGGTGGGTGGGGCTGAGAGAGCTCTCACAGAAGCTACCCTTTCAAGGACAGCTATGCAAGAGCTATGGCTGACCCAAGGCCATTCCAGCAGCTGCAAGAAGAGGAGTGGGAAATCAAACCCGGTTCTCCCAGATAACCGTCTGCACACTTAACCACTACACCAAACTGGTTGAGTGTGTGTGACTGGTCCAGGGTCACCCAGTGAGCTTCCGTGGCAGAGTGGAGATTTCAACCTAGGGATTCTCTCAGATCCTAAACTGAAGCTTTAACCACTATACCAAAGTAGCTTTTGTGGAGAAAGGCTGCTGTTGAACATTACTGAGCAGCAAGGCCTGGTTGGGTTAGTTATGGATGCCGTCTGGCAGCAAGTCATCTAAGTGGTTGCTGCCAAGTCTGGCCTCCATAAGTCTACCCTCAAAGGTCAAAGTAGCACTGTAAAGGGCCTGCCTCTCCCCTTGCCTTTTACTGAGAGAAACCAAGGCTTGAGCTCTGGCAATACTCTTGTGATTGCCTAGCAATGGCCATGGAGATCATTTTGTTTCTTAAAGCCATTCTTAAAGAAATGGCTTCAGTAGTTTGAGTTCTTTTTGATATCCCACTGTACTGTTTTAAGATTTTCTGCAAACCTTTGACTTTCTGCAGGTTTGTCAAAAGATTGGGGGGTTTCGCCTGCTCATGGCCCCAGTCTACCCAATCCACACTTGGGGCCACATTGAGAATATATTGAAGAAGAAGAAGACTGCAGATTTATACCCTGCCCTTCTCTCTTAATCAGAGACTCAGAGCGGCTTACAATCTGCTATATCTTCTCCCCCTACAACAGACACCCTGTGAGGTGGGTGAGGCTGAGAGGCCTCTCACAGAAGCTGCCATTTAACAAGTGGAGACCTGAAAGAATCAAAGGGGGATATCTCATCCTCTTCCTCTTAGTTCTCTTACCCTCCCACCTTACCCTCCCATCTCTCTCTCTCTCCCCCCCCTCCTTATTATATATTATCATGAAGCACTTCAAAAGGAATCTGGAACACAAATATATGAGTCTGCTTTATGCTGAATCAGGTCGTGGCCCATCCAGGTCAATATTCTCTACTCCAGGGGTCCCCAGCCCTTTTAAGACTGCAGGCATGTTTGGAATCCTGACACAGCATGGGGGATGCAGCAACCAAATGGCTGCCACAGGAGATGAAGCCAGCCACAAAATGATTGCCACCATTTAACTTCAGGAACACAGTGTGGATCCTTGTGCCAGGGTGACAGCTGATGCTCAAAGCAGCATTTTAATAAATCTTCACAGCCATTCAAATCTGCAGTGGTCAATCAGAATCCTTTCACTGGGCCAAAATCCCAGAATCTTTTTGCTAGGCCAGTTTGGTGTAGTGGTTAAGAGCAGTGGATTCTAACCTGGAGAACTGTTTTGATCCCCCACTCCTTCACATGCAACTGCTAGGAGACCTTGGGTCAGTCACAAGTTCTCTCAGAGCTGTTCTCTCAAGAGCAGTTCTCTCAGAGCTCTCTCAGCTCCACCTACCTCACGAGGTGTCTGTTGTGGGGAGGGGAAGGGAGAGGAGATTGTATGCCACTCTGAGACTCCTTCAGGTAATAAAGGGTGGGGTATAAATCCAATCTCCTCCTCCTCCTCTTCTTCTTCTTCTTCTTCTTCTTCTTCTTCTTCTTCTTCTTCTTCTTCTTCTTCTTTCTACACACACTTTGTTCTTTTCTGCTATTTGTACCTCCTATCACAGCAGGTTAGTTTCTAAAACAAGCATGTTATTAAACCAGCCATCACATTCCATTTCCCCCCCACCTTTAAAAAAAATCCTTCTGAATGTTTTTAAGTGTTTAATTACATAATTGATCTCATTGTGCCCATTATAGTTACAACTCAAACATTCAACATCATTTACTTTTTGAATAAGCATTTACGGGAAGGGGCTGGGAGAACAGGAAATGCACCATAATGTACTTGTGCACACAAGCAATGCAAAGGAAAGGACACTACTCTTTCTCCGAGAAGAAAAATTATAACATTGATTTACCAGGGAAAGGAACAGGAAATTAGGGATTCTTTCTAATAAATGAGGACTTGGGGAGCGTAAGATAGATACGTTTCTAGTCTGAAACTGTTTTTAAATTATCAGAAGAATGGTTGCCAATGGAAGGAAATTTGAATCTCAAACAGAAGGACAGAATCTCTTGGGCAATTGGATGCTTAGCATGTACTGTGTAGGATGGGTCAGGGTTTGTTTTTTTTAAAGCAGGAATGCCCAGGAACGCAATTCCAGCTGGCTTGGCATCAGGGGGTGTGGCCTAAAATGCAAATGAAACCCTGCTGGGTTTTTTCTATCAGAAAGCCCTGTGTGAAACAATGGTGATGTCAGGGTATGTGGCCTAATATGCAAATGAGTTCCTGTCAGGCTTTTTCTACAAGAAAAGTCCTGGGATGGGTGATAGTTCTGGAGATAGTGAGCGTGGCAGTGGGCGGTGGGCACAGCTTTCCAAGACCCCTTCACAGCAATGCAGTCAATTTAACCCAAGATCCCCAACATGGTGCCCATGGGCACTTTCTTGGTGCCCATCAAGTTCTTTTGGACAATGCGTGTGGCGAGGTGGGGCCTTTGCCCAGCAAGGTTTCTGGCTGACTGGGCAGATGAAAAGGCATCCTTTGGAAAGAGTTTCTGCTTGAACTGCTGAAGACTTCCTATGAGACCTCTGTGTCATTTCATTGCGGGACATTTTGTGGTTGGCTCCACCTCCTGCAACAGCCATTTTGTGGCTGTGCCCATGGCCCTGTGTGAGAACGACAGAGGTGGCCACAGGTTCAAAAAGATTGGGGAGCCTGGGGTTAGACAGAAGAAGAAGAAGAAAAGATGATGATGGTATTGGATTTATATCCTGCCCTTCACTCTGAATCTCAGAGTCTCAGAGCGGTTTACAATCTCCTTTATCTTCTTCCCCCACAATAGACACCCTGTGAGGTGGGTGGAACTGAGAGAGCTCTTCCAGAAGCTGCCTTTTCAAGACAACTCTGCGAGAACTATAGCTGACCCAAGGCCATTCCAGCAGCTGCAAATGGAGGAGTGGGGTATCAAACCCGGTTCTCCTAGATAAGAGTCAGTGCACTTAACCACTACACCAAAGTCAGATGGTAACCGAGCCACAATTTTTTGAACAGTTGAGTGAAGCATTGTTGTTTTTGTTTTCAAGATTCCTTCCCACAGAAGGAATTGTCTTTCAATCTATTTGCAATCCCCCTTGATCCAAACCCTTCCGGAAGCATAGTTCCACCATAAACCTCTGGCAAATTTGTACATGGGGGTACCAATTTATTGGTAACAAAAGAGCGGGATGCTGTTCAAAGAGGATCATGCTGCTATCCCTGTGCAGGGTTGGGCGGGGGGAGAGATATAAGATGTGCTCGAATCTTTCTTCTCCCTCTTCTTCACATTTTTCCTTTCTTCTTACCCCCCCCCCACTTCTGTTCCATGACTTTGTTCTCTGTCAAAAGGCACAGAGTCAAGGAGGAACGGCTGCTCTTTTGTGCCAGAGATTTGAATTTGACCCCCTCCAACCTTTAAAAAAAATCAATATGTGCAGGGAGAGGCAGTGGGCACTGCTTTCCGAGGTTCTTTCACAGCTGTGCAGTCCTTTTTAGACAGATGTTATCTGACTCGGAGTCTTCTGAATACTTGAGTGAGGTCCCCCCCCCCTTTGCAAACTGCTCTCCGCCGTCTAATGTCACTGTTGTCTTTAGCCACCTCCTGAGAGTAACCATAGGTTTAAAATAAATCGGCCCACTTTGAGACATATAAAATAAATACGGTTACCTTGATGGCTGGCCAGAAGGGGGGAAATAGCCGGCATTTACATCCAGGAAGGCACTGGTGTGTGACAGAGGTCATCAGCTGCCTCCGTAGACCCTCTGCCAGAATGAAAAATATATGAAGCAGAGAGCTGCATCGCTTGGAGGTAGGAAGGGAAACGGGATGCTGGAAGCCTGAGGTGGGCCCACACCCCTCTGAGGTTGCAGACGGTTTGTTCAAGACCCCAGGCTGCTTTTGAGGAAACTTCCCGGGTAAGCTAGGATGAGCTTCTTGTATATTTTAGTATCGGAGAGGTGGTTTTTGCAAACAGCAAAAGCAGGTGGTAACTGTGTGAGCTTGGTCACTGCAGGGGTCCGTTGCTCCATGGGGAAAAGGGAGGTGCCATTTCACTGACTTGTTAATTCCCTATATGCAATTATTTTTCCCCCCCATCTCTCTGACACAATAATTTTCCAGCATGATGCTGTGGTTAAGAGTGGGGGACTCTAATTTGGAGAGCCGGGTTTGATTCCCTGCTTCTCCATCATATGAAGCCTGCTAGGTGACCTTGGGTCAGTCACAGTTTTCTCAGAGCTCTCTCAGCCCTGCTGTCTCACGAGGTGCCTTTTGTGGGGAGAGGAAGGGAAGGTGATTGTAAGTCACTTTAAGGTTCTGTGGGGTATAAAAACGAACTCCTCCTCCTCTTCTTCCTCTTCTGCAGTGATTTGTTTTTCCCATATACTTGACACTAATTTTCTATGTGCAGGAATTATTTTTACAATCTCCCTGACATGCTAATTTTCTATGTGCAGGGAATTGTCTTTTCCCTGACATGCTAGTTTTCTATGGGCAAGGAATTCTTCTGTAAGGAGGAAATGGTTTCTCCTTGGATCTTTGACCTGCAGTCTGTAGTGATACAGCCAAGACATACTTGCTGTTTCATATTATTATTTGGAAAACTGGTCTCAGATTTAGATTGTTTTAATGGAAGGTCCTCATAGCTTCACAAAAGGTACATCACTGTTTTAGGCTGTCTCCAGGCCTGTCGTTGTGCCAGAAGCAGACACAGGCTTCAAAGCTATCCTGCTATCACAAATCCCCGAGGTCAACTGGAGGAGATTCTCCCAACCTGACCAATATTTTTCACTGATTCTGATTCCAGCCACTAGAGGGCAATAGCACATCCCCGTGCTCTGCTCCTCTAGCATCCTCCATGCTATTTTGCATATGAAATCTCAGAAGCTTTTCTTCGGTGAAACTTTGCACTGAGATTCCCACCCTCAGAGAACATCTGCTACCCAGTTAGTTGTGCAAATAAATATTTTTTTTTTGGTATTTTGTTTACCCTTTCACCAAGGAACTTAGGGTAGCTCGTGGTTACCCATCTCCATTATATCTTCATAAGAACCCTATCAGGTAGGCACAGAGCTGTGAGAGTAACTGGTCAAAGGTCTCCCGTTCTGCTTGAGAACAGAATGGGGACTTGAATCCATACCTCCCTAAGTCCTAGTTCAAATCACAGGTTTTCTCCTCCGAGATACCATAGCAGTGTAAAAGAGCAAGAGTCCAGTACCACTTTAAAGGCTAAGCACAAATCACAGGTTTTCCCCTTCCCAAATACCATATCGGTGTAAAAGAACAGGAGTCCAGTAGCACCTTAAAGGCTAGCCACAGTTGTGGCAGGGTATGAGCTTTCATGAGTCACTGCTCACTTCTTCAGTGTGTCCCTGATGCTCTGACTCTTTCCTGAGCATTGGCCAATGTGTGTTTGGAAAAGAAATTCCATATGCACCTTCCATAGCCGATACAAGCCTTGTGTAAGATTTCCTAGGTGGTGAGTCGAGCTTCACCTAGAGACACCTGGGTTCAGAGCTTTTTTGTAAAGAAACTCCTTTGCATATTAGGCCATACACCCCTGATGTAGCCAATCATCATGGAGCTTACAGTAGGCCCTGTAAGAAGAGTCCTGTAAGCTCTTGGAAGATTGGCTACATCAGGGGTGTGCGGCCTAATATGCAAAGGAGTTCCTAAAACAAAAAAAGCCCTGCCTGGGTTCAAATGCTTGGCTGTAAGTCTCAAATACCACATAAGAACCCCGTAGATACTGACCAAGATTTGAGTCCAGTACTACTATAGAGACCAACAAGATTTCGAGGGTGCAAGTTTTCAAGGGTCACATGAACACACAGGGAGCTGTCTTAAACTGAATCAGACCCCTGGTCAATCAAGGTCAGTATTGCCTACTCAGGCTGGCAGCAGCTCCCCAGTGTTCCTGATAGAGGTCTTTCACAGCACCTGCTGCTTGGTCCTTAACTGGAGATGCCAGGAATTGAACCTGGGATGAAGCAGATGTTCTACCACTGAACCACAGCCCCTCCCATTCATTCAAAGCTCCATTCATCAGATACCGTTGACTCTCAAGAGCTTATACCCTGGAATTCTTATTGATATTTCAAGTGCTACTGGACTCAAATATTGCTTTTCTGCTGCAGATCAACACAGCTACCTACCTGGAACTACCATTGATATAAGAGCTCCATAAGAACATAAGAGAAGCCATGTTAGATCAGGCCAATGGCCCATCCAGTCCAACACTCTGTGTCACACAGTGGCATAGATACTGAATGGTTCATCAGGTTCCTCCACAGTATCCTTTCATAGCAACCTCCAATAACAAGAATGCAACTGGTCCTGGTCGCAGTTTAACACTAATGGTTCAATGGAATTTAATCTAAAAACCAAAAAAAAAAATCAATATTTTCTTTTTGTTGTCTAACTCCTATTTCAAAATTCAATTTTGGTGATGACTTTTTGCTTTAAGAAGGAAACTACCAAATTGTTAGTGAACCTTTTGGGTCATAATGTGAAATATTCTTGCTTAATTCTGTAATTTGCAGAACGGAGACATACTTAAATGAGATCATTCACATATAGATTGGGCTACAAATCATCCCCATATACCTTTATTGATGTCTCCATCCATTAGAATGCTTAAGTTGTGAGTGTGGTGGGGCTCTCATCAGGATTCCATGATTAACCCTTAGACCTGAGCTGTTGAAATATTTGTGGACATTCCATAGAATCAGAAAAAATCAGTCTATGGCCTGCCAGTTTTTAAGTGAAATGTCAGGGGAGTGGGACACTGCATTTTGAGATAGTATTTTATGAACCATAACTGAACCTGCCCTCTGTAACTGACAGAACCACTTTAAATCTCCACTGTGACAGAAGGTATAGAAAGAATCAGGAACAGTATGTCCATTCCCATAAGCCATTCATTTAATGGGTACAATGAGCCTCTGTACAGTATGTAAGTGAGCCCTCACAGGGCTTTTTTTGTAGCAGGAACTCCTTTGCATATAAGGCCACACACCCCTGATGTAGCCAATCCTCCAAGAGCTGACAGGGCTCTTAGTACAGGGCCTACTGTAATCTCCTGGAGGACTGCTTACATCAGGGGTGTGTGGCCTAATATGTAAAGGAGTTCCTGCTACAAAAAAAGCCCTGCCATGAGGCATCAAGAGCTGTGGTAAGAAGAATAATGTCCTATCACATGGCTCCTGCTTAACATCTGGGGGATTTTTTTTCATGCACTCCAAAGACCTTTCATTCTACTCTTGATTGGTTGGAGAGGATACAGTTAAGCAGGGCTTTTTTGGTAGAAAAAGCCCAGTGGGAATTCATTTGCATATTAGGCTACACCCCCTGACATCACAATTGATTCACATAGGACTTTTTGTAGGAAGAAGCCATGCAGGAACTCATTTGCATATTAGGCCACACACCCTGATGCCAAGCCAACCAGACTGACTCGAGGTCACATCAGCAACTTCATGCGGAGAAGAAGATGAAGACTGCAGATTTATGCCCCACCCTTCTCTGAATCAGACTCAGAGTGGCTTACAATCTCCTATAACTTCTCCCCCCACAACAGTCACCCTATGAGGTAGGTGGGGCTGAGAGGGCTCTCACAGTAGCTGCCCTTTCAAGGACAACTCCTGCGATAGCTATGGCTGGCCCAAGGCCATTCCAGCTGGTGCAAGTGAAGGAGTGGGGAATCAAACCCAGCTCTCCCAGATAAGAGTCCACACACTTAACCACTACACCAAACTGGTGTAGAGTTTGCCTAAAAAGTAGAATGTCACTGCATGATGTTGCTGACATGATGACATCACTTTCTCATAACATCATCCATCACACTGGGGACAGCGTCCTCACTCCCGGAATGTGCCCTCCTGATCTCCCAGCTGGTGCGACAAGGGGACCTGGCAAACCTAAATGAGAACAGGTTACAGCATTAGAAAACAGTGCAATAAAAACAGTAAAAGACATGACAGATCATGCCAAACAGTACCAAAAATTTTAGGTTCAAGTCCAGGAGCACCTTAGAGACCACCAAGATCTTCAGGGCATAAACTTTCGAGAGTCAAATCTCCCTTTATCAGATGCAAATAGGAATGGAGATCTCTGAGCAGGGCTTTTTTGCAGCAGGAGCTCCTCTGCATATTAGGCTACACACCCCTGATGTAGCCAGTCCTCCAAGAGCTTACAAGGCTCTTTTTTGTAAGCTCTTGGAGGATCGGCTGCATCAGGGGGTGTGGCCTAATATGCAAAGGAGCTCCTGCTAGAATTCCACCCCTGGGCTGCACCCTCATGATGGAGCCAGTCTCCAAGAGTTTACAGGGTTCTTCTTACAGGGCCTACCGTAAGCTCCAGGAAGACTGGCTACATCAGGGGTGTGTGGCCTAATATGCAAAAGAGTTCCTGCTACAAAAAAAGCCCCGTGTCTTTTTATCCCAGTCAGAAGGCTGGAGGGGGCTTGTAAATGATGCTGAGGCAGCCCATAGGACTGCAGGACTCCCACTGGGACCTGGAGATCTCCCACTATTACAGCTGATCTTCTGAGAACCAAGGTCAGTTTGGTGTAGTGGTGAACCAACCAGTTTGGTGTAGTGGTGAAGTGTGCGGACTCTTATCTGGGAGAACCGGGTTCAATTCCCCCACTCCTCCACTTGCACCTGCTGGCATGGCCTTGGGTCAGCCATAGCTCTCGCAGGAGTTGTCCTTAAAAAGGCAGCTCTCTCAGCCCCACCCACCTCACAGGGTGTCTGTTGTGGGGGAGGAAGGTAAAGGCGATTGTGAGCCGCTCTGAGACTCTTTGGAGTGGAGGGCGGGATATAAATCCAATATCTTCTTTTGGAGAAAATTGAAGGGTGGATTGTATTTGCACTCCTCTGCTGAGGCCCCTCTCCTCCCCAAACCCCTGGGCTCCATCTGAATTCCTGATTTCCCATCCTGGAGCTGGCAACCCTAAGATAATGCCAGCAGTGTCAGAACTGAATTGCGGAAATTAGCAAACAATGCAGTAAGAACAAGATCACGCATACAGTAAAGAGTGCTGTAAGGTACAATGGTTCCCAAAAGCTGCCTGAAAAGCAAAACAGCTTTGCCATTTTTTCTGGCAAGTGAACTGAAAGCTAAGGCCAGGCCTGTAACCCCACCCCCACTCCAGTTAGTTGCCACCCCATAACCAAGCTCCGCTGTAGGTCTCCTCGATCAATTGGGGTCCCGGCCCGATGCTGTGCTCAGAGAAAGCATCTACTCATCGTGCTTCCCAACCACCATGAGATTAATCATTAGAAGCACTTTCCCCTCACCCCCTTGGTAATGCTTTTCGGCCCAGAAAAGTTGCTAAGAGTCCAAGGACAAAGGTTGGCAGGAGGTTAAAAGATAAAGTACAGAGACGTGTTTACCATCCCACGGGGTCTCGGTGACAAAGCAGACGGGGGCGAGGGAGGAACAGGTCCAAGCGGCCCAATAAAAGTGTTGATGAAACCTCCAGGAGCACTTGGATTCAATTTGTGTTTTAGCATTTGGAAAGGAAAGAGAAAGCAGATCCAGTCAATGCAATGCCCTTTTGGGCACTTAACTGGGTCGTCTTGAGAGTCATGGAGTAAAAGGACAGGTCCTCTTGTGGATCAAAAACTGGCTTAGTAATAGGAAGCAGAGAGTCAGTATAAATGGGCAGTCTTCACAGTGGAGGACGGTAAGCAGTGGGGTGCCGCAGGGCTCGGTACTGGGTCCCATGCTCTTTAACTTGTTCATAAATGATTTAGAGTTGGGAGTGAGCAGTGAAGTGGCCAAGTTTGCGGATGACACTAAATTGTTCAGGGTGGTGAGAACCAGAGAGGATTGTGAGGAACTCCAAAGGGATCTGTTGAGGCTGGGTGAGTGGGCGTCAACGTGGCAGATGCGGTTCAATGTGGCCAAGTGCAAAGTAATGCACATTGGGGCCAAGAATCCCAGCTACAAATACAAGTTGATGGGGTGTGAACTGGCAGAGACTGACCAAGAGAGAGATCTTGGGGTCGTGGTAGATAACTCACTGAAAATGTCAAGACAGTGTGCGTCTGCAATAAAAAAGGCCAACGCCATGCTGGGAATTATTAGGAAGGGAATTGAAAACAAATCAGCCCCTGTATAAATCGATTGTGCGGTCTCATTTGGAGTACTGTGTGCAGTTCTGGTCGCCGCACCTCAAAAAGGATATTATAGCATTGGAGAAAGTCCAGAGAAGGGCAACTAGAATGATTAAAGGGCTGGATCACTTTCCCTATGAAGAAAGGTTGAAACGCTTGGGACTCTTTAGCTTGGAGAAACGTCGACTGCGGGGTGACATGATAGAGGTTTACAAGATAATGCTTGGGATGGAGAAAGTAGAGAAAGAAGTACTTTTCTCCCTTTCTCACAATACAAGAACTCGTGGGCATTCGATGAAATTGCTGAGCAGAAAGGTTAAAACGGATAAGAGGAAGTACTTCTTCACCCAAAGGGTGATTAACATGTGGAATTCACTGCCACAGGAGGTGGTGGCGGCCACAAGTATAGCCACCTTCAAGAGGGGTTTAGATAAAAATATGGAGCACAGGTCCATCAGTGGCTATTAGCCACAGTGTATGTGTGTATATACAATTTTTTGCCACTGTGTGACACAGAGTGTTGGACCTGATGGGCCGTTGGCCTGATCCAACATGGCTTCTCTTATGTTCTTATATTCTTATGTCTTGTAGCTGCCTGAATGCTCCTGGTCAGATATTTTATAGGGGATCAGGCAACTGTGGGACACCTGGGCAAATGATCATAAAATGAACTCAGCTGAAGCATCCTCCTTGATTTATCAAGTAGGGCCACATATTAGGGTTGCCAGTTTCCAGCTGGGGCCTGGAGGCAGCCCAGAGTTATAACTTATCTCCAGATGACAGAGATCAGTGCCTCGGAGAAAATGGCTGCTTTGGCGGGTGCTTTCTGTGGCATTATTCCCCTCCTTTCCCTCAGCCCTACCCTTCCCGGCTCCACCCTAAAATCTATTAAAAAAAAATCCCCAATCCAGAATTGGTAGCCTAGCCATAGTTCCTTGGTTGGGGAAGTGGAACACAATATGCTGAACGGGGCTTTTTTTTGTAGGAGCTCCTTTGCATATTAGGCCACGCACTCTTGTAAGCCCTAGGATTGGCTACATTGGGGGGTATGGCCTAATATGCAAAGGAGTTCCTGTTAAAAAAAAAGTCCTGATGCTGAGTATCTATTTATTTAGAATATTTCTATGCTGCGTCTTCAGAGGCTGGCGGGAGATGGCTTACAATTGAAAAACACAGTGTTCAAAACACAAGCACAAACCATTAAACATAAGGAGTGTTATGTATGTGCCTTAAAGTATGTACTTCCTGCCGGCTCATGAGCCAGGAAAGCAGAGCTTGGGGACTGTATAACAATGGGTAGTGGGATCCAAATACCTGCCGCCCTGCACCTATCACAGACCCTTGCCTGTTTGAATGAACCAATGGCAGGCTAGTGCAGGAAATTAGAGTTGTATATAGGTTTGGTCCACAGACCTTAGCCAGTCTTTGTTGGGAGCAGCCTTCACTATGCTTTCCTTAATAAAGGGCTGTCCTCACTATGATCTCGTCTCTGCAATGCTTTGAACCCACTATATTATAGTGGCGACGAAGGTGGGATCTTGGTAGGCGACACAGCAACCGGCAATGCACTGCGCCTTGCAGCAAGCTCCCACTCTGCGCATCACACTGCCATTGCTCACAAGGGTCGCCACACCAGGAGAAGAGTCTGAGCCAAGCTTCCAGCTCCACCAGTGCCGGGGAAACAACTTCTCCAAGGGCCAACTCCAACCAGGCTGCAGCGCCTGGCCCCCATGGGCAACTGCTGGAGTTCAACCCCAATCAACCCGAAAGATGGGACCAATGGGTGAAGCGACTCAACTTCTATCTCCTCTACCACGATGCCGAAAATGAGCGGAAGCAGAAACAGCTTTTGCTCAGTCTCTGCAGAGAAGACAAGTTAGCGCTGGCAGAGAGGCTGATGTCGCTGGTGCGGCTGACTGATGATGCTGCCACATACAAGGCCATCATGAAGAGACTCACCGAGCATTTCTCACCCAGGCCGACGCTCACGGCCCTGCGACTAGAATACCACAGGAGGGTACAGAAAGCAGGCAAGACCGTTTCGACCTTCTTAGCTGAGCTGCACCGCCTGGCCCGAGATTGTTATTTCACGAGCCTTGACGAAGCGCTGCTGTGCTGTTTCGTGGTGGGCCTTCGCGATGAGAAGATACAGGCCAAACTGATGAGGCACAAGAAGCTTATGCTAGCAGACGCCCTGGATGAGGCAGCTGCCTATGAGAAGTCGCATAAGGAGCGGCGGGCCGCTGCAACGAACCAGGTTGCCAGAGGGTCCAACTCAGAAGACTCTGGCGAGGAAGACACCCTGCATACACATCAGGCCCCGAAACGCCAACAGCCACATGCCACTGACCCTACCTCGACAAGAGGATGCGCCAGCTGTGGCGAGCCCTATGAGCGCTGTTCCTGCAAATTCCAGAACGCTGTCTGCCACGCGTGTGGAAAAATGGGGCATCTTGCATGGGTCTGCCGGTCGAAGTCGCTGCGCCCTGGCAGAAAACCAAGACAGAAAGATGGCTGCCACCACAAGGTCGCGCTCGTGGAGGACATCCAGGCACTCACCGGGGTGAGGGACCAGGTATGCCAATTTCCCATGCCCTCCCCAGGAAAGTACAAGGTGACTGTGCTCATAGCGGGCAGGCCCTGCCAGATGGAAGTCAGTTCGGGGGCGGGCCAGACAGTAATATCGGCCTGGACATTCAGGGAACTGTGCCCAGGGAGGGAAGCCCAGTTGAGCCCATCCCCCTTCATAGTCCAGGACTTTCAGAAGAGGGAGGTCGCAGTACTGGGAGTAGGAAATGTCCATGTAAAGTATGGCCAGTTTTCCGGCTGGCTGCACTGATTGTAGTCGAGGCGGACCTGTGCAGCCTATTAGATTGAAGGCCCAGTGGATGCCCCTGGCGTTAAAGTCCAAGATAGAGGAGGAGTTGGACCACTTTGTGGTTCAAGGGATACTGGAGCCGGTGGTGAATGCCAAATTGGAAACCCCCATAGTCACTCCAGTAAAGCCCAATGGCAGCATGCGCATTTGTGCAGATTACAAATGTACAATAAACAAGGCACTGCAAGGCCACGCTTATCCGGTGCTGGTGGTGGGTCACATGTTGGCCTCGCTGGCAGGAGCTAAGATCTTTGGGAAGCTTGATTTGGCCCAGGCTTATCAGCAGCTTCCAGTAGACGCCACCACCGCAGACGCACAGACTATTGTCACACGCAGGGGGGCTTTCAGGTTGGTGTAGTGGTTAAGTGTGCGGATTCTTATCTGGGAGAACCGGGTTTGATTCCCCATTCTTCCACTTGCACCTGCTGGAATGGCCTTGGGTCAGCCATAGCTCTGGCAGAGGTTGTCCTTGAAAGGGCAGCTGCTGTGAGAGCCCTCTCCAGCCCCACCCACCTCACAGGGTGTCTGTTGTGGGGGAGGAAGGTAAAGGAGATTGTGAGCCGCTCTGAGACTCTTTGGAGTGGAGGGCGGGATATAAATCCAATATCTTCTTTTGGAGAAAATTGAAGGGTGGGTTGTATTTGCACTCCTCTGCTGAGGTCCCTCTCCTCCCCAAACCCCTGGGCTCCATCTGAATTCCTGATTTCCCATCCTGGAGCTGGCAACCCTAAGATAATGCCACTCTTTGGAGTGGAGGGCGGGATATGAATCCAATATCTTCTTCTTCTTCAAACGGCTGCAGTTCAGCATCGGAGTGGTCCCGGGGATCTTCCAGAACTTAATGGACTCTCTCCTTAAAGGCATTTCCAGGGTTCAGCCGTTTTTCGATGATGTGCTGATCGCTGCAGCCACGGAGGAGGAATTTGCATCCCGCCTCTGAGCAGTTTTACAGCGTTTCGACGGGGTGGGGTTGAAGGTCAAGAGAGAGAAATGTGAACTGGGGGTGACCAGCATTGACTTCCTGGGGTACAGGGTGGATGAACAAGGGATTCACCTGGCTAGGGACAAAATCAGGGCGATTTGTGATGCACCGGCACCCAAGAACAAAGCGGAACTACAATAGTTTTTGGACTTCTCAATTTCTACCACACCCTCCTTCCCCACAAGGTGGCAGTAGCGGAACCTCTGCACCGCCTATTGGGCAAAAGGGCTCTGTGAGTTTGGGGTCGCCGGCAAGCCTTGGTGTTTCAGGCAGTAAAGGACATTTTGACTTCCAACAGCTTGCTGGCGCACTTTGATGAGCGGCTGCCATTCATCTTGGCCTTCGATGCGTCACCACATGGGTTAGGGGCGGTCTTAGCTCATGCGCTGCCAGACGGCCGCAAGGTCCTGGTGGCATACTATTCCCGAACCTTGCAAAAGCCGGAGCACAACTACGCACAGATTGACCAGGAGGGTCAGGGGTAAAGAAATTTCATGACGGTTTGTACAGCCGGTCCTTCACAATACACCCAGACCACAAGCCCTTGCTAGGACTGTTTGCCCCCGACCTCCAGACGCTGCAAATGCTTTCACCGTGGGTCTTGTGGTGGTCCATCTTCCTCATTGGGTACCAGTACGGCCTGTGCTACTGACTGGGGAAGGCAATGGGCCATGCGACTGCCGCTGCCTTCCATGGACCCAGATCCTGCCCCGGCTCACCAGATCATGTTGTTGGGGTCCCTTCTGGACTGCCCGGAACATGCTACCGACATTGCCCAATGTTCCAGGAAAGAGAAGACCCTCTCATGGGTTCTGGACTGGGTGCGGAGGGGATGACTGGCAGCCCGGGTGGGGTCAGAGTTCTCTGCATTTGTATCCCGCCAGGATGAATTGTCTGTACACAAAGGGTGTCTGTTGTGGGGAAACAGGGTGGTGGTACCCCTGGTTTTAAGGCAGCGGGTCCTCAATGCACTACACGAGACACACTCCAGTATTGTATGCATGAAGGCGCTAGCCCGCAGTTATGTCTGGTGGCCAGGGATCAATGATGCCATTGAGTCCTGGGTAGCTTGTTGCCAGCCATGCCAGGAGACTCGGCCAGCTCCACCTAGAGCCTCAGGTCAACAGTGGGAACACACACAAAACCCCTGGTCTCGCCTGCATTTAGATTTTGCGGGGCCCTTCCAAGGACAGATATTCTTCCTGATCATAGATTCCCACTCCAAGTGGCTAGAGGTAATCCCGGTAGCATCCACTTCCACCAGGAAGGCACTAGGAGTGCTCTGAAGGGTTTTTGCCACACACTGGTTGCCAGACACCCTTGTCTCGGACAACGGGAAGCATTCACTTCAGCCGAGTTCCAAGACTTTTATGGCTGAAATATAGGAAAGCATATAAGGTCGGCCCCCTTTCATCCCACCACAAATGGCCAAGCGGAGCGGATGGTGCGGGCTACCAAAGATTCGCTCCGCCGCATCGTCCAAGGCGACTGGGAAGCCAGCCTAGCTGAATGCCTGCTCGCCCATCACTATACCCCTAGTACGGTAACCAGCCAAAGCCCAGCAGAACTGCTCATGGGTAGGAGGCTTAAAACATTACTAGACCACATGCACCCAGACCGGGCCCCATACCTACAGGAGGTATCAGAGACGGTCCGGGTGCCCAGAGGTTCAACACAGGGCACCTGGTGTTAGCTAAAAACTTTGGAGGAGGAGCAGCATGGATACCTGCCTGAGTCTCCAGGGTACTGGGGGGCTGTAATATATGAGGTCACCTCAGAAGAGGGATTCACAATGAGGTGACACATAGACCAGTTACGGCCCCTTGAGGCACCAGGAGGCAGGGTAGCAAGCCCCGATACCTCACCAGCTGACAGTCCGGAGGTGGAAATTAAAGAAGCGACAGCTCCAGCAGCCGCGGCTCAACAGACACCTGTGCCACAAGAAGAATCGGAACATCTGGCCGGGGCTGAGCATCAGGAAGACCCCGAACCATTGGCCGAGGCTACAATGCTACTGGGCCCTCAGCCCGCTGCACCTGAGGCCGCAGTCTCCCCGCCTGCAGCCCCGGAATTCAGAAGGTCAACACGCGAGCGGCGTAAGCCAGCGTACCTACAGGACTATGTACAATAGGGCTTGCGAACTTTGGGGGGAGCGATGTTATGTATGTGCCTTAAGGTATGTACTTCCTGCCAGAAAAGCAGAGCTTGGGGACTGTATAGCAATGGGTAGTGGGATCCAAATACCTGCTGCCCTGCAGCTATCACAGACCCCTGCCTGTTTGAATGAACCAATGGCAGGCTAGCACAGGAGATTAAAGTTGTATATAGGTTTGGCTCACAGGCCCTTAGTCAGTCTTTCTTGGGAGCAGGCTTCACCATGCTTTCCTTAATAAAGAGCTGTCCTCACTATGATCTCATCTCTGCAATGCTTTGAACCCACTATATTATAAGGAGCATAAAACTATCCACAAAAGAGAAACAGGCCATAAGGACAATGGTACTTTGGAGCGCTGGAAACATTTCACCCAGGTGACTTTTGTTGCTGAGTTCATAGTGTGATGTAGTGGATGATCTGTAGAACTGGGTTTCTGGAGGAGGAGGAGGATGAGAAGGAGGAGGAAGAGGAAGTTGGATTTATACCCCGCCCTTCACTCACAGAGCAGCTTACAATCGCCTTCCCTTCCTCTTCCCACAACAGCCACCCTGTGAAGTAGGTGGGGCTGGAAGAGCTCTGAATGAACTGTGGCTGCCTCAAGATCACATCAGCAGCTGCATGTGGAGGAGTCCTCTGCTTTTAACCACTACACCAAAGAGGCATATGAAACTTAGTGGGTGACCTCAGGTCAGCCATTTTCTCTCAGCTTAACCTCTCTCACAGATTGCTGTGAGGATAAAATGGAGGAGGGAAGAGTGGTGTACACTGCCCCAAGCCCTTTGGAGAAAGGGGAGATACAAATGTATGATTTTTTTTTTAAAAAAAAATGGGAAGCGGAGCTTTGAACACAGGTCTTTCCGATCCTCTTTTTCTTTAGACAGGAGCTTCTTCAGCAGCCAGGTCACATCAGAGCAAGTCTGTTTTTCCGAGCCCAAATAACATAACAAAGAACTGGTAAGAGAGGAGGAGAAGTCCTTTTGCTTTACAACTCACAGGCCCGATGCCCTTCCCTTCTGTAGCTGTGCCATGACTTTGGAGCCTGGTAGAGACTGTAAGTGTTTGGAAAGTCTCTGATGGCAAGAGCCCATTAAAGTGCAGGGGTAGATTCCTGGAATTAGTCGTCGTTAGATTAAGAAATGCAGGCCTGGAATGAGCAGAAATGTCTAACGATGCCAAGGTAAGGGACAAAATATCAGGGCAATGACTCCCCAGGGGATTGAGAGCAAACAAGACGGAGGAAATGACTAAGCGTCTGCATGCCATTAAAACAAGAGCCGGGTACGGCTAGGATTAATTGCGCAGGCTCTAATGTAGAGGCAAGCTTTTAGTTGGGAGAGGAGTCTTGTCCTCCACAGGGCATTCGGATGAACGTCACTTCTATGCAACCAGATTTTCCCTTCAAAAGCCAGGAAAGCCCCCAGTGGCAGATTAGCTGGAAATCTATGACCGCCTACCCTGTTACTCCATTGATTTCATTTGTTCATGTCTTCCAAATCTGTGTCTATAAACAGAAGAGCTAGAGCTGAGGCCAGTGGCACCTTAGAAACCAGCAAGATGTTTGGGAGGTGGGCTTTTGAGAGGTTAAGATCCCCAGAGAACTTCTGAAGCCTGAATTCTCCCTGAAAGCTAAGATGACCGACTTTTTTTTGTAGCAGGAACTCCTGTGCCTATGAGGCCACACACCCCTGGTGTAACCAATCCTCCTGGAGCTTACAGTAGGCCCTGTATTAAGAGCCCTGCAAGCTCTTGGAGGATTGGCTACATCAGGGGTGCATGGCCTAATATTTATTTTTATTTTATTTTATTTATATTCCACCCTCCCCACCGAAGGCAGGCTCAGGGCGGCTCACAGGTAATATGCAAAGGAGTTCCTGCTACCAAAAAAGCCCTGGGCTATACCCCCCTGAAGTTGCCATTCCTCCAAGAGCTTACAGTAGGCCCTGTAAGAAGAGCCCTATAAGGTCTTGGAGGATTGGCTACCTCAGGGGTGTGTGGCCTCATAGGTACAGGAGTTCCTGCTACAAAAAAGGCCCTGAAAATGACTGAACTGCCATTATCATACTTTGGTAGCACTGTGGGTGAGAACACACGAAAGATTAGCTCCAGCGTAGCCACGCCTCTCCTCCAGACCTAATGTGCACATATTTGCCACCTGAGTCCTGCCTGTACTTACCTCATCTGGGACCAGATTAAAAACGCATACAGGGTGGCGTTTCCTGGCTGTCTGAACAGGAAGTTGCTAGGGTGGGCTAATTAGAGTCAAGATGCCCTCACCTATATGTAACAGTCGAGGAAGTCTAGTTTCAATGTCTCTGAAGAAGTGTGCATGCACACTAAAGCTTATACCCAGAATTAAATTTTGTTGGTCTGAAAGGTACCACTGGACTCAAACTTTGTTCCACGAAGGAAAAGTTTGCACTAATGCTATTTATGTGTTGCACTAATGCTATCTATGACTTAGTTTTATTGCTTGGCACGATGACAGATTGATTACTCTGTCCTGGGAAGGTTTTATTTATCTGGGCATTGGTACCTCCACTTTTTGCTCCAATGTAGGCCCAAAGCACCTTACGACATCCTTCTTTCCCTCTCCATGTGATGTAGGTTGAGAGAGAGTGAGGTAGCCCAAGTTCCCTTTGGAGAGCGAGGTTTTGAACATGGGTTTCCCAGATCCCTGTCTGACACCCAATCCTGGCAATGCAGATCAGCAAGATAGCAATGTTGCCCCCACCAAAGTAAAATATTAACAACAGTCGTGATATGGCAGGGATGGGAGGGACGCCAGTCCTCTGAATAGGGCATTCTTGTGCAAGTTATAAAAGAAATGGTGCCAACTCTGCCAGCGATGCTGTTCTTTTTTGACCTAGCCATCCTACATGGGAACGCTGTAAATCTTGGGCACTGACCCGTGTCTACACATTTACCAGATAATCATTGATCAAAGATTTATTTATTAGCCTAGGTATGATTGATTTATACGAGTTTTGTTTGAGCAAGTTAATAGCAGAGGGTCGCTCACAATGTCTGCTTTTGGAACACACGGCAGCCGGGTTAACACCCACCCACCCTGGCTTGCCTCCCCTCGCCGCTTTGGCCAGTGATAACGTCATGGTGGTGATAACATGTTGACTTGTGTCTGGATCAACAATGTGACTCTTTTGGAAACCTTACCTAAGAGAGATTAGCTGCTCCCTGCCATTAATAATCTACCCAGTAAGGAGCCAGGGGTTTTAGCAATGTCAGGTGGGAAGAGATATTTCTCTTCCTGTCCTGGGAAAGTCTAATATTTAAACTGATGTTTAATCTGGGGGTCAGCAGAGGCACCTTGCGGCAGAGGTCCACACTAGTATCTGCAAACCCTTGAGAGCCGGTTTGGTGTAGTGGTTAAGTGTGCTGACTCTTATCTGGGAGAACCGGGTTTGATTCCCCACTCCTCCACTTGCACCTGCTAGCATGGCCTTGGGTCAGCCATAGCTCTGGCAGAGGTTGTCCTTGAAAAAGCAGCTGCTGTGAGAGCCCTCTCCAGTCCCATCCACCTCACAGGGTGACTGTTGTGGGGGAGGAAGGTAAAGGAGATTGTGAGCCGCTCTGAGACTCTTCGGAGTGGAGGGCAGGATATAAATCCAATATCATCATCTTCTTCTTCTTCTGGTCAGGGGCCTTTGGGGTGCAATTAGCTTTTGGGGGCTCCCAGTTTTGGAATGTTAAAATAATCCACATGGGCATACCTCACAGCTAGAGTGGTTTGGGGGTTTATCACATCATTATCATTATGCTGGGTTTACCAGCATCATTATCACAAATTATGAAATATTATTATTATTATTATTATTATTATTGGAGGAGATTGGATTTATACCTGCCCTTCACTTGGAGAGCAGTTTACAATTTCCTTCCCTTCCTCTCCCCACAACAGACACCATGTGAGGTAGGTGGGACTGAGAGAGCTTTTAAAAAACTGCTCTTGAGTGAACAGCTTCAAGAGAACTTGCAACTGACCCAGGGTCACACCAGCAGCTGCATGTGGAGGAGTGGGGAATCAAATCCAGATCTCCCAGATTAGAGTCTACACTCCTAAGCACTGTACCAAACTGGCTTTCCAGATGTATAGCAGATTGTTAGAGAATATTATAATCGGTTAAATAGTAAGAATTACTGGTTGTTATTCATGATAATTGCCCTGACCTGGGTGGCCCAAGCTAGCCCAATCTCATGAGATCTTAAAAGCTAAGCAGGGTCAGTCCTTGTTAGTACTGGGATGCAGGGTTTTTTTGGTAGAAAAAGCCCAGCATGGACTCATTTGCATATTAGGCCACACCCCCTGACACCAAGCCAGCCAAAGCTGCATTCCGGTGTGTTCCTGCTCAAAAAAAGCCCGGCTTGTATGGAAGTCTGCCACTCAAATTCAGAGTCGCTATTCAGAGACAGGCAATGGCCAACTGTCTCTGTTCATCTCTTGTCTTTGCAAACCCTATCTGGTCACCATCAGTTTCCTGCAGCTTGACAGCACTTCCCACCATTCATGATAATCAGGCAAATTTAATATTGAGTCGTATCAAAGATGTTCTTGTAGCAATCTCTCAGCAATCCGTACAACAAACCTGTAGAGCAGGTCATGCCTCTTACGCTTATCTTGATGATGGGGAAGAGGAGGTTGAAAAGCAGTGGCTTTCTAAGGACAGATGAAACAGGAGTCCAATGATGCCTTCAAGACCAGGGCTTCTTTTGTAGAAAAAGCCCAGCAGGAACTTATTTGCATATTAGGCCACACCTCCTGACCACCATTTTAAAAGCACGGGGATTTTTTAAAAGAGAAAGCCCAGCAGGAACTCATTTCCATATTAGGCCACACCCCTGACATCATCCTTCTTAAAAAGCTCAGCAGGAACTTATTTGCATATTAGGCCACACCCCCTGGCATCAAGGCAGCCGGAACTGTGTTCCTGCTAAAAAAAAAGGTGCCCTCTTCAAGATAGCAACATTCATTCCCAGCATGAAGTTTTGTGCAACAGAGCTCACCCCAAGGACATTTAATTCAAAGATGGGACAGTTTGAATTCCTCACACACACATAGCTGTTGTAAATAAATAATCTTCTTGGCACACAGGAATGAAAAAGGAAAGAACAGAAGGCACAATCCAGACCAAGTAATAGGGCTGCCATCCTCCAGCTGGTGGCTGGAGCTCTCCTGGGATGACAACCTCTTTGGGATGCTTTGGAGGGTGGAGGCGGAAGGTGTTCAATGCTCATGATGGGCCAGAGAGGAAGCTGCAACACCCCTCTCTGCAGAGCAGGCTATGTAAGTGTATACCCACTGCTCTGAAAAATGGGGACTGAATCCTGATAAAGGTATAATAAATCAGTTTTCTGTTTCAGATGGGTAGCATGTTGGTCTGCAGTAGAATAGCAAGATTCGAGTCCAGTCACACCTTAAAGATTAGGGTTGCCAAGTCTAATTCAATAAATATCTGGCGATGTTGAGAGGTTGAGCCAGAAGACTTTAGGGGTGGAGCCAGGAGACACTGGGGGTGGAGCCAGGAGCAAGGTTGCGACAAGCATAATTGAACTCCAAAGGGAGTTCCGGCCAGCACGTTTAAGGGACTATGTGACTGAACAACAACACCCTTTAGCTGTCTTCCCTCCATTGGAAATAATAAAGGATAGGGGCCCCTTCTTTTGAGGCTCATAGAATTGGACCCCTTTGTCCAATCTTTTTTAAACTTGGTGGGTATTTTGAGGAGAGGCACCGGATGCTATGCTGCTAATTTGGTGCCTCTAACTCAAAAAAACAGCCCCCAGAGTCCCAGATATCCGTGGATCAATTCCCCATTATACTCTATAGGAATTGCTCTCCATAGGGAATAATGGAGACATTTCCCTCCTCCCCCTACCCACTTTCTGATGACCCCGAATTTGTTCAGTCTTTGAATAATTTGGAGGCCGATATATCACAGAACCTGCAGTTCTCCTGCACCCCACCAGGGGATTGGCAACCCTATTAAGGACCAACAAGATGTCCAGGGTATGAGCTTTTGAGAGTCAACATTCCCATGGTTGGAAATGCCATCTGATATCCTCAAATGCCACCTTCAAGAGGGGTTTAGATAAAAATATGGAGCACAGGTCCATCAGTGGCTATTAGCCACAGTGTATGTGTGTATATAACATTTTTGCCACTGTGTGACACAGAGTGTTGGACTGGATGGGCCGTTGGCCTGATCCAGCATGGCTTCTCTTATGTTCTTATGTTCTTAAATACTGTAGTTATGTTCTATTGTCTGCCTTTACATATGATTCTTTGATTCTATGAAAAAAAAGTATTTTATTAATAGAGTTGACTTGCTTTGTTGTATATAATTATTCATGATATCCAGGGCTTTTTTTTTTTTTTTTAAGCAGGAACTCCATTGTATATTAGGCCACACACCCCTGATGTAGCCAATCCTCCAAGAGCTTACAGGGCCCTTCTTACAGGGCCTATTGTAAGCTCCAGGAGGATTGGCTATATCAGAAGGGGTGGGGCCTAATATGCAAAGGAGCTCCAGCTACAAAAAATGCCCTGATGATATCTGTAAACTTTTTCATGAATTCTCATTTTCCCTAGTCCCTCTTTCCTTCTGTATCCTAATGTTTGTTTGTGTTTCTTTTTGAGGAAAAAAACCTTTATATACGATAGACAGAGAACTAAGAGAGCTTTGGACTTTTGGAAGCTTATACTCTGAAAATCCTGTTGGTCTTTAAGGTGCTACTGGACTTGAATCTTGCTCTGGTTTTCTGTTGGAACAGCTGGGAATCTAATCCTTTTTTGGTAATAAAAAAAGATAGAAATGAATGGGCGCAAGTTTGTTTAAATATAACACATCAATAAGCTGGGACCTTCTGACAGGCGTACAAATATTAGAACAAACTAACATAAACCAGGATTTCCAATTCTCAAAGGTCAGGCTGGGTTTGACCAAAAAAAGTGGGTGTTGCGACACTTTAAAGACTGACCAGATTGGTTGTGGCCTGAGATTTCTTAAGCTAGTGCCATCAAAAAGACAGTGGGGCTTGTTTTTTTATTTATTTGATATATTAATTGCCCAATCCCAGCTTGTGCTGGGCTCTAGGCAATGTAAAGCCATAAAACCAATGTCTCTCTCTATCTCTCTCGGCTTGACTTCACGAACGAAGATTTAAGAAGGGTGCAGTAGTCCACGTCTGCTGCAGGCTCGCTGGTGGCTGACAAGACCAATGCGGGACAGGCAGGTCCGGCCGCAGCGGCTGCAGGGAAAAGTCTGATTTGGGGTTGGTGCTGTAGCAGTGCGATTCTTCCTCAATCTCCTTTTGTCCTCAAGACCAGCTATGCGTGCGTTCTCAAAGGAAGAGACAGCCTGGTGGATGGTGTGCCTCCATGCTTTGCGATCTGAGGCTAGGTCAGACCACTGGTGATGGTTGATGCGACAGGTGCCAAGGGATTTCTTCAAGGAGTCCTTGTACCTCTTCTTTGGTGCCCCTCTATTTCGATGGCCGGTGGAGAGTTCGCCATACAGGGCAATCTTGGGAAGGCGGTGGTTTTCCATCCTAGAAATATGCCCTGCCCAGCGCAGCTGTGTCTTCAAAAGCAGTGCCTCGATGCTGGTAACCTCCTCCCGCTTGAGAACTTCAGTGTTGGTCACAAAGTCACTCCAGTGGATGTTGAGGATGGTGCGAAGGCAGCGCTGATGAAAGCGCTCAAGGAGTCGCAGGTGATGACGGTATAAAACCCACGATTCGGAGCCATAGATGAGGGTTGTCATCACAACCGCTTTGTAAACATTGATATTTGTGCCTTTTTTCAGATGCTTGTTGCTCCACACTCTTTTATGCAGTCCGCCAAATGCACGGTTTGCCTTTGCCAGCCTATTGTCAATCTCCTTGTCGATCTTGGTGTCTGAGGATATGATGCACCCCAGGTAGCTGAACTGCTGGACTGTCTTCAAATCTGATTCACGCAATGTACAGAACATTAAAATGTACAGAACATTAAAATTCAAATATAACAAGTTAATAAAAACTGGAGAAGACCAGGTTAAAAAGAACTGCAAGATGGCGTCTCTAAAAAAATAATAATTCCCATCTGAATTCTGGACTGCCTGGTTGCTTTCTAGGGGAGAGGAAACACAAAATCAGAATTAGAGGGTATTGAGGGTGCTGCCTACCTCACAGGGTTGTTGTGAGGTAAAAAGGAGGAAAGGAGACCCATGTGATCTAGCCCGAGCTCTTTGGTGCAGAAAATGCTGGAACAAAAATGTTCCTTTATGTATTCACACCCTGTTTTTCTCCCCAGTGGGGACCTGAAATGGCTTGGAACATTGTTCTTTTGTCCCCCATTTAATGCTCACAACAAGCCTTTGAGGTAGGTTAGGCTGAGTTTGTAACTGGTCGAAGTTCTCTCTGCAAGCTCTCATGGCAGGGTGAAGAGATCTGAACCTGCCTCTCCCACATATTAATCCCACCTTTTTCAACCCATGGCTACTTTTAGAATTCTGACACTGCATGGTGGGCACATCCACAAAATGGCTACCACAAAAAAAGCTGCAGGAGGTGGGCCCAGTCACAAAACGCCTGCCAGTCACAAAGTGAAGGTCCTTGTGCTGTGGGGGCAGTTGCCGCTCAGGAAACATTTTCTGTCCAGCCAATCAAATCTCCAGTGGCCAATCGGAAGCCTTGTTGAACAAAAGCCTCACTGGTCCCCATCTGCTTTCTAAAAACACTTGATGGGCACCATGAAAAGCATCCACGGGTGCTGCACTGGGGTCTTCTTCAGCTCTAACCACCATGCCGCACAGCCTGTCATAATTAACAGATAATGTCATATGCAATTCCATTTGATCCAAAACAAAAAGGAATCCCATGGTCCCTGCAAAACAAACTTGGCAGTGCAATCCTAAACAGAGTTACTCCCTTCTAATCTCACTGAAGTTCATGAGTTGAGAATGGCATAACTCTGTTTAGGATTGCACTGTTATGGTGGCTGACTAGGGTTGCCAGCCTGCAAGTGGGGCTTGGAGATCTCCTGCTTTTACAACTGATCTCCAGCTGGCAGAGATCAGCTCCCTTAGAGAAAATGGCTGCTTTGAAGGGTGGACTCTGTGGTCTTGTACCATGCTGAGGCCCCTCCCCTCCCCTCCCCAAACCCCACTGTCTCCTGGCTCCACCCCCAACATCTCCAGGTATTTTCCAACCCAGACCTGGCAATCCTAGTTACCAGCCTCCAGGTGGTGGCTGGAGATCTCCTGAGATTACAACTGATATTCAGACAACAAAGATGAGTTCCCCTGGAGAAAATGGCTGCTTTGAAGGGTGGACTCTATAGCATTGTACCCTGCTGAGGCCCCTCCCGCCCCTAAACCCCACCCTCTCCCAGATCCACCCCCAAAGTCTCCAGGTATTTTCCAACACAGACCGGGCAACCCTACGGCAGACACTTTTGAGGAGGCTAGAACCCAGTTGGTTGAATTGAACACATTCTAGTGAGGAAGCCATATTAGTCTGCTGCAGTGGAAAGAAAAGGGGGAAAAGCCTTAAAAAGGAATCATAGCACATCCATTTTCAGGATTCAGGCAAGGATTTTCAAACACTGACAGACATCCAAGGCCTGTTTCTCCCCCCACACTGAAATTAATCAGGAGAACGGCACTGGGAGAATGCCTGAGGACCCCTTTGAAAATCCCAGCCGTGTTCAGAATGGATTTCACGCCGAAACAACACCCAGAGCCATAGTGGATCTCTGCTAATTACCGCTAAGGACCAACCTCTTGGAGTGCCCACACACTGCGGCTTTTCTCCTGGCTGACAGACAACTGTCAGCCGGGCAAGAGCTACTAATTAGTAATTGATAAATATAAGTGTGCTTGTCTTCCCGGAGTAGAGTACCACTTGACGATAGTAATTAATTGTTCATTGATTCCCATAGGCTGACGTGAGGTCTGTTTGGCCGCTGTTGTGCTTTCCGCGCCAGCAGACACAGGGGAGCAAGGCTGGGTGCAGCAGATGGCCAAGGAGCAAAGCTTGGGGGAAGCTTGAGGGAGGGAGGAGAAGCTGAGAACCCGCACAGGAGATGACTGTAAACAGAACGCAGCTGAAGACCTGAAGCATCTTTGAAGGCAACCTTCTATGCCACAAGGTGTTCGTTTGCCTTGTTAGATCAGGAGAGATTTTCACCCTCAGAAAATGTATTGGCTGGAATGCAAAGAGCTGTTTTGGACGTTCGGGAAGAGGATTTCACCTTTCTCATTAGTGGGATGGTGACGTTGTGTCAAGACCCAAACGCATAACAGATCCAGATGGGTAGCCATGTTAGTCTTTCTGTAGCGGTGGAAAAGAGCAAGGCTCCAGTAGCACCTTAAAGACGAAACAAAATGAAAAGAGAGACAGCAACCAAGAAACCTGAAGGATATTGAGATTACGAAGGGCAGCCATGATGCATCTAGAACAGATTTTTAAGTGTAGGGATGTGACACTGAGATACAGGATGAAGATAATTCATACCAAAAAAAATTCCCCATTAATAGGTATGGGTGTGAAGCAATGTTCCCTCTAAGCTGAGTTATTATGAGCTAGCTCACAGTTTTTTAGCCACCAGCTCACAGACTTTTGTCTGTGAGCAAATTAATTAATGCAGAGCAAATTAATTAATGCAGTAGCTCACAACTTTAATATCAGTAGCTCACAAAGCAGAATTTTTGCTCACAAGGCTCCACGGCTTAGAGGGAGTATTGGTGTGAAGGCAGGACGATGAAAAAAGCAATCAGGAAGACAGTTTTATGGATAATGTGGACCACCAAAAAAGACAAATCAGTGGGTTCTAGATCAAATCAAGTCAGACCTCTCCCTAGAAGCTGAAATGACTAAACTGCCATTTTTTGTTACAATTTGAAGAAGAGTACATTGTTATACCCTGCTTTTCTCTACCCTGAGGAGTCTCAAAGTGGCTTACAACTGCATTCACTTTCTCTGCCCACAACAGGCACTTTATAAGGTAGGTGAGAGCTGAGAGAGCTCTGTGATTGACCCAAGGTCACCTACCAGGTTTCACGTGGAGGAAGAATGGGGAATCAAACCCAGTTCTCCAGATTAGAGTCCCCCACTCTTAGCCATTACACCACACTGGTTCTCAGGGAGTCTCTGGAAAAGACAATAATGCAGGTAAGAAGAAGAACCAACATGAGATGGAGTAACTCAGTCCACAGCCCTCAGTTCGCAAGACCTGAGCAAGGCTGCTAACGATAGGGTGTTCTGGATGTCATTAATTCCTAGGGTTGCCATAGACTGGAGGTAGCTTGATGGGACTAAACATGCACATGCACACTCCCAGATCCTAGTCTGACACTCCGACCACTATGCCATACTATCTGTCATATAAAGTTGTAAGGCCCATGTAGGGTTGCCAGATCTTACCTGACTTCCTACAGGGGGGTTCTGGGTGCATTCTGGAATATTTTCTCACACATACAAAGTCTGCGTGCAGCATGATAACATCATCTGAATGTGATGTCATCACACCAGGCATGTCGTGTTTCTACACTCTGGTATTTTGGTCAAACACTCTATGGTAACCATAGAGTTTTGGCCAAAATGCTAGAGCATTGTCACACACTTCTGGGTGACATCATCATGCCATTGACATGGGAGGGGGCTATTTGCGAATGGGGCTTCCCCCACCAGCCAGCTGGCCAGCAGTGGGTTGGAGTCCTCAAAATCGGAGAAACTCAAAATTGGGGAAACTCCTGCCCTGACCAGGGAAATGGCTACCCTAGTCCCACGAAATGGCCCTTTGCCAGTCCTCCGCTCTTCTTGAGCTGGTAGGTGACAGAAGTAGATGATCCCAAGTTCTGATTGCCAGTGGAGTGTGTTAATGAATCAGCGCATAGTATTAGCAATTTAGTACTTAGCATGTGACTATCATTGCCACAGAATATAATTAACATCAGCATTTCCTCTTCATCAATATTATTCATTTCTCTTTTGTTTATTTAGTACATTTTTATCCCACATGGATACATGAATGAGACCATTGATCCATCAAGGTCAATATTGCCTACTCATAATGACAGCAGCTCTCCGGGGTCTCAAGTCTTGCACATCTCATACTTTCTCATCATTTTAACAGATGCCGGGGATGGAACCTGGGACCTTCTGCATGCCAAGCAGATGCTCTAGTATGCAGCTATAGCCCCAAGATCCCCCTCCTCTATTTTAACCTCACAACAGTTCTGTGAGATACGTTAGGCTGAGAAAGCATGTCTGGATGAAAAAGAAGGGAATGTTTCTATGAACGTCTTTCACCACCCATCCTTCAGTAATGCAAGCTAAAGACCGAATGATCAGAGCTCAGAAGCAAAAACAATGGAATATTTCTTTGCAGAACCAACCAAAACAAAACTGTTTGCAAGCTTTCAACAGACTGGATATGTTTTTAAAAGGTGGGGAGGGAAGGAGAAGATATATAATAAAGACAATGGCTAAATTTGAGAAATAGCAGCCATTTATTTGTTTGGAAAAGCCAAACTGTATAGGAACATAAAAAAAAAAAGTACATCCCTGCTGGATCAGGCCAGTGGCCTATCTCGTCCAGCATCCTGCCTCACACAATGGCCAACCAGTCTCTCTAGAGCAGAGGTTCCCAAACTTATTTGGCCTAACTCCCCCTTTTCAGAAAAAAAATTACTCAACGCCCCGCTGGAAATCTACCTTCAAGGAGTGGACTGAAAGATGGCTATGATAGACTACTAAGGTTTTTCGTTTCTGTGTTTCCTGTTTGTTGCAGACAAAAAGGAACCCTCTATTTTTGTTAATTGGAACGTTTCTCTAAATTAGAAATTCTGGACCCCTCCCAGAAAAGTAATGTTTTGAAACCTCCCACCCTCTCCTCTCCTTCCACCCCCCCTTATTTTTATTCACCACCACCCCAATTGCACCCAAGGCTACTACCACCCCTTTGGATCATTCCAGCGCCCCCCAGGGGGCAATATCACCCACTTTGGGAAACACTGCTCTAGAGGGCCAACAACAGGACTTAGAGGCTGAGGCTTTCCCCTGATGTTGCCTCCTGGCAGGGCTTTTTTTGTAGTAGCAACTCCCTCCCCCCTTAGGCTTCCCAATCCCCAGGTCCCAGAGGGGGATCCCCTGGTTTTACAGGATTTCCCCCCTCCCCCAGCCAGCTGGCCGGAGGGGGAAGCCCCACCCCCACAGCCATCATGCACCTCCATGAACTATTCCCATAGGGAATGATGAGGAATTGATCTGCGGGTATCAGAGGCTCTGGGGGGGCTGTTTTTTGAGATAGAGGCACTAAATTTTCAGTATAGCATCTAGTGCCTCTCCTCAAAATACCTCCCATGTTTCAAAGAGATTGGACCAGAGGGTCCAATTCTATGAGCCCCCAAAGAAGGTGCCCCTATCCTTCATTATTTCCTATGGAAGGAAGGCATTTTAAAAGATGTGCAGTCCCTTTAAATGTGATGGCCAGAACTCCCTTTAAGTTCAATTATGCTTGTCACACCCTTGCTCTTGGCTCCGCCCCAAAGTCTCCTGGCTCCACCCCCAAAGTCCCCAGATATTTCTTGAATTGGACTTGGCAACCCTACCCCCCTTGATGCAGCCAATCCTCCAAGAGCTTACAGGACTCTTCTTAGCTCCAGGAGGATTGGCTACATCAGGAGGGTGTGGCCTAATATGCAAAGGAGCTCCTGCTACAAAAGAAGCCCAGCCTCATGGCACTGGGATTCAGAGGATTAGTGCCTCTGAATGTGGAGATTTTCCTCAGTAGCCACTGATAGACCTGTCTAATCCAGGAGGGATACTCCCTTTCATTGTTCATTTCCAAAGCAATTTATAACTCTGAAAAAAGTACCAATTACAGCTCATCAAAAACTAACACGGAAATAGCAAGGCTAAAAACATTTGCCAAAACACCTTCTGGAGCTAGACGGGGAGTGTGCCAAAGACCCAATAAAATAAATATTGCATTATAGATCAGATTAGATCCCCCTCCCCTTCTCTCTAAAATTAGTGTCTTCCCAGATTCAACCTTACAGTAATTCATCTCAATTTCCAAACAGTTGAAGGAGAGGCGGGTTGTGTGAGTGACGGACACGCTGCACTGCCAGGAAGCAGATTTTCCTCACTGGGCCCTGACAAGGTATTGTTCTCGGCAAGGTATTCTAGTGACAAGAAAGTACCCCAGAGAGGGTGGTGCGACGGCAGAAACCGGGGTTGTGCCCTCTACATTCAGGCTTGCTTAATGAACTGCAGCGTCCTCAAGAGCCTGGGAGAATGAGGTCCCTATCAGCGGCTCCAGCCGACTCCCTGTCTTATTATCCTCTTCATTCCTATTACAGCTGACATTTCCGTGGTGGCATAGACAGAGACTCGCATGGCGCAAAGGCCCAGCGCAGATGAGCAGAGCGCCGCCGTCAAGCGCGTGGCAGAGAACAGCATGGAGAGAGACATGCAGATATGCCTCCCGTTCTGGGTGTAGGGTAGCCAACTCAGGGTTGGGAAATTCCTGGAGATGTAGGGGTGGAGGATGGAGTTTAGGGCAGAGGTATCAAACTCAGTTGTTATGAGGGCCAGATCTGACATAAATGAGACCTTGTTGGGCTGGGCCATGTTGGGCCAGGCAGGTAGCAAAGATTGATTGATTGATTGATTGATTGATTGATTGATTGATTGATTTATTTATTTATTTATTTATTTATTTATTTTTTATTTATTTATTTATTCGGGATTTATATCCCGCCCTTCCCACAAGTGGCTCAGTGGCTATATAAACTTTATAAAGGACATAGACAAACACAATTATTCTTTTTTTTAAAAAAACATTAAAATATTATTAATGTTAGCACTCGTTGGTCTTAAAGATGCTTTCTTTCTATCTCTCCCATGGGATCCAGGGAGTGGGGCAAAGGAAGCTCTGGTTCTTTCTTTCCTTCCCCAGGGGATCAGGAGGGGGGGAGCCTCAGCCAATAGAAGGAAGAGAGGCTTGGCTCAGTAGCTCTGCTGTGTGATTGAGAAAGCCTGGAAAAACAAGCTCTGTCTTCCCCCCCTTTCTCCCCAATGGAGGAGCCCCAGCCAATGGAGAAAATAGAGGTTTTGCTCTGCAGTTCCTGCGCAATTGAGCAAGCCTTGCAAAGCAACCTGTGATGCAGAAGAAAGCAAGAGAAAGGGAGAAGGAAACAGATGACAGCCAGTTGATCGGGGGGCCTGATTTGGCCCCCAGGCTGCATGTTTGACACCCCTGGTTTAGGGAAAGAAGAGAGCTCAGCTGAGATGTGATGCCATAGAGTCCATCTTTGGAAGCTGCCATTTTCTCCAGGGGAGCTGCTCTCTGTTGTCCGAGGATCAGATAGGATTCCAGAAGATCTCCAGGCCCCATGTGGCAGGCTGAGTTTACAGGGAACACTGACTACAGAACCAGTTTGGTGTAGTGGTTAAGTGTGTGGAGTCTAATCTGGGGGACCCGTGTTTGATTCCCTACTCCTCCACATGCACCTGCTGGGTGACCTTGGGTCAGCCACAGTTCTCACAGAGCTGTTCACTCAAGAGCAGTTCTCTGAGAGCTCTCTCAGCCCCACCTACCTCACAGATTGTCTGTTGTGGGGAGAGGAAGGGAAGGAGATTGTAAGCCACGGTGAGACTCCAAGTGAAGGGCAGGGTATGAATCCAACCTCCTCCTCTTCTTCTACTACTACTGCTTCTACTACTACTATTCCTAACATTATTGTCTTTTCCAGCGACTCTTGTCTTCTCATTAGGTGGCTAATGAAAGTACTATTGCCTCAGTTTAGTCATTTTAGCTCATACGGAGAGTTCAGGCTTGATGTTACTTTGGTGAATTTCAGCAGTAACTCAACAATCCTATACTGAAAGACCATTCCTCAGTGCAAGGCCTTCACCTCATTCCAGCATCACACAGGAAGTGACATCATCACGCTAGTGACATCCAGGTGATGCTCTGTCGTTTGGGCAAAAGCCCTATGCCAGAGCCCGGTTTTACCACAGAGTTTTCCCTAAATGCCAGAGTGCTGCCTAGAAGCCATTGACATAATGATGTTCGTTATTTGTTCATAGGCAGGGCTTTTTTTTGTAAAATTGTACATAGGAGCTGATTTGCATATTAGGCCACACCCCCTGGCAGCACCATTGCTTCACACAGGGCTTTTTTGTAGAAAAAACCCAGCAGGAACTCATTTGCATCTTAGGCCACACCCTCTTGTGCCAAGCCAGTCGGAATTGCGTTCATGTGCATTCCTGCTCAGAAAAAGCCCTGTTTGTAGGTCTTGAGCCCTAGGAAACTACAGGGCACCTGTGTGTTCAGCTGATGTGGATCCAGGGGAGCACTGTGAGGGATACACAGAGCCACAGATTATTGTGTGAAAGCCTCAGCCCTTGCAAGACAATGGGAGACAATCGTTCAATTTCCCTCAGTCTTCCTTCCACCGTCTCTGGCTTTTAACACCATCTGCTCAGATTTCAGCATCCCCTCCTTGTCCCATATATTGAGAAGATTTATGAGCACCATAAATTGACTTTATTAAATTGACAGAGTCAGGCCTTTGACATTGTCTCACATGACTTGCTCCAGTGCAAATAAAGGAAACTGCACACCGAGGCTGCTCTGGAACGAGACTGGAAATTGCATGCATAGAATTTTTGTCAGTGAGCTACCTAGACTTATGCAATAACGGAAGATTAGAAGGTTCCGTCTGGTGAGCTCCAGCAATACTTAGTATCTCCAGTAATGATTCAGGAGGAAAAAAATATGAAAAATATACAGACATGTTGGGCTTTTGTCTTTTGTTTTAACAGGACCGTCCTCCTTGTCAGTCATCCAACTCATGTTCTGTACCAAAGTGCTAATGGACACTATAAATCCAGCTTTTCTGCACAGAGAAACAGGGAAAAGTTAATTTTAGGACAGGGGTGTCGAACTCATTTGTTATGAGGGCCGGATCTGACAAAAATGAGACCTTGTTGGGCCGGGCCATGTCAGGTTGGGCCAAGCCATGTCGGACCAGGCCATGTGTGTACCTGTTTAAGATTAGGTAGCAGAGATATAAATTTTATAAAGAACACAGACAAACACCTATATTTTTAAAAAAACTTATAACATGCTTATAACATTAGCACTCATTGGTCTTAAAGATGCTTTCTTTGTATTTCTCCCATGGGATCCAGAGAACTCAGTAAAGGAAGCTGTGGCTCTTTTCTTCCTTCCCCAGGGGCCTGGGGGGGTGGGGGAAGGAGTCTCAGCCAAGAGAAGGAAGAGAGGCTTGGCTCAGAAGCTCTGCTGTGCAATTGAGAGAGCCTGGCAAAGCAAGCTATTCCTCCCCCCTTCCTTCCCAAGGAAGGAGCCTCAGCCAATTGAGAAAATAGAGGCTTTACTCTGTAGCTCCTGTGCGATTGAGCAAGCCTTGCAAAGCAAGCTGTTATGCAGAAGGAAGCAAGAGAGAGGGAGAAGGAAGCAGATGACAGCCAGTTGCTTGGGGACTGATAAACTTCTGGGGGCCTGATTTGGCCCCCGAACTGCATGTTTGACACCCCTGTTCTGCAGAATCACAGAGAACTTCCCTGCTTTTTTCCTATTTGGGGTCAATTCTGGCTTGGGAAATACCTGGAGATTTGGAAGCAGTGTCTAAAGAGATTTTGCCATCGAAAACTGCCATTTCCTGTATGGGAATTGATCTCTCTATTCAAGAGAACACCCATATGTCTCTGGGAATTCTAGCCTCCACCCGGGGTTAGTCACCCTACATCTTTTGGTCATGTTATTTGTGTCTAGCTGTCTCAGAGTTTCCCAGTTACTCATGACAGCTGTGGTATGCAGGCTGTGATTGGTTAAGGCACCTTTTTTTTAACCCCAAAGATTCCTTCTCTAAAAGCTAAGGTAGTTGCTGTCAAGCGAAAGACTTAATAATGGACCAACTTCATAGGCTCCAATAGTGGCTAGGAGGTTTTTTTGGGGGGGTGTAGCCTGAGGAGGGTGGAATTTGGGGAACAGAGGAACCTCCATTGAGTATTTATTTATTTATTTAGATCTATTTATATCCCTCCCTCCCCACCGAAGCAGGCTCAGGGCAGAGTACAATGCCATGGTCTCTGCCAGGGGTGGAATTCTAGCGGGAGCTCCTTTGCATATTAGGCCACACACCCCTGATAGAGCCAGTCCTCCAAGAGCTGACAAGGCTCTTTTTTGTAAGCTCTCGGAGGATTGGCTACATCAGGGGTGTGTGGCCTAATATGCAAAGGAACTCCTGCTAGAATTGCACCCCTGGTCCCCACAAAGTTGCTATTTTCTCCAGGGAAAATGATCTCTGTAGTCTAGTTGTAATTCTGGGAGATCTCTAGGCCATACCTGGAGGCTGGAAACCCTAATTATGCTCTTTGTCCTGCAGGGCACTCCAAAGCAATGTGACGCCTTTCTAAATCTGTTGATGTCATTGGGCTTAGGAGTGTAGCAGTTTTTAGGCTGCCCACTCTGGATTGTGAAATTCCTGGAGATATGCAGGGTGGAGCTTGGGGAGGGAAGAAACCTCAGTGGGGTATAAAGCAAATGAGTCCACTTTCCACAACAGCTGGTTTTTTCTTTCCTGGGGAACTTATCTCTTTTACCTGGAGACCAGCTCTAATTCCAGGAGATCACCAGCTACCATATGGAGACTGGCAACCCTAGATTCTGGGCTTTGGACCAAAACCCAGAAGGAAGCTCCAGAATCACTGCTCTCCCTCCATAGGGCCAAGCATGGGGTGGTCCTCACCAGGGCTTTTTTTGTAGCAGTAACTCCTTTGCATATTAGGCCACTCCCCCCTGATGTAGCCAATCCTCCAAGAGCTTGCAGGGCTCTTAGTACAGGACCTATTGTAAGCTCCAGGAGGATTGGCTACATCAAGGGGGTGTGGCCTAATAGGCAAAGGAGTTCCTGCTACCCAAAAAGCCCTGGTCCTCACTCTTAGGAAGTCATGATGGCTTCCAAGAGGCCAGCTGCCAAATACTTGAGGGAGGCGGGCATCAATGACAGCAGACTGTTGGAGGGCCGGACTGCCGTTACTGTACAAGGCCGCGAGCCGTCAGTTCTCCGTCTTCTGCATCTCTCTCCCTTCCCCACACCACACACCCTGGACTGGGAACTCACCTCACCTCGGTATCACCTCACACTCTGTCTCTGCCACCTCAGCCCAGTGCCGGAAGTGTGCGTTGCTAACGCAAGTTTAGGTCGAACGTCACTTCCGGTCTGATTTTGCCATAACCCGGCGGGCCGCATAAACGTCCTCAGCGGGCCGCATCTGGCCCGCGGGCCGTAGGTTGAGGACCCCTGGTATAGTGGTTAAGTGTGTGGACTTGACCTTTATCTGGGAGAACTGGGTTTGATTCCCCACTCCTCCACTTGCAGCTGCTGGAATGGCCTTGGGTCAGCCATAGCTCTGGCAGAAGTTGTCCTTGAAAGGGCAGCTGCTGTGAGAGCCCTCTCCAGCCTCACCCACCTCACAGGGTGTCTGTTGTGGGGGAGGAAGGTAATGGAGATTGTGAGCCACTCTGAGATTTGGAGTGGAGGGTGGGATATAAATCCAATATCTTCTTCTTCTTAGTCTGCGTTGCTACCTAAGTGTCCCAGAGCAGCCACAGTGAAAACAGGTGACTCCAGTACTTCTGGAACATTCCCTTGTTTGTCTAGATTCCCTTTCAGAAATTACCCAAGGATCATTCCATCTCCTTGATAAGATGGCCAACTGTGAGTTCAAAAATTCCTGGATATTTGGGGGTGGAGCCTGGGGAGGGCAGGGTTTCAAGGGCCAGGACTCTCCCTCCTCCCCCCCCCCCCCGGTTGCTAGAAACCCTTCTTTCCAGCCAACTGCAAAGACAGTCCCAGCTTAATTGCAGAGGAATGGCATTTCTTAAAAACCAGCTTGGTCATTTTAGAATACTTTTGATATCCTCCACCCCACACACACTTCAGTCTGAATCAGCTGAATCTATTTCTGGTAGCAAATGGCTTCCTTTCTAGGTTTATTTCATGAAAATGAGCTGTAATCACAGAATCGGCACACTGGATTTCTGCCCTGAGGAACCGTTTTAAGGACAAATTTATTCTTTAAGGGAGAAGATGAGTAGCCTGAACTCTGCTTGAAATGATGCAGTGAAAAATCAGTTCCATGGTGTGCACAACATCTGCATTCATTCGGCTTGAAATCTCTGCGTGACAAAAAACAATTTAAAAGTTTGTGCTGTTAATTTTAAATATTTTAATGAGTTCCTCATGCTGTCTAATTTCTCCTATTAGGCTAATCTTGATTCTCCATCCAGCTGTGACATAATAGCATCAGACCATTGGTAGGTGGCTCTGATCCCAAAATACAAAACATGGCACTCACATACAGACACAAACACTCACATAACATGTCCAGAGGTTCACCAAAGTTCAAGTCCCAAATTGTAGCCAGAAAAAAAAGATGTTCTGCCCCCTCAACAGAGGCTGAATGGAAGAGGAGGAGTTGATTGGATTTATACCCTGTCCTTTACTTGGAGTCTCAGAGTGGATTTCAGTCTTCTTCCCTTCCTCTCCCCTCAATAGACACCCTGTGAGGTAGGTGGAGCTGGGAGAGCTCTTGAGAGAATAGCTCTGAGAGAACTTGTGACTGACTCAAAGGTCGCACCAGCAGCTGCATGTGGAGGACTGGGGAATCAAACCTGTGAGAGCTATGGTTGACCCAAGGCCATTCCAGTAGCTGCAAGTGGAGGAGTGGGGAATCAAACCTGGTTCTCCCAGATAAGACTCCATACTCTTAACCACTACACCAAACTGGCTAGATGATGTTATTTATCCCCATGCATGAAATCTTCAGCTGCCCATTTCCATACACTGTGTTTTTATTAAAGGGACAGGACATTTTCCCCCCTCCAGGTTTTTGGCAACCCTTGTTTGAGACTAAGCATGTTCTAAAAGTGGTTTGACGTTTTTGGTCTGAGCTGACTTTTCATGGCTGGGATTCAACTGGCAGCGATTTTCTAAAATCAGACATAGCACCAGGATGGATGGCCCAGGCTAACCCAATCTTGTCAGATCTCAGAAGCTAAGCAGAGTCAGTTCTGGTTAGTACTGATGGGAGACACCTCCAAGTGAACTCAAGGTTGCGGTACAGAGGCAGCAAGAGCAAACCACCTCTGTTCATCTCTTGCCTTGGAAACCCTGTGGGGTTGCCTCACATAGGGTTGCCAGGTCCACATCAGGAAATATCTGGGGACTTTGGGGGTGGAGCCAGGATCAAGGTTGTGACAAGCACGATTGAACCCCAAAGAGAGTTCTGGCCATCACATTTAAAGGGGCCACACTCTTTTTAAAAGCCTTCCTTCCATTGGAAATAATGGAGGATAGGGGTGCTTTCCTTTGGGGCTCATAGCATTGGACTGCAAGAAGATCCAATCAGTCAGTCCTAAAGGAAATCAACCCAGACTGTTCCCTGGAAGGTCAGATGCTGAAGCTCAAATACTTTGGCCACCAAATGAGAGGGGAGCACTCACAGGAGAAGACCCTGATGCTGGGAAAGACAGAAGGCAAAAGAAGAAGGGGACGGCAAAAGAGGAGATGGCTGGACAGCATTACTGATGTAACTGACACAAATTTGAGCAGACTTCGGAGGATGGTGGAAGACAGGAGGACTTGGCGTGACTTGGTCCATGGGATTGCAGAGTCGGACTTGACTGTGTGACTGAACAACAACAACAAGCATTGGACCTCCTGGTCCAATCTTTTTGAAACTTGGAGGGTGTTTTGAGGAGAGGTGCCAGATGCTATGCTGAAAATTGGGTGCCTCTACCTCAAAAAAACAGCCTCTCAGAGCCCCAGATACCCTCAGATCAATTCCCCACTATACTCTATGGGAACCATTCTCCATAGGGAATAATGGAATGTCCAACAGATACCCCCCCCCCCTTTCTGCTAACCCTGTTCTTCTCTGGAGGGGTGATATTGCAGTGCTCCAGTTTGAGGAGCTATATTTGTCACCTCCCGAAGCTGAGGTGAACAAAATTTCATTCATTCTCTCCTTCTGTAAGTTTTGCTTTAAATTTTCTAAAGAATGTCAGAGAAGGAGGGGAAGAGAGAGTGTGTAGATCTATCCAGCCCACAACATCTTCTTGGTGTCACTTTAGTTTTTCATCAAGATATGCTTGGGGCAATATTGTATTTCACCAGATCAGCTGGAAAAGGACGGAGGGATGGAGTTGAAGTACCAATTTCATTTCTTTGTCGTAGAAAATGAACATGCCTCTCTCTCTCTCTCTCTCTCTCTCTCTCTCTCTCTCCCTCTCTCCCTCCCCCTTTTCTTTCCTGCTCCTCCCTCAGCACTTCTTATCTTCTTCAAGATACCAGTAGAGACCTCTGTTTGTGTAATTAGATTAGAGTTAACGGTAGCCCAAAATAAAAGAAAGAGAAGACTTTAAAAAATTGTGTGTCCTTCCCCACAACATTAATTTTATATCATGCTTTTATGTCTGTACAAGTAATTAAGTTAGGGCACATATGAGAAAACTCGGAAAAGACAAGCTTTGTGGAACTGCCTGAACAGGGCCTTGGTCAAACCACATTGCCATGGGAGTCACGGCAACAGAGGTCTTAAACTATCTACCAGGATTGCCCATCATTTCAACAATCCTGATGTCATTTTCTCCCAGCTTGGTGGTGGGGGAAGTTATAGTGCAGGTGTGACAACAGGAAAGATTGGGAAGGTACAGAAAACTAAAATCACTGAAAGGGGAAGAACTGCCAAGAAATTGGCGGAAAGACAATTGTGCTCCTTCAGGGTTTACAAACTTTTGAGGGATTTGTTTGCTGATTTCCTCCCCCTGCACACACACACACACACACACACACACGACACACAAATGGCTCAAGTGGCGGACAACCAAAACCATAGAATCGATCCTAAACCATAGAGCCAGTTTGGTGTAGTGGTTAAATGTGCGGACTCTTATCTGGGAGAACCGGGTTTGATTCCCCATTCCTCCACTTGCACCTGCTGGAATGGCCTTGGGTCAGCCAGAGCTCTGGCAGAGGTTGTCCTTGAAAGGGCAGCTGCTGTGAGAGCCCTCTCCAGCCCCACCCACCTCACAGGGTGTCTGTTGTGGGGGAGGAAGGTAAAGGAGTTTGTGAGCCGCTCTGAGACTCTTCGGAGTGGAGGGCGGGATATAAATCCAATATCTTCTTCTTCTTCTTCTTCTTCTTCTTCTTCTTCTTCTTCTTCTTCTTCTTCTTCTTCTTCTTCTTATCATCAGTAAAATCATCATTATCAATTAAAAAAAAAACTAAAACCAGTTTAAAAGCTCATACCCTGCATCAAATGTTGTTAGTCTTTGAGATGCTACTGGACTCTTGCTCTTTTCTAGTACAACAGACCGACTAACACGGCTACCCATCTTGATCTGTCCCCATGGTGTACAGACATTTAGCTGTACAAAATGGAAATCCATCAAATCCAAAGTATCCGAAGAAGTGAGCAGTTCCTCACAAAAGCTCATCCCCTGCCACAGATGGACTGAACAAACAGATGGACCTTGGCAGAACCAGCCTGCTCTGACCTGCCCTAATCCACCCTGCCCTCCTATGTGTTTCTCCACACCTGGAGGGCCTTTTCTTCCACTCTCTTCCACCATCTCCTGACCTTTTGCCAGGATTTCGCACTGGGAGGCTCAGAACCAGAGGTGAAATTCTAGCAGGAGCTCCTTTGCATATTGGGTCACACACCCCTGATGTAACCAATCCTCCAAGAGCTTACAAGGCTCTTTTTTGTAAACTCTTGGAAGATTGGCTACCTCAGGGGTGTGTGGCCTAAAATGCAAAGGAACTCCTGCTAGAATTCCACCCCTGGTCAGGACCAATGGCCCCTCCAAGCTGTGGAGCAGGGCTTTTCTTTTTGTAACAGGAACTCTTTTGCATATTAGGTCACACCTCCCTGATGTAGCCAATCCTCCTGGAGTTTACAGTAGGCCCTGTAAGCTCTTGGAGGATTGGCTACATCAGAGTGTGTGTGGCCTAATATGCAAAGGAGTTACTGCTACAAAAAAAAGCCCTGTTGTGAAGTCTTGTGAGCAAAAATTCTGCTTCATGAGCTACTAGCATTAAAGTTGGGAGCAGGCGATTTGACTACTGCATATATTAGTTTGCTCTGTATAACACCCCCCCCCTCCCAAAACATTCCCCCGGGATAGTGTTCACTTTCAGTCTGCTTCATCCCTCAGGCTGAGGACGGCAGCTCTATGGCTTCTTTCCCCATCTTCCCCTCCTCAGAAAAATTCAAACTTTCCCGTGCACTCCCCAATGAATTCTCTGGCATGCCCCACAGAGGGCTGTGGTTTCTGGGAAGGGAAGCCCTCTAGAATTCAAGCTGCTGTGATAAAAGTTCCAGTCCACTTCAGCAGGTCTACTCAGAACCCTACTGAAGTATGTTCACTGAGGCTTACTCCCGGGAAAGTGTCCTTTGGAGGGCACTGTTGGCCCGTTGCAGTTGAAATAAACAGCAGTCTTGGGGAATCTTAAACATAAATAATGTTTTATTCTTGCATAATCATTTGTGAACAAGAGCTGACCATTATACTCTATTCTCCATTATACTCTGAAGAAGAGGGTTCAAGTCTGTGACTCTGCAGCAGAGCATCTGCTTTGCAAGCAGAAAGTTCAGGTTAGGGTTGCCAACAGGCCTGGAGAAGAGAAACCAAGGCCTGTCCCTTTAACAGAAGCTTGAACACGTGGAAATAGGCAGCTGAAGCTTTCCGCTCCATGGAGGTCAATAAAGAAGAAGAAGACCATAGATTTATACCCCACCCTTCTCTCTAACTCAGTCTCAGAGTGGCTTACAATCTCTTTTATCTTCTTCCCCCACAACAGACAACCTGTGAAGTGGGTTGGGCTGAGAGAGCTCTCACAGAAGCTGCCCTTTCAAGGACAACTCTTATGAGAACTATGGCTAACCCAAGACCATTCCAGCAGCTGCAAGTGGATGAGTGGGGAATCAAACCCAGGTCTCCCAGATAAGAGTCCACACACTTAACCACTACACCAAGAAGAAGAAGACTGCAGATTTATACCCCACCCTTCTCTCTAACTCAGTCTCAGAGTGGCTTACAATCTTTTTTATCTTCTTCCCCCACAACAGACATCCTGTGAAGTGGGTTGGGCTGAGAGGGCTCTCACAGAAGCTGCCCTTTCAAGGACAACTCTTATGAGAACTATGGCTAACCTAAGACCATTCCAGCAGCTGCAAGTGGATGAGTGGGGAATCAAACCCAGGTCTCCCAGATAAGAGTCCACACACTTAACCACTACACCAAGAAGAAGACTGCAGATTTATACCCCTCCCTTGTCTCTGAATCAGAGACTCAGAGTAGCTTACAACCTCCTATATCTTCTCCCCCCACAACAGACACCCTGCGTGGTGGGTGGGGCTGAGAGGGCTCTCACAGCAGCTGCCCTGTCAAGGACAACTCTGTGCTAGCTATGGCTAACCCAAGGCCATTCCTGCAGCTGCAAGTGGAGGAGTGGGGAATCAAACCTGGTTCTCCTAGATTAGAATCTGTAGACTAGACTTCCGGGATTTGGAGAATGCTGAGCTGACCTGCCTCTCTAAGGGGGGCAGACTGGATCTTCTGTTCGGGGTAGTAAAGGGCAAATTCTGCCTACTTTTCTCAGTGAGAGATTAGTCCAAGATATGCACAGGAAACTTTGAGGTGATTTACCTTGGCTAAAAGGGAGTCCCGGGGGGGGGGGGGCTCCTTTGAGGGATCCCCGGAGAAGAGTTGCATATTCATCATCTACAGAAGCTTACAGAGTCATTTATTTGACATAAGCTTGACAAGATCCTAATCTTCTTTGAGACTGCTAAACATCTGATGCTGTACGAGACCAGTGTTGATTTGGATAACCTTAGAAAAAGGTACTGATTGCTATCTACCATTCCGGGACTATTTTAAAGCAAACAAAATAATATTAGAAGGTGGGAAAGAGAAAGTTTGAAAGCTTGGAAGAAGAAGAGGAGAAGGGGTGAATTTTGGACTTTGTTAAATTAAGTACAGTGTTAAAAATTGGAAAGGAATTTATTGTTTTGTCTATCTGCGGTTGTGGAGTGAAAGCATCATCGTCAGAGATCTGCAGTTTCTACAGTCAACACAGGAAATGTGTCAAGTATCATGAGACTTTGTTACCAGTGAGAACATGACTTGGGGCAAGCAAAGCAGGAAGTAACTATACTCTAGTATTGTTTTACCACAGAAAAACATCGGCGGCCATTACTGGGAGGCTAAATTTAAAAAATTAATATCTGAGCCTGGGAAGGTCGGAGGATGGTGAAATTAGACTCATTTGAAAGGGCAAGTTCTAATCTATCAAACCTAATAGTTGAAATTTAATTTGGTGATATCAAATTTTTCACTTTTTTTAAAATGTCATAGTCAAAGGTAACCCGTGCAAAGGCTGCCTCATTGGAGAAGATGCAAGATCAGTTGGAAGCAATGGAAGCTAGGATGATGAAAGGGGTGGAAAAGATGATAAATGCTTGCAAAAAAGAACTTTAAAAAGATATTGAGGACTTTAAAAAAGAAATGGAAGAGCTTAGAAAGGAAACAGTGGTGGTGTCAAAAAAAGTGCAGGAGGTAGAAGGGAAAGTTAAACTCTAGGATTCCACCATATTAAAAATGCAAGAAAAAATAACAATCCATGACTGTAAATTGATGGAGACACAAATACGTCTGAGAGGAGTACCTGAAGAAGAAGGGACAGACTTAAAAGAACAAAAAGGTTATAAAAATAATTGCTGATTTCTTGGAGGAAGATCCTGAAGGGACTAGAAATATGTATGATTATATGTATAGAGTGAATTCATCATATACCAAGAAAAATAACTTACCAAGAGATGTGACTATAAGATATATGGCAAAACTAATGGTGGGGAGAATCTTGAATAAAAATTTTGAAAAGATATTGATAGTGGGAGGAAGCAGAGTAAGAATAATGAAAGAATTGCCAAGACAAGTGATAAATGACAGGAGAACATATAAAAAATTAACAGAAAAACTACATGACAATGGAATGAGGTATAGATGGATAATACCTGAAGGTTTGAGCTTTGAGCTGCAAGGAAGAAGGATTACAATTACAAATACACAGGAGCTGCGTAATTTTATGAAGAGAATAAAGAATTTGCACCATGATGGATTATAAATTATTATCTTGGAATGTAAATGGACTAAATTCACTACAAAAAAGAAAGGCAATATTTCATTGGATTAAAAAACAAAACTGTAATATAATTTGCTTACAAGAAGTTCATATTAAACAAAAGGATTATAAATTTTTATGGAACAAACAATTGGGACTGGAATTTTTCTTCATTGGCTGAACAGAAGAAAAGGGGTGTGATTTTTTATATTAAACAAGCATTGAACCCAAAAATAATATTTAAAGATAAAGATGGAAGATTTGTGGCAGTGGAAGTAATAATAAATGTGAAAGAAACCTTATTATTGGGACTGTATGCACCAAATGGTGCAAAAGATGTTTTTTTAAAGACATTATAAAACAACTTGATGAAGTGACATATGACCAAGTCATGATTAGGGAATACTTTAATGGAAGAATTCAGAATACATTGGACAGATCTGGGAAAAAATAACAATAAAGAAGGAAAATTGCCAAAATCCTTCTTTGAACTGGTTAAACAAGAAAACTTGGAAGACATATGGAGAAAATTTAATCCTGAAGTACGAGATTATGCATTTTTTTCAGCAAAACATAATAATTTTTCCAGAATTGACATGTTATGGGGTACAAAGGCCTTATAAGAAAATAGAGATTTTACCGAAGATAGGTGCAGATCATAACCCAATATTATGGATTACAAAATTGTCTAAAAAAGTGAGAAGATGGAGATTAAATGAAGATTTACTACAAAATAAAGAATTAGTGACATCTCTAGAAAATGAAACTTAAGCTTTCTTCCAAATAAATGATAAAGATGATATAGAATTTCAGATGGTGTGGGATGCTTATAAAGCCGTAATGAGAGGAATATTGATTACATTAAACAATAAGGACAAAAGGGCAAAAGAAAAACAGATGTTGGGCATTCAAAATGAAATAAAGAAAAAAGAAGGGGAACTGAGGAAAAGGCCAGGGAAAAAGAAAATTATAAGGGAGATTACAATACTACAAGCACAAATTAGACATTTGTTAAATAAGGAATTGGAATGGAATTTGAAAAAATTACAACAGAAGTCCTTTGAGGGAGCATATAAACCTGGAAAGTATTTGGCTTGGCAACTGAAGAAAAAGAGAGGAAGTAAAATTATTAATAAAATTGTGGTTGATGGAAGAGAGATGGTAGATCAAGAAGGAATAAAGAGAGAATTTTTCAAGTACTATGCTAAATTATTTAAAGGTATTCAAGTAAAGAAGGAAAGGATGGAAGCGTATTTGCAAAAGATTAAAATAGCACCCTTAACTGAATATATGAAAAAAAAATTGAATGATCCAATTGAAATAATAGAAATTGAAGCAGCAATTAATGCAATGAAAATTGGGAAAGCACCTGGGCCAGATGGATATATGGCAAAAAAAATTAAATTTTTTAAAGAAGAATTAGTACCGAAACTTCAAAAATTGATGAATATGATAAGAATAAAAGGGAAAATACCAAATACATGGGAGGAAGCTGTAATTTCTTTGATTCCTGAGGAAGATAGAGATGTCACGAATGTAAAGAACTATAGACCAATTTCATTACTAAATAATGACTATAAGATATATACAAGAATTTTGGCAAAACAACTTAAATGATATTTGATAAATTTGATAAAGGAAGACCAAGCGGGATTTCTCCCTAAAAGGCAAATAAGAGACAATATTAGAACTGTTGTAAATATTGTAGAATATTATGAAAGACATCCAGAGAAGGAAGTTGCATTATTCTTTGCGGATGCAGAGAAAGCTTTTGACAATTTGAACTGGGACTTTATGTTTGCAGTAATGGAGAAAATAGAGTTGGGGGAAAACTTTATAAGAATGATAAAGGCAATATATACTGAACAACGTGCAAGGTTATGTATAAATGCAGATCTTACAGATGAAATGATAATCAGCAAAGGTACAAGACAAGGTTGTCCACTTTCACCTTTGTTGTTTATAACGACTCTTGAAATTTTATTGATGCAAATACAAGATGATAAAGAAATAGAAGGGTTGAGAGTTAAAGGATTTATTTACAAATATAGAGCATTTGCAGATGATATAATGTTTATAAATGAAAATCCTACACAAGTAACACCTTTGTTGTTAACTAAAATACAAGAATATGGAGAACTGGCGGGATTTTATGTTAATAAAGAAACATCAATTTTTTTATGTAAAAATATGCAAGTAAATAAACAAAAGGAGTCGCAGAGACTAACAGGATGTGAAGTTACCTCTAAAATAAAATATTTGGGTGTGGAAATAACAATGAAGAATATTGACCTGTTCAAAAATAACTATGAAAAGCTATGGCGTAAAATGGATGAAGATATGATAAAATGGAATAAGCTTAACTTGTCATTGCTTGGAAGAATAGCTGCAATTAAGATGAATATTTTGCTGAGAATAATGTATTTGTTTCAAACTATTCTGATTGTGAAAGACAGTAAACAATTTAACAAATGGCAAAGGAAGATTTCGGAATTTGTATGGGCTGGGAACAAAACCAAGGATTAAAATGAAATTTTTAATAGATGCTAAAGAAAGAGGAGGATTCCTATTACCAGATTTAAGATTATATCATGAAGCCGTTTGTTTAGTGTGGATAAAAGATTGGGTGACGCTGTTGAATAAAAAACTTTTAGTGTTGGAAGGTCATGGAAATAAATTCGGCTGGCACGCTTATATGTATTATGGGAAGAAAAAGATGGATAGTTTTTTCTCTCACCATTATATAAGAAACAATTTGTTGAATACCTGGATGAAATATAAGAAATATGGTGATGAAAGAAAACCATTATGGATAGTGCCAGCAGAAGTGATAAAAATAACAGCTTAGACAGTGGCAAAATAGAATTGAAAACTGCTGTGGAGTTGAATAACAAATACGATTGGTTTCAAATGCAACAAATAAAGAGTTTGGTGGAAAATGATATTAAAACTGAAGGAATAAGATGAGAGCATACAGAAATGGAAAAAGTTCTGCTTGGAGATAATGAAAAATTAATTTCAAAAACTTATAAGTTACTTTTAAAATGGTCTACAGAAGATGAAGTAGTGAAATCTCAAATGATTAAATGAGCAATAAATATAAATAAAGAAATACAGCTGGATACACGGGAATATTTTTGGAAAACTCTATGAAACTTTCAACATGTCAGAGTATTAAAGAGAACTGTTTTAAAATGATGTATAGATGGTATATGACTCCTAAAAAATTGGCAAAGATGAATAACAAGATGCCAGACAGATGTTGGAAATGCAACAAAACATGAAGGTTCTTTCTACCATATGTGGTGGACTTGTGAAAGAGCGAAAAAGTATTGGCAGGTGATCCAACAAGAAATTTCTAGGATCTTGGGATATGAATTCAAGAAAGCTGCAGAGACTTTTCTGTTGGGATTACAAATGGAAAAATTTTCAAAAGAAGATAGAACTATAATTTGGTACTTGCTTTCAGTTGCTAGGACACTATATGCGCAGTTATGGAAGCAAAAAAAAATTACCAGAAAACTGGGATTGGATTATAAAAGTTATGACATGGAGTGAGATGGACAAATTAACAAGAACTTTAAGAGACTATGATTTTGAATATTTTAAAAGGGAGTGGAAAAAAATTAGAAGTTATGTAGAAGACGAGTGGAAAGTAAAAGGACTTTGGACGATTTTTGATAATGATTAAACTTAAGAAGAAAGAAGAATATTAATTTTAGTTCTTAGTAATTAATGGTACCTTTTAGTGTTAGTATTTTGAGTAAATAACACTGGCGGGAGTCAAGTAATGGGGGGAGGGGTGATTGGAAAGAAGCATATGGGATAGATGAAAAGAAGTTATTAATGGAAATCGTTACCATATGTTATCAATAAAATTGTTTAAAAACAAGGATCTGTACACTTAACCACTTCACCAAACTGGATCCTCAGTCACCTGGGAGACAACCTCTCATTAAGACTGTTAAAGCTCTAGACGTTTGTCTCCAGGTTGGTTCAGATTCCCATCCCAGATTCACTCCCCAGAACCTCCAATTAGAGTTGCCTTCTCCTGCTTTGGAAACAGCTGGAGATTTGGGGATGGAGCCTGGGGAAGCCAGGGTTTGGAGAGGGGAGGGTCCTCAGCAGGCTATAATGCCATTGAGCCCACTGGTCAAAGCAGCCATTTTCTCCAGGGGAGCCAATCTTGGCCCTCTGGAGATCAATTAGAATTCCAGAAGATCACCACCTGGAGGTTGGCAACTTTAAGCTGCCAGGTCTCCCAGTGGCTGGCTGGAGACTCACCTTGCTGGGGAAGAGGCTCATCAGTGACATAATGACATTGCCAGCAATACACTGATGTCCCAGTGATGCACTGACGTCATTCCCCATGTGCCCAGAAGTGATGTCAGCACACTGCCAGGGGTGCTCTGGCCCTTGGGCAAAACTCTATGATTTCTCATCACTGGCCAGCTGAGCAGCAATGCAAAAGTGCCCCCGGGTAGGAGGGAATCCCCCTCCACCAGCAAGGGCTTGGGAAGTCTATAAAAGGATCAGGTAGTGGGTGATGTGAAAGACTTCAGCCTGGGACCCTGGAGAGCTGCTGCCACTCACAGTAGACAATGCAGATCTTGGCTGATGTCAGACTGGAAGGTTGGTGCGGTTTGGGAGTGCTGTTAACCATTCCGTTGCATTTTATGATGGAGATTTTCTATCAGACTCCCCTCCTGATCGGTCCTCACTGTGCAGTCAACCATGGCGCATGCAATCTGGTCTTGTTTTTTGACATTTAACATTTGACATTTTTTGAAAAAAAAAACATTCATTGGGTGTACACGTGCACACATGTGCACATATGCACTAACAGTTTAGAAAAAACAGAACGGCAAAACCAGAATTAAAGGCTCACACTTCTGATCCAGTTTGAGTGCACATCAGGGGATTCAGACATCTGGAAATGCAAGATGAATGCACGGACATCCATAAACACCTGGCTTTCTCCAGTGGCTGTTTATTCTACATCCAACTCATCATACGGTGGGGTGAGTTTGACGGGGGAATGGGAAGCAGATGTGGCTGTGCGAAGGAGTCCATTAAATCCATAAAGGAACAGCAACTGTATCGGGCCAAAGTACCCATCTGACCTCAGCCCTTTTTAGACCAATGGTGTGTTTCAGCAGAAAATAGCTTCATTGGTTCGCAAAGGAGGACAGGAAAGAGGTCCACTTCAACCGCTCTCGTATTGCTAAGAGCATCAAAATGGAGCTTGGGGAAGAGCAAGTTGTAATGGAAAATCTCCCCCCGACCTGTTTTAACATGGCTTCAGAGAGGGCTTTTCTTTCTTATCTTCCCCCTCACTCCGTTCCATTATATGGCCTTTATCGCTGATGGACTTTTCTTGTTCGCTGGATGCAGTTTTTAGTGTGGTGGGATGTAGGTCATATTTGACAAAGGAGTTGTGCTGTGACCTGAATGCACAAGCAAGAACTTCTCAAAGTGAGTCTCGGCTAATGTGCAAACTTTGCAAGCTTAGTCCTCGGTGGCATTTGGCAAAAGCCAGCAAAAGTCAACACACTGCACAAAAAAAAAAAACTCGCTTCGAAAAAGCTGACAATGGCCAGCAAATGAAATTCAGACCGGCCTTAACTCCTTTATTTCTGCTTCTGTTCAGCAACTTCTGGGTTACGGTAGCTCAGATCAAAGAGCAATTAGAAATCCTGGCGCTTGCATCTGCAGAGAAACATGCCAAAATGAAAGGGACTGGAGATTTAGTGGGAGAGCACAAAGAGTACAGAAGGTCCCAGGCTTAATGTATGCCCTCTGCAGTTAAAGGATCTTTTAAGTTGCAAGTGTCGGGAAAGACTTTCTTCTGGCTGTGATCCAAGGGAGCTGCTGCCAGCCAGAGTAGAGAACTAGGTGGCCTGACTTCATAGACAGCCATTCCGTTGGAATGCACAACCTTGCAGGGTTACTATTTTGCTCTGGCCCTGTGTTTTCCCATTAACATCTGGATTGGTAATGCAACATGTGCATTTGCATCTTTCTGATGGTTTTGAATCCATGCCTTTTTCATATGTGTTACTGTATCATGTGACTGATTCTGTTTGCAGTCTGTTCTTACAGTCTATTGTGAAGTCATGCAACTCAATTCATATCAGATACATTTTGGTGTCTGCAACTTCCTAATGACTATCAAGTGTGTCTGATTGTCTGAACTTCCAGCTTTCATTTTGTTTTTAAAAGTATATCTCTGCCCCTTTTCTTTGTGGAGATATAAGGGGAAAGGCATCTCTCTGCAGCAAAAAGCTATCTCCTGCAACCATTTTTTAAAAAGAAAACTTCTGAATCAGAGATCTTAAGCATAGATAACTATAATGTTATAACAATATAAGGATATTCAATTGCCTTTGGTGCCACAGCATGGGGAGGGGAAAGTTATTGCCCAGGGACTACAGGAAGGAAATTGTGGAGAAACCATCTAGGTGGAACCCCCATTGCTGCTGTTCCATATTAGCAGCTTGCACAAGAAGCAGGGGAACTATGGAAGCCCATCCCCATGTGAAAAACACATCTCTCAAAGTTGATCTTGTTATCTTTTCCTTGAAACATATTTTCCATCCAAAGAGCTTGTTTTTGTGATCTTTCATTTAAAAACCCATCATAAACAGACATACAAAGAGCTATTTGTTTATTTAAAATTTATGTCCCGCCTGCCAAACCCTATACCTAATTGAAGTTTGAAAAAGAATAACAAAAAATAATAAAGAAAACAGAAAAGACAGCACCATCCTAAAAGGACAGGTACGGATTCAACAATCAACTAACTCCCCACCCTCTCTCTACCTAAAAGTACTGTTTGAGAAGTCTGTCTTAATGTATCTGAAGAAGTGTGCATCTACACAAGCTAAGTCACTCAGTTCTCAGTTGTACCCAGAATTAAACTTCGTTGGTCTTCAAGATGCCACTGGACTCAAACTTCATTCTCTCAGTCTTAGTATGCTAATTTGCTGCTATTCACAAGTCTTACCAATTGCTTTAATCCTATTTTAGCTATACTTATTGCCCAATTGCTTATGCTAAACCAGGGGTGGCCAAACTTGCTTAATATAAGAGCCACATAGAATAAATGTCTGTTCAGCAAATGTTTGAGAGCTGCAACACGGAAGGAAGGAAGGAAGGAAGGAAGGAAGGAAGGAAGGAAGGAAGGAAGGAAGGAAGGAAGGAAGGAAGGAAGGAAGGAAGGAAGGAAGGAAGGGAGGGAGGGAGGGAGGGAGGGAGGGAGGAAAATAGAGGGAGAGGTGGAGAGAAAGCAGAACATAAGAACATTGGATCAGGGCAATGGCCCATCCAGCCCAACACACTGTGGCCAAAAAACCCAGGTGCCATCAGGAGGTCCATCAGTGGGGCCAGGACACTAGAAGCCCTGCCACTGTTGCCCCTCCCAAGCACCAAGAATACAGAGCATCATTGCCCCAGACAGAGAGTTCCAGCTTTAACTTTAAATGCATTCTCCATGCTGCCAGGTAACTTGACTTGGAGAAGTGATGTAAAGAGAGGAATGCCTTCTCCAAGCCAGCTGATAGGGCATTGCAGGATTTGAAAGCCACACAATATGTGTGGAAGAGCCACATGTGTCTCCCAAGCTGTAGTTTGGCCACCCCTGGCCAAACCATGCTGCCTTCTCTCCTCCAGCATATACCTGTCAAAAGCTGAGAAATCACATTCTTTACCAACCGAACTTTGCAAGATACCTTCAGGGACAACCTCATATAGAAACATTTGTTATTGTTTAGGCAGGGCTTTTTTTGAAAAAAAAAACTATTTGCATATTAGGCCACACCCCCTGACATCACCCTTGCACGGGGCTTTTTGGTTGAAAAAGCCCAGGAGGAGCTCATTTGCATATTAGGCCACACCCTCTGACACCAAGTCAGCCAGAACTACGTTCCTGTGCGTTCTTGCTCAAAAAAAAACCCCTTGCTTTTAGGCCACCTTTCCTCTGAAGAGCTCAGAGCAACATACACAAGTCATTCACTCCCCTCCCTCTCTATCCTCACAACAAGCCTGCAGGTTAGGCTGAAAAAGAGAGAGAGAGCATGCGTCTGAGTTTATGGCAGAGCAATAACCTGCCGAGAGGTCACTTTCAAGACGATTGGCAAGATGTGTTTTGTTTCTGCAGGCCTTTTATTTAACTTCTTTTATCGGCAGTTTAATACGAGCATTTTTATTGTATCTTTGCAAACGGATAAACTGAATCTTTTTTTATGGGTCATTGGAAGCCCCTTCAGCAGGGTGGGAAGTGGAACAGAAAAACATATCATCAGGGCTTTCTTTTTGAGCAGGAACGCAGTTCCAGCTGGCTTGGTGTCAGGGGGTGTGGCCTAATTTGCAAATAAATTCCTGCTGGGCTTTTTCTACAAAAATGCCCTGTGTGAAATAGTGATGAAATCAGGGGGTGTAGCCTAATATGCAAATGTGTTCCTGCTGGGCTTCTTCTATCAAAAAAGCCCTGCATATCATACATAAACCTATCTGTCTTGGGCAGGGTCTCCAGCTCTGGGTTGGGAAATCCCTGGAGATTTGGGGGGGGGGAGTAGAGTCTAGGGAGGGCAGGGTTTGGGGAGCAGACTTCACTGGGGTAGAATGCCATAGATTCCACCTTCTAAGGGATCCATTTTCTCCAGGGGAACTGATCTCTGTTACCTGGAAATCAGTTGTAATCCCAGGAGATCTCTATCCACCACTTGGAGGTTAGGCAACCAAAAAAGAGTCACATGGTCTGTGGAGCTGGAGAACGAGCGTAAGCAACGTGTGGAACAGACCTCTATATTGATTCAAAGTCCAAAAACTTTTTTCAACAGTTCAGTAAAATTTCCAATATCAAAAAATCTCGTGTCTTCTTTTATTACAAAAGTGTGACAAATATCACCAAATATGTGTGGATATATCATTCCTCATATACATCCTGAATCAATAAAAGATGACTGTAAGTGGATCCTCTTTCAGCACATTACAGTCTCAACGACACCAAAAGCTGACAGGCAAAACCAGTCTAAATCGCTGTTTATCCAAGCCTCAACTTATTCAAGATTTCCTCTTCCCTTCTCATGCATTGTATTCCTCTTGCACTTCCAACAGTCACTTGAGCCTTGGATCCTAATCCTTTCACAGTTTCTATTATTATTATTTATTATTACTATTACTATTAGCAGCAGCAGCAGGGTTTTTTTCTGTAGCAGGAACTCCTTTGCATATTAGGCCATACACCCCTGATGTAGCCAATCCTCCAAGAGCTTGCAAGGCTCTTAGAACAGGGCCTCCTGTAAGCTCTTGAAGGATTGGCCACATCAGGGGTGTGTGGCCTAATATGCAAAGGAGTTCCTGCTACAAAAGCATGGGTCAAGGGGTGCAGAGTTCAAAGGCAAATTGTCCTTCATAGTGAGAATTCCCCAGAGTTTGCACTAAGGGGAGTGCGGCTATGATCGCCAATCCTCAAGGTGGGGCCTGGAGTTCTGCCAGTATTGCAACTGTTCTTTGCAGTTTAGACATCAGTTGCCTTGAAGGAAATGCTAGCTTTGGATTCAATACCACAGAGCTTAGAAGAAGAAGAGAAGAAAAATTGGATTTATACCCCACCCTTCACTCAGAGTCTCAGAGCAGCTTACAATCTCCTTTCCCTTTCCCTCCCCTCAACAGGCACCCTTTGAGGTAGGTGGGGATGAGAGAGTTCTGAGAGAACTGCTCTTGAGAGAACACAGCTCTGCTGAGTACTTGTGGCTGACCCAAGATCACCTAGCTGGCTTTATGTGGAGGAGTGGGGAATCAGATAAGAGGAAGTAGGATTGCCAGTTTGGCTCTCAAGGAGAAACAGGAAGTTCTAGACTCAAGTGATATCACATTTCTCCTAAGCCCCCGCTCAAGGTACAGGGTTGCCAGCTGCCTGAGGAAGAGAGAAGTCCCACCCTCTGCTGTCCGTTCTTGTTTCATTGAACAGTGGGAGGAAAATAGGGGGTGACAACACCATTGATTTTGTTCAATCTCCTCTCCATGAAAAGACTAAATTGCTATGGTATTTACCCTAAAGTTTTCTGAGCCCCTGGAGTGTCATGGGAATTGAGCAGTGATGTCACTTCCAGTGAGAGCCAGTTTGATGTCATGGTTCAGAGCGGCAGACTCGGATCCAGGTGAACTGGATTTGATTCTCCACTCCTCCTCCACATGCAGCCAGCTGGGCAACCTTGGTTCAGTCACAGTTCTTTCAGAGCTGTTCTCGCAAGAGCAGTTCTCTCAGAACTCTCTCAGCCCCACCTATCTCACAGAGAGTCTGTTGTGGGTATAGCAAGGGAAGGAGATTGTAAGCCACGCTGAGACTCCAAGCGAAAGGTGGGGTATAAATCTCCTCCACCTCCTCCTTCTTCCAGGTCTTTGCCCCGAAGTGAAGTTAAAATGTCACTGCTGCCCTTCCCTCCCAGCCCTGGCCCCCAAAGACCTCCCAGAGGAATACAAGCACTGGATTGGAATCCCTACCCAGGCACCTCCCCGAAATCTCCAGGGATTTCCCAAGCCAGAGTAGTCACCCTTAACAAGAGCCTACAATACTTCTTTCTCTTCCAAGGAGGTCCGGGAAGCCCGCAAGTCCTGTCAATGATTTTTATTTTATTTTTTTTATTTATTTGAGATTTATATCCCACCAGGTGGCTCAGGGCGGCTTACAACATATAAAAACTAACATAAAATATAAAATTATGCATAAAAATTAACATTCCAAATTTACATAATTAAAATCTAGACATTCACATAATTATGTACTTAAAACATTCAAGACATACGGCGGTCTTACAGCTACACTCAGTTTCAAATTCCCATGTTTCAGCGTTTCAGTATTTCAGTGCTGGTTAGTTCTAGTTGGTTGTAAGCCAGCCGGAAGAGGACTGTCTTACAGGCCCTGCGGAATTGAACAAGGTCCCGCAGGGCCCTTACCTCTTCCGGCAGCTGGTTCCACCAGGAGGGTGCCATTACTGAGAAGGCCCTATCTCTTGTAGTTTTCAAACGGGCTTCCTTTGGCCCGGGGACAATCAGGAGATTTTGAGTTCCCGATCTAAGTACTCTCCGGGGAACGTGTGGGGAGAGACGGTCCTTCAAGTAGGCAGGTCCTAGGCCATATAGGGCTTTAAAGGTAATAACCAGCACCTTGTACCGAACTCGGTAAAGTATTGGCAGCCAGTGCAGAGCCCGGAGTCCCGGCTGAATGTGCTCCCGTCTTGGGAGCCCCAATAACAACCGGGCAGCGGCGTTCTGCACCAACTGCAATTTCCTGCGATGATGGGGAACCACTTCCCAGCTTGGCTACAGAAAAAACGTGAGAGAAGTAGGATTGCCAATTCCCAGTGGGGGCAGGGGATCCCCCGGTTTGGAGGCCCTCCCCCCACTTCAGGGTCATCAGAAAGCAAGGAGGGGGGGGACATTTGCAAACCGCTCCATTATTCCCTATGAAGACCGATTTCCATAGGTATGATGGAGAATTGATCTGCTGGTATCTAGGGCTCTGGGAGGGCTGTTGTTTGAGGTAGAGGCACCAAGCTTTCAGCATAGCATCCGGTACCTTTCATCAAAGCACCCTCCAAGTTTCAAAAAGATTGAACCGTGGGGTCCAATTCTATGAGTCCCAAAAGAAGGTACCCTTATCCTTCATTATTTCCAATGGAGGGAAGGCATTTAGATGTGATGGTCAGAACTCTCTTTAGAGTTCAATTATGCTTGTAACAACCTTGCTCCTGGCTCCACCCAGTGTCTTCGGCTCCACCCCCAATGTCTCCTGGCTCCACCCCCAAAGTCCTCAGATATTTCTTGAAATGGCCTTGGCAAAAAAATACGCCAGGGACAAACGAATATTTCGCATGCCGGTTTCTCCAATCCTCGCCTCTTGCATTTATGTTGCCTTTCTTCTTCTTCTTCTGCAAGAAAAAAAGCCTTGCCCACCAAAGTCTGGCTGGAACTGGCTAATTTTTAATGAAGGCAACCGCAGTATTAATTATTTATAGGCAGCCTATTAAAGTTTCTCTGTTTTAAGTTGCCGGAGTGAGAGTCTTCATTCTGAACCATATAAAAATAGCCTGATTAATTGACTGTCTCGGGAAAATATAGGCTGTTCTCTTTATTCGCTAACGGCTCGGGTATGAAAATATCATCCCATTATTATGTCCCAGTTAGTGGATATTCAGATAATTCATTGTAGTTATAATTAATGCTTGGGCTGAATCTGATATTTCTTTTTCCCCTGGAGGTGTGCGTAGGGTGCAAGTTCTGTGGGGAGGGAACTGTTGCTGTTGTGTGATGATCTATCTTGTTTTTGCTTCATTCTTCCTTCAAGGAGTTCAGGGCAGCATACGTGGTTTTCCCCTCCTCCATTTGATCCTTACAATAGCCCTGTTTGACATGTAGGGGTAACCATCCCCAGTTGGGGTGGGGCATCCGCCACCCCCACTCAACTCCTCTTGACGCCACCACTCCGAGCGGATGAAATTGTAAAAGGCAGCATCACATGCAGCTCTGTGGTCACTCATGGGTGACATAGGGTAGCTCTAGGAATTGCAAGACACTCTATGGCAGGGGTGGCCAAACTTGGTTAACATAAGAGCCACATAGTATAAACATCAGATGTTTGAGAGTTACAAGACATGAATATCAGATGTTTGAAAGCCACAAGGAAGGAAAGAAGGAAAGCAAATAGATGGATGGAGTGGAGGTAGAAAGAAAGCAACTCCAACTTTAAATGCATTCTCCAAGCCATCAGCTTGCTTGGTTTGGGTTGGAGAAGTGATTTAAAGAAAGAAATGCCTGCTCCAAGCCAGCCAACATGGTAGTGGGGGCTTCAAGAGCCACACAACGTGTGTGAAAGAGTCACATGTGGCTCCCGAGCCACAGTCTGGCCACCCCTGCTCTATGGTCTCACCACAAAAATTTTGGCAATTCCTAGAGCTAACCTCCATCACTTCTGAGTTTTTATAGGAAGTCAGGCTTCATTTTAGGCAGGAGCCCACAGGAGCAGAGCTCCAGAACCTCTAAATTTATTTATTGTGCTCTTTCTTTCTTACCTCCCCCTCCCCAACAAAAATACTTGCTTCTGGGCTCTATCGTTCAACCCTCCTGTGAGAATTTTGCTGAACTTTAAGATCTGACAAACTTTCTAATATTTTTCCCCACAGAAAATGGGAAAATAACAAAAACAGATGGAAATCTTCATCAAGCCACTGTGGCCACATAGGAGAAAGTAATCTTAACAGTACGATGGGAGTAAGGTTATGACAAGTATAATTCAAGAAGCATTTTAAGGTAGATGCTGAACTAATATAATTTAGTACACCTTCTGGTGATGTCAAGGCTGTGTAATGTATGCAAATGAGTTGTGCTAATGAGCTCTGGCACCTCTTTTTCTACAAAATGACCTCTATAGGAAGCAACCTCATTCCCACAACATCATCCCTCAGTGGAGTCAAGGCATCTCGACGCGGTGCGCCTATAACACTGAAGTGCTGTATTGGTTTAGCTACAGCACTCAACTTGGAACTTTTTTGAAAATCTGAGGAAGATCACATGGCAAAAAAGGGCGGGGAAAAAGCAGCACTGTTTGACATGACCATAGTGCTTCAGAGATGGCTCATTCATGGAAGGAAATTTGCTGTATGAAATCCTTGTCCCTGTATTGTTTTACTCAAAATAGGGCTAACAATAAATAATATCCGGTTTAGAGCTGTAATGGTAAAAAGGGCCTCTGTGGTAGAGCATCTGCTTGGCATGCAGAACGCCTCAGGTTCAAGCCCTGGCATCTCCAGTTAAAAGAACCAGGCAGTAGGTGATATGAAAAGACTCTGCCTTGAGATTCTGGAGAGCCACTACTGGTCTGAGCAGAAAATACTGATTTTGATGGACCAATGGTCTAGGGTTGTCAGGTCCAATTCAAGAAATATTTGGGGACTTTGGGTATGGAGCCAGGAAACTTTGGGGGCGGAGCCAGGAAACATTAGGGTGGAGCCAGGAGCAAGATTGTGACAACCATAACTGAACTCCAAAGGGAGTTCTGGCCATCACATTTAAAGGGACTGCACATCTTTTAAATGCCTTCCCTTCACTGGAAATAATGAAGGATAGGGGCACCTTCTTTTAGTCCAATCCTTTTGAAACTTGGAGGGTGTTTTGAGGAGAGGCACAGGATGGTATGTTACAAATTTGCTGAGTCTGCCTCAAAAAACAGCCCCTCCCTGAGCCCCAGATACCCGTAAATCAATTCTCCATTATACCCTATAGGAATTGGTCTCCATAGGGAATAATGGAGTGCCCAGCCGACATTTCCCTCCCCCCCACACTGATTTCTAATGACCCTGAAGCGGGGGGAGGGCCTCCAAACCAGGGCATCCCCTGCCTCCACCTGGGGATTGGCAACCCGATCTGATTCAGTATACGGCAGCTTCATGTATGTTCATATGTAAGTTCATAAAGGGAAAAGCAGTATTATGGCCCTCAGTGATAGAGCCTATGAAACACCAGCTTCCTTGTACTTTCCCAGGCCTGAACTGAGGGCATTAAATTCTCTCCACATCTGAGTTTATTTCTTTACTTACCCCAGAAGTCAAAGCAATGATTGCTTCCCCCACCATCACCAATACACACAACACACACACACACACACACTTTTAATTAATTGACATTCTATTTTTATCCTTGTTTGGGTCAGACGCCTAAGTGTCTATCCGTTTGATAGTTCTCGAGGGACTCTTTTGTTCCAAGGAGGTGAAAAATCGTACCCACAAAAAGAGTTTCCTCATCCGATCAATTCTCTCTAACAACTTTATTGATTAGCTGCAGCAACATTTTTCATTTATTAATTATGAAGAAGATGTTCCGGGGAGGGGGGGTTCTTTAAGTTAACTATTTTGATAGCCCTCAACCCCACCCCCCCTTGTCCGTATTAACCGTGACTGACTAGAGCGCTAATTCCAAATGAAAACCCCCTATTAGTAATTTATAGGAAGTCTATTAAACTTTCTCTGTTTTAAAGTTGGGGAGTGAGAATCTTCATTCAGAGCCACATAAAAATTGCCTGATTAATTGACTGCCTGGGAAAATAAGTATCAGTGCATTTAGCTCCAGTAACAGTCTGTGTAGAAATATCATCCTGTATTCTCCTTATTACTGAAATTCCCAGTCTGCCGGCTGGGGTGCACTAGATTGCCACAAGAGAACGGACAGCATGCTGTGAGAAATCAATGAATCAAATTATTGCTCCCATAGGCCCAAAAGGACCTGTTCTCAAACGAGTTTGACCACTGAGTCTCTGCATGAATCACTGATCCAAACATATCTGTTTCCGTATCACCTGCCATTTGGGGGATGTTTTTCTGCTGCATCTCTTCCTTTGGTGAGATCAAATATTTAAATTTGATATTTAATTCTCCCGGCCCTTGACGGGGTGCCGGCCCTTGACGGGGTGCCACTGATACCGGTCCCCAAAGTCAAGAGCTTAGGCGTGCTCCTTGAGTCCTCCCTTACAATGGAGGCTCAGGTAGCAGCCACTGTTAGATCTGCCTTTTTCCATCTTCGGCAAGCACGGCAGCTGGCCCCTTACCTGGAGCGCAGCGACCTAGCGACGGTAATCCATGCTACGGTCACCTCAAGAATAGATCACTGTAATGCTCTCTACATGGGGCTACCCCTGACGCTAACCCGGAGACTACAACTAGTGCAGAACGCTGCGGCACGGCTGTTAATGGGGCTACCACGACGGGAGCACATTCGGCCAGTGCTGAGAGAGCTGCACTGGTTGCCTGTTGTGTTCCGAGTTCGCTTCAAGGTGTTGGTACTAACCTTTAAAGCCCTTTATGGTCAGGGACCTGCCTATCTACGGGACCGCCTTTCCCCATATATCCCCCAGAGAGCACTGCGATCAGGGACAAAAAATCTGCTGTCTGCCCCTGGCCCAAAAGAAGCCAGGCTATGCGTAACAAGATCCAGGGCTTTCTCGGTGGCAGCACCAGAACTTTGGAACACCCTCCCAGAAGCTATAAGGGCCCTGCGGGATTTGTCGGCGTTCCGCAGGGCCTGTAAGACCGAACTGTTTAGACAAGCTTTTCTGGTTGACTGAAAATGGGCTGCCACCGGACATCCTACAGAAGCTGGCGATCATAGTCAGAACCCAATACCGCCAGACTGGATTGAGACAGCGCAAATAGTTTTAAATTGATAAGTGAACTATGTTTTTATATGTTTTATGGAATTGATTGTTTTTATGATATTGTAAGCCGCCCTGAGTCCGCTTGCGGAGAGGGCGGGATATAAATGTAAAGTAATAAATAATAAATAAATAAATACTTACCAATGAAGAACTGCAATAGAATTGCCCACTTTCTGAAAAGTCTGCCTGTTGAGTCTCTGTGTGAATCCCTGTTCTGGGCTTATTCATTTCCAATCAGAAGGCATACCCAGATCGGTGACAACCAAGGCCTAGTTCTCACCTGCAGGAGAATGGCAGAATACTAAAGTAATAGAATGAAAAAGCCCCCCTGACTGAGACTCAGACAGGCAGTGACTTTCCAGAATCTCAGTCAGTGGGGCTTCATTTGGACTGCCAATTCAGATCACAGAAGTAGCTTCTTATTTTGGCTTTCCAAGTCATTTGGCAGGAAATGGGTCTGGGTAGCAGAACAGTTGGCTTCACAGTGCTTCCTACTTAGAAGTGTCATCGGTAGCTACAAATTGTATGAGTCACCCTAAACAGAGGACCATTCATCACCATCTGTATAAGCACCTCTACAAAGAAATGTCTCAAGTTTCTTGCTGAATTGCTCTTGAGATCCTAAGTTATCTGTTCACAAAGGAGGCTGCACTCTTGTCTCTGCATGACTCATTGATCTGATATAGCAGGAAAGGGGTCAAGGTAAGGAGAAACGCTTATAAAAGCGAGGTGGTTTCAATCTAGAACAAGACTGAAGTTGCAAGCACACCAAAGTGAGAGAAAGCTCCATAGAACATATTGGGAATTAGTTCTGAGTATAGGACTGAACTATAAAATACATTTGTGAGCGGGAAAGTATTTTTTCTCTCTCTTGCAGCACTAGACCTCAAGGTCATTCAATGAAACTGATGGTGGCGAGTTGGCTTTTCACTAGCAAAAGGAAGTTCTTCATCACATGCATGTGTATGTGCCATCAAGTTACAACTGACTTACGGCAACTCCAGCTAGGAGCTTTCAAGGCATGTGAGAAGCAGAAGTGATTTGCCATTGCCTTCCTCTGCAGAGCCTTCCTTGGTGGTCTGCATTCCAAATATTAACCCTGCTTAGCTTCCGAGATCTGATAACATCAGGCTATACCACACCACTGTCCTTCCCATTCATCCCATGCAACATAAGAACATTACAGAAGCCATGTTGGATTAGACCACTGCCCATCCTGTCTAACACTCTGTGTCACACAGTGGCCACAACCCAGGTGCCATCAAGAGGTCCACCAGCAGGGTCAGAACTTCAGGAACCCTCTCACTGTTGCCTCCTCCCCCGGTACCAAGAATACAGAGCATCATTGCCCTAAATATAGTGTTTCCTCTATAATGTTCCTTTTCGACCCTGGCCCCTGCCTGGTGGAATGAGCTCCCCCTGGAGATCCAGACCCTGTGGGATGTACTTCAGTTCCTCGGGGCCTGTGAAACAGAGCTTTTTCGCCAGGCCTTCAGCTGAGGCAATGGATGCCTCTTGTTATTGACCTCCCCCCTTTCATTACATCCTAGTGCTGTAGGATCTGCTGGGCCTGGACAATAGGCCATGTTTGTGAGGCAGAATGTGCCATTTTAGTCTCTACTCTGTAATTTTAGATTTTATGTATTTTAACTGGTTTTTAACTGTTGATTGTCTTTTATGATGTAATCCACCCTGAGCCTGTTCTACAGGAAGGGTGGACTAAAAATTTAAATAAATAAATAAAGTTATGGGTAGTGGCCACCGATGGACCTTTGCTCCATATGTTTAACATTTGGAATTCCTTGTCACAAACAATGGCAACCTCTATCCTTCATTGGTTTTCAAACCCACAAGAGATGTGACTTTCAAAACACACAAATCACCAACCTGTCTAGAACTATTACAGGTATGACCTCTATCAACAGAGGTCCCATTACAGGTGGAACCAGTATCAGCAGAGGCAGTATCCCAGGCACTGAAGAACAGGAAGAGCTGTTGTCTTTGTGCTCTCTGAGCTTCCGGAAGTATCTGACCACTAGATCAAGGACTCTCTGTCAAAACTATTCCTACGCTCTTTGGTCCTTATGTCGCAATTGTTTCCCCCTTGGCTTGGAATTGTGGGTTGACCTCTTCCGTCCACAGCTTTAATCCTTAGAAGATTTGTCTCCCGCTGGGTCTAGGAGGACAAGTAGAGAAAAAAACCTTCTCTCTTTCTCTTTCTCCGTGACTACTCTTCTTCTAGCACACCATGTTTAGTCAAGCTAGAAGGCAAGCCAGAGAAAAAGGCTCCAATTCTGAACCTCAAATAAAGGTTCTATTTGGGGCTTAGTTCGTCTTTTGTTTGTTCAAAGGATCACATTGGCAGTGTATTTAACCTAAACGAGTTTGTTCATCCTGGGGGTAAATACAGATGCACACAGCGATAAATATATGGGCTTTGGCCCTAGATAAATATATAGTCCCTGCCCCCAGCTCCCTGGTGAGTTGATAACAAAACTCCTATTCATTTCAGCCTCGTTATGGGCTTATCCTTTTTTTCTTCCCTTTTCTGTAGTATAAATGTAAGACGTGCTAAGAGAGCAATAGTTATCCATAGGGAAGGATCTGGGCATCCAAGCTGGGCTGATCATTTTATTATTGGGCTAGTTTTGTTACCACTGCAGTTTTATTACATGGAGTGGGTTTGTGGTTTGACTTTTCTCCACGCCCAAATAAAACGATAATGAACGTTCCCCCTTCTCTCCAAAACCACTGCCCCAAATCCATTTGACATTTTCAATATCTTTTACAGACATCGTCTAGCAGGTGCCCGCTTGGCAAAGCATTGCTGAGGCCAAAAAGTCCAACTTGGCCATGTAATAAAACTATCTGGAGAATTGACTCTCCCTCCGCGTTGCCACCAGGTCATCCCTTTGCCAAGATTGCTCTTCTTGAACTGAGCTGAGGCAATTTCTGTCCCTGTGGCTTCGAGCATGTGGGGACAGAGCGAGAGAAGGAACTCGTTTGGGTAAACAAGGAAACCAAAGCGACTTGGAGGGAAATGGAAAAAAACAACAACACTGGCCCACATGAAGCCAGCAAGTATTCTGATGAGTTAGATATTACAGTTTAATGCTCAACCAGAACACTGTGGAGAGAGCCGTGTGAGGCTGTGGTCCCCTGAATGCTATTAATTTTCAAAGTGTATTACAATTACGGGAGCACCTGGGCTACAGAACTTTGAGCCGAGACACCCAGAAGCACCACAGTTTCTAATAGCCCTCGAAATATCTAATTTCATGCTCACAGTGGGGTGTCGGCGGCTGGCGCTTTCAACAGAAGCAGCAAAGAGAACCGAAAAGGACATCCTCAGTTGTTCAAAGGTCTCTGATCAGACTCGGATGTGTGTTTGTGTGTGTGTTTTGCTTTCAATATTTTCAGCTTCATCCCAGGGCAGCTGGTTTTCTGGAAGATGAACGTTTGGTTTATGGGGTACTATTTTATTTATTTTATCATATTTATATCCTGCTCTCCCCTAATGGGCTCAGGGCAGCTCACAACAGTTAAAAACAACATAGAAGTTAAAATATAAAATATACAATAAAAATCATTTCATACAATTTACAATCCCCAAAAATCCAAGATGGACATTGATCTTACTAAATATTGTTTAGCATTATATTCGTTGACGTTACTGGATGTTATTTGGCGCTCTACACTTATATTGGAGTCAGTTAAAATTGTCGATGCTGCAGGGAGGGCGTTCCACATGGCAGGGGCTGCTACTGAAAAGACTCTAGCTCTAGTGGTAGATGGCCAAGCTTCTTTGGGTCGGGGATCATGAGGAGGTTTTGAGAACTTGAACGTAGTGCTCTCTGAGGCTCATATGGGGAAAGGCAGTCCTGAAGGTAGATACTAGGGCATCGCAGGGGTGTACTGGGCACTGTAGGTTTCCTGGACAGGGTACTATATGGCCTCCTGAACAGGGTACAATATGGATGCCAAGAACCATGTAAGATATTAACTATCAGTCCAGCGCATTTTATATAACACATTTTTTGAGGGGAGAGCAGGCTTGACTGGCATGCAAGGGGAGGGACGGTGGCTCAGTGGTAGAGCATCTGCTTGGGAAGCAGAAGGTCCCAGGTTCAATCCCCGGCATCTCCAACTGAAAAGGGTCCAGGCAAATAGGTGTGAAAAACCTCAGCTTGAGACCCTGGGGAGCCGCTGCCAGTCTGAGAAGACAATACTGACTTTGATGGACCAAGGGTCTGATTCAGTAGAAGGCAGCTTCATATGTTCATATGTTCCCCCTGCCTTTTTTTAAAAAAAATCTTTATTTATGACTTTTTCGGGGGGGGGAAGGAAGTACAAAAATGATAGTACAAACACATAGTTATAACAAACGACTGTATGGAGGCTAGCAATTGGTATAATAGGAACTGGATAACAACTCAATATATAGCAATGATTTTAAGGCTATCTGGAATCAAACTTTTCAACTTGGTTTTTTTTTTCTCTATAAGGTCAAGAAAAGGAAACCATCTTTCTAAAAACTCGGATAATTTGGTTTCTCAGATAATGAAATGCGATTAGATATTTTGTCCATAACTAGATATTGGCCCATTTTGTCCATAACTAGATGTCAACCCATTGTTGTAATGAAGCGTGATCCTTGCTTTTCCAATATCTTGCAATAATCAATTTTGCTGCAACATGCAACCAATTTAAGTGGTATTGAATCTTTACATATCGCAGGTATATCAATACCCTTCTGAACATTAAGTCAGGGGTGTCAAACTCATTTCTTATGAGGGCCAGATCTGACATAAAAGAGACCTTATTGGGACGGGCCATATCTATCATAAAACGTAATGCCCAGGTAGCAGAGATATAAACTTCATAAAGGACATAGACAAACACAATTAAAAAAAAAAAAGCTTAAAATAAAACATGCTTAAAACATCAGTGCTCATTAGCCTTAAAAGTAGTTTATTTGAATCTCTCCTGTGTGATCCAGGGAGCTGGGCAAATGAAGCTGTGGTTCTTTCCTTCCTTCCCCGTGTATATAAATTGTGAGCCGCCCTGAGCTTGCTTTGGTGGGAAGGGCAGGATGTAAATCAAATAAACATAAAGAAGGGACCAGGAGGTGGAGGAACCTCAGTCAATAGAAGGAAGAGAGGCTTGGCTCAGTAGCTCTGCTGTACCATTGAGAGAACATGGCAAAGCAAGCTATTTCTTCCCCCTTCCTCCCCAAAGGAGGAGCCTCAGCCAATGGAGAAAATAGAGGCTTTGCTCTGTAACTCCCGTGTAATTGAGCAAGTCTGGCAAAGCAAGCTGTGATGCGGAAGGGAGCAAGAGAGGGGGAGAAGGAAGCAGCCAGTTGCTTGGGAGCCTGATTGGAGCCCTCCAGGGGCCTGATTTGGCCTCTAGGCTGCATGTTTGAAACCCCTGTATTAAGCTGCATAAATGCAGGACAAGGTGGGATGTCATAACCTGTAATTTTCCTTATCACATTAAGGATATCTTTCCAATATTTGGCAATCCAAGGGCATTCCCACACACAATGTAAGCAAGATCCAATTTGGTTACAACCTCTCCAGTGGTTTTATTTTTTCAACAATCCATCAGGGTTCTTAAAAGGTGTGGGGACCAAAATATCTTTATTTTGGTGTAGTGGTTAATTGCACAAACTCTTATTTGGGAGAACCGGGTTTGATTCCCCACTCCTCCACTTGCAGCTGCTGGAATGGCCTTGGGTCAGCCATCGTTCTTCTAGGAGTTGTCCTTGAAAGGCCAGCTTCTGTGAGAGTCCTCTCAGCCCCACCCACCTCACAGGGTGTCTGTTGTGGGGGAGGAAGATAAGGGAGATTGTGAGCCACTCTGAGACTCTGCGATTCAGAGTGGAGGGTGGGATTTAAGTCCAATATCATCATCATCTTCTTTTCCTGTGTTGGACTGGATGGACCATTGGCCTGATCCAAAATGACTTCTCTTGTGTTCTTATGTTCCAAGTCTTGCAACTCATAGACAGTTTTGGCAGCAGTCGCATGTTGTTTGCGCAATACCCACAGGTTGTTGTTGGACTCTAATTTGGTACTTGCTATCAGCTGCTAGGACACTGTATGCGCAGCTATGGAAACAAGAAAAAATACCAGAGAAATGGGACTGGACCATGAAAGTTTTATCGTGGAGTGAAATGGACAAACTAACTAGAACGCTAAGAGACTATGACTTAGAGATATTCAAAAAGGAGTGGAAGAAATTTAAAGGATATATGGAGAAAGAGTGGAATGTAAAAAGACATTGGACAATTTTTTAGCATTAATGGGGGGGGGAAAGAATATATGTATTGAACTTTGATCAGTTAGAAGTACCTTTAGTATTGAACTTGAATCTATAACTCTGGGGAAGTCAACATTGGAGGGAGGGGGGATTGTAATGCCATATGGGTTAGCACTGAAAATTTAAAATTAAGATTTGTAACCATATGTTATCAATAAATTGTTAAAACATAATACCCACAGGTTGTCAGGCTGTGGTCTATGCACCAGGCATGGCAGCAGTTACCGTGCTTGGTCCCAGGATTCCATCCCAGTCTCTGAAGGCTAAGGGCAACCTTCTATACATTGTATACCCCTGTAAGAAGTCATCAGGGTGATAATCTTGCTAGGAGTGTTGGCTGTCTAAGTTTCCTATTTGGAGATGGGGAAATGGGAAGAGAAGAGTCACGTGTCTGCTCCTTCCTGGAATGTAAGCACAGAACAGACCAGGCCCGGCACTAGGGGTGCCCTCGCACCTAGGCCGAGTCTCTAATCCACCCACCCCCCACCAGTGTTTGTATGCGTGTGCAGCAAGCACGCCCAGATCATGTCACAATCACATCACTGCCATGCCCCCCTCCCGACTCTTCTGAAGCCTCCCAAGCCTCAGGAAGCTTCAGAAGAGTCAGAGGCAGGGCAGGCACACTCCAAGCCAGTCAGCTCGAACTCTTCTGAAGCTTCAGGAAGCTACGGAAGAGTAGGAGGACATGTGGGGGAGGCGGCAGCGGTGGGAAGGTGGCGGCGAGCACAGCAGGCGAGCGTGGGGTGGGGAGCACAGCAGGCAAGCGTGAACATCCTGGATATAAGCTATATGGGAAGGATAGGGAGGGAAGGGTTGGAGGTGGGGTGGCTCTGTATGTCAGAGAGGATATACGGTCCAGTAAGACTGAGGTCAGAGAATTAGATTCACTTTTAGAAATGCCTTGGGTTGAAATAGAGGGCCCAAAAGGAAATTTAACTATGGGAGTTTGTTATCGCCCAGCAAATCAAAAGAGAGAGGACGATTATAATATGATGGAAGGCATAAGATAGCGGCTAAACGTAAAAACTGTGTTGTAATAGGTGATTTTAACTACCCGCAGATTGATTGGGTCAATATGTGTTCTGGTCGAGAGAAAGAGATTGAGTTTCTTGATGCTCTCAATGACTGTGCTATGGAGCAGATGGTCTCAGAACCTACCAGGGGTGGGGCGATCCTGGATTTGGTCCTAAGTAATGCCCAAGACTTGGTGAGAGATGTAAAAGTGATTGCGCCGCTTGGGAGCAGTGACCATAATGTTATTGATTTCACCGTTTGTATAAATAGGGAGTTGTCCAAAAAGACTGCCACAACCACGTTTAACTTTAAAAGGGGTAAATACACTGATGAGGAGATGAGGAGGCATGTGAGGAGGAAACTGAAAGGAAAGGTACATACGGTCAAAACCCTCGGGGAAGCTTGGACGCTATTTAAAACTATAATCCTAGAAGCTCAGATAAAATACATACCACAAGTTAGGAAAGGCACAAACAGGCATAAGAAAAGACCTGCATGGTTAACAAACAAAGTAATGGAAGCTGTAAAAGGTAAGAAGGACTCCTTTAAGCGGTGGAAAACCAGTCCAAGTGAGATTAGTAAAAGGGAACACAGGCTGTGGCAAATCAAATGCAAGACTGTGATCAGGCAGGCAAAAAGGGACTATGAGGAGCATATTGCAAAAAACATAAAGACCAACAATAAAACTTTCTTCAAATATATTAGAAGTAGGAAACCAGCCAGGGAGGCAGTGGGGCCCTTGGATGACCATGGGGTAAAAGGATTACTGAAGGAGGATAGGGAAATGGCTGAGAAGCTAAATGAATTTTTTGTCTCCGTCTTCACTGTGGAAGACGAGAACTTTTTGCCCACCTCAGAACCACTAATTTTGGAAGGGGTGTTGAAAGACCTGAGTCAGATTAAGGTGACAAAAGAGGAGGTCCTACAACTGATAGACAAATTAAAAACTAATAAGTCACCCGGTCCGGATGGCATACATCCGAGAGTTCTGAAAGAACTCAAAGTTGAACTTGTGGATCTTCTAACAAAAATCTGTAATCTTTCATTGAAATCTGCCTCCGTTCCTGAGGACTGGAAGGTAGCAAATGTCACCCCCATCTTTAAAAAGGGTTCCAGAGGAGATCTGGGAAATTACAGGCCAGTCAGTCTGACTTCAATACCGGGAAAGTTGGTAGAAACCATTATCAAGGACAGAATGAGTAGGCACATTGACGAACACGGGTTATTGAGGAAGACTCAGCATGGGTTCTGCAAGGGAAGATCTTGCCTCACTAACCTGTTACATGTCTTTGAGGGGGTGAACAAACATGTGGACAAAGGCGACCCGATAGATGTTGTTTACCTTGACTTCCAGAAAGCTTTTGATAAAGTTCCTCATCAAAGGCTCCTTAGAAAACTTGAGAGTCATGGAGTAAAAGGACAGGTCCTCTTGTGGATCAAAAACTGGCTGAGTAATAGGAAGCAGAGAGTGAGTATAAATGGGCAGTCTTCGCAGTGGAGGACGGTAAGCAGTGGGGTGCCGCAGGGCTCGGTACTGGGTCCCATACTCTTTAACTTGTTCATAAATGATTTGGAGTTGGGAGTGAGCAGTGAAGTGGCCAAGTTTGCGGATGACACTAAATTGTTCAGGGTGGTGAGAACCAGAGAGGATTGTGAGGAACTCCAAAGAGATCTGTTGAGGCTGGGTGAGTGGGCGTCAACGTGGCAGATGCGGTTCAATGTGGCCAAGTGCAAAGTAATGCACATTGGGGCCAAGAATCCCAGCTACAAATACAAGTTGATGGGGTGTGAACTGGCGGAGACTGACCAAGAGAGAGATCTTGGGGTCGTGGTAGATAACTCACTGAAAATGTCAAGACAGTGTGCGTCTGCAATAAAAAAGGCCAACGCCATGCTGGGAATTATTAGGAAGGGAATGGAAAACAAATCAGCCAGTATCATAATGCCCCTGTATAAATCGATGGTGCGGTCTCATTTGGAGTACTGTGTGCAGTTCTGGTCGCCGCACCTCAAAAAGGATATTATAGCATTGGAGAAAGTCCAGAGAAGGGCAACTAGAATGATTAAAGGGATGGAGCACTTTCCCTATGAAGAAAGGTTGAAACGCTTGGGACTCTTTAGCTTGGAGAAACGTCGACTGCGGGGTGACATGATAGAGGTTTACAAGATAATGCATGGGATGGAGAAAGTAGAGAAAGAAGTACTTTTCTCCCTTTCTCACAATACAAGAACTCGTGGGCATTCGATGAAATTGCTGAGCAGAAAGGTTAAAACGGATAAAAGGAAGTACTTCTTTACCCAAAGGGTGATTAACAGGTGGAATTCACTGCCACAGGAGGTGGTGGCGGCCACAAGTATAGCCACCTTCAAGAAGGGTTTAGATAAATATATGGAGCACAGGTCCATCAGTGGCTATTAGCCACAGTGTATGTGTGTATATAAATTTTTTTGCCACTGTGTGACACAGAGTGTTGGACTTGATGGGCCGTTGGCCTGATCCAACATGGCTTCTCTTATGTTCTCTTATGTTCTTATGAGGAGGCTGCGGGCAGCACGGGGAGTGGCGGCAGGCAGAGGCAGCAGCGGCAAGCACGGGGAGTGCCGGCAGGCAGAGGAGGCAGCAAGTGCGGGGAGAGGGGGCACCTCATTGCACCCCTAGGCCAAGTGGTGCCTGAGGCAGCTGCCTACTTATAATAATAATAATAATATTTTATTTTATATCCCGCCCTCCCCGCCAGGCGGGCTCAGGGCGGCTAACAGACATGGGGTCCCATGATTCACATTAAACAATAAACAATATAACAGGCATGGGAGTCCCATGATTCACATAAAACATAGCAATTCAAACATTAATTACAAATAAGTTATTTAAAATACATAAAACATATAAAATAGGTGCTAAAATAATATAGTCCTGATGTATATGAGATGGCTAAATATCTGTTCGTTCGTTATCAGGTTCTGTCTCAAATACCACAAGATGTCTCAAATGCCAACTGAAAAAGAAATGTTTTGCAAGCCCTGCGGAATTGGTTCAGGTCCCGCAGGGCTCGCACCATCTCTGGAAGGTCATTCCACCAGCGAGGGGCTATCACCGAGAAGGCCTGCTCCCTAGTGGCCTTCATCCTAACTTCTTTTGGCCCAGTCCCATGCGCCTGCCCTGGAACAGACACACATCCTTGCCCCCTTTATCTCCACTTCAGCATCTCTCCCCTCACTTTGATGTTCTCATTGTCTCAAGTTTTAAATACTGAGCTCCTCAGTGGAGGAGGAGAAAGAGGAGGAGATTGGATTTATATACCCCACCCTCCACTTGAAGTCTCAGAGCAGCTTACAATCTCCTTCCCCTTCTCTCCCCACAACAGACACCTTGTGATGTAGGTGGGGGGTGAGAGAGCTCTGAGAACTGCTCTTGAGAGGACAGCTCTGAGACAACTGTGAATGACCCAAGGTCACACCACCAGCTGCATAGAATCATAGAGTTGGAAGGAACCTCCAAGGGCATCTAGTCCCACCCCTTGCACAATGCAGGAAACTCACAAATACCTACCCCAGGTTCACAGGATCTTCATCGCTGTCAGATGGCCATCTAGCCTCTGTTTAAAAACCTCCAAGGAAGGAGAGCCCACCACCTCCCAAGGAAGCCTGTCCCACTGGGGAGCTCCAACGGTCGGGAAGTTCTTCCAAATATTGAGCCGGAAACTCTTTAGATTTAATTTCAACCCATTGGTTCTGGTCCTACCTTCTGGGGCCCCAGAAAACAATTCCACACCATCCTCTATATGACAGCCCTTCAAGTACTTGAAGATGGTGATCAAATCACCTCTCAGCTGCCTCCTCTCCAGGCTAAACATCCCCAGCTCCTTCAACCTTTCCTCATAGGACTTGGTCTCCAGACCCCTCAACATCTTCATCGCCCTCCTCTGAACCCGTTCCAGCTTGTCTATATCCTTTTTAAAATGTGGTGCCCAAAACTGAACACAATACTCCAGGTGAGGTCTTACCAGAGCAGAGTAAAGCGATACCATCACTTCATGTGATCTGGACACTATACTTCTGTTGATACATGTGGAAGAGTGGGGAATCAAACCCTGTTCTTCAGATTAGAGTCCACCACTCTTAACCACTTCACCAAACTGGCACTCCAGAAACCTCTATTATTGAAAATCTGCAATGTGCCATGCACATTTAAGATGCTATATAAACTGTTGTTGTTGTTACTTTCATCATCAGTAAGAATGTATGAAGAAAATGTCTCATGCTGAGTCAGAATCCTGGTCCATCAGCAGGTCCTCAGGGTCTCAACTAGAGACCTTTCACATATCTTTACTACTAGCTGATATGTTTCACCAAAGATGCTGGGGAGTGGAGGGCTTCTGGAATTCTGGCCTTGCTGGTGGACCTCATAATGGCCCTTGGGTTTTGGGAATGCTGGTCCATTTTCAGCAGGTAACTTAGGTCTCATAAGTGGGTCATACCACAAACCCAAATTGCACTGTAGGAATAACATCATATCCATTTTTGTCTGCATGTTTAGGAGTAAGAAAGGGGGTGAGTAGATGCAAAGTAAGCCAGGCCCATCATGGCTTTAACCTTTGCACTCAAAACTCTCTGTAGGACGAGTTCCTGCTTCAATGCAACCTGTCCTCTTATGCAACTGGCCACCCTACAGAGGAAAAAAGTAGGGTTGTGGCTCAATGGTAGAACATCTGATTATTATGTACAAGGTCCCAGGTTCAATCTTCCATTGAACGGATCAGGTTGTAGGTTCTATTGCGGGGGACCTCCACCAGAACCCTGAAGAGTTGCTATTGATCAGATAAGACAATAGTCAAATTGTGAGATCAGGAGTCTGACTCAGTTTTAGGCAACTTCATGTGTTCTCCATCCGAACTTTTGGGGGAGAAGCTGTGGAGGAAGAGCACCCATTTGATGTGTAGAAGGTTCTGGAAAAGGACGCAGAAAAGTCAGGTTGTGGCTCCGTGGTAGAGCATCTGCTTGGCATGCAGAAGGTCCCAGGTTCAATCCCTGGCCTCTCCAGTTAAAAAATCTGGCTGTAGGTGATGTGAAAGACCTCAGCCTGAGATCCAGGAGAGCTGCCACCAGTCTGAGTGGACAACAAGGACTATACTCACTATAAGGCAGTTTCAAGGTGGCCATAGTTGGTAAAAAAAAAAAAGTGAAGGTAGTTTCTGAGTCGCAGATTGTAGTTCAGCATGGGGCCTTGGGTCCCAAAAGGCTGATCATTGCTGGTCAAGACTAGCTTTATAGCAGGGCTGTCCAGCCTTGTTGAACCTGTGGGCACTTTTGAAATTTGGTGCACAGGTAATAAGGGTCACAGGAAAATGACTACAAGGGTCACTTACAAGGGTCATTTCATAGAAAAAGAGGTGCTGGTGCTCATAAGCACAACTCATTTGCGTAACATATTTGCATATGTCACACACCCCTGATGTCACTGGAAGGTGTACTCAGTTATATCAGCTCAGCATCTATCTTAAACCCACAATCTGGGGGCCACACAGGGTCTTTACTGTCCATTGCCCATTTTAGGATTACAGCAGTTAACATTCTGCTCAGGATATGAACTGCTTCTCTCAATGCGGGGAGGGAAATAGAGGAAACATTGTTCACAACGGATAGCGGTAGATCCAGCAGTAAGGCCCCAGCAGATAAACATAACCAGGAAAGGCCTGACAGAAAGAATATACCCCCCCTCAAAAAAAATCTTGTTATTTTCTGAAGTGCTTCTGGACTTGAATCTAGCTCTTCTGCTACAGACCAATGTAGCTGACTTTGGAAGCTAGCCTTGGGCAGGGGTGGAATTCTAACAGGATCGCCTTTGCATATTAGGCCACCCACCCCCGATGTAGCCAATCCCCCAAGAGCTAACAAAAAAGAGCCTTATAAGCTCTTGGAGGATTGGCCTAATATGCAAAGGAGCTCCTGCTAGAATTCCACCTTTGGCCTTGGGAAAGAAGTCAGTGGGCATCACTGTGGATCCACAAGTGCCACAAGTCCATGCTGCCTGGCACCCACAGATAAGTGGCTGGCATGCCTCGGGCAGATGATCAGGTGCCTCCTTCTGACTGCCTAGCATCCCCCCCGCCACAAAACCCCCAGAGAAAGCGCCGCAACACACCCAAAAGATGAAAAATGAGGGGGAAAGAATGAAATAAGGGGAAAAAACATTTCAAAGCAACATCAATACAGAGTGGGGGTCTTCCACTGAGATTTGATTGCCTTCAAATGGAATTGGCTACGAACAGTCCAAGAGAAAACCTCAGTATCAATATGCTGTAATAAATTTTTGAGGAGATGGATGACTCCAGCGCAAGTTATTGCAGAGGGAAGGGAGTTGCTAATGATTTGCTGAAATCACTGCAGCTCAGGCAGCCGCGCCGGAGGGACCGGGGAGCAGGCGCACGAGGGAGGGGGGGATGCCACCGACAGTCCACACACACACACACACACACACAATAGGAGAATTTAGGGACTGGGATGAGGGGGCCACAAACATTTGGGGAAATGTTGGGGATGGTTTTGGAGTGAATTCGAAGAGGAAACGTAGATGTGGAAAATGTGTTTTGGGGGAGGGGGAACTCTTCCTCGCTGCAGGTTTTCCACAGTAATCCTCCACCTGAGAAAAATCAATGCTCCTCATTCCCTTTCGCCCTGATCCAGCTAAGGGCCGGCTGTGCGCAGAAGCAGGTCGGGGCATGTGTAGCTCTCTGGCTTGAATGCGGAATCCTGGCGGCAAGGCCTTGTTGCACCTCAACCCTCTCTCGTCCCAGCGGTGTGTTTACGGCCCTGGAAATGAAGCTGGGATGGCGCTAATTAGCTATTTGGGAGCAGGCAAAGGGGGACTAGATTCATCCTCTTGATCTCTGTTGAAGAAGACAGCAGACTTCATTCGGGCGTTTTGAAAATGGAGCATGGGTGGTGTCAGATGCCGTGTGCCTGCACGGTTCCGCCGAGGCCTTTGTCTTCTTGCACGGCTGCCAATAGTTTGAATTTATGAAGGTTTGGAGATGGCATATTTCACTTCTGCTGCCTCTCACCTCCATGCAATAAAAAGGGTGTCTGCCTTTGCCAGACTGGCAAATAGCCCACTCCTAAGCAGAGTTACACCTTCCTATGTCCACTGAGATCAATGGGCTTAATGCTGTTTAAATAAAAAACTCCAACAACAACAAAAAAAGCCCATCGAAGCCAGTGGGTTTAGGAGGGTATAACTCTGCTTAGGATTGCACCATAAAAGAAGGAGCCCTCATCAGTGTGCAATTCTTGCTTCTGCCAGAAATTCGCTAGGGGCCCTCACTTAGGGATGCCAGCCTCCAGGGGGAACCTGGAGATTTCCCAAAATTGTAAGTGACATCATTGCACCGGGCATGCCAACGCTCTAGGATTCATGGTACAAACACTATGATAAAAACGCTATACCATAGAGTTTTACTATGAATCCTAGAGCATCCCCAGTGTGACATGCCTGGTGCAATGATGTCACTTTCAGGTGACATCATCGAGCAGGGCACATCGTGCAATGATGGGACTCTTTGCAGATGGAGATCCTCCCAGCAGCCTGCTCCATGCCAGCAGGTTGGAGCTACCCAAACTGGGGGATCTCCTGCCCCCAGCGGGAGCTTGATAGCCCTATTCTATGGCTTTTTACCCCACTGAGGTCCCTATTTCCGCAGGCTCCACCCAAAAATCCCCAGGAGTTTCCCTAACTGGATCTGGCCACCCTAACCCCTATCCTCCACCAGTGGCCAGTCAAGTCATTCTCTCTTAACTTTAGCTGCCTTCCGCAATGCAGGGAGAACAGCTCTGGCCTACCTTACAAGTTAGCCTGGAGAGGAGGCGGCTGAGAGGTGATATGATCACCATCTTCAAGTACTTGAAGGGCTGTCATATAGAGGATTGTGAGGAATTGTTTTCTGTGGCCCCAGAAAGTAGGACCAGAACCAATGGGTTGAAATTAAATCAAAAGAGTTTCCAGCTCAACATTAGGAAGAATTTCCTGACCGTTAGAGCAGTTCCTCAGTAGAACAGGTTTCCTCGGGAGGTGGTGGGCTCTCCTTCCTTGGAGGTTTTTCAACAGAGGCTAGATGGCCATCTGACAGCAATGAAGATCCTGTGAATTTAGGGGTAGGTATTTGTGAATTTCCTGCATTGTGCAGGGGGTTGGACTAGATGACCCTGGAGGTCCCTTCCAACTCTATGATTCTATGATTCTAAGACTGTCATCATGTACGCATTTTGTATACCTAAAGTGCAGGGCTGCATAAATGCAGAAATGCATTCTTAAAAGCTGGTTCTGAAGCATTGATGTCTCCAATAGGGTTGCCAGGTCAGTGTTGAAAAAAATACCTGGAGACTTTGGAGGTGGAGCTGGAGAGGGTGGGGTTTGGGGAGGGAAAGGGCTTCAGCAGGGTACAATGCCATAGAGCGCACCCTTCAAAGCAGCCATTTTCTCCAGGGATAGCACCACAATGCACCGAAATAGTAATAAATATGTCAGGAGCATGTACAAAGTTCGTCTTACCCAGGAGTTGTTTTGTGGAAAAATAGGTGGTGGAACTCATTAGCATAACTCATTAGCATATGCCACCCCCCACCAGCCAACAGCAACCTGATGCAAGAAAGGAGAGCCCTCGGCGAGCAAGGCCTGCTTGGCCTGGCTATAGATCCAGTCAGCCCAAGCAGGCCTCGCTCACCTGGGGCTCTCCTTGGCTGCCCCGCCCCCCCACAGTCAAAGGCCAGCAAGCCATCTGCCACCCAAAATCACAAAAGAAGTGAGAAAAGGGTGGTGTGGGTCTCTCCAGGGGTTAATGAGGGCTGCTGGGGGTATGGCAAAGTTCCGGGGGACTGGCTGGCTGGCTGCCCGCTCTCCTAATCCAGGGATTGTTATGCAGGTGCACCTACTGTTCAATGGGCAAGGTAGGTAGGTTGGGGGGGGGGAGGGAGAACCCTCAGAAAGATTCAGGAGCTGTGCTCCTGTGAGCTCCTGCTGAATTCAAAGCCTGGTCTTACCAAATTTGGAATAGTGCAGTATAAGTCTCAAACACTCAAAACAGCAGTATACAACATTACAACATTCCAATAGCCCATTCCAAGTAGTTTCCAGGATCCTATGGGACCACTGTCACTTTAAATCTGTGTGACTTGGCAGCCCTGTTGGCAATCCTATATCCTAATTCATATCCTAATTCATGACTCATGCGCTGCCATTTTTTTTGAAAAAGTTACATATTTCCAGCATTGCCCTTTAAATCTTCTTCAGCAATCCTAGCAAATCACAACAATGTGCTGTGCAAATCAGACCACACAGATTTCCAAGTCCCCCATTCTGTTTCCAGCAACTGGCCAGTCTTGGGAAGCTCAAAGACCTGGTGACTTCAAAAGAAAAAAAGGAATCCAAGCTACAGACTGGGTTCCGCCCAGGTATTCACATTCCACGACCCAGTGCCCACACCAGGGCTTTTTTTGTAGTAGGAACTTATTTGCATATTAGGCTACACCCCCCTGATGTAGCCAGTCCTCCTGGAGCTTACAGTAGGCCCTGTACGAAGAGCCCTGTCAGCTCCAGGAGGATTGGCTACATCAGGGGGTGTGGCCTAATATACAAAGGAGTTCCTGCTGCAAAAAAACCCAACCCTGCACAGCACCACATTCCTTCATAGGAGCTCTCAAAGGGCACACCTCCCAAGGGCACACCTCCCAAGGCAGACCTGAGTGACATTGCTATGCATTCCCTACATTTACCTCTGAAATTTGGGAATAAAATCTCTGGTTTTTAAAAATTACTATTTTGATAATATCTGGATCCATATTCCAAAAGGTCGGTGAATAATTTAAACACTGAATTGCAAACATCCCTAGCATTTAGCAGAGCCCTTCGCGCATAATCAAGTTCATTCACAGCGAGGTGGCTTTGTGAACTAAATTCTGCCATTTATATATGTCTACATCTGCACAGTTTATAATCCATGCAACGGTCACCTCAAGACTGGATTACTGTAATGCCCTCTACATGGGGCTGCCTCTGTGCCGAACCCGGAAGCTGCAGCTGGTGCAGAACACGGCGGCTAGGCTGTTATTAGGGCTCCCGAAATGGGAGCACATACAGCCGGGGCTGTGCGGACTGCACTGGCTGCCAGTTGTATTCCGGGTTCGTTACAAAGTGCTGATTATCACCTTTAAAGCCCTATACGGTCGAGGACCTGCCTACCTGAAGGACCGTCTCTCCCCATATGAACCCCAGAGAGCACTGAGGTCAGCTGGGAAGAAGCAGCTGACTATCCCCGGGCCAAAGAAGGCAAAATTAAAGAATACCCATACACAGGCTTTCTCCATTGCAGCTCCACACCTATGGAACCAGCTCCCGGAAGAAGTGCAGGCCCTGCAGAGCCTTGAACAGTTCCACGGGGCCTGCTAGACCATCCTTTTTAAGATGGCCTTTACCTGACTGAACGATTGATGATTCGCCTTAAGTGATTCCGCTATAATATTTACACCTAATAGAGTAGCACCAGGAATGTTACTTTTAATTGGAATGTTTTTAAGTGAATGTGATTTTAAAACCTATTGTATGATTTATTGTATGGATTGAGATGTTGTTAGCCGCCCTGAGCCTGCTTCGGCGGGGAGGGCAGGATATAAATAAAATGATGTTGTTGTTGTTGTTGTTGTTGTTGTTGTTGTTATTATTATTATATGAACTGTATTTGATGCCCTATCTAGCATATTGTTCACTGACCCAGATTAGGTTCCCAACTCCCTGGTGGCCTCCGGTGGGGAACTGTATTTGCGCGCACGAAGTGATGATGTCACTCAGAAGTACCATAGAGCTTTCCTCCCAAATTGCTAGAGCATCTGGGAAAATCATAGAATTTTCCTAGATGCTCCTAGAGCGGCCGGTACATGATATCACTGGCACACTGACGTCACTTCCGAGTGATGTTATCATGCCGGCAATGTTGGGGGAGGATGTGGGCCGGTGGGTTGGGAACCAGGGTGAGAGAACCCCCACCCGGCCCGGGAACTTGGCAGCCCTAAAGATTAAAGATATGATTGGGGAGCTAAGTACTGAATCTGTGAAAAAAGGTCACAGTGCCGAGGGTGCGGACAGACAATCTATAGGTGGTCCAAGTTAACCCAGTCTCATCAGAACTTGGGAGCTGCTTAGTATTTTGATGGGAGACTCCTGAGGAAGTCCAGCATTGCTACATGGAGGCAGGCAATAGCAAGCCACTTCTGAGCTTCTTTTGGCTTGAAACCTCTATGGGGTTGCCATAAGTCAGCTGTGACATAACAAAAAGGAAAAGGAAGAGAGAGCCGGGCTTTTTTTTAGCAGGACTGCACAGGAACACAGTTCCAGCTGGCTTGATGCCAGGGGGTGTGGCCTAATATATAAATGAATTCCTGCTGGGCTTTTTCTACAAAAAAACCCCTATGTGAAACAATGGCGACATCAGGGGGTGTGGCCTAACATGCAAATTAGTTCATGCTGGGCTTTTTCTACCCAAAAAACTCTGAAAGAGAGTATTTTCTACACTGACCTGGTTGGTCCAGGCTAGCCTGATCTTGTTGGCTCTCAGAAGCTAAGATGGGTTGGCCCTAGTTCATTCTGGAATGACTCAGGGGTTATGAGCACATGAAGCTACCAGGGCTTTTTCTTTGTAGTAGGAATTCCTTTGCACATTAGGCTACACCCCCCCTGATGTAGCCAATCCTCCTGGAGTTTACAAGGCCCTTCATACAGGGCTTACTGTAAGATCCAGGAGGATTGGCTATATCAGGGGGTGTGGCCTAATATGCAAAGGAGTTCCTGCTACAAAAAAAGCTCTGATAGCTGTCTAATGTGGAGTGAGACTGCTGGTCCATGAAGGTCAGTGTTCTCTGCTCAGGCTGGCAGTGGCTCTCCAGGGTCTCAGGTGGAGGTCTTCATACCACCTGCTTCCTGATCCTTTCAAAGGGAGAGATGGCCAACACTCAACATGGGGCCTTCCATATGCAAAGCAGGTGCTCTTACCAGTGTGCCATAGTCACTCCCTTGATCTGAGAAGACACATGGACAAGCTTGGTGCAGTGGCTAAGAGCAGTAGACTCTAATCTGGAGAACCAGGTTTGATTCCTCACCCCTCCTCCACATAAAGCCATCTGGGTGACCTTGGGTCAGTCACAGCTCTTGGAGAACTCTCTCAGCCCCATCTACCCCACAGGGTGCCTGTTGGGAAGAGAAAGAGAGGGAAGGGAAGGAGATTGTAAGCAACTTTGAGACTCCTTTGGGTAGTGAAGGGCGGGGTATTAAACTAGCTCTTCTTCACATGAAGCCGCCGTATACTGAATCAGACCACCAGTCCATCAAAGTCAGTATTGTCTACTCAGGTTGGCTCTCCAGGGTTTCAGGCAGAGGTCTTTCACATCACCTACTACCTGAGCCTTTCAACTGGAGATGCTGGAGGTTGAACCTGAGACCTTCTGCATGCCAAGCAGATGTTCTATGACTGAGCCACAGCCTCTTCACTTAAATGCAGGGTGAGATGTTTATCAACTAAATTTTTCAACTGCAATTTTTCACTGTGGATTGACACTCCCCCCATCTTACACTGGATCAGATCACTGGTGCATCAAGATCAAACTTCTTAACTCTGACTTCTGGTACATCACCTGCTCTGATCCTTTTTACCTGGAGATGCTGGAGATTGAAACTGGGACCTTCTGCATGCCACGCAGATGCTCTACCCCTGAGTCATAGCCCCTCCTGAGAGCCAGTCAAGTGTGCAGACTCTTATCTGGGAGAACCGGGTTTGATTCCCCACTCCTCCACTTGCAACTACTGGAATGGCCTTGAGTCAGCATAGCTCTCATAGGAAGTGTCCTTGAAAGGGCAAATGAAGTGAGAGCCCTCTCAGCCCCACCCACCCACCTCACAGAATGTCTGTTGGGGGGGAAGGTAAAGGAGATTGTGACCACTCTGAGACTCTGAGATTCAGAGTATAGGGTGGGATATAAATCTAATATCTTCTTCCAATATTGTCTTCTCCTCCAAGACAGATAAAGGCTCTGAGAAAGCAGGCACTTTAGACCTGATGCCCTTGTTAATACATTCTGACTCCTGCAGCCATTCCTCTTAGTTTCATCTGTGCTGTGCCTAAAACCACCAGGCAAAGTAGAAATTTATGTGAATGACATGGCTTCGCTCCTCCACCAAAGTACAGAGCATTCTTTTGACTTGCTAAGTTCCCATCTGTTGCTCTGAGACATGTAGGAGTTGCTCCATCTTGCGTTTTTCCAGGCAGCTGTTTTACAAGGCTCTGCTATCCCTCCCTCATCGCCCTTTTCTCTTTATTGGGTGTTCCCTTCGATAGCTGCAGCTAGGATCTGTGTCCCTGGTGACTCACAAAGATGCCTTCCCACTCTTGCTTGGCTTCCCTGCCCCCCCCCCTCTGCTTATTTATTGTACACATTTATAAATTAAAAAGCCAGCTATGGGGCCATGGTTCTGCAAGTTTTGTCCATCAGCTCCCACCTTCTTCACGGCCGTGAAGTGAACAGATCTGCTTGACAGTTTTATAAGGAACTCTTCTCCACTGGCAGGTGCCTTTGTGTCAGATTATGGATATGATTGGAGAGCTAATTACTGAATCTATGAAACACAGTCACAGTGCAGGGGGGTGGTGCAGACAGACGATCTAAGCAAGGCCGATCTTGCTTAACGTAAGAGCCACATAGAATAAACATCAGATGTTTCAGAGCCACAAGACACGAATGTCAGATGTTTGAGAGCCACAAGGAAGGAAGGAAAAGAGGTGGGGGGAGGGAGGGAGAGGTGGAAAGAAAGCAATTTTAACTTTAAATGCACTGTCCAAGCCACCAGCTGGCTTGGCTTGGAGAAGTGATTTAAACAGACAAATGCCTTCTCCAAGCCAGCCGATGGGTGTTGGGAGCTTCAAGAGCCATGCGGTATGTGTGGAAGAGCCACAAGTGACTTCCAAGCCACAGTATGGCCACCCCTGATCTATAAACATGCATTCACAAGTCTTCCCCTTCCCAGCATGGAGAGTCAGCATGGTTTAGTGGATAAAAATGGAGGACTGTAATCTGTAGAGCTTGGGGGCAGTTGATTCCCCTCTCTTCCACCACCTGGGTGACCTTGGGCCAGTCGCGGTGATCTCAGAGCTCTCTCAGCCTACCTCGCAAGCTGCCAGTTATGGGGCGAGGAAGGGAAGGCGATTGTAAGCCACTCTGAGATGCCTTAGGGTAGAGAAAAGCAGGTTACAAAAACCTCCTCTTCTCCGTCTTCCCAGCCAAAGAGGCTAGAGGCAGGGAGAGAATGTAGACAGTTTGTCTCTCCAAAAGAAAAAGGTGAAGACCTTCTTCAGCTGGGGAACAGCAGATCTTTGTGTTGGGTTCCCTCTGCAGAATACAAGCAGGGTGGCTGGAGGTAATTTTGCCCTTCCATTTTGGCAGTACATTGGTTTATTTAGAAGATTTACATGCGGCTTCTTCAGAGATCTGCCCAAGGCATCTAACAATAAAAAAGTAAGCTTTAAGTTCAAAGCACAATAAAATACCATTAAATCCCAGCAGCACAGACCTATCCGAAAGGACAGTCATAAAAAGCACTATTTGGGGGGGGGGGGGGGACAGCATCAAACAGCATTGATAGCATCAACTCAGTGTGCATTATAGTGGTGTGCAGTGGGACCTGGGAGATATCTTTCAAAATGGTGGCATCATCAGTTCTGCTATGTCACTTCCAGGGAAACCTCACTGGTCAGATAGACTGCTCCTGCTCATTGCTTTGCAACCCCCCTCCCAGTCTCTTGGGAAAATGTAACTTTTTTCTCCCTCCCCACCAGTGTTTTCAGTGGCTGGATGATAAGAACCAGATATTTAATGAAAGGAGCTTTGTATCTTGGAAATTTATACTCCAATATTCTTGTTTGTGTCTAAGGTGGAGCTGGATTCAAATCTAGTTGTTCTAATGAAGACCATCATGGCTGCCCTCCAGAACCATCCTTGCAATTTGAGTCTGTTTTCACCTATCTCTCTGAACTGACCTGTTTTGTCTTAACATGAAGGATGGATGGATGGATGGATGGATGGATGGATGGATGGATGGATGATAGATAGATAGATAGATAGATAGATAGATAGATAGATAGATAGATAGATAGATGATGATAGATAGATGATGATAGATAGATGATGATAGATAGATGATAGATAAATAGATAAATAGATAGATAGAGAGAGAGAGAGAGAGAGAAAGATAGAGAGAGAGATAGCGAGATAGAGAGAGAGAGAGAGAGAGAGAGAGAGAGAGAGAGAAGGAAGGAAGGAAGGAAGGTGATAACACACACAACTATTCTGCAACAGTAGCTGTCCACTTTCCCTGAGGGACCTGAGTTTCAGAATGGCAGACCACTGCCAGAGAGAGAGAGAGAGAGATGGAAGGAAGGTGATAACACACACAACTATTCTGCAACAGTAGCTGTCCACTTTCCCTAAGGGACTTGAGTTTCAGAATGGCAGACCACTGCCAGAGAGAGAGAGAGAGAGAGAGAGAGGGAAGGAAGGAAGGAAGGAAGGAAGGAAGGAAGGAAGGAAGGAAGGAAGGAAGGAAGGAAGGAAGGAAGGAAGGAAGGAAGGAAGGAAGGAAGGAAGGAAGGAAGGAAGGAAGGTGATAACACACACAACTATTCTGCAACAGTAGCTGTCCACTTTCCCTGAGGGACCTGTTTCAGAATGGCAGACCACTGCCCAGCTATGGAAAGGAGCTGATCATGGTGCTGACATTCAGCTTCAAAACAATGCTGGGGAAATGTGTTTGGTCTAGAAGTCTCATGGACTGTTTTCTGATAGAAGGAATATACACATGATTTAATGTTTGGCTGTATTTGGTAGCTGATATACCAATAGCAATTTGTGTGTGGAAGTGCTGGGAAGCTGGCATGATACAATAGTTAGTAGTTAGCGGTTACAGACTTGTAAAACCCTAAAGCATTGGTCAGTGAATGACCCATTTTGTTGATGGTACTGACTCACTATGTGTAATCCACATTAAGAGGAAGGAAGGAAGGAAGGAAGGAAGGAAGGAAGGAAGGAAGGAAGGAAGGAAGGAAGGAAGGAAGGAAGGAAGGAAGGAAGGGAGGGAGGGAGGGAGGGAGGGAGAAAGGGAGAGAGAAAGAGAGAAAGAGAAAGAAAGAAAGAAAGAAAGAAAGAAAGAAAGAAAGAAAGAAAGAAAGAAAGAAAGAAAGAAAGAAAGAAAGAAAGAAAGAAAGAAAGAAAGATTTTATTTTGGGTCTAATTTATTTTGTTATTTATTATATATTCCATGTATTCTATTTTGTTTCTTATCTGTATTGTAAGCTACCTTGATCTATGTAAGGAAGGAAGGTGGCTCATAACTAGTTTAAATCAATAAATAAATAAATAAATGTTTGCCAAATGCCTGCCATCTATTGCCCAATATTTTACAGTTTTATCTCTGTGAGAACCATCAAGCATAAAGCACTTGATTTTTCAATGACGAAAGAAAATTTCATGTTTAAAATGTGAATTCAAGTCAATTTCATACTCAAAATCTGACTGGATAAATCAAAAAGTTTGCTTAATTTTTCAAATGTGGTAAAATTTGTTTCAATTAATCTTCAGCACTAGGAATTGTTTGAGGTATTGTAAAATACAAGTGGGGAGACAATTTGGAAATCTATTACCACCCCTCCCAATCTCTCATTCCAGGATATCTTAATTTCTTAGGGGTCTAAACCAGGATGACCCCACCCCCTTTTGCTTCCTTTAACTTTTTCATCTGTCCTCAACATTTCGTTCCTTCTAGAACTTTTCCAGGTGGGGGTTCATTTTTTTTTTCTGCCGCTGGTTAATTTTTAGTCACATTTTTCTGCATATTTGGAGATTCTTACACCAGGGAGAGATCAGGTGCATTATAGGGTTGCCAACCTCCAGTTGGTGGCTGGAGATCTTCTGGAATTACAACTGATGTCCAGGCAACAAAGATGGAGAAGACACCTGGAGAAGATGCAAAATAGTAAAGAATCCAATAGCACCTTAAGGCTAACAAATTTTACAGTGGGATAAGCTTTCAAGAAACACAGCTCTGTTCATTAGATTCCTGGAGGGTATATCTCCATGCATCTGACGAAGTGAGCTGTGTTTCTCAAAAGCTTATGCTACAATAAAATTTGTTAGTCTTAAAGGTGCTACTGGACTCTTTACTATTTTGCAGCAACAGGCTAACACGACTAACTCCTCCTCTGGACCTAGAGAAGATGGCCATTTTGGAAGATCGACTCCATGGCATTATAGCCCATTGAAGTCCCACTCCTTCCCAACTCTTGCCTTCCTCAGGCTCCATCTCCAAATCTCCAAGTGTTTCCCAACCCAGAGCTGGCAACCTTAATCATGAAATAGGTGAGCACTTACATTTATGAATCTGTGGGGTGCATTCACACTAAACTAAATAATGTGCTTTGCAACTGGATTTTTACTGTGTAAGAATAGCAAAAATCCAGTTCCAAAACACATTATTTAGTGTAGTGTGAATGCACCCTACTTGAATTGAAGTCTGGAAGAAGAAGAAGGAGGAGGAGGAGAAGGAGAAGAAGAAGACCATAGATTTATACCCTGCCCTTCTCTCTGAATCAGAGTCTCAGAGTGGCTCACAATCTCCTTTATCTTCATCCTGCACAACAGACAACCTGTGAGGTAGGTGGGGCTGAGAGAGCTCTCACAGAAGCTGGCCTTTCAAGGACTACTCTTGCGAGAGCTATGGCTATCCCAAGGCCATTCCAGCAGCTGCAAGTGGAGGAGTGGGGAATCAAACCCGATTCTCCCAGATAAGAATCTGTACATTTAAGCACTACACCAAACGGGGTCTCAGAAGGGAAAAATATATATACTTGTCCATAAATGAAGAAAATTGTGACCAGAGTGGACAAAGACACCCACAAGCAAGGTGAAGGGAAGGACATGGAGAAGGTCAGGTACAAAGGTAATTAAGGAAATGCGCCAAAAAGAAATTATACAAGAGAGGATCAGGAAAAAAAGTACAATAGTTGTCAGTTCCCAGGGACATAAATCACAGGTAGTTTCAAAGGAGATAGCAACAATGTGATAGGAAACCCTGGGATGAGAGTGTACCGGAGCTGGGATATGAGCATGAAATACAGCACGTCTGCAAAAAGTGAGTGGGGGGAAGAGAAATATAGCCTGCGTGATTTATATGCTGTCATGTGCTGTGCTGGGGAAGTGGCAGTTCCACTCCAGGCTGCTCTTGAGAGACTATAACTGGAATGCAGCATTCTGTTTGGAGCACGTCGATAGCTGAAAAATAGCAACAAATAAGCCATGAAGCCACAAGGCATCACTGCCCGCCGTTACCAGGTCGCTTGAAAATACATATCGGAGGTCATTAGTATGACAAAAATGAACGTGTCTGAGGGTGTACACAACGTAATTGACATAAAGCATACCCCCTCCGGGTGAATTTATTTAAGAGGCGGGAGTGGGATTTACTTCTCACTCTGCATCGAATGTCTCTAATATGAGAACTCACCAGCGTTCCCTTTGGTTGTTGCAATGTTTGCTCCGGTTAGGGGTTCATTGAGTTAGGAAAAAGGATGTGTTGGAATTTTCGGAAAGCCGTTTGAAAAGAACCAGACTTGTCTTGTGTTATAACGTTTCCTTGTTCTCGAGTCCAACACCTCTTATGAGCATACAGATGAACAAAGCAGGAGTCAAGTCGCACCTTTAAGACCAACCAAGTTTTATTCAGAATGTAAGCTTTTGTGTGCTCTCTAAGCACACTTCATCAGATGAGGGGATTGTCTGATGAAGTGTGCTTAGAGAGCACACGAAAGCTTACGTTCTGAATGGTCTTAAAAGTGGCCACTTGACTCCTGCTTTGTTCAACTGCTTCAGACCGACACGGCTGCCCGCTTGGATCTGAGCACACTGATGATTCCTGTGCAGATCAAAAGGAGAAGCATTTCAAGGAGTCCTGTGCTGCGGTGGTGTCGGGCATGGCAGCTGGTGAGGTAGCCGCCATCGGTGTTCACTCACAATCCCTCAGTTTGCCTGAATTATGCTGAATTGCCCCATGGTCATCACATGATTAAATCCTGTGTTGCTTTTGCCCCTGCATAGTTGGCGGCGCTGATCATATTGCTACATGCTCAGAACTTGCTGGACTGGACTACAGTTCCCAAGTGGCTGTGCGAGAACGTGGCCAAGTATTTAAATCAAATGTAGAACTCTGGAATTAACAGGAACACATCCTCGGCCTTGGGACTCAGCAACCGGGTAAGACTTACATAGTAGGCTGGGGTCCCCAACCTTATTAATCCTGTGGGCAGGGGTCATTCTGTAGAAAAAGAGGTGGTGGAGCTCATCCGGGGATTGTTATGCAGCTGCACCTACTATTCAATGGGCAAGGTGGGAAGGAGAAGGGGGAACCATTCGAAAGGTTTAGGAGCAGAACTCCTGTGAGCTCCTGCTGAATTCAAGGCCTGCGTGTGGGCATGATTAGAATTTGGAGGATAGGGAAAAGGCAGCACCACAAATGGCTTCCATGGAGGCGTGGGACCAATCAGAAAATGGCTGCCGTGAGGGACTGAGGTCAGTTACAAAATGTTGGGAAGTTGTAAGCCAAATATCCTCCTACCATGAAGTCAATTGTTTATAAGTTCTCTTCAATGAGGTAAAGCAAACAGGTGCCAGGGAAATCATCAGCATGCCCCATGGTGCCCGTGAGCACTGTGGTGAGGGATCACTGTACTAGACAGATCGGCCACTTTGCTTCCCCTGTGTACATACATCAAAAAAATATCAACAGGCTTGGGACAACCATGGAAATAACATATTTTATAAATGGGTAGGGTAGATGATGGATAGGAGATAAGGGCATGAATGGCACAGGAAAGCAGCACGGCAACATAGATGCGGAAAACATTCATTGTGAAACTCACGGCTTTTTGTAGCAGGAATTCCTTTGCATACAAGGCCACACCTCCCTAAGGTGTATGAAGAGCCCTGTAAGCTCTTGGAGGATCGGCTGCATCAGGGGTGTGTGGCCTAATATGCAAAGGAATTCCTGCTACAAAAAAAGCCCTGGTGAAACTGGTAACACATTTGAGTTTTTGAGTTGGGGGGGTGGTAAGTGAACATCTCCCTGAGTGTTGAAGACTTTTGAGTTTTTGAGCGGGGGGTTAAGTGAACATTTCTTTGAGTGTTGAAGAGTGCAGCTTGTAATTTGCAATTAAACTGGGGTTTGAAAGGCAGGATCTCGCTTCCTTTCTAGTGGGAAAATGAAAATGTGGAAGCGGGATGCGGATCCCACCTGTTATCCCCACCATTCCTGTAGGCTCCCACGCATAGACATCTATGTACAGGACATGTCATAAGGAAAGCTGGATTAGATTTAGATGGAAGAGTGAAAGTAGGTGGAAGGAACATTACCGGCAGAAAACAGTGAAGACTTGAAATGACTACTGATGAAGGTTAAAAGCAGAAACTGCCAAAGCAGAATGACAGATGAACATTAAGAAGACAAAAGGAATTACACAACTTTAAAGTTAACAATGAAGAGATTGAAATGATTCAAGATTTTCTGTTCCTTGCCTCCATCATCAACCAAAAGAGAGACTCCTTCACTTGCACCTGCTAGCACGGCCTTGGGTCAGCCATAGCCCTGGCAGAGGTTGTCCTTGAAAGGGCAGCTGCTGTGAAAGCCCTCTCCAGCCCCACCCACCTCACAGGGTGTCTGTTGTGGGGGAGGAAGGTAAAGGAGATTGTGAGCCGCTCTGAGACTCTTCGGAGTGGAGGGCGGGATATAAATCCAATATCTTCTTCTTCTTCAAACCCAGTTCTCCCAGATAAGAGTCCACACACTTAACCACTACACCAAACTGGCTGTTACATTTTGCATCCAGAGCTCTTTTTCTAGCAGGAGCTCCTCTGCATATTAGGCCATGCCCCCTTGATGTAGCCAATCCTCCAAGAGCTTAGAGGGCTCTTAGTACAGGGCCTACCGTAAACGCCAGGAGAATTGGCTACATCAAGGGGCGTGGCCTAATATGCAAAGTAGCTCCTGTTAGGAAAAGAGCCTTGAGCCTAACCGAACCATGTGTGCAGGATTTCTAAGGATTTCCCACTTGGTTTCCCTTGCTCGAAAGGTGCAATAGCATCACAAGAGCTGGTTCCAAAAGCTGAACTGATTCCATAAAAGGGCCTGGTGCCCAGAGCTCCACCATTTCCCCCAGCAATTCAAGAGGTTCATCCACCACAGGAAATGGAATTAGACACTGAAATGTGTCAGTTCTGCCTCATCTCTCAAACTCAGCCCATGAGGGCCAAACCAGACATACAATGGGAATAATCTTTCAAACACCATCTTTGGAAACTTGCAGGAAAACTGAGATTAAAACAAACAAATTTGGAGCTCCAGACACAGAACTTCCAACAGTTATGTTCAAGCACAGTAGCACCTTAGAGACCAACAACGATCCGTCACTGAGGAATTGCATCAAGTCCCTCAGGGCCTAAGTGTTGCTTGGCAGAGAGTCCCACTAGGTTGAAGTCAGGGCTGAAAAATACTAGGCACTGATTGAGGACAGCCAAATGTCTTTGGGCTATGGATCAACAGTCTGCTGTTCTCAGCAGAGCATAAAGCTCTTTGGGGACATAAGGGCTTTTTTTGTAGCAGGAACTCCTTTGCATATTGGGCTACACCCCCCTGATGTAGCCAATCCTCCAAGAGTTTACAGGGCTCTTAGTGCAGGGCCTACTGAAGACTCTTGAAAGACTGGCTACATCCAGGGGGTGTAACCAAATATGCAAAGGAGTTCCTGCAACAATAAAAGCCCTAGGGGACATACTGGAGGAGGTGGTCCTGAAGATACATGGGTCCCAGACCTCTCAAGACCTTGAAGGTCAATACCAATACTTCTTCCCTGGTCTATTCAAGCTGACTACATTTTGCATTGTATTTCTGCATCCTGATTTCTTTTTTTTTTTGCCATGCCCCTCCTCAGACTGGGATATAAGGATTCTGGGTTCTCCATTCCTACTTGTATCTGATGAAGAGAGTGTTGAATCTCAAAAGCTTCTTCCCAAAACACCTTGTTGGTCCCTAAGGAGCTACCAGGCTCAAGTCTAGCTGTTCTACTGTAGACCAACATAGCCACCCTCTGAAGCTATCTCAAATCATTGGAACACACACACCCGCCCCAGACAGAAATCTGTTTTACGCTGTCTGTCTATCTGCAACAATGGCACCATGAAACAGCAGAGACTAAATTCCATAACCTTGCTATGATGGTATAAAGGAGTACCTGGATCCTACAGCTAGAATCTGTGAATCCAGACTTTGCCAGCTGACTCCAAGGACTGTTGCTCTAAACTCACAGCAAATGAAAGGTTTTCTGTTTTGCTGAGATGGTGAGAATTGACTTGGCTGGAATCATCAAGAGAATTGCTGGTCAGCGCACGATTGCATTGTTGGAGGGTAATTGGCATAGTTTGGGGGAATAGGTCAAAATGGCTGGGAAGGAAACAGGGAGGTTGTACAGTGTACAAACAAAGAGCTTTGTAAGAGTGTTATTATATTGCATATTGTTCAGTGGGGTTTAGAGGCAGAAGAGAGAAAAGCTTTAAGAGAAGCTCTTTGCTAGCAACATATACCAAAGATAAACAGGGATAAAGGGGGGGGGGGAAGAGTCTTGGAGAAGGGGGGGGGAGAAGTGGGAATGGACAAAGATGATCAATACTTGGAGAAAGAGAATGGAACAATTTTTGTTATTGAGCCATGGCCATCTTGCAAGAAGATGACTGAAGCACAGCGATGTTTTCACCGAGAGCAATGTAGGCACAGCAAGGGAAAATTCAGGGCTGGTTGCTGCTCGTTTAAGATTAATTTTAGTGTTCCTTAGAAGTTCTGTTTGAACCTTTTCATTCAAATGGATCATCTGTGCATATCATTTTCCCTGTCAAGCAAGACAATAGAATCTCACCTATTTGTTCCTGATCAGTTTCTGAAAAGTGAAAAGTCACCTGGGAGCTGTGTTCCCTCTAAGCTGAGTTAGTGTGAGCTTGCTCATGGTTTTTTAGGCTCTGGCTTACCCATTTTTGTCTTAGCTCAGGAAAAATGGCCACAGAGCAAGCTAATTTATACAGTAGCTTACATCTTTAATACCAGTAGCTCACAAAGTAGAATTTTTGCTCACGAGACTGCACAGTTTAGAGGGAACACTGGGAGTGGCATCATCACTTCCAGGTTAATTACAGACAGTCACTCTCAAACCAGACACTTGTGACAGCCTCAAAGGTCTCTTTTTGTGGCCCCCACCTTGTGAAGATCAGGAAAGCTCTCATTCTCCCAGCTTTCTGCAAAGGATGAAAAATTATTGAAGAGGGCATTTCAGTGCAGGCAATAGAGTAGCATTGTACAAAATGCTTCCCTAAATTCAGAGCTTTTTTGTAGCAGGAACTCCTTTGTATATTAGGCCACACACCCCTGATGCAGCCAATCCTCTAAGAGCTTATAGTAGGCCCTGTAATAGGAGCCGTGTAAGCTCTTGGAGGATTGGCTACATCAGAGGTGTGTGACCTAATATGAAAAGGAGTTTCTGCTATGAAAAAAACCCTGCCTAAGTTATTTGGATAAATTATTAGGGACTATGGTCTATACTACTGAACAGTACCTCAGTTGAACAGGGTTTCCTGGAAGGTGAAGAGGAGAAGAAGAGATTGGATTTATACCTCGCCCTTCACTTGGATTCTCAGAGTGGCTTACAAGGCAGAGTGGAGATCTGAGCATTGGTTTTCCACTTCCCAGTCTGACAATCTAAACCACTATACCACACTGGCTGTTAGCTCCCAGATGGTTGGCGCATTCCCCAACAGTATGTTTGCAGAGTGCTGAAGCCAAAATTAGGTTAATTGCAGTAATTATATCATTACCAGAATCTGGAGACCACAGGACAGTTCCGCCATGTCTGGACTAAACAGCCCTCAGATCTCTGGCATACTCTGAACAAAATTATCCGTCTAAAAAAGTATGAAAACTCCCTCCAGCTGTGGTTTGCTGACCCAGTCGTCATAAGGATGCAGTCTGGCTTCAGGCAAGCTATCAGAACAATGTTCCAATGTTTTTAGGGTCTGGTTGGAAGCAATGTTCCCTCTAAGTCTTGTGAACAAAATTCTACTTTGTTAGCTACTGGCATTAAAGTTGTGAGCTGCTGCATAAATTAGTGTGCTCTGGGGTCATCCTTCCTGAGCCAAGACAAAAATGTATGAGCTGGAGGCTAAAAAACTGTGAGCTAGTTCACACTAACTCAGCTTAGAGGGAGCACTGGTTGGAAGGTAGTTGAGTATTTCTGTTTAATTCAGAACACAGAAGGAACAAGAAATGGTCCTTAACCACCAACTCACTGGGATACATTTTTTAAAAAAACACAGCAGCCACTACTGCTGGGAATAGCTTGCCCCTGGTTTTATTTGTGATCCTGCTGGGTCTTTATGAGTACAGAGTAATGATGCTCCATATTTTTGGTGCTTTGGGGGCAACAGTGGGAGGGCTTCTGGAGTACTGGACCCACTGGTGACCTCCTGATGGCACCTGGTTTTTGGCCCCTGTGTGACACAGAGTGTTGGATTGGACCCAGCATGACTTCTCTTATGTTCTTAAGAGCAAAGGTCCATGAGTTACTATTAGCCAGAAGATATAGTTGGAACAATCTGTCTGTGGCAGTGATGTTATTTATTCTTGGTGTTTGGGGGGTAACAGGGGGAGGGCTTCTGGAGTTCTGGCTCCACTGGTGGACCTCCTGATGGCACCTGAGTTTTGCCCACTATGCAGAGTCTTGGACTGGATAGGCCATTGGCCTGATCCAACATGGCTTCTCTTATGATCTTATGGCTTTAGTATTGTCATCATGATCTTCTCCAACTTCCTGCTGATGCAACAAATATATGGAACCTGCAGCAAATATAATTTTTTTTAAACCCCAAACCATAGCTCTTCTACAGGCAGAGGTGGAATTCTATCAGGAACTCCTTTGCATATTAGGTCACACCCTCAGATGTAGCCAATCCTCCAAGAGATTACAAGACTCATTTTTGTAAGCTCTTGGAGGCTTGGCTACATTAGGGGTGTGTGGCCTAATATGCAAAGGAGCTCTTGTTAGAATTCCACCCCTGTCTAAAGGTGTCATCTGAAGCCTCCTTGGGTGATGGACAAATGCAGTTCTATATTTCTAAATTACTTATCTGCAACAATTAATGCAGAGGAGAGAGGCAAATTTAGGCAGTTGTCTTGGGCACCAGGAGGGGAGAGTCCAATTCGGCGCCCCCTCTCCCGGTGCCCTAGGCAACCACTTAGTTTGCCTAGTGGGTGAGCCGGCCCTGATGCTACCATGTTTTTTAATGGAGTGGTTACATGGTGAATGTACCACCAGGCAGGTTCTTCATGCTGTTCTAGTACACTGTGTTTTCTGAATTCTTGCCCATAAGTTAAGACAGCTCTTGTTCCTTGGAAATTGTTCCATATATTTGCTGCTTTGAAGTTCATTTGTGCACACATCTACAAGATGCACATTTCAACAGATTTTTTTTTTAATACAGGTCTTCCATGCATTTAATAGTATTGCAATTTGTACTTCCAAACTACTTCCATAATGATAATACATATCCAAATCCTAGCTATAGATACAAGTTGATGGGGTGTGAACTGGCAGAGACTGACCAAGAAAGAGAACTTGAGGTTGTGGTAGATAACTCACTGAAAATGTCGAGACAGTGTGTGATTGCAAAAAAAAAAAAGGTCAATGTCATGCTGGGAATTATTAGGAAGGGAATTGAAAACAAATCAGCCAGTATCATAATGCCCCTGTATAAAGCGATAGTGTGGTCTCATTTGGAATACTGTGTACAATTCTGGTCACTGCACCTCAAAAAATATATTATAGCATTGGAAAAAGTGCAGGAAAGGGCAACTAGAATGATTAAAGGGTTGGAACACTTTCCCTATGAAGAAAGGTTAAAATGCTTGGGGCTCTTTTGCTTGGAGAAACGTCGACTGCAGGGTGACATGATAGAGGTTTACAAGATTATGCATGGGATAGAGAAGGTAGAGAAAGAAGTACTTTTATCCCTTTCTCACAATATGAGAACTCGTGAGCATTCAATGAAATTGCTGAGCAGTCAGGTTAGAACAGATAAAAGGAAGTCCTTCTCCATCCAAAGGGTGATTAACACATGGAATTCACTGCCACAGGAGGTGGTGGTGATTATAAGAGGGGAATGGATAAGCATATGGAGCAGAGGTCCATCAGTGGCTATTAGCCACAGCTCATCATTGGCCCCGTGGTGCAGAGTATTAAAGCTGCAGTACTGCAGTCCTAAACTCTGTTCATGACCTGAGTTCAATCCCCAGTGGAAGCTGGGTTTTCAGGTAGCTGGCTCGAGGTTGACTCAGCCTTCCATCCTTCTGAGGTCGGTAAAATGAGTACCCAGCTTGCTGGGGTGAAAGTGTAGATGACTGGGGAAGGCAGTGGCAAACCACCCCATAAAAAGTCTACCGTGAAAACGTTGTGAAAGCAACGTCACCCCAGAGTCGGAAACGACTGGTGCTTGCACAGGGAACCTTTCCTTTCTTTTTCCTATTGTTGGAACTCTCTGTCTGGGGCAGTGATGCTCTGTATGCTGGTGCTTGGGTGGGTGGGGGGGACAGTGGAAGGGCTTCTAGCCCCACTGGTAGAAGATGAAGAAGATATTGGATTTATATCCCGCCCTCTACTCCGAAGAGTCTCAGAGCAGCTCACAATCTCCTTTACCTTCCTTCCCCACAACAGACACCCTGTGAGGTGGGTGGGGCTGGAGAGGGCTCTCACAGCAGCTGCCCTTTCAAGGACAACCTCTGCCAGAACTATGGCTGACCCAAGGCCATGCTAGCAGGTGCAAGTGGAGGAGTGGGGAATCAAACCCGGTTCTCCCAGATAAGAGTCTGCACACTTAACCACTACACCACTACACCAAACTGGTGGACCTCTTGATGGCACTTGGGGTTTTTGGGGGGCCACTGTGTGACACAGAGTGTTGGACTGGATGGGCCATTGGCCTGATCCACCATGGCTTCTGTTATGTTCTTATGTTCAAATGCAAACACATTTAAACCCATGAAGCTGCTGCAGATCAAATGAGAAGATGACTCTGTCTGGCTCAGCACTGTCTTCTCTGATTGGCAGAACCCCTCCAGGGTCTCACACAGAGAAAAGTTTTCCGTAACATTTGAGATCTTTTAACTAGAGATTCTAGATTCTGAAGGTGAGGGGCTGTGGCTCAGTGGTAGAGCATCTGCTTGGCATGCAGAAGGTCCCAGGTTCAGCCCCCAGCACTGACTGATTCAGAGGTAAATGTGTGACTCCAGGCACAACCTTCAGGCTTATGGAAGACTCCCCATGAGAATGGCATTGCAGCACCACTGTCTTGCATCAGTGGTTTAGTGCAAGCATGAGAACACCCACTGGTTTAGTTCATTTCCTTTTCACCAGTTACAAACAGGAAGCCAGTTGTCGGACAGACTGTTGATCTGTTTGTTGATCCGTTGGTGGCTATTTGTGAGGATAAGAACATAAGAGAAGCAATGTTCTATCTAAGCAGTAGAGTCTTGTGAACAGAAATTCTACTCTGAAGAGCTACTGGTATTCAAGTCGTGAGCTACTGCATAAATTAGTTTGCTCTAGGGCCATTTTTCCTGAGCTGAGACAAAAATGTGTGAGCTGGAGGCTGGAAACTTGTGAGCTAGCTCACACTAACTCAGCTTAGAGGGAACATTGAAGAGAAGCCATGTTGAACCAGGCCAATGGCCCATCCAGTCCGACATTCTGTGTCACACAGTAGTCAAAAAACCCAGAAATCATCAGGAGGTCCATCAGTGGGGCCAGGACACTAGAAGCCATCCCACTGTGGCCCCCCCCTCCCCAGAGCACTAAAATTATTACGCATAATCTCCAGACTACGGAAATCAGTTGGCCTGAAAGAAATGGCAGGTCTTGAGGGCAGGCTGCATGGCATTACTTCCCTGTTGATATCCCTCCCCTCCACAACTCTACCCTCAAATCTCCAGTGGCCAAAACCCAGGTGCTATCAAAAGGTCCACCAGTGGGACCAGAACTCCAGAAGCCCTCCCACTGTCTCCCCCACCCCAGCAACAGTGGAGATTAGTTGTAATTCTGGGAGATCTCCCACCTAGAGGTTCACAGCCCTTCTTTCTATTCTGCCTCTTCTGCGCCCTAAAATGAATCCTCCCATTCTCTTTTGCTTCCTCTTAGGTCCAGAATACCTTCTTGGAACCATCGCTTCTCTCTTCCTGCAAATCCCTTTTTTCAAATCACCTAGTCCAGGCAGTCATTGCCTTGTTCCTCCCCCATGACCAAAACTGAGCTTTTTTAAAAGCACGTCTGCATTTGAACCCACCGATTCCACAAATTCAGGTGGGTAGCCCTGTTGGTCTGAAGCAGCAGAACAAAGTTTGAGTCCAGTAGTACCTTTAAGATCAGTAAAGTTTAATTCTGCATAGAAACTTTCAAGTGCATGCACACTTCTTCAGATATATACAAACAGTTTTCCTTAAGTCTTACATAAAAGTAAAGAGAGGGTGGGGAGGGGTTAGTTGCCAGGAAGGGCTAGTTAGGGTCAAAGTGCACAACTAGCCCCCAGATCCCAATGGGGGATCCCCCAGTAATACAGGCTCCTCCCTACCACCAGCCAGCTGGCCAACAGGGGGAAGCTCCGCCTCAACAGCCACCACGTACCTTTAAATCTGTGCAGCGTGTGAAGCATGTGGGAAAGGAAGAGAAGTGAGCAGAGTCCCTCTGTTTGTTTGGAGGAAAACGCCACTCCCTAGCCTACTCTGCTTTTATTTTCCTGTTAGTCTGAAGAAGTTGGTTGAAATACAGCAGATGGTTACATTCAGCAACTCCCGTGAGTAAATTGCCCCAGTGAGATCACAAAAGTGTGTGCCTACTAAATGTGTTTATTCTGGCTGCTTTGTGAGCGTGTGTGTGTTTGCTCACTTTCATTTAGTCAGGGCTTTTTTAAAAACAGGGACTCCTTTACATATTAGGCCACACACCCCAATGTAGCCAATCCTCCAAGAACTTACAGTAGATCGTATAATAAGAGCCCTGTAAACTCTTGGAGGATTGGCAACATAAGAGGGGTGTGGCCTAATATTCAAAGGAGTTCCTGCTACAAAAAAGCCCTGCATTTAGTGGAACTGGAGGTCCTGCCTAGGGATAAGGAAATGAAGACTGTATTCAGGGGAACTGAACTGCTGTATTTTTATTTATTTATTTTAGGGAATGGGAAAGTCTCCTGGCTCCACCTACACAGTCTCCTGGCTCTACCCCCCAAAGTCCCCAGGTATTTTCTGAGTTGGACCTGGCAACCCTAGACAAAACTTGAGAGTCATGGAGTAAAAGGACAGGTCCTCTTGTGGATCAAAAACTGGCTTAGTAATAGGAAGCAGAGAGTCAGTATAAATGGGCAGTCTTCGCAGTGGAGGACGGTAAGCAGTGGGGTGCCGCAGGGCTCGGTACTGGGTCCCATGCTGTTTAACTTGTTCATAAATGATTTCGAGTTGGGAGTGAGCAGTGAAGTGGCCAAGTTTGCGGATGACACTAAATTGTTCAGGGTGGTGAGAACCAGAGAGGATTGTGAGGAACTCCAAAGGGATCTGTTGAGGCTGGGTGAGTGGGCGTCAACGTGGCAGATGCGGTTCAATGTGGCCAAGTGCAAAGTAATGCACATTGGGGCCAAGAATCCCAGCTACCAATACAAGTTGATGGGGTGTGAACTGGCAGAGACTGACCAAGAGAGAGATCTTGGGGTCGTGGTAGATAACTCACTGAAAATGTCAAGACAGTGTGCGTCTGCAATAAAAAAGACCAACGCCATGCTGGGAATTATTAGGAAGGGAATGGAAAACAAATCAGCCAGTATCATAATGCCCCTGTATAAATCGATGGTGCGGTCTCATTTGGAGTACTGTGTGCAGTTCTGGTCACCGCACCTCAAAAAGGATATTATAGCATTGGAAAAAGTCCAGAGAAGGGCAACTAGAATGATTAAAGGGCTGGAGCACTTTCCCTATGAAGAAAGGTTGAAACGGTTGGGACTCTTTAGCTTGGAGAAACGTCGACTGCGGGGTGACATGATAGAGGTTTACAAGATAATGCATGGGATGGAGAAAGTAGAGAAAGAAGTACTTTTCTCCCTTTCTCACAATACAAGAACTCGTGGGCATTCGATGAAATTGCTGAGCAGACAGGTTAAAACGGATAAAAGGAAGTACTTCTTCACCCAAAGGGTGATTAACATGTGGAATTCACTGCCACAGGAGGTGGTGGCGGCCACAAGTATAGCCACCTTCAAGAGGGGTTTAGATAAATATATGGAGCACAGGTCCATCAGTGGCTATTAGCCACAGTGTATGTGTGTATATAAATTTTTTTGCCACTGTGTGACACAGAGTGTTGGACTTGATGGGCCGTTGGCCTGATCCAACATGGCTTCTCTTATGTTCTTATGTTCTAACTGGGTGATAAGTATAGCTCAGATTGTATTAAAACAGTTGGTAAGACCTGTGAATGGCAGCAAATTTGACAACATATATAACAGTTAACTAGCAGATGCCTTCCTCTTGAACTCTTCCTTGTTGACTCTCCTTCTCATAAGTCAAGTCAGAGCTAATACCTGGAAGCTGAAAAACATTCTATGTGTGTGTGTGTGTCTGTCTGTCTGTCTCTCTCGCTCTGTGTCTCTCTGTCTGTGTGTGTGTGTCTGTCTCTCTCTCTCTGTGTCTCTCTCTGTCTCTGCCTCTCTCTGCCTCTGTCTGTCTCTGTCTCTCTCACACACACACACAAACACACACACACACTTCCCCAGTATAGTTCTCTCTCAGTTCAGGGAAGGTTCTGTTTTGCAGTATCTCATTTCCGAACAGCTTAGTGGAAATGCTCTCTCTTGTTTTTAAGGATGTCCTACTTTTAGGCTGGCTTTATCAGGGTCTGAGCAGTTAGAAAGAGGTCAAGTCCCAGGCTTGTCTTCTCTTAGCACTGAGTGACTCACCGGTCGCAGCTGGGATTAGAATCTCGGACTCGTGGGCAGCTCTCAGTGGTTTACCTTTGACTGCTGCGTTTTTGGCTTCCTGCTCTAAACCGATGATGAAGGGGGAAATGATTGGGGAAAGATTAATAATCATTGTCATCAGGATGGGAGCACTGGAGCCCAGAAGGGTCAGGCCACTGTAAGGACAATTATTTTACTTCAGGGACAAATGCTAGTTGCGACTGGGGGATTAGAAGTCTCAGCTCAAAAGGATAATGACAAATACAGCAAATGATTATTGAAATGCTCATCTCTATGGCAACAACGGTCTGAAACAGATTACCAGTAGAAGTGCATGCACAACACACACACACACAAATGAGGAGGGGTATTCCTGGGATGAAGCCTGTTCTATAGGCCACAAATGGCATCACGTGACCTAGGGGGAAAAACCAATTGGGTGCTCATTTACACAGTCTATCAACGTGATGGATTCCCACTGCTTTAATAGTCATCCCTGTTCTTTGGTAAACCGCAGGAACTGTAGGGGAAGAAGACCTGGTACCTTCAAATAACATTTCCCAGGATTCTTTGGGTGAAGCCATGATATATAAATTGATGTAAAACCAGGGGGTGGGGGGATTGTAGTCTGGATATGCTTCAGGACTTCCTTCCCTCTAGAGTCTGACTAGCACCTGGAATTGCAACTTATCTCCAGATGACTGAGATCTCTTCCTCTGGAGAAAATGGCTGCTTTGGAGGGTCGACTTTAAGGGGGTCTGACTCTGCTGGGGACACCCCAGCCATAATAGGGTGTTCCATTATAGCTTTCTAGCAGAGCAGATGTAGGGTTGCCAGGTCAAACCCAAGAAATATCTGTGGACTTTGGGGGTGGAGCCAGGAGACTTTTCCATTCCCTAAAAAAAAAAATACAACAGTGCAGTTTCTATGAGTAGTCTTTATTTCCTCTTCCCCAGCAGCTGCATGTCCACTAAATGAAAGTAAGCAGAGAGAGAGAGAGAGAGCAGTCAAAATAAAGTTTGCAAACCCACATTTTTGTGATATCACTGGGGCAATTTACTCACAGGAGTTGTTGAACGTGACTGTCTGCTGTATTCAACCAAGTTCTTCAGACTAACACATGGAAACCAAAGATTCTAGTTTACTCTTTACTCTCTATTTTACTGTGCAAACGACTTCTAAAAGGAATGTAAAATAAACAGAAAGACTGTGCTGGTATCCCTTCCTTTCTCACAGCTCACTGGGAGCAGCTACATTGTTCTGCTGGCTCACCCAACCACATTCAGCCTGGCTCCTACAAAGATTTAAAAGCACACACGCCTTCAAAAAAGCAAGCAGTTTCCAAGGTTTTTCTAGCCTTCCCAGGTGGAAAGACACATGGTGGCTGTTGGGGAAGGGCTTCCTGCTGCCGGCTGGCTGGCGGCAGGGAGGAGCTTGCAAAACTGGGGGGTCCCCTGCTGGGACCTGGGGACTGGCAAGCCTAAGTGAATGTGATTAAAAACAGCTTGTTCACTACCCCAGAGGCTAGGACACACAAGGCAGCAGCCTAGATTATTCAAGGATGTTTCCAAGAGCACTAGGCTAGGGTCCATCTACACACCACAAAGTCTTTGAGTTATTGGGGAACAAGAACAGGATTTTGTATCACACATCTGATAGGAGTTTTGTGTCTCCCAGACAGTGGTGGAATTCCAGCAGGAACTCCTTTGCACATTAGGCCACACCCCCTTTATGTAGCAATCCACCAAGAGCTTACAAAAAAGAGCCTTGTAAGCTCTTGGAGAACTGGCTACATCATGGGGGTGTGGCCTAATATGCTAGAATTCCACCCCTGCTCCCTGATGTATGCCAGTGCTATTCTGCTTGCAGCCTCCCACTCACCTCCACATTTTCATGTCCTCAAACACCACCTCCCAAAGCACCACAATTGGCTTCATTGTAAAAATCATATAACTTACATAGCTGCATGTAAGTTTCACAAATGAGATAATTACTACTCCACAGGGCAGCCTGGGGAGAGGCAAATGGTAGGGGGGAGGCTACCGTGCTTCTCCCTGTGGGAACTTACCAATAGGTACCTGCAACTGCTGTAGAAGCATAGTTGTTTTCATGGTATATTGACTTGCTGATCAGTTCCTTTGGCATTATTTGATTGCTCCCCCTACACTTTCTGTCAATCATTTGTGGATTATGGAAGCATTTTGGAATGATAACTAACATAAGAATATAAGAGAAGCCACGTTGGATCCGGCCAATGGCCCTGCCAGTCCAACATTCTGTGTCACACAATGACCAAAATCCAGGTGTCATCAGGAGGTCCACCAGTCGGGCCAGAACTCCAGAAGCCCTCCCACTCTTGTACCCCAACCACCAAGAATACAGAGCATCATTGTCCCAGACAGAATGTTCCATCTATATGTTCTGGCTAACAGCCACTGATGGGCCTTTGCTCCATAGGTTTATCCAGTCCCCTCTTGAAGCTCTATAAGCTTGTAAACACCACCACTTCCTGTGATGGAAAATTCCACATGTTAATTACTCTTTGGCGAGTGGAGGAAGTACTTCCTTTTACCTGTTCTAAGCCTACTACTGATTAATTTCAATGAGTGCCCACAAGTTCTTGTCTTGTGAGAAAAGAACTCCTTTCTCTACGTTCTTTGATTTTGTAAACCTCTATCACGTCACCCCTCAGTTCTCATTTCTCCAAGCTTAAAGAGCCCTCTTTCACCTGGTTTCATAGGAAAGTGTTCCATCCTCTTCATCATTTTAGCTGTCCTTTTCTGAGTAGTATCCCATCACAAAAATGCCAGGGTGCTTTCTGCAAGACAGAATGTCCTGTTGACAGAGGCTGCAATGACACCATTCCATAATCAGAACTTGACGGCTAGATGGACTGGTCACAGTGATGTTTGCACAAGAACAAATAAAACATCATGCATAAAGTTCTGTCTTTATCTGTGGAATTTGTAGTCCAACTTTTTCACTTGGACTCAAGGCGGATTACATAGAATACAATCAAGCATAGACAGCTTCAAGAGGGGACTGGATAAACATATGGAGCAGAGGTCCATCAGTGGCTATTAGCAACAGGGCAGTGGTCCTCAACCACCGGGCCGTGGACTGGTCCCAGTCTGTGGACTGCTAGCAACCAGGCCATGGAGCAAAGCAGAGCAGCCCCGCTGCCCCTTTTGCCTTGGACCCAAGCGGATGAAAGAGGCAGTGAGGCCTCGCTCCAAGGCTGCCTCCTGCCCCTTCTGCCAGCCCTGGGACCTGGGCAGGTGAAAGAGGCAGTGTGGCCTCGCTCTGAAGTTTCCTCCCCTTGCAATTTGGGGTGGCAAAACCCCCAGCGCCGACCCCCCCCCCCCTCCACACACCAATCTGTAGAAACATTGTCTTCTTTTAAACCAGTCCCTGGGGCCAAAAAGGTTGGGGGCCACTGCCACAGGGGATTGATGGAACTCTGTCTGGGGCAGTGATGCTCTGTATTCTTGGTGCTAAGGAGTGGGAGCAACAGCGCGATGTCTTCTAGTGTCCTGGCCCCACTGATGGACCTCCTGATGGCACCTGGGGGTTTTTTTGGCCACTGTGTGACACAGAGTGTTGGACTGGATGGGCCATTGGCCTGATCCAGCATGGCTTCTCTTATATTCTTAAAAGGATGGAACGGTCAATAAACAGTGCAATAGAATTAGGATTGTCGGGCCAACCAGAAGCTGAAAAACAGGACTGAAGCAAAGCATAAGTGTTAGCGTGACGCATTAAAAGATGCAAAAATTCCATAACAGGATCGTAGTTGCAGCAAACTGAACACAGTAATATAGATCAGAGTCCCTAAAAAGTGTTCCAAGTAACTTTGTGGACCGTTTGGTAAATCACAATTGGAAAACAAGAATTTATAAAATGCGTGGCTCCACAGCAATGTTCAAAATTGCAGTGTGGGAAGATGTTCAGATTTTTTTTTTAAAGGCATGCCATCTGAATTCCATTCTTACCACCTGAAAAATTTATCTATCCAGTGTAAACGTATCAGACCTCATTCTTGGATGATGCTTCAGAGTTCAAGATACAGGTTGCCATGATAACACTAAGTAATATAACTGGGATTTTTTAAGACTGTTGTTATTATTGCAATGAAAGTTGTTTCTGGGAGGGAAGAGAAGCTAAAGATATGAAGGGAGACATAGTAAATTCCTTCTGATCCTTACCAAGAAATGAGAAAACCCAAGGCCCAATTTGTTGCTGTATGTACTTACCATGTTTCTAGTCCATCTTTCTCACGGAGGCTCAAGGTGGATTAAACAGTGAAAGCGAGTGAGATCTGTAGGGTGAGACATTGAATAAGCAATGGACCAGGACTGGGTTTACAGAAACCTGAAACAAGCATAGAAGAAGAAAAAGAAGAAGATGATGATATTAGATTTATATCCCACACTCCACTCCAAATCTCAGAGTCTCAAAGTGGTTCACAATCTCCTTTATCTTCCTCCCCCAAAACAGACACCCTGTGAGGTGGGTGGGGCTGAGAGGGCTCTCACAGCAGCTGCCCTTTCAAGGACAACCTCTGCCAGAGCTATGGGTAACCCAAGGCCATTCCAGGAGCTGCAAGTGGAGGAGTGGAGAATCAAACTCGGTTCTCCCAGATAAGAGTCTGTGCGCTTAACCACTACACCAAACTGACTCTGGAACATTAGACCTGATTCAGAATGTAGATGCGATGCAGAAAGTGGTATTACATCATTAGATGCAATGTAGGAAAATGGTATTACATCAGTTGAAAATAAGGCGAAGGCAGCAGGATAAATGCATGCCGCAAACAGACAATATGTCCTATACTACAAAAGATAGGGGGGATTGCAGTTTACTGAGCATAATACTTCTCTCTCCCCTCCCCTCTATATATATATGAATATGAGGCAGGAGGAAAGGACAAAACTGCTTTGTGAGAGAGAAGCCTCCTCTTCGCACACAAATATCTAAAAACTATTAATTTGGGGGCAGCAGCTAGGAAGAAATACATGAAAGGGAAATTGATTTCTATTTAAATGGTATGTTTTCATCACTTTTTTCCCGAGCCTGAACATTCATCTTTGAGTACCTGTGCTAATTGATTTCAAGTGCAATTCGACGCAATCGCTGTGGAATAATAAATCTAAGCCCAAAGAGTCCAAAGGAAGGGAGAATAGCTAATGGTACAGGGTTGGAAGAACAATGGCTGGGAAGAAAAATACATTTTTAACATCAGGGTTGCTGGGTTTTTCCTAAGCTCCATGCAGAGGGGAGACTGGAAGCCGGTCGGCAAAACCGTGTCTGAAATTTTGGGGAGGGAGTTTCCGACGGGCGCTTCTGTGTCCATGTTGACATTCTAATTACCCTTTGGGGCGATGCCCACATAAAACACCTTGAACACTCTCATTTCCTATCAGCGTAAAGTCAAACTGTGAAAAAGGGCGTTTTAATTTACAGAAATAATTCAATGGGAAGCATAATTAAAAAGGCTGATAGTTAATATGAAAGCTGCCATCAATCTAGGCAATGCTCTCCAAGCGGGAACAAATCTGAAGGAAAAACCTAAATCTAAAAAAAAGACCGAAGGGTCAGAGAGTCCAAATAGTTGCAATCAGATCTGGTGGAGCAAGAGGGTCAGGGCTTTTTTTGAACAGGAACGCACAGAAATGCAGTTCCGGCTGGCTTGGCATCAGGAGGTGTGGTATAATATGCAAATGACTCCCTGCTGGGCTTTTTCTACAAAAAAGGCCTGTGTGGAACAATGGTGATGTCAGGGGGTGTGGCCTAATATGCAGATGAATTCCTGATGGGCTTTTTTCTACAAAAAAGAACCCTGGAAAGGATTACAGTGTGATCCTAAGCAAAGTTTTACCATTCCAAGCCCATGGAATCGAACGGACCCTTTCTAAAGGGTGTAACTCTGTTTAAGATGGCACTGTCAGATATCAGAAGGTAGGAACTCACATGTCCCCAAGCTGGAAAACGCATTACCCTGTTCATGCAAAATGGTAACCATATGTATTTTTAAAGTCTTTGGTTGGGTGGAAACATGAGGCAGCATGAAGAGGACGCTGGGAAAGAAAAGAGCAGAGGGAAAGGAATTAAGTGCTGAGGAAATACATCTGTGGATTCAAGCTGGCAACTAACCAGTGCTGGTCTGCCCTGGAGAATTTCATCGGGCTGTCAGGGTCTGAAATGCTAGCAGACTTTAAAGTTGACCCAACAAATATTTGCTTTCTGTTGTTTACCACTGGACCTCATCTATCTAACCACCATGTTTTTATCCCACTGCGTCTCCAAGGAGCTCATAGTAGCATATCTGATTCTCCGGTTTATCCCCATAATAGCCATGTGAGGTCAGTAAATTGAGAGAGAGAGAGAGAGAGAGATTGGTTCAAGGCCAAGAGGTCCAAGCTGGGTGAGGATTTGAACACAGGTCACCCATGTTCTAGTCTGGTAGTAGGGTTGCTAAATCTGTGTTCGGACATACCTGAAGATTTGAGGGTGGAGACTTGGAAAGTGAATTTTAGAGAGGGGAGGTACCTTGGCAAAGGGTAATGCCACGCAGTCCACCTTCCATAGCAGTCCTTTTTTTCAACAGGAATCCACGATATTAAATACATAAGAAATGAATAAATGAGTGATTTATGTAGTCTGGAGATCACGTGAATTTGGAGAGATCTCTAAGCCACTGGTTGGAGATCGTTATAACCATCAGGACTTACAGCACACAAAGAGTGAAGAAAGAAAGAAACAAAACCGCTGCAATATCTTATTGCAAAGTACAAATTAATTAACTAGCTTCAACAGGGGTGGAATTCTAGCAGGAGCTCCTTTGCATGTTAGGCCACACACCCCTGATGCAGCCAATCCTCCGAGAGCTTACAAAAAAGAGCCTTGTATGTTCTTGGAGGATTGGCTACATCAGGCGTGTTTAGGAACATTTACAAAGCCCATCAATTAAAAAAAAAGCCCAATATGCAGTTCCTTTGTTATTTTCACAGCAAACCCTCCCCCCCCCTTCCTAGAGGTCATACAGCTGTGTGGTGCAACAAGGGACTCATCCTAAACAAAGTGTGACTTTGTCATATTGAAATTGGTCAATTAATTTGCACATTACAATAAGATATTACAGTGGTTTTGTTTGTTTGTTTTCACTAGCTGGAGGTTGGCAAGTCTGGGCGAGACTCCAGTTTCCACAGCACACTGGCTCCAAAGGCTTCATCGGACTCAACCCATCATCAGTAAATCTGGTTTGGGAAATTCCTGGCATTTTGGGAGTGAAGCCTGGGAGGGAGGGGGTTGAGGAGGGGAGGGGGCTCCACAGGGGTGCAGTGCTATAGAGCAGGGGTGGCCGAACTGCAGCCTGAGAGTCACATGTGGCTCTTTCACACAAAGCACTAGCACCAAATTGTTAGTAAACAGTTTTTAATGCTTTTTAATGTAAATGTTCTATTGTATGCCATGTGTTGTGAGCCGCCCTGAGTCTGCTTCGGCAGGGAGGGCAGGATATAAATCCAATTAAATAAATAAATAAATATTGTGTGGCTTGGAGAAGGCATTTCTGTCTTTAAATCATTTCCCCAAGCTAAACCAGTCTGCAGCCTAGAGAATGCAGTTAAAGGTTCCTTCCTTCCTTCCTTGGAACTGGAGAATGCAGCTCCTTCCTTCCTTCCTTCCTTCCTTCCTTCCTTCCTTCCTTCCTTCCTTCCTTCCTTCCTTCCTTCCTTCCTTCCTTCCTTCCTTCCTTCTTGTGGCACTCAAACATCAGACATTCATGTTGTGGCTTTCAAACATCTGATGCTTATTCTATGTCACTCTTCCATTAAGCAAGTTTGGCCACCCCTGACCTACTGCCTGTTTCTTTTAATCTAATAGATACTCTGGATTGAATGTGGGACCTTCTGCATTCAAAGTAAAGGCTCTTAAGAACATAAGAGAAGCCATGTTGGATCAGGCCAATGACCCATTCAGTCCAACACTCTGTGTCACACAGTGGCCAAAAAAACAAAGTATCATTAGGAGGCCCACCAGTGGAGCTAGAAGCCCTCCCACTGTGCTCCCTCCAAGCCCCAAGAATACAGAGCATCACTGCCCCAGACAGAGAGTTCCAACAATACACTGTGGCTAATAGCCACTGATGGACCGCTGCTCCATATGCTTATCCAAACCCCTCTCTAATCCCCTCTTCTGCACAGCCACAGTCTCCCCCTTCTGAGGTCCTTCCCCCTGTCCAAACCCCATCTTCCCCAGTCTCCACTCTCAAATCTTTAGAAGTTTCCCAACCTGAAACTGGTAACTCTTGCTATAGCCGTATTGTTGCCAGGTTCTTCCCAGCCATAGGCAGGGCTATAAAGCTATAGCAATGATTCCATGTGGCTGTGATTCTACACTATGCACTACTTAATGCAATAGCTAATCCTGCCCAAAGTCTTGCATGCCACAGAATCAGACCAAAAATCTCTGGGTGGTGTTTGACTTTCTTGGATTGTTCAGTTAGCCCTGAACAGACGAATTAGGTCAACAACCCCTGAAGAAAGAGCAAACCTCACTGTTTCACAATGAAGGGAGGGGCAGATTATCTTTGTGAGGAGAACTTGGGTGAAATCATGTGTAGAGAGACAGATCTCTTTGGTGATCTACGGAATTGGCTGTGGTTTATTGACACCCCCATCCCCCATAGTGGGTTTGTGCATGCATGTGGGAACTGGTGCTCTCTGGCCCCCTCAGGCCATCTCATATCCAGGCCATCTCAACTGAAGCAAACGTGTTTCCCACCCCCCACCCCCCTGACCGCAACAAGAACAAAGAAAACTTTGACTTGATGTGCCAGCTTGGGGTGAGAACAGTTGTTGGTCCCAATTAGCCCAGGCTGCTTGCATCCCCTTAATAAGGGCATTCTGGGCAAATAATAAATTTTTCATATCACCTCTCTTCATGTTGCGGTTAGTTCTGCCCCTCCCTCCATTCTGCTGCTCAGACTTCTTACACTGTAGAAGGAGAACACACTAGCTTGTGTCACAGTGTGTCTGTGTCTGAGGGTGGGGGCTACCTGTCTTTAACCAGACAAAGAACCCCCCCCCCAAAAAATGAGTTAAATAATTGCAAACCACTTTTCCCGTAGGGTTCGTTCCCCCCCCCCTTCCCAGAGCTCTCTCTCTCTTTCTCTCTCAAACTATCAGATGGCTCACAGTGCAAACCAACACACCTCAAGGAAATTTTATTTATTCTCTCCTCGCTCCTCTCCTCTCCTCCCTCCCCAAACACAAAGGGACGCTGCAGCCAATATCTATTGCAATAAATTTAATTCGGCATTTCGCAAGGGCTGACAGCAAGGGGCGAAAGGGGGAGCTCCCCTTCTGACACCCGAAGGCCTTTTCTTTCCACTTTGTCTGTGTTACACCGGATTATGGCGAGGCACATTATTTTACATCACAGCGTGCTGGAAATCAGCGTGAAGCGAGGCCGCGAGGCCAAAGAGAGTACCGGAAGATGCAAAAATCCTAAAATAAAAGGAAGATTTGCTCGAACTGCCCATCTGTTCCACACTTTCTGGTGCTGCTTTTTTTTTTTTTTGGTCACTGGGTTGCTCCATCTGGGGAAGAGGAACCACCTGGCTACTTTTGCAAGTGATGGCAGAAGAAAATTCACCGAAGCAGGTGCCAAATATTCATTTTTTTCTTTTTAAAAAAGAATTATTAGAAAAACTAGACTGAATACAACAACTGCAAGAAGTAAATACATGAACAATCAGGGACACACTTATATAGGCATCAAAGAGGCAACATAAAAGGTAAAGGTAGTCCCCTGTGCAAGCACCAGTCATTTTCGACTCTGGGGTGATGTTGCTTTCACGTTTTCATGGCAGACTTTTTACAGGGTGGTTTGCCATTGCCTTCCCCAGTCATCCACACTTTCACCCCAGCAAGCTGGGTACTCATTTTACCATCCTCGGAAGGATGGAAGGCTGAGTCAACCTGGAGTCGGCTACCTGAACCAGCTTCTGCTGGGATCGAACTCAGGTCATGAGCAGAGGGCTCCGACTGTAGTATTGCAGCTTTACCACTCTGCGTAACAGGGCTCTTATATAGGCATTAAAGAGGCAACATACTATATCATATAGCATTAAGGGGAAAAAACCAGTCTTAACATACATTTCAAAAGACTACATGTTTTGATAATGAAACCGTATGGTCTACAGACATGAATGTTCAAATAAGTATAGCTTTGACAGTATTGGACAGCAATGGAATAGGTTCTTGCAGACCTCAGATTCAGTGGGAGCTCACAGGAGTGCAGCTCCTGAACCTTTCTGAGAGTTCCACCTCCTCCTTCCTCTGAGAGTTCCACCTCCTTGTCCATTGAATAGTATGTGCAGCTGCATAACAATCCTTGGAGGAGGTCCACCACCTATTTTTCTACAAAACAACTCCTGAGTTCTTGATTAGAAAGGTAAGTGATGGCAGAAGAAAGTTTGCCGAAGCATGTGCCGAATATTCATTTAATAGAAACCCACGGACTCCTGAGAATGTTTCCAGCTGAGCGCTCTTCATCAAGTTCCATTAGGGAAAAGGGTAGCGTTCTCTTCCTCAATACACAGGCTTCTATCCAAGGAACAAACCGATCAAGTTCTTAGAAGCAACGTCGGGTCTTTTAAATACAATTCTCCAGCAATGCTGACATCGGTGCTCTGATTTATTCAAGTCCTTGGCCAATAGTATTCAAGTCCATGCGAGCGTCTGATGTCCACTTTACCCCACTGAAATGCCCTCACTGTGCATGCTGGCCAAAGAGCCACTTGAAAGAGCCCCGCTGACCTCTGCCATCCTCATTTTAAAAAGGCACACTATTTATTTATTTGTGCATCAACCTTGCACTTCCTTGGTGGTCTTCCTTTATGGTCAAGTATATCTTTTTCTTTCTTCTGAGAGCCGGTTTGGTGCAGTGGTTAAGTGTGCGGACTCTTATCTGGGAGAACCGGGTTTGATTCCCCACTCCTCCACTTGTACCTGCTGGAATGGCCTTGGGTCAGCCATAACACTAGCAGGAGTTGTCCTTGAAAAGGCAGCTGCTGTGAGAGCTCTCTCAGCCCCACCCACCTCACAGGGTGTCTGTTGGGGGGGGAGAAGGGTCACCCTGGATAGTACTGGGATGGGAGACTTCCAAGGAAGCCTGGGGTTGCTATGAAGAGGCAGGGGATGGGGAACTACCTCTGAACATCTCTTGCCTTGAAAACAGAGCCGGATTAACAATTAGGCCAAGTAGGCACTGGCCTCTGGGCCCCCATGCCTTTAGGGGCCCCAGGCTGGCTTTCCCCCCTGGTTTCCCTCCTGCTTGCAGCTCTCCCAGCCTGCAGGAGCAGCCAGCATCTCAGCTGCTCTTCGCCAGACTCGCCTGCTGCTAGTGTTGTCAAGCAGGCAGCCCATGGCAGTTATAGGGGGTATGCCAAAGGAAACAAAAAGTTTCACCGACAGGCGGAAGACACAGTAGAGGGAGACAGACTAATCTCGCTCAGGAGATTTTTGGTGTCCCGAAATTTTTGGTGCCATGCCTGGAAAGGCACTTTCCTAGGTTGCCACTGGTTTAGCCACAGATGGCTGGAGTGCTCAAAGCAGGGCCTCCAAAGATGTCTGGAGTGCATCGCTATTACAAGGAGTGAGGCTGATGTTCTTAAATAAGGCCCAAACTACACAGGCAGCTGGATTTTGGAAGCCTTCCCCCAGCCTAAAAAGGCTTCTTCTTCTTCTTTTTGGTGTAGTGGTTAAGTGCGTGGACTCTTAGCTGGGAGAATCGGGTTTGATTTCCCACTCCTCCACTTGCAGCTGCTGGAATGGCCTTGGGATAGCCATAGCTCTTGCAGAGCTGTCCTTGAAAGGGCAGCTGCTGGGAGAGCTCTGTCAGCCCCAACTACCTCACAGGGTGTCTGTTGTGGGGGAGGAAGGTAAAGGAGATTGTAAGCTGCTCTGAGATTCAGAGTGAAGGGCAGGGTATAAATCCAATTTCTTCTTCTTCTTCTTCCTCTTCTTCTTCAAATTTTTATGCTGCCTCTCACCACCAAGAAGTCTCCAGGTGGCCAACAACATACCTTCAACATAACTTTAAATGCATTCTCCAAGCTGCTGGCTGGCTTGGCTTGGGAAAGTGATTTAAAGAGAGAAATGCCTTCTCCAAGCCGGCCAATGGGTTGGTGGGGGCTTCAAGAGCCACACAATATATGTGAAAGAGCCACAGTTTGGTCACCCCTGGGCTAACCCAATCTTGTCAGATCTTGGAAGCTAAGCAGGATCAGCTCCATTTAGGACTTGGAAGGGAGACCACCAAGGATGTCCAGGGTCACTATGCAGAGGCAGGCAATAGCAAGCCGCCTCTGAATGTTTCTCACCTTGAAAACCCTACATCAGGCATGGACAAACTTGCTTAATGTAAGAGCCACATGGAATAAATGTCAGAAATTTGAGAGCTGCAAGGCCTGCAAGATGTGAACAGCAGATGTTTGAGAGAAGGAAGGAAGGAAGGAAGGAAGGAAGGAAGGAAGGAAGGAAGGAAGGAAGGAAGGAAGGAAGGAAGGAAGGAAGGAAGGAAGGAAGGAAGGAAGGAAGGAAGGAGGGAGGAAAATAGATGGGGAGGGAACAGAGGTGGAAAGAAAGCAACTTTAAATGCATTCTCCATGCTGCCAGCTGACTTGGCTTGGAGAAGTGATTTAAAGAGAGAAATGCCTTTTTCAAGCCAGCCGATGGGCTGGGGGGTTTCAAGAGCCACACAATTTGTGTGAAAGAGCCACATGTGACTCCAGAGCCACAGTTTGGCCACCCCTGCCCTACAGGGTTGCCATAATTTGGATGTGACTTGCTGGTAAAGGGGGGACATGGATCAACAACAGAACACACACACACACTTATGCTGTTGTTCCCACATTACACACACAAGGCTTGCTGATATTTTAGAAAACAGAGAAAGGGAATGATTTCTCAGTTCCTACAAGGAATCTGATCTTGATTCCTCCTTCCTAGGAGAGTTTTATCTCATGACCCCAAACTCAAAAAGGATGCTTTTTGGCCCTGCAAAGAATGGCTTTCTCCACATCGTCCTTTCGTATTACAAAAGGTGAGCAAGCCTCAGCACCATCTGGGGAAAAAGAAGTCTTTGGTTGCGTGTTACTTCCCTGCTAGACATGTAATTCACTCAAAAGACTTCAGCAAGAATGAGCCTTTTTATAGGTTTCCCCTTCAGGTTACCTAGCAAATTTCTCGAGGGTTAAAGGGAAGGGGAGGGGGGGAGAATTTGACCTGCCTTGGTTAGGCTAATTGCCAAATTGTCTCTCTGCCCCCCTCCCCCCCCACTCCGCTTCCCTGTTGTCTAGCTAATTGGATGGACCAGCACTGGCTGGGAGGCAGCTTGGAACGAGGCGCAGCAGGTCACTGCAGAGATGAAGGCTGGGTCATAAATAAATTGAAGTGGCATCGTCTCACTCGGTCATAAAATGCCAGAGGGAAGCTTTTGCCGGGATGGGCCTGATAGGCTGATAGGAGCATCATGCACTGTACCTAGCATAGAATCCTAGAGTTGGAAGGGACCTCCAGGGTCCTCTAGTCCAACCCCCTGCACAATGCAGGAAAACTCACAAATACCTCCCCCAAAATTCACAGGATCTTCATTGCTGTCAGATGGCCATCCAGCTTCTGTTTAAAAACCTCCAAGGAAGGAGAGCCCCACCACCTCCCGAGGAAGCCTCTTCCACTGAGGAATCGCGCTAGCTGTCAGGAAGTTCTTCCTAATGTTGAGCCGGAAACTCTTTTGATTTAATTTCAACCCATTGGTTCTGGTCCTACCTTCTGGGGCCACAGAAAACAATTCCACACTATCCTCTAGGTGACAGCCATTCAAGTACTTGAAGATGGTGATCATATCACCTCTCAGTCGCCTCCTCTCCAGGCTAAACATGCCCATCTCCTTCAACCTTTCTTCACAGGACTTGGTCTCCAGAGCCCTCACCATCTTCATCCCCCTCCTCTGGACCTGTTCCAGCTTGTCTATATCCTTCTTAAAATGTGGTGCCCAAAACTGAACACAAGACTCCAGGTGAGGTAAATACTCCAGAGCAGAGTGAAGCGATACCATCACTTCACGTGATCTGGACACTATACTTCTGTTGATGCAGCTCAAAATTGCATTTGCCTTTTTAGCCACCACATCACACTGTTAACTCGTGTTCAGCATATGATCCATTAAGACCCCTAGATCCTTTTTGCACATACTACTATTAAGCATGGGAGAGGCAGCGCCATAACAGGCCCGGCTGCCAACAGGCCTGGAGAAAAATGGTTCTGCCCCCTTAATGGAGGTTTAATAGAATATTATTTCCCTGACTGGGATAGCTCAGGCTATGCAGATCCTGCCTGAAGGCACTTTCCACTACAATGTTCTAGGATTGCCAGGATCCTCCTGGCAGCTAGTAGGGGCTGGGAGTGGGGAGAAAGGAGAAAGCCTAGACCTCATTGCTGGTGTTGCACAGGAAGTGACATCAGCACACCAACAATGTCAGAGTAATGCTCTGGTATTTAGGCAAAAGCTCTATGATAAAACCAGCTTCTATCATGGAGTTTTTGCCCAAGTACCAGAGCATCACCCAGACACTGCTGACATCACTTCCTTTGTGACACTTGTCCTTGTCCTTTCTCTTGTTAAGTGCCCCTCATCAGCCAGCCAATCTGCAGGTAGGGTAGGACCCAGTGGCAGGGGATCCCCATCTCCGCCAGGAAGGCTGGCACCTCTTTCTGAAACCTGGGTGCATGTGACAGACAACACCCTGCATCTAACTTCCCAGAGTAAGGTTGCCAGGTGCAACTCAGACAATCTCTAGGGATTTTGGGGGTGGAGCCAGGAGACTTTCCCATTCCCTAAAACAAATAAATAAGAATACTGCAGTACAGTTCCCCTGAATACAGTCTTCATTTCCTCGTCCTCAGCAGCTACACTTCCACTAAATGAAAGTGAACACACACACACTCTCACAAAGCAGCCAAGATAAACACAGTTAGCACACACACACACTTTTGTGATCTCGCTGGGGCAATTTACTCATGTTGCTGAATGTAACCATCTGCTGAATTTCAACCAACTTCTTAAGGAAAACGAAAGAACAACCTAGGGGGTAGAGTTTTCCTCCAAACAAACAGAGGGACGAGAGCAACATGACTCTGTCTGCTCACCCTGCCCCCCTGCAGTTTTCCTCTTGCCAGATTTAAAGTCACACACACATTCAGAAACACAAACAGTTGCAAGCCTCTTTTAAACCTGCTGAAGTTTAAAGGCACATGGTGGCTGTTGGGGTGGGGCTTCCCCCCACCGGCCAGCTGACTGGCAGCAGGGAGGAGCCTGAAAAACTGGGGGAGCCCCTGCCTGGACCTGGGGACTGGCAAGCCTATTCTGGAGGCATTTAGGAGGCAGCTGCTACAAGAACATCGGCTGAAGTCATCCTTGGTCTGTTCTGGCCAGGCTATTTTTTATTGTCCTTAGAGTTATCTGCTGCACGGAGAAGCCTTTGAAACATGCAAGTTCACATTCTGTGCTGTGTGATGCAGCTCCGGAACAAAAAGCGATGCTTTCTCCCAATGTGCATGCAAAGCACTCCAGGTGCATTCCCATCCCCCACCCTCTTTCGCTTCATGTCAGGCAAGTAATGATGGAGGCCCCACCAGTATATGGAGGAGGCTTGGTGCAATTACCTCTGTTGGTGATTGTATTTTCCCCCTCTTGCAGTGTTTCTGACCTATTTTTTTCGCTAGCATGATACGAAAAAGAAAAAAAAAGGAGAGAAGAAAGAATTGAAAGATGGATGCTTCTTTCAAGTTTTGATTCAAGGATATGATATCAAAAGGAAAAGAAAGGCAAAGCTGCTTTTTTCCTTCCTGCCGGCTGTTATTTATTGACTCCTAGACCCACTTTCCTTCTGTTTCAGGAAAACAGAGTGCCAGTTTGGTGTAGTGCAGGCATGTCAAACTTCGAACAAGTCGTGATCTATTTTTTCCAGACAAAAGTGCTGGTGATCTACCACTATGAAAATTAAGTTTCAAATTAGTTTTGAATTAGATTTTAACCCACCAAAGTTGCGTTCCGCCGCCCCCCCCTTTACAATGCACCTTCTGTCATTTACTGGTAAGCAAAATAAAAACAAAACAGAGACGAAGATCCAGAAAGAACTGCGAACAGTTTTTCCGAAATTTTTACTGTTATAACTTTCTTTGACTGTCTTAATAACTTTCTTTAACTTTTACTGAGTAATTTGTGTTAAATGTAGGTCAAGTATTGATCCAGGCTGATCTTGTGCAATCTTTAAAACTTCGCTCTTGCTAATTAGTGAGACGTCTCAGCCTGCATTTCATCCATCAGCTTTTTGAAGTTGGGTGAATATTGCACGAGGGCCAGTCTTAGGGAATCCTGTAGATGTTCATTTGTCATGTTGGAACACTGTGTTCTCTTTGTCATTTTCAGATGGGAAAACGCAGATTCACACAAATAAGTTGAACTGAAACAGGAGTGTACAGCTTCACTGCATCTTCTCAAGTTGGGAAATTTGTCTCTAGGCACTAGCTTCCAAAACGATTCTTGCTCAGCATGGGTCTTGAGAAAAATGTCATTTTTAAGGGTTACTATTCCTTTTTCAAGAGATGCCTTGTTCGATGAGCAATGTTTACTGACAGCAGCTGCAGTTTCCTTAATGTCTATATCTGCTTTGAACGGGTCTGACAAGTACTCCACAACTTTTTCAATTCTTTGGAAGTCACAGAATCTGTTTTCGAATTCCTGGATAACAGAACGGATTTCTGTCACATACTTCTCGTTCTGAAAAACAAAATTTGGATATTGTCCCAGATGGTCCTGCGTATTAGGAAAATGATCAAAAGTGTTGTTTACAAGGTCAGTCATCATTAGCTCAAATTTGCTCTTGTAGGATGAAACTGTACTCATCCTCTCACCAATGCATTTGTTTTTACCTTGTAGTTCAACGCTCATATTACTTAGTTTGCCTGTAAAGTCAGCGAGAAATGTCAGATCACATAACCACTCCTCATCTTCCAACTTTGCTTTGTCATCTCCCCTCTTCTTCAAAAACCTTCTTATTTCATTCAGCAAATCACGGAATCTTTGCAGAAATTTGTGCCTACTTAGCCACTTTACATCTGTGTGCAAAATTATTTCCGCTGCCCCTTCATCAAGAGTAAGATTGAAAAGCTGTCTTTGAAGTGATCTTCCATGAACTGAATTTACATTTTTGAAAGTGATGGCCATGACAGTCTTTGTATTGAGTCTCTTGCTTGCCAACACTGGTGAATGATGCAGTGGTAAGAAAGGAAATCTATCCCTGATAGGCCCCCTTCCTGAATCCAGGTGACTATTGTTTTGGGGTCTCAAGCTCAGCCAAGTCCCTGCTGGCCCTAAGGCCAAACTCCAATCGCAGTACATAACAGTAGGATTCTCTGAAAACCATTTTTTGAAGCCACAGAGAGAACTTGGGGCAGAAAAAGTTGCAGCTCTGAGGCGGCGTGTGCAAAATTGGGCAGAAGCACCACAGGAAAAAGGAGTGCAAGACCACAGCAAGGCTAGTGGGAAATTGGCCTCTGTGTCTGCTAGCCACGGTGACTGGCTCTACAGTCAAAGGATGACACTAAATGGTGGCTAAAGCAGCGAAGTGGCTAAGTTTGTGGATGACACTAAATTGTTCAGGGTGGTGAGAACCAGAGAGGTTTGTGAGGCACTCCAAAGGGATCTGTTGAGGCTGGGTGAGTGGGCGTCAACGTGGCAGATGAGGTTCAATGTGGCCAAGTACAAGGCAATGCACATTGGGGTCAAAAATCCTAACTATAAATACAAGTTGATGGGGTGTGAACTGGAGGAGACTAACCAAAAGAGAGATCTTGAGGTCATGGTAGATATGTTATTGAGTCTATAATGTTTATAGTATGATAGACAGAGATTATTAATTAGATTAAGGTTTAAGTTATATGTAAAATATTTAGTGGAAGAAACAAAAAAAACCTAAAATGTATTTTTAAATATTTTTCCTTACCCATTTCCTTTCCCTCCTATTCCCTCTTCCCTACATTCCCTCCTGTTTGAAACTTAATAAAAAAAAATGTTAAACCAGAGAAACAATCATTGAGGGGTGACATGACAGAGGTTTACCAAATTATGCATTGGACAGTGAAGGTAGAGAAAGAAGTACTTTTCTCCCTTGTTCACAGTACAAGAAATTGCGTGCACTCAATGAAATTAATGAGCAGTAGGTGAAAGCCAGTTCCTTTTATTCATATGACAGGGACATGGCTTCCATTGCAGATGTTCAACACAACAGTAGCCAAGCTTTGGAAGAAAGCACTTTTTACTAGGGAAGACGTTCCCTCCAGAACCGGCCTAAGAAAGCCAAACAATGGTTTGGCACCTGGAGAGAAGCAAAATGATATTTATCGACAGGGAACAGCTTGCTCGTTGCCAGGGTTCCGTACAAGAGAGACCTGGATGCTTCCGTTCAATCTTCTGAATCTGTAAATGAAGGCTTACGGTACATTGTTTGTGAGAAATTACCCAAAGCTTGGCTTGTCTGCATGTAGTGCGAAGACCCCGTTGCAATCGATAGGCTTGCCATGGTCTCCGCTTGTCCACTGGCTATTATTTTCCTGGTTTGTGTTTTGCTTAACTGTTCCAGCTGCATCGATACATTCCAACTGCTCCTGGGTCTAATTGTAGTTGCGGTAATCAGATTTTTTTTTTTGTCTGTGTGCGTGTGTGTGTTGTTGTCAAGAGGTCTACCAACTCTTGCTGGCAAGGTTACCCAGTCCTGTGTTAGAGAAAGAAAGGGGTTGGCGGCCGTGAACCACTTCAGTTTGATGGAGCATTGTTCTGCTTAATGCGACGCCCACACACTCGCCATTCACAACCCCTCCTCTCAGTTACTGCACATTATACCCGAGCATAAAGACCGAGGCGGACCCATGAGGGTGGATTTAATAGGCCTATTTAATTATTGTGGGATTCAGAGGGTACATTTAAGAGCAATTGAGCATGAGACATGAAGCAACACAAAAGGAAAGAAAGTCAACAGGATGTTGCCTACACAGTTTTGGGCTGTTCTCATGTGCTTGTATAAATGCAACAAGATGTACTGTGTTTCAGGTTGGGGTAACACATTGATTGATTTAGGCGGCTAACCATGTCAACCTGTGGTCCTAGAAGAAACCTTGAGTCCAAAAGCATCTTAAAGACCAACAAGCTTCCCCCCCCCCCTATATTGATTGATTGCTTAAGAATGCTAAAAGCGAAACCAAACAAACCATAAATGCGTGAAACAGGAAGTCCTTTCTGTAGAGTAAGTGGCAATGGGAGACAGGGCTTTTCTAGTGGTGGCACCTTGCCTTTCGAATGCCTTCCCCCCCCCCCCATAGGCTCTTGCCTACATTTCTTTTTTTACCCCATCTTTTTTAAGTTAAGAGGTTTTATTTAATCATTATGAAACTTGTTATGAAAATCAGTCAGTATGCTTGAAAACCGGAGAGTAGTAAATCAGTGCCAGATTAAACCCTGTGGAGGCCCCTAGGCAGTCAAAATCTTTCCCTCCCCCCTCACAAATTATCTCAGTCAGAGTGCCTGTCCTGTCACCTGCTGCAGCCTGCAGGCACCTTCTTGAAAGCCCTTTTACGAAGCTGCGGGGAAGAGGCAGAGAGGCAAACTTGGCAACAACGCCAGCAGCAACCGCACCAGGCAGGTTGGGCAAAGAGCGGCTCAGCTGCTGGATGTGTGTGCAGGCTGGGAGGGCTGCAAGCAGGGGGGGAAGTGGGGGGAGGCACCCCGAGGCCCCTAAACGTGTGGGGGCTCATAGGCCAGTGCCTACTTGGCCTAATTGTTAATCCAGCTCTGTAGCAAATGTTCCACCGATTTTTAAATAGGAGTCAAGAGGGGAACCAGGGAATTACAGGGCAATTAGCGTAGTGTCTGTCCCAGGCAAATTAGTAGACACTGTAATCCAAGATAGAATTGTTAGGAACAAATCTCGCTGAGGGAAAATTGGCCAGGCTTCTGCGAAGGGCAGTCCTGCGTCATCATCCTTCAGGAGTTCTTTGAGAAAGTGAACAAACATGTAGATAACTGTGCATTACATACTTGGAATTTCAAAAGGCTTTTGACAAAGGCCCTGACCACAGACTTCTGAGTAAGCTTTGCTGTTGTGAGATAAGATGATGGATCCTCTTATGGATTAAAACTGGTGAAATGAAAGGAAGCAAGGAGTAGGGCAGGTCTGAGAATGGAGGCAAGTGAGCACTGGCTTCACACAAGGATTGGTATTGGGACCTGGGCTCTGATCACACACCCTAAATAATAGAACAAAGGAGAAATCCAGTAAGACCAACAAAGTTTTATTCAGAATGTAAGCTTTCATATGCATGTTTGGTGTAGTGGTTAAGTCCGTGGACTCTTATCTGGGAGAACCAGGCTTGATTCCCCACTCCTCCACCTGCACCTGCTGGAATGGCCTTGGGTCAGCCATAGCTATCGCAGGAGTTGTCCTTGAAATGGCAGCTGCTGTGAGAGAGTCCTCTCAGCCCCACCCACCTCACAGGGTGTCTGTTGTGGGGGGAGAAGATATAGGAGATTGTAAGTCACTCTTCTGATTCAAAGAGAAGGGCGGGGCATAAATTCTGAAGGTACTACTGGACTCCTACCTTGTCCTTGTTATGTATGAGAGTAAATACTGTTACCAATGGTATTCCTGCCTGGCTCATTGGAAGGACTGAGCTTGGGGACTTGGGAACAATGGGCAGTAGAATCCAAATCCAGACTGCCCTGCTCCAGTCACAGCCCCCTGCTGGTTTGAATGAGCCAATAATGTGCTAGCGTGGAAACCCAGTGTTGTATATAGTTGGCCCAGTGGACCCCGTTCTTCAGTCTTGCTAGTGCAGCCACCTACCATGCTATACGCAACAAAGAGCTTGTTATCACTTCCACCTCGTCTCTTTAATGCCTAAGAACCCACTATGTTATAGTCCAATTGCTTCAGACCAACACAGCTGCCCACCTGGATTTATCTACATGGAAAACACCCTAAATAATGCACTTTCAATCTACTTTCAATGCACTTTCCAACTAGATTTTGCCAGTTCACTAGAGTTGCCACTCCCCAGTTGGGGGCAGGGGATCCCCCAGTTTGGAGGCCCTCCCCCCCACTTCAGGATTATTGGGAGGGGGGAATGAACTTCACATTTCTGGCAGTGAATTCCACATTTTAATCATTCTGTGTAAATAATTTTTTCCTTTTGACCGTCCTGAACCTACTGCCTATCAGCTTCATTGGATGCCCTTCAGTTCTAGTATTTTGCGAGAGGGAGAAAATGTTCTCTTGGTCAACTCCATTCCATACATAATTTTATGTCAGGATCATGTCACCCCTTAATTAAGAACCTAAGAACATAAGAGAAGCCATGTTGGATCAGGTCAATGGCCCATCCAGTCCAACACTCTGTGTCACACAGTGGCCAAAAAACCCAACTGCCATCAGGAGGTCCATCAGTGAGGCCAGGACACTAGAAGCTATCCCAAAAGTTGTCTCTTTTCTAAACTGAAAAGTCCCAGCCTTTTCTCATTGGAAAGGTGCTCCAACTCCTGAATCATCTTGGTTGCCCTCCAAGGTCACACTATAGATCTATAGAGGGGCATTACAGTATTGGGTGTTTTATTCTCAGTCCCTTTCCTAATAATCTCTAACACAGAGTTTGCCTTTTTCCCTGCTGCAGCACACTGGGTTGACGCTTTCATTGAGCTATCCACTATGACCCCAAGATCTTTTCCCCTCTCAGTCTCAACAAGATCACATTTCCCAGGCTGAGTGAGTATCTCCAGTCAGAAAAGGCAGGTATGGACCAGTGGATTCATTCAGTGGCTTAGTTCAGACACAAGCTCTTTTTGTTCATCATAAGGGGGAAGGGTTGTGCTATGTGTGATCCTCTCAAAATGCATGGTTCCCATCTGGTGTGGATAGGACAATGGATGTATTTCCCAGCTTGGATATGATCAGTAGTCCTGGTTATTTGAAGGTATTTTTAACTCGGAACCTTATTTGGGTAGAAAGGTGGCATAGAAATGTTTTGAGCAAATAAATAATACTGGATTAATGTTCCCTCTAAGCTGAATTGGTATGAGCTAGCTCAGTTTTTTTAGCCTCCAGCTCTCCCTCCCCATCTATTCTCCTTCCTTCCTTCCTTCCTTCCTTCCTTCCTTCCTTCCTTCCTTCCTTCCTTCCTTCCTTCCTTCCTTCCTTCCTTCCTTCCTTCCTTCCTTCCTTCCTTCCTTCCTTCCTTCCTCCCTCCCTCCCTCCCTCCCTCCCTCTTTATGGCTCTCAAACATCTGACGTTCATGTTTTGAGATTCTCAAGATCTGACATTCATGTTTTGCAGCTCTCAAACATCTGTCATTTATTCTATGTGGCTCCTACATTAAGCAAGTTTTGCCACCTCTGGGCTAGCCTGACCCATCAAGGACAAAGGCTATTCTTCTTATTGAGGGTGGAAACTGCTGTCAAGTCACACCTGACTTACGGTGCCCCTGTAGGATCTTCAAGGCAAGAGACGTACAGAGTCAGTTCACCATTCCCTGACTGCTCTGGGCAGTGCATGCAGCTGGGAGTGTGGCTGGTGGGATGACTCACAACAACCATAACAAACAGGGGAGGTGAGCAAGCAGTGCTCAGTTCTCATGGCCCTTTCTTACACCCCCAGGAAATGCTGTTCACCACTTTGGGGTCAGGCAGCAATTTTGCTCCAGGTCAATTTGGCCAGGGATCCTGGAGAGGGTTTTTTGCCATCTTCTGGGCATGGAGCAGATGTCACTGTGTGTGTGTGGGGGGAGGTATTAGTGAGTTTCCTGCATTGTGCAGGGGGTTGGACTAGATGACCCTTCCAACTCTATGAGCCTAGTGGGCTGTACAGAATAACTGGGCCTTGGTAACTGCCCCATCTCAGGGGATGCTGATACCGGCCATACTCCTCACTCCAAATCCCACCCTCATCCCAGCCCCCTGTTCACACATTCCTCCATTGCCTTTTCCCTCTCTTTCCCTGCTCAGCTCAGCTGCCCCCACCTTGCCATTCACCCCATGCTCCTTAGCCCCCCTTCATGAAACAACAGCTTTCTTGAGAACATAATAACATAAGGGAAGCCATGTTGGATCAGGCCAATAGCCCATCCAGTCTAACACCGTCAGAGACCGTTTTCGCAAACAGCTTACCATGCGGTCACGTTCCTGTTCTCTCCGCAGTCAGTGGGATTTCACACTATCTGCACTGGAGTTACTGAAAGTACCACGGCTTTTGCATAGCAAACGTAAACTGCTAAAACCCAGTTTACATTTGCTACGCAAAAGCCACGGCACTTCCTGTAACTCCGGCGCAGATAGTGGGAAATCCGACGGACGCTGCGGAGAGAACAGGAACGTGACCGCGTGGTAAGCTGTGTGTGAAAACAGTATCTGTGTCACACAGTGGCCAAAAAAAAACAAGTGCCATCAAGAGGTCCACCAGTGGGGCTAGAAACCCTTCCACTGTGCTCACCCCCAAGCACAAGAATACAGAGCATCACTGCCCCAGACAGAGAGTTCCAACAATAAGCTGTGGCTAATAGTCACTGATGGACGTCTGCTCCATATGCTTATCCATTCCCCTCTTGAAACTGTATATGCTTGTAACCACTGCCACCTCCTGTGGCAGTGAATTCCACATGTTAATCACCCTTTGGGTGAAGAAGTACTTCATTTTATCCATTTTAACCCGACTGCTCAGCAATTTCATTGTGTGCCCACGAGTTCTTGTATTGTGAGAAAGGGAGAAAAGTCCTTCTTTCTCTACCTTTTATATCTCATGCATAATCTTGTAAACCTCTATCATGTCACCCCACAGTTGACATTTCCCCAAGCTAAAGAGCCCCAAGAGTTTTAACCTTTCATCATAGGGAAAGTGTTCCAACCCTTTAATCTTTCGAGTTGCCCCTTTCTGCACTTTTTCCAATGCTATCATATCTTTTTTGAGGTGCGGTGAGGAAAGGCTTCATGCTACAAGTCACAGCTGCCAACCTTCAAGTGGTGGCTGGAGATTTCCTGGGACTGCAACTGATCTCCAGGCAACAAGAGATCAGATCACCTGGAGAAAGTGACTTCTTTGGAAGGTATATTTTACAGCATGACATCCTGCAGAGGTCCCCTTCCAGTCTCCACCCTCCAAAATCTCCATGTCCTTCTCAACCTGGAGCTGGCAACTCTGCCACAAGCACCTGCACAGAGCATCGGAGGACCGATCAGCAAGATGGCGGTGGCAGAAATATGCCAGGCTGGGGTAGGTGTGAAGAGACAGGAGGCAGAGGAGACCTCCTCTGAAGACTGAAAGTCCCTGAAGTTGCCTTGGAGAAACATGAATCTGCATTGCTAAGAAACCTCATCTTGTGTCTTGGCTGTTCCTCTTGGCTTGTGTGCCAAGAGCAGTGGGATGCATGGTGCCCTTGGCTCTGTTGGTGGGCCTGTCCAAAGAGCAGCAGATATACCGAGGTTCAGGAGGAGGAGATAATGGATTTATATCCCGCCCTCCACTCCGAATCTCAGAGTCTCAGAGCAGCTCACAATCTCCTTTACCTTCCTCCCCCACAACAGACACCCTGTAAGGTGGGTGGGGCTGAAAGGGCTCTCACAGCAGCTGCCCTTTCAAGGACAACCTCTGCCAGAGCTATGGCTGACCCAAGGCCATTCCAGCAGGTGCAAGTGAAGGAGTGGGGAATCAAACCCGGTTCTCCCAGATAAGAGTCCACACACATAACCACTACACCAAACTGGCTCTCTGGAGGAGGAGGGGGAGGAGGAGGCGGAGATTGGATTTATACCCTGCCATTCACTTGCAGTCTCAGAGTGGCTTACAATCTCCTTTCCCTTCCCTTCCCCACAAAAAACACCCTGTGAGGTAGGTGGGGGCTGAGAGAACTCTTTCAAGAACTGTTCTTGAGAGAACAGCTCTGAGAGAATTATGGCTGACCCAAGGTCACTCCAGCAGTTGCGTGTGGAGGAGAAGTGGGGAATCAAACCCAGTTCTCCCAGATTAGAGTTCACACACTTAACCATTACACCAAACTGGCTCCCAGAAAGGACTCCACAGCCCCTTTCCTGAGAGGGAGAAGACCACTGCTTTATGTCGGGTTGATCCCTATGTCAACCGCTGATTAATACTGCAAACGTAAGTACTGGTAAGAATCTTCATTTTTCAATGGAACTCTAAGCAGAGTTACTATTAATTTCAGTGATGTTAAAAGGGAGCAGCTCTTGCTTCAGACTGTTCTGTTTCAAATCCAGCCCCAGCCTACATGTTCTGCTTCGGCAGTAATTTTGAAAATTCAGTCTCGGCCTCCTTTTCCATTGCCTGTCAGCACTCTATAGACCTCATAAAGCAGAAAGCCAATTGCCACCTTATCCTCACCCTGCTTGTACGGCTATAAATATTAGGGATCCACTTGACACTTTTTGCATGTTCCGTAATGACCTTGATTATCGCTGGCTGACCAAGCTCAGAGATCGTCTCTGCAGATTTCGTTCGAGCTTCTTTCCTTTATAGGCCCCTTTTCTTCAGTTTCTCGGGCGATGCCCCCCACCCCCTGTCAATTCTGACTACCATCAGCTTTGCAATTTCTGCCCGCACTAAGCGGCGATGGATGTTGTGGAGCCTTGCAAATAACATGTTGGAAAATGGAACCTCCTCTGCGTGGAATGCCCATTTTGCTCTTGAGCTGACCACTCCATATATGTGCACTGATCATTTGTTCGAAATTTAGAGCAAGAAGATTTTTTTTTTTTTAGTGCCTTTGCAACAGCATCGTTGGTAGCGTTCAGGGCTTTTTGTGTAGCAAAAGCCCAGCTGGAACTCATTTGCATATTAGGCCACACACCCCTGACGTCACCTGACATCACACCCCTGACATCCAGCATGGCAGTATTCACCTGTCACTCATAACAAGGGTCCGATTGATATCATCAGTAGAATTACCATTGCATCCAATAGAATTTTCTTGGACTGCACCTTTTCCAGGTTGCAGGTGGGGAAATGGCATGTTTGAACCTTCTCCCCCTCCCTCTCAAACAACCCCTGTCTGCACACAAAAATTAGCACATCAAAAAAGAGATTTCAGCCTAGTTTTCTTTCTGACTGTGCAGGGAGAAGTTTACCCCCATGGGGGAAACATTCAGACATGCAAACCTTCCAACTGAAGCAATATAGTCCAAAACAGATTATGCTAAATTTATAAACCAGTGTTAGCGTTCATGAGTTCTTGGCTGTATTTTGAACATCCTTAAAAATAAAAACTCACAAAATAGACAGACAAATTCATGTTCTAAAAGAAACATACCTCGATGTGAACAGGGCTTTTCTGTAGAAAAAGCCCAGCACGAACTCATTTGCATATTAGGCCACACCCCCTGACACCAAGCCCACCGGAACTGCGTTCCTGCTAAAAAAAAAACCCCAAAACAAAACAAAAACCCTGGTAGCATTCATCATCACAAGGGTAGCCAGACCACAGCTGCTGCCGGAACATGCACAGAATTTAATAGACTGCTGGGATCAATGGCTGTTTTCTTTGTTTTTTTCAATGCAGTTAAGTGGTAGCAAAAAACTACAATTCCCATTCATAGAAGTTATACTGGAGAATAATTTATAGGAAAGTTAGGTTTCAAGTGAGGGGGGTATTGAAGCTTTCCTGGAATTACAATTGATCTCCAGACTACGAAGAATAGTTCCCAGGAGGAAACAGCCACTCCAGAGACCAGAGGTCCCCAACCTTTTCAAGCCTATCAGCACCTTTGGAATTTTGAGAAAGGATGGTAAGCACCATCCCAAAATGGCTGCCGCAGGAGACAGAGCCAAATCCAAAATGTCTGCCTCAAAAGGTGGAGCCAAATGAAATATTTCCTAATCACACTTCCTCAGAAGAAGGAACTCCTGAAAGGGGAGAAAAGGTAGGATTTCTGGCTTGGCTAGGGAAGAAACTGCTGAGAAAACAGTGACCACAGCAGCAATCATCTTACAGTGTTTATGGCCCCATGTATACATTGGATCACCCGGATCCATTCCACTAATGGTGATACTTTCCACAATTATGAAGATGTTTGCATTGATGCTAGAAGACCAGCAAATTAAAAAATATATAGTACCATAAGTGGCTTGGATCCATGGGACTCAAACTGTTTCACAAATGTCCTGTCAAATTCTCAAGTGCTCACTGAACGTTTTTGAGTACTTAACAATGCGAGCAGCATTGGATCCAGCATGGCAGTATTCACCTGTCACTCATAACAAGGGTCCGATTGATATCATCAATAGAATTACCATTGCATCAAATAGAATTTTCTTGGACTGCACCTTTCCAGGTTGCAGGCGGGGAAATGGCATGTTTGAACCTTCTCCCCCTCCCTCTCAAACAACCCCTGTCTGCACATCAAAAAAGAGATTTCATCCTAGTTTTCTTTCTGACTGTGCAGGGAGAAGTCCCCCATGGGGGAAACATTCAGACATGCAAACCTTCCAACTGAAGCAATATAGTCCAAAACAGATTATGCTAAATTTATAAACCAGTGTTAGCATTCATGAGTTCTTGGCTGTATTTTGAACATCCTTAAAAATAAAAATTCACAAAATAGACAGACAAATTCATGTTCTAAAAGAAACATACCTCGATGTGAACAGGCATAAATTGAGGGAACCTAGACTGTTCATTTTAATAAAAGCTCCCCCTATAGGAGTGCTCTGATCTGGACAGCCCAAATTAGCCTGATGTTGTTGGTTTTTGGCTGCTATGCAGAGTCAACTCTGGTTAGTATTTGGATGAGAGACCACCAAAGAAACCTAGTCTCATCTCAGTAGAATCTACACAGGGTCAGCCCTGGTTAGAACTTGACTGGGAAACTACCAATGAAATCTAGCCCAATCTGAGCTAACTGGACTGGGAGACAGAACCCAGGAGAAAGATGATGGGAAGGTGAGTGAGTTTTTGCCTTTCTTAGACTGCTAAATAACTAGGGAGCATTAACTGAGGTTGCTTTGTGAGAGGACAGAGTTTGAGAGGGTGAATGGGTGCTTGTAGACTTCTGGAGAATCTGGGTCTGTTTGGTCTTTTGCTCATTGAGTAAGGTCTATTTGCCTGGGGCGGCTTGCAGGCCCTACCCTCTGCTGTTGTGGCTGGTGGGGGCTATGGGCTTCTGAACTGTAAGGCTCCCCCTAGGCAGAGATGTGAGCCTTTGGCATGAACCAAAGGGCAAGAATCAAAGGGCATCTGGGCTGCACCTCTTAGCCTGGGGACCCTACATCACCCTAGATACCTTTAAACCACTAACCAGTTATGAAGGTAGAAAGCCAGCAGGGGAATGGGGGCTATCCAGTGTTTTGCAGAGAGTGCCACATGTACAATCATCTAAATCGTGTGTGAGTGTTTGCTGCATGGAGCTTGTGGCTCTCAGGGAGCAGGTTTGTTCCCTTGAGTCTAGGATTGCTGACCTGGAAAAGCTAAGGAAAAGAGGGGGCGTTTTCGCACTTACCTTTTACTGGCGCGAACACCCTCCTCACGCCGGCGGATCTGCAGGGATTTCCCACCAGAAGCGCCGGCGCAGCCAAAAGAGCCGGTAGCTTCCGTCGCGGAGCCAGCTCAAACGTTTTCCTGCTTCTTGGCGGTTTCCGTTTGAGCTGGCTCCGCGACGGAAGTTGCCGGCTCTTTTGGCTGCGCCGGCGCTTCTGGTGGGAAATCCCTGCAGATCCGCCAGCGTGAGGAGGGTGTTCGCGCCAGTAAAAGGTAAGTGCGAAAACGCCCAGGGAGAACTAGAGCAGAGACCCTCAGGGACAGCTCAGTGAAAGTGTCAACACACTGTGCTGTGAAAAGGGCAAACTCTGTGTTAGGGATTATTAGGCAAGGGGCTGAAAATAAAACAGCTGATATTATAATGCCCCTGTATAGTTCTATGGTGCAGCCTCTTTTGGAATGCTATGTACAGTGCTGGTCACTATATCTCCAAAAGGACATTCTCTCTCTCGGCTTGGCTTCGCGAACGAAGATTTAAAAAGGGTGCAATAGTCCACGTCTGCTGCAGGCTCGCTGGTGGCTGACAAGACCAATGCAGGCCAGGCAGGTCTGGCCACAGTGGCTGCAGGGAAATGTCTGATTTAGGGTTGGTGCTGTAGCAGTGCGATTCTTCCTCAATCTCCTTTTGTCCTCAAGACCAACTATGCGTGCGTTCTCAAAAGAAGAGACAGCCTGGTGGATGGTGTGCCTCCATGCTTTGCGATCTGAGGCTAGGTCAGACCACTGGTGATGGTTGATGCGACAGGTGCCAAGGGATTTCTTCAAGGAGTCCTTGTACCTCTTCTTTGGTGCCCCTCTATTTCGATGGCCGGTGGAGAGTTCGCCATACAGGGCAATCTTGGGAAGGCGGTGGTTTTCCATCCTAGAAATATGCCCTGCCCAGCGCAGCTGCGTCTTCAACAGCAGTGCCTCGATGCTTGTAACTTCCGCCCGCTTGAGGACTTCAGTGTTGGTCACAAAGTCACTCCAGTGGATGTTGAGGATGGTGCGAAGGCAGCGCTAATGAAAGCGCTCGAGGAGTTGCAGGTGATGACGGTATAAAACCCACGATTCGGAGCCGTAGATGAGGGTTGTCATCACAACCGCTTTGTAAACATTGATCTTTGTGCCTTTTTTCAGATGCTTGTTGCTACACACTCTTGTCCAGTCGGCCAAATGCACGGTTTGCCTTTGCCAGCCTGTTGCCAATCTCCTTGTCGATCTTAGCATCTGAGGAGATGATGCACCCCAGGTAGCTGAACTGCTGGACTGTCTTCAGAATTGATTCACCCACAGTGATGCAGGGAGGGTGATAATCTTCCTGGGGTGCAGGCTGGTGGAGAACTTCTGTCTTCTTCAGACTAACTTCTAGGCCGAATAGCTTGGCAGCCTCTGTAAAGCAGGACATCATATGCTGCAGAGCTGATACCGAGTGGGAGACGAGTGCAGCATCATCAGCAAACAGTAGCTCTCGGATGAGTTTTTCCATTGTCTTGGAGTGGGCCTTTAGTCGCCTCAGGTTGAACAGGCTGCCATCGGTGCGATAGCGGATGTAGACACCATCGTCATCATCTAGATCTACTGCGGCTCTTTGAAGCATCATGGTAAAGAAGATCGTAAAGAGAGTTGGCGCGAGAACGCAGCCTTGCTTTACACCTGTGCCTATTGGGAAGGTCTCCGAGAGGTCGTTGAAGTGTCTGACTTGGCCTCGCTGGTCTTCGTGTAGCTGGATGATCATGCTGAGGAACCTTGGGGGACATCCTAAACGTTCCAAGATTTGCCACAGGCCTTTCCTGCTAACGGTATCGAAAGTTTTGGTAAGGTCGACAAAAGTCACATACAGACCCTTGTTCTGTTCCCTGCATTTCTCTTGGAGCTGCCTGAGAACAAATACTATGTCGGTGGTGCTCCTGTTAGCTCTGAAGCCGCACTGGCTCTCTGGGAGGAGTTCTTCTGCAATGGTGGGCACCAGTCTGTTCAGGAGTATTCTGGCAAGGATTTTGCCTGCGATGGAGAGCAGGGTTATCCCCCGGTAGTTGGAGCAGTCTGACTTTTCCCCTTTGTTCTTGTATAGGGTGATGATGATTGCATCGCAAAAGTCCTGTGGTAATTTGCCTTGTTCCCAGCAGGTGACAAGTACTTTGTGAAGTGAGCTATGTAGTACTGTGCCCCCATGCTTCCAGATCTCTGGTGGAATTCCATCAACTCCTGCTGCCTTGCCACTTTTCAGTTGCTTGATGGCTTTAACAGTCTCTTCTAGAGTGGGGATCTCATCCAGCTCTGTTTTCACTGGTTGAAGTGGGGTGAGGTGGATTGCTGAATCTTGAACTATGCGGTTGGCACTGAAGAGGACCTGAAAATACTCCGACCACCGGTTCAATATGGATGCCTTGTCGGTGAGGAGCACTTGGCCGTCTGCACTACGCAAGGGACTCTGAGTCTGATATGATGGACCATATATTGCCTTCAGGGCTTCATAGAACCCTCTTAAATCACCAGTGTCTGCACACAGCTGGGTTCTCTCAGCAAGCTTGGTCCACCACTCGTTCTGAATGTCTCAAAGCTTGCGCTGGAGGTTGCTACATACGGCGCGAAAGGTTGCTTTTTTCCCAGGACAGGAGGGCTGAGCAAGATGTGCTTGGTAGGCAGATCTCTTTTTCGCAAGTAAATCTTGGATCTCTTGATTGTTCTCATCAAACCAGTCCTTGTTCTTCCTTGTGGAGAACCCGAGGACTTCTTCAGAGATCTGCAGGACGGTAGTTTTTAGGTGTTCCCAGAGTGCTTCTGGAGAAGGGTCTGTGGGGCAACTGGGGTCCTCAATTCTTGACTGGAGTTTTGCCTGGAAGGCAGCTTTAACTTCGGCTGACTGGAGACTGCCAACCTGAAACTTCCTCCGAGGGATACCTCCTCTCCTGGGTGTGGGTTTAAAGTGAAGACGGAGATTGCAGCGTACAAGACGATGATCCGCATGACATTCTGCACTGGGCATTACTCGGGTGTGTAACACATCTCGAAGGTCTCTCTGGCACACCAGAATGTAGTCGATAAGGTGCCAGTGCTTGGACCGTGGGTGCATCCAGGTTGTCTTCAGACTGTTCTTCTACTGGAAGATAGTGTTGGTGATGGTGAGCTGGTGCTCCATGCAGAATTCTAGCAGGAGGCGCCCGTTGTCATTGCAGTTGCCAATGCCGTGTTTGCCAAGTACTCCTTTCCAGGCTTCCGAGTCTTTACCTACTCTGGCATTGAAGTCACCAAGGATGATCACCTTGTCCTCTGTAGGGGTCTTCCATACGAGGTTGTGTAGATCAGCATAGAACTTGTTCTTTTCTGCAGGATCTGCTTGAAGGGTTGGGGCATACACACTGAAGAGTGTTGCATGCTGCTTGTTTTGAAGTGGGAGGCGCATGGACATGATGCGATCTGAGTGACCTGTTGGCAGGTTTTCGAGTTTGGAGGCAATGGAGTTCCTGACATTGCAGAGCTGGGAAAAGTACAGAGGAGGGCAAGCAAGAGGATTAGGGGGTTGGAGCACTTTCCCTGTGAGGAAAGACTGAAGAGTCTGGGACTTTTTAGTTTAGAAAAGAGACAATGAAAGAGGGACATAACAGAGGCTTGTAAAATTTTGCCTGAGGTGGAGAGAGCTGACAAAGACAACTTTTTCTCCCAAAATACTAGAACTGGAGGGCATTCGATGAAGCTGATGGGCAGTAGGTTCAGGACAGACAAAAGGAAATATTTCTTTACACAGAGAGTGATGAAAATCGCTGTCAAAGGATATTGTGATGGGCGTAGGAATATACAGCTTTAAAAAGGGGACTAGACAGATTCATGGAGGATGAGTCTACCAGTGGCTACTGGCCATGGTGGCTGAGGAGAACCTCCACATTCAGGGGCACTAACCCTCTGAATCCCAGAGCCAGGAGGCAACACCAGGGAAAGGCCTCTGAACTGGTTGGCCACTGTGTGAGACAGATGCTGGACTAGATGGACTACTGGTCTGATCCAGCAGGAATCGTCTTACGTTCTTAATCTTGTCAGGTCTCAGAAGCTAAGTAAGGTTGGCCCTTGTTAGTATTTGGATGAGAGACCACCAAAGAATGCTAGCGTCACTATGCAGAGGAAGGCAATGGCAAACTACCTCTGAATGTCCCTTACCTTGAAAACCCTATGGGGTTGCCATAGGTTGGCTGCAACTTGTTGGGGGGAAAATGATATTATTCACCAGGTGATGTTATTTTACTCCAAGGCCGTTTTCGCACTCACGTTTTACTGGTGCCACGACCATCCTGACGCCGGCGAATCTGCATGGATTTCGCAACAGAAGCTCCGGCGCTCCCAGAAGCGCCGGCTACTTCCGTCGCTAAGCCAGCGCAAACGGAAATCGCAAAGATGCAGGAAAACGTTTGCGCTGGCTTAGCGACGGAAAGCGCCGGCGCTTCTGGGAGCGCCGGCGCTTCTGTTGCGAAATCCATGCAGATTCGCCGGCGTCAGGAGGGTCGTGGCGCCAGTAAAACGTGAGTGCGAAAACACCCCAAGTCATGACAAATTTCAGCTGGGGGGTTACCAACCTTGGGGGGAAATTTGTAAAAAGTGGCTTTGTATGTGCCATTACATCACTTCTGGGTTTGACTGTAGAGTTTCCAGAAATTCCTAGAGCTACCCTCTGTGACTTCTGGGTTTCCTTCAGAAGCGACTTAATGGTGTACGTGTCATTGTACACCCAAGCCTCCCGTTGGTTGCCAGGCAAGGCCTGGCAAGTCTTCTACCTTCTCTAAATTCTGTTGTCCCCAGGCACCAACCCCAAATCTCCAGAGATTTCCCAGGCCAGAGCTGGGAATCCTAACTGCCAGTTTCCACAAGTTAAGACTCCGTAAAAAAAAATAGCAGGAGCTTTTTCTTCAATCCAGATAACCAACCTGGACCAAAAAGCCCCCTGCAGATCACCCCATAAGCACTCTCTGGCTTCTGACCAAGGGCATGAAACTTGTGGGGGAGAGGGAGAGATATCAGCCACTCATCCAGAAAGAAGAATAGTGTGAGTGACATTCTGCAGTTACTTTGAAATAAATGCACTCAGGACAAAATCAATGTGCAGCTCATTGAAAGGATTATTGCTGTCGTCTGTGACTAGAACCCACCTTTGATGACAAAAGTCTTTCTTTCTTTCTTTCTTTCTTTCTTTCTTTCTTTCTTTCTTTCTTTCTTTCTTTCTTTCTTTCTTTCTTTCTTTCTTTTTCTTTCTTTCTTTCTTTCTTTCTTTCTTTCTTTCTTTCTTTCTTTCTTTCTTTCTTTCTATCTTTCTTTCTTTCTTTCTTTCTTTCTTTCTTTCTTTCTTCCTTCCTTCCTTCCTTCCTTCCTTCCTTCCTTCCTTCCTGATTACTACCTTCATTAAGTTCTTCCAGAATTATGACTTTTCTCCAGACTACAGAGATCAGTTCTCCTGGAGAAAAAGGCATTTTCAGAAGACATACTCTATGACCATTTCTGCAGTAGTGAAATTCCCCACATTGATATTTTTAAAACAGCAGATTATGTGAAATTTTCTTCAGTAGATTTTTCCTCGCCATGCACAAACCTAAAGTTTTCTTCTTCTAATGCTGTATTTTCAGAACATACAAAACTGGGAGTTCCAGAAATGTGGGATAAGAAGGAGAAAACTTTGGGTTTTCACCCCTCAACTTCCTCTTCTCCAGAGTGAACAATCCCAAGTCCCTCCGCCTGACTGAGAGAGAGTGACCAATCCCAGGCTACCCACCTAGATTCCATGACAAAGTGTTAGGACTGAAACCTGGGTTTTCTAGATCCTAGGATCAGCAGGAGCTCCTTTGCATATTAGGCCACACACCCCTGATGTAGCCAATCCTCCAACAGCTTACAAAAAAGAGCCTTATAAGGAGGACTGGCTACATCAGAGGCCTAATATGCAAAGGAGCTCCTGCTAGAATTCCATCCCTGCCAAGGCTATCACTCTAACCACTACACCACACTGGTTAGACCAGAGATGTCAAACTCATTTATTATGAGAGCCAAATCTGACATAAATGAGATCTTGTTGGGCTGGGCCATTTGAGTTCGTATTTAAGATAGAGATATAAACTTTATAAAGGACACAAACAAACACACACAAAAAAAAACATTAAAAAATCAAACATGCTTACGACATTAGCTCTCATTGGTCTTAAAGGTGCTTTCTTTGAATTTCTCCCATGGGATCCAGGGAACTGAGCAAGGGAAGCTCTGGCTCTTTCCTTCCTTCTTCAGGGGACCAGGAGGGGGAGAAGCTTCAGACAATAGAAGGAAGAGAGGCTTGGCTCAGTAGCTCTCCTGTGCAATTGAGAGAACCTGGCAAAGCAAGCTGTTATGCAGAAGGAAGCAAGAGAGAGGGAGAAGGAAGTAGATGACAGCCAGTTGCTCGGGGGCCTGATAGGAGCCCTCCGGGGGCCTGATTCAACCCTCAGGCTGCATGTTTGACACCCCTGGGTTAGACCTCCCCTGTTCATGTGTCTTTGAAGTCCTCTTCAGACTGAAGGGATGGGGTTTCAGTCTTGGCTTTCACCACAATATCTGCTACACAAAGCTCTTTCCTTACCCACCTCCCCCTCCCCAAAATCACCCATGACAAAAATTTTCTCCAGTGGTGTCCCTGGTATATAATGTGTGTGTGTTTTTCCCTGTGGCCAATAAAGCTTCTTAAATGAGAGAAATTGGTGATGGAAAGAAACTGGTTAGACCTTCTAGTATTACAGTTCACGCTCTCTTCCAGATCATTAACACTGGATCCAGCCCAAATTCCCCACGGGATCTTGCCAGACAGTTCCCCACAACTTGATACATTGCTAATAATAATTATCGACTGTTTACAGTGTTTCAACCACTCTCTCGGTTTCATGACAGTTCTCATGCCCAAGTCAATTTGAAATAATTTTCCCCCACTAAGATTTCATGATCCACATCTATTCTACAGCAATGCGGTGTCAGATGATAACGGATGCTCAGCTCCCCTTGGAAATGTCTCTCCTTCCTTTTTGGTGTTTTCCAAAAAAAAGATGCTTCCAAGAAAAAGGAGAGATGATAACAATAATGATGATAACATTTATATGGCAATTTTCAAATTGCTATAAACACACCGGCTCCTTCCATTTTCTCAATAGCTGCTGTCGCTGCTACAAATGTAGAGTCGTTTTCAAGGGCAATGAAGCAACCGGGGCTGACCCTGCCACTAGGAAACTAGGCAATTGCCTAGGGTGCTGACCTTCTGGGGGCGCTGAATTGGGTCCCCCCCATGTGACTCAGTGACATTCTCAGTACAGGGGGGAGGCACCAGAAGTTAGCGTTGCCTAGGGTGCCAGTCAGTGTAGGGCCAGCCCTGGGAGGAAGCACAGAAATAGACAGGGAAAGATGCATCTTCATAACAGAAAGGACTAGAGATGCACTCTGTTTTAAATGAATGCTGAAGAACCAAAGGATTGTGGTATTAGAACACTTACAATACTGTAGATATCTAGCAATTGATATTTGTAAAGCTCTGATGGTGTGGCAGAAAAATGGCAGCCAGAAAGGAAGGTGGGAAGGAAAATGGCTCCTTGGATATTATGTATCTTCCCATCTAGACTGCCTGCCAATGTGCCACTCTCAAAAAGATAAAAGAGAGCCAAGTTTGGTAAAGAGTATATCAAGGATAGGGTAAGGAAGAAGATTGCCGAGCAATTAAATCACAACATTGTGTGCATGCTCCAAATGTAGTTTGGCAGCCGAAGCAGATAAATATATTGATGTGGAATAAGTCATTTTTGCAGTAATCTTTCCAGACTACCAGTCTTGTAATTTGGTTTTATATCATTACAGCTAGGGTTTCCAATCCCCAGTTGGGGGCCTGAGATCCCCTGGTTTGGAGGCCCTCCCCCCACTTCAGGGTTAACAGAAAGCAGGGTGGGGGGGTTGAATGTCCACTGGGCACTCCATTATACCCCATTGTGACTGGTCCCCACAGGGCATAATGGAGAATTGATCTGTGGGTATCTGGGGCATGGGGGGAGCTGTTTTTGAGGTAGAGGCATCAAATTTTTAGCATAGCATTTGGTGCCTCTCCTAAAAAAATGTTTCAAAAAGATTGGACCAGAGGGTCCAATTCTATGAGCCCCCCAAAAAGGTGCCCCATCCTTCATTATTTTCAATGAAGGGAAGGCATTTAAAAGGAGCACAGTCCCTTTAAATGTGATGGTCAGAACTCCCTGTGGAGTTCAGTTGCGCTTGTCACAACCGTGCTCCTGGCTCCACCCCCAAAGTCCCCAGATATTTCCTAAGTTGGACATGGCAACCCTACTTACACCCAATATCACAGATAGAGGAACTGAATTTCAGAGACACTGAGTGTGTCCAGGGCTATTCACTGATCATAAAGCTGAGCTCTGAGCCAGGAATTTTCAGCTCACAACATATTTTTATGCTCCATTGGCTCTCTAAGCACAACAGGGGCGAGAGCGTCATTTGCTGAAAATTAATGTGAATTATTGCCTGTCATTTTGCTTTACAGGTTGTTTTCTTCTCCAGCATGTATTGAGAAGAGCCAATTAAATCTTGCCATGTTCACAAATGAAATGACTGTAGTCTTGTCAGATTTGACGGGCAGGGAGGTGGGCGGATGGAGAACTGTAAGGAGGAGGAGGAGAGAAGAGGAGACTGGATTTATATGCCACACTTTACTCAAAGTCTCAGAGCAGCTTACTATTTCCTTCCTTTCCTTTCCTTTCTCCACAACAGACACCCTGTGAGTTAGGTGGGGCTGAGAGAACTGAGAGAATTGTTCTTGAGAAAACAGTTATAAGAGAACTGTGACTGACCCAAGGTCACTCCAGCAGCTGCATGTGGAGGAGTGGGGGAATCAAACTTGGTTCTCCCAGATTGGAGTCCATGCACTTAACCACTACATCAAACTACCTTACCCAATGGGTTTTTCTGTAAATATTACATTGGTCCTGACCATCATGGAGTGGTAGATGAAACAAGCATATCGTCAACTGCTTGTAGTCTGGACTTTGGATATTATTGGGATATTATTTCTGAAGATATTGAGAGCAACTAATGAATTTTTAGAAGTTTACCAAGTAGAAAGAAGGAGCTTTATTCTAATTTCAGCATTCTTGATTTCTGTGGATATAATTGTGGACTCTTTGCAAATGAATTTGGACTTATTTGTGGATTTATTAATGCTTTGAATACTGTATAGATATATTTGATAACTGCAAATTATTGATGAATGACTTCTGAAATGGTTAATTTATAACATACCGAATTTTGTATATTTGAACACTTTAAGGCATCATTAGTAATTTTTGGGTTATGATACTTAGTGTATTTCTCACAGTGTAATCTCCAAGTACAGCCTGGAGAATTCCAGCTAACCTCCAGATAACAAAGATCAGTACCCCTGGAGAAAATGGCTGTTTTTGAGGGTAAGCTTGGGCCAGTCACCCACTCTCAGCCTAATCTACCTTACAGGTTGTTACAGGCCTTTGTTGTGGCACTACATGTTGTTAGGTACTATGTGTCCAGTCAGTGGTGGCACACAGAGTTACAAACCCCTAGGTGATGGCTGGAGATCTCCTGGAGTAACAACTGATCTACAGGCCACAAGAGTTAACATAAGAACATAAGAGAAGCCATATTGGATCAGGCCAATGGCCCATCCAGTCCAACACTCTGGGTCACACAGTGGCCAAAAAACCCAGGTGCCATCAGGTGGTCCATCAGTGGAGCCAGGACCACTGCTGCCCACCCCCCCAGCACCAAGAATACAGAGCATCACTGCCCCAGACAGAGAGTTCCAACAATAAGCTGTGGCTAATAGCCACTGATGGACTTCTGCTCCATGTTTATCCAGTCACCTCTTGAAGCCATCTATGCTTGTAGCTGTCACCACCTCCTGTGGCAATGAATTCCTGTGGCAGTGAGTTCACTGCTGTGGCAGTGAGTTCAGTTTACCTGGAGAAAATGGCCATTTCAGTACTAGGTGACTGGGGACCAGCGAGAAGGTGTTGCCACGGATGCAGTAATGTAGGAGAGGCCATTGCAGTGACCATCTGCCAGGCATAGCCAGACAGTGACCACGCAGCGTTCACTACACTGGGAAAGGAGAGGCGATGTATTGCACATACACTTTCCCTGGGGGGGCAGGACACCCAGAGGGAGCCCACCCCCCCCCACCCCCAATTAATGTATACAGATGGAAACTTGGGAATATTTGTGGAAGAATTCTATGAAGCTTTCGACGTGTCATAGTATTAAAGAGAACTGTTTTAAAATTATGTATAGGTGGTATATGACTCCTAAGAAATTGGCAAAGATGCCAGACAGATGTTGGAAATGTAAAAAACATGAAGGTTCTTTCTACCATATGTGGTGGACTTGTGAAAGAGCAAAAAATTATTGGCAGATCATTCAACAAGAAATTTCTAGGATCTTGGGATATGAATTTAAGAAAGTTGCAGACTTTTCTGTTGGGATTACAAATGGAAAAATTTCCAAAAGAAGATAGAACTATAATTTGGTACTTGCTTTCAGCTGCTAGGACATTATATGTGCAGTTGTGGAAGCAAGAAAAAATACCAGAAAACTGGGATTGGATTGTAAAAGTTATGACATGGAGTGAAATGGACAAATTAACAAGAATTTTAAGAGACTATGATTTAGAAGTTTTTAAGATGGATTGGAAAAAGCTCAGAAGATATGTAGAAAAAGAGTGGAAAATAAAAGGACATTGGACAATTTTTGATAATGATTAAGTCTTAGAAAAAAAGAAGAATATTAATTTTTGTTTTTATTAGTTAAGGGTACCTTTAAACATTAGTACTTTAAGTAAATAACACCAGCGGGAGTCAAGTAACAGGGGGAGGGGTGGGTAGAAAGTAATATATGGGATAGATAAAAGAAGTTATTAATGATGCAAGAAATATAATTTGTTACCATATGTTACCAAATAAAATTGTTTTAACCAGCAAGTAGGGGCTGACAAGTTCTTAATTAGCAGCATTTCCAAGATCCATTTTTTACTATGCAGGAAATAGTTTCCAGGCATTAATTAATTGCTTTGCTCTTCCTGTGTTTCTTAGTGGATGGTGCCGCTCCATATCAGAATAGCTGTAAAGAAATATCATTTAGGTCCTGGATTCTTTGGCATCACACCCTGCCCTCCCCAAAGAGTCTCAAAGAAGAAGACGAAGACTGCAGATCTATACCCTACCCTTCTCTCTGAATCAGAGACTTAGAGCGGCTTACAATCTCCTGTATCTTCTCCCCCCACAACAGACACCTGTGAGGTGGTGGGGCTGAGAGGGCTCTCACAGCAGCTGCCCTTTCAAGGACAACTCCTGCAATAGCTATGGCTGACCCAAGGCCATTCCAGCAGGTGCAAGTGGAGGAGTGGGGAATCAAACCCAGCTCTCCCAGAGAAGAGTCCGCACACTTAACCACTACACCAAACTGGCTCAGATTTTTACAAAGGTGTGGATGGACAGAAGTGAGCCCCCCACCCTGCACAACCTTCCCAGAGCATCTCTGAAGTGGAGTTTGTAAGAAAGGTTTCCGTTCCTCGTTCAAAACAAAAGAGATTTCACAGGGGGTGGGGTGAGGTGGGGTGGTGGTGGTGGTGGGAAAACGGGTTCAGAGGTGGTGAATTTGATAAACTGTCTCATATTTTTAAATGAAAAAATGATACTTCATCTCTCTAATGACAGAACACTTGGGGATGGTTTACAGTAATATATGCCTTTTTTAATACATGGCTCGCCGTCCCCGGCCCAACAGCCGTATGAAGAATGGAGTAGTCGGCAAAAGGTTAATAGAGCACTGGTCCTTTTTTAATTGAAAAAATGACTGAGGGACCATGTAGCAGACTGAGCGGTAATATTATTACAGGCTGTAAGTATTGTTCCAGAGACGTACGGTTCATTTGGGAGCCCCGTAATGAACAGAAAGCTGTGTTTCTCAGCTTCAACAAGAAAGTGAACTTATACTCAAATAGGTTAATAACCATCTCCTTGTGGTTTGTCTTTCTTTTTTTAAAAAAGCTACAATCTTTTCCCCCTCCTAAAATAATATTTTTATCTCTCTTTTCATGCTTCGGCGGCTGCCCAAAATTTCTATACTGAGAATCATTGGGAGACTTAGAAGGGGGTTTATTTCTCTTTCACATCACTGGTACGGCTTCGTTCTAGCAGACCTCTCAACAAGGGGCTCTGTCGACGTTCTCCATTTTAAGCTCGCAACAACCCTGCAAGATTGCTGAGGTCAGGAAATTTTTTAAAGGGATTTTGGCTTGGGGGGAACAAAGTGCTAGGAGTCCCATTCATCAAAAGGGCAGTGGCTCCACAGAAGAGACCCCGCTTAGCGTACAGAAGGTTCCAGATTCAACCCCTGGCATCTCCAATTAAAAGGACCAGGCCGGATGTGAAAGACCTTTGCCTGAGATCCTGGGGAGCCCTACTAGGAGGGAGCCTTGGTAGAGCATCTGCTTGGCATGCTGAAAGTCCCAGGTTCAAATCCTTGGCTCATTGGTAGGGCCATTGGCCTTGGATCATTGGTAGAGCATCTGCTTGGCATGCAGAAGGTCCCAGGTTCAATCTCCAGCAGCTCCAGTTAAAGCATCTGGCAGTAGCTGAGGTGAAAAACCTCTGCCTGATACCCTGAAGAGCTCTATTAGAAGGGGACCTTGAGTCACTGGTAGAGCATCCACTTGGCATTCAGAAGGTCCCAGGATCAACCCCTACCATCTCTAGTTGAAAGGACCAGGCAGTAAGTGATGTGAAAAGTCTTTGCCTGAGGCCTTGGAGACCTGCTGCCAGCCTGAGTAGACAATACTGACCTTGACGGACCAAGGGTCTGATTCAGTATAAGGCAACTTCAGGTGTCCATATATGTTCAAACTACAGGTATCCAACCAGAAATTGACAAGAGTTACTTACACTGCAATCTTGATGAAGGGAGCCTTGACTCTCAGAAGCTTATACCTCAAAAATCTTGTTGGTCTCTAGAGTCCTACTAGGAGGGGCTATTGGCTCAGTGAGAGAGCCTCTGCTTGGCATGCAGAAGGTCCCAGGTTCAAACCCTGGCATCTCCAGTTAAAAGTGGATGTGAAAGCGCAATAGACAATGTGAAAGACTGCTGCTTGAGAACTGAGAGCCAGTTTGGTGTAGTGGTTAAGTATGCAGAGTCTTATCTGGAGGAATTGGGTTTGATTCCCCACTCCTCCACCTTGGGTCAGCCACAAGTTCTTTCAGAGCTGCTCTGCTCATAAGCAGTTCTGGGAGAGCTCTCTGAGCTCCACCTACCCCACAGGGTGTCTGTTGTGAGGAGGGGAAGGGAAAGGAGATTATAAACTGCTCTAAGACTCCTTTGGGTAGTGAAGGGCAGGGTATAAATCCAATCTCCTCCTCCTTCTTCTCTCCTACTGGACTGCAATGTCACTACAATCCTAAGAAGAATTAAGCTCTGGAACTCTACTGAAGTCTATGGGTTTAGAAGGAGGTCACTCCACTTAGACTGTACCACTAGTATACACATGTCTAAGCTTCCCATCTGACTGCCTGGACAGGAAGCATGAATGGAGCAGGCAGCTGATGTTATGATCTGTGGAATGACTGAATGGCAGAAGTCTTAGCCTCAGACTCCAGAGAAGGGGTCTTACAAGACAGTCAGGTAGACAGGCAAATGGTGAGTTCCTTCCTGTTTACTTGTCTGCCTCTGTCCCTTTGATGTGTAGACTGATAACTCTTAGGTTTCAGTAATCAAAATCCTTTCCCATCTCATACACACAATCCCTGGAGAATGTGAACCTTATCTTATTTTAATCTTTTAAAAACCAAAGCTGGGTACAAGAACAAAAAGGAGGAGGAGGAGGAGGATATTGGATTTATAACCCCCCCCCCCACACACACACACACACACTTCACTCTGAATCTCAGAGTGTCTTACAATCTCCTTTACTTTCCTCCCCCACAACAGACATCCTGTGAGGTAGGTGGGGCTGAGAGAGCTCTCCCAGAAGCTGCCCTTTCAATGGCTGACCCAAGGCCATCCCAGCAGCTGCAAGTGGAGCCCTGTGTGAAACAATGATGATGTGAGGGGGCATGGTCTAATATGCAAATGAGTTCCTGCTGGGCTTTTTCTACAAAAAAAAGCCCTGGAGATACTTAAGCATGTCATTTAACTTTTAAGTTAAAGTTGTACAGCTCAACTTTATATAGTCATGTAAGTGAAGTTTGCTTGTCCCATTTTAACCATCTGCTGAGTTTGAAGCTCTGTAAGAAAGCTTTATCCACCAGAAGACATAGTGAGCCCAATCAGGTAGCAAATGCCTGTGATGGTTAAATGCAAAAGGCTTTGAGACTCAAAGTAACTAGAAGATCCAAAGGGGAGATCCAGTTCCAGTGATAAATTAAAAATATACTGTGTTTAAATTATAGCGGTAAACTGCAATGGGAGACGAATGAGAGAGTCACATCATCATCATCCAAAAAGGAAAAGGAAAGCCGGTGCTGAGAACGGCAAATGCAATGGCTGCTCGTTCCTGAGCTTCCTCTAAATCGGGGTATTTTCAAAGGTTGTTAAGAACAGAAGCGGTAGGGAGGATAGGGAATTGAAGTGCATGGGTGGAAAGGAACAAAGGAGCATGCCGCTTCCCTCCCTGTTAGAGCAGCCTCCATCTTCCAGTCAAAAAGGAAAGTTCCCCCTTGGTTAAATGCTAAAAGTGGGGGGTTGGAGCTCTGCTCGCGCAGGCTGGCTTACAGCTAATCGGAGGCCTTGGCCACAATCTCTGCACGGTTCAAGCACTTCCACAGGGGCCGTGGTAAAGGAGGGAGCTGGCTTAATGAGCGTGGGGTTCAAACCATCCAGGACCTCACACTTATCTGCTGGCATTTACATGCCCAGGATGCTCAGATAAAATGGTAGCAATGCTTTGTGAAGCCTCAGGAGGCCAGGGGAGCCATCTGGATTTCTCCAGATCAGAGTGGGTAGAAATATGACGTTCCGTAGAATGCCAGTTTGCACTTCTTGAGAAGAACATCATACAGTGAGCCAGTAGACACACACAGAAGCAGGTCAAGCTTTTCTTGGTAGAGATTTTTATTCATTAAGCACTAGGCTTGCCAATCCCCTGGTCCCAGTGGGGGTTCTTCCGCTTTCCCAGACTCCTTCCCGCCCCCGGTCAGCTGGCCAGAGGGGGGAAGCCCGCCCCCAAAGGACCATGTGCCTTTGCACCTCCAGAGACTTCAGTCTCCCGATTGAAAGGCTTCCTCTTGGGATGGTGTGTCTGTGTTGCTGTGAAGAAGCTGGCAGCAACTTGTGAGTAGGGAGGCCAATCCTCTGCTTCAGAGTTGCCAGAAAAAAGGGGGGGGGGAAACGTCTGATGAGCACTTCATTATTCCCTATGTGGCGATTGATTCTCATAGGGGATAATGGGGAATTGATCTGGAGGTTTTGGGGGGCTCTGGGGGAGCTGTTTTTTGAGGTAGAGGCACTACATTTCCAGTATAGTATCTAGTGCCTCTCCCCAAAGTACCCCCCAAGTTTCAAAACGATTGGACCAGGGGGTCCAATTCTATGAGCCCCAAAATAAGGTGCCCCTATCCTTCATTATTTCCTATGGAAGGAAGACATTTAAAAAGGTGTGCTGTCCCTTTAAATGTGATGGCCAGAACTCTCTTGGAGTTCAATTATGCTTGTCACACCCTTGTTCCTGGCTCCACCCCCAAAGTCCCCAGATATTTCTTGAATTGGACTTGGCAACCCTATTAAGCACAGAGTAGACATACTTGGCGGCAGGGGTGGAATTCTAGCAGGAGCTCCTTTGCGTATTAGGCCACACACCCCTGATGTAGCCAATCCTCCAAGAGCTTACAATGCTCTTTTCTGTAAGCTCTTGGAGGACTGGCTATATCAGAGGGGGGTGGCCTAATATGCAAAAGAGCTGCTAGAATTCCACTCCTGCTTGGCGGTGACCTGGTGGCCCAGGCTGGTCTGCTCTCATTAGACCACAGACGTTAAGTAGAGTAGGGTTGTCAAGCCCAACTCAAGAAGTATCTGGAGACTTTGGGGGTGGGGCCAGGAGCAAGGTTGTGTGACAAGCACATCTGAACTCTGAAGGAAGTTCTGGCCATCACATTTAAAGGGACTGCACTCCTTTAAAATGTCTTCCTTCAATTGGAAATAATGAAGGATAGGGGCACCTTCTTTGGGGGCTCATAGAACTGGATCCCCTTGGCCAATCTTTTTGAAACTTGGGGGTTGTTTTGAGAAGAGTCTCCAGATGCTATGTTGAAATTTTGGTGCTTTTATATTAAAACACAGGGGGCCCCCAGAGCTCCAGATACCCACGAATCAATTCTCCATTATTCCCTATGGGAATTGGTCTCCTTAGGGTATAATGAAATGCCCAGGAGACATTTCCATCTCCCCACACTTTCTTATGATCCTGTAGTGGGGGGAGGACCTCCAAACCGGGGGATCCCCTGCCTCCACATGGGGATTGGCAACTCTAAAGCAGAATCAGTCCTGGATAGTAATTACATGGGAGGTCACCAAGGGAGCCCATGGTCGGTATGCAGAGGAAGGCAGTGGCAAACCACCTCTCTTCATCTCTTGCCTTGAAAAGCCTATGGGGTTGCCTGTGACTTGACCGTACTTTCCAGGGGTGGAATTCTAGCAGGAGCTTCTTTGCATATTAGGCCACACCTTTGCATATTAGGACATAGCCGATCCTTCAAGAGCTTACAAAAAAGAGCCCTGTAAGCTCTTGGAGGATTGGCTACATCAGGGGTGTGGGACCTAATATGCAAAGGAGCTCCTGCTAGAATTCCACCCCTGGTACTTTCTACAGTATATTCTTGGGGTGTGACCCGAAGGTGTCCTTCTCAGAGGAATTGCTTACTAAAGAAATCCTTCCTGGAACCAGATTTCTTCTGCTCACAGAGTGGTGTTTTGGGATCCAACTCGTGTCACTCCAACTCATAGGCTTCAACTGTGAGGCTGGTGGGAAATGCCTCAAGACACAACTGACTGATGGTGACCTCATAGTGTTTTCAAGGCAAGAGACATTCAGAGGTGGTTTGCCACTGCCTAACTGCAGGCCACGGCCCTGGTATTCCTTGGAATCCTCCAAGAGCTTACAAGGCTCTTTTTTGTAAGCTCTTGGAGGATTGGCTATGTCAAGGGGGTGTGGCCAAATATGCAAAGGAGCTCCTGCTAGAATTCCACCCCTGGGGCTAGAGGTGATAAGCCCTGACATGGATACTTGAGGCTAGCTCAATCTCATCAGATCTTGGTAGCTAAGCAGAATGAGCCCTAGCTAGTATTCAAATGGGAGACCCCTGTCTAGCCCCATTTTACATGATGCTGCTGTATGGGAGACAGTGATTAAGGACCAGTTCACATCAGAATATGTTGTCAAAGACTTTTGTGGCAGGAGTCCATTGGTTGTTGTAGATTTTCTGGGCTGTGTGGCCGTGGTCTTGGCATTGTGAGTCCTGACGTTTCACCAGCAACTGTGACTGGCATCCTCAGAGGTGTAACCCAGAAAACTGGAGTGTGATCAAGGGAGAAGGCATGTGAGATGCCAGCCTCCAGGCAGAACCTGGGAATCACCCAGAATTACAGCTCATCTTCATAAGAACCTAAAAGAAGCCATATTGGAATGACCAATGGCCCATGCAGTCCAACAAAAAATCCAGGTGCCATCAGGAGGTCCATCAGTGGGGCCAGGACACTAGAAGCCTCCTTCTGTTACCCCTGCCAAGCACCAAGAATACAGAGCATCACTTATCCCAGACAGAGTGTTTCAACAATACACTGTGGCTAATAGCCACTGATGAACCTCTGCTCCATATATTTATCCAATCCTCTCTTGAAGCTGGCTATGTTGTAGCCGCCACCTCTTATGGCAGTGAATTCCATGTGTTAATAACCCTTTGGGTAAAGAAGTACGTACTTCATTTTAGGAAGTACTTCAGGCTACAGAGATCCAGGCCTCGGATTCAGCGGAAGCTCACAGGAGCGCATCTCCTGAACCTTTCTGAGAGTTCCACCTCCTCCTTCCCACCTTGTCCATTGAATAGTAGGTGCAGCTGCATAACAAACCCTGGATGAGCTCCACCACCTATTTTTCTACAAAATGACCCCTGCAGAGATCAGTTTCTCTGGGGGAAGTGATGCTTTGGAGGGTGGACTTTATGGCATTGTCCCCCCAGGCTCCACTCCCAAATCTCCAGGAGTTTCCCAACCTGGATCTGGCAACCCTACCCCTTTCCCCTGCTGACCTGGCAACCCTAGGTCAGAGCCAAGGAGAGTTCCCAGTGAAGAGTGGATTCAAACTTAAGATTCCCCAGTCACCGTTGTATTTCCCTTTGCCTTGCTAACACTCAAACAATACCTCAGATTGCTGCAAACGTTCAGGGGTGAAAAGTAAACCGGCAGTTGCCAGGGAGAAGGATCTGATCTTTCCTGAGGAAAATTCAAGTGCTACTACTTACAATTCTGTCCAAAGGCAACTGTCTCTTGGCTGTGATTGACAGCTTTCTGTGTGCCCCTCTCTCATGGTGTTTTTTTTTCCAAGCTGGTAGGAGGTCAGGTTAAGAGACCACTGGGGGAACTGCCCCCCCCCCCAAAAAAAAGGGCAAGGATCATTGGCTGCTCATGGACAGATCACAGCCCAGATGCAGTTCTGAGGAGAAAAGGGAACCAATCCTGAAGCGACTTCCCCATTATGAGGGCTTAAAGAGGCAGGGAAATATTGAATAATTACTAATAGGGGGTAGGTGGCCCTCCAGGATTAATTACAGCGGTGGATGTTTCAGCCACAATTACATAGCGCTCTGATGAAATGTAGCGTTGTAAAGGAATCCTGTGGAGGGAGTTTGAGTCCTCCTGACATCCAATAAAGCTACGTGACCCTGAGGATATTGTCTTCCCTGGAGGTCAGAAATATGAATAAATTATACTTCTGACAACCTTGAAACCGAATAAAGGGAGGCAGGGGGAGATATCTCTCATTTCTGGTGAAAAAAATCTGACACATGTACCCGAGATTAACAGAAGTGTTCAAAATTAGAAAGAACAAAAGCACAAAGAGGGAAAGGGGGCTGGGAGGAGGGGAAAATGGCCTTCTGATTTTTCTTCATCCAGAATTGTCCAAACAGAAGATTCAAGTAACCTTTGGGAATTAGATTGTGACAATAAGTGGCTGATTCTGGATGTTGACATTATCGTATAAGGTGTGGCAACCACCATCAAGTCATGACAGGAATTAAGAATTTTATATACCCTGCTTTTCTCCCTAATGGATACCCAAAGCAGCTTACAATGCCATTCTCCTTCAGCTTTTATGCTCATAATGACAACCCTGTGAGGTAGATTAGGCAGAGAGAGAAAGAGAAGTCCAAGGTCACTCAGTGAGCTTCCATAGTAGTTTTTTTTTTTTCTATACTGGGTTAAAAGCAGCAAAAGGGGATAAGGTTGCCACCCTTCAGGTGGGGCCTGAAGATCTCTTTGAAGTACAACCGCGTACTGACCGTATGGTGACTTGCCTGCCTGGTGCGAAGGTAGCGGACATTACGCGTGATAGACAGTGCTGGGGAGGAGCCAGTGGTCGTGGTGCATGCTGGCACCAACGATGTGGAGAAATGCAGTCGTGAGGTCCTGGAGAAAAAATTTAGGCTGCTAGGCAGGAGACTTAAGGTCAGGACCTCCAAGGTAACCTTCTCAGAAGTGCTACCTGTTCCACGTGCAGGGCAGGAGAGACAGGCACAAATTAGAAGTCTCAATGTGTGGATGAGACGATGGTGTAAAGAGGATGGGTTTAAGTTTGTTAGGCACTGGGATGCTTTCTGGAACAAGAGGGAGCTGTACAAAAGAGATAGTCTCCATTTGTCCCCAGAGGGAACCAGGCTGCTGGCGCTTAAAATCAAAAAGGTGGCAGAGCAGTTTTTAAACTAAATCTTGGGGGAAAGCCAAGGGGGAGATGAAATGTTTCTGGTTCGGGAGGACTCGTCTCAAAGAGATGAAGGTTAGCTGTTACTTTTCTACCGGATAATGGATCAGAGTTGTCCACTGAGATGGTGATAAACAGTTTGGACTGTCTGCCAAAGTCTCTAGGTGGCAGGAGGAAGGTTGCGGGCCCAGCTTGCCTGGGAAATTATAGATGTTTGTATGCAAATGCTAGAAGTGTTCGAAGTAAAATTGGTGAATTGGAATGGGACTATGAGGAGCATATTGAAAAAACATAAAGACCAACAATAAAAATTTCTTCAAATATATTAGAAGCAGGAAACCAGCCAGGGAGGCAGTGGGGCCCTTGGATGACCAAGGGGTAAAAGGATTGCTGAAGGAGGATAGGGAAATGGCTGAGAAGCTGAATGCATTTTTTGCCTCCGTCTTCACTGTGGAAGATGAGAAGTGTTTGCTTGCTCCAGAACCACTAATTTTGGAAGGGGTGTTGAAGGACCTGAGTCAGATTGAGGTGACAAGAGAGGAGGTCCTACAACTGATAGACGAATTAAAAACTAATAAGTCACCAGGTCCGGATGGCATACATCCAAGAGTTCTGAAAGAACTCAAAGTTGAACTTGTGGATCTTCTGACAAAAATATGTAATCTTTCATTGAAATCTGCCTCCATTCCTGAGAACTGGAAGGTAGCAAATGTCAACCCCATCTTTAAAAAGGGTTCCAGAGGAGATCCGGGAAATTACAGGCCAGTCAGTCTGACTTCAATACCAGGAAAGTTGGTAGAAACCATTATCAAGGACAGAATGAGTTGGCACATCGATGAACATGGGTTATTGAGGAAGACTCAGCATGGGTTCTGTAAGATCTTGGGGTCGTGGTAGATAACTCACTGAAAATGTCAAGACAGTGAGCAATGGCAATAAAAAAGGCCAACACCTTGCTGGGAATTATTAGGAAGGGAATTGAAAACAAATCAGCCAGTATCATAATGCCCCTGTAGAAATCGATGGTGCGGTCTCATTTGGAATACTGTATGCAATTCTGATCACTGCACCTCACAGAGGATATTATAGCATTGGAAAAAGTCCAGAAAAGGGCAACTAGAATGATTGGAACACTTTCCCTATGAAGAAAGGCTAAAACACTTGGGGCTCTTTAGCTTGGAGAAACGTTGACTGCGGGGTGACATGATAGAGGTTTACAAGATAATGCATGGGATGGAGAAAGTAGAGAAAGAAGTCCTTTTCTCCCTTTCTCACAATACAAGAACTCATGCGCATTCCATGAAATTGCTGAGCAGTCAGGTTAAAACGGATAAAAGGAAGTACTTCTTCACCCAAAGGGTGATTAACATGTGGAATTCACTGCCACAGGAGGTGGTGGCTACAAGCATAGACAGCTTCAAGAGGGGGTTAGATAAAAATATGGAGCAGAGGTCCATCAGTGGCTATTAGCCACAGTGTGTGTGTGTGTATATATATATATATTTGGCCACTGTGTGACACAGAATGTTGGACTGGATGGGCCATTGGCCTGATCCAACATGGCTTCTCTTATGTTCTTACAACTGATCTCCAGATTGCAGAGATCAGTTCCCTTGGAGAAAATGGCTCCTTTGGAAGGAGGGTTGCATAGCAGTACAGCCCACTGAGGTCCCTCCTTTCTCCCGCCCTCCCCAAGCTCTGCATCCAAATCTCCAGGAATTTTCCAACCTGGAGCTGGCAACCCTAGGGGAGACCATCTTTGGGGGGAAATGTTGTGGGGGTCAGAGTTAAACCTGGCCTTTTCCACAGCAGGGTCTGGCTTCTAAATTACATGTTGGGGGATCCAATGTCATGTGTAATTTGGACATAAATGTTGTGGGAATAGATCTCACTTCGTCATTAAAGAAAGGAAAAGTACTCTACATGTTGTCAGAAATCTCATTCTTCATGTTATGTATCAATCTGTTTAGAGCATGTCTATCTTTGCTTTTTTCTACCTCACTGTATTTCCCGAGGTGGCTTTTGGTACTGCATCTTAGCAACACCCTCTTCTCTACTAAAACTAAGTCTGAGTACATATAACTGGAATGAATACATATTCTCAGTTTCTTTTTCTCCAAGTCCACCAATCTTCCTCCTGTTTGCTTGTCTCGTATTCTAGACTGTAAGTTCCTCAGGGCAGAGACCTGTCTCCCCACATTCTGCCATGCAGAGTAAAGACATTACTGCTACTACAACATAAGAACATAAGAGAAGCCATGTTGGATCAGGCCAATGGCCCATCCAGTCCAACACTCTGTGTCACACAGTGGCCAAAATTTTTTTATTTATACACACACACACACACACACACACTGTGGCTAATAGCCACTGATGGACTTCTGCTCCATATTTTTATCTAAACCCCTCTTGAAGGTGGCCATGCTTGTGGCCGCCACCACCTCCTGTGGCAGTGAATTCCATATGTTAATCACCCTTTGGGTGAAGAAGTACTTCCTTTTATCCGTAACTGTGTACTGTAACTAATTTTAGTGGCCTTTTCTTTTAACAGTGAACGATACTTTAAATAAATTTATTGTTTCTTTATTTCTTAAAACATTTATATCCCTCCTTTCACTCATGAAGGTACAGGAAGGTGCCTTATACTGAATTTGACAACAGAGATCCATGTTGTGACCATATAGAGTTTGAGAGAAATTACTTTTGAAAAATGAAAAAAGCTGGAATGAGCTTTTATACATTTGAAGTAAGAAATGACTGGAAATAACATCTACGAGTATTGGAATATTCTTTATAGCAACAGGAGTAGCACTAGCACTTTAAACTAACTTGCCAGAGTATCAGCTCATCTGAGTGATGAGATGACGCCAGTGAAAAAAATTATAATACAGCAAACAACCAATAGTTTGTAACCAACAATATGATAAAAGAAAAATACAATAATATTTTGTCACATATATCATATCTAAGTACTATATGCAATAAAATGTTTTCTGTTGCCCCAGAAGGTTGGACCAGAACCAACAGGTTGAAATTAAATCAGAAGAGCTCCCAGATCAACATTAGGAAGAACTTCCTGACAGTTAGAGTGGTTCCTCAGTGGAACAGGCTTCCTCGGGAGATAATGGGCTCTCCTTCTTTAAAGGTAAAGGTAGTCCCCTGTGCAACCACCAGTCATTTCCGACTTTGGGGTGACATTGCTTTCACAGCGTTTTCATGGCAGACTTTTTACAGGGTGGTTTGCCTTTGCCTTCCCCAGTCATCTACACTTTCCTCCCAGCAAGCTGGGTACTCATTTTACCAACCTCGGAAGAATGGAAGGCTGAGTCAACCTTGAGCCAGCTAACTGAAACCAGCTTCCGCCGGGATTGAACTCAGGTCGTGAGCAGAGAGTTCAGACTGCAGTACTGCAGCTTTACCACTCTGTGCCACGGGGCTTCTTTTAAGGTTTTAAATAGAGGCTTGATGGTCATCTGACAGCAATGCTGATCCTGTGAATTTAGGGGAAGGTATTTGTGAATTTCCTGCATTGTGCAGGAGGTTGGACTAGATGACCCTGGGGGTCCCTTCCAACTCTATGATTCTGTTATTCTGTTTCCCAACCCAGAGTTGGCAACCCTATAAGCATCCTGTGGGTGAAATCCCTGGCACAGGCACATTATTGGGCAGTTTCAGGGACCTGCCTAAGCTAGATTCAAGTCCAACAAGAATTCTGTACTATTAGCTCTCAAGAGTCAAAGCTTATACTCCAAAGAAACAAAGGGAGCTTTGACTCTTGAAAGTTTATACCCCCAAAATCCTGTTGGCCTCTAAGGTGGACTAAAATCTTGCTGTCTTTAGAAGAGTGCTTTAGCAGAGGGGAAGACCCCTCAAATCTCACAAGCCCGCTTATCGTGTCCAACAAGCCATTCGATTTGGCTTATGAGGCAGGGGCAGAAAGGGATGGAGCAGAAAGGCTGCTGAGATGAATAGGGACAGAGGGCAACAATGAACCTCCGCACCTATCCATTTACGGCTGCCAGGTCTGACACATAAAATATCTGGGGACTTTGAGGGTGGAGCCAGGAGTAAGATTGTAAGAAGCATGACTGAACTCCAAAGGGAGTTTTGGCTATCACATTTAAATGCCTTCCTTCTACTAGAAATAATGGAGGGTGGGGCACCTTCTTTTGGGGCTCATAGAATTGGACCCTCTGGTCCAATCTTTTTGAAATTTGGTAGGTCTTTTGAGGAGAGGCACCAGATGCTATGCTAAAAATTTGGTGCCTTTACCTCAAGAAACAGCTCCCTCAGAGCCCCAGATACCTTCAGATTGATTCTGCATTATACCCTGTGGGGACCAGTCTCCTTAGGGTATAATGGAGTGTCCAGTGAACATCCCTCCTCTTGCTTTCTGCTAACCCTAAAGAAGGGGGATGGCCTCCAAACCAGGAGATTCCCTGCCCCCAACTGTTTGTATTTCCCAACTGGATATTGCCAGCCCTACATCCATTCTGTTTCCCACATAGGTATTCCTTACAACCACACTCCAAGCTAGTGAGATGACAGGGATACCCTCTGTGATTGTGCAGTTGGTGAGCTAACATCTGCATGAGAGTCAGTATTATGTAGTAGTTAGAGCACTGGAATAGAATCTGCCAGGGCAGCTTGCTGGGTGACCTTGGGTCAATCACATACTCTCAGACAGAAATGAAGGAGAGGAGAGGATAACAATGTAAGTTGGTTTGGTTTCCCCACACCACGCTCAAATCCGGAGCTTAGGTTTGGGTTGTGATGATGGTGATGGTGACGATGATGATGATGAAGAATTTATTATTATCGTATGGCGCAATAGCCAAGAGATCCTCAGATTGTCTGGCAGCCTCAAGTTCAAGCTCTTAGAGTTATGCACCACTGTGAATTAATATGACTTAATAAGGTCAACACATGAGATGGGATGAAGCACAGGGGAGGGACGGTGGCTCAGTGGTAGAGCATCTGCTTGGGAAGCAGAAGGTCCCAGGTTCAATCCCAGGCATCTCCAAAAAAGGGTCCAGGCAAATAGGTGTGAAAAACCTCAGCTTGAGACCCTGGAGAGCCGCTGCCAGTCTGAGAAGACAATACTGACTTTGATGGACCAAAGGTCTGATTCAGTATAAGGCAGCTTCATATGTTCATATGTTCAAGCCAGCAAAAGTAAAAAATATCCTTAGGCTTAAAAATGCAATACTGTAACTGGGGTCACTTGGCAACTGGTGGGAGGGCCATGGGCAGGAAAACGGGGGTGTGATGCTGGTTGCAGTGCCACATTTCCAGAAAAATACTTCCAGATTCCTATAATTGGAAACTTAATGGTTTTATCATAGAGTTTACGGGAAGTTCTAGAGCTTCCCTATGTCACCTCCATTTTTTTGTCCTGTAAGTGACCTAAGGCTGCAGTCAATATTGCAGAGAAGTTTCCCCCCCCCCTCCCATTGCTGCTCAGAGAGGCCTTATGGTGGAGATCCCATCCCATCTGAGGGCTAAGCCATAAAGCAGAATTTTTTTCTGGAATGCTGGGATATGGGTTCTTGCGTACATAGATAAACTGTAAGCTCAAGGGCTTTATTTGTACCCCATTTTAGCTTTGCATTAGGGTTACGAAGTGGTAATGCAGCATCCCATGTTTGTGTTTGGCACCAAAACCACGCTTGTAAATATTGAGGCTGTCGTTTGCAATGCCCTAGACAGAAAATGGACCAAACCAGAAAGCTGTGAATTACAACATCAGCATGGGTTTGACATTTCCCAAGATCTGATTGCCATGCTCAAAATCCCACCCTGAAAAAGTCATCCGGTGGAAATTTTGAAACCATTGTGCAGATGGGTTTTTTAAAAAAAACAAAAACAAAACACACACACAATAAAAACGGTTGTGTGAATTGTCCCACAGACCCGTAGCCTTTGTTGCAAGCATAATCCTGGAAGATTTCAGGCTGAGCAGCGATCCTACTTCATTAAAAATGATCCATGGGGGGACAATGTCATCCGCAGGAGTTGAACTTTTGCTTGGCCGGGAAGCAAAATTGTTAAGTAGTTTGCAGCAGGTATTGGGAGTGAGCTGAAGATTTATGTTTGGGGAGAGCGGCCCTATCTGTCATCTGTGAAAAGCCTCATTTACAGAGAGACAACACCAGAAAAGGCAATCAGCTCAAAATCTGCTAAGCTGTGAATTTATAACTGCGGCTGCAACAGGGAAAGAAAAAAAGGTTGTCTCTTGTTTCAAGGCCTGTCAGCAGGAGCCGGAGATGCTCAAATCAAGACGAGAGGGAGTAGAAATGAATTACAAGGCCGGCCTTGGGAGGGCAGCCTTCAGGATGGAGGGTAAGGGTCAATGGGAGAGAGATTCAGACCCAGCCGTTCCACATCTGGACACTGTGGCCACATCACCTTCTCCCTGAGTTCAAAGAGCCAGTATCAATGAGCCATACCTAGCAAATTTGTAATTTAAGCCCCAGGTAACAGGGCTCAAGCAGAATCCCTGCATCGACAAAAAAAAAGAGAGAGGACAAGATTAATGGAAGCTAGGAATAAAGAATTTCATGCTCGGCACTTATGGGTGACCTCGAGCATCCAGATTGGGCCTCCCGCTCCCTCCCGAGGAAAGGGTCATCATTCTCACAATTAGAAAACACCAGGGCTTTAAAAAAAAAAAAAAAGCAGGAACACACAGGAACGCAGTTCCAGCTGGCTTGGTGTCAGGTGGTGGGGCCTAAGATGCAAATGAGTTCCTGCTGGGCTTTTTCCTACAAAAAGTGCCCAATGTGAAACAAGGTGGGCTTTTTCTACACAAAAAGCTCTGGAAAACACTGAGTAATATTTCATTGTGGTTTGCCAAAGTCAGGGCTTTTTTTTGAGCAGGAATGCAGAGGAACGCAGTTCTGGCTGGATTGGTGTGAGGGGTGTGGCCTAATATGCAAATGAGTTCCTGCTGGGCTTTTTTCTACAAAGCCCTGTGTGAAACAATGGTGCCAGAAGGGGGTGTGCAATATGCAAATAAGTTCCTGCTGGGTCTTCTCTACAAAAGCCCTGTGTGCGACAATGGTGACATAAGGGGTGTGGCCTAATATGCAAATAAGTTCCTGCTGGGCTGTCTCTACAAAAAAGCCCTGTGTGAAACAATGGTGACATAAGGGGTGTGGCCTAATATGTAAATAAGGTCCTGCTGGGTCTTCTCTACAAAAAAGCTCTGTGTGAGGCAATGGTGACATAAGGGGTGTGGCATAATATGCAAATGAGTTCCTTTTGGCTTTCTCTACAGGAAAAAGCCCTGGCCAAAGTTCAAAATGTTGAATGGGTGTAGTCTATGGAAGGGCCTGAAAATCTTAGCATTTATAGATCCTAACTGCCCAGTTAAATCACTCCGTGGACATTACTGCATCCTCTTTAAAATAACTTTGTAAGATAGGTTGGGGTCATATTACACCTTTACTTCAGACTGGTAGACTGAGGCAAATGTGAGGTTTACAAAACTATGCACGGGATAGAGAAGGTAGAGAAAAAAGTACTTGAACATATGAACATATGAAGCTGCCTCCTACTGCATCAGACCCTTGGTCCATCAAAGTCAGTACTGTCTACTCAGACTGGCAGTGGCTCTCCAGGGTCTCAAGCAGAGGTTTTCCACACCTACTTGTTTGGACCCTTTTTAGTTGGAGATGCCGGGGATTGAACCTGGGACCCTCTGCTTACCAAGCAGATGATCTACCACTGAGCCACCGTCCCTCCCCATCCCTACTTCTCTCCCTTTCTCACAATGCAAGAACGCATGGGCGTTCAATTAAATTAATCAGCAGTAGTCTTAGAACCCATAAAAGGAAGTACTTCATCCAAAGAGTAATTAATACATCGAATCCATTGCTGCAAGAAGTGGGGGCAGCTACCAGCATACACAGCTTCAAAAAGGGATTAGATAAACATATGAAGCAGAGGTCCATCAGTGGCTATTAACCACAAGGTATAGATGGAACGCTCTGTCTGGGGCAGTGATGCTCTGTATTCTTGCAGCTTGGGGAGCAACTGTGGGAGAGCTTCTGGAGTTCTGGCCCTGCTGGTAGACCTCCTGGTGGTGCCTGGGTTTTGGCCACTGTGTGACAAAGAGTGTTGGGCTGGATGGGCCATTGGCCTGATCCAACATGGCTTCTCTTATGTTCCTAAGAGCAGAGGTCCATGAGTGGCTATTAGCCACGAAGTATAGATGGAACAGTGCATCTGGGGCAGTGATGCTTTGTATTATTGGTACTTGGGGGGCCACAGTGGGAGGGCTTCTGGAGTTCTGGACCTGCTGGTGGACTTCCTGATGGTGCCTTAGTTTTGGCCAATGTGTGACAGTGTTGGACTGGATGGACCACTGGGTTGATCCAACATGGCTTCTCTTATGTTCTTAAATGTAGTTTGTGTCAGACCACATAGAAACAGGGTCACCCAACAACCAGTGGCATGGTTGACGGGAAGAGGACATGGAGGACTCGTGATGTTGGCATGTTACCATTATCGCTATGTCACTTCTGGTATAACCTGGAAGTGACAATGGGGAGCTCTAGGAATTGCCAGAAACTCTATGGTAACTCCAGAAGTGACATACCAACATAGAGGACATTGAGAATACCTTTTTCCTGCTGCCACTTGTAGCAGTAGTGGGCACTGGCGGCAATCACCATAGCAGGAGGCCTGGTAACCCTTCCTAGAAACCAAGGTAAGATTTGAATCATGAAATTACCCATGAGGTTGGTAAACTCAGTCACTTAGCCACTTCATTGGTGCCTTTGACAAAATCAAGCAGTTGGCCTTTCTAAGTTCAGCACTGTCTACTTTGATTGGCAGTGGCTGTCCCAGATCTCAGACAAGGGAAGGTCTTTCCAGACAACCTTGAGATCCTTTTCCTGAAGATGTCAGAAGCCAGAAACTAAACCTGGGCTGTCCCACAAGCAAAGTACTGAGGCCAAATTCCCACTCACCTTACGCTGCTCTCATGTTCGTCTTCTCAGCACAGCTTGCTTCCGATTTCATACTATCTGCCCTGGGGCTGCGACAAGCATTGGCGTTTTCGCACAGCAAACAGAAACTGGTTTTTAGCAGTTTCTCTTTGCTGTGTGCAAACGGCGACGCTCGTTGCAGCCCCAGGGCAGTTAGGGTGAAAGCAGAAGGAAGCCACACTGAGAACATGAATGTGAGAGCAGTGTGAGGTGAGTGCGAAATCGGTCTCAGTCAGACAACTGCACCATTTAGCTCTGACTGGCAACAGCATTACCCCAGCAAGCAGATCCATACTGAGGTACACCCATTTGAGCAAGTCCCAGCTCCCAACTCCGAGATCATTTTTGACAGCAGTCCTAAGAAAGTCAACTCAGAGCCCTATTCTGGTAAACCCAGGTTTATTCAGGGGGGTAAACTCAGTTTTATTCGGGGGGGGGGGCTTACTCCCAGGAAAATATTCTTAGGTTTGCACTGTTAGTCTTGGTACATACAGAAGCAATTTAGAAGAAGAAAAAGATATTGGATTTATATCCCACCCTGTACTCTGAATCTCAGAGTCTCAGAATGGTCACAATCTCCTTTACCTCCCCCATGCCCACAACAGACACTCTGTGAGGTAGGTGGGGCTGAGAGAGCTCTCCCAGAAGCTGCCCTTTCAAAGACAACTCTTGCAAGAGCTATGGCTGACCCAAGGCCATTCCAGCAGGTGCAAGTGGAGGAGTGGGGAATCAAACCCTGTTCTACCAGATAAGAGTCCACACACTTAAACACTACACGTCGACTGCGGGATGACATGATAGAGTTTTACAAGATAATGCATGGCTTGGAGAAAGTAGAGAAAGAAGTACTTTTCTCCCTTTCTCACAATACAAGAACTCGTGGGTATTCGATGAAATTGCTGAGCAGACAGGTTAAAACAGATAAAAGGAAGTACTTCTTCACCCAAAGGGTGATTAACATGTGGAATTCACTGCCACAGGAGGTGGTGGCAGCCACAAGCATGGCCACCTTCAAGAGGGGTTTAGATAAAAATATGGAGCAGAGGTCCATCAATTTTTTTGCCACTGTGTGACACAGAGTGTTGGACTGGATGGGCCATTGGCCTGATCTAACATGGCTTCTCTTATGTTCTTACACCAAACTGATTTAGGTTTGATAGTCTGAGGGCTGGCCCTAGACTATCTGGCATCCTAGGCAAGGATAACTTCTGGTGCCCCAATCTCAGACTGATAACCAACTTTTGAAAACAGATGGAATTGTGGGGGAAATGTGCATCTAATTTGCCCCCTCAAAGGCCAGCAGCCTAGACAATCACCTATTTCATCTAGTGGCAGGGCCGGCCCCGGATATTCCACTTGGAAAGGAGAGAGGGAGGCAGGTGTGAGCTTAACCAATTTTATCTTTATTGACCCAAACCCAAGACACAGGCTAGAAATAGAGGCAATTTGAGATAGAGGAGCAGCTTTAGAGTCGTTCTAAACATGGAGGCAGTTCTTTATGTGGACGAGTTGAAGCAATCCAGCAGTAGCAATTTACTCAGGCAATTCAACATACAATAGCTATATTTAACCACAGATCTCTAGTGTCCAGCTTACTTTAGAATATACCCCCAAACTATGCTCCACCCCTGGCTAGTCCCGGAATATACCACCTGTCGGGGAAAGGAAATGGTATGTGTATGTCCATGAGGAATAATGTGTATGTTGCAGGGAGGGGGGAAGGAATATTTTGGAACTTTTCATCCATGCAAGTGGAAACTGTTGGGGTTTTGGCAACTTCACTTCCTGGAGTCATGAGTTAACAAATTGTTTGTTTATGCACGCTGATACTTAGCCAGTCAGTGGTAGGGCCAATAAGCTAGTCTGCATGTACTTCCCACCAGAAGCTAGGTGTCAATATGCATATTAACCTGTGTTGGTAAACTCTAATCAATCAATACATTGGGGATGAACTAGGGAGAAAGCATTGGGTTTCAGTTTATGGTCCTTTGTCTAAGTCTCTAGTCTTCCTCGCCAGTTGTGAAGAAGAAGAAGAAGAAGAAGAAGAAGAAGAAGAAGAAGAAGAAGAAGAAGAAGAAGAAGATATTGGATTTATATCCCGCCCTCCACTCCAAAGAGTCTCAGAGCGGCTCACAATCTCCTTTACCTTCCTCCCCCACAACAGACACCCTGTGAGGTGGGTGGGGCTGGAGAGGGCTCTCACAGCAGCTGCCCTTTCAAGGACAACCTCTGCCAGAGCTCTGGCTGACCCAAGGCCATTCCAGCAGGTGCAAGTGGAGAAGTGGGGAATCAAACCCGGTTCTCCCAGATAAGAGTCCGCACACTTAACCACTACACCAAACTGGCTCTCCCTCAGAGAGTCAACAGATAGTTAGAGAAGACAGATAGGATGTCAAATCCTTTTCTTATTTTTTTGTAGGACTCCAAATTACCCCTTTCCTCACTAGACAAGTAAAGATTACTTTATTAAAGTTAAATGTGTGTGCTAGGACTGGATCTACATGTGTTTTTTGAGGGGGGGGGTGCAAAATTAAAAAATGGTGCCCCCTTATGGGCCCATTATATCTTTGCTGCCCCCCCTCCAGTGGCACCCAGGGCAAGCACCCCCTTCTGCCCCCCTCCACCCCCAGATCCGGCCCTGGCATGTGCCTGGCTGCCTTGTGGCTTAATCTGCAATACTTTGCTAACAAAATTCTAACAGAAACCCAGTTCTTCCTCTCCAGGATTCTGTGAGCTCTCTGAGAAGAGGACCATTCAACACCTCCAGCTCACACCAGCCTCTTGAACACACTCTCAGATGTTCTTATCACTCTATTCCTCCTGTAGCATCCTCAGCCTTTAGGATACTTTGGGGCTAGAGATGTGAAAGCCCAGGGGGAGAGGGGGAGGAACAAATAAAAAAATACCCAGGAAGAACATGTTATTTTTTCCTGAGGATTGTATTTTCCATTTTTGCAGTGAAGAAACTGGGAAATCAGCAGGAACTCCTATATTTTAATATTTGGAATGAGTGAAATGCTTTTTTGAGACACTCAAAAAGCTTTCCAAGAATTTAATTTTTAGATTTATATCCCGCCCTATCCTGCGAGCAAGCTCAGGGCTTACAACAATAAAACAACCGTTGAAATAATATCATAAAGACAGACAATTACAAAACAGGAGCAGCACAGTAAACAATCTTACAGGCATAGGCGATAAACAGCATGCGGCTGATGGCTAACGGCATAACATAACACCATAATGGTGAAATGCTGGGAGAAGTGATGGCTTTCAGAGGATGCCCGCTGGATTAATTAAAAGCCTGGTGGAAGAGCTCTGTCTTAGGCCCTGCAAAACCTTGATAAGTCCCGCAGGGCCCAGATCTCTAGCAGGAGCTCATTCCACCAGGTAGGGGGTCAGGCAATCGTACAGCACAATTATTTTTATTCAGTTAGTTAGAATATGTCTAGGCTGCCCCTCCAGAGTCTTGCTTAGGCTTGAAAAGCACAATATTTTAACACAAGTCACTAGGCAGCAACAGCATAAAAAACAATCCATAAAACAGACGCAGACTATTAAAAAGCTGATGAGATAAAACCCCTAATAAAAAAGTCTGAATAAAATTTTGTGTTTTAGCCCGGTGCCTAAACAAAAGCAATGTAGGCAACAAACGAGACTCAAGGTGGAGTGTGTTCCAAAGGCAAGGCGCCATCACAGAAAAGGCCCTGTCTCTGGTCACCACCCACATTGCTTCTGAAGGCAGGGACACAGAAAGCAGGGATGGAGAGGCAGCTCTTATGCGGTGGGCTGGATAGCATGGGAGGAAATGGTACTCTGTCGTAAAGGCATTAGAGACCAGAGGAGGCAGCCAGAGTGTCACCTGGAAGTGACATCACATCCGCCACCCTCCCTAGGCACCATCTTTCAAATCCCCCCGCATTTTTCAAAACAGTGCTGGGAAATCTACTTAGGAGTATGCTGTTAATGACTAAATAAAAATATTCTGTCCATAATTAATACAAAATATGACCTATTTTTTTGGTGTTTGGTATAGTGGCTAAGTGGTGTAGTGGTTAAGTGTGTGGACTCTTATCTGGGAGAACCGGGTTTGATTCCTCATTCCTCCACTTGCACCTGCTGGAATGGCCTTGGGTATGCCATAGCTCTGGCAGAAGTTGTCCTTGAAAGGGCAGCTGCTGCGAGAGCTCTCTCAGCCCCACCCACCTCACAGGGTGTCTGTTGTGGGTGGAGAAGATATAGGAGATTGTAAGCCACTCTGAGTCTCTGATTCAGAGAGAAGGGCGGGGTATAAATCTGCAATTCTTCTTCTGTTACTTGTATTATGTTAATGGAGTATTGAAGAATTTAGTATTTTTAGCGCTGTGAAGTTTAACTCAGTATCAAAAGCTGCTGATGGTCCTTAATGCTCTGACTTTAAGGGGACTGTTTCTGAGTCCAAATCATAAATCTTCTTTGGTTCACTACAAAATTTATGGCTGCTATTTTTCTCTTTTATTTTTATTCCAGCTTCTCATATGCTAAACACTAAGATATATGTGTTTAGGTAGCATAGAATTCTACAGTTAGCAACTCTCTCTCCTACTGAATATGTCTGCAATTTTTTTAAACAGCAAAGTGTTTACACTTTTAAATTTCATAAATATGCCATATAGTACAATTTTATGTGTGCACTAAGTTATCTATATGGGAACTGCAAACCTTAAATGCCGACTCCCTTATGAACCTGCCTGACTGCTGCAGCCAAGCTTTGGATGCCCCCAAATTCTGTGAGTGGCAACCCAACAAAGGGCTTTTTCAGTAATGGCACCAGAACAATGGAATTCCCTCCCCAGGAAGATTGGCCTATCCCCTATAATCAGCGGGGGGGGGGCGGTTTTCTGGAAAAAGAGGTGCCGGAACTCTCAAGAGGGAAATGAAGGAGAAACATAAAAGTGCCCAGTGGTCTTTTTTTGTAGCAAGAACACCTTTGCATATTAGGCCACACCCCCTGATGTAGCCAATCCTCCTGGAGCTTACAGAAGGTTCTGTACTAATTCCTTTGCATATTAGGCCACACACCCCTGATGTAGCCAATCCTCCAACAGCTCTTTGTATAGGGCCTACTGTAAGCTCCAGGATTGGCTACATCAGGGGTGTGTGGCCTCATATGCAAAGGAGTTCCTGCTACAAAAGTTCCTGCCTGTCTCCTCTCCTTGCCATCCACCAGCCACCCTACCTTTATCTTCTCCCCATCTTCAGTTTTCTGCCCATCCTGGCCTCTGGCAGCCTGTACCCGGTTGCACAGTTGCCAGGGCTGGCCCAATTCACAGAGGTGAACTTGAAAGGACTCACAGAGGGCACCCATGTCTCAGCTTCCCCACTCTTTTTCCCTCCACCTGGTAATTCCCATATCCTCATCCTTCTCTGCTTCCTTCTCTTCTTCTCACCCACCCAACCACCAACCTTTTTCCTGCTCCTCCATTTTCTGTTATATTTATTACTATATTGTTTTATTGTTGTTGTTTATTTACTTAATTTTCACCTCACTGTTCTCCACAACGGAGACTCAAAGCACCTTGCTTCATTTACCTCTCCTCCATTTTATCTTTGAAACACCCCTGAGAGCAGGGGTGGACTTGGAGTGAAAAACCCCAAGAAAGGGCCTGACCCTCAGCCCACCTATAATAATAAATAAATAAATCCTGACCCACCCACCCCCTCACCCCTCAAGAAAGGAGAGTCTGCCCTGCCCCTCCCTCGCAATGGCATCATTTTCAGCATGAATCAGAAGTGACATCATCTCATCAGTGTGACACTCTAGGCTTCACCCAAAACTTTATGGTTTCTCCTATCTTACTTATGGTGAATCCTAGAGTGTTGCAGCAACACAATGATATCCTTCCTCCTGTTCATGCTGGAAATGACATCATGATGTCAGCATGACACGGACTCTCGGGGCACTTTCACACACACTAAATAACAAGCTTTCAATGCACTTTCAGGGCACTTTGCAACTGCATTTTACTGTGTGAAACGGCAAAATCCACTTGCAAATGGCCAGAGAAATAGATTGAAACTGCATTATGTGGCATGAGTGAAAGCAAGGTTAATTACAACACACACACATCCATGGCTTTTTTTTGTAGCAGCAACTCCTTCTCATATTAGGCCGCACACCCCTGATGTAGCCAATCCTCCTGGACCTTACAGTAGGCCCTGTGCTAAGAGTTCTGTAAGTTCTTGGAGGATTGGCTACAGCAGGGATGTGTGGCCTAATATGCAAAGGAGTTCCTGCTACAGCCCTGAACCCAACCATTTTTCCCCTGCTGGTCATGGGGAGGTTGGAAAAGGGGCAAGAGTTCCCCTGCCTTCCCCCAGGAGACTGGCAACCTAGTCATAGCTAGCTCTAACAGCACAAAATATCATTGCCCTTTTTAGCATTCACAGTGTAATCGTCACTATTCTATTTAACTGCTCTTGTGCAATTAATGTTATGCCTATTTAATCATCTGCTGTTCTTTGATTTCCGTACAGGAAAGCAAAATATTTCTTTTAAATAAAAAGATGAATTTGTTCATTACCTTTCTTATTTCAAGCACAGGGAAGAAAAAAATGGAGCAGATTTCAACTGCTAGAAGCACATTCCTTTCAGCCTTCCTCTTTCTCTCTCTCTGTCTCTCTCTCTCTCTGGTGTCCCCCTGTCACTCAAGCGAGTTCTTTCCCTGTTGGGGGAATGTGAATGCTGCCCGTCATGGAAGTATCGATTCCTTTCACAAAATCATGGTGTAGCTAGCCGAGTTTCCACTTTGACCTTCAACTTACCCTTCTAAAGTATGTGCACAACACAGAGACTTTAATTTTTTTTCCCCCTTCCAGAAAAAGACAGAAAAGCACAAAGCCAAAGAAATGCAATTTTTCCCCTTGAAAGAGACTACTCAATCCTCCTTTTGCAGAGGAAGAGGACCATGACCTATAATTCTGGTCTACTCCTGAATTTTCCCTGCCTCGTGGTTGTTTCTCTGTCCTCTTTGTCTGAGCTGTCTTTCTAAGGTATCCCAAAGAAGATACCCTTGTGTGGATTCCTTGCATACAATTTTCCATAAGGAAAGATGAGCAAGGTGAGCTGAACAAGATGAAGCAAGAAGCAAGATGAGCTGTGCAAGAGTCCAACAGATATATCGAAGCTGTGCAAGAGTCAAACAGATATATCGAAGCCAAGCTCCTTGCAAGATCACAGCTGCCAGAGGAGGCTAGGGGTGGGATTCTAGCAGGAGCTCCTTTGCATATTAGGCCACACACACCTGATGTAGCCAATCTTCCAAGAGCTTACAAAAAAAAGACCCTTGTAAGCTCTTAGAGGATTGGCTACATTAGGGGTGTGCGGCCTAATATGCAAAGGAGCTCCTGCTAGAATTCCACCCCTGGAGGAGGCAATGAAACCAGTTGCTTTGAGATTTTTAGTTTTTCTGTGGGAGAGGGGCAAAAAGGAGCAATCTTTTATTTAATCAAACATTATATACCTTTTATTCATTCTGTGGTTAAGTTCTATACTGCTAACTTGCTCCAGTAATTCCTGCACAGCATACAGGAGCCAGTGTGGTGGAGTGGTTAAGAGCCGTGAACTCTAATCTTTAGAACCAGGTTTGATTCTTTCACTCTCCCACATGAAGCCTGCTGAGTGACTTTGGACCGGTCACGGTTCTCTCGGAACTCTCTCAGACCCGCCTACCTGACAAGGTATCTGTTGTGGGGAGAGGAAGGCAAGGAGATTGTAAACCGCTTTGAGACTCCTTAGTTGGGTTGCCAATTCCCAGTTGGATATTCAAAATGGACTGCAGTGTGGAGAATCCAAATAAAAAATACACTACTTTCAGGCATAACAATACAATAAGAGTCTTTTAGTGATAGCCAGTCATACACAACAAAACATTAATTCCAAATATACATTCCCAATATTGTTGTTGTTCAGTTGCACAGTCGAGTCCGACTCTTTGCGACCCCATGGACAAAGTCACGCCAGGCCCTCCTGTCATCTACAAAGTCTGCTCAAATTCGTGTAAGTTCCATCAGTAACGCTGTCCAGCCATCTCATCTTTTTCCGTCCCCTTCTTCTTTTGCCTTCTGTCTTTCCCAGCATCAGGGTCTTCTCCTGCGAGTGCTCCTTTCTCATTTGGTGGCCAAAGTATTCCCAATGTATGGATACACAAATTCCAGAAATCAATTCCAAGTACATTGACACATATATGGACAACGGTGGGTCAATCCAAAGTGCACCATTTCAAATCTTCATCAGGTCCAAGAACTTTCCCTATGTAATTACTGCAGCCTTCAGCTACGTGTGAATGTTTGTGGTGATTCCCATATGAACACAAGTTCTGGTTTATAAGATTACAAGCTCTTTGGAGCCTGCTTTGGCCTCACTCCAAAAGTGATAACAATTATTAAGATGAGCTTCCAACGAATACTTTACAAAATTCAGACAAGACGCTTATGCTTCCATTTGCTTCCATGCATTGTCACAGTAATGTCAAAGCAGAAGTGAAATGAGGGCTCAAGTACGACCTCTTCTCCAAGCCTCAGATTCAGCAGGAGCTCACAGGAGCATAGCTCCTGAACCTTTCTGATGGTTCCCCCTCTTCCTCCCCACCTACCTTGTCCACTGAATAGTTGGTGCAGTTGCATAACAATCCCTGGATTAGGAAAGCAACCAGCCAGCCAGCCACCAGGGGCTTTGCCACACCTCCAGCAGCCCTCATTAATCCCTGGAGAAGCCCGCACCACCCTTTCTCCACTTCCTATGTGATTTTGGGCGGCAGATGGCTTGCTGGCCTTTTGATGGGGGGGGGGGGGCAGCCCAGGAGTGCCCTAGGCAAGTGAGGCCTGCTTGGACTGGCTGGATCTCTAGCCAGCCCAAGCAGGTCTCACTCACCTGGGGCTCTCCTTTCTTGTATTGGGTTGCTTTTGGCTGGGGGGGAGGCATATGCTAATGAGTTATGCTAATGAGCTCTACCACCTATTTTTCTACAAAATGACCCCTGCTCGCCACATGTTTAAATTTTGCCTAGCTGTGTTGGAAACATCTGCAAATTGGAGCGTTGGACTCTTATGAGAAAACTCACTTTCTGAAGTTGCCATCCAGACCCTCTAGTTTGGAAATGTTTTGCATTGGCCACATTTGGAAGGATTTGGGGTACAGGTGGAGTGAATATTCTTATTTACATGCATGGTCTATGTTTAATTCGGGGAGGGATGGTGGCTCAGTGGTAGAGCATCTGCTTGGTAAGCAGAGAGTCCCAGGTTCAATCCCTGGCATCACCAACTAAATAGGCGTGAAATAGGCATGAAAAACCTCAGCTTGAGGCCCTGAGAGCCGCTGCCAGTCTGAGGAGACAATACTGACTTTGATGGACTGAGGGTCTGATTCAGTATAAGGCAGCTTTGTATGTATGTTATGTAATTCCAAAGAGAAATTTTGTCTACTTTTCATAGAGATTTGTCATTTCTTGTTATTTTGTGAGGCTGGTTTTTGCAGAGGTTTGTATAGCTTTTGTCTCCAACACCACCTGGAGGGTGGCAACCCTCTCAGGGGAAAGGGTAAACCCCCTGCACTGTGCCATGGCCCAGAACTTAATCGGGTGCCCCTGTGGCTACTATTTACCATTTTAAAAACCCGTGGGAAAGCCATTCACAGATCTCCCAAGTACCAGCATCTCATTTAGTTTGACCCTAAATCATTTAGTGCTACTCCTGGAAATTATGACTGCTTGGGGAAGTGGGGAGCATGTAACAATATGTTCCAGCCACAGTAACAGCAAATGTTTTATCAGCGAAGAAGAAGAAAAGGAGAGATAAATGTTGTTGAGAGGGAGGGGAGGCAGCAGATGGTTATGGCTTGGAAAGAAGGCAAGAGATGAGGCAACCTGAAAGCAGAGAAGAACAATTCAATTGTCCCACAAGAGGAGACCCAAAAATAGAATCGCAGATAGCAAAGTAAGCTCCTTCTCTTTTATTTAAATTCACTGCCCGAGCCCTTGTAAGAACTCTTGGAGGAGCGGTCCTTTAAAGTGATTACAATAATGGATTTTTTCATTCTGCAACACAATAGAATTAGGAGAAGGATTTAGTAAATGTATTAAATCTGTTAAGAGAAGTATAGGAGCAGGCAGCATCTCCAATTAATTGCATTTGATTGTAACGACGCATTACAGCTTTACTGCAAAGTGGTCCCTTAATAATCCGGTCATTGTTTGCCTCGGCATATCGCTTGACGTAGATAACTCCGAGAAGAGAAGAACCAAAAACAGGAATGATATTCCAAAGGTAGATTACTGGGTTGTTGCAGCGACTCTGCCTCTTGCAATGAAACACAAGCTATCACGCATCGCAGTTGTAGACAATGTCATACCTGTCAACTGGTATGATTTTGAGTGCCATGTGGCAGCCCTTAATTACTGGAGACACGGCTGTAATAGCCTTTGTGTCTCTGGAGTGAATAGCACAGATGCATTTTAACAGAGAGAAGTCTACAAGCGATCCTACAAAGTTTCGTTTTGTCTGAGTGGCTCGTGGTGCAATGTTTGGTGTAGTGGTTAAGTGTGCGGACTCTTATCTGGGAGAACCGGGTTTGATTCCCCCAGGGCTTTTTTTGTAGAAAAAGCCCAGCAGCAACGCATTTGCATATTAGGCCGCACCTCCTGACACCAAGCCAGCCAGAACTGTGTTCCTGTGTGTTCCTGCTAAAAAAAAAAAGGCCCGGATTCCCCACTCCTCCACTTACAGCTGCTGGAATAGCCTTAGGTTAGCCATTGCTCTTGAAAGGACAGCTGCTGTAAGAGCCCTCTCCACCCCACCCACCTCACAGGGTGTCTGTTGCAGGGGAGTAGATATAGGAGATTGTAAGCCGTTCTGAGTCTCTGATTCAGAGAGAAGGGCGGGATATAAATCTGCAGTCTTCGTCTTCTTCTTCAGTCCGGTGGCACCTTGAAGACCCGCAAAGTTCTATCTGAAGAAATGTGCATGCACACGAAAGCTTCTACCTTGAATAAAACTTTGCTGGTCTTAAGGGGGCCACTGGACTCAAACTTTTGTTCTACTTCTTCAGACCAAAAGGGCAACCCACCTGAATCTGTCTTCATAGTGTCTTTGTAATACAGTTCACTATTTACAAATAGGGCTTTTTTTGTAGCAGGAACTTCTTTGCATATTAGGCTACAAACCCCTGATGTAGCCAATCCTCCTGGAGTTTACAGTAGGCACTGTACTAAGAGCCCTGTAAGAGCCCTCTTGGAGGATTGGCTACATCAGGGGTGTGTGGCATAATATGCAAACGAGTTCCTGCTACAAAAAAAGCCCTGTTTACAAATATACACAAGGATCTACTGGAAGCAAGCAGACTCCTAATAGCAGGTGGCAAAACAGATTATCCTGCTTCAGATTTAGGGTTGCCAGTCTCCTGGTGAGACCTGGAGATCTCCTGCTTTTACAACTGATCTCCATTTGGCAGAGATCAGCTGCCCTGATCTCGATGCCCTGGCTGCTATGAAGAGCATATGGCATTGTACCATGCTGAGGCCCCTCCCCAAACCCCACCCTCTTCTGGATCCACCCCCCAAAGTCTTTAGGTATTTTCCAACACAGATCTGGCAACCCTACTCAGATTTCCAAAGTTGCTTCCAATGCCACCAACCACTTCTAGTGGGCGAGTTGGTCCAGCTAACTCAGTTCTCTTAGAGGTCATTCCATTGCTGACTTATGAGTGGCAGTAATCAAAGAAAGACATTTTAAAGTGAAATTGCAGTGCAAGATTGCTGAACATGAGTTATTTCACAAGTTCAGGACAATGGACCCCCCAGGGCTGAATAGGGATATAGGATTTTTATCTCACTACAGATGCTAATGTTCTGCCCCCAAGTATTTCCCTTCTGCACTAATCAAGCTGATTATAATATGCATGGTACCTCTGAATCCTTTACAAGCATTATTTACAACCCATCTTCCATCAGTTTGGTATAGTGGTTAAGAGTGGCGGACTATAATCTGGAGAACTGGGTTTGATTCCCCACTTCTCCACATGAAGCTACTTAGGTAACCTTGGATTAAGTCACAGTTCTCCCAGAACTTTCTCAGCCCCATCTATTTCACAAGGTGCCTGTTGTGGGGAGAGGAAGGGAAGGCAATTGTAAACTGCTCTGAGATTCCAAGTGAGGGGTAGGGTATAAATCCTCCTCCTCCTCTTCTTCTTCTTCCATACCCTAAAAATATGCATGATGCCATGCAGAAACTGAAGGAATGAATAACCCTGTAAATTTTATCTAACATTTTATGAAAGAGATGACCAATTCACCTCTAATCACTTGCTTGGCATCTAAAGCATTATCTAAAGATCAGGGGAAAGGTAGCTTTCTTTCCACGTGGGCTTATAAGTACACAGGCCCTACAAATAATAGATTACTTATAAAATAAATTTATAATAATTACTCAAAAGCAAGTGACAGTTGAAACAATAAGGAGACTCAGTTCCAAAGTTCCCTTGAAAGATAATGTGTGTTTTGACTCACAGCTGTCCAATGAGCACTTTAATCTCACCATGGCACTAACTGGTACAATAAGGAACAGGCGGAGATATTTATTTGAAAACTATGCAGACTGCTGTAATTTTTATGGCATCGTATTTAACTTCCAGATGGGCCCAGATAGGCACAGATTATCTACCAAATGGGATCTTGAGAAGCCAAGGATTCTTGAAGGAGAATCAGTATGGTACAATGGTTAGGTCAATGTTGGACTTGGACTAAGGAGACTTAGGTTCAAATTTAACCACGAAGCTTAAGGCCAAAGGACACAGGAGGCTGGAATATCCCTGGCTTCCAGTTAGTTATTAGATTCAGGGTTTTGGGTTTTTTTAAAGTTACAATTTTACAGCCCTTAGGGTTGTCAACCTCCAGGTGGTGGCTGGAGATCTGGGATTACGACTGATCTCCAGGCAACAGAAACCAGTTCACCTGGACAAAATGGCTGCTTGGTTTGGTTGACTCAATGGCGTTATACCTCAGTTAAGTCACTGCCCTCCCCACGCCCCAACCTCCCAAGGCTCCATCCCCAAAACCTCTAGGTAATCCTGGAGCTGGCAATTTTATTCACGACCCTGAGCACTCGTGTAGCTTTGGGACTGTCTCTCCTGGTATATTTCATTGAGTTTCCTCAGTTTAGCTGATCATTCAAAATCCTATCTTGCGGTTAAGATTCATGAACTAAAAACTGAGGTAGGTAAACCCTACCTCATGGAATAGTCTGCCTGAGTCTGTCAGGAAGATTCCCGCCTTGCTGGATTTTCAGAGGCAAATGTAAGGCTGAATTCCTCCAGCATGTGTTTTGCTTAAGGGCTATGTACAGGGTTGCCAACTGGGGCTGAGAAATTCCTGGAGACTTTGAAAGTGGAGCCTGGGAAGGATAGGGTTTGGGGAAAGGACAGACCTCAATGTAATATAGCCCATATAGCCCATCCTCCAAAGCAGCCATCTTTTGCAAGTGAATTGATATCTCTGGTTTAGAGATCAATTGTAATTCTGGGGGGACTCCAGGCCACATCTGGAGTCTGGTAACCCTTAAAGCTGGGACTAGAAAAACTAAAAAGAAGTTTCTCCCTTTTAGTTGCTGTTATGGTCTGCTTCTAGCCTGGGACTGTTTTATGATCATCATTATGGGCTATTCATTCAGTGTTGTTTTATGCTGTTTTTATACCCTGGAGTTGCTGTTTGGTGTAGTGATTAAGAGTAATGGATTCAAATCTGGAGGACAGGGTTTGATTCCCCATTCCTCCACATGCAGCTGCTGGAGTGACCTTGGGTCAGTCATAACTCTGTCAGAGCTGTTCTCTCAAAAGCAGTTCTCTGAGAGCACCAAGTGAAGGGTGGTGTATAAATTCAACTCTTCTTTTTTTGCTGCTGGTGGTGGTGGTGGTTCTATTGCATTGTTTTATTCTGTGAATCCCCTCGAGCAGAAGTGGCATATATTTTCACTAAGTGAACAAAAGATATAAATAATTCTTGGCTTGGTCTGATGGGATTTTTTATTATTATTTATTTGAAAACATTTATTGGCTGCCTTTCCCCCAAGACAATATAAAACACAATAAAAACCATTATAAGAACCATAAGAACCACAGTTAAAAAAAACTCCAGTGAGGACTGCTAGAAATAAAAGCTACATCAATCAAAATACTAACCAAAATAAAACTGTCTTCACCTGCCTCTTGAAGATTAACAGCTAGGGGGCCAGGCACACTTTCCTGGGGAGGCTGTCTCAAAATTGTGGGGCTGCCCCAAGAAAAGATTAGATGTTGCTGGGGTTTTTTTTTTTTGCTTTTTACTGATGCTGTTTTTATTGCATTTTATATAACATTGCAATCTACCTTAATTTTTTTGTTGCTAATGAAAGACTAGTTTAAAAACGTCCTGGTGGGTCACGTCATGGAAGAATAAGGACACTTCCTCCACCATCTATCTAGGACTTTAGCTATGAAGTCAGAGACTAGGGTTGCCAGTTCTGAATTCAGGAATACCTGGAGATTTGGGGGGGGGGGAGCCTGGGGAGAGTTGGGGTTGGGGGGGGAGGGACTTCAGTGGGATGTCATTCCATAGACTGCACATTCCAAAACACTCATTTTATCCAGGGCAACTGTTTTCTGAAAATCTATTGTAAAAGCAAGTGATCTTCAGGTCCCAGCTTGGAGGTTGGCAACCCATTAGGGTTGCAAACCCCAGGTAGGGGTAGGGAATACTCTGGGTTTGGAGGCTCTCCCTTCACTTCAGGATTATCAGAAAACGGAGAGGTGGGAAGGGAAATGTCTGCTGGACACTCCGTTATACCCTGTGGAGACTGATTCCCATAGGATATAATGGAGAATTGATCTGTGGGTATCTGGGGCTTGGGGGGGACTCTTTTCTGTAGTAGGAGCACCAAATTTGCAGCATAGCATCCGATGACTCTCCTCAAAAGACCCTCCAAGTTTCAAAAAGATTGGGCCAGGGGGTCCAATTCTATGAGCCCCAAAAGAAGGTGCCCCTGTCGTTCATTATTTCCAGATGGAGGAAAGGCTTTTAAAAGGTGCACAGTCCCTTTAAATGTGATGGCCAGAACTCCCTTCTGAGTGCAAATTGTGCTTGTCACACCCTTGTTCCTGGCTCCACCCCCAAAGTCTCCTGGCTCCATCCCCAAAGTTTCCTGACTCCACCCCTGAAGTCCCCAGATATTTCTTGAATTGGACCTGGCAACCTTAAAATCCTTATCTGAAATAAACTGTATGATGGAATCGACCTGGTTCATTGTTGCCCTCCCAGCTGTAGAACTGGGAGTGGGAGGGGGATGGTTGGGTCCAGATAGTTTTCACCCTCATTCTTCCCGAGTTCTACACCTACTATCCCACATGCAGACTTAAGGTTGCCAGCTCCTTTTGTCCATGCAGACTTGAGGTTGCCAGCTCCAAGTGGGGCCTGGAAATCTCCTGGGTTTATCACTCACCTCCAGACTACGGAGATCAATTCCCCCGGAGAAAATAGCTGCTTTGGAGAGTGAACTCTATGGCATTGTTCCCCACGAAGGTCCCTCCAATCTCCAAGCCCCATCCTCCCCAGGTTCTACCTCTAGATCTCCAGGAAATTACTCACCTGGAGTTGGCAACTCTGACTAGTTCTATGGTCCCCAGCTTAGCTGCTTTGGGTGGTCAAGGGCCCCCTCCCTTTCTTTTTTGAGCAGGAGAAAAGCTGGATGGCTTAGACCCAATGCTTGAACTCAAGAAATATGCAAATGCTTGGGGAAACGGCACAATCCACTTGGAAATTCTCCTGCCAAAATGAATGGGATATCTGCAAGAGATTCCTTTTTTGCAGCTTCCATTCATTTCAATAGGAGCCCCATAGCGCAGAGTGGTAAAGCTGCAGTACTGCAGTCCAAGCTCTCTGCTCACAACCTGAGTTCGATCCTGGCTGAAGCTGGGTTCAGTTAGCTGGCTCCAGGTTGACTCAGCCTTCCATTCTTCCGAGGTCGGTAAAATGAGTACCCAGCTTGCTGGGGGGGAAGTGTAGATGACTGGGGAAGGCAATGGCAAATCACCCTGTAAAAAGTCTGCCGTGAAAATGTTATGAAAGCAACGTCACCACAGAGTCAGAAATGACTGGTGCTTGTACAGGGGGACTACCTTTACCTTTTTATTCATTTCAGTGGAATGTGAACATCAAGACTTCCTGGCAGATAGTGTTCTTTAATTCTTTGGGGGTGGAGAAGGAAGTTGCTGTTGGTTCAGGGAGGGATATCAATTCTGGTGACTAGGAAATGTATAAAAACTGGTATTTATTAATGCATGCAATTAATTTTCCACTGCTCTGATTAATCTGCTGCTGCTTATAATTTTGTGCAAAGTATGGGGTTATTTTGCACAGTGAATCATATTCTGTTTTGCTAGATTTTTTATTTGGAGGTTACTTTTTTTGGGGGGGGGGGGACTGATCTACTTTGGCAAAGGGAATGTTCATTCATTTTAAAAAAAAATGGCTGTGCTGTCAGTTGTGGCAAACAATCAATACTAAACTCAACTGTAATATAAAGTAAAAGTAGCAATTAACACAGCCAGTAAAAATATGGAAGCACTAAAGGATTCTAACAGAAGTTTTAAAAGGTAAAGGTAGTCCCCTGTGCAAACACCAGTCATTTCCAACTCTGGGGTGACGTTGCTTTCACAACGTTTTCAAAGCAGACTTTTTATGGGGTGGTTTGCAATTGCCTTCCCCAGTCATCTAAACTTTCCCCCCAGCAAGCTGGGTACTCATTTTACCGACCTCGGAAGGATGGACGGCTAAGTCAACCTTGAGCTGGCTACCTGAACCCAGCTTCCGCCAGGATCGAACTCAGGTCATGAGCAGAGAGCTCAGACTGCAGGACTGCGGTCACTCTGGCACTCTGTGCCATGGGGCTCTTTAACAGGAGTTAACACCCCCCTCAAAAAGAGCAAGTTAAATAGGTTGTTATACACATTGAAATGGAGAGGTAGGCGGAAGCCATGTGATCACTGTTACCGGTAACAAGAGTCAAACACCTATATAAATAACTGTGGTTTAACCCTGTCCCTGCAGCTAAAAATGTTACAAAGCAGGCTAATACTTACAAGGCTAATTTCACATATGGGGAGCTACCACAGAAAAGGCTCTGTCTCTTCTGTTAGCCTCGCTTCAAAACACTGATCCACACAAGACAGTCCCTGTTTATGACCTTAATTGAAGAGCAGGCACATCTGGGGAAATGGTCCCAAACAGCTTATAGCAGGGGTGGCCAAACTTGCTTAACGTAGGAGCCACATAAAATAAATGTCAGATGTCTGAGAGCCACAAGATATGAAATCAGATGTTTGAGGGAAGGCAGGCAGGCAGGCAAATAGATGGGAGGAGAGAAGGAGAAGTGGAAAGAAAGCAACTTTAACTTTAAATGCATTCTCCAAGCTGCCAGCTGGTTTAGTTTGGAGAAGTGATTTAAAGAGACAAATACTAGCCTGCTGATAGGGGAGAGGGGGCTTCAAGAGCCACACAATATATGTGAAAGAGCCACGCAAGAGCCACACAATATATGCCAATGTGGCTCCTGAGTCACAGTTTGGCCATCCATGGAAAGGCTTTAAAGATGAGACCCACCATTTGGAATTGCACCCAGAAGCAAACAGGCAACCAGCATGGGTTTTTCAGTTATCTGGGATCTTGGTCAAATATGCTAACGATCCTTTTTGCAGTATTTTGAACCACTTCACACGCTGGATTTGATCAGAATGTGGATAACCATAGCCCAAATCCTACCAATCAAGAAATAGCTGGAGCTGATGCACCAGGCAAAGCTGGACATGGCAATGTGTACTTCAGAGATCTGCCTTTTGACACAGATCTAAGAGCAGACCCCAAGGGGAATGGAACCCCGCACTTTAATTAACTAGAGTTTATTGTAACTAACAAAATAAGCTTTCCATTCACACTAATGGCATTATAACAAATCATACCATTTCATCTTAGCCAGGGCTTTTTTAGTAGAAAAAGTCCAGCAGGGGACTCATTTGCATATTAGGCCACACACCCTGATGCCAAGCCAGCTGGCCCGGAACTGCGTTCCTGTGCATTCCTGCTCAAAAAAAGCTCTGCTGTTTTGTATAACTCAGGTGACCATTTAGGGGGAAAAGACAACTAAGGGAGGACATGACAGAGGTTTATAAAATCAGACTTACAAATGGAGAAAGTTGATAAGAGTTTTTCTCCCTCTCCCATACTCCTTGGAGTGAGGTTAAACCAATTAAGTTGATGGGCAATAGATTCAGGGCTGACAAAAGGCAATATTTCTTTTTTTGTCAAGTAATTAAATACTGGAATTCCCTGCCAATGGATGCAGTGATGGTCACACATATAACCAGTTTTTTAAAAGGTTAGAGAGATTCATGAAGGAGGTGACTAGCCACGGTGACTAAAGGGAACCTCCAAATTCAAAGGCAGCAGACTGCAGAATAGTAGCGCTAGAAGGCAACTTCGGGGAAGGCTTTTCACCCCTGCACCTTGCTTATCGGTCTTCCAGAGCAATTGGTGGGTTGCTGTGTGAAACAGGATGCTGGTCTTTGGATTTTTTTAAAAAAACAAAAAAACAAATCAGGGTTCTTTTTGAGCAGGGACACAGTTCTGGCTGGCACAGCATCAAGGGATGTGACCTAATATAAAAATGAATTCCTGCTGGGCTTTTTCTACCAAAAAAGTCCTATGTGAACCAATGGTGACATCAGGGGGTGTGGCCTGTTTTTGCAAATGAGTTCCTGCTGGGTTTTTCCTACCCCAAAAACCCTGGGAAAAATGTGTATCTTGTCTGTCAAGATTGCAACAGCCTTTGCCTATCAGCAATAAATAAACTTGACTTGATTAGACAGACCGCTGCTCTGATGTTCTTATCCTCATGTAACATCTTCGCTTTATCTCCACGGCTAAGGCACGTCTGCCAAACATTTTCTGTGGTCTTTTCCGAAAAGAGATTTTGAGTCTCATCGGTTCAGAGACTAATTAGAGACAATTGTCAGAATTGGTTCATGCCTATGTAGCTTAATTGATTCGTTGCCTCTTGCCAAAAGGGCTAAGTGAAAATGGAAGCTGGCAAGCACCTCTCCACACAATGTCCAGGATTCACTGTTGTGTTCTGAAAAATTTCTTTGCTATTTTTAATAATTAATTTTTTAAAAATGTGTAATGTCCAGCCTGATGAAGGGCCTTTGTAAACTTGAAAGCTCACACACCATTCTGTCTCAGTTCGTATGGTTGCAGATCTGGGTTGGGATATTCCCAGGGCTTTTTTTGCAGCAGGAACTCCTTTGCATATTAGGCCATGCCCCCTGATGTAGCCAATCCTCCTGGAGCTTACAGTAGGCCTTGTACTAAGAGCCCTGTAAGCTCTTGGAGGATTGGCTACATCAGGGGGTGTGGCCTAATATGCAAAGGAGTTCCTGCTACAAAAAAGCCCTGGATATTCCTAGAGATTTGCGGAGTGGAGCCTGGGAAGAGCTGAGTTCGGTGAAGCAAGGACCTCAGTGGAATATAATGCCTTATAAGCCAGGGGTGGCCAAACTGTGGCTTGGAAGCCACATGCGGCTCTTTCACACATATTGTGTGACTCTCGAAGCCCCCACTGCCCCATTGTCTGGCTTGGAGAAGGCATTTTTCTCTTTAAATCACTTCTCCATGCAAAGGCAGTCAGCAGCTTGGAGAATGCATTTAAAGGTAAAGTTGCTTTCTTTCCACCTCTCCCTCACTTCTCCCTCCCCAATTGTTTGCCTGCCTGCCTCCCTCCCTGTCTTGTGGCTCTCAAACATCTGATGTTCATGTCTTGTGGCTCTTTCATGCACCGACATCCCCTACCATCCTATTTGGTAGCCCAGCCATTTGTGGTTTTCTTTGTTTAAAGCAAACTGCAGCTGTCTTTTTAAAATTGTGAGCATCTTCAAGCTTACTATTCAGGACCCTGCTGGAAGTGCTTGGACAGCAACTCTTTCCCCCCAAAATATCCCACCTTTGACTTCAACTCTGACTTGGAAGGACAAATTGCTTGCAGAGTCAGAGAGGCTCCAAGTTCCATTTTTACAGTTGCGTGAGGCTTAATTCATTTGTGCTGAGCTAGCCCAAGCGGGGAATTATGCAGTGGAAGACGGGAAGATAATGCCAGTAAAGAACAGAAGTGATGGCAGAGCCTTTCTCATAGGGCAAAACTATCTGCAGATGGACAGTAGCAGGCAGTTTCAGAATAATTTGAACCAGATAGGGGAAAGACCATCACGTTTTTATCCCACTATTTCTCCAAGGAGCTCAGGTCAAAATACATATTCTCTCCCTTTCTCCACTGTACACTCACAACAACCTGGTGAGACAGGTTAGGTTAACATTAGGTTTCACAACCTCCACCTAGCATCTAAGGTTCATCCAGTTTGGAGTAGTGGTTAAGTGTGCGAATTCTAATCTGGAAATATAAGAACATAGAAGAAGCCATGTCAGGCCAGTGGCCCATCCAGTCCAAAACTCTGTGTCACACAGTGGCCAAAAAACCCAGGCACCATCAGGAGGTCCATCAATGGAGCCAGGACACTAGAAGCCCTCCCACTGTGGCCCCCCAAGCACCAAGAATACAGAACATCACTTGCCCCAGACAGAGAGTTCCAATGATAAACTGTGGTTAATAGCCACTGATGGACCTCTGCTCCATATGTTTATCCAATCCCCTCTTGAAGTTGTCTATGCTTGCAGCTGCCGCCACCTCCTGTGGCAGTGAATTCCAGGTGTTAATCATCCTTTGGGTGAAGAAGTACTTCCTTTTATCCATTCTAACCTGACTGCTCAGCAATTTAATTGAATGTCCACGAGTTCTCGTATTGTGAGAAAGGGAGAAAAGTACTTCTTTCTTTACCTTCTCTATCCCATGCAGAATCTTGCAAACCTCTATCCTTTTTGGCCTTTTTTATTGCAATTGCACACTGTCTCAACATTTTCAGTGAGTTATCTACCAAGAGTCCAAGATCTCTCTCTTGGTCATCTCCGCCAGTTCACACCCCATCAATTTGTTTTTTGGCCACTGTGTGACACAGAGTTTTGGACTGGATGGGCCACTTGTGCATTACTTTGCACTTGGTCACGTTGAACCTCATTTGCCATGTTGATGCCCACTCGCCGAGCTTTAACAGATCTCTTTGGAGTGCCTCACAATCCTCTCTGGTTCTTGGCACCCTGAACTTCACTGCTTGCTCCCAACTCTAAATCATTAATAAGCAAACCTGGGAGAACCGGGTTTGATTCCTCACTCCTCCACATGCAGCTGCTGAGTTTTCTCAAAGCTGCTTTCTCAAGAGCAATTCATGAAGAACTCTCTCACCCCCACCTACCTCGCAGGGTGTCTGTTGGAGAGGAAGGGAATAGAGATTGTAAGCTGCTCTGAGACTCTGAGTGAAAGGTGGGGTATAAATCCAATGTCTTCTTCTTCATCAACATCATCTACTACTACGATTGGTCAACACCCGACCAAGCTCAGTTCCCCTGGAGAAAATGGATGCTATGGAGGGTGGACTCTGTGGCATTATACCTGCTGATGTCCCTGCCCTCCCTAAACTCTGTTCTCCCTAGGCTCTAACCCCATATCTCCAGGTATGCCCCAACCAAGAGCTGGCAACCCTATTAGGTAGACATAGAGTGAGTAGCCCAAGATATTTCAGAGAGGTTCACAGGGACTTGAACCTGGGTATTCCAGATCTCTAGCAGTAACCCATATACCACACTGGCTCTAGATCCTTTTCTGTGAGCCAGTTTTGAATGATACATATCCAGCAACAGGATTTCTGAAAAATATTATGCATGGAGAAGCATATAAACTTGTGATTACCAGCACATATGGCCTCAGACATAGTTCAGTAGAAGATGTTTTATGACAGAATGCTGCTGTTTGTCCATCTCCTAGGAAGAATAAAGCAAAACAACAACACTAGTTTCCACAGTCATAAGACCACAGAATCCTAGAGCTGGAAAGTATCTTAGAGGTCATCTAGCCCAACACCTAAATGAATACAGAAAATCCAAACCTTGGGCATCCTGACAACTACCCAGCCTCTGCTTGAAGTCCCCTAGTAAAGGAGAGCTGACCACTCTAGTAGGCAATTGCTCCCACCATTAGGAAGTTTCTGCTGAGCTTCAAGCCAAAATGACTCTCCTGAAACTGAAGACCATTACATTTAGTATTTCCCCTGCTCCATAAGAAAGCCCTTCATATCTCAGCAGTGCATGATAAATGACTTCCTTCCTGCTTTTCCTGGTTAAGCACACTCAGTATCTTTCTTTCTTCACAGGACTCATTTTCAAGACCCATGTCCAGAGAGCCAGTTTGGTGTAGTGGTTAAGTGCATGGACTCTTATCTGGGAGAACCGGGTTTGATTTCCTACTCCTCCACTTGCAGCTGCTGGAATGGCCTTGGGTCAGCCATAGCTTTCGCAGAGTTGTCCTTGAAAGGGCAGCTGCTGTGAGAGTCCTCTCAGCCCCACCCACCTCACAGGGTGTCTGTTGTGGGGGAGGAAGATAAAGGAGATTGTGAGCCACTCTGAGATTCGGAGTGGAGGGCGGGATATAAATCCAATATCTTCTTCATTTCCTGCTCCCTTCCCATTGCCACTACCTGCATGCTTCATCAAGGGATCCTTGGCCATCATTTCTTGGATCTTCTTATTGGTATTCTCTACCTTAAAGTGGTTTTAAATTGTAGTTTTATTGTGACATTTTTAAGATTTTAGCTGCCTTGGTGGCCCTTGTGAAGGTAGAAAAGTGGAATAAAAATTTATAAATAATAATTTTTTTTTAAATGTTACATCAAGTCAACAAGAATCTCCACCTCCAGGTATCAAAGGGCCTTAGTAGAAGCAGACAGGTTAATTAGCTATTTATAACCTCTCTTTTCTCCCCAGCGTAGCCCAATGGAAATATACAACATCAATCTCTCTTCTTCTGTGTTACCCTCACAGTGACAACCCACCCTGCAAGGCAGGTTAGGCTGAGAGAACAGGAATGGCCCAAGGGTACCCAATCAGCTTCCAAGGGATAGTGGAGATCTGAAATCCAGCCACTATGCCAGGCCACATTGTGTCCACATGATAAGAGCATTCCCTCTGATAGGTGTTTCCAGCTGCCAGTCACCTAACCTTTGTGCTGGATAATAAACACGTTCATTTAAACCAAAAGGGTCACTGGTTTTTGAAGCAGACTGCTGCAATGCAAGGTTGCAAGTTCTGATTTTCCCATGAACTCACTCGCATCTTGAAGAAATGTTGCTCCCACATTTTTTTTTTAATTCATCCAGGATAATCGACTTGTGACAGACGTTTCAGACCAGTCTGTCACCTGTCACTAACGATGTCACTCTGTGACATGTTCCTTGGATGTCTGACTCTCTCTCTCTTCTTCTTCAGCTTCCCCATAAACGGAAACATTTTCTCTTCAGCCCAGAATATCACCATGGGTTGATGCCGTGACTGGGAGGAATACAGTTGTCGATATAGTTGCCCTCCTGGCCATGAGGTGGCCAACAGTTCCTAGGCCATCCCAATTGTCCAGAGCAGAGTCAACCTTTCAGGGGAGGATGAAGAGAGGGAGGGCAGAGAAAATTGATCACAGGTTTCCAGCCATGTGAAAACAAGAGCCAGGGAAAGAGAGTAAAAGAGAATTCTCCAGCTGACTTGTTGCTAGGCAACCCCAGTCTTTGCCAGAGTGGTCTTTCTACCGCAGTAGGCCCCTGCTATCTCTCTAGCTCCTTTCTTTCCCCCTCTCTTCCATCTATAATATATACCAGAATATTTATCCTCTTGTAAACACCCGCTATATGAAAGCAATAATGACCCCTTAGTAAAGCAATCCAAAGTTCTATATGCGTTTGCCCCCTTGCCTGGTGTTGATTGACAACCCAAATCCCTTCAGCTTTGTTTTTTTTCTACATCCCCACCCCACCCCTGTAGCTCTTTTGTGTTTAAAAAAAAAATACAGAGAAAAGGGAGCTTTAAAATGCATTCTGAAATCCAGCATTTTAGAGCAAGATTAGCATTCAGCCTTCCTCCGCACTTCCCACCATGCTCTCTCACATCCTTTCAAACCTCACCCTCTCAAAATTGTGCTGTTTGCCCTGACATCTTAAACCATGGCAAGATTCATGTTTTGGCCCATTGGTTATTATCTGGATGGGAAGTAGGGGAGGCAGAGAGAAATTAGCACTTGTGAGAAGGAGGGACTGGTCATGTGCAAGGGTAATCCAGTGCTTTCCTAGTCTATCTATTCCTGACATGAAGGACAGTGATTTTATTGGCAGAGCGGATGGAGGTCAAAGTGCTTCTAGCCCAATTAGAGCTTTGGTGAATAAAATTGACTGGACCACAGGCTGCTGAAGACACTGCCTTTTGTCCCCACTAGCTGCGGAGAGCCTCTTGCACTCACTGTGGTGGTAAACACCTCACAGTCAGGAAGGGACTCCATTTCTCCCTATCCTGCCACACAGGCTATGGTCACACAGAGTTTCTCTGCAGCTGGATTTCCCTCAAGAATAGGCATGCATTCACAAATATGGTATACGGAAGACGGCTCCGATGTGCCACCCTCCAACAACTTCCCTTCCTTTTGCCCAGCAAGGCCTGTGATCAGCCACTGGATTGGCTGTGCAGATTCCTAAAAAAAACAATTCTTCGGCAACATCAGCCATCACAACCCAAGGATCTTCACTGTGTGATTGAAGGGAAGCTGCGGCAGCCATTTTGCAGCTGGCTTTGCCTTCTGCAAAAGAAGATGATATTGGGTTTATATCCCGCCCTCCACTCTGAAGAGTCTCAGAGCGGCTCACAATCTCCTTTCCTTCCTCCCCCACAACAGACACCCTGTGAGGTGGGTGGGGCTGTTTCTCCCAGATAAGAGTCCGCACACTTAACCACTACACCAAACTGGCTCTCCTGCACCCACCGTATCAGAATTCCAAAGGTGCTGGCAGGGTCAGAAAGGTTGGGGACCCCTGATATCAGGGAAGAAGTGCATTCAGAACTTCACAAAGCCCAATCCTACTCAAACCACAATCTAACAAATTCCAGAAAGAACTCGAGAGTTGCCAGCTTCCAGGTGAGGCTTGGAGATCTCCCACTTTTACAACTGATCTCTAGCTGGCAGAGACCAGCTCCCCTGGAGAAAATGGCTGCTCTGAAGGGTGGACTCTATGGCATTGTACCACGCTGAGGCTGCTCCCTTCCTCAATCCCGCCCTCTCCCAGATCAACTGCCAAAGTCTCCAGGTATTTCCCAACACAGACCTGGCATCCCTAATCCAAACGAAGTTATTTCTGAGAACTGGGAGCAGGTGAACACATTCCAATTTAATCATGGTCTGATGGTGCCTATTATCTGGCTTAAGTTTTCCAGCAGCAGCAATGATTGGAGAGAGCGCATCAGGGTACATGATGGGGGCTTTGAGAACAGGATGGGTGATAACAGATGGGAAGTTGGGGGTGGTTGGGAGGCGTCCCAAATTGGGCCGGCTAGAAAAGAGCCGACCCAAAGCTTCCACACACTCCCCAGTGAAGTGCCTGCATTCCCGTCTACCAGGCACCTCCAGACATTGAGGTGCCTCAGAAGCCAGACCGCTTTTTCTTCCCCCAACAAGTTAAGCACTCAAGAGCTCCCAACAGTTTTTAGGGGCGGGGGGAGGCAGAAGCAGCTTGGGGCGGCTTGGTGCTTTCACAGTTGTCACCTCACATCTGCCCTGCTGCTTTCAGACAGTGACTGGATGTTGGCTCAGAAATCTGCTACCACTTCAGAAGTGGTAGCTTTTTGAGCTGGCCTGTGGAGGCCAGAGGACAGGGTGAGTATGGAATGGGGATGGGTGGCAGATGTTTGTGTGCAGAAGGATTTTTTGGGTTGATTTCAGAGCTGTCTCTGAGTCAGCCCAAAGTGCTGGTCTGTAATCACCCAATTTATCCCAAATGGCATCGTTTTAGTTCTAATGCTGCCACTTTCCGCAAGTTGCACTTCTCACCAGTTCTGCTGCTTACTCAGGTGGGGATCCAATATCTCAAGCTGCTCTCTATTCGGAAAGGACCTGTTTTATGGCAAGTCTCGAAAATGCGTTGCATTTGCTAGGAATGATGACACAGGTACTCTCTCCCAGTTTTGCTTAGCAGCAGCTTTGACTGCCAGTGAGATCAAATGTCCAGAAATACCTATTGTTTTTAAAGCACACATAGACAGAGTGGAAATCATCTAGTCTAACCCACAGCTCAGTGCAGGACTGAGTAGCTTACAGAGGATACTGAAGTTACTGATCCAGACTCAGTTCAGAACTATCATAGAATCATAGAGTTGGAAGGCACCTCCAGGGTCATCTAGTTCAACCCCCTGCACAATGCAGGAAACTCACAAATACCTTCCCCTAAATTCACAGGATCTTCATTGCTGTCTGATAGCCATCTAGCCTCTGTTTAAAAACCTCCAAGGAAAGAGAGCCCACCACCTCCCAAGGAAACCTGTTCTACTGAGGAACTGCTCTAATGGTCAGGAAATTCTTCCTAATGTTGAGCTGGAAACTCTTTTGATTTAATTTCAACCCATTGGTTCTGGTCCGACTTTCTGGGGCCACAAAAAACAATTCCACACTATCCCCTAAGTGACAGCCCTTCAAGTACTTAAAGATGGTGATCCTATCACCTCTCAGCCGCCTCCTCTCCGGGCTAAACACCCCCAGCTCCTTCAACCTTTCCTCATAGGACTTGGTCCCCAGACCACTAAGAACATAAGAGAAGCCATGTTAGATCAGGCCAATGGCCCATCCAGTCGAAAGAAGTACTTCCTTTTATCCATTTTAACCTGTCTGCTCAGCAATTTCATCGAATGCCCACGAGTTCTTGTATTGTGAGAAAGGGAGAAAAGTACTTCTTTCTCTACTTTCTCCATCCCATGCATTATCTTGTAAACCTCTCACCATCTTCGTTGCCCTTCTCTGGAACCCTTCCAGCTTGTCTATATCCTTCTTAAAACATGGTGCCCAAAACTGAACACAAGACACCAGGTGAGGTCTTACCAGAGCAGAGTAAAGCATCCTTGCTTAGTTCAACAAGGTTTTGGCAGCAAGAGGAAAGGCTGAGGAAGGTGGGAATGAGGAGGTTGAGGGGGGACATGACTGCTGTCTTTAAGTATTTGAAGGGCTGTCAGAGGATGGCAGGGAGCTGTTCCTGTTGGCAGCAGAGGAGAGGACTCACAATAATAGGTTTAAATTGCAAGCGGAAAGATACCGGCTGGATGTAGGGGGTGGGGATAACAGTAAGAGTGGTTCAGCATTGGAATCAACTGCCTAAGGAGATGGTGAACTCCCCCTCACTGGCAGTCTTCAAGCAACAGTCAAACTAACACTTGTCAGGGATGCTTTAGGCTGGGGGTGTCAAACATGCGGCTTGAAGGCCGAATCAGGCCTCTGGAGGGCTCCTATCAGGCCCCCAAGCAACTGGCCACCATCTGTTTTCTTCTCCCTCACTCTTCCTTCCTTCTGCGTAATAGCTTGCTTTGCCAGGCTTGTTCAATCACACAGGAGCTACAGAGCAAAACCTCTATGTTCTCCATTGGGTAAGGCTCCTCCCTTGGGGAGGAAGGGGAGAGGCGGAGCTTGTTTTGCAAGGCTTTTGCCATTGTACAGCAGAGCTACTGAGCAAAACATCTCTTCTTTCTATTGGCTGAGGCTCCACCCCCTCCTGGTTCCCTGGGGAAGGAAGGAAAGAGCCAGAGCTTCCTTTGCCCAGTTCTCTGGATCACATGATAGACATACAAAGAAAGCACCTTTAAGACCTAGTGCTAATGTTTTACGCAAATTTTATTTTACTTTTTAAAAAATCTTTAATTGTGCTTGTCTGTGTCCTTTAGTGGTGGAATTCTAGCAGGAGCTCCTTTGCATAATAGGCCACAAACCCCTGATGTAGCCAGTCCTCCAAGAGTTTACAAGGCTCTTTTTTGTAAGCTCTTGGAGGATTGGCTACATCAGGAGGTGTGGCCTAATATGCAAAGGAGCTCCTGCTAGAATTCCACCCCTGCACCCCAGGTTCCACCCCCCAGATCTCAAGGTGTTTCCCAACCCAAAGCTGGCAAGCCTAATTTATTTAGGATATTTACATGTCACTTCTCCAGAGAACCTGTCTTGAACCTGCTGGCAAAGTAAAATATAATCAAATTATTTTAAAACAGAATAAAACATTTAAAAAGAATCAAGCCATTAAAATGGTTTGGGGTGGGCTTTCATGGGGTGGAATTCAAAGTTACTTATAATGGTTGCCTGAACCATTTCTTTTCAGGGCCTGCATGAATGACATTCAGGGGATGAAAAATTTAGTTTTTGGGGTGGAACAGGAACAGAGCACAAGAAGAACAGTAGATTTTTATAACCTGCTTTTCTCTACCTTAAGGAGTCTCAAAGCAACTCACAATTGCCTTCCCTCTTATCTGGGAGAATCAGGTTTGATTCCTCACTCCTCAAATTGCAGCTGCTGGAACGGCCTTGGGTCAGCCATAGCTTCTCGCAGATCTGTCCTTGAAAGGGCAGCTTCTGGGAGAGCTCTCTCAGCCCCACCTACCTCAGGGTGTCTGTTTTAGGGGAGAAGGTAAAGGAGATTGTGAGCTGCTCTGAGATTCAGAATGAAGGGCAGGTATAAATCCAATTAGCAGGAGCCCTGCGGCACAGAGTGGAAAAGCTGCAGTACTGCAGTCCAAGCTCTCTGCTCATGACCTGAATTTGATCCCAGCAGAAGCTGGGTTGAGGCAGCTGGCTCAAGGTTGACTCAGCCTTCCATCCTTCCGAGGTCAGTCAAATGAGTACCCAGCTTGCTGGGGGAGAAGTGTAAATGACTGGGGAAGGCAATGGCAAACCACCCCATAAAAAATGTCATGATGTGACATCACCCCAGAGTCAGAAACGACTGGTGCTTAAGAACATAAGAGAAGCCATGTTGGATCAGGCCAATGGCCCATCCAGTCCAACACTCTGTGTCACACAGTGGCTTTCACAGAGGACTACTCTTTATAAATCCAATTATTTCTCCTCCTCCTCCTCCTCCTCAGTTCAATCCTCTGCATCTCCAGTTAAAAGGATCAGGAAGAAAGAACTCTACCCTAAAAGCTGGAGAGCTGCTACCAATCAGAGGAGAGAATACTGATCTTGATAGACCAGTGATCTGATTTAGTAAAAGAAGGGGTGGAATTCTAGCAGGAGCTCCTTTGCATATTAGGCCACACACCCCTGATGTAGCCAATCCTCAAAAAGCTTCCAAGGCTCCTTTTTGTAAGCTCTTGGAGTATTGGCTACAGCAGGGGTGTGTGGCCTAATATGCAAAGAAGCTCTTGCTAGAATTCCACCCCTGAGTATAAGGCAGCTTCATGTGTCTTCATCTCTGCACTCTGGAAGGACACCCACTCTCTCATCAGCTGAAGCAGCCTGCAGAATTAGAGCAGCAGGGCAAAGTCAAAAGGACGGCCAGCTGGAATCCTTGCCCAACATGGTTTGGAAAGAGCTTTTTCCTCGGATTTCCAATCCCTGCCTCGCAGGTCCTCCCCTCCCCCCCCCCCCCAAATTGATCTCATCCCCACAGAGATTAATTTTTTATATACAATTATCCTAGAGTCTGTGATAATCGCTCCACACAAAAAAAAAACACAAAGGAGATTTGGGTTTTGGAAGGCACAGGATTAGGCTTTAATGCGAGTAATCTATGGGAGTTTTGGCTTTGTATATGTCACTAATCACCCCGGCACTCCTTCTCAGCTCAGCTCTTCATCAAGGCTTTTCTCCATAATCTATATCAGGGGTGGCCAAACTTGCTTAGCATAAGAGCCACATAGAATAAACATCAGATGTTTGAGAGTCGAAAGACATGAACATCAGATGTTTGGGAGTAGGCAGGCAGGCAGGAAGGAAGGAAAACAGACGGGGAGGAGGGAGGGAGAGGTGGAAAGAAAGCAACTTTAAATTTAAATGCAGTCTCCAAGCTGCTGGCTAGCTTGGCTTGGAGAAGTGATTTAAAGAGACAAATGGCTTCTCCAAGCTGGCCCACAGGACAGTGGGGGCTTCAAGAGCCACACAATATGTGTGAAAGAGCCACGTGGCTCCCGAGCCACAGTTTGGCCACCCCTGATCAATATTCATAACAGGAAGTGCATGTGAACTATCAGATGTACCGTGTGCCTCTGTGTTAAGTGCTGCCACATCACTTCTGACTTATGGTGACCATATGAATGAATGTCCTCCAGAATGTCCAGTCATTAACAGCCTCGCTCAGGTCTTGCAAACTGTGGGCAGTGTCTTCTTTGATGGAGTCCGTCCATCGCACGTTGGGTCTTCCCAGGGCTTCTTTTGTAGAAAAAGCCCAGCAAGAACTCATTTGCATGTTAGGCCACACCCTCTGATGGCACCATTGTTTCACACAGGGCTTTTCTGTAGGAAAAAGTCCAACAGGAACTCATTTGCATATTAAGCCACACCTCTGACACCAAGACAGCTGGAACTTTGTTCCTGTGCGTTCCTGCTCAAAAAAAGGCCTGGATCTTCCTCTTCTCCTGCTGCCTTCAGTTTTCCAAGCACTATTATCTTTTCCAGTACGATAGCCTCAGTTTAGTCATTTTAGCTTCTGGGGAAAGTTCCAGCTTGATTTGATGGGGGTGGCCAAACTGCGGCCCAGGAGCCATACATGGCTCTTTCACACACATTGTGTGACTCTTGAAGCCCTCACTGCCCCATCAGCCAACCTGGAGAAGGCATTTCTCTCTTTAAATCACTTCTCTAAGCCAAGTTAGATGGCACTTTGAAAAAGGCATTTAAAGTTGCTTTCTTTCCACCTCTCCTTCCCTCCTCCCTCCCCATCTATTTTCCTTCTTTCCTTCCCCCTCCCTCCTTCCCTTCCTTCCTTCCTTCCTTCCTTCCTTCCTTCCTTCCTTCCTTCCTTCCTTCCTTCCTTCCTTCCTTCCTTCCTTCCTTCCTTCCTTCCCTCCAACATCTGATGTTCATGTCTTGCAGCTCTCAAACATCTGACATTTATTCTATGTGGCACTTACATTAAGCAAGTTTGCCCACCCCGGTTCTAAGCTTCGGAGCTCAATAGAAGTCAAGGTAAAATTGCTCCAAAAACAGTACTCAAGATCACAGGGAGGCTAGGGTGGGTGGGTGTGTCTTGGCCCTCCTAATTCTTGAGATGCTCCCCCCCCCCCCATTTTAGAAGGCTCTCTCAGAAGTCTCCGAGTGCTTGTGAACGTATGAACATAAGAGAAGCCATGTTGGATTATGCTAGTGGCCCATCCAGTCCAACACTCTGTGTCACACAGTGGCAAAAAAACCCAGGTGCCATCAGGAAGTCCATCAATGGAGTCAGGACACTAGAAGCCCTCCCACTGTGTCCCCCTAAGCACCAAGAATACAGAGCATCACTGTCCCAGAGAGAGAGTGCCAACAATACACTGTGGCTAATAGCCACTGATGGACCTCTGCTCCATATGTTTATCCAATCCCCTCTTGAAGTTGTGGGTTTCAGAAGGCTCCAGGTGCTTGTGTGCTTACCGTATAGAAAAAAATTTGTCCAGTGGCATTTTCAAGACCAACACAGGTTTATTCAAGGTATAAGTTTCCATGTGCATGCACACTTCTTCAAATACAGACCTATAGTTCAAGCATTGCCCAAAGGAAGAAAAGAAGATGATGCTAACTCAGCAACTTGGGTAATGCAAACGGTGCTACTGTTGACTTTTATCCCTGCCTGCCAACCCAGTGGGTGAAGGGGTCAGAGGAGACTCTGGAGGCAGTGTTGGCGTGCTCATTTCTGCCATTGTGTTGTCGGAGTGACAGATGGCCTCCACTACACAGAAAGGTGAACATGCAAATCAGGTGATCCCAATTGTTCTTCTCTTCACCAGAGCAGCTTCCATCTACCACTGCCAGCAATAAGCAGCCTGTGGCTTTTTGTTTGTGTGTTTGTTGGCCGGTACAGGAGCTCGATGGTGCAGAGTGGTAAAGCTGCAGTACTGAAGTCAGAGCCATTTGGTCACGACCTGAGTTCGATCCCAGCGGAAGCTGGTTCAGGCAGCTGGCTCCAGGTTGACTCAGCCTTCCATCCTTCCGAGGTCAGTAAAATGAGTACCCAACTTGCTGGGGGGGGGGGGGAGTGTAGATGAGTGGGGAAGGCAATGGCAAACCACTCCATAAAAAGTCTGCCGTGAAAACGTTGTGAAAGCAACGTCACCCCAGAGTCGGAAACGGCTGGTGCTTGCATAGGGGACTACCTTTACCTTTTTTTTTGTTGGCCAGCGCTGTAAATAAGAACATAGCTGTAAATTTATTTAAGAAATTTATGGTGTCTCCCCTTTCTCCCCTGTGGAGACCCAAAGTGTCTTACATCCTTCTCCTCTCCTCCATGTTATCCTCACAACAATCTTGTGAGGTAGGCCAGGCTGAAAGAGTGTGGTGAGCTTCTATGGCACACTTGAACCTGGGTCTTCCAGAAACTAGTCCGCCACTCTTCACCACTATGTCACACTGGCTCTCATCTGTAAATAAAGATGAGATATTTTCCTGCCGATGAAAATACATGGCAGGATACAGACATATGTCCGAATGAAAGCACCCCAAAAGCGAGAGTGTGAGGAGGGGCTGTGAGAGTTCCGAGAGAACTGTGCCTGACTCAAGGTCACCCAGCTGGCTGCATGTGGAGGAGGAGTGGGGAATCAAACCCAGTTCTCCAGAATTAGAGTCCTCTGCTGATAATCACTGCATCGAACTGGCTCTCAATAGGCAGAATTTCTCCAGTCTAAGTCCACTAAAATCAATGAACAGGTGCAAATGCATGAAGTAGCCTTTTACTGGGCCAGACCACTGACCTAGCAAGATCGGCCTTGTCTACTCTGACCGGCAGAAGCTCTCCAGGGTCTCCGGCAGAGGTCTTCCATGTCAGCTACTACCTGATCCTTTTAATGGGAGATGACAGGTATTGAGCCTGGGACCTTCTTGCATGCCAAGCAGAGGTTCTGCCACTGAGCCAAAGTCCTGCCTTGTCTATATTTAAACTAAATTACTCGAGGTGGTTTTTGCTGACACAGAATGCTAAGATACAGGGTAGGCAGTTAGATTTGAGTCCACAAGATCTTCAGGGTATAAAGCTTGACCATTTCTTGGCAGATTTTTTACAAGGTGGTTTGCCATTGCCTTCCCCAGTCATCTGCACTTTACGCCCAAGCAAGCTGGATACTCATTTTACCAACTTTGGAAGGATGGAAGGCTGAGTCAACCATGAGCTGGCCACCTGAACCCAGCTTCTGCCGGGATTGAACTCAGGTCATGAGCAAAGTTTGAACTGCAGTACTGCGACTTACCACTCTGCACCATGGGGCTCCTACAAATATGGATACAATCAGGGGTGGAATTCTAACAGGAGCTGCTTTTCATATTAGGCCACACTCCCTGATGTAGCCAATCCTCCAAGAGCTTACAAGGCTCTTTTTTGTAAGCTCTTGGAGGACTGGCTACATCAGGGGTGTTTGGCCTAATATGCAAAGCAGCTCCTGCTAGAATTCCACCCCTGGATACAATCAACACTGGGGAGGGGAGGGATCTCAGTAGGATATAAGCCGAGCTTTTTTGTAGAAAAATCCCAGCAGGAATTTATTTGCATATTAGGCCATACTCCTGACACCAAGCCAATCAGAACTGCATTTCTGCTCAAAAAGAGCCCTGAGGATAAGGCCGTAGAACCTACCCTCCAAAACAGCCATTTTCTTTTGGGGGACTGATCTTGGTTGTCTGGAGATGAATTATAATAGCGGGAGATCTCCAGGTGCTACCTGGAGGCAGGTAACGCTAGTAGTCAGTGTGGGCTTAAACTTAATTAAAGTTAACAAAAACAGAAATGCATTTAAAAACAACAACAACTTCTAAGCTAGTGTTATGTGTGTGAAGCCATGCTTCGACACGTTGAGTGTTGTGTCTTGAGCTTGAGGCGCAACATAATAGGCTGAGAGGATCCAAAGATCTGCATCCCAATTAGCTGCTTAATTCAAACTGGCCAATCAGGAGGCAGTATTGGAGGATCCTAGGATCTGCCAGTGAGGATGCATATTCTAATGAAGGATCCAAAAAGGGCACAATCACAGGAAGTTTTCTGCTTCTTGTGGGCTGGGTTTCCCCTGCACCAACTGAATATATTCCCACATAATCTGGTACTTAGCAGTAGTTTGTAGTCACTTAGTAGAGATGCTGAATTGCCTACCGTACAGGTAGTCATTGAATTTATGCACACCCGCCACTATTGCCAAGGGCTCCTTGTCTATCTGGGCATAGTTGCGCTCCGCAGGGGTCAGGGTCCTCGAATAATGGGCCACGGGAACCTCCCTCCCGTCCGGGAATTGGTGCCCCAGAACGGCGCCCACCCCGTATGGGGAAGCATCGCAAGCCAGAATCACTGGTAAGGATTCGTCAAAATGGTGGAGCACATCATTGGAAACTAGGAGGTCCTTGACTGCCTGAAAAGCGGCGGCCTGCTTCTTTTCCCAGACCCACGAGGCATTTTTATCGAGAAGCCTATGAAGGGGTTCTGCGATGGCCGCTTTAAGGGGCAAAAATGAATGGTAAAAATTTAATAATCCCAAGAAACTTTGTAACTTCATCTTGCACGTGGGGGCCGGGGCGTGGACAATAGCCCTGGTCTTGTCGGCCGTTAGGTGGATTCCCGCAGCGTCTACGGCAAACCCCAAGAACTCTACCATCGACACCCCGAGGGAACACTTCTCCTGCTTTACTTTAAGTCCCGCCACCTGGAAACGGCAGAGTACCTCACGCAGACGGCTGCTGAACTCCTCAGCGTCCGGGGCAGCAATCAAAACGTCATCAAAAAACAGTTGCACTCCGGGGATCCCTTTGAGAAGAGAATCCATTATGCTCTGAAACATCCCCGGAGCCACACTAACCCCAAATTGCAACCGCCGCACCCAAAAAGCTCCCCTGTGAGTCACAATGGTCTGGGCTTCTGCTGTCTCAGCGTCCACCGGGAGTTGCTGGTAGCCTGGGCCAAGTCCAGTTTCCCAAAAACCTTAGAGCCTGTTAGGGCTGCCAGTATGTGGCTGACCACCGGAACGGGGTATGGGTTGTCCTGAAGTGCCTTATTTATTGTGCACTTCTAATCAGCGCATATGCACACGTCTCCTTTCGGCTTCACTGGAGTGACTACGGGTGTTTCCCATGCAGCATAGAATACCGGTTCTAGCACTCCCTGGGCTGTGAGGCAGTCCAGCTCCACTTCTATTTTTGGTTTAAGATCGAACAGAACTTGCCTGGCCTTCAGCCTTATCGGTCTCACGTGGGGATTGAGGGGTAAGGTGATGGGAGGCCCCTTGTAGCACCCCAGGGACCCATCAAACACTTCCAGGAATTCCCGCACACGTGCTCGAAATTTTGCATTCCCATCTGCTGCACCCCCACTATTTGAATACCCAGCGGTCGAAACCAGGCCAGCCCCAGTAATGTGTGAGCTGACCATGAGAATGTCCAGCTTGCCCTTAAAGTTCTTAAACTCTACCCTTACAGTGGCCCAACCCAAAATCTGTACAGGGCTTTTTTGGAAGTCCCGCAGTATGAAGTCCGCTCGTCGCAGCCGGGGCTGGCCACGGGGACAAAGTTTTCTTAGAGACTCCTCCGAAATTATGGAGATGGAGGAGCCTGAGTCCAGCTCCATTAGGACTGACACCCTGACCTTATCCGGGGTAGTGAGGAGCAAGTTCATTACCTGCAGGCTAGTCGATGCGGTCGAGTAGGCATCGGTCGAGTCGTGGTTGGTGGACTGGCGTCTGCGAGTGGCCTTGGCCCGGCAAGCCCGTGTATGTGGCCCACTCTTCCACAGTTCCTGCAGTCCATGTTGCAATAGGGGCAGTCCCGGCGCTCATGTGGATCCCCACAGCTGGTGCACTTGGTGTTGGCTGGTCTCTCTGTCACTCGTGGCCGAGTGGGTGCTCTCGGCCCCATTCCTGGTTGGCGACGTAGCTGGTTTGCCTCTTCCTCCTCTGTGTTACCCGGTGCCATCTCCTCCTGGTATACGGCTTCCGCTCGCGGGTTGTTGTAAGCTTTGGTTGCTCTCTCGAATGTGTGGCTTCGTTGAAGGCAAGTTGGAGGGTGAGCTCTTCCTTTGCGAAGAGCTTTTGCTGCAGTCTTTCGTCTCGGAGGCCCCAGGCGAAGCGATCCCTCAGGGCTTCATCCAGCTTGTCGAATAGAAGGCTGTAGTATGGTACTTTGGTAAATGGCTTTGTTTTACTGTTTTACTGTTTTTACTGGTTTATTGTTTAAATGTTGTAAATTGATGTATTTTAAAACTTAATCCTATTTTAGAACTTCTGTGTTGTGAGTCGCCCTGAGCTGCTTTGGTGGGAAGGGCAGGATATAAACTAAATAAACTGAAATGAAATGAAATGAATGAAGCTGCAGTTCCCCGCGATTTGGCGGAGGGCAGCCAGGTAGATGGCGGCTGTCTCTCCCACCCCTTGATTCCTCTTGTGGAAGAGGAATCGGCGGGCGATGATGGAAGGCTGGGGCAAGAAGTGCCCGGTCAGGAGTCTGACTATCTCCTCGTACATTTTCTCTGTGATCTTCACGGGGGCCGAGAGACCCTTTGAGATCTCAAATGTGGCCTCCCTGCAGACACTCAGAAGCACATCTCTCTTACGACTGTCGTCTGTAATCATGTTCGCTCGTAGGTAGCAGTCGACCCGCTCCATGTAGATCTCCCACCTATCGGGGTTGGCGGGGTCGAACTCTGCAAGGTGGCCCATCGTCCCACTTGGGTTAGCCATGGCGGCGGCGGGTGCTTCCGTCTCCCTCGCATGCATGCCTTCCTCGTCTCCGGCCAGGTCAGCGTAGTCCAGCTTGGGGAGTTACCTGGCTAGAATCCTATCCTCGTCACCACTGTAATCTACTGAGTAACGAGACGTGTTGAAGGCAACATGCTTTATTAGCGAGTACATCACAAGGCAAGGCAACGCGGGCCGGGTCCCGATTATATACATACCCCGGAACAACCCTCAGTCTGGCCAAGTCCAATCCTGGCCAGTTAAACTTCCCGCCACAGATCTTGATTGGCGGAGCGTATTTACGGAGCTACATCCAGGGACCAGTGGACTTCCACTGGTCACCTCCATAACGTCCGCTGTGTTGTAATTTCAGGACTGAAATGCAAGACACAACACTAATAAAGAGCTTTAATCGCGACGCAAGAGCCTCCTCATGCGCTGAACCCAGTATATAATAGCTGGAAAGCCCGATTCTGCTCCCCCCTCATTGTGTCATTTTTCTCTCCATTTCCTCTTTCTGCACTCTTCACACTCTGGTTTTGCTGTGGAGCAGAAGGGGTGGGGGGTTGGGGAAGAGTTTGCTTTGCAGGCTGAAAACTGGCCCCCAAAGGCACCCGAACTGTGTGCAGCTGAGCATGGTCTAAAAATACAACTTGATTGACCATTCATCTAACATCCATGGCCCAGCTTTTCATTTCCCAGCAACAAAAGAGTCAGAAAAGGCTTCCTCGGCATTCAGACCATCCCCAGAGAACCCTATCAGACAGAATCGCAGCTCTGGGGGTTTCGCTGCCACAGGCAAGCGAGGAAATGTCTGCCCTTCGCCCTAACCAGGCCCTTGTGCAGAGAAAACTGCTCCTGCACCTCATATCTACACTTCCATTTTTCACAGGAAACCAACTCACGTTTTAGTGGAGGGGGAAGCCAAAAAGATAGTCTTCTAAACCATGTCAAAAGCGAAGGTAGGAAAACCAGATTAGGTTGGGGTCATTTTTTAAAAAATACAGTTAAATTCACCTCACACATTCTGTCAAAAGCATCTAAAGACTCTTCATTATCAAACATCTTGCCAAAGAAAAGGAGGTTTCAGCCACTTTCCACTTATTGGAATCCAAACACTCAAACATACACATACACACACAGACACACACAAAGGTAGAGCTGTCATGAGCTTTGAAAGGAATGGAGACAAGTACCTAGGGATTTTTTTTAAGAGCAGGAACACACAGGAATGCAGTTCTAGCTGGCTTGGTGTCAGGGGGTGTGGGGGTGTGGCCTGATATGCAAATGAATTCCTGCTGGGCTTTTTCTACAAAAAAAACCCCAAACCCTGCAAGCACCCATCTTTTCCACTTTCCATGGCCAGCCCTATAGATTAATCCACATCACATTGTCCAAAGACAATGCAAAAGCATGCATACTCTTTGTTCCAACCAGCTTGTCTTCCCCAAAAAATAGATCCCAAGCCTTATTTTTATGTTAATAAGTTCCATGTGTAAGTTCTAATCAGCAATAATAATTTCCTTTTAATTTTTAATCTTTTTAATTTTAAATCTTCTGAGGGCCAGTTTGGTGTAGTGGTTAAGTGTGCGGACTCTTATCTGGGAGAACTGGGTTTGATTCCCCACTCCTCCACTTGCAGCTGCTGAAATGGCCTTGGGTCAGCCATAGCTCTGGCAGAGGTTGTCCTTGAAAGGGCAGCTGCTGTGAGAGCCCTCTCAGCCCCACCCACCTCACGTGGTGTCTGTTGTGGAGGGAGAAGATATAGGCGATTGTAAGCCATTCTGAGTCTCTGATTCAGAGAGAAGGGCGGGGTATGAATCTACGGTCTTCTTCTTCATATGGTAAACATTCTCTTTCCATTATGTTACTGTTATACATTGAAACTGGAACTTGGCCTTAGGGTCAATCAGGGACTTGACTGAGCTTGAGGCTCCAGAACAATAGCCACCTGGATTCTGGGAGGGGGCCAATCAGGGGTCTTTAGGCCAGCAGTTGAGTGTGATGGGTTTTGGGGTGAACACATTTGCATGCATATAAGCAGTTCAGTTTTCCTAACACCAGGCCTCCGATTCAGCAGGAGCCCCTGAACCTTTCTGAGAGATCCACCTCCTCCCAGGACCGGATAGAAATGTTTTTGAGGGGGGGGGGGGCAAGATTAAAAAATGATGCCTCCTTATGGGCCCATTCTATCTTAAGGGCCCATAGAATAGAGTGGACTTCATATCCAATTGGTCGCCCCCCACCCCAGCAGCGCCTGTAATTGTATTTTATTGGTTTTAAACTGTAATTTAAGTGTCTGAACTTTTAGCTGCCCTGAGTCCACTTAAGAGGGCGGGATAGAAATGTAAAGTAATAAATAAATAGATAGATAAATAAATAAATAGTAGGTGCAGCTGCATAACAATCCCTGGATGAGCTCCACCACCTATTTTTCTACAAAACAACCCTTGCCTATCACTATGCTATCCAGGGGTGGCCAATGGTAGCTCTCCAGATGTTTTTTTGCCTACAACTCCCATCAGCCCCAGCCATTGGCCATGCTGGCTGGGGCTGATGGGAGTTGTAGGCAAAAAACATCTGGAGAGCTACCGTTGGCCACCCCTGCTCACTGAATAAAGAATGGAATTCACCATCTCCTGAGCATCCTCATGCTTCGAACCCAGCACTTTTCAGTTACAATAGGTAACTTGCTCACTCTTCTGTGTTTTTAACAAATGTATAGAGAACACAATCAATAAAATGTATATATTTGTTCCAGCATCCCCAAACAAAGGCACAAGACAACCAAACAACAAGTTTAATTAGTTTATTTAAATTGCTGAACTGCAGCAATACATAACTAATTTTTAAAGGTGAGTTGCGGTTCAGAGGCTTGGCAGTTCTCAATATTTGGGTGGCTCTAATAGGGTTTGCTGGAAAAGACAATACTGCTAAGAGAAGTCAAAGGCAGTAGGCAAAGAGGGAGTCCAGGGCTTTTTTTTGTAACAGGGACTTCTTTGCATATTAGGCCACATACCCCTGATGCAGCCAATCCTCCTGGAGCTTGCAGGAGGAAGGCGGCAGGGAAGAGAGAGAACTGGGGACAAGCAGGAGAAAGGCAGTGGGGAAGAGAGAGAGAGACAGGGGCGGTAAGGAGAAAGGTGGTGGGGAAGAGAGAGAGAGCCAGGGTCAATAAGGAGGAAGGCGGCGGGGAAGAGAGAAAACTGGAGAACGAGCAGGAGAAAGACAGTGGCAGGGAAGAGAGAGAGACGAGGGCTATCGGGAGAAAGGCAGTGCGGAAGGCCCCTGCCAGTGGGGGTTGCCCAATTTGGCGCACCCACAGGGCCAGCGCCCTAGGCAAATGCCTAATTTGCCTAGTGAAAGAGTTGACCCTGCTTGCAGCAGGCCCTGTACTAAGAACCCTATAAGCTCTTAGAGAATTGGCTACACCAGGGGTGTGTGGCCTAATATGCAAAGGAGTTCCTGCTACAAAAAAAAACCCCAAGCCCTAGGAAGACCCAACATGAGATGGATTGATTCAGTAAAGGAAACCATGGCCTTTAGTTTGCAAGACCTGAGGAAGGCTGTGAACAATAGGATGTTTCGAAGGTCATTAATTTATAGGGTCGCCATAACTTGGAAGTGATTTGATGGCACATAACGCCAAAAAAGAAAAACCAAACCTAGCTCCAAACCTGGCCAACAATTACTACCAGCCTTTTTGATTGGAGAGCTGTAGGGTTACCAACCTCCAGATGGTGGCTGGAGATCTACAAGTACAATGGAACTCCAGGCAACAGAGATCAGTTCCCCTGGAGAAAGGGGCCACTTTGGAAGGTGAACTCTATGGCATCGTACCCCATTAAAGTCCCTCCCCTCCCCAAACCCCACCCTCCTCAGATTCCACCCCCAACATCTCCAGGTATTTCCCTAAAATCTCCAGGTATCTCCAGGTATTTCTAGCCATGGCACCCTACACAGGTGCTATGGCTAGAATTGCCAACAACTGAAAGAAAAGCACGTGGTGCCCCTTCAATAGAAGCGTAATGTGTAGAAATGTGCAGCTGAAGCTTTTCATGGCATGGAGGTAAATCACACCTCCATTAAGCTGCTATTCAGAATGGGAAACTTTTTTCTCCATGTGGTTGGCCATCCTAATTAGTTCACTCCATTTAGAGTTACCAAGTCCTCCTCTGTTCTGAAGTAAAATCATAGGATCACAGAGTCAGAGGGGGCCATACAGGCCACCTAGCCAAACCTCTTGCTCAGTGAAGGATCAACCCAGAGCAGGGGTGTCAAACACTTAGCCCAGGGGCCAAATCAGGCCCCCATAGGGCTCCTATCAGGTTTCCATGCAATTGGCTGTTGTCTGCTTCCTTCTCCCTCTCTCTTGCTTCCTTCTGGTTGCTTTGCCAGGCTTGCTCAATTGCACAGCAGGTACAGAGTAAAGCCTCTGTTTTCTCCATTGGCTGAGGTTCATGCCTCGGGGTGGAACGGGGGGAGGCAGAGCTTGCTTTGCTAGGCTCTCTCAGTCACACAGCAGAGCTACTGAGCCAAGCCTCTCTTCCTTCTATTGGCTGAGGCTCCTCCCCCTCCTGGTCCCCTGGAGGAGGAAGGAAAGAGCCAGAGTTTCCTTTGCCCAGTTTCCTGGATCCCATGGAACAAACACAAAGAAAGCACCTTTAAGACCAATGACTGCTTGTTTTAAGTTGTTTATATATATATATATATATATATATATATAAATCAGGGGTGGAACTCTAGCAGGAGCTCCTTTGCATATTAGGCTACACACCCCTGATGTAGCCAATCCTCCAAGAGCTTACATGGCTCTTTTTTGTAAGCTCTTGGAGGATTGGCTACATCAGGGGTGTGTGGCCTAGTATGCAAAGGAACTCCTGCTAGAATTCCACCCCTGTATTTAATTGTGTTTGTCTGTGCCCTTTATAGACTTTATATCTCTGCCGCCTAATCTTAAACAGGAACACAACAGGCCCAGCCCAACATGGCCCAGCCCGACAAGGTCACATTTATGTCAGATCTGACCCTCATAACAAATGAGTCTGACACACTCCTGGTGTTTTTTGTCTTTTCAGAACAAGACAACTAGCCTGGTAATTAGGATTGCCAGCTCCAGGTTGGAAAATTCTTCGATATTTGGGGGTGGAGCATGGGAAGGGCAGGGTTTGGAGAGAGGAACGACTCAAAGGTATCCACCCTCCAAAGCAGCCATTTTCTCCAGGGGCATTGAGCTCTGTTGTTGGTAGATCAGTCATAATTCCCCACCTGGAGTTTGGCAGCCCTAAAAGATGGCCATGACTTAAGAAAAGCCTTAAGAAAAGACCATTATTAGAATACAAGCTAATGCTTCATGACATCTTTTTTCACGCGAAAAGTTGTTTGCAGAGCATACTAAAGTCACAAACTAGTAATCACCGCGGGCAGTACAAGTCAAAGGATTGATTTTTTTTTTAAACCCACTCCTGGTAATGAATTCATAGAGCTTCACACCCCAGCCAAGACTGACAAGCATCTGTTTTTAAAGAGATTAAAAAAACCCCCTTTTTTAAGCATTGCTGCTTTGAGCCTGTATCGCTAGCATCAAAGGGAAATCTGGTCCTAAAAGGGTTCACTTTGGAAGGTGCAAATCTTCAAAGCAGAACTTTCCTCTGGAGTTAAAAGAGCTGTCCTATTTTTTTTTTTATGAATAAGTCAAAATACAAGAACTTTTCTTAAGTGCACACTCAGCTCCATGGATTTCGCCCTTCCTTTTAATTCCACTTGCCTTCAAAGTGAATAAATGCAGTTGACTTCTTTTATGTAGGGTACCTGCATTTCTCCCCCCCCCCCCCATGAAAAGATTGCAGGGTGGGTGTGTGTGATTTCTCTATGATGACATAAAACTTCACCCCATAGCGGTACACATTCTAGAGAACTATCATTCTAGCTTTCTGTTCCAGTTTGGTTAGATGCAGAGATCATCTCCATTTTGACTTTTCCCTTTGGATAAGTGAATTCAGGAGGTAAATCCCATAATGCGGGGGATTTTTTTGACAAAACTGGTAACAAAAAGGGGACCAGGCAGTGAAGCAATGGTAAGACTCAATCAGGGCTCTTTTTTTAAGCAGGAACGCAGTTCCGAGTGGCTTGGTGTTAGGGGGTGTGGCCTAATATGCAAATGAGTTCATGCTGGGCTTTTTCTACAAAAAGCCCCACGCGAAACATTGGTGATGCCACAGGGTGTGACCTAATATGCAAATGAGTTCCTGCTGGGCTTTTTATACCAAAAAAACCCTGGACTCTATGATACAGCTTTTGTTCAAAATGAAATTAACCAGCCACTGAAATTCATTTTTACATTCTTACAGTGTAGAACATAAACACACCTATTTTTTATCAGAAGGGCAAGCAGAACCTGCAAGGCTTTTTTTTTTTTTAGCAGGAACACACAGAAATGCAGTTCAGGCTGGCTTGGCAGAAGGGGGTGTGGCCTAATATGCAAATGAGCCCCTGCTGGGCTTTTCCTACAAAAAAAGCCCTATGTGAAACAATGGTGCTGTCAGGAGATGTGGCCTAATATGCAAATGAGTCCCTCCGTGCTGGGCTGTTTCTATACAAAAGCCCTGATTTGAATTCGTTTTACAGAATTCTGTACCACCTTTCTAATGCTAAGTGTAGTCAACAAATATGAGTAACTACTGTTACTAAAATCTGCAAAACTATAACATCACCTATTAAACATATAACCAGCTGGCCTAGCTCCTTCTTCACCCTGATGTGAAAATAGCAACTGACTGCAGTCTGCAAACTGTCTATTTTGCTGCCATAAATCCTGCTGCTAAAAAAAGCAGCAAAATCCAGTACACAAAATGTATCCATTTTCATGCCACCTTTCCTCCAAGGAACTCAGGGTGGCATAGAAAAACCTTCCACTTCTCTGTTTTGTTCTCACAACATCCCTGTGAGGTAGGTTGGCTGCACGGTTCTCAGGCAATACCTTGAAACCAGCAGGAACTTTAGTGGCAGGGGGACAGCGACATCCTGGGCAACCACTATGTCTTTAATTTGGAAAACTCAGAGATGATGTAGGGTAGCTCTAGGAATTTCCAGAAACTCCACAGAAAAAGCCATAGAACTTCTGGTGATTCCTAGAGCTACCCTATATCGGTTCCAAGTTTTCCCCAGATGTGATGCAGCAGTAGGAACAACGCCTCCCCCCCCACTTTCCCCAGCATTCAGAGAAGCAGTGGGCAAAGGCTGCCAGCAGGGGGCCTTCTGCCATGGAGAGAGGCTCAGAAATTCTATGATTGGACCAAGATCCCTCAGAGAGCTTCATGGCTAAGTGGGGTTGGAACCCATGATAGAGTAGCCAAGTCCAATTCAAGAAATATTTGGGGACTTTGGGGGTGGAGCCAGGAGCAAGGGTGTGACAAAGAAGGTGCCCCTATCCTTCATTATTTCCAATGGAGGAAAGACATTTAAAAGGCGTGCGGTCCCTTTAAATGTGATGGCCAGAACTCCCTTTGGAGTTCAATCATGCTTGTCACACCCTTGCTCCTGGCTCCCCCAGTGTCTCCTGGCTCCACCCCTAAAGTCCTCAGATATTACTTGAACTGGACTTGGCAACCCTAGTGCCACCTCACGCCCAGGCATCTACCCTGCAACTAAACAATCCACTTCCCATTGCCAAGAAGCATCCCTGTTTATTTTTGTTAGTGTTGATGTTGTTTTGTGGTTTCTGTGACAAGTGAATTAATACCCATCTTTGGAGAAGCAACCCAGATGGTCGCAATTGCTCTCAGGCCCACGACGCTCCTTCTGATGTAAACTCGAAAACTCAAGCTGACTTCCGCAGTTTGGGTCATAGTCGCAAGCTCCTTCCTGAAGCCCTAGTTTTTTTCATTAAAATAAATTGTGCCGCCATCTCGGTGACTGCACAGGTCATCTTAGATCTTTGCTCCAAGACAGGCCTCAGGTGGTCCAAATATTGTCCGCCTCGACCAAGTTAATGAAGACCGTAACAAAGGCATGTCGGAATTCTTTTTATTTATTTGCTGGGGGGGGAGGGGAGAGAAACTGGGCCGACGTTTGAATTTTTCATTAGTTGAAATTGGTTTGGAGGGAGATTCTGCTGCCTGCTTTCGGGGAGCTGAGCTTCAAGGTGGTTTGGAATATAGATCCAAATTCCTTTCGCTGGCAGCCCACAGTTACTTCTATATTGGATTGGACAGGGTGGGGTAGGGGAGAAGATATAGAACAAAATACCTGTAGAAAGATAATTCTCTGTGCTTTCTCTCTTGAGTCCATGCTGCATTTGCAACTATCTCTTTTAGAAGAACCAAAATGCAACCACCCATCCTGTCCGCCCAGGTTTTCTGCAGTTCTGGAGTCTCTTGTTATAATTTCATACATTCTTCTAATCTACAAGATTCTTCACAGCCAAAGGGAGCCAGTCTTCTAATGGGACTTTACTTGTGGAGGTTATCTGCCCTTCAGCCACTAGGTCATGCTATACAACAAGGGTGGGGAACCTTTTTTCTGCCAAGAGCCGTTTGGATATATATAACATCATTCGTGGGCCATACAAAATTATCAACTTAAAAAACAGTGCTCTGCTGAGGGAGAATGATTCAGGCCGGCAAAATTAATGTAACAAAGGTATTTATCACCACCCTTATCCTTATCACCACTCTTCCAGGAAGCCCCACCAAACAATGGGTACATTCACAAACCAATTGCCCTCTCACCACACCCCCTCCAGCCTAGAAATAGCAGCTCTCCAGCAGCCCTGGCCTCACTCAATGCACAGCAGCCAAGAAAGTCAGAACGCCTGCTCCGGCTGCAATGCCACTGAGGATGTTCTCCGCAGCTGAGAACGAAACGTCTGGAAGGAAAACTTTCTCCAGTAGAACACGGCACTTGAGCCCGAAAGATTCTACAAACCCTAATAAAGGTATTTATTACCTTTGTTACATTAATTTTGCCAGCCTGAATTTTGCCGGAAACAAAGAAAGCAGAATTAAGGGAAACAAAGAAATGGGGGGAAGAAATAGAAAGAAAGGGAAATTTAAAAATGAGGGGGAAACATACCTGAACTGTGACCGTGACTTTTCCAGGCCCTGCAGCGATCTTGATCGGCCAGCCAGGCCACAGGAAGGCAACCACATGACTCAGCTTGGCCCAGCAATCCCCGAGGGCCAAACCTCAGGCCAGACGTTCTCCACCCCTGCTATACAATCTGGCTTCTACTGACTCTTTATAGATCACTGAATGTTGGCCTCTGGCACTGGTAATACAACGACCACTCTTTTTTTAGAGATGGACCAAGATGGGTAGCCATGTTAGTCTGTCTGTAGTGGTAGAAGAGAGCAAGAGTCCAGTAGCACCTTAAAGACCAACCAAATGTGTGGCAGGATACAAGTTGTGAGTCACTGCCCACTTGTGCTTACTGAAGAAGCAAGCAGAGTAGTGGAAGCTCATCTCCTAGGGTTGCCAATCCCCAGATGGGGGCAGGTTTGGAGGGGTCCCCCCAACTGGTTTGGAGGGGTCCCCCCAACTTCAGGGTCATCAGAAAGCGGGGAGGGGGAGGGAAATGTCTGCTGGGCACTCCATTATTCCCTATGGAGACCAATTCCCATAGGGTATAATGGAGAATTGATCTGTGGGTATCTGGGGCTCTGGGGGGGCTGTTTTTTGAGGTAGAGGCACCACATTTTCAGCATGGCATCTGGCACCTCTCCTCAAAGTTCCCTCCAAGTTTCAAAAGGACTGGACCAGGGGGTCAAATTCTAACAGCCCCAAAAGAAAGTGCCACGATCCTTCGTTGTTTCCAGTGGAGGGAAGGCATTTAAAAGGTGTGTGGTCGCTTTAAATGTGATGGCCAGAACTCCCTTTGGAGTTAAATTATGCTTGTCACACCCTTGCTCCTGACTCCACCCCCAAAGTCTCCTGACTCCACCTCCAAAGTCCCCAGATATTTCTTGAATTGGACTTGGCAACCCTATTATCTTGGTTGGAAAATACTTGGAGACTTTGGGGGTGGAGCCAGGAGAGGGTGGGGTTTGGGAAGGGGAGGGGCCTCAGCATGGTCCAGTGCCATAGAGTTCTCCCTTCAGAGCATTCATTTTCTCCAGGGGAGCTGATCTCTGCCACTTGGAGATCATTTGTAAAAGCGGGAGATCTCCAGGCTCCACCTGGGGGCTGGCAACCCTGGTTTTAGGTAATAGCTGGTTTCTATATTTTGCAAAGAGGCTGTCTTTTGCTTCTCCATTCAGCCTCTAAAACTCTGTTTTGCACCCCTTCTCTAATACCTCATGGTCTCTTTTGCAAGACGAGTCCAAAGAGCAGACTTTGGGCTTTCCCATTATGGCCTGAAACATACCCACACTCTCTTTTTTTTTAATACTGGAAATCCTGCCAGATGAAGGTTTTAGGAGAACGTGATTTCCTAATAAAAAGGTATTACCCTGCAAGGGGGGAGGGGGCTGCATTTCTAGTAGATTAATGATGCAATCCTATCCAGAACGATACCCTCTGAAACCAACCAATCCACATGCATCGCCTGGGGACAAATCCACATTCGTCACAGAGGACACTGAACAGAAAGCCGCAGACAATTCCAAACATACGTCATTGGCCACATTCTCATTTTCAGTAAACCCATGAAACTTTTAAGCTGCATGACAAGGGATCGTTATATGTGAACTGGCTCTCTGAGACCAATTTGTTTGCATGACAGCTGAGAGAGACTGCACACTTCCACCTACCAGATGCTAAACACTAACCGCAGGTGAGGCTTTTGAAATTTATTTGGTACGTTTTTATCCCACCCTTCTTTGCAAAGGGAACCAAATAGTGCGCGTCACTCCCCTTTCTTCCATTTTATCCTCACAACAGCTTCTCTGAGAGAGAGCTCAAGCTGAGAGGATGCGATTGGTCCAAGGATACCCAAGGAGAATGGCAGAATGGGGTCTGAACCAGGCCCGTAGCCACAGGGGGGCCTGTGCCCTCTGATTTCCAGGCAGGGGCTCCCAACTCCCAGGGGGCCCTCTGGGGTGCAACTGTGTTTTTTCCCCTTTGTTTCTTTCAATGGCTGAGCCGGCGAAGCATCATCAGTGGCAGCTGGAGCTGGAACAGCTGAGCAGGGCACAGTGCACTAAAGTAGCAAAACTAGCAGGTGGATGATGATGATGATGATGGATTTATATCCCGCCCTCCACTCCAAATCTCAGAGCAGCTTACAATCTCCTTTACCTTCCTCCCCCGCAACAGACACCCTGTGAGGTGGGTGGGGCTGAGAGAGCTCTCCCAGAAGCTGCCCTTTCAAGGACAACGCCTACGAGAGCTATTGCTGACCCAAGGCCATTCCAGCAGGAGAGGAGAGAGGGAGTTTGGTTATACCAAACAGGAGAGGAGGGAGTTTGGATATACCAAACAGGAGAGGAGGGAGTTTGGTTATACCAAACTGGAGAGGAGGGAGTTTGGTTATACCAAACTGGAGAGGAGGAAGTTGGAGGAAGCCGTGTGGAGCGGCGGCAGATGGACCTGCTGGCTGCAAAGTGCCAGGGTGGGGGAGAGGGAGGTGAAAGGAACCCCCCTGCTTGCCCACAAGGTTCAGTCCCTTCTTGACTCCAAAGTTTTTAGAGTTGGCTGCCTCGGACGTGGCCACTTTCAGAGCCTCCAGCTTTTGCCCCTCCCCCAGAAAGCTTCTGAGAAGCAGAAAGCCCCGCAGTGGATGAGAAAGGGTGCCCCCTGACTTTTAAAAAAGCCCCCTGACTTTTAAAATCCTGGCTACAACCCTGGTTTGAACTTTGATTTCCCCCATCAACACTCTACCCTGTACACAATGTCGGGTAATTATTATAACTCGGAATCTCTCAAGGACAGGGGTGCAATTCTAGCAGGAGCTCCTTTGCCTATTAGGCCACACACACCCCAATATAGCCAATCCTCTAAAAGCTTACAAGGCTCTTTTTGTAAGCTCTTGGAGGATTGGCTACATCGGGGGGGGGGTGGCCTAATAGGCAAAGTTACTCCTGCTAGAATTGCACCCCTGCTCAAAGGTATCTGGGTGGCTGCTGTCAGTAGAATCCTTAGTGTGGGTGGAACTCAGAAGATCCCAGAAGGTGCTTGTTCTAAGGTAGCACCTGCCACAAGCTATTTTTGTAAATACTTACATTAAAAATAATTCAATATTTCTTTTTTTAAATTCTGCTGCTCGATTAATCAAGGGGCATGCTTATAATTGATCAAAAGGCTTTGAGTCAATTCATCGGTACAGTTAGTCCTATGAAATGTCATTTCAATTATAACCTATTGAATCCATGGATTTAGACTGGAATAACTCGGCATAAGATTGCTCTAAATTGTTCTAGCCCTGAGGCAAATGAAAATTTTTTTGCAATTTCATCCCCACTGGTTCAAGAATGGCCCTAAAATAGGGTTGCCAGCCTCCAGATGCGGGCTGGAGATGTCCAGGAATGACAGCTGATCTCAACAGTGACAACAATGGTGATGTCAGGGTGTGTGGCCTAATATGCAAATGAATTCCTGCTAGGCTTTTCCTACAAAAAGTCCTGTGCGAAACTATGGTGATGTCAGGGGGTGTGGCCTAACATGCAAATGAGTTCCTGCTGGGCTTTTTCTCTTTATAAAGCCCTGGAATTAATGATGTTTGTAACTCATACCCTGTGACGGGCTTCAGGAGGCCAGTTTCTCCTGTCCTTTACCCCCCCCCCCTTCTAAGGTATGCTTTAACATTCCACGGTTGATGTATTTACGTACTAACTTCATGGACAGTACGCCTGTCTCATAGAGACTCAAGATTACAAAATATAAAAACAATGCTACACAGTTGGCAACTCCCCGTTGGGAAATTCCTGGAGATTTAGGGGGGCACCAGCAGAGGGTGCCTCTTGTGGAGGGGGGGAGCTCAGTGGGGAAACCATAGAGCAATAGCCCCCAACCATAGATGCCGTAGAGCAATGGTTCCCAACCTTTTTGACACCAGGGACCAGTTTTGTGGAAGACAATTTTTCCACGGACCGGTGGGGGTCCTGGGGGTTTTGCTGCCCATCCCTGCCCCCCTATGGGGGGTCTTCAAATGAGGGCTAGGCAAAAGTCATGGAATACATGTCAGATGTTTGAGGGGGGGAGGGAGGGAAGGAAGGAAGGAAGGAAGGAAGGAAGGAAGGAAGGAAGGAAGGAAGGAAGGAAGGAAGGAAGGAAGGAAGGAAGGAAGGAAGGAAGGAAGGAAGGAAGGAAGGAAGGAAGGAAAACAATAGATGAGGAGGGAGAGGTGGAAAGAAATCAACTTTAAATGCAGTTTCCAAGCTGCTGGCTGGCTGGCTTGGCTTGGAGAAGTGATTTAAAGAGAGAAATGCCATCTTCAAGCCAGCTGATGGGGCAGCACAATATGTATGAAAGAGCCATATGTGGCTTCCAAGCCAAAGTTTGGCCACCCCTGTGATAAATTGTGCAATAAGCTATAGGGCAGTGGTTCCCAATCTTTTTGACACCAGGGACCAATTTTGTGGAAGTCAATTTTTCCATGGACTGGGGGTAGTGGGGGAATGATGGTTTTGGGATGATACAACTGTGCCCTTTATTTCTATTAGTTTGGTGTGGTTAAGTGTGCAGACTCTTATCTGGGAGAACCAGATTCCCCACTCTTCCACTTGCAGCTGCTGGAATGGCCTTGAGTCAGCCATAGCTCTCACAGAGCTGTCCTTGAAAAGGCAGCTTCTGGGAGAGCTCTGTCAGCCCCAGCTACCTACCTACCTCACAGGGTGTCTGTTGTGGGGGAGGAAGGTAAAGGAGATTGTGAGCCGCTCTGAGACTCTGAAATTCAAAGCGGAGGGCAGGATATAAAGCCAATGTTGTCTTAGTTATTATTACATTGCAATATATAATGAAATAATTATACAACTCAAGGCCTGGTTGTTAATAGACCCTGGACCGGTACCTGTTCACGGACCGAGGGTTGGGGACCCCTGCTATAGGGCCGTGAGCAAATTCACTCCTCATCAGGCAGTTCTTAGATTACCCCTCTCCTTTTATTTTCCTGTATTTCCCTCTACACCTAAGGAGTGCCTTGAGCGTATGGCAACCCCCACCTTGTCTGTAGCTGGCCCCATTTCACTACCCTCCTGATGGGCACGGGCCCATGCAATTCACAGTCGATGGAGAGACGATAAATAAATACGATTCACGGGAGCACAGTCTATGCCTGAACAAATGCCTCGGTGCCGGAGGTGAGGCGATGCCTTCTGTTCAGCGCTGCGAGTCCATCAAGCAACACGATGTCATGAGGACTGCTTAATTTCCTGGAATGAACTGTGAAAATGCCCGGCTTCTCAAACTTGTCTGGAGCGTGGCTGCGTTTTTATTTTTTGAAAGATAGACAACTAATTGAGGTGCACCTTTCGGAGCCAAAAGCCGCTCTCCTGTATGTGGGCCTCCCCATATCTTTAGCTCAGAAACCCTACGGCAAACCAGGCTCCTGTGTCAATTATAGAAAAATCAATGAAGATACTGTTCGGGACTCCTCTTCACCATTCAGTGCGGATGAGATCCTTCAGTTTCTAGCAATGATTCATTTACTTCCACCTTCTCTGGGGGGCTACTGACGAGCTGCTATCTCTCAAGAATGTGAAGCCAAAAAAGATGCCTTTTGTTTCCTTCTGGAGCACCTTTTCTGACGCACAATAGATTTATCTGGAGTAAAATCTGCTACTCTGGCCTGCTTTGCTCTTTAACAGTGCCATCCTAAGCAGAGTGCGCCGTCCTAAGTCCATTGACAATGGAATGTGGTCATACATTGCCCAGGATGGTCAACTCTTGATTGGAAAATTTAAAGGTTTGGGGGTGGAGCTTGGGGAAGGTGGGGTTTGGAGAGGGTAAGGAATCTCAGTGGGGTATAATGCTACAGACCCCCGCCCTCCAAAGCAACCATTTTCTCCATGGAAATTGATCTCTGTCCTTTGAAGATCAGTTAGGGTTGCCAGGTTCAACTCAGAAAATACCTGGGGACTTTGGTGGGTGGGAGGTAGAGCTGGGAGACTTTTACCATTCCCTAAAATAAATATAAAAATACAGCAGTGCAGTTCCCTTGAATACAGTCTTTATTTTCCCCAGCAGCTACACTTCCGCTAAATGAAAGTGAACACACACAGTCTCTAATGGGGATGGGACGGTGGCTCAGTGGTAGAGCATCTGCTTGGGAAGCAGAACATCCCAGGTTCAATCCCTGGCATCTCCAAAAAAGGGTCCAGGCAAATAGGTGTGAAAAACCTCAGCTTGAGACCCTGGAGAGCCACTGCCAGTCTGAGTAGACAATACTGACTTTGATGGACCAAGGGTCTGATTCAGTAGAAGGCAGCTTCATATGTTCATATGTTCTCACAAAACAGCCAAAATAAACACAGTTAGCAAGCGCACACCTTCATGATCTCACTAGGGCAATTTACTCACATTACTGAATATAGCATCTGCTGTATTTTAACCAACTTCTTCAGGCTAATAGGAAAAAGAAAAAATAGCCTAGAGGGTGGAGTTTTCCTCCAAACAAACAGAGGGACTGAGAGCTCTGTCTGCTCGCCCCACCCCCCTGCAGCTTTCCTCTTGCCAGATTTAAAGGCACACACACATTCAGAAACACAAACAGTTGCAAGCTTCTTCTAAGCCTGTGAAGGTTTGAAAGCACATGGTGGCTGTTGGGGCAGGGCTTCCCCCCACCAGTCAGTAGGGTGGTGGCAGGGCAGAGCCTAAAAAACTGGGGGTTCCCTCACCCGGATCTGGGGACTGGCAAGCCTAAAATCAGTTGTAATCCTGGGAGATCTCCAGGCCCCATGAGAAGATTGGCAACACTGATATGCCTCAAGCCCCCTGGGAATGAGAGCCTGATACCATTGACATAGACCTCAAATTGCTAGACATCAGCAAGGAGTTCATCTTCTCCAGCCTTTATCCTGCTTAGTCCCTTTTTCTCATTTCTTACAGCTCGATGAGGTTTACTGTCTGCCATCTTAAACAGGCTGTCTTTAATAGACAGCGGATTTAGGATTGCAATAAGCAAAGTAACATCCTAAAAATATGCAGCCAGATAATTGATAAAATCTGTTCCTGGATGGTATTGCAAGAATGCAATCAAAGGACTGCATTTTTACATCCTCCATATATATTTTTTTAAAGCAAGATATACAGAAAACTAGATGGTCAGGAAAAGTTCTGGCTTAGCTGTCACCTTGAAATGCTAGTTTTCTATGAGCTGAGAATCCTCCCTTCCTTGGGTAGCCTTCAGATCCCATCTGCAGCCTCTACTGGTACAGTCCAGAAATGACTGTATTGTGATTGCCAATTCTGGGCTGTGAAATTCCTGAAGGTTTAGGGGAGGAGCCTCAGGAGTGCAGGGTCTGGGGAAGGGAGGGACCTCAGTGGTGTCCATAGAGTCATTTCCTTCAGGGGGATTGGTCTTTGGAGTCTGAAGATCACTTGTAATTCTAGATGTCTTCAGGACCCACCAGGGGGCTGGCACCCATACGTGGACTGACTCCTGAAACAAACATTTAGCTGGTTGATTGGTATGCTGTTTTCAAACCCCAGTGGGGCCTGGAGATCTTGCAGAATTACAACTGATCTCCAGACTACAGAGAGCAGTTCCCCTGGAGAAAATGACCTGTTTAGAGGGTGGAATCTATGACATTATACCCACTGAGATCCCTTGTCTTCAAGCCCTGACAACCCCAGGCTCCATTTGCAAACCTTTAGGAATTTGACAGCCCTGGTACCCATCAGTCTTATGTTTGACCAGGCAACTTCCCATAGGGAAGTCCTGTTAATTGATCTGGTAAGGATGCCAGCCTCCAGGTGGGACCTGGGGATCCCCTGGAATTACAGCTCATCTCCAGACTACACAGATCAGGTCCACTAGAGAAAACAGATGGTTTGGAGGGTTGATTCTATGGCATTGTACCTGACTGAGGTTCCTGTCCTTCTCAGGCTCCACCACAAATCTTCAGGAGCTTCCCAACCTGGATCTGCTAACCTTACCCTTCCATCCCCTGAGGGTGGCCAGGATGGACCTGGCAATGCGAATGGGAAAAATATTAATTTTGTAGCCACCCAGGGCATTTTGGGTAGTAAAGGCCTGGAACTCATTTGTATATTAGGCCACACCCCCTGATGCCAAGCCAACTGGAATGGCATTCCTGCTCAAAAAAAGCTCTGTAGCCACTTCCCAGAAAACTGCCCAAAGCATCCTATAGCATTTCAAAATCAAGCAACAGAATTAAAAAATATCAGATCAGTTTGAAAGATCACAAAGCAACTCCAGAATTTAAAAATAACAGAAATGTCCAGACCAACAGCAATCAACCACTAAAACCAGTGCAAAAAATAAGTGTTTAACTAAATATGAAAGTTTCCCCGCAACCATATCAAATATTTGGTGAGCTGGACCCTCCCAGAACTCTGTAAATGATCAGGAATGAATGCCTTTAAAATCTTGATTAAGGAACCTCGAAACAGCAAAGCAAATCAATTGAAACTAAACTGACGCAGTAATTCTTTTCATATTATTATTTTTCTGCGGTTTTCCCCTCCCCCGTGACTGGATTGGTCATCTGCTAATTTAATACCAGTGCAATTGAATAAAAATGGATTGCTTTTCAAATCAGATAATTAATTAGCTAAAAAGTCCTTCGTGAGTGGCCAGCCCCAATCAGGGGGATGGTGACCCTCTGGAGTCTCTCATGGGGGATCATCCTCCAGGAAGTGGTCTGGGGAGCAGAAGTATATTTTCTCATGCAGATTCAGCCTCCTTAAGTGGTCAGCTCAGGGGCAGAGCTACTATGAAGTTAATGAAGCTTAAGCAGGGCTTTTTTGGTAGAAAAAAACAAGCAGGAACCTATTTGCATATTAGGCCACACCCCCTGACATCACCATCATTTCACACAGGACTTTCTTGTCGAAAAAGCCCAGCATAAGAACATAAGAGAAGCCATGTTGGATCAGGCCAATGGCCCATCCAGTCCAACACTCTGTATCACACAGTGGCCAAAAAATTTATATATATATATATATATAAATATATATATATATATATATATACACACACACCAGTGAAGAAGTACCTCCTTTTCTCTGTTCTAACTCGACTGCTCAGCAATTTCATTGAATGCCCATGAGTTCTTGTATGGTGAGAAAGGGAGAAAAGTACTTCTTTCTCTACCTTCTCCATCCCATGCATAATCTTGTAAACCTCTATCATGTCACCCCGCAATCGACGTTTCTCCAAGCTAAAGAGCCTCAAGCGTTTTAACCTTTCTTCATAGGGAAAGTGTTCCAAACCTTTAATCATTCTAGTTGCCCTTTTCTGCACTTTTTCCAATGCTATAATATCCTTTTTGAGGTGCGGTGACCAGAATTGCACACAGTATTCCAAATGAGACTGCACCATCGATTTATACAGGGGCATTATGATACTGGCTGATTTGTTTTCAATTTCCTTCCCAATAATTCCCAGCATGGCGTTGGCCTTTTTTATTGCAATAGCACACTGTCTTGACATTTTCAGTGAGTTATCTACCACAACCCCAATATCTCTCTCTTGGTCAGTTTCTGCCAGTTCACACCCCGTCAACTTGTATTTGTAGCTGGGATTCTTTGCCCCAATGTGCATTACTTTGCACTTGGCCACATTGAACATCATCTGTCACGTTGACGCCCCCTCACCCAGCCTCAACAGATCCCTTTGGAGTTCCTCACAATCCTCTCTGGTTCTCACCACCCTGAACAATTTAGTGTCATCTGCAAACTTGGCCACTTCACTGCTCACTCTCAACTCCAAATCATTTATGAACAAGTTAAAGAGCATGGGACCCAGTACTGAGCCCTGTGGCACTCCACTGCTTACCGTCCTCCACTGCGAAGACTGCCCATTTATACTCACTCTCTGCTTCCAATTAATTAGCCAGTTTTTGATTAGCAGGAACTCATTTTGATTAGCAGGAACTCATTTGTATATTAGGTCACACCCCCTGACATCACCATCATTTCACACAGGGCTTTCTTGTAGAAAAAGCCCAGCAGGAATTCATTTGCATATCAGGCCCCACACCCCTGACACCAAGCCAGCTGAAACTGCATTCCTGGGTGTTCCTGCTCAAAAGAAAGCCCTAAACTTAAGTTTCAGGGCCCCTGAAGCAACTTTTTTTTTTCAACAAAATGGATGGCGGGTTTTTTTCAGTGTCTGTAATCAAAATAAGGCTGTCTTAGTGACATTAAAGTATTCTCTAACGTCCATTTCATATAGGGTTGCCAAGTCTCCCATGGCCTCTGGTACCATAGAGTTCTCCTCCCAAATTGCTAGAGTGTCCAGGAAAACCATAGTATTTTCCCAGAAGCTCCTAGAGTGGCCGATATGCATGATGATATCACTTGCAAGTGACATCATCGCACTGGTGACGCTGGGTTGGGAACCTCCAGAGGAGGAGAACCCCCGCCCAGGAGCTTGGCAGCCCTAGTTTCATATGGCCTCAAAAAGTCCCTGTAATTGGTCAGATTTCAGAATTTTCTCAGGGACTTGCAGCACCCGAACCCCCAGCTGTATGGGCTCGCTAAGCTCAAAGGATCTATTCATAGCCTACATTTTAGCAGCTGGATCCTCGAATCCTTCGTTGGTGCATGGCTTCATAGTTGTACAGCTCATTTTAAAGGGCTCTTCTCCACCGTTTGGGCCTCAAGCTCCTTGCAAGGGCAGCAAGGCCCTTTGGACCTTGTTGGATGTTGCTGGTTGAGAAGGGGCCCCCATAACACTTCAGGCTTCAGGGTCCCAAAAGTGTAGGTCTGCCACTGGTTTGCCCCATAATGTCAGTTACAAACCCGTGGGGCAAACCTAAGCAGAGTTACACCTTTTAAGCCCACTGACTATATAGAAACCCTTTATACACTTCATGCATCTCACCAGGGGTTCCTTCATAGAAAAAGAGATGCCAGGGCTCATTTGCATAATTCATTTGCATATGCCACACACCCCTGACATCACCAGAAGAAGCCAGTTTGGTGTAGCGGTGAAGCTTATCTGGGAGAATCGAGTTTGATTCTCCACTTGCACCTGCTGGAATTGCCTTGGGTCAGCCATAGCTCTGGCAGAGGTTGTCCTTGAAAGGGCAGCTGCTGTGAGAGCCCTCTCTAGCCCCACCCACCTCACAGGGTGTCTGTTGTGGGGGAGGAAGGTAAAGGAGATTGTAAGCCACTCTGAGACTGATTCAGGGAGAAGGGCGGGGTATAAATCTGCGGTCTTCTTCTACTACTACCACTACTGTTACTACTAAATTATATCTGCTACCTTAAAATGCTTCTTGAGCTACAGTTGTCATAATAAAACCTTACTCCCATCATACTTCTTCAATTGCTTTCTGCTATGTGGCATGAGGAAGATTTCCGTCTCTCTGCTTTATATGTTTTTGTTATTTTCCCATTTCTTGTGGGGGAAAATATTAGAAAGCTCGTCGAATCTTAGAGTTCAGCAAAATTCTCACAGGGGATTTGAACAATGGGGAAGAAAGAAGGAGCACAATAAAATTTAGAGGTTCCGGAACTCTGCTCCTATGAACCCCTGCTCAAAATGAGGGCTGCATCCTCACATACAACATCAAAAAGAGAGGTAGAATATTGAAATATGGAATCTTTCTCTTTCTTACAACTGAAACATACACAGCTGCCATATACCAAGAATTTCTATCTCTGGGAAGGAAGGGGCCATGACTCAATAGTAGAGCATTTGCTTGGCACACAGGAGATCCCAAATTCGATCCCTGCTCTCTCCAGATAAATGAATCAAGTAATAGGTGATGTGAAAGCCCTCTCCCCAAGACCCTGGAGAGTCAGCTGGTCTGAGTAGGCAATACTGACCCTGATGGACCAAGGCTTTGGCGTAGTATAAGGTAGCTTCATGTGTTCATGAAGAGAGACAGTTTGATGTCATGGCTAAGAGCAGCGGAAACCGGGTTTGATTCCCCAGTCCTCCTCCACATGCAGCCAGCTGGGTGACTTTGGATCAGTCACAAGTTTTCTCTCACAGCTGTTTTCTCAAGAGCAGTTCTTGAAAGAACTTTCTCAGCCCCACCTACCTTGCAGGGTGTCTGTTGTGGGAAGAGGAAGGCAAGGTGAATGTAAGCTGCTCTGAGACTCCGAGTAAAGGGCAAGGTACTAATCCAATCTCCTCCTCTCCTCCTCCTCTTCCTTCTTCTGCTCTGAGTCGCAGTCACTGTTGTACACCACTCTTGATCCACCCTTGGTCCTGTCAAGCAGGCATGCACAGTGAGTTCCCATTAGAAACTTCGATTCCCAGGGTTGTGGGAGCGAGTTCAGATTGAAAAGAGACTGGGCCTTCCATACCGTTTTCCCAATCTGAAATGGTCCTGCGGAGCCATAGCTTACCCCAATGGAAAAATTTAAATAGGGGCTATATGTGGGCATTCGATAAAATTCAATACAAGAACTCGTGGGCATTCGATGAAATTGCTGAGCAGTCAGGTTAAAACAGATAAAAGGAAGTACTTCTTCACCCAAAGGGTGATTAACATGTGGAATTCACTGCCACAGGAGGTGGGGGCGGCCACAAGTATAGCCACCTTCAAGAGGGGTTTAGATAAAAATATGGAGCACAGGTTTATCAGTGGCTATTAGCCACAGTGTGAGTGTATATAAAAAAATTTTGCCACTGTGTGACACGGAGTGTTGGACTGGATGAGCCGTTGGCCTGATCCAACATGGCTTCTCTTATGTTCTTATGTGTACCAATGGCTGTACATAACAGGAGAAATAGCGGCTTCCTGGGGTCATTTCAGTTTTGGGAACTGGGTGGGGGAGGGAGCTTTGGCGCTTCCTGCCTGACACTGTTCCAAGCTGAATCAGCCATCCCTGTTACTGAGAATCTTAGTTTCAATGGGAACTCCTGTCTTGTTAGTACTTGGTATGGGACAGCATCTCCTACAGTTAGGCTCTCAGGCAGGCAGTTTTTACCTGGCATCATTTTAACTACAAACAGAAGAAGAAGACGAAGACTGCAGATTTATACCTGCCCTTCTCTCTGAATCAGAGACATAGAGTGGCTTACCATCTCCTTCCCCCACAACAGACACCCTGTGAGGTGGGTGGGGCTGAGAGGGCTCTCACAGCAGCTGCCCTTTCAAGGACAACTCCTACGAAAGCTATGGCTGACCCAAAGCCATTCCAGCAGCTGCAAGTGGAGGAGTGGGGAAACAAACCCAGTTCTCCAAGATAAGAGTCCGCACACTTAACCACTACACCAAACTGGCTCTCCAGAGACTGAACTCTGCATTAGGTTGTGCATTAGGGTGGCCAATCTCCAGGTAGGAACTGGATTTCTGGAATTACAACAGATTTCCAGACAATAGATTTCAGTTTCCCTGGAGAAATTAGCAGCTTTGGGGCTCATTAACTTGAAGAAACAATGACTCAGGGGTGACACGATGGGATAGAGAAGGTAGAGAGAGAAGCACTTTTCTCCCTTTCTCACATTACAAGAACTTGTGGGCACTCCATGAAATTGCTGAGCAGTCAGGTTATAACATACAAAAGGAAGTACTTCTTTACCCAAAGAGTGATTAACACATGGAATTCACTGCCACAGGAGGTGGTGGCAGCTACATACATAGTCAGCTTCAAGAGGGGACTGGATAAACATCTGGAGCAGAGGTCCATCATTGGCTTTTAGCCACAAGGTATAAATGGAACTCTCTGTCTGGGGCAGCATTCTTGGTGCTTGGGAGGGGCAACAGTGGGAGGACTTCTAGTGCCCTGGCCTCACTTATGGACCTCCTGATGACACCTGGTTTTTTGGCCACTGTGTGTCACAGAGTGTTGGACTGGATGAGCCATTGGCTTGATCCAACATGGCTTCTCTTATGTTCTTATGTTTGGAGGGTGGACTCTATGGCATATCCCACTGAAGTCCCTCTCCTCCCCAGCCTCCTGCTTCACCCCCAAAATCTCCAGGAATTTCCCAGCCTGGGGTGGGCACCCCTACTTTGCATGTAAAACAAATGCCCTGCCACTCAGCCCAACCTCCTCAAATGGTTTCAAAAGACTCCTTGCTTCAGGAATGTTTCTTCCACTTGGAGATGCTTCCCCATTGAAAAGCAGATTATGACTCTTATCGATAAATACGTCGATTTTTCTTTCTCCTGAAAGCAAAACAGTGGGTATCCTTTTTTTTTAACAATACTAGAAATTAATTGGACAAGGCTGCTAGGAGACAGATAAAATTCACATTGAAGGTCTCATCCAACCAACGGGCCAGCAATAAGCCATCCCAGATAGCCAGTTTGGTGTAGTGGTTAAGTGTGCAGACTCTTAGCTGGAAGAACCAGGTTTGATTCCCCACTCCTCCACTTGCACCTGCTGGAATGGCCTTGGGTCAGCCATAGCTCTGGCAGAGGTTGTCCTTGAAAGGGCAGCTGCCGTGAGAGCCCTCTCCAGCCCCACCCACCTCACAGGGTGTCTGTTGTGGGGGAGGAAGAGAGCCAGTTTGGTGTAGTGTTGAAGTGTGCGACTCTTATCTGGGAGAACCAGGTTTGATTCCCCACTCCTCCACTTGCAGCTGCTGGAATGGCCTTGGGTCAGCCATAGCTCTGGCAGAGGTTGTTCTTGAAAGGGCAGCTGCTGTGAGAGCCCTCTCCAGCCCCACCCACCTCACAGGGTGTCTGTTGTGGGGGAGGAAGAGAGCCAGTTTGGTGTAGTGTTGAAGTGTGCGACTCTTATCTGGGAGAACCAGGTTTGATTCCCCACTCCTCCACTTGCACCTGCTGGAATGGCCTTGGGTCAGCCATAGCTCTGGCAGAGGTTGTCCTTGAAAGGGCAGCTGCTGTGAGAGCCCTCTCAGCCCCACCCACCTCACAGGGTGTCTGTTGTGGGGGAGGAAGATAAAGGAGATTGTGAGCCGCTCTGAGACTCTTCAGAGTGGAGGGCGGGATATAAATCCAATATCTTCTTCTTCATCATCTTCTTCAGTACTCAAACTACCTGGTATCCAGTACCCAAACTACCTGGTATCCAGTATTCAATGATCTATGCCTGATGTTTGCCCTTGAAAAGTCTGTCCTCCGATGTTTGAAATCTTTAAAAACATTGCCCCTGCCCTGCTTCTGCTGGCTGTACAAGCAGACAATCCAGATAACATCAGAAGTCACTTACAGCAAATCTTGTCTGGGAAGCTGGTTTTACAGATTGTCAAGAAAGGAAGTGCACGAGGAATGTGACTGGCAGTGTTCCAGAATACAGCGAAATAGACAGTTTTGCTAATACCTCTGCTCAGGCCACACGCTCCCATCTAACTTGAGCACGGTAGGAGACATGTGCCAACTGTGTCCTATCTGCCATTCTCTCATTGTGTCCTCGTCTGAGGGAAAGGCTCACAGAGGCGTAGGCCATGGCGTCTGTACGAGTGTTGCCAGCAAAGCAGCGGACACGGGAGCCGATCAATGAAAGCCACTTTGGCGGAACCACAAATACTATGTCAAGTCCTTCCCCGTTTTCTGCTTGACTGGTGACGGACCACATCAGGTTCATTCATAACTTTCCCTTGAACTCTGGCAACTGTGCATATTAAAGAGGATCCTCTTACAGAGGTAGCTGAAGATGTTTTTTTGCGGTTAGCACTGTAAACCAGAACATCAATTCCATTCATATGAAAGGGAGTTTTTATATTTAAAAAAAACAACAACCAAGTGGCTATCAATCAATCAATCGACTAACTTTATTGTCTTAGGCCTGGGCCATAACAATCAATCATACTGATCAATAACTATAAACAATACACAGAGATAATAAAATGCTGCTATTACATCAAAGAGTCCAGATAACAGTTCGATGCATTGGCTTTAACCAACTTTTCCAGCAGCCGTCGCAAACGAGGCCACCTTTCATCTTAAAGGCTGTCGCTTTTCTGGTCAGCAAGAACTCACGTCTTTGACAAGTAGATCTCAAAGATATGTTGGGTTCAAGACAAAGGATTGGATCCGATGGTTCCCTTCCACTAAGCAAAGAAGATTTTCTTGGGGGAAGACATCCTTCCATTAGAGTAATGAGTTTTTCCTCCAGTAGAAGCACCCAGCCTTCCATCTGTAGACGATTTCTCACCTAGCAAAAGGCAGCCATTTGGGCCAACCCAACAAGTTGATGGGATGTGAACTGGCAGAGACTGACCAAGAGAGAGATCTTGGGGTCATAGTAGATAAGTCACCGAAAATGTCAAGACAGTGTGTGACTGCAATAAAAAAGGCCATGCTGGGAATTGTTAGGAAGGGAATTGAAAACAAATCAGTCAGTATCATAATGCCCCTGTATAAATCGATGGTGTGGCCTCATTTGGAGTACCGTGTACAATTCTGGTCACCGCACCTCAAAAAAAAGATATCATAGCATTGGAAAAAGTACAAAAAAGGGCAACTAGAATGATTAAAGGGTTGGAACACTTTCCCTATGAAGAAAGGTTAAAACGCTTGGGGCTCTTTAGCTTCGAGAAACATCAACTGAGGGGTGACATGATAGAAGTTTACAAGATTATGCATGGGATAGAGAAGGTAAAGAAAGAAGGACTTTTCTCCCTTTCTCACAATACGAGAATTCGTTACATTCAATTAAATTGCTGAGCAGTTGAGCTAGAATGGATAAAAGGAAGTCCTTCTTCACCCAAAGGGTGATTAACATGTGGAATTCATTGCCACAAGAGGTGATGGTGGCTACAAGCATAGACAGCTTCAAGAGGGAATTGGATAAGCATATGGAGCAGAGGTCCATCAATGGCTACTAGCCACAGAGTATTGTTGGAACTCTCTGGGGCAGTGATGCTCTGGATTCTTGGTGCTTGGGGGGGTGGCACAGTGGGAGGGCTTCTAGCCCCACCGGTGGACCTCCTGATGGCATTTGGGTTTTTTGGCCACTGTGTGACACAGAGTGTTGGACTGGATGGGCCATTGGTCTGATCCAACATGGCTTCTCTTATGTTCTTAACCCAGCCTTTCTTCCATGCCATGCTTTTATAGAGGGCAGAAAAGGAGATAATAGACCAAAACTCCACTTCGCATGTATGGTATATGTGCTGCCTGTACTCCATCCTGGATATACCATCATGCTTCTATGATTGTGTGTAGGTGTGCATGCTTGCGTGCCTGGTAGTCATGGTGACTTCTGGCAACCCCTAGTGGGACTAGGACATTGCAGAGAGGTGGCTGGGATATTGCCTGCCTCTGTGTCCCTGGCCCTGGTATTCCTTGGACTTTTCTCTTCCAGGTACTTGCCAGGGTCAGCCCTGCTTAGCTTTTGAGATCTGATGAGATCGGGCTTGCCTGGGCTACCCAGGTCAGAGTACAGTTCTGTGAGTCTTCTAAGGCCCGATGTTTGCTATTCGAAAAACATCTGCTGAGATGCAGGGCTTTTTTTTAGAAGCCCAGCAGGAACTCATTTGCATATTAAGCCACACCCTCCGATGCCAAGCCAGCCAGAACTGTGTTCATGTGCATTCCTGCTTTTAAAAAAAGGCCCTGATGAGAAGTAATTTGAGGCAGGAGCGGAGCCACTGATGCAGAAGCTTCTCAACTCTCCTTCCAGGTTTCCTTCTGAAACATGTTTCCGGCTTACAGTTGTCACAGCACGCCTAAAGCTGAGCAAAGAAGCTGCCTGAGAGACTTGCCTGACTTCAGTCCAGCTTCACTGTACACATGCAAATATGCATCAGAGGCAATTCACAGTTTAAAAAGTACAATATAGCGTGAGCATCCAATGTATACCTAATTTAGTCCAGCAGTTTTCCAGTCTATCCAGAGGTATGTGCATGATCCATGCAACGGTCACTTCCAGGTTGTAACTCACTCTATGCAGACCTGCCCTTGAGACTGATCTGGAAACACCAACTGGTGCAAAATGCGGCAGCTTGGTTCCTAACTGGATTGCCTGTACGGGCAAGCAGTCAACCGATGCTGTGCAAATTGCGCTGGTTACTAGTTGAGTACAGGTTTTAGTATTGACATTCAAAGCCTTACGTGACCTGGGACCGACATACCTGCAGAACGCCACTCCCCATATGAGCCCCACAGGGTGCTGCAATCGGCCAACCAACATCTTCTGGTCATCCCTGGCCCTAAGGACGTTCATCTTGCCTCGACCATGGCCAGGGCCTTCTCGGCTCTGGCCCCAACCTGCTGGAATCCTCTCCCTGTGGAGATACGGGCCCTACCGGATTTGTTACCTTTCCATAGGGCCTGTAAGACAGAGCTGTTCCACCAGGCGTTTAGTTGAGGCAAGCGGGTGTCCTTTACTTCATTGCCTATACCATCAACTATCTTCCCCCACAGTGATCCATCATCTGAACTACTATATCTGGGCCACTGAATGATTATACTTCAATTTGCACTATGTGCCTGACCGCCTTTGTTATATAATGCTGTTGTTTTAATTGTATTTATTGGTTTTATTGTATGTGACCGGTTTTACTTGAATGTGATCCACCCTGAGCCCGTCTGGAAAGGGCGGAATATAGCTTTACCAAATAAATAAAATGGCAGTCCATTTATGCACAGAGGTCTCTCTTGAATGGCGCACATCTGAGTACCCTTGATAAATTTCTTTTATCAGTGGTGAACTTTCGCTTCTTCTTGGGGCCTTTTGTCCAATGGGGTGCATGGTTTGCCATACCTCTTCCGCTTCTAAGTTCTGTTCTAGGTCTTTCTTTTCCTGCTTCCCAGATAGTTCAGTTCCTCCCAGTGCGCTTCATGCACTCCTCCAAACATCGCAAGAATGATTTCCTCGCTTGTCACAACCATCTTTGTTCTATTCACATTTATTTTTAGGCCATAATCCTGAAAATCAGAACTCATTGTCTTTTACGGTCTTGCATCTTTCCTTCTATTGCAGCCGTTACTGCTTTTATCCTCAGAGCAGGTTGATTTTGTTCCCATTTACTTTAACGCATGATTTTACTGCTGATTTTTAAAAAAAAAAAACACGTATTATTATTGATTGCATCCTCTATAAATACGTTAACAGTACAGAAACAGAGAGCAAGTTACCTATTGTAACATAATTAAAAGCCAGTGTTTACCATAAGAAAAACTCTACAGCTTATGAGAATTTACTATTAGAGTCTAATAGTGTAATATAAAAATAAGTTGAATCTATTGGTAGGTAATACTGTTGATACATAGAGGCTTAATGTTTTTTGCTTTTAAGCTACCATTTTAGGATGTGGCCTGAATTGAATGGCAATTATAGCCCTGGGAAGGGGAAACATTCAGAGATAGTAAACCTCTGGATCTCAGTGCCAGGAGGCAACATTGGGGAAGGCCTTGGCCTCTGTGCCTTGTTGTTGGCCATCCAGAGGAACTGGCTGGCCACTGTGTGAGGCAGGATGCTGGACTAGGTAAACCACTGGTCTGACCCAGCAGGGCTCTTCTGATGTTCTCATCAGGGGAAGGCCTTCCTGATGTATGCAGTCCTCCAAGAGCTTACAAAAACAAGCCTTGTAAGCTTTTGGAGGATTGGCTACATCAGGAGGTGTGGCCTAATATGCAAAGGAGTTCCTGCTAGAATTCCACCCCTGCACACAGTTATTTGGACTCCACCATAATCTCAGCTACATCCACTGCCCAGGGCCTCTGGGGAGAGGGCTGCTGGTGGCAGTGAGCATAGGCAGTGGGAGAGCTCACAGATTAGCATGGGGAGGACACACAATAGGGTTACCAGCTCTGGTTTGGGAAATACCTGGAAGGGTTTCTCTTTTTTGCTGGGGAGGGGGGTGAAACCTAATGAGGATGGGGTTTGGGGAGGGGAGGGACCTCAGCAAGGCACAGTGCCATAGAACAAGGTTGGCCAAATTTGCTTAATGTAAGAGCCACATAGTTTATTTAGTTTAGTTTAGTTTATTTATGATTTATATCCCGCCCTTCCCACCAAGGTGGCTCAGGGCGGCTCACAGCACATAAAATCTAACATAAAAATATTAAGTTTAAACATTTTACACAGTTAAAAACATTAAAACATAACAAAAATCTAATAGAACCACACTCAGTTTCCTATGCCGGTTAGTTATAAGCCAGCCGGAAGAGGGTTGTCTTACAGGCCCTGCAGAACTGAGCAAGGTCCCGCAGGGCCCTCACCTCCTCTGGCAGCTGGTTCCACCAGGAAGGGGCCATTACAGAGAAAGCCCTGTCCCTGGTAGATTTCAGGCGGGCTTCCTTTGGCCCGGGGACAACGAGAAGATTTTGGGTTCCCGATCTCAGTACTCTCTGGGGAACATGTGGGGAGAGACAGTCCCTCAGGTAGGCAGGTCCTAGGCCATATAGGGCTTTAAAGGTAATGACCAGCACCTTGTACCGAACTCAGTATATTATTGGCAGCCAGTGCAGGCCAAATGTGCTCCCATCTTGGGAGCCCCAATAACAGCCGGGCAGCAGCATTCTGCACTAACTGCAACTTCCGGGTTCGGTACAAGGGCAGCCCCATGTAGAGGGCATTGCAGTAGTCCAACCTCGAGGTGAATAAACTTTAGATCTTTGAAAGAGAGAAGACATGAACATTGGATGTTTGAGAGCTAGTGGGAAGGAAGGAAGGAAGGAAGGAAGGAAGGAAGGAAGGAAGGAAGGAAGGAAGGAAGGAAGGAAGGAAGGAAGGAAGGAAGGAAGGAAGGAAGGAAGGAAGGAAGGAAGGAAGGAAGGAAGGAAGGAAGGAAGGAAGGAAAATAATTGGGGAGGGAAAAGGGAGGGAGAGATGGAAAGAAACCAACTTTGCCTTTAAATGCATTCTCCAAGCTGCTGACTGCCTTGTCTTCGAGAAGTGATTTAAAGAGAAAAATGCCTTCTCCAAGTCAGCCAAGGGAACCGTGGGGGCTTCAAAAGCCACACAATATGTGTGAAAGAGCTGCACGTGGCTCTCGAGCCCCAGTTTGTTCACCCCTGCCATAAAGTCTATCCTCCAAAACAGCCATTTTCTCTAGGGGAACTGATCCTGATCGACTGGAAATATTTTTTTTTAATTTCGGTAGATCTCCAGGTACCACCTGGAGGCTGGCAACTCACACACAGGAAGGTGGGAGAAGAAGAAGATATTGGATTTATATCCCACCCTGTACTCTGAATCTCACAATCTCCTTTACCTTACCTTCCCTCACAACAGACACCCTGTGAGGTGGGTGGGGCTGAGAGAACTCTTACAGCAGCTGCCCTTTCAAGGATGCTCTGCAAGATCTGTGGCTGACCCAAGGCCATTCCAGCAGCTGCCAGTGGAGGAGTGGGGAATCAAACCTGGTTCTCCCAGATAAGAGTCTGCGCACTGAACCACTACACCAAACTGGCTCTCTGGAGGGAAGGCATGTCCAAGCGCCTAGTAGTAGGTCGGGGGAGGAGGGGCTGGGATGTCTCAGCCCAGGGCACTCAAAACCTAAAACCAGCCCTGCCAGAACTGCCTCCACACACACACACACACACACACAGAGACCTGCTTAGATTCAACAAGACCATCGCGTCCTGCGCCTTCAGAGCTTCGCTGGTGCTTGTGTATAGGTAACAGGAACAGCCTGTGCTCCAGAGCTAACCTTGTAATGTTCCTAGAGTATTATGCAAATTACAGAGGGTGATTCCAGTTTGACAAGATCTAATTTGATCCATCTCATCAGCTTTGGCGCCTAAACCAGGGACAGGACCTTGCCAAAGGATGCTTGCCAACAAGGTCACAAAGCTGCTCTCGTCCCTGTGCAGAATATAGCATTCCTCTGGTTGATCTTGTGATGTCATCCCTTTGATAAACATTGGTGTGGTTTCTAAATGAGCAAGGAACATGGTCTCATTGGCTAGAATCAGGTCTATACTTGTACTGCTGGCCAACTACCATCCAAAAATTGGCTTTTCTGAGACAGGAATAGGTCAGGGGTGGCCAATTGTGTTTAATGTTAACAGCCGCATACAATAAGCATCAGATGGTTTGAGAAATGCAAAATATGAATGTCAGATGTTTGAGAGAAGGGAGGGAGGAAAAATAGATGGGAGGGGGAGGTGGAAAGAAAGCAACTTTAACATTAAATGCTGGCTTGGCTTGGAGAAGTGATTTAACGAGACAAATGCCTTCTCCAAGCCAGCAAATGGGGCGATGGGAGCTTCAAGAGCCACACAATATGTGTGAAAGAGCCACATGTGGTTCCCAAGCCACAGTTTAGCCACCCCTGGTAATAGGTGATAGCATGCTGTCAAATTTTTAAAAGTCACCCCAGATGCATCACTTTTCTTTTTAAATTGCATTCTCCCATATGCTTAATTTTTAAGAATGTGTGTATCTAGTTTTGTCTGGTCACTGACATTCAAATTGTAGCTGACATAAAATGACCTTTGCATTCTCAAGAGAGGAAGACTGCTCCTTGAGCCAGTTATTGTTTGAGGAACTAAAGGGTTTTATTTGGGTACATTCACACTGCACTAAATAATGTGTTTTGCAACTGGATTTTTACTGGGTAAGAATAGCAAAAAATCCGGTTGCAAAATGCATTATTTAGTGTAGTCTGAATGCACCCTTTGCCTTATTTTGTGACCACGCAGATGTGCATGGGTAGCATGGTGCAGTGGTGAGAGTGCTGCATTAAGATGTGGGGACCCACTCTGCCATGGGAAGTTGATGGGTAACTTTGGGCCAGTCGCACTCTCTCACCCTAACCTTCCTCACAGGGTGGTTGTGAGGAATAAACAGAGGGGAGGTGAAGGATGGGCAGATTTATACCCCATCCTTCTCTCTGAATCAGAAACTCAGAGCGGCTCACAATCTCCTATATCTTCTCCCCCCACAACAGACACTGTGAGGTAGATGGGGCTGAGAGAACTCTCCCAGAAGCTGCCCTTTCAAAGACAACTCTGTCAGAGCTATGGCTAACCCAAGGCCATTCCAGCAGCTGCAAGTGGAGGAGTGGAGAATCTAACCTGGTTCTCCCAGATAAGAGTCCATGCAATTAACCACTACACCAAATTCCACCAGGATGCTGCATATACCGTGTCCTCCCATATACACTTCGTATGACTTGGATGATGAAACTATCACTTGTTCTTAAAATAATTATATGAACCTTTATAATACTTTGTGTTCATTGACTTTATTTGTACCCTTCCTTCCTGTACAACGGGGACCCAAAGTGACTTTCCTCAATCTCTTTTTCTGCATTCATCACAACAGCCCTGTGAGGTAGGTGAGATTGGGAGTGTGTGGCTGGCCCAAAGTCACCCAACAACCATCCATGGCAGAGAACAGATTTGAACCTGGGTGTCCCCAATCCTAGTTCGACCCTCTGAAAGAATGAAGCTGGCTGTTTCTGCACTGCAGTTTATGTAACTGAGCGACCAACCAACATCCACAGAGAAGGAAGGTCCCTAAAAAAATAGGCAATGTTGCATTTTTGCACAAGCTACACAAAAAGGGGCTTGTTGAATCTCCTAAATCCAGGAATGTCATAATGTAAGTGGCACTGCTAACAGGCCCTGCTCCGTGTCACCATACTTCCTTCTTGAAGAAATGATATTCTCCCACTTTCTATTACAAGAAGTTTTCAAGGCATGTATCCGTGTAATCTAAAGCAGAGTTGTGTGTGTTATGTGCCATCAAATCGCTTCCGACTTATGGTGACCCCAGGGCTTTTTTTTGTAACAGGAACTCCTTTGCATATTAGGCCACACAACACTGATGTAGCCAATCCTCCAAGAGCTTACAGTTGTAAGCTCCAGGAGGATTGGCTACATCAAGGATGTGTGGCCTAATATGCAAAGGAGTTCTTGCATTAAAAAAAAAAAGGCCCTGGGTGACCCTAAGAATTCAAGGCCTCCAAAATGTCCTATCATTAACAGCCTTGCTCAGATCTTGCAAACTGTGGCTTCTTTGATTGAGCCAATTTGATTGAGAGCCAATTTGGTGTAGTGGTTAAGTCTGCGGACTCTTATCTGGGAGAACCGGGTTTGATTCCCCACTCCTCCAGGTGCAGCTTTTGGAATGGCTTTGGGTCAGCCATAGCTTTCACAGGAGTTGTCCTTGAAAGGGCACCTTCTGGGAGAGCTCTCTCAACCCCACCTCCCTCACAGGGTGTCTGTTGTTGCGGGGGGAGGTAAAGGAGATTGTGACCACTCTGAGATTCAGAGCATAGGGTGGGATATAAATCCAATATCATCTTCTTATGCTGGGTTTTCCTCTTTTCCCGCGGCCTTTCACTTTTCCTAGGATTTTTGTCTTGTCCCATGATTCTTGTCTTCTTATGATGTGACTGAAGTATGATAGCCTCCGTTTATTCATTTTGGCTCCTAGGGAGAATTCAGACTTGTTTAGAAGGAAGAAAATACTATTTAAATGTGGTGTTGTAGGAGAGCTTTATGGACACTACGGACCACCAAAAAGACAAATAAGTGGGTTCTAGCCAGCGTTACCTTGAAGCTGAGTTAGTGTGAGCGGGCTCATGGGGGGCGGGGGGGGTTGCCTCTGGATCACACATTTTTGTCTTAGATCAGGAAGGATGGCCCCAGAGCAAAGAATACAGTAGCCAAATCACTTGCTCACAAATGTAATGCCGGTAGTTCACAAAGTAAAATTTTTGCTTACAAGACTCCACAGCTTAGAGTTAGCATTGGTTTGAATCCATTTATTTGTCCCTTTGGTAGTCCATAAAACTTTCCTCCAGCACCATGCTTAAAATATATTTTCTTCCTGTCAGCTTCCTTCCTAGTCCAACTTTCCCATCCTTCTAAATCCATTGAAGTTAGTAAGTTTTTAATATTTTGCTTTTTGTTTCTTTTCCTTTTACTAGTACTTTTTTATTTTTATTTTTCTAGTTTCCTTTTCTTTTACTGTGTTAGTCGTGGATCACGCCTAATAGAAATTACTCGATAGTAATTTTTGGAATAATCTGTAATAGTTTGCATAAAAATTATTTAGGCAGTTAAGAATTCTTAGCAATGCTTACTTAATAGTTTAATGATAACATGGGTTCAATTAGATTGATTGTATTTTGATGTTGGAATTATTGCCTTAACTTTAATCTTGTTTTCATCTTGATCTCTCTCCTTGGATAGAAAATGGTCTACATATCTAGACACATCTATATAACTTAAAATTCTTACTAGATATTTTATTGTATGTATGTAAGTATTTATGCTCGTTTATAACCTGATTCCATAAGATTAATTAATTGTATATGAGTATTAATATTGATATTAACTTGTATATTTTCAAAATTCAATAAAATATATAAATGAGTGGGCTTGAAGTGGTGTATTATTGCATTATAAGAGGTCTAAACCAATCCAAAGTGTTTTCAGGTCGAAGACGTAAGACTTCTCCAGCCAGTCTTGGAGGACTTGGTGGGGGGAGGGGACTCTATGGAGGAATAGGGTCTAAGTCAGGATTGTCAAACTCATTTATTATGAGGACCGGAGCTGACATATTCTTCTGATAGCTTAAGACTTTTTCAGATACAACGTTTAAAATGTTCACATTTCAATAACCATATTCACAGATGGAGAGGGGAGGGGCTATGGCTCAGTGGTTGAGCCTCTGCTTGACATACAGAAGGTCTCGGCTTCAATCTCCAGCATCTCCAGATGAAAGGATCAGGTGGTAGGTGAGGTGAAAGACCTCTTCCTGAGACCCCAGAGAGCTGCTGCCACTCTGAGTGGATAATACCGACCTTGATGGACCAAGGGTCTGATTGAGTATAAAGCAGCTAAGGCCAGAAAAAGCCAGGGAAAGGGAATTAACCCAGAACAAATTGCATTAAGTACCTAAAGGTTAAGAAGAGATAAATATACAGGGTCAAATAATACTATTCATCAGTTTAAAAATTGTAAAAGCTGGGTCCAAATGAAGTAATTTTTAAACATTATTGTTACTTTAATTTTCTATCCCGCCCTCTCCACAAGCGGACTCAGGGCGGCTAACCATTTAAATACAATTTAAAGCAATAAAGCAACAATTAAATACATAAAATACATATCATGGTGCTGTTCACATACATGTCATGACTAAAATAAATTAGTCATCATAACCTAATGTGTTTGATCCCCTTTTAAAAAGTCATATGATGCAGAAGGTATTACTGCATTCTGTGAAGGTGAATTCCACACATTAGTCACTGTGGATATAAAAATATCACCCCCTCCATCTTTAGCCATCCCTTTGCTAAAAGAAACAGACAGGGTTTGTTTGTTTGTTTGTTTGTTTGTTTGTTTGTTTGTAGCAGGAACGCCTTTGCATATTAGGCCATGCCCCTTGATGTAGCCAATCCTCCAAGAGCTTACTGAGCTCTTGTTACAGGGTCTGCTGTAAACTCCTGGAGGACTGGCCTAATATGCAAATGAGTCCCTGCTACAATAAAAAAGCCCTGGAAATAGATACTAAGTGCCACCAACATCTGCCAAACACTTACAAGCCAGTTTGGTGTAGTGGTTAAGTGTGCGGACTCTTATCTGGGAGAAACGGGTTTGATTCCCCACTCCTCCACTTGCACCTGCTAGCATGGCCTTGGGTCCGCCATAGCTCTGGCAGAGGTTGTCCTTGAAAGGGCAGCTGCTGTGAGTCCTCTCAGCCCCACCCACCTCACAGGGTATCTGTTGTGGGGGAGGAAGGTAAAGGAGATTGTGAGCCGCTCTGAGACTCTTCGGAGTGGAGGGCAGGATATAAATCCAATATCTTCTTCTTCTACTTATAATCAGGGCTTCCACACAAGTTATAGCGCTGACATAATTTCTCTTTAAGTACAGCCTACATCTTCCTTGGCAGAAATCTAGAGAATGTTAGTTATATAAAAATATGCTCATTTTAAAAGGTCAAATCTTATGGAGGCACCACCGCAAGGCCATAGGGCACTCCTTCCTACTTTGGCATTCTCGGTTGTATCTCTTAGGTGCTGTGGCACAGGGATTTCAGCACAAAGTTGGAAGACATTCTCCAGAATGTATAGGGATTAAGGTTTTGGCGGGGGTGGTAGTGTTGGAGGGCTCAGGGGTCATATACAAAATGTCAGCTCACCCCCTATGTGAGTGTTGCAGGGGGGGGGGCTTTCTCTCTTGTGGGTCTGTTTACATCTGGCATATTTCACAGGGTAGCATCTGGGCACCACACCTGGCACCGGTCCAAAAGTGGGCATCAGAGCGCCTCTCCAGAATATTCCAGGACCCGGTGCGTGTTTGTGATGCCTTGGTGTGCTTTGGAAGAGGGAACCAGGCAAAATCTGGCAGCCCTCAGCAATTTCCGGCAGGATCCACCTTTTTTTTTGTAACCCACACCCACCAGCTGCCATTTCAATACATTGCGGCTCAAACCCTCCATTTGATTGTTGTGATGACTATTTTAATTCTTCATTGTTCCCAGCTCTTAGCTCCTGCGGTGTGTGTGTGTTTGTCTGCTTTGAATTAATCCTTTGATTTCCCCCCCCCCTCCCCCTCCTTAGCCCGGCTGCCACACACACACACAAGCGCACACGCAAACGCACAAGCAGCTCTCCGTCCCTGGCTTTCTGGGTGTGTTAACTCCAATGTAGCTCACGTCGCCCCCCCCCCTTCTTCTTCTTCCTCCCCCCTCCCCCCCCAGGCATGAGAAACTGCAAGATGGTCCGGGTGGTGAGCGTCCTGGGGCTGGTGATGCTCAGCGTGGCTCTGCTGATCTTGTCCTTCATCAGCTACGTGTCCCTGAAAAAAGACAACATCTTCACCACTCCCAAATACGCCAACTCGGGGGTCCCCAGGATGTACATGTTTCATGCCGGATTTAGGTGAGTGCTGGCGGCGGAGGAGGGGGAAGGGGGGTCAGCCGGATGAAGGAGATGCATGCTGGCGGATGGGGCGGGAGGGGGGCCAGGGGGGGGGGGTGAAAAGGATGGTTGCATCCCTGCTCCTCTTTCCCCGAAACGCCCTCCCACTCTGTTTTTGCTCCGTCTCTTAAAATACTTTTTTGTTTGGAAATCGATCTGGTCACGCAGGCCGGGGGGGGGGGCGTAGAGAACCCTCTCCTCAGTATATGTCTGTGTATGTGAGCCTCCCTGTCTCTCTCACACACACACACACTCACACTCACACACACACACACATATATATATATATGGGGAGCAGCTGATGAGCATCATGGTGGCTGGTTGCCCAAGTCATGTATATTCCATGGGGCGAGCTAATGGCGCAGGCGCCCTTGTGTTGCCTTGGCTGGAGATAGAGAGAGACATCTTAGGCGAGTCTTCCCCACGGCTGGGAAGCCGAGACAGGCGATTGCTTCAGGAAAGCTATGGAGGATCTCTGGCTTCTTTCTCCTCTCTACCCACCAACCCCCACCCCCCCTTCTAATTCACTGTCTGGTTTTGCTGCACAATCCCACGTTGTGTGAGGTTTGGAGGAGGCAGTGTTTCTGATTCTGCTTGAGAATCTCGCTGGGCGTGCTGGTTTTCCAGTTTACAGCCTACGAGATCAGGGGAAACCTGATCTCTGTGCAGGGATCAGCCTGGAGATTGGGAAAGGGGGGAGGGGAAGGGTGAAACAGCCAGACAAGAGTCCAGAAGTCATGAGAACTGCTCTGGCTTCAAGGCGAAGGGGGCCCCCTGAGGCATCAAACAAAACCATACAGGCGTGCATTGGTTCAACTGCAAAATGTGCTCCCCCCGTGTGCAAATGCACACACGTGTGCCCATGTGCGTGCACGTTTGCTTGAAACTCTCGCATGCTATACTGAAGGGAAAGAAGTTAGCAAAAAGTCCAGGAGTTGGTGGAGTCCGAAGGAGCGCTGGGGTAGCTGGAAAACAGGGCTTGAATCTTCCAAAGGGCTGCTGAAATCGGTCGGTTGCTGTCCATGGTGCTGATAAGACATTCTCCGCCTGTTCTTCGGCCCCCCTTCGTTTTGATTAGTTTCATAACGACAGAGGGACGTTTGGGAATGACGGCCTATTTTAAGGTGTTTAAAAATAATATAAAACAGGTCATAACATTTCAAAGGGTAAGTTATTAAGTTCATTTTCTGCTTAGGACTGGGTTCTGTTTATGGTCTGGAGAGAAGGCTTGAAAGGGCTTTCTCATATTATACTTATTTCAGCCACCATCATATGTAACTTGGCACTTCTTCTGAAGTATGGTTTATTATTTGTAAAGGATACTAGGCTCCCTTAATCCTCCTTGCATGGATCATTTGTACATGGCTGGCTCAGAGATTCCTCACGAGAATGTAATGGGTTGTGCAACCAGTTAACGGAGGAGAAACAACCCCAAGGTTTTGATCCAAGTGGCAGCCATGCTCGTCTGAAGCGGTAGAACAACGTAGTCAAATTCACCTTTAAGACCAACAAAGTTTTATTCAGAACGTAAGCTTTCGTGTGCTCCAAGCACACTTCATCAGACCCCAAAGGTGTCTGAAGGGGCAGCTACCTGCTCAACCAAAGTGTAGGCTGATCCTATATCAATCCAGACCAAACAAAAAAAAAGTGAAAGGCATAGTGTCAACATAAAGACTAGGAACATGTTGTACACATTATACATTTTCTACATGGGAATCACTTCCATGTGAGCAAAATGTAAGAACAACAGGATGCTTGTACGTGTGGGTACATTCAGCAAAATACATATTTGTGATGTCCTCGCATATGACTTTACACATGCATTCTCCTATGTAGGAATGTGCCCTGTGTGAAACACACAAGCTGATAATCATATGCATGATAAATGCATTCATGTGTGTATGTACAATAAAAACACGCCTAATTATCTAGTATAATGATGGGTTTCATGATTTCTCCTCCATGAATATACTTTCCAGAATTGCGAAGCAACCTGTGTCACTGACACATATACAGCAGCCTATTTCATTATACAAGTGAAACAGATGGAGGAAAAAAGTAGTTATATGTGCTTAAAATGCAGCAATATCTGCAAGCGCATACCAGATTAACCTGATGGTACCTTGGCTAGAATTTGCTCTTTTTAACTATGTTCCCAAAGAAGTTGTAACCTGATTTCAAAAAGTGAAAGACCAGAATATTTCTAGATGAACAAAAGATGGCCCATCAGGGCTCTTCTTATATTCCAATGTTCAGCTAGACACAGCCAGTTCCTCTATGCTTTTGGAAATCATGTTACAATTTCTTTTTAATTAAAACACCCACAAAAAATTGAAATTTAAAGTAAAGCTGAGCTTTGTTTTAAAGGATACTGGTAATACAGAGTCTTTATTATTTGTTTGGATTGGTTATATTTACTTACTGTGATTTAATTGTGCTTGCAATTTTTGCTGTTGTAAACCCGGAAAAATGTAACAATTTTCTCAGTCCTTATTCTTCTTGTCCCTATGATAGCTTAGGTTGCCTAAGAAAGCTCTGTCCACAATTATTCTCTGCATTTAGTTAGAAAGAAAGTTAATCTAAATCAGAATCCTGAGGCATATTTAGAAACTATCTGGTTCATTGAGCCTAATTTTTTTTCTGAATAAAGTTTATGGAACAATAAACTATTTGGAGAGATGGATTACAGCAGTGATTTTTAGCCTTTCTAGACTTGGGACCCATTGAGCTGCAAGCATGTGACAGGAAGTCAGAGTCACATGCCAGGAAAAGAGGGAGCCAGAGTTATGAGTTCACCAGTGTCAAAACCATGACCTTGGGCAGCAGCCTAAAAGAGCTGGGGTCAGGAGACATAAACCAAGCACTAGGAGGCATATAAGGCTGGAAACAAGGCAAGAGTCAGACACAATTCAGGAAACCTCTCCACCACTAAGTGACCTCATATCACTATCTTACTGCTCTTCTCTGCAAGCATGCAAAGAGAGGCAGGAAGTATGGTACCCTTGCTGTCTACACAGCAGATCTTTCCAAAAGGCAGCAAAAATAGCTCTAAGGGGTACGGGATGCAGCAGGAGGGACTTTAAGAGCCTAACTAACGGAGGAAGAACCAATCACAAGGCAATTTTGTAAAGATTCCGGCACCGATTGGCTGAGAGTTGCTGGAACTTTGCAAGAAAGGGTTTAGATCCAGGATTGCTCAAGGAAGGCAACATAGGAGGAAGTGAGTAGAGAAGAAGGAAGAGGCCCCTATTCATCTCTGAGTTCTAACCCTGGTAGGTACAGAGTAGCAAAATGCAGACTTCAAAATGTTACTGATATGAATTAAACTGTTTGTTGAAATGCATTACTGAATAATATGCTATGAAAGCAAACTGCAAACTGATTCAGAGGCATGATACAGGAATACATAAAAAAGGCATAAATGCAAACCATCAGTAAGATGCAAATGGTTACAGGAAAGAATATAAGCAGATGAATAGGCAGTGCTGAAGCATATATAAAGACGATCTAAATCTGAATCAGTTCTAAACCAGTAGAGAACTCACAAGATGAACCACAAGCCTTGTGAATTTATTTGAAACCGAAGGTTGCAAAAACAAGAGCAAACCTGATGTATATTAGCCAATCAAAATGTTAACCTATTAATTGCCAGCATACCCATGGGATTGCAAAACCCCATACCCATAACATTTTCCCAGTATCACAAAACAACATGTTGGTTCTAGCTCTTCTTAAGAGTACAAGAAGAGCCCTGCTGGATCAGACCTGTGGTCCACCTAGTCCAGCATCCTGTCTCACACAGATGCCAACCAGTTCCTCTGGAGGGCCAACAACAGGACATAGAGACTGAGGCCTTACATAAGAACAAACGAAGAGCCCTGCTGTATTCTTGGTGCTTGGGGAGGGGGGCACAGTGGGAGAGCTTCTAGTGTCCTGGCCCCACTGGTGGACCTCCTGATGTCACTTGGGGTTTTTTGGCCACTGTGTGACACAGAGCGTTGGGCTGGATGGGCCATTGGCCTGATCCAACATGGCTCCAGAGTGTGAGGCCTTCCCCTGATGTTACCTCCAGGCGCTAGATTTCATAGGCTTAGTGCCTCTGAACTTGGAAGTTTCCATCAGGCACCATGGCTAGTAACTGTTCATAGGTTTATCCTCCATAAATCTGTCTAATCCCCCTTTAAAGCTGTTTGTTCCTGTGGCCATCACTACAACTTCTGGCAGCAAATTATGCATTTTATTCTGGGTAAAGCAGTGTTTCCCTTTGTTCTTCCTGAACCTACTGCCCATGAGTTTCATCGGACACCCTCAAGTCCTAGTATTTTTTGGGGGTGGGGGAATTCTCTTTGTCAGGTCTTTCCATCCCGTGCATAATTTTATAAACCTTATCAGTCAAGAGACAGTCATTAGAGTTGCAGGTGTTCATCAGGTGCCTGTTTGTCAGTCTCCATGCTTGGTCAACAATTTGCAGTACATCCTGGGGCTTTCTGATGCTTCAGGCCAGTTTGGTGTAGTGGTTAAGTGTGCGGACTCTTATCTGGGAGAACCGGGTTTGATTCCCCACTCCTCCACTTGCACCTGCTGGCATGGCCTTGGGTCAGCCATAGCTCTGGCAGAGGTTGTCCTTGAAAGGGCAGCTGCTGTGAGAGCCCTCTCAGCCCCACCCACCTCACAGGGTGTCTGTTGTGGGGGAGGAACGTAAAGGGGATTGTGAGCCACTCTGAGACTCTGAGATTCAGAGTATAGGGCAGGTTATAAATCCAATATCTTCTTCTTCAGGCTGGGTTTCAAGGGAAAAGTACTCTCAAATAACATGATTGTACATGCTAACAGGGAAGGTCTTTTCCCCCCTGATGTGTGAAACCCAGTTTTGTGCAATCTGCTTCTCATGGTATCTCAGCAGCAGCTTATCTTAGCTTAGTTGGCAAAGTTAATATCCCAGTCAACACATCAGTTTATGGGGGCCGTTCAGGTGAATCCATAGATTCTCCCAATCACGGTCACCCAAAACAAGAAAAAAGTGCAACAATCCATGGCTCTCCTCCCCCCCCCCCTCCCTCCACACACACAATATCACGTAGGGTCAAAAATCAATAAAGGTTCTCTGGTCAGAGGGGGTCTTCTTTTGTTGCCCATTTGAACAAGCTTGGTCAAGTATTAGGCAAATTTGGGCAAACTGGCTCCCTTAATAAAAGCTTTTTCTCAATACTAAGAGGTGCTTTTCTATACGGATTCCTCATTGGCTTTTGTCCTGGTCTTGTTCTCGGCTTCCAAGTTTGCATGGGGCAGGGAGCAAGCAGGGAACATGCAGCCCCGCTCCAGAGATGCCAATGCAGGATCCGCAAAAAAGAGCCGCTGCGAGGAGCCCCACACAGAATGGAGGCGAGTGCCAAATGTGGGATCGGTGCCAGTGTTTACAGCTACTTGCAGTTAGATGTTCCTGATGGAATGTACAACCATCACGTTGTTTCAGTCTCAACAAAAGTCACAATTTCTGATGGCAGATTACATAGCCTGAAATCCATTTTGTTCAAAAATGGAAGCTGCAACTAAGCCCATTCAGGGTCAAAAAGGTACCAGGTTTAAAAAAGGAGGCATAAGAGAAAATAAGAATGCTGTTTAAGGAAGGGGCTAGCTATGGAAGAATGACAACCAGAGCCAAGGCCTTCTCTCTTGCAGCTCCATGCTGGTGGAATGAGTTTCCTGAGGAGGTTAGAGCCCAGCGGGATCTTTCTCAATTCCACAAGGCCTGCAAGACTGTGCTTTCCCACCAAGCCTTTGATAGCTAAGATCAGAGACCGAAACACTGAATGAAGTGATCTGAACCACCTTGAAGCACAGGCTGGATCCTTCCTATGACTTTTATGGAACATCTGGATGTAACAGTTCAAGATGCAAAATAGAATGGATGTACAGCTATCCACCATCATTAAATATACCATCTTTTAAAGATTGTTTATTATCTTATCCTGTATTATCTTCATGTTTTAATTGGTTTTATGTAACGTTTTATTGGTATGTAGGCTGCCCAGAGCCTGCTTCAGAGGGAAGGGTGGGAGATGATAGAGAGAGTTTGATAGATAGACAGACAGACGATGATAGATAGATAGACAGACAGACAGACAGACAGACAGACAGACAGACAGACAGACAGACAGACAGACAGACAGACAGACAGACAGACAGACAGACAGACAGATAGATAGATAGATAGATAGATAGATAGATAGATAGATAGATAGATAGATAGATAGATAGATAGATAGATAGATAGATAGATAGATAGATAGATAGAAGGATTATTGGACCTAGGAAGGGAGCATGCAGTGAGACAAGTTGAGTTGCCAGATCCAGGTTGGAAAACTCCTGGAGATTTGGTGATGATGGGGTTTGGGGATGGGAAGGATTTCAGCAGGTTACCATGACAGAGAGTCCACCCTCCAAAGCATCCATTTTCTCCAGAGAAACTGATCTTTGTAGTCTGAAGATAAGCTTGTAATTCCAGGTCCCTCCTGGAGGCTGGCATCCTTAGGGACAAGAGAACCAGGAGGCTGAGGAATGGCCAGCAGAGAGGTCTGCCCAGGGAGGGACTGGGGCAGAAGAAAGAGCGGAAGGGTAACCTGGAAAGGGGAAGCCATGGACATAGCGGACAGGAAGAGCAGAAAAGAGAATGAAGCACAACGCAGGGCTTTTTTTGTAGCAGGAGCTCCTTTGCATATTAGGCTACATATCCCTGATGTAGTCAATCCCCCAAGAGCTTACAGGGCTCTTTGTACAGGGCCTACTGTAAGCTCCAGGAGCATTGGCTACATCAGGGGTTTGTGGCCTAATATGCAAAGGAGTTCCTGCTACAAAGAAAGCCTTGAAATTAGGCATGGGGGAGAGAGAGCAGATAGAGAACTTTTCCTCCCTCTCCTGTCTTTACTAGGACTCAGAGATACCCAATGAAGGTGACAGGTAGTAGGTTCAGGATGGACAAAAGGAGATACTTCTTTATTCAATGAGTAATTTAATTGTGACGTTCAGTGTTCTAGTGGGCACAGTGATGGCTACAAACACAGGTGGCTTTAAAGGGGGATTAGACAGATTTATGGAGGACAAGTCCATACTTTTCATGGTGACTAAAGATAAATCTCTATAGGCAGAGACATTAAACTTCAGGGTATCAGTGCTAGGAGGTAACATCAGGGATGAAGCTTTGGTTTCTGTGCCCTGTCTGTTTGTTCTCCAGGGTAACAAGTTGGCTGCTGTGTGGGAGTGGTTGCCGGATCACTGTTCTGATCCAGCAGGGCTCTTATTACTTCCTTATAACAATGGTGCATTTGGCTCTCCATGAAGAATCTTCTTATGCACAGAAAAAGAGCATATCAAAAAGGATATATGAATTCAACATGGCAAATCCATTTGGAATTGAAGTGAATCAGTGAAGCTACATGTTTAGATTCTAGCCATAACATGCCAGAATGCTTTTCTATCTACTGGATGATATGGCTGCTCCTTTACAGTGCAGTCCTAAGGGAGTCACAGCTTTTCAAGTCTTCAAATCTTTGATGGAATTAGAAGTGTGGCACTGTTAGCCCTTCATTATTCCTGTGTGTAATAGAATAAATAGAGAAGGTAGAGAAAGAAGTAGTTTTCTCCCTTTCTCACAATACAAGAACTCTTGGGCACTCAATTAAATTGCTGAGCAGTCGGGTTAAAATGGATAAAAGGAAGTCCTGGAGAGCCAGTTTGGTGTAGTGGTTAAGTGTGCGGACTCTTATCTGGGAGAATTGAGTTTGATTCCCCACTCCTCCACTTGCACCTGCTGGAATGGCCTTGGGTCAGCCAGAGCTCTGGCAGAGGTTGTCCTTGAAAGGGCAGCTGCTGTGAGAGCCCTCTCCAGCCCCACCCACCTCACAGGGTGTCTGTTGTGGGGGAGGAAGGTAAAGGAGATTGTGAGCCGCTCTGAGACTCTTCGGAGTGGAGGGCGGGATATAAATCCAATATCTTCATCTTCATCCAAAGGGTGATTAACACATGGAATTCACTGCCACAGGAGGTGGTGGCGGCTGCCAGTATAGATGGCTTCAAGAGGGGATTGTATAAACATATGGAGCAGAGGTCCATCAGTGGCTATTAGCTACAGAATATAGATGGAACTCTCTGTCTTGGAAGTGATGGTCTGTATTCTTGGTGCTTGTGGGGGGCCACAGTGGGAGGGCTTCTAGTGTCCTGGCCCCACTAGTGGACCTCCTGATGGAACGTGGGGATTTTTTGTCCACTGTGTGACACAGGGTGCTGGACTGGATGGGCCATTGGGCTGATCCAACGCGGCTTCTCTTATGTTCTTACGTAAATAGTTTGGCCTTTGGTTCTTATGTAAATAGTTTGGCCTGAAATGTGATTGTTGAGGGTATGGATGTGTGATCTGTTTTTCTTACAGGTCTCAGTTTGCTCTGAAGTTCCTTGATCCTTCCTTTGTGCCCAATACCAACTCTGTGAATCAAGAGCTGCAAGATAAAACTCCCAGATGGACATTCAACAGAACAGCATTCCTACAACAAAGGTGAGAGAGGCAGGCCAGCCAAAATGGCATGTTAGATATTGTTAAGAGCCATTCACTCCTCTGAATAGTTTGGCCAAATGGTTGGTTGCAGGGCTACTTTTGTACCAGGAACCCTTTGCATATTAGGCCACACACCCCTGATGTAGCCAGTGCTCCTGGAGCTTACAGTAGGCCCTTTACTAAGAGCCCTGTAAGCTCTTGGAGGACTGGCTACAGGTGTGGCCTAATATGCAAAGGGATTCCTGCTACAAAAAAGCCCTGGTTGGTTGTATCCTATGAACTTTTTCCAGTAAGCTGGATCCTATGATGCCCTTTCACCAAGTCTTCCTTCAACAGAAAAGGACCTCCTTCAGCAGTGACCTCAGAGGAAGCCTTTCTCCATCAAAAAAGTCATTCTCTATTGCAGGAAGACTTTCTCTGTTAAAGGAAAGCTTAGCAGGAGAGTGACATGAGATCAAATTCAGTCTATGCTCTTGAGGTTTTTTAAGACCATTAAACAGGGGCTGTTTGTAGAAAAGTAGGTGGTGGAGCTCATTAGCATAACTCATTAGAATATGCCACCCCCCCATCAGCTAAAAGCAACCCAACACAAGAAAAGAGAGCCCCAGACGAGCAAGGCCTGCTTGGGCTGGCTAGAGATCTGGAAGGGAGGGGGGAGCGAAGTCTCATTGTGTCCTGCGCTCTCTTAAGAAAATGCTTTATGGAGATGCCTGCCAGGAGTGCAGCAAATCAAGTGTTTGTCTGGGGTACCAGAAGGGGGGAGCCCAATTCGGCAACCCCCTCCTGGCATCCTAGGCAAATGCCTAGTTTGCCTAGTGGGTGAGCCAGCCCTGGCAGTAACCACAGATTTACTTAATTCTAAACCAAGTCCATTATTTCCAGCCCCTGTAAGCATCCTCATACTCTCCATTCCCTTTGTCCCAGTTCCCTGCATTCCAGTGGTTTCTCCAAGCTAGGCTACAAGTTACACTCACTGCATCAGAGCCTAATAACTTGAAGTGCAGAGCCTAATTACTTGGAGTGCAGAGCTCTGGAAAAGATGGGAATCACACTTATAGTGAAAAAGAGCTGACTTCCTTCAGTCAACTTCTTCTCCCCTCATCTCTGGTGGACAGCCTTCCCTAGGAGTTGGGAGGAGGGTTAGAGGAGAAAATGTTAGTCTCTAAGGAGAGAGATGCAGAGATGCACAATGGCTGGAGGTAGCCCTCAGTTCCTTCTTTGGAGTGTAGGTGATTTTGACCCTCTCCCCCAGGGAGACCATAATGGAAATCTAAGGTTGCTAAGCAGAGACAGGCAATGGCAAACCTCCTCTGTACATCTACTGCCTTGAAAACCCTACAGGGTCGTCATAAACTGGATGCACCTTGATGGCATTTTCCACCACCAGCAGCTTTCTCTGCTTCTCTGCTTTCTCTGAGAGCCAGTTTGGTGTAGTGGTTAAGTGTGCGGACTCTTATCTGGGAGAACCGGGTTTGATTCCCCACTCCTCCACTTGCCCCTGCTGGAATGGCCTTGGGTCAGCCATAGCTTTTGTAGGAGTTGTCCTTACAGGGTGTCTGTTGGGGGCGGTGGGAAGGTAAAGGAGATTGTGACCGCTCTGAGACTCTGAGATTTGGAGTGCAGGGGTGGATATAAATCCAATATCTTCTTCTTCTTCAAGCAGAGCTTTCATGTGATAAGTATAATATACAACCAGTCTCCAATGCATCCACTCTCCATCTGCCAAGAGCACACAGGTTTAGGTCTTTCCAGGTCGGCAGCTGTGTTGATCTGAAGCAGTCGAACAAAGTAGGAGTCCAGTTTCACCTTTAAGACCAACAAATGTAAGCTTTGGTAGGCATGCACACTTCATCAGACAATAGAATGCGGTACAGTGAGCCGAGCTACTTATAGCTGGTGGGCAGTGGTTAAGAGTGGGCAAAGTGGTACAAATTTAGAATCCAATGGCAAAATAGTCAAATTAACAAATTGAAAGAACATTTGGTCTGGATTGCATTTCCATGGGAAACCAATAAAACAGTAACATGTCAGAATGGGAGAATGAGGCAATAAATGTCTGTTAATTAATATCTGTTAATTTATCTTGTGAGAGAAACAGGAAACTGGGCAAGCTTGTTTTTAACCTTGTGTTTTTATTGCTTTATTCAGAAATATATTTGTTTGGTCAGAAGGGGGCCATCATATCATACCAAATTGTCCACTTGTGCTTATTCCATCCAAGACAGTACCTGGCTTGATATAACCATTTTATGGGGTTTGGAACAGTAGTCATATCATACTGAGGACATGGACAAGCAAGGACATAATGTTGTCCTTAGCCACAGTTAACAAATTGGAACCCCACCCCAAGATCATGTGATTCCCAACCCATCGCTTGTCTCTTCCCCGGGGCAAATCCTTCTCCTCACAGATTAGCAATAATTAATGACTATGTTACCATATTGTCCATTAATAATAATAATAATAATACTTTTTATTTATATCCCGCCCTCCCCGCCGGGGCAGGCTCAGGGCGGCTTACAACATAAAAATACAATATACATCAACAGTTATACTTACAAAATCATCATTAAAACAGTTTACAAATTATATTAAAATTAACATTATGGTGCTATAAACATTAAATCTTCAGTAGAATTCAGTAGCTAAAAGCATTTCCAGCAGCACTTTCTTAGCTTGTCATTAGTTGAAGGCTATTTTGAAGAGGTGGGTCTTACAAGCCCTGCGGAATTGATCTAAACATCGTAGGGCCCGCACCTCCTCTGGGAGTTGATTCCACAGCAGTGGAGCTGCAATAGAGAAGGCCCAATCCTGGGTGGCCTTCAATCTGGCCTCCCTTGGCCCAGGGATATTCAGCTGGTTCTTTCCCGCTGACCTCAGCGCTCTCTGGGGCTCATATGGGGAGAGACGGTCCCTCGGGTAAAATTAACAAACAGTGGTTAATTTTAATTGGGTTGATCTTAATTATTGCACCCTGATAACCCAGCCTTATGGAGCTGGTAAACTAAGCAGGATCAGCCATAGTTCGTACTTGACTGGGAGACCACCAAGGAAGACTGGGAATGCTATCCAGAGAGAGGCAATGGCAAATCACCTCTGTTCATCTCTTGTCTTGAAAACCTCATGGTTCTGGTGCCACTATGAGTCAGTTGCAACTTGGTGCTTGGGGGGCACAGTGGGAGGACTTCTAGTGTCCTGGTCCCACTGATGGACCTCCTGATGGCACCTTTTTGTTTGTTTGTTTGGCCACTGTGTGACACAGAGTGTTGGACTGGATGGACCATTGGCCTGGTCCTACATGGCTTCTCTTATGTTGTTATGCTGACACATAATAATTATTAGTAATCTTATTAGCAGTTAAGGAAGATGGGCAAGAGTGAGTGTATATTTATATTCTTAACCACAGTTAAGACATGAAAGGAGAATTCACTCCCAGGAAATGCTGAGCAAATAAATACAACATCTTGTGGGCTAATCCTAATCTCTTAACAATAAATTAGAATAAAGTTCACCAAGGCTCAACAGGAAATGATAGAATAATCAGAAATTACATATTGCGTTCACGCTGATGTATTGTATGCTTCAAACGCAAGAGATTTCATCATGAAGAGATTTCATTGTGGCCATCTAAATTCATGCAATAACAAAGATGTACTCTAAGATTTTGGCTGTTGATCTGATTGCAAATTATTTGGCTTTGCTCAATGAAGAAGCTATATTGTGGTTTGCATTGACTTTTAACACTGGCCTGGCAAAAGAAACACAGGGTTTTACAAGATGTTTTCCTATTCCGGTACATTGCTGAGGCAGACAGAATAATGGAGCACAATAGGAAATCTTGTTTCCTCAAACAAAAGCAGATGATTAAACTGCAAAGTTCCTCAGGCAACAGCCACAGAGTTTTAATATGACTACATCATCTAGTCGTTAGATGTTGATGGGGTTGACCAGTTTCTTTGCAATCTTTCTAACACTATCTAGAGACTCTAATGCTTGCAATGCAGTTCGAAGAAAACTAAGTCCATTGAAAGCAGTGGGATTCGAAGGGTGTAAGTCTTTTTAGGACTGCATTGTTAATGTCTGGATGGAAAGATGTGAAACAATAGAATAATAGAATCACAGAGTTAGAAGGAGCTGCCCTGAGCCTGCTTTGGTGGGGAGGGAGGGATATAAATCCAATAAAATAAATAAACCAGGCCATCTAGTCCAACCCTCTGCTCTAGAGCATTCCTGCAAAGTGTTTGTCCAGATGCCGTTTATAGACTGCCAGTGAGGGAAAGCTCACCACCTTCCTTGGTAGTTGATTCCACTGTTGAACAACTCTTACTCTAAAAACGTTTTTCCTAATATTCAACTGGTGCCCTCCCACCCTAAATTCAAACCTGTTATCATGAGTCCTCTCCTCTGCTGGCTACAGGAACAGCTCCCTGCCCTCCTCTAAATGGACAGGCCTTCAAATACTTCAAGAGAGTGATCCTGCCCCCCACAACCGCCTCTTCTCCAGAGCTCATGCTTCACCACCATATTTATTTTATTTGTTTATTTAGTGAATTTATATTCCGCCCTTTCCCATAACAGGCTCAGGGCAGATTGCAGCATCAATTAGACAATAAAACTGACAATTCAAATTTAAAACAATACAATAAAACCAAAGCAGCTGAACAATAAAACAAAATAAGGTGCATTTGTAGAGGGGTTAAGAACATGGGATTCCACCCCCTTTTTTTTGAGAAACTGTATACTTTGAATGAACGAACGAACGAACGAACGAACGAACGAATGAATGAATGAATGAATGAATGAATGAATGAATGAATGATCCACGCCAGGTTGGTCCAACTGCACATTCAGGGAGTTGGGCAAGGCATCCAGGACTGAAAAAAAACAGGAAGAAAAAAAGGAGAGAGACATTCCAAATCATATTTCACATTTGTTAGCCACCTGTTAGCCACCCTGAGTCCATTTGCGGAGAGGGCAGGATACAAATATGAAGGAATGAATCTATCTATCTATCTATCTATCTATCTATCTATCTATCTATCTATCTATCTATCTATCTATCTATCTATCTATCTATCTATCTATCTGCAGGTGGAAATCCTCATTTGTTTTTCAGATCTTTGATTTGTAACTCTGAAAGTATAACATTGGGTGCTTTCACATGGTGACTGTTTGCAAGTGGATTTTGCTATTCTTATGCAGTAAAAATCCAGTTCCAAAGCATGTAATTTCACATGTGTGAATGCACTCATTGTCAAAACATCTTCTGAATGAATTGTCACAGCCTGTTGTGGGGCGGGGGGGGGAAGCAGTTTTGGTTTAGAGGAGCCTGTATGCACCTTACTTTTGTTACCTGGTCAGAGCTAAAGTCCAATTCAAGTGTTTCTTAAATAATATCATCAGGGCTTTTTTGAGCAGGAACGTACAGGAACACAGTTCCAGCTGGCTTGGCATCAGGGGGTGTGGTCTAATATGCAAATGAGTTCCTACTGGACTTTTTCTACAAAGAAAGCCCTGGATATAATAATGCTGAGCCTTTACCCAGCATTTGAAGAATGTTTAATTCGATTTATACCCTGCCCTCCCCAAAGAAGAAGAAGACTGCAGATTTATACCCTGCCCTTCTCTCTGAATCAGAGACTCAGAGTGGCTCACAATCTTCTATATCTTCTCCCCCCACAACAGACATCCTGTAAGATGGGTGGGGCTGAGAGGGCTCTCACAGCAGCTGCCCTTTCTAGGACAACTTCTGCGAGAGCTATGGCTGACCCAAGGCCATTCCAGCAGCTGCAAGTGGAGGAGTGGGGAATCAAACCCGGTTTTCCCAGATAAGAGCCCACACACTTAACCACTACACCAAACTGGCTCTCTTGCTGGTATTCAGAGGCCTTCAGATCCATTGGCATTCTCCCCACTGTTATGAGTAACACATATCCCCTGCCTGAACCATTCCCTGGGAGAACAGCACACAAGAAAAGCAAATTAGTAATGAAATCATCCCAAATTGTTTTTTTCTTTTCTCTTGATGATGAACAAATGGAAACTGTAATGTTTTTTTAACTGGCTTTCTTCCCACGAGGGGAAACTCCAAAGTGATCTTAATATTCATAATTGACCATGCGCTCCCCCAAAATAGGGTATTAAGGAGTTATATGTCTGCAAAGGAGAGGCAGAGGAATGCCTCTCAGAGATGCCAAATGAGGATTCTGGAAGAAGCACTGACATCCAAACTTCAAGCACATCATCATTAACGTCAGGCTTTGAATTCACAGCTCCTGAACCTTTCTGACAGCACCCCCTCCTCCTTCCCACCAACCTACCTTGTCCATTGAAGCGGAGGTGCACCTGCATAACAATCCCTGGATTAGGAGAGTGGGCAGCCAGCCAGCCACCAGGAGCTTTGCCACACCCCCAGCAGCCCTCATTAACCCCTGGAGAAGCCCACACCACCCTTTCTCCACTTCTTATGTGATTTTGGGCAGTGGGTGGCTTGCTGGCCTTTTGACTGGGGGGGGGGGTAGCCCAGGAGAGCCCCAAGTGGATTTCTAGCCAACCCAAGCAGGCCTTGCTCGCCTGGGTTTCTCCTTTCCTGCGTGGGGTTGCTTTTGGCTGGGGGGGCATATGCTAATATGTTCTAATGAGCTCCATTACCTATTTTTCTACAACATGACCCCTGATTAACGTCATTTAAGATTGTCTGCTTCGTCCTGTGTGGGTTGCCCAAGGAATCGGCACTATTTCTTTGCAAAGCTTTTTCCTGGCCCTCGAAATGTAAAACATATAATGCCTCCAGAGTTTAATTGGCTTTAAAAATGTTCCTGTAAATCGTGTTATGATCACAATCACAAAGTAAATGCATTCTATTTCAAATTCTAATGGAGTTTGACAAATAAGCGTCAATGGCCAAGCTTTGATTACGTTGGGTTTTTTTATTACTCTGCCCCATCACTCATTTTCTGTGTATTGGAGACCGTGAAAATTTATTACTAGAGCTGCAGCATTTAGTTCAATTAATCGGCTAAATTAATCGATTTTTTGCGGGGGGGGGGCGGAGATCAGCTAAAAATGATCTGTGTTTAATTGGAACGCGAATCTCAAGCGTTGCTAATTCTTGTTGATTCAGATACATATAAAAAGGGCAGATGGAAGCACCATCTTAGAAAAAGAATCCCAACCTGGGACATGGGAATTCTAAGATGCTGCATTTTGCATCCCATCTCCAGTCAAAAGGATCAGGCGGGAGGCAGGCCCAAAGAGCCCAGCCTCCTTATGGATTTTACGGGCCTCCTCCCCAAGCCTTGGCTCCTCCCTCCCCCTCGGGACCCCTCCCCCTGATCGCCTCAGCACATGAAGCAGGTAGCAGCACCAGCAACCTCACCCCTGAAGCACTCTGAGCAGAGTTGGGTGGGTGAGCAGGCAGATTTCGAAAGATGGGTGGGTAGGTGGGCAGCCCTGCTGCTCCTGGTTGGGGAAGGGTACAGGAAAGCCGAGAAATGGGGAGGGAGCACAGAACTACAAATCAGCTTTCTTTTGAATTTCAGAACTGAAAGTTGATCACTGCAGGCTGAGCTCCAGGAAAGGTGGAAAGGGAATTGGAGCTTATATGCAATTTAAAGCACACCGGAGGTGGGAGGGAGAGGGGTGGCCCCTAGCCTCTCCAGCTTCTTGCTCTCACCCCCATGGCCCCCCTCCGCTTGTGACTCTTAGCTACAGGGCTGGTAGGAGGTGATGTGAAAGCCGGGAGCTGGCTGTTGAAGGAGACAATACTGACCTTGGTGGACTGATTCAGACAGCTCCGTGGGTTCATGTTTCAATCATGTGAAAACAAGGAATGTATGCTTTTTAGACCTATTGTTTGCCACTTAATCACATTTGTGTAGATAATTAAGTGATCACAAACTCAGAAAATTCATGCCATTAGTGGATTGTGTGTGTTATGAGCCGTCAAGTCACTTCTGACTTATGATGACCCTATGAATTAATAAGCTCAAAAATGTCCTCTCACTTAAAGCCTTGCTCAGGTACGGCAAACTGCGGGCCATGACCCCCTTTAATGAGTCAGTCCTTCTCAAGTTGGGCCTTCCTTCTCATGCTGGGTCTCATGTTGGGTACAATAGCCTCAGCTTAGTCATTGTAGCTTCTACAGAGAGTTCAGGCTCCATTTGATCTAGAACCTACTTATTTGTCTTATTCATTGACTCCAGTTTTGTTGTTTGGGATTAGAATCCATTCTCAACATGCTACACGAGGCCCTTTAAATGCCAGTAGCTTGGAGCTAGATTGGCATTTACACGGATTTCCACCCATGGTGCACAACCTGCCCAACTCCCATCACCTGTGGAAATCCATTTTGCCTCCTGAAATCCTGTTCCTGGGGGAAAGTGACCTGCCAATAGGATCTGGGAGACATTTTGTTCTGTTAAAGATGGAAAATTCATGCTCCAGGGGCAAAAATCCTTGCACTCATGGAAACACTAGTCTGTATCCAAGCCTATAGGTTCCCCCCTCCATTTTTTTTACAAATAGTAAAAAATAGTAGTAAAATTTATAATTTATAAATTTATAATAATAAAAATTTATAATAATAAAAATATGCATCTGTCCATCCATCTGTGGCAAGCATAGCTCATCAGAAAATAAATGTGGGGATCTTAAACTTGTTCATCAAGTTTCAGAATGGTTGTGGGAACTGCATTGTCGTACATGAAGGGAATGAGAATATGCTGGCCGGGTTATCTTGAGAAACCTCGCTCCACCACCACCACCACCACCCATGCTGTTTATAATGGAGCTCTTTGTTTGTGGCAGGCATAACTCATCAGAAGACCAAGGTAGGCACTTCAAAATGGGCCACCAGTTTTAGGGTGATGATGGAAATGGCAGGGACAAAAAGTGAAGGGAACCAGAACCTCCTTGCTCAGAAAATCCCTGTGCTATTTGCCATGGAAGCTTACAGTTCACACGTAAGGAAGCAGGAAGGGGAAGGCAGTCGTGGGGAACATGGGGAAGTGCAAAAAAAAAAGTGCATATCTAAGGAAATGTTTTTAACTTTATTTTTCAGGCAGGAGATTCTGCAGAACGTTGACGTGGTCAAAAATTTTTCTTTGACCAAGAGCATGGTTCGGATTGGACAGCTGATGCACTACGATTACTCCAGCCATAAATATGTTTTCTCAGTTAGCAATAACTTCCGAGCGCTGCTTCCTGACGTCTCGCCCATTCAGAACAAGCACTACAACATTTGTGCTGTTGTCGGGAACGGAGGGATCCTGGTGGGTAGTCAGTGTGGGGAGGAAATAGATAGGTCTGATTTTGTTTTCCGTTGCAATTTTGCTCCGACCGAGGCATTCCAGAAGGATGTCGGCAGAAAAACCAACTTTACCACCTTCAACCCCAGCATTCTGGATAAGTACTATAACAACCTGCTGACCATTCAAGATCGCAATAACTTTTTTCTCAGCTTGAAGAAACTTGATGGAGCCATTCTCTGGATCCCGGCCTTTTTCTTCCATACTTCGGCGACCGTCACGAGAACATTGGTTGACTTCTTTATCGAGCATCGAGGACAATTAAAAGTCCAGTTGGCCTGGCCAGGAAATATAATACAACACGTCAACAAGTATGTATCATTCCTGCAGTGAATTCACTCAATGGCAACTTGGAGAGCCAGTTTGATGTAATGGTTTGGAGCACAGACTCAAATCTGGGAGGACCGGGTTTGATGTCCCGCTCCTCCACATGCAACTGCTGGTGTGACATGAGTCAGTCACAAGTTCTCTCAGAGCTGTTCTCTCAAGAGCAGTTCTGGAAAGATCTATCTCAGCTCCACCTACTTCACAGGGTGTCTGCTGTGGGGAGGGGAAGGGAAAGGAGATTGTAAGCCACTCTGAGACTCCAAGTGAAGGGTGGGGTATAAATCAATTCTCTTCTTCTTCCTTTTCTGCAACTGAGGAGCAGGGTCCTGATTCACAGGAGTTTTAACAGAGTCAGTGTGTTGTCTACTAAAACTCCCTGGACTTTATCTAGTCCAGGGGTGGCCAACGGTAGCTCTCCAGAAGTTTTTTGCCTACAACTCCCATCAGTCCCAGCCAGCATGGCCAATGGCTGGGGCTGATGGGAGTTGTAGGCAAAAAAACATCTGGAGAGCTACTGTTGGCCACCCCTGATCTAGCCAATCTGTTTTCCAGTTTTCCTTTCCATTCTGGTAGCCCCTTCCAGGAAAGATCATCCCCAGATCTGTGAAATCAGTGCTGAGGAAGAACCATATTGGATGGTGGGCTGGAATGGGAAAGGACAAGGAAAGGAAATCCACCCCTTGGGGAAGGAGAAGCACTCTCACCCCTTTGCCCTTCCTCACTCCACTCCCCCCACAACCCACATGGCTATCTCTCTGCCCCGGTCCCATAACCCTGGGAATTGTCTCTCCAGAGGCCGAATGCGACTGCAGGAAGATATTAGATTTATTGGATTTACATCCCACCCTTCACTCTGAGTCTCAGAGTGGTCACAATCTCCTTTACCTCCCCCTCCCCCCACAACAGACATCCTGTGAGGTGGGTGGGGCTGAGAAAGCTCTTACAGCAGCTGCCCTGTCAAAGACAACTTCTGTGAGAGCTATGGCTGACCCAAGGCCATTCCAGCAGGTGCAAGTGGAGGCGTGGGGAATCAAACTTGGTTCTCCCAGATAAGAGTCTGCTCACTTAACCACTGTGCCAGACTGGCTCTCTGGAATGAAGAGGAAAGCTGGAAAACTCATGCACAAAACAGTTGGATACAGGCCATTATACTAAGTCAGTACTGTAGATCTCAAGTTGTATAGAAGTCTGTGCAGGTCCACACTGGAAGCTTTAGGGGAGCTCTAGAACAGGGGTGTTGAACTCATTTGTTATGTGGGCCGGATCTGACATGAATGAGACCTTGCTGGGCTGGGCCATTTCTGTCATAAGATGTAACACCGGGTAGCAAAGATATAAGCTTTATAAAGGACACAGACAAACACAATTAAAGATTTTTTTAAAAAACTAAACTAAAACATGCTTAAAGTATTAGCACTTTTGTAATATTGGGGTTGATATCAAAGCACACTCTCCCTCCCTCCCCCCCCCAAGAGAGGAGCCTCAGCCAATGGAGAAAATAGAGGCTTTGCTCTGTAGCTTCTGTGCAATTGAGAAATCCTGACAAAGCAACCTGTGACACAGAAAGAAGCAAGAGAGAGGGAGAAAGAAGCAGACTTGGTTGTGGGCCTGATAGGAGCCCTCCGGGGACCTGATCTGGCCCACAGGTTGCATGTTTGACACCCCTACTCTAGAATGAGAGCCAGTGGGAAGAGGCAAGAACACAGTCAATGGTATGTCAGTGCTGGGAACTTTCTAGTCAAAGTGATAACAGCTAATGTTGTATAGTGGTTAGAGCGTCAAACTAGGATCTGGGGGAACCAGGTCTGAAATCTCACCTCTGCCATGGGAGCTTGTTGGGTGACCTTTGGCCAGTCACACTCTCTCAGCCTCCTATACCTCAAAGAGGTGCTATGAAGATAAAATGGAGAAGACAAGAATGATGTAAGTTACTTTGGGTCCCCACTTGGGAGAAAGATAGGCAGGGGTGGATTTACTATGAAACTAATGAAGCCAGGACTTTTTGTGTAGCAAGAACTCCTTTGCATATTAGCCATGCCCCCGGATGTAGCAAATCCTCCAAGAGCTTACAGGGCTTTTAGTACAGGACCTACTGTAAGTTCTTGGAGGATTGGCTACATTAGGGGGGTGTGGCCTAATATGCAAAGGAGTTCCTGCTAAAAAAAAAGCCCTGAATGAAGCTTAAGCTTCAGGGGCCCTAATCTTGGAGGGGCCCTGAAGCAACTTTTTTTAATAAGTGAATTTTTCAACAAAATATATGGCGTTTTTTAATTTGTTTGATTGTTTGTTTTCAGTTTATAGCCTGCCCGTTCCCAAATGGGCTCTGAGCGGGTAACAACCATCATTAATACAAAGCTCCTTGGAAGATGTGGGACATATGAGGCTTCAATGTCCTTGCCTCAGTCCAGTGATTCTAGCAAGCACTCAAGGATTTTGGCACATACTGTTGGACAGGGCTTTTTTTTGTAGCAGGAACTCCTTTGCATATTAGGCCACACACCCCCTGATGTAGCCAATCCTCCAAGAGCTTACAGGGCTCTTCTTACAGAGTCTACTGTAAGCTCTTGGAGGATTGGCTACATCAGGGGGCGTGGCCTAAAATGCAAAGGAGTTCCCACTACAAAAAAAAAGCCCTGCTGTTGGACCCAGAAGCTTTTCCTCTGGTGAAACGGAGAGGAGGGGACCTCAGAGACCACCCAAAATGGCCATGTTGGAGGTCATGCAACTGCATGGACAAATCCAGATGGGATAATGGCTGCAGTAAGGAGGAGAACTGAGGAAAACGGAGAAAGAAAGTTGCCTGGATCCAACCCATGCACTCACCCCATCTGGTAGCAGAGCTTATCCAGTCTCTCAGTATCAGAGAATGTTATGGTATTGATAAGTGGCCATTCTAGGTGGCCAGATTGGGCTCTCCATGTGACTCAATGACTTTGTCAGTGCAGGAGGAGGGGGCGCTAGAAGTTAGCCTTGCCTAAGGTACCAGACAGTCTAGGTCCAGCCCTGAGGGTCACAACAGGAGGTGGAAGCAGAAAATCCCTGCTCACGAAATGCATGGATGGTTGGCTACATGCTACTATTTCAAGCTTCCTGAAGGGACGGTGAAGAATTATTTATTTATTTATTCTATTTTTAGCCCACCTTTCCCGTAGGACAGGCTCAGGGTGGGTTACATCATAAAAACAACAATAAAAAACAATAAAAGGCCAATTTGAAATATATAAAATCTAAAACTACAGAGTGACAATAGAGACTAAAATCGCAAGTTCTGCCTCACATTCATGGCCTATTGTCCAGGTCCAGCAGATCTTATAACACTGGGATGGAATGAAGGGGGGAGACCACTAACAAGTGACGTCCACTGCCTCAGCAGAAAGCCTGGCAAAAGAGCTCTGTTTTACAAGCCCTGAAGAATTGGACCAGTTCCCGCAGGGCCCTGATCTCTAGGGGGAGCTCATTCCACCAGGCAGAGGCCAGGGCTGAAAAGGCCCTGACGCTCGTCAAGGTCAGATGGACGTCTCTAGGGCCGGGTATTACCAAAAGTTGTTGGGTCGCTGATCGTAAAGACCTATGGGGCTCGTACAGGGAGAGGCAGTCCCGAAGATATGCTGGCCCTTGGCTGTATAGGGTTTTAAAGGTAAGTACCAACACCTTGAACAGGATCCGGTACTCAATAGGTAGCCAGTGCAGTTCATGCAGCACAGGATTGATCTGTGCCCGTACAGGCAATGATGTCAACAACTGTGCAGCAGCGTTCTGCACCAGCTGGAGTTTCCGGAGGAGGGTCAAGGGCAGCCCCATGTAAAGGGAGTTACAATAATCTAGCCTGGAAGTAACCACCGCTAGGTCACTGTGGCCAGGCCATGAGAGGCAAGATATGGGAACAACTGTCTGACCTGCCTCAGATGGAAAAATGCATTTCCCTAGGACACTGTTGGTTCCACTTATCATTCTTTGCCATTCTTTCACAGGTATTGGAAGAACAAACACCTGGCTCCCAAGCGGCTCAGCACAGGTATTCTTATATATACTCTCGCATCGGCCATTTGCGACGAAATCCACCTGTACGGATTCTGGCCGTTTGGGTTCAATCCAAACAACCGAGAAGACCTTCCCTACCACTACTATGACAAAAAGGGAACCAAGTTTACTACCAAGTGGCAAGAGGCCCATCAGCTGCCCGCCGAATTCCAGCAGCTCTACCGAATGCATGGAGAAGGTCTAGCCAAGCTGACTTTGTCCCACTGTGCCTAAGGATTTAACCCAAAGTGCCAAAACGATTGTGGTTTTTAAAAAAAATTTAAAAAGTGCCCAAAACTGAATCCTAAGGGGGGGGAGGGAAGCATTTGTGGGGGGAAAAAGTATTTTCTGTAATTCAGATATGCTTTGAAATCACCCTTCTATCAACGTGTTTCAAGGGGCTGGAGGGCTGGGAAGGGGCTTCTGCACATTTAGCGATGCCGGAGCATTTCTTCAATTCCTGCAGTAGGAAAGTCAGAGCTGTTTACGATAGGAAGTTTTGCGTCTGTAGTTAACGCTGCCAAGGACTTCCCCGCGAAGTATTTTTTCATACGCATCTCTTTTTCACATTCCACGTCAGACGCTGAGAATACGTTTGTGTTTGCTTATGACCGCTTGTCGGTTTTCTTGGCTGACTGACTGCTTGCTGCTGAAGGCAGGAAACTATTTGTGCCATTCCGCGGTCGGTATAAAACCTCTTCCTGCGCTTCTGGCTGAATGAGAGTTTACACTGGTGTATTCCCGTGAAGGTCAGTTGGGGACTTGTTGGTATAAGTAGCCATTGAACTGATCTGCAGAACTTCGGGGGGGGGGGATGTTGTGCTGTTTTTTCAAATGAAGAGTAAAAAGGTTTTCTGTTTCCAAGCAGGGGACTGGTCAGTGGGCAGCACCGGCCACACTTCGGGTCCTTGACCCAGTTCCAGCTGGTATGATTTCTGTTGGTATTTGAACAATGTGACACCAGGACGGTGATAGCCAGACCAAGCTTGCAACCCTGCTGAGCCCTGACCAGTGGCAAATGAGAGCTGTGTCCAAAATGGCACCATTGCTGACTCAGCAAGAGCCTGTGCAAATTGGAGGGCACATCCCAGAGGCCTCTGGGAGCACTCAGAGGTTTATGAGGGCCCCCAGCTGCAGGACTTTTTTTGTAGCAGGAACTCATTTGCATATTAGGGCACACACCCCTGAGAGCCAGTTTGGTGTAGTGGTTAAGTGTGCGGACTCTTCTCTGGGAGAACTGTGTTTGATTCCCCACTCCTCCACTTGCAGCTGCTGGAATGGGTCAGCCATAGCTCTCGCAAGAGTTGTCCCTGAAAGGGCAGCTTCTGGGAGAGCTCTCTCAGCTCCACCTACCTCAGAGGGTGTCTGTTGTGGAGAAAGAAGGTATTCTGAGCTGCTCTGAGACTCTGATTCAGAGAGAAGGATGAGGTATATATCTACAATCTTTTTCTGATGCAGCCAATCCTCCAAGAGCTCATAGAACTCTTAGTGCAGCCAGGAGGACTGGCTACATGGGGGGGGAGGGGTTAATATGCAAAGGAGTTCCTGCTACAAACAAAGCCCTGCCCCCAGGCAGTATGCACAGGACAGCTGCAAGATCATAAGCAGCAACAAAGAGCTTAGAGGAGAAGAGGTAGTCTTCTAAGGACCAAACTACATGAGACAGAGTTTAACTGTTGGGGTCCAGGTTCCCTGAACTTGACTTGCTTTCCCTGCAACCATATAGCAGGGAACATTCATTTAAAACTTTGAAGGGGCCCAATTCAGCACGGAACTGTAGTGCAGAGGGAGGAGGGTTCTTCTGCCTCCTATCCATACCCTTGTTCAGAATCAAACTGGCTCCAGAAGAGAGCTATCTGCTCCTTTTTTAGACCTGCATGTACAATATTCCAAGCATATACATAAAAGGGGAAATAACTCCTTCTTGGGGCTATTTCAGCTCAGGCAGACAGCACAGTGAGGGAAAGCAGGATTCCCTACCACCCACCCATTCTGTGTTCCTGAGCCGAATCAGGTCCCCACAGAGTTTTAAATGGACATTCCCCACAGCTTCTGTCTACCCAGACCCAACTCCAAAATACGACCCGTGTAGTTTGTTCCTGAGCTGAAGATTTCCAGCAATGCTTAAAATAATAGTAATTTAAAAAATGGACCCTATTTTAGTCGGGGGTGGGGAGAGATTCACTTGCATTCCTATTAGCTCTGAAGTTCTTATGTGGGGGGAAAAGAGTAACTGAGTTTATCCCATTGTTTCTGATGAGTTTGAAGTTCTTGTAGGAAGAGAAGCAATAATGTGTTCGGTTTTTAAGGGGATGTGTGACAAAGCAGCCCCAAGCGTCTGAAGACCCTTCTTAGAGACCATCACATCAGTATTTGTTGGATTCAAGGAAAACTGTTGATTTCAAAGCTGGGTGGCTTTTCAGTTTTTCTCCCGGAAACTGGCTTCCCTTCCACTCTCAGTGTAAATTACTCCTGTCCCTGGAGTTAAACCACTTTTACCTGTTTGTTTTAAAGGCCTTCCCAAATCTTTCTAAAACTTCAGCATAATCTTCTTCGTCGTTTTTGCTTCATGTGTTGAGATCACAGTTGTGTGGTGGTCTCAAAAGCTTCATTGGCATCAGGGCCGGTGCATGGGAGTAGGCAAAGTTGGCAGTCAACTAGGGCGCCCCCTGGCCTAGGGGGCACTGCTGAGAGCCCCCTCCCCGACACGTGATGCCGGCTCCTGACCGCTGTCACCTCATCCTCTCCCACCAGCAAACTGCCCTCAACAAAACCAAGTCACCCCCCCTCCCCGATGTGCGACTTGGCCACCCTCGTTCATGGCATGGCTGGCAAGCACTTATTCTGACGATTTTTTTATAACTTATCACATTTTTTTGAAAAATTAAAAATCAGTATGTTAAAAATGTGAAGTTTTAAGTTTGATGCTTTTCATTTTCCCTATATTTTTTTAAATGATAAGGGGGGCACTAGTGGGTGACTTGACGAGGGCACCAGAAAGCCTAGCACCGGCCCTGATTGGCACTAGCTAGACTGGTTGACATGGACATAGCCCATGAATAGCCACATGCTCTTGTCGCCTTCCCCACTAAAATGGCTAGTAACCAGGGCGTTTTTTGTTGCAGGAACGTCTTTACATATTAGGCCACACAACCCTGATGGAGCCAATCCTCCTGGAGCTTACAGTAGGCCTTGTCCTTTGTAAGCTCTTGGAGGATTGGCTGCATTAGGGGTATGGCCTAATATGCAAAGGAGTTCCTGCTAAAAAAAAAAGCCCTGCTAGTAACTGATCCTCAGTGTCACCGTCTCGAAGATAGGCTCAAGTTTTCACATCTTTCCACAGATGAATGTGGTAGTCATAGGCTGTAGACATTTACCATCACATGTTGTGTTTGAGGTTTGTAGTCATGGAAAGATGTACTGGTGAAGAACAGATTGATTATAGGGTTTGTAGAACCTTTCGGGCTCAAGTGCCGTGTTCTACTGGAGAAAGTTTTTATTCCAGACGTTTCGTTCTCAGCTGCGGAGAACATCCTCAGTGGCGTTGCAGCTGGAGCAGGCGCTCTGACCTTCTTGGCTGCTGTGCATGAAGGTCAGAGCGCCTGCTCCAGCTGCAACGCCACTGAGGATGTTCTCCGCAGCTGAGAATGAAACGTCTGGAAGAAAAACTTTCTCCAGTAGAACACGGCACTTGAGCCCGAAAGATTCTACAAACCCTAATGAGGATGCCAGCCGTGAAAACTTGAAATCTTTGATAGATTGATTATACTTTTGATAACGTTTGAATCAGGAGGGGGAAGCAAATAGGAGTAATACAAGACGGGAGACTAGTAAAGCCCAATTGTTACAGGTTTTGAACCCTTAGGATAATCTTCCTGTAAAGTAGGTGTATTGCATCATGTTAACAACCAGAATTTCTAGGACAAGGACCAGTTAATGTAGAGGAATGAGCAAGTCCATGTATTTAAATACCAGAAACCCTGATATGTGGCTTGGATCCCACTTAGAACCCCACTTTTGCATTTTAGTTTTCCTGCCTCTTCGTATCCTTATGCCATGCGAAGTCACTCCTGAGAATCGGGAGGGGCCCCTCCAGAATTATGCGGGCAATGTAGCAAGAGAGCTACAACTAGAGGAAGTAGTTGCAGGGGTGGAATTCTAGCAGGAGCTCCTTTGCATATTAGGCCACACACCCCTGATGTAGCCAATCCTCCGAGAGTTTACAAGGCTCTTTTTTGTAAGCTCTTGGAGGATTGGCTACATCAGGGGTGTGTGGCCTAATATGCAAAGGAGCTCCTGCTAGAATTCCACCCCTGTGGACAACAGTGACTTCCTTCCTCCCACGCAGGCCTTCTGCTGTCATAAGGGGCTCTGCAGATACCTCCCCTTCATCTCAGGCTTGTTAGCTCTGAGCTGAATTTTTAAAATCTTTTTGTTCGGTCACGATTCAGAGGACAGATTCGTTGACAATTTCTGAACAACAAGCCTCTTTTTGAGAACATCAAGTTAAGAGGAATGCAGTTAACTCTGGATTTGTGTTATTGGGAGACCAATATGCGTGGCACATGTATATATATTTCTGTGTGCGTGTTTCAGTTTCTAGTTAACAATGGTAAGAAATTGCATTGGCCATTTACTGCGCATCATCTTGCCTACTCTGTGCTGTATTACTAGCCTCATCACACCCTTGGGCAAAACAGATCAACGATCCAGCAAAACAGAAGCATTGGCAGGGATGGCCTCCAGCCTTCAAACCTCTTGCTCTGGAGTAATCCCACTGACTTCAGTAGAAATCCATCCATGAAGGTGGGGGGAGTGTGACAGTGTACGACTGTGAAAAAGGAGAGATTTGAGGCAGCCAGACAAATCATTTAGAGATTAGAAATGGGAATTCAGAAATGTATTGACAAAAGGTCATATCATAGCAATTGATTTTTCACACTGAATTGGCCATTGATATTTCATAACCTGATTGAGTGTTTGAGGGCCATAGATTTCATCAGGGAGTCCTACTTCAAAATCAATAGGCCAATATGACCCAAAGTAAATTACTTATTTTTTTCCCCCCCTCAAAAGTATCAATACTCCTTAAAAGCAAAGTCTTCGTAGCCCTCTCTTTTGTTTAATGCTGTTTTGGTCTTCCTTTGAGCTGAAAACTGGCATGACGTGTTTTATCGGTCAGGACTGAAAGGAACTGGAAGCTGCTTCAGCCTCGGTTTCTTGCTGAGATCAGTGGAAAAGATTTCCACAGAGTTCATCCTTACGAAGCCCGCCAAGGATGTCCGATAGCCTAAAATGCTTATCATAGAGCCTAGAATGGTGCAGAGCAGTGGCACAATGTAGATTTTAGTTCAGCTGCAGGTTCTAGACTCGTACGAGTACTTCAGTAACATGAACTCTACGATGGCACATGTGCTTGAGGAGCGAGGAATTTGAAATAGCTTGAGTGCCGGACTAACAGATTCCGCAGCAAAATAGATACCCTCATGTAACAACACATCTATCATTCATTATGTACTTGCAGTTCAGAGATTCAGCGGATTGTCCCTCACAATCGCATTTAAGCCAAAGATCCTAGGAACTGTTGCACCATGGGAACATGACCTTCTCTTATAACAGGTGTGGTGAGGCATGCAGAGGGCTGTGGAGCAGTCTTCCCATTCACTTCAGTTGAAGAAACCAATCCCATGCTGCTCAGTGCCCGTCATTAAAAAGAATGAAGACTTTCCATACACATACACACACTGTGGGCACCTCTTGATATGTGGAGATCTGAGGGTTTTGAAGTGCATGGTTTCTTTTGCTGTCCTTCACGGCATCCTTCAAGAAGACTTTATCCTACATTCGCCGAAGTGAAATGAGAAACTCTTAATTGTATCCAGTGGAAGGAAGACTCATGCCCAAAATGTATGTGATCAATGTGCATGCGCATTCCCTTTCCCATGCCTTCCTCCTCCCCTAGAAGGCCCACAAGAGCCTTACATAATATGCACGTGCAAACAAACTAAACGGCAATCCCTAGTACGAGGGTCATACGCTGCTCCATTCTATACGCATGGTTTCATTAGACGTTGAGGAACATTGTCATTATGCAGTCACACAATCCCAACCACGTGCAGAGATCTGACCAGCAGCTGAGGTTGCGACATGTGAATCATTGCTGTGCTTGGGTGTAATCTAGCGTGACTTCAGTGGAATTTAAAAGTAACCAGATCCATCGACTTCGGCTCGCCGAATTGATGGATCGTTTGGTTAATTTGGACCAAATTTGTACGAGAAACAGGCAAGGTATGCAGTTAAAGTGTTCTGATTTCATAGGCATTTCTATAACTTTGGACTTATTAGCACTCATTCCTTTATAGAAGGTCTGCATCACTTGAGACTCACCAAGCTACAAGGAATCCATCAGTCATGATGAATTTGGGGGAGGGATGCTGGCTCAGTGGTAGAACATCTGCTTGGTAAGCAGAAGGTCCCAGGCTCAATCCCTGGCATCTCCAACTAAAAAGGGTCCAGGCAAGTAGGTGTGAAAAACCTCAGCTTGGGACCCTGGAGAGCCGCTGCCAGGCTGAGTAGATAATACTGACTTTGATGGACTGAGGGTCTGATTCAGTATATGGCAGTTTCATAAGTTCATATGTTCATATATGTATGGTCTTCCTAAGACCACTTACACCTTGTTTTTACCATCTTTATTGTAAAAGCAGAGGGTTTTCAAGATCTTGGCAAGACTCAATCAGTGAACAGAGAGTCCACTTGTCTGGGCCTATCTGCAACTCATACAAATACTGCTTTGTATCTCCCCTCCTCATAAGCAACAGAAAAGATACCGAAAAAGCACAGAATATGACACATGAATGGAGATTGCAAAATCCTGTAATTAAATGTTGACTATTCTAAGGATCTTACTGTTCCATGCGCCTTGACAGCATCATCTTCACATTCTAAAATCTGCCACTGACATCCAACAACCATTTGTTCTTGAATAGCCATATTAGAAAGTATTTATTTTTCGAGTAGCAAATGTACACTTTAAAAGTCAGGATATAATCTCAGGTGAATGGCGCGGAAAGCTGCACAACGTTTCAAAACATTTTTTTTTTTTGCATGAAAAGCTGGGCACTGTCCTAGTGAAGTCAATGAGGATTTCACTGTGGGGGGACCAATCCTGCCAGCAAGCTCCAAATATGAGTGGATGCCAAAGGCGACTCCCATTCACTTCAGTGGAACTTCTGGAGAAGACATTTCAAACAGATTGTGCCCTTGGTTCTTTAAGAAATCAGTTCAGCTCCAGGATAATATGTGTTAAAGATGTATGAAACTGGGTCACGATTCTGAGATTTGAATATGACCTATACCTTGTAACGTATCTGTAAATATTTTGTCTGACTTGTTAACTGCAAGCCAGGGACATGATCCAACCAAAGTTCAAGCACTTTCCAGTCTCGTTTCAGTAGGAGGGGCAAGAATTGGTTTCCCTCTCTTATTGGAATCCCTCCCTCTCAATGGAATTGGGTCTTTTTGACTTAACTTTGGATGGATTGTCCTCTCGGACTGGTTTCTTTCTTTCTTTTGTTTTCTTGTAGAGGTATCCTGCATACTTATTGTTGTGATTGAAGTTTGTGAGGGGTGGGGGAAAGAAAACTTTGCAATGATTCTTTTTGAATCTTTCAACAATGTTATTGTTGGGTGTGAATGTGCCTGCCACATTGACTCATGTGCCAAAACACGATATTGAATGCATTGTTTTTGAATAAAACGTTTTATTGTGCACAGGAAATCAGTTCTGCAGCGCCTTCTCTTCATTTTTTTTCCATCTTTTTATATTTCTTTAATGCCTACTTGTTAGTAATACTCGATGTTCTAGTTGGGGAAGGCCACGGCTCAGTGAAAGAGCCTCTGCTTGGCATGCAGAAAGTCTCTGATTCAATCCCTGGCATCTCCAGTTTAAAGAATGAGGTAACAGGTGATGTGAAAGGCCTCTACTAGAAACTCTGGAGAGCTGCTGCCAGTCTAAGCAGACAATACTGACTTTGATGGGTCAAGGGTCTGATTCAGAATAAGGCAGCTTCATGGGTTCCAAATTCACTTGCTTAAATGGCAGAATATAAGAACACAAGAGAAGCCATGTTGGATCAGGCCTATAGCCCATCCTGTCCAACACTCTGTGCCACACAGTGGCCAAAACCCAGGTGCCATCAGTAGGTCCACCAGAAGGGCAGGAACTCCAGAAGCCCTCCCACTGATGTCCCACAAGCACCAAGAATACAGAGCATCACGGCCCCATCCAACAGTATGTAGGACAGTAGCCCAAACTGTAGTTGTGTAGTTCTGCAAAGAAGAAGACGACCTTAGATTTATACCACACCCTTCTCTCTGAATCAGAGTCTCAGAGTGGCTTACAATCTCCTTTACCTTCCCTCCCCCACAACAGACACCCTGTGAAGTGAGTGGGGATGAGATTGCTCTCCCAGAAGCTGTCTTTTCAAGGACAACCTCTATGAGAGCTATGGCTGACCCGAGGCCATTCCAGCAGCTGCAAGTGGAGGAGTAGGGGATCAAACCTGGTTCTCCCAGATAAGAGTCCACACACTTAACCATACACTAAACTGGCTCACAGTGATTTATGCACTTAGATGTAATAAGCTACAGTCATGCTGATCAGATGTTTGGTGAGAAAGGGACCAGAGAGGGATGAAATCCAGTCATCCAGTTCTCTTCTGAACGCCTCGTCGCAGCTTATTTTGATGTGATTATGGACAAAAGCAACAGTCTTTTATATTGTTGTTCGCATGCTTAAAACATTTGCTGGCCGCCTTTTCACTGGTGGACCTCAAGTCAGCCATAATATAAATAAAACATCACGAAAAATGCAATTAAAACAACCATTATAAAACCCATAAAAAGTCACAACTTCAAAACTCCAATAATAAAACAAATCAGTCAAATGTGGTCCTGAACAAAACTGCCTTCAACTGCCTCCTGAAGATCAACAAAGAAGGGTCCAAGTAGTCCTCCCCAGGGAGGGTGTGCCATAATCATGGGGCTGCTACAGAATAGGCCCTCCCTCAAGTACCAAAACAAACATCTTTGATTGTTGGAACAATCAGGAGGGCCTCTCCCTGTAATCTTACTTCTCAGGCAGGAATGTCTGGGAGAAAACAGTCCTTCAGATATCCAGGTTCCAAGCCATCTAGGCCTTTAAAGGACAAAATCTGAGCACAGGAATGGATCAGCAGCATGCTCAGGGTGGTGAGAACCAGAGAGGACTGTGAGGTACTCCAAAGGGATCTGTTGAGGCTGTGTGAGTGGACGTCAACGTGGCAGATGAGGTTCAATGTGGCCAAGTGCAAAGTAATGCACATTGGGGCTGAGAATCCCAGCTACAAATACAAGTTGATGGGTTGTGAACTGGCAGAGACTGACCAAGAGAGAGATCTTGGGGTCATGGTAGATAACTCACTGAAAATGTCAAGACAGTTTGCGATTGCAATAAAAAAGGCCAACGCCATGCTGGGAATTATTGGGAAGGAAATTGAAAACAAATCAGCCAGTATCATAATGCCCCTGTATAAATCGATGGTGCAGTCTCATTTGGAATACTGTGTACAATTCTGGTCACCGCACCTCAAAAAAGACATTATAGCATTGGAAAAAGTCCAGAAAAGGGCAACTAGAATGACTAAAGGTTGGGAACACTTTCCATATGAAGAAAAGTTAAAACACTTGGGGCTCTTTAGCTTGGAGAAACGTCGACTGCGGGGTGACATGATAGAGGTTTACAAGATTATGCATGGGATGGAGAAAGTAGAGAATGAAGTCCTTTTCTCCCTTTCTCACAATACAAGAACTCGTGAGCATTCAATGAAATTGCTGAGCAATCAGGTTAAAACGGATAAAAGGAAGTACTTCTTCACCCAAAGGGTGATTAACATGCAGAATTCACTGCCACAGGAGGTGGTGGCAGCTACAAGCATAGACAGCTTCAAGAGGGGATTGGATAAAAATATGGAACAGAGGTCCATCAGTGGCTATTAGCCACAGTGTGTGTGTGTATATATATATATATATTTGGCCACTGTGTGACACAGAGCGTTGGACTCGATGGGCCATTGGCCTGATTCAACATGGCTTCTCTTATGTTCTTATAATCGCTGTAGTATCAGGGACACTTGGTCTCAGTTGCTGGCCCTGACCAGCAGCCTAGCCACAGAATTCCGCATAGCTGCAGCTTCCAAACACTCTTCAAGGATAGCCCCAACTAGAGCACGTTGCAGTAGTTCAGTCTAGATAGAACTCAATCTGACTGAACCAGGAACAGATGCAGCTGGCACACTAGCCATAGTTAGGCAAACACACTCCAAACCTGGTTTTCTAAGGGGACCATTGTGTCAAGCAGCACTTCCAAGCCATGAGCCTAGCTTTTCAAGGGGAGCTTAACCTCATCCAAGACAGGGGAGATCATAAGTCCTTGATATGCCTTTCTACTAACCCAAAGAACCTCTGTCTTGTCAGGATTTAGAGTTTCAGCTTGTTCCCCCTCATCCAGCCCATTACTGACTCCAAGCACCAGTTCAGAGGATCGACATCATCCTCGGAATTAGGTGGGAAAGAATGGGCATCATCAGTACATTGATGACATTGCAGCCCAAACCTCCTGATAACCTCTCCCAATGGCTTCACATAGAAAATAAATAGCATGGGGAATAAAATGGAACAGGAATCCCCCAGCACTGCCTTCTGAGACCAACCACCCAGATAGGACTCAAACCACAGTTAATATGTTGCCCCTTAGAGGTAGCTCAGGAGCCCCATGGCGCAGGGTGGTAAAACTGCAGTACTGCAGTCTGAGCTCTCTGCTCACGACCTGAGTTCAATCCCAGCAGAAGATGGGTTCAGGTAGCCAGCTCAAGGTTGACTCAGCCTTCCATCCTTCCGAGGTCGGTAAAATGAGTACCCAGTTTGCTGGGAGGGCAGGGGGAGTGTAGATGACTGGGGAAGGCAATGGCAAACCACCCCGTAAAAAGTCTGCCATGAAAACGTCGTGATGCGATGTCACCCCAGAGAGAAATGACTGGTGCTTGCACCTTTGCCTTTAGAGGTGGCTCAGTTGACTTTGGCCAACAGTATCAAAGGCCGCTGAGAGATCCAGCAGAACTAGCAGGGTCATATTATTCCCCACCTAGTTCTTGACAGAGGCCATCAACCAAGGTGACTAAAGAAGCCTCTGTTCCAATCCTGGCTGGAAGCTAGATTGAAATGGGTCCAGGAAATTATTATTTACTAAAACCAGGGCTTTTTTGGTAGCAGGAATGCCTTTGCATTTTAGGCCACACACCCCTGATGTAGCCAGTTCTCCAAGAGTTTACAGTAGGCCCTGTAAGAAGAGCTCTGTAAGCTCTCAGAGGATTGGCTACATCAGGGGGTGTGGCCTAATATGTAAAGGAGTTCCTGCTAAAAAAAAAACCCTGACTAAAATGTTTCACAAAAACATGTATACACAATAATAATTAAAACATTCCTGGCTAAAACCAAATAATAAAATAGCAGACTCCAAATCTCTGCCCCTCTGCCCCTCCTTAAAAGATGCCTGCCATTCAAATCCCCAGCAAACAGAGAGGCCTTGCAGCACCTGCTGAAGATCTCCAAGGAGAGGGCCCCACTCACTTCTTCGGGTAACCCCTTCCACAGAGCCAAGAGGGCAAAGGCCCAGGCTCTGGATGACACCAGGCAGGCTGCCCCAAGTGAAGGGAAAGCCAAGATTGCTGCCTGATTACTGTAGTTGGTGCACAGGGACATAAGGAGACAAACACATGTGCAATTCTCTATCCAGATGTGCACATTTGGCCCGTAGCTGTATCGGAATTACATGCAGGGGGGGTTGTAGCAGGAACTCCTTTGCATATTAGGCCACACCAGGGCTTTTTTGGTACAAAAAGCCCAGCCGGAACTCATTTGCATATCTGGCTACATCCCCTGACACAGAAACTGTGTTCCTGTGCATTCCTGCTCAAGAAAAGTCCTGGGTTACACCCCCATGATGTAGCCAATCCTCCTGAAGCTTACAGTAGGCCCTGTACTGAGAGCCCTGTAAGCTCTTGGAGGATTGGCTACATCAAGGGGGTGTGGCCCAATATGCAAAGGAGTTCCTGTGACAAAGAAAGGCTTCTACCTTTTTTATATGGTATCCTCTGAAACATCTAACATGACAGATTAAAAAAAATAGAGGATATTGTACAATGGCACTGTCCTAAAGACAAAGCCAATTTAATCTCGATCCATGCCTTTTGGGACAGTTCTATTTTTCCATTCTTCCCACAAGAGTTATCAACTTTTGGGTTGGGAAAATTGGGGGTGCAGCTTGGGGAGAGCAGAACACACACACACACACACAAGGATTTGATTTTGCTTAGGCATATTACAAAATATAGAAAACAATTCAATCAATATAATCAATGAGCCCGCTTCGGCAGGGAGGGCAGGATATAAATCTAATAAATAAAAAAATCTAATACATCTAATTTTAAAAAATCTAATAAATTAGATATAAATCTAATAAATAACTATAATGCCTCTTAACAATGCAATAGGACTAGGATTGTATAACTGGAAAACCATGCAAACAAAATCTGTCTCGAACACTCATGGATTGACTACATCCATGAGTAGGTTGCCAGCTCTGGGTTGGGAAATACCTGGAGATCTTGGGGGTGGAGCCCGGAGAGGAAGTGGTTTGGGGAGGGTTTGGGGCCTCAGCAGGATACAACGCCATCCAGTCCGCCCTCCTAAGCATCCATGTTCTCCAGGGGAACTGAACTGTGGTCTGCAGATCAACCATATCTCCAGACCACACTTACGTTGGCTGTTTGCATCTACTCCGTAGGGTTGCCAACTGGTCTGGAGGAAAACCATCCTGTCCCTTTAATAGAGGTTAAATGTGTGGAAATGGGCAGAGAAGCTTTTCCTGGGATGCAGGTAAATCACCTGGCAGGAAAGCATCCCATTAAGCCACTATTATGGGTGCAAGGCCTTAACCTGGATAGCCCAAACTAACCTGATCTCATCAGATCTCAAAAACTTTAAGCAAGGACTGTACTGGTCAGGATGTGGCTGGGTAGGGTTGCCAATCCCCAGGTGGGAGCAGCAGATCCCCTGGTTTGGATGCCTTCTGCCTGCTTTAGGGTCATCAGAAAGCGGGGGGATGGAAAGAGAGAGAAATGTCTGCCGGGCACTCCATTATTCCCTATGGAGACCGATTCCCATAGAGTATAATGGAAAATTGATCCATGGGTATCTGGGCTCCATGGAGGCCTGTTTTTTGGAGGTAGAGGCACCAGATTTTCAGCATAGCATCCAGTGCCTGTCCTCAAAGCACTCTCCAAGTTTCAAAAAGATTGGGTCAGGGGGTCCAATTCTATGAGCTCCAAAAGAAGGTGCCCCTATATTTCATTATTTTCAATGGAGAAAAGGCATTTAAAAGGTGTGCGGTCCCTTTAAAGGTCCCTTTAAAGCCAGAGCTCCCTTTGGAGTTCAATTGTGCTTGTCAGAACAGCAGCCCTGTGGTAAGCTGCAGTTCTGCAGTCCAAGCTCTGCTCATGACCTGAGTTCCAACCCAGTGGAAGCTGGGTTTAGGTAGCCGGTTCAAGGTTGACTCAGCCTTCCATCCTTTTGAGGTCAGTAAAATGAGTACCCAGCTTGCTGGGGATGAAATGTAAATGACTGGGGAAGACAATGGCAAACCACCCCGTAAAAAGTCTGCCATGAAAAAGTCATGATGCGATGTCACCCCAGAGTCGGAAACGACGGCTGGAATCACACATCCTAACTAATGCACTTTCAATCCACTTTCCAACTGGATTTTGCCAGTTCAGACACTAAATTCCAGTTGGAAAATGCACTGAAAGTGGGTTGAAAGTGCATTATTTAGTGTGTGTGATCACAGCCAACGGGTGCTTGCACAGGGGTATACCTTTACTTTTATGCTTATCAGAAGCTTACTCCTGGCTCCACCCCCCCCCAAAGTCTCCAGATATCTCTTTAATTGGACCTGGCAGCCCTAGGGAGACCCCCCAAGGCAGTCCAGTGCTGCTTGGCAGAAGCAGGCGATGGTAAACCCTCTAAATGTCTCAATGGGCTCACCAGAAGTTCGCTGACAATAATGTATGTGTCGATTTTTTTTCCTTCAGGACCTTTTTCTTCTGGCCCACTGGAAAACCTAGCTGTGACTCACTCGTCAAAAAGACGGATGTTTTAAGAACATCTTCCCTCTTCCCAGTTGCAGTTCAGCTATTAAAATTTAAAACTGAAGCGTGGATACAGATGCTATCTGGAACGGTTTTGAGATCAAGTCTACTGTCAAATAACTTTAAAAACAAGTCTCTGGTATTTCTCTTCTTATAAAGGAAGCGGTCCTATGTAAAGTTGTCGTGACGACCCACGATTGGCAACTATCAGTTGCTTAGGGATTACAATATACAGTAATCATGTCTGAGTATAACAAAGTAGGGGGGAAGTTGCACCTTAAAGACCAACAAAGTTTTATTCAGAATGTAAGCTTTCATGTGCTCTAAGCACACTTCTTCAGACTAGGAATCAGATACAGTGAGAAGAGCTTCATATAGCTGGTAGGCAGTGGTTTAGAATGCAAAAATGGTACAAAATTAAAATCCAAAACCAGAATAGTAAAATTAACAAATTGAGAAAACCTTTGATCTGGGTAGCATGAGCATGAGAAACCAATAAAACATGTCAAAATGTGAGGATGTCTCATTGTACCTACTCCCAATGTCTGTTAATCACTCTATTGTTTATAACTCTGGGCCAAGATGAGGGCATTTCTTTCTCAGAGGTTTTTCCATCCAACTAATTTACTTTCTAACATGCAACACATATACTTTGCCATTAGAAGAAAAATACATTAAAATATAGTGGAAGATGAGTTTAGTATATATAATGAGATAAACAGCCAATATCCCGTATTTGAGTATGTCAATACAGCTAAAATATGTTTGGCTTGCATAGTTCAAAATGAAAACTCCTGGGTGTAGAATTTTAATCTTCTAAGATCTGTCTACACCAGAGGTTTAAATCCGTTTAATAATGATTCCCTCTCCCCAGACATCCCAGTACCGAAAGATCTTCAATGCTTAACCAGTCTGCTCTTGCAAAAGGAAAACCGGAACCAGAAGACGCCCTCCGCATAAGTGCGTCCTTTTGTATCCCTACCTAGCTACACCATCCCTTTCTGAGCTAGAGCATCCTGGGATTTGTAGTCCAACTACAGGCACTCTTAAGGGACAAACCTCTTAACAGAACGAACGGGTTTCTGTTTTTCGCGAAGGAGGTATGCCCTGATTGGGAAAAGTTCTGTGTCCCAGGGTTTATGTCATGTGCAAAATGACTGGCATGCTTACTTGTGAAACAATATCCGCTCCCCTCCCCCCCCCCAAAAAAATATAGTATTTAACCTTTTTGCCGCCCCATCATCAAACAGTTCTGCCCGTCGCTTTTCTCATACAGCTCCTTTGAACCTTTAAAGAGTCTGAACATAAAACACTTGACTTGAACCTGTCTGTTTACACGGAAGGCTGCCCAGCGTGGGTCAACAGTAGGACCTACTCCCAATTACGTGCGCAGAAATGATCTTAGCGGCACGGGTTTTACTAAACGCATACGAATATAGATATATTATATAACAACTCCGAAGTGGGGGGAAGCATGGGATGAAACCGATGCTGCTTCTAAACCAGGGGTGGCCAAACTTGCTTAAGAATAAATGTCTTGTGTCTGAGAGCCTCAAGACATGAACATCAGAGCCACAAGGAAGGAAAGAAGGAAAACATAGGGGTGAAGGGGCCGGGGAGAGGTAGAAAGAAAGCAACTTTAACTTTAAATGCATCCTCCAAGCCACCGGCTGCCGTGATTTAAGTGATTTAAAGAGGCAAAAGCGTTCTCCAAGCCAGCTGACGGGATGGTGGGGGCTTCGAGAGCCACATATTATGTGTGAAAGCGCCACATGTGTCTCCTGAGCCCCCGTTTGGCCACCCCTGTTCTCAACCTTCGGCTGCCATTTCGCGGTTTTTGCTAAGCGCTTGGAAGGGTTCAAACCACTCATGCGTTGCCCAATTAACAGGGAGCCCTTTAAAAAAAAATCAATCAAAAAGATTTTAATTGATGCGTCTCAAACAACGCGGCAGAGAGAGCTGGGTTTTACTGTGCCAATTGGCAAAATCAAGTTTGAAAGCGCACTGAAAGGGGATTGAAGCCACATTATTTCGCATGTGCCATGGCAGCAAAAGAGACACAAAACCGCACCAGAAAACAATTTGCTTCCTATGCGCTCTGGCGCGTCTCTGGGGTGTGCCAAGCCAGCAGGCTTCCTTCCTTTCCTCCTTCCGGAGGAGAGCCTGCCATTTTGGTTCCTCTCTCCCCGCTTCACTTCCTCAATAAAAGCCCTTCTGCTAAGCGGCGGCTGCTCCTGCTTGGGCCTGGCTAAAGGGGCTGACCTCTGCCCGCCCCCGGGCCCGGGGAGGGAAAGGCAAAGGCCGGGCGCATTCCGGCTGTCCGTGGCGCGGGCGGCTCGTTAGATCGTCCCCTCTCCGTGGAGCGGCTCCATTGGAAAAGCCGCAAGGACTTCCTCAAGGCCGCCTCTTCAAAGCGGAGCTCATTTGTATCCAATGACAGTCTCGGGCCTTCCCTGGCGAAAGGGTCAACCTCAGAGAGGCTCGAAGAAGGGGGAGTCGATAGGCCTGGTCTGGGTGGCCCAGGCGAGACCGAGCGCGGAAGCCAAGCAGGATCAGCCCGCCCTGGGCAGAGGGAGAGGCCCTCAAGGAAGTCCAAGGTCGCTAGGCAGAGGCAGGCAAATGGCAAGCCACCTCGGCACACCTCTTGCCTTGAAAACCCCATAAGGTTGCCAAATGTCGCCAGTGACTTAAGGGCAAAAGAAAAAGTAGGCCCAGGAATGGGGTGTTTTCTTTCTTTCTTTCTTTCTTTCTTTCTTTCTTTCTTTCTTTCTTTCTTTCTTTCTTTCTTTCTTTCTTTCTTTCTTTCTTTCTTTCTTTCTTTCTAATCAAACTTATATCCTGCTCCCTCTCCCTGGGTCTCAGTGCAGCTAACAAATAAAATACACCTGATAAAACAGAACAAAGTTAAAGTCCAACAAAGTTTTATTCAAGGTATAAGCCAGGAGTGGCCAAATTTGCTTAATGTAAAGAGCCACAGAGAATAAATGTCAGGTGTTTGAAAGCCACAAGACACAAACATGTTTGAGAGCTTCAAGACAGGAAGGAAGTCAAATAGATGGAGGGAGGGAGAGGTGGAAAGAAAGCAACTTTAAATGCATTCTTCAAGCTGCTGGCTGGGTTAACTTAGAGAAGTAATCTAAAGAAACAAATGCCTTCTCCAAGTTGGCCAATAGGGTGGTGGAGGCTTCAAGAGCCCAGACAACATGTATTTTTTATTTTATTCTATTTATATCCCGCCCTCCCCACTGAAGGCAGGCTCAGGGCAGCTCACAGGTTAGCGTCAAAATGACCAACAAGATAAAAACATTGATAATACATAAAGCATAAGACAAAGCATAAAACAATATTAAAATATCAGTTAAAACAATATAACAATGGATGCTAGTACTATGGTTTATCGTGCAATTAAGTTTCAGTAGTCAGTGTTAGATGTTCCATAGGACCCCAAAATGCCATAGCGTGGTGGGAAGTCTAGAATGATGTTAAATTCTGATTTATGGGCCTAGTCCGTTGCTATAAGTTATCCTTATAGAAAAGCAAGGTGGAAGAGTGCCATTTTACAGGCTCTGCGGAACTGTGGGAGCTCTTGCAGGGCCCTAACGTCCTCCGGCAACTCATTCCACCAGCTAGGTGCAGCCGCGGAAAAGGCCCTGGCTCTAGATGACTGAAGCCTCACTTCCATGAAACCGGGGACTACCAGCAGATTTTGCGATACGGACCGAAGTGCTCGCTGGGGCATATATGGGGAAAGGCGGTCCCTAAGGTATGCAGGACCCTGGCCATATAGGGCTTTAAAGGTTAAGACCAGCACCTTAAAGTGAATCCAGTATATTATTGGTAGCCAGTGCAGCGCTTTCAACACAGGCTGAATGTGTTCCCATAAAGGAACTCCCATTAACAGCCTGGCGGCAGTGTTCTACACTAGCTGGAGATGCCGGATTTGGGACAAAGGCAGCCCCATGTAGAGGGTGTTACAATAATCCAACCTCGAGGTGACCATAGCATGGATCACAGTTGCCAAGTCGTTGCATTCAAGAAAGGGTACCAACTGCCTCACCATCCATAGATGGTGGAAAGCTGACTTGGCAGTGGCCGCTACTTGGGCCTCCATTGCAAGAGAGGAATCCAAGAGCACCCCTAGGCTTTTGACTTTGGGCGCCGGCACGAGCTGCATTCCGTCAAGGGTCGGTAAACGGACCTCTAGTCCCAAACTGGGATGGCTTAGATACAGGACCTCCAACTTGGTCAGATTTAATCTCAATCCACTGAGCTTGAGCCACCCCGCCACAGCTTGTAGCGCCGTGGACAAATCATATGGGGTGGAGTTGGACTGGCCACCCATCAACAGATAGAGCTGGGTGTCATCTGCATACTGGTGACAACCCAGCCCATACCTCTGAGCAACCCGGGCAAGGGGGCGCATGAAGATGTTAAATAACATCGGGGAAAGAACCGCTCCCTGCAGCACACCACATGACAGTGGGTGTCGTGAGGATAGTTCGTCCCCAACTGCCACCCTCTGTCCCCAACCCTGGAGAAAGGAGGAGAGCCACTGCAAGGCCAACCCCTGAATCCCAGGGTCGGCAAGGTGGCGGATCAGCAGCCGATGTTGAATGCCGCCAACCAACAGGTCCAATAGCATCAGCACCGCCAAGCTGCCTCTGTGCAGGTGCCTTTGGAGGTCATCTGTGAGGGCAATGAGAACTGTCTCCATCCCATGACCAGGACGAAAGCCGGATTGATGTGGGTTAAGCATGGAAGCGTCATCCAGGAAACTCTGAAGCTGCACCACCACTGCCCTTTCAATAATCTTGCCTAAGAATGGCAGGTTAGACACTGACCGGTAATATGTCAATTCAGCCAGGTCCAGAGATGGCTTTTTTTAAAGGAGGTGTACCACAGCCTCCTTAAGAGGCTGGGGAAAGGTTCCTTGCAAAAGGGACCTGTTGACAATTTCCTGTAGGGGAACCAATAGCGCCTCCCAGCCAGTTTTTATTAGCCAAGAGGGGCATGGGTCCAACCTACAAGTAGTTGGGCATGCAGTGGAGAGCACCCTGTCAACTTCCTCCAAGCTGAGTGGAGTGAAATAGTCCAAAACTTGAGTAAGGGATGTGCTTGGAGCCTCAAGTTCATTCACTGTTTCTATGGTGGCCGGGAGGTCGCGGCGGAGTGACAAGACTTTATCTGCAAAGAAATTCGCAAATGCCTCACAGCCTATATCCAGTTCTCTAGCATTTGGTATACCCGACGGAAAGGTAGTTAAAGACCGAATTGACCTAAACAATTGTGCGAATTCGCAGATGCAATCATGGTTGTAAGATAGATTTTCTTAGCGGCCTTGACTGCCACCTCATAGGTTCTCATATACGACCTATAAGCTGTTCTTGTCGCTTCGTCACGAGCTCGCCGCCACTGCCTCTCTAGCCGTCGGAGCCTCTGTTTCATCTGCCGTAGCCCTGGCGTATACCAGGGCACCAGCTTTGAACAGGGGCGCAGAGGAGTGATCTTGTCAATGGCTGTGGAAAGCCTGTTATGCCAGGTCTCCACTAGCTCATCTAGGGAATCACCAGGGGGCCAAGGGTCCCGGAGAGCCATCTAGAACCGCATGGGGTCCATTTGGCTCCGTGGGCAAGCTATAATACACTTGCCGCCCATACAGGGTTGGAGCAGGATATTCAAACGGGCCTTCAGGACAGAGTGGTCCGACCATGGCACTTCATCAGCAGTAATACGGTCCACTGTCATCCCCACCGCAAAGATCAAATCCAGAGTGTGCCTGACCTGATGGGTGGGGGTTGTTATATATTGAGAGTGTCCCAGCGTCACCATGGATGACACCAGGTCCGATGTCAATGTGGAGCCCACTTCATCGGTGTGGACGTTGAAGTCACCCAGGACCAAAAGTCTAGGGTGCTCCATAAGGGCCGGCAGGGCATTGGCTGGTGCAGAGGGCGGTCAGTACACTAGCCAGATAGCCAAACTCTCTTGCGCCACAACCACCATGCCAGCACACTCAGCACCAGTGATCCTTGGAACCAGGAGTGTCCGGAAGTAGTAAGCCTCCCGGATGAACATCGCTACTCCTCCCCCCCGTCCGTTAGTCCGTGACTGGTGAAGGACTGAGAACCTAGGGGGAGCTACTTGGGAGAGAGCAACTGTCTCCCCATCTCGCACCCAGGTCTCAGTCATGCAAGCCAGGTCCGTATTCTGCTCTATCAGGAAATCCCGCAGAGCAGAGGTCTTGTTATTAATTGCACAACACCAATGTCGGAGACGGATGTTCCAACTTGGCCCCACTGTTTGCAACCATTGGGATGGGACACAGGCTGAAAGGGGGTTGAGCATTCTGGCATCTTGGGCTCCTTCCCTTAAATAAATGCCTGTTCCCACCACTATACCCCGAGAGCACCAGAATCCCATGTTCAGTCATCACACACTAGGGTTATATAAGAAATGTACAGTGCCTCCAACCCAGTAACGTAGAGCTACACTAACTCGTTTAACCCAATATAGTCTAAATAGTCTAATGGTTCATCTACTAAATTAATCATGCCCCATATATAGCCTATTAAACAAAGCCTCCAATAGTACTGTAATGTTTCCTCAATTTTCAAAAATAAACTTAATTAATCAGCACTTCTAATGACCCAAATTAATAACCAATTTCCATTAGGGAAACAAAGAGAGGGAACAGATCTGATTCCATATCTGCTAAATTAAATAATCCCTCCCCATTGCCGATTAATCTGAAATTAGTCAATTCAGTACTAAAAATATATACCTCTTATCAATTAAAGTGTAGCAGTTAATCAGCCTAATTCATCCAAATTAATTTAGCAGCCAATACAATTGGTAGCCGCGTGGGCCTACCGAGCCACCCCCGTCATGCGTCAGGTACCCACAAAACTCATGCTTTGAATAAAACTTCGATGGTCTTACAGGTGCCCCGGACTCTTGGTTCTGCTGCTTCAGACCAGCACGGCAACCCACCTGAACCAGAGAAAACAATACAATAAATAAACTTTTAAAATATATAAAATGTTAACCATCCCAATTAAAACCAACAAAGGATGTGTGGACGGTGAAGACACATCTGGAATGTAATTGACCAACTGGAGGGTCATGAGGTGGCGGGGAGAGTGGCCTTGCATGCCCTGTGGAACCTACAGAGGTCGCACAAGGCACACACCTCTTCAGGCCTGTTTAACTTTATTTCCCCAGACTTTTCTCCCAAACGGGGACCCAAAGTAGCCTATAACATCTTTCCTCTCTCCTCTATATTATCCTCATAACAACAGTCCTGTTAGGTAGATCTGGCTGAGAGGAAGTGACTGGGCTGAGGAAGATTATGCTATTTCTTTAACACCAATAACTGTATCACGCTGTTATCCCAGCGTGCCTCCAAGGAGCTCAGAGTGACACACAGAGGGAGCCACTGGAAGGAGTGATGGAATTGAAGAGGGTGGTGCAGGGTTCCCCCTTAATTTCATAGTTCTTGTAGGAACTGCCTTTACCAAAAGAGATGCACAGAGGCTAAGGCCTTCAAAGAACATCAGAAGAGCCCTGCTGGATCAGACTAGTGGTCCGTCTAGTCCAGGGGTGCTAAACATGCGGCCCAGGGGCCAAATCAGGCCCCCAGAGGGCTCCTATCAGACCCTTGAGCAATTGGCTGTCATGTGCTTCCTTCTCCCTCTCTCTCCCTTCATTCTGCATCACAGCTTGCTTTGCAAGGCTTGCTCAGTTGCACAGAAGTCTCAGAGCAAAGCCACTATTTTCTCCATTGGCTGAGGCTCCTCCCTTGGGGAGGAAGTGGGGGAGGCAGAGCTTGCTTTGCCAGGCTCTCACAATTGCACAGCAGAGCTACTGAGCCAAGCCTCTCTCCCTTCTATTGGTTGAGGCTCTTCCCCCTCCTGGTCCCCTTGGGAAGGAAGGAAAGAGCCAGAACTTCCTTTGGCCAGTTGTCTAGATCCTATGGGAGAGATACACAGAAACCACCTTTAAGACCAAATGCTAATGTTTTAAGCATGCTTTAAGTTTTTTTTAAAAAAAAAATCTTTAACAGTGTTTGTCTGTATCCTTTATAAAGTTTTTATCTCTGCTACCTAAGCTTAAGTAGAAATACACATGGCTCAGCCCAACATGGCCTCATCGACAAGGTCTCATTTATGTCAGATCCGGCCCTCATAACAAATGAGTTTGACACCTCCGAGTCCATCATTCTGTCTCACACAGCAGCCAACTACTTCCTCTGGAGGTCCAACAACAGGGTATAGAGCCCAAGGCCTTCCCCTGATGTTGCCTTCTGGCTCTGGGATTCAAAGAACCTTTGAATATGGAGGTTCCTTTCAGCCACCATGGCTGGTAGCCATGATCAATAAACATTTGAATCACTCTCTGTGTGTAAAATAGTATTTCCTTTTGCCTGTCATGAACTGGATCTTTTCCCCTTGGCTTAACTAGGACATTTTTTTTTCTCATTCATACAACAATTAGGAAATTGAAAGACCTAATTGTGAAGGAACGGCATTTTTCCACTGAGGGCAACATGGCCAGGCAACTGCTGCCACTAACAACCTATCACCTTTTATAAAATTTTATAAAAATCTCCTTCCTTGGAGGTTTTTAAACAGAGGCTAGATGGCCATCTGACAGCGATGAAGATCCTGTGAATTTAGGGGGAGGTGTTTGTGAGTTTCCTGTATTGTGCAGGGGATTGGACTAGATGACCCTGGCGGTCCCTTCCAACTCTGTGATTCTATGATCACATGCCAAGTCTTCAGGATGTCTGAGTGAACCTGGGATGAATGCCGTCCAGTTACTATGAGGTCCTACCTGTGGAGGTTCTGGCTGTTTCTAAGACTTGGGAGTTTGCACACTGCTCTCCTCTGCCCTTTGAACCGAGGAGGGTGTTGCTGTTGACTGGAGTCGCAGCCCAATCCCGGGTAAGTGTACACAGAAGTTTAAGCCCAATGGGACTGACAGTGACAGTTCTCATTTACTCATAAGCAGGGCTTATTTTTCTGGGGGAACATGGTAGAACAGAGTTCCAGAAACCTTGAGAGCCAGTGTGCGGACTCCTATCTGGGAGAATCTGGTTTGATTCCCCACTCCTCCATTTGCAGCTGCTAGAATGGTCAACCATAGTTCTGGCAAGAGTTGTCCTTGAAAGGGCAGCTTCTGGGAGAGCTCTCTCAGCCCCACCCACCTGACAGGGTGTCTGTTGTGGGAGAAGAAGATAAAGGAGACTGTAAGCCACTCTGAGATTCAGGGTGAAGGGCAGGGTGTAGATTCTCCTTCTTCTTCTCCTTCTTCTTCTTCTTCTTCTTCTTCTTCTTCTTCTTCTTCTTCTTCTTCTTCTTCTTCTTCTTCTTCTTCTTCTTCTTTCTTCTTCTTTCTTCTTTCTTCTTTCTTCTTTCTTCTTCTTCTTCTTCTCCTTCTCCTTCTTCTTCTTCTTCTTCTTCTTCTTCTTCTTCTTCTTCTTCTTCTTCTTCTTCTTCTTCTTCTTCTTCTTCTTCTTCTTGACAAAATGCTAAAAAAAAAATGTTTTAAAGTTCCTGAGGGGCATCCATGCGTTTATCTCCTTCATTTCCCTCTTGAGAGTTCCGGCACCTCATTTTCCAGAAAGAAAACCCCGCTCCTAAGTAAGTTCTGCAGTGTTTAATGGGGCTGGCTTCCTAGTAGGTAGGTCCCGGCTGCTGCTCTCCATGGAGTGCGTGGGGCTGCAGCCACGCAGTCTGATCCTAGAGGCTTTTACTCAGAAGAAAGGCCAGTTTTCATGGATGCTTCCTCTCCAGTAAGTGTGTAGATCGAAGCCTTCGGGAGCCAGGTTTTGGGAAGGTCAGCCCCCTCGCTCCTCTTCGCTCTCACCGCCGCTGAAGGGCCCGATCCTGTTTCCTTTCAGCGCCCCTTAGCTCGATCCCGGAGTCCACTTTTAGCCCACCGACTTCCTCTCCCACCTGCTGGATTGAGGCTGGTCCCCTCTTTCTCGTACCAACCCGATGTCTCTTTGTCGAAGAGGGTCTTAGAGGCCTGCAAGTCCGAAGCTAGAAAGGGCCGGTCTCCCTGAGATGGCCCCAAGTCCCATTGGCCTGCGAGTCAATCCCACGGGTCAGCCTTAGAGACTCAAAGCACTCGTGGAACTTCACACCAAGGAGATCTCGCAAAAGGCACCGCTGCCGCCGCCCCCCCCCCCCCACGTTGCTCTAGGATGCACCGGGGGGGGTGCAAAATCCCACCCCACTTGCCCTCCTATTCTGATTTCCCCCGTTACTCGTGGCAGAAATGAAGAGAGGGAGAGACGCCTTTGGGGGGGAAGTTTCCTGCCCCTGACTGTCAAAAGGGACTGAAGAAAGACAATTTGGCAATTAGGGGAGTGCTGGGGGCGGGGGGGCGGTTCGCTTGGTTCTCGCGTTCCAGCTAGTTCTCTCTCTCCTCCCCGAACACTTGACAGTAAAGGCGCCCGCAGAACTAGCAGCCGATTAAACGCTTCCTCCCCCCACTCAGAGACTTTAGAAAACAAACAAACTCATTTTCTTTCTTTTTCTTAGTTAGCTGTGCCGTAAAACTCAACATTTCGGGACTGTCCTATTTTTCTTTTCTTTTCTTTTAGCTAGCCTTATAAAAACAATGCACTTCATGAGAATAGTTTGCATAAATCTGTCAAATATCTAGTATCAAAATTCTGGCTTGCCTGTTTTGTCCACACCCGAGGACCACGGTGCTGAATTTTATACCTGTTTTGCATTGCTCACGATTCCTATATCTACGCAGGACGAGAAATTGTTTTTTGCCAAAGTATGCGATTTATCTTTCCTTTAAAAATGTTTCTGCTATATGCGCATAATTTCAGTTTTCTATAACTATATATAACTCTATGTGTATGTAGAACTCACTATTTAATTATAAACTAAAGTATGAATATATATGAGAGATCTATACAATGTGTGTATATACACTCACATACTTTAGATCTATCATATATGTGTTTAACTATCTATATAACTATGTAACTATATAGATAACTACACACACACATATAACTAGATCTAAAGTATTTAAATATGTGTGCGCGCACACATATTTTAGCTATATCATATATTATTAATATAGTCATACTTACAGCTTATAGTTATATAGAGCGTTATGTTTACAAATATATATTCCTTTAGATCTAGCAGCCTGAATTGAGGAATAAATCCTGGAATCCTGAATACACATGCCAAAAAGACGAAGAAGGAAATCAAAACTCTGGGAATAAGAAAATAAATAAGCATTCTAATTCGGCATAACCGCTTCCAAGCGCCGCCCTTTTTTCCCTCTCTTTTCCCGACCCGCAGTCTAGTGAAACTGAAACTCCGGAGAGCTTTGAGGAAATGTTACGCGGGCTGGGTCTCAAAGGATCGGGGCTGGTTTCCCACGCACTCAAGCGGTTTGAGGATCGGGCTGAAGGAAGAACAAGGGAAGCGGGTTCTTCTTAGACGTGTTGATTCAAGAAGAAGTTCCCGTCCTATTTCTAGAAATGTGGCCGAGGAGGGCTTTCGGCTCTGGGGGCCAGAAGGCAAATTTGGGGACGTGGCAGGAAAAACAACAGCATACCGAATCTTGTCTCAATGTGTGTGCATTTGTGGGCGATCAGGTGTGTTTTGTGGGCTGTCTTGTATCGTTGTTGCATTTGGAGGATCAGCTAGAAAGATCTATCCGAAGATGGCTGGCATGGCGGGGGGTGGGGAGGGCGAGGTTGTCAAACTTTTTAAAGAGGGGGGGGGGAGGTTCGGCTACGTTTTCCTGCCGTTCCCCAAGTTTCCAAAGCTCTGCGGTGGAAATGTCGGCGATTCCGACGCAGGGAGCGCACCCAAGTTCTCTTTCTCTCTTCCGCGGAAAAGCCTTTCCGTTGTCCGCCAAGGAAATGGAGAAACCTGGCCAATTCTCCCCCGCCCCTGCAAAAATCCCATTCGTGGGACTCCAGTTTCGCCTGCCCTAGAGGGCTCCAACTCTTCCCAGCCAACAACTTCTCTAGAAGGTCTCCAGAAAAGACTTTAGAGGAACTTTATTGGCTCATTTTCTTGTTAGATTTCTGGGGCGACCCAGGAGAGAAAACGGGCTTTGAAAGGCAAAAGACGCCGGATGGGTTGGAGGCCAAAGGCACACACACACACACCCAACGGGGCCGGCGTTTCTGGGCCAACCTGGCGATGCTTCCGCTCGCTGGCCGAGGGTTACATTTGTCCCCTTCACAATCAACAGCAACTTTTGCCTTCCTTTGGAAAGAACAACAAAAAAAGATTTCACGCCCAACTGGCCCGGAACAAAGAGGCCTCGCGCCAGTTTGCTTCTCTCTCCCCCCACCCCCCCCCCCCACCCCTTCCCACACTCTTCAAAATCCCCTTCCCCGCCTTGAAAGGAGGCAGCCGACAAGGTCGGAGGGCTTCATCTCAGATTGCGTGGGTGGGGTCCCCCAAGGAAGGAAGGAAGGAAGATCTGGAAAGAGAGGGAGGAAGGAAGGAAGGAAGGAAGGAAGGAAGGAAGGAAGGAAGGAAGGAAGGAAGAAAGATCTGGAAAGAGTGAAAAGAGTAAAAGGAAGGGAAAAAAGAAAGGAAGATCTGGAAAGAGTGGAAAGGAAGGAAGGAAGGAAGGAAGGAAGGAAGGAAGGAAGGAAGGAAGGAAGGAAGGAAGGAAGGAAGGAAGGAAGGAAGGAAGGAAGGAGGAACTTATATTGAAATATCATTCAATAATAAATAAAGCATGGTACGCCAAGTGAACACAATGTAATAACAATGGCATCCTTAGCAGAGTGGCACCCTCCCCACAAGTCCAATGGCGGCCACTGGAGTTTTAAAAAGGTGTTTAGGATCGTATCAAAGGTACAGCTCTCTTGCTGCACTCCTACAAATAAGACCTGCATCAAGTAGAATTAAGGATAGTTATGAAAGTGCTAGGTGAAGTATAAGAGTAACCCTAAAGTTCTATGCAGACTTTCTCTGCTGAAATCACAAAACTGCACTGTAAGAAACTCTAAGCATGTTTTCTAAGAAGCAAAAATAATTAGAGCACAAAATATATTATATTATATTATATTATATTATATTATATTATATTATATTATATTATATTATATTATATTATATTATATTATATTATATTATATTATATTATATTATATTATATTATATTATAGGTAAGACTTTTTATAACGATAGCAAGGAATCGTCCCTTTTCCCTTTTTTTCTGCCTTCCGAGCCGTGCGCCGAAGGGTTCTGCATGGCGATTCTCGTGTCTGAATGGACCCCCATTCAAGCGTGCGGATTCCTCCTGCAGTTCGTGCCAGCTTGCTCCAGCGGGATCGGGGTGTCCCAGTTGAGCCAACACCTGCTGGTCTCTCGGCGACCCGAAGCCCTCTGGAAGGCAGCGGCCAGTTGGGGGTGGGGGCAGCTAGCATCCAAATGAGAGGGCCATTCTGGCTGACCAGCCATCTGCTGCTATCCTTGACCACCTTCGCTTACCCCAGCTTGGGGGAGCGGCTGGAGAGAACCGCCACTCGGTCCTTTTTTGTTTGTTTTAAAATCAGGAGACTGAGGGATCTATTTTGTTCCTCAAAGGGAAAAGGCTCCTCCGTCTCCCGATTGTTGTCCTCTAATGCGGCGGCGCCGTGGTCAGCATGGCCAGTCGCCCTCTCCCCTTTAAAAGTCCCCTTTCTTTCCTTCCATGAGGAAAGGAGGGGGGGGGGGACTTCTTTTTTGTGGCCCAAACTGGTCGTGAGGCTGTCATGGAGTGTCGCCGAGCCGGGAGCGCGCAGGCTCCTTTCTGCAGTCCAGCTCTGTGGCTCTTTAAACAAATCTGGGACTTTTTGCACAAAAAGAAAAGTATAATTGAGCTGTCGTGGGGGGTGTCGGTCTCTTTTTGCCCAGCGCGCATTAAGAACCTTAAACTCTCCCGGATAGCCTCGGTGGGGAAGCGACAGGATTAACTTTCGCTTGACCTTAAAAGAAAGTGACATTTTCATCTTGCCGGGCCCAGCCACGGGCAGATTCTCGGGTGTGTGTTTGAAAACTGCTGAGCCGCGGGGCGGGAGGGGGCGGGGGGGGAGAAACCCTGACAAAACAAAAAAAAGGGGGGGGGGCGTCCAGCAGCCAAAGATAAGCTTGCACATCACGCCAGAAAAGGGGGAGGGGAGAGAGGAAGACCGGCTCTTCCCTCTGGGTTGCTGGTTTCCAGCTGGGAAGGAAGGAAGGAAGGAAGGAAGGAAGGAAGGAAGGAAGGAAGGAAGGAAGGAAGGAAGGAAGGAAGGAAGGAAGGAAGGAAGGAAGGAAGGAAGGAAGGAAGGAAGGAAGGAAGGAAGGAAGGAAGGAAGGAAGAGAAAATCTGGAAAGAATGAAAGAGAGGGAGGAAAAGAAAATCTGGAAAGAAGGGAAGGAAGGAAGGCCCAAGAACGGGGGGGAGGGGCGCTGAAAGACCAGCAGGCTTAACCGGCACATGGATCCCTCTGGAGCTAGCCGGCAGGAACCGTTAGAGGAATCTGCGCTGTACCAGAGGCATCCATTCAAACGCGAGAATCGCCACAGAGAAGCCCGCCTTTCGTTCGGGTTGAGGGACTTGGAAAGGAAGGGCAGGACGCGGCCTGCAGCAGCTCCTGCTTGGAAGCCCTGCCGGTGCCTTCCGGTTTCCCTCCCCCCTCCCCTTCGTCGCCCCCAGCCTTCCTCTTCCCCAGAAGTCACTCTTCTCGCAACTTCTAGGGACCACCCTGGATCTATTCCATCCCCCCCACCCCAAACTGAGCAGGGTTCTTCGCAGTTTTCCCTTCCCTGCAGCTCCCACCTGCGAGCCCCCGCGCCTTCCACGCCCCTCAGGTCTTGCCACCAGATGCAGAACTGGGGGTGGGGGGGAGAAGCCCCCTCCCCTCCGGACACCGCTCCAAAGGGCTCCAGATGTAGCCTGGGGAGGTGGCAGCTGCCCGGACTCGGCCTGGGGAATCTCTTTCGCGCGCTCCAGGCCTGCTTGGAAAGTCTTTTTTTTTCCCGCGGCCTGGATTTTGAAAAACACTCCCGGCCCTCCAATCCCTCTGGAGCCCTGGGCCCCGAACCCCAGCCTCCCCCTCTCCCCATCCCTCCCCACGCCTTGACGCCCCCTTGGAAGGGGGAAAAAAACCCAACAGCCAGGGGGACTTACCGGCGAAGTTGGGGCCGGGAGAGGTCGGTTGCGGAGCGGGCGAGGCAGAAGCAGCTGCCCTTTTCTTGGCGAAGCGGATGGGCAGCAAGCAAAGGCGATGGATTAGCCGTGGGGGTCTCTCCCCCAGCGCACGCGGCCCGGATCGATACCCCCCGCACTCACGTGCCAGATGGCTCCCGGGGAGAGAAGGAGGGAAGTCGGGCCGCCAAACTCCAACTCCAACTTAAAGGGGGGGGGGGGAGAGTTTTAAATGCATTTTAATGCACCCCCCCCCCTCTTGGGCAAAGCATAAAGCCCTTCTCTCTCTCTCTCTCACACACACACACACACACAACTCTAGCGTTTCGACTGAGTGGGGGAACAACGCCGGTTGATCTTTTTCTCTTTTGCTTTTCTTCCAGCTGTTGACAGGACTACTTTGCGCCTAGATCAAATCCGTGTATATATATATATATAGTATATATCTGAAGGGTGTGTTGTAACCAGTGTTCCCCTCGAAGCTGAGTTAGCGTGAGCTAGCTCTCCGTTTTTTTAGCCTCCGGCTCACCCATTTTTGTCTTCCCTCAAGAAGGAGGACCCCAGAGCACCACTCGATGGTGCAGCAGCTCACAATTTTAATGCCAGTGGCTCACAAAGTATAATTTTTGCTCACAAGCAATGTTCCCTCTAAGCTGAGCAAAAATTCGACTTTGTGAGCCACTGGCATTAAAGTGATGGAGGCTACTGCATGAATTGTTGTGCTCTGGGGTCAACCTTCCTGAGCTAAGACAAAAATGTGTGAGCTGGGAGGCTAAAAATCTGTGAGCCAGCTCACCGCGAACTCATCTTAGAGGGAACACTGCTCACAAGACTCTGCGGATGAGAGGGGAACATTGGCTGCAGTGTAGATTTAAACACCTGTGTCTGAGGAGAGGTGTGTTTCACACGTGGATCTGTGGGTGTGTGATTCATACACTGGACGCAGGGAGAGGTATGTTTCACACGTGTTTGTTTGCGTGTGTGGATTCATACGCCTGTATTTGAGGAATAGGAGGGGCCTCCTGGTGGCACCTGGTTTTTTTTGGGGGGGTTGGCCCACTGTGTGACACAGAGTGCTGGACTGGGTGGGGCCACTGGCCTGATCCAACATGGCTCCTCTTACGTTCTTATGGGGCTTAGCTTTCAATCGGGGACTCACCAATTAAAGGGGGCGTCGTGAAAGATCAGGAAACCAAAATCAGCACCAAGAGCTTTATTTAAAAGAAACCCTTTTTTAAAAAGGGACGGATTCAGGTGGGTCCTTTGGGTCATAATACAGACCCCTGCTAAGCCCGGGAACACTGAGGTTCTGACGAAACCGGGCGGGGTCTGTTCCTCAATTGTTCTGTATTTTATTTATGTATGTATGTATTTATATATATATATATATATATATATATATATATATATATATATATATATATATATATATATATACATACACACACACACACATACATACATTATATACATACATACATACATACATACATACATACATATATTATAGTATATATATTTATGTATGTATGTATGTATATATATATATATATATATATATATATATATATATATATAATACTGATCTACTACGAAGCTCTCAAGGGATACCCCAATTTCCAAAGATCTACCTGTATCCCAAACCTACAGAGAGAACAAAGTGAGTCCCCCCACCTTAAAGACTAACCACATCTGGGGGCAGAGAATGCGTTTTCTCTAACCGCTGCTCACTTCTTCAGAAGGCTCTTCCCGCGCCACAAATTTTGTTGGTCTTCAAGGAATCTTGCCTTTTCTACTGCTACAGGTGGACTGACGCGGCTACCCAGCTTGACCTATCTCGAGAGAGACAGAGGGCTGCTTGCATTTAATAATTATTATTATTATTATTATTATTATTATTATTATTATTATTATTATTATTATTATTATTATTATTATTATTATTATTATTATTATTATTATTATTATTATTATTATTATTATTCCCTGCATCTCATTCCATTCCAGGCAGAAAGAAAAACAGGCAGATGTTTGTTTGTTTGTTTGTTTTGTTTGTTTATTATGCATCTTCTATTGACTTCATGTATAGTCGGATGACAAAATTATGTATGAAATACACCCACACCCCATGGAACATCCAAACAGCAATGCTAGCGAGTCAAGGGACTACAGAATTGGAAAATGGACGCCCACCAAACAAAACCACTTGCTGGCGTTGAACTGCCATCAGGCACGAGATGAGCTGTAGGAGACAAGGGGGTCAAAGCCAGGTGGGGAGAGAAGCGACACAGAAATGCTTTTGACACAATGCTTTTGACTTGCCCGAGGTATCTGGCATAACAGCTCCACCGAGAGATTTCTAGATAGGAAGGCTTATCCTGCTACCCGGTCCCTCTTTACTCCGGAGAAGATCCCACTGAATTCTTGGGGGGACTGTCTCCCCCACACACACACCAGACACACCCCCAGTACCCGATCTATTCCGCCAAGGGTCTCTGTCCGGAACGCCCCGTTCGTGTCAGTGGGCCAGGAAATCCAAAGGAACCTGACACGGGAATGTAGATCTCTGTTGCACCATATCCTGAGTTCATTCACAGGCACGAGTCGTGGAGACTGGTGTGTGTGTGAAAGGCCTTCGTGCATTCGCCGGAAGAAGACGAAGAAGACTGCAGCTTTATACCCCGCCCTTTTCTCTGAATCAGAAACTCTTACAATCTCCCATATCTTCTCCCTCCACAACAGACAACCCTGTGAGGTAGGTGGGGCTGAGAGAGCTCTAACAGAAGCTGCCCTTTCAAGGACAGCCCTGTGAGAGCTATGGCTGACCCAAGGCCATTCCAGCAGCTGCAAGTGGAGGAGTGGGGAATCAAACCCGGTTCTTCCAGATAAGAGTCCGCGCACTTAAACCACTACACCAAACTGGCTCTCCAAACTGGCATTGGGACCAGCCTTCGAGGGGTTGTGTTCTTCTCAAATGTTAATGGGGAATAGAACCGATCAGCCCTCTAATCGATACCGAGCAAAGCTCCCATTTCCTGGAATACTGTTGTTATTACTTCATGGGGGGAAATAGCAAAAAGGGAGACCAGCGCCCAGCTTCGGCTGCCGGCCCAAGGGACAGGCAGGAGACCGGATTCCCTCCCCCGCCCCCAGCCTCCCCCAACTGATCTCCAGAGCCCCCTCCCCCGGCCGGGGCGCTTCAGACGTTCGACACTGGTTCACCCCACCGTCCCCAGGAGCCGGGACAGCCCCGCTTGGGGGGAGGCAAGGGCGCGGGGGTTCGGCGAACGTGTGAACCCGGAGAGGAGAGCGCGCGACTCAGGTCCGGTTCGGGAGCAGCAGGGTGTCCTTTGGATCTCTGGCAGGGAGCCCCGAGCAGGCGGGGACCTCTTGCAGGCGGGAGGAGCCGCACACAAAGGGGAAGTCGGCGGCCGCCTGGGCTTGGCCGGGGGAAGCGAGGCCTATCGATCCGGAGGTGGGAGCTGCGGCGGCGGCGACGCCTCACCTTTCAACCCTGGCGCAGCGCACGTCATCCGCCCCTGGAGCCCAGACGGCGGGAGAAGCTCCCGGGAGGCGGCCGGAGGACGGAGGGAGGGAGAGGGGGCTGCCCCCCACCCCCACCCCCCAGGCCCTCGTGGGCCCGAGGGCCTCCTTGGCTCTCTGGGAACCCCCCAATGCAGCCTCCGGCGGGAGGGAAGCGCCACAAGCGACCCGCATGCAGCTTTGGAGGGTCTTCGGGGCGGGGGCTTTGCCGAACGCCAAAGCAGATACGGGTCTTCCAAGGCAGAGAAGGAGGGCTGGAGGCGGAATCGAACAAGGAGCGCAGCAACGCCCTGGCCCGTACGCCAACGCTCTTTCTTGGAAACCATTTGGACCAACTCCCGATTGGACGCGGGGGTTTGGGTTTTCAAGGGCTGGAGGGATTCGTCAGACCGATTCGCTGCAATGGGCGACGTCGCATCTCCTCTACTATCCCTCCCCCCCCCTCGCCCCCCACAAACCAGCTGGACTGAAATCCATGGGGAGGCGGGTCAAAGCTCTCCAGAACGCGGAGGGGAATGTTTTGGATCGTACGGAAACCCGACTGGTGCTGCTTGTGAGGCCTGTGCGTGGATGAGAAGGTTGGGGGGCTGGCCTGGGCAGGCGATTCGCCAAAGTCCCAGCATTTCCCCAACCTGGTGAAAAACCTATTGTGGTCACTACTGTGATTATTAAGCCTTTGGTTGCCAGGATTACATTTTGAAGGATATTATTGCATATTATTATTATTGCATATTATTTGCATATTATTGTTGTTGTTATTGTTATTGTCGTCGTCATCGTCGTCATCATCATTGGAATATTATTATTATTATTGCTGGAATGCTGTTATTATTATTAGCATTATTAGCTTCCTTATTAGCATTATGATTCTCATTAGCATTATTGTTATTAGCGTTTGCGTTTTAAAGTGTTATAAAATTGCAGATCCAGAAATCCGTGTGGATGATGGAAGGCAGTCAACTAATAAAAACATCCTCATATTTCTGTCTGCCCCCCAAGCCTCTTTATAACCCTCCCTCTAGGGTAGGTTAGTTTTCAAGAACGACCGACGACCAGCCCAAGACTGACGAAAGACTCACGTTTGAGTCCAGTGGGCCGCTTGAAAACCAACAAAGTTAAATCCTGCGTCTCAGTTTTCATGCGCACGCACCCCTTCTTATTTCCCCTGCTTTCCTGTGCCAATATGCTCGCATCTACCCTGTAAACCATTTTGCCTATAAACGATTCTCTTCCGTTTTAGGCACCTTTTTTCCATTTCTGTTTTCCTAAAGGCCCTGGCGCTGAAGTCATTGCCCCTGTCTCTGGAATCCCTATTTAATCTGTTGCGCGGCTCAGAAGCCAGGGGGGCCACACGGAGGCCATGCAAAATGAGCCCCACAGTCCCTAAAGGCGACCGGGGAAGAGCAGCCCTCGGATGAGAAAGGAGTCCGCGGCGAAATCACTGGACTTAGCCAGGCGCAGAGCTCGCCCCCCCGCAATGAACGGCAAAGCCTCGCTTTTAAAGGGGAATAAATAAATCCTGTCGATTCCCCCTCACTAACGTCAATAGGGTTACTCGAGAAGCAACTGTAGGGCCGGCTGCAAAAAAAAAAAAAAAAGCCGTCCCAGGGTTGCGATCCATGCGCGTTCGACTTGGTAGGAAACCGCCTGGCAAGACCGGCCCTGCCATAGGCGATTGCCTAGGGCGCTGACCATCTGGAGGGTACCATATTGGAGGCCCTCATGTGACTCAGTGAAATTGTCAGTGTGTATTGGGGGGGGGGGGGTTTGCCATAAGTTAGCCTTGCCTGGAATGCCAGACAGCCTAGGACCCGCCCTGCCTCTCGGGTTCAAGAGGGGACTGGGCCGCTGCTCCCCGGGGGGAACAGATTTACTCGGAAGAAATTCTCCCGAGACGCAGCGTGTGCTGCTGGCTGGCCTTTCTTTGGAAGCAAGATCCGGTGGGCGAGGTTTACTTCCGAGTAGCACCTCTCCAACCCGGCGCCGATTGTGACAAGAGCTTTACAAGATTATGCATGGGATAGAGTAGGTAAAGAAAGAAGGACTTTTCCTCCCTTTCTCACAATACGAGAACTCGTGGGGTACTCAATGAAATTGCTGAGCAGTCGGGTTAGAAGCGATAAAAGGAAGCACTTCTTCACTCAAAGGGTGATTAACACGTGGAATTCACTGCCACAGGAGGTGGTGGGCGGCTAGCCCAGCTTCAAGAGGGGATTGGATAAGCATATGGAGCAGAGGTCCCTCAGTGGCTATTAGCACACAAGGGATAGAACTCTGTGTCTGAGGCAGTGATGCTCTGTATTCTTGGTGCTTGCGGGGGGGGGGCACAGTGGGAGGGCTTCTAGCCCCACTGATGGACCCCCTGATGGCACTTGGGTTTTTTGGCTACTGTGTGACGCAGAGTGTTGGACAGGATGGGCCATTGGCTTGATCCAACATGACTTCTCTTATATGAACACATGAAGCTGCCTTATCCAGAATCAGACCCTCGGCTCCATCAAAGTCAGTATTGTCTACTCAGACTGGCAGTGGCTCTCCAGGGTCCCAAGCTAAGGTTTTTCACGCCTATTTGCCTGAACCCTTTTTAGTTGGAAAGGCCGGGGCTTGAACCTGGGACCTTCTGCTTACCAAGCAGATGCTCTACCACTGAGCCACCGTCCCTCCCTGGGGGGGAAGTGACTCCGATTTGCAAATGGGCACCGGTTGGACTCTGGAGTCCAACCGGCCCATCTAAAGTTTAGGAGATGGGGGGGGCTTCGTAGATTGAGGCTGGAGGAAGGAAAGATGATTCGGTTTAGGGGGAAGACCTCTTCTTGGTGGGGGGGGGGGGGAAATCTCCAGGGCTTGTTTTCAGCCTTTTCTCTAGCCCAAAGAAGGGCTTATCTCTCTTCCCCCCCCTTCCTCCCCCCCTTCCTTGAGCCAAGTTTTCTCTAACAGCTGAAGTGGTTGGAAGGGGCTGTCTTAAGGAGACCCCCCTCTCTTGCTTTTGACAGCGGATCAAAAGAAAATAGGTCACGCTTTTCAAACTTCGGTGTCCCCCCCCTCCCCGCCCTTAATTACTGTCTCTTTAAACAATGGCAACATCTGCGCAGCCTCGTCAGCCTTGAGACGGTCAAGAGAACAACCTGCCCTCCTCTAAGAGAAGCTGTTCCTTCTCCAAAGGGGAGGGGGCGGTGGGCTGCGGGCGGGGCAGGTCTGGGTTGCCAAAGGGTACCCCAGGAAGAGAGGGGTGCCGGGAGTTAGGCCCATGGGGAATGTTGGAGGCCCCAAGTTTGGAACTGAGCGAAGTCGTGGTGGCCTGGAATCCTCGGCGATCCTTACTGGTGCCCGGCTTGTTTTTGTTTGTTTTTTGTAGCAGGAACTCCTTTGCATATTAGGCCACACCCCCTGATGTAGCCAGTCCTCCAAAAGTTTACAGTAGGCCCTGAAATAAGAGCCCCTGTAAGCTCTTGGGGGATTGGCTACATCAGGGATGTGTGGCCTAATAATCAGAGCCCTTTTTGTAGCAGGAACTCCTTTGCATATTAGGCCACACCCCCTATGGTAGCCAGTCCTCCAAGAGCTTACAAGGCCTCTTAGTGCAGGGCCTATTGTAAGCTCCAGGAGGATTGGCTACATCAGGGCCTAATATGCAAAGGAGTTCCTGCTACCAAAAAAAAAAAGCCCTGCTCGTGTGTAAGCCTCGGGGCAACTCCGGGTGTGCTTCTGGGTCGAGGTCACTGCAAGCCGCCTGGGGCGGGAGTCGAAAAAGGCGTCATAGAATGGATGCGAAATGGAGGAAAGGGGTGAAGGGGGTTGTCTCCATCCGTCCCCGGGTGAATGCAGTGGGGGAGAGGGGGTGAGTGCAGATTTCAGAGGGATTTTAAAAAAAGGCTCTTGGGCGAAGGCTTTGAAACGCACGGCAGTGGGGGGAAGGGAGGGGGAGTCCCCCCCCCCCCGCGCCGGGCCTTTGACCTTCTTCGGTGACTCTTATCCATCTCCCAAATGGAAACTGGAAATTGTGCTCCCCGGGGGCGGGCAGGGGAGGAGAGGAGAGGGGAGGGGCTGGTGGAGCAGCAGCAGCAGCCCTATCCAGGACCAGTTAATCCTTGCGGAGGGCTGCCAGGGCCGACCTCCACAGCGTCAGCGTCGAGGAGAATGACTCCCGAGTAAAGGCGCAAGAGGATTTGGAGAAGGCTCCGATCCTGCTCCTCGGGACAGCGACTTGCCGCTGAGATCTGCCAGGTTTTGCTTCCCAGCATCCTTGCAGGGCACGGGAGAGGAAATCTGGGCGCTTTCAAATACTAATAGTACCAATTCTCTAGCTTTAGTTCGACTCAATCAGGGGCCTTGGGCAGATTCCCAGGGACTCGCTTAAGCTTAGGCTCCCAGGCCCAGCCTGTTTGGGGTCGGGGGCGTCGGAGTCAAACTGTGATCCCTTAAAAGGGGGGCGGGGGAGCACGCGCAGCTCTGTTAGCATCCAAGCTGCCAACTGGCCTGGAGAAAAATGCCCCGCATAGAAATGAGTTGCGGAAAGCGTTTTGTCTGTCTCTGTCTCTCTCTGTCTCCATCTCCATCTCTGTCTCTCTCTGTCTCTCTCTCTGTCTCTGTCTCTCTCTCTCTCTCTGTGTAGAGCCAAGTGGGCAGCCGTGTTGGTCTGAAGCAGTAGAACAAAGCAGGAGTCAAGCAGCACCTTTAAGACCAACAAAGTTTTATTCAGAACGTAAGCTTTCGTGTGCTAGAAGCACACTTCTTCAGACGAGGGGATCAGGTACAATGGGCTGAAATACATGCAGCGTGTGTCTCTGTCTGTCTGTCCCCCTCTCTCTGAATTCTCCCCAACTGCGACTGAGTGGATTGAAAATTCAGATATTCATATTTAGATGGGGGTTTGCCCAGTCGGCCTGCATGCCCGTCCTATCCACTTGGCCCTCTATTTTATATCGTCGCCTATGCTTCCTGTGTGTAACTCTGCCATACCTTAAAGAATAAAACAGTTGTCTATTTATAGTCCATCTTTCTCACTCGGGACTCAAGGCGGATTACAAAGAGTGGGTCGATCCACTCGGCAAGGCAGGGGACGGTCGATCAACAGTGCAATAGGCGAGAACCCGCCAGAAGCCTGGAAAACGGAACCGTAGCAAAACTCGAGAGTTCTTAACGCCACACATGAAACGATGCGAAATGGCACAACAGAACTCGACCCCACAGCAAACTCTACACAAGCCGCGGTTCGCTGGCAAATGATCTTCCATGAAAGGGAGAAGAGATTCTCCTCCAGGCCTGTTGGCAACCCCACCGAGCGCTGTATTCTGTCGACCTCGCCCTATGCATTGGCGCTGGGTCAGTGGGCTCTCTGCCAGACCGGCCGACCTCGCAGGGGTCGGTGTGAGGACACAACACATGCGGGAGAGAGGGGCAAGCCTCGCCTGGGAGA